>NC_069781.1:51965498-53215498 GCF_027406575.1 Nycticebus coucang | reverse complement strand
AATAAACTACATAACTACTATTTATGGAAAAAATGTTGGCTCATTAAATATTTTATAGAATAAGTAAATCATCATAAAAAATTTTCAATCAATTTTCAACAGATACTTTCTCTGAAACATTTCCCAATTGGATTATGCATGGTAAGTGTTCTAGGGACATTTAAAATATGATGGTATAAAAATATAAAAGACGTCTCTCAGCCTAATTCTGTTTTTTTTTATTTTATAATAGATTTATATATACTTAAAATTATTCTCTGATTTTAAAAATTTAATATACTCAACAATATATACAGATCTAATTATATCTTATGCAAATCACATGCCTTTAATTACCCTTAATCTCCTTAAGCAGTAATATTCAGTATTAAATATTTTTTTCACAAACTTCTTTATTACAAACAGGTTTTTCCAAATGTGTTTTGTCTCATTCAGTAAAAAGCCATTCATGGTTGTTATAGTTTTGGGGCAATTTTGGAAATATAAACTGATCCTCTATTTCTTATCTGTTGTTTTTGTGTTGAATTTTATTCATGCAGTGGTGTTATTCTTTTTGTTTAGGTTTGCCTTTAGTAATCTCTATTTTTAGTGTTTCCATTCATTTTGTTTTATATGCAAATCATGCGACTGGAGACAGCATGAACAGCAAACTAATAAAATATCCATTTCAGGAACCTTCCAAAGCTATGTGCCAGATTGTATTTATTATACAATGATGCATTCATTTTCTTTAAGAGAGCCACAAACTTTTATAAGCTTCAGGTCACATCAAACCTGAGCTTTACTATTTGTTAGCAACACGGAGTTGAATTTTTAAAATTCAGTCTGAAATCCTTTCTTTTGACAGGGTATTTAACATCTTCATTATAGTTGAGGAACATATTTGTCTATCTCCTGTCACATTCTTTCACAGCATTTTTTTTATGAAGTTTTTTCTTTCTTTTTTGAAAAGGCTGTTTCTATGTTGATGACGTTCAGGACATAATACTCCAAAATAAGTCGTCTTGGTATTTTGGAAAATATCACAAGCAGAAAGGTAACTTTAAACTTGCCATTACCTCTGTCCCCAAACAGATCATAAAACTTTAATTCCAGAGGTGCCCATAGGAAAAGAATGTCCTTATTTCTGTAGACTAAGGGATATAGAAGAGAATTCAAACAAATAGGTCTTGCCAAGTTCCCTTTGGTGTATCATGATTAGATCATACACCATTTGTCCTGTCATACTTCCCCATGACTGCCCAGTCTTTATCAAACCTAAGTCAAACAATACCTGGATTTCCCTGTTTGTTGAGTCTTCATTTCTGAAGGCACCTGTATCACATAAAACCTGCATTAAATAGATTTAATTATTTAAATTAAATCTAATTTAATTCAAATTAGATTTAAATTTAATAAATCTAAATGCTTCTATGCTTCTCTCTTGATAATCTGTCTTTTGTCATTGGTGCCTTAGCCATAAATCAGGTGAAGAAAAAGAAAAACATTACTTTTCCCCCTTATGTATGGATTATATTTTATTTATGTATTATATTTTGTGTTGACTTTGTTATGTCTTACAAGGTTTGGTGGAATATACTCTCATTGTAACAAAAATTTAATTAAAGTTTTCACTTCTTTTCACGTGGATTAATTTAGGAGAGACTTTTGTTGGAAAAAGGAAACACTATTTCAGTTTCTGATAACAATTGCATTTATAAATAATCAGATCACATAGCATATAAACTTCCTGCATCTAACTAGATTCTATGCATGAGTGTAACAAATTAATATCCTATTAATTTTTGCCTTGAAGACACACATAAAAAGTTCTATTTATTATATGAATTGATAGTCACTTATTCACTTAATTTCATTAATTCTATTATTAATGTTATTTATATCTTCTTTGTTGTTTATTTGTTCCATCAAATGCTACAAAATGCATTCAAAGTTTTCACTCAAATTTCTCATCTAATTCCATATTTGCAATCATATTTATTTTGTTGTAATATGTGGCTTGCACTTTTGTGACTGTCATATATTCATTATAAATTATCCTTTGTTTATGATAAACATCTTCCTGCCACTTTGTCTTTGCTTTGCATTCTACTTCAGTTATCATTGTCACCATATTTTTATTAACATATATTTTTAAAGCACTGTTAATTTTATTCTTGTTAATATTTCTGTTGCTTACATTTTTTTTTTTATTTTTCTTTTACTCTATGTCTTAGTTTGTTCAGTGCTGTTAAAAAGGAATACTGAGGTTGGGTAATTCATATAAAAAGAGGTTTACTTGGCTCATGGTTCTGTAGGCTGTGTGAGAAGCCTGGTACCAGCATCTATTTGGTGAGGGCTTCTGACTGCCTTGACTCATGGCAGAAGGGGAACAAGAATGGGCATGTGTAGAGACCACATGACCAGAGGAAGCAAGAGAAATGGGAGGCACCAGGCTGTTTTTAACAACCAACTCACACAGGAAATAATAAACCAAGAACTTACTCACTCCCCATTCCCAGGCAGAGCATTAGTCCATTCATGGGGAATCTACCCTCATGACCCAAACACCTCCCTGCTAGGCTTCACCTCCAACATATGGAATCAAACTTCAACATGAGATTCAGAGGGGGGTAAACATTCAAACTATAGCACTATATTAATATATTAGCACTATAGTAAAGATATATTGGTTTTTCTCCTCATCAGGTTATTTAGAAGACAGTATTCTGCCTTTATAGAATTTTTCCCTTGTCATAGAAAGTCAAGAATGGAAAACTCCATAAATAATATAAATTTCAGGATACTTGTACTGACTTCTCATCCTCCCTTCATAAAAATGTTAGTAAACATAATACAAGTTAGGGACTTATCTCCTAGGGAGAAGAATACCTACATATAAGATTTAAAATTATCCTGTCAGCTGAGCTCTCCTAGTCTGAATGGGGAAAAAGAGAGAACCCAGTCAAACCTGGCACTGGGAACTTGCCCAGAGTTGTAGCTCAGGGAGCACAGAGAGGAGGTGGTGAGCTGAATATAGCATGCATTCCTCTTATCAGTTCTCTAAATAAATGTCAATGGATTGATTTCACCACTGAAGAGGCACAGGCTGGCTGATTGAATAAAAAAGCACAAGCCATACATATGCTGTCTGTAGGAAACAAACCCAGCCTTGAAGGACAAATCAAGACTCAGCATTAAGGAATGGAAAATAGTATTTTAAGCAAACTGAAATCAGAAGAAAAGAGGGGTTACAATCTTATTTGCAGAAAAAAAGTGTCTTTAAAGCATCTAAAGTTAATAAAGACAAAGATGGACATTTTGTACTGGTGAAAGGAAAAATTTTAAATATTTATGCACCCAACTTAAATGCTCACAGATTTATGAAACAGACCTTGGTGGGTCTGACAAATATGATATCCCATGCACCATAATAGCTAGGGACTTTAACACCCCTCTGACAGAATTGGACTAATTCTCTAAACAGAAACTAAACAAAGATACAAAGGACTTAAATGTGTCCATAGAATGAGATTAATAGACATATACAGAACACACCATTCTAATGCTAAGGCGCATACATTTTCTCATCAGCCCATGCTACATACTCCAAAATAGACCACATCCTTGTATACAAACCAAACCTTGCCAAAATTACAAGAATAGAAATTATACATTGTATCTTCTCAGACCACAAGGCAATAAAGATAGAATTTAACTCCTACAAAAATGTTCATACCCACACAAAGACATGAAAATTAAATGGCCTTTTGCTGTATAATAGTTGGTTTCAGTAAGAGATAAAAGACAAAATTGTTAAATTCCCCAAACATAACAAAGATGAAGACACAAGTTACCAAAACCTATGGGATACAGCAAAAGCAGTCTTAGGAGGGAAATTTATTGCATTAGATGCCTATATTTGCAAAACAGAAAAAGAGGGCATCAGCAAACTCAGGAGCCATCTTATGGAATAGGAAAAAGAAGAACAATCTAATCCCAAACACAGCAGAAGAAAAGAAACAACTGAAATTAAATCAGAGAATAATAAAATTGAAAATAAAAGAGTCATTCAGAAAATTAATCAAACAAAAAGTTGTTCTTTTGAAAAAATAAATAAAATTGATAAAACTTTGGCCAGAATAACTAGGAACAGAAAGTAAAATCTCTAAGAACCTCAATCAGAAATGATAAAGGAGAAATAACAACAGATGCCACAGAGATACAAGAGATCATTTCTGAATACTACAAGAAACTCTATGCCCAGAAATTTTACAATGGGGAAGAAATGGATCAATACCTGGAACTGCATCCTCTCCTTCAAAGAAGAGTTTATACTCATGCTTCAAAACCTATTCCAAAAATTGAGAAGGAAGGACTCTTCCCCAACATGTTCTCTGAAGCAAAAATCACCCTCATACCAAAACCAGGAAAAGACCCAACTAAAAAGGAGAACTTCAGACCAATTTCACTAATGAATATAGAAACAAAAATTCTAAATGAAACCCTAGCCAATAGATTACAGCTACACATTAAAAAATCTTTCATCGTGATTAAATAGATTTCCAGGGATGTAAGGCTGGTTTAACATACTCAAGTCCATAAATGTAATTCAGCATATCAATAAAAGCAAAAACAAAGACCATATGATCCCCTTAATAGATGCAGAAAAAGCATTTGATAAATTTGGCATCCTTTTCTAACAAGAACACTTAAGAATATAGGCATAGGTGGCACATTTCTTTAATTGATTGAAGCTGTCTATAAAAAACCCACAGGTAATATTATGCTGAATGGAGTAAAACTAAAAGCTTTTTCACTTACAACTGGAACAAGATAAGATTGGCTTCTATCACCACTACTATTCAAAATAGTGCTGGAAGTTCTTGCCAATACATTCGGACAAGGGATGAAAATAAAGGGCACCCAAATGGGTACAGAGAAGGTTAAACTGTCATTCTTTGCCAATGATATAATTTTACACCCAAAGACTCAATCATAAGATTCCTGGAAGTGATCAAAAAATATGGTAATGTCCCAGGATATAAAATCAATGTCCCCTAATCAGTAACCTTTGTATATGCCAACAACCGCCAAGATGAAAAGCTAATCAAGGACACATTTCCCTTTACAATGGCCTTAAATAAAATGGAATACCTAGGAATATACATAACAAAAGAGGTGAAGGACTTCTACAATGAAAATTACAAACCCTAAGAAAAGAAATAGTAGAAGACATTAAAAAATCAAGGAACATACCATGCTTATAGCTGGAGAGAATCAACATTGTCAAAATGTCTATTCTTCCCAAAGCAGTTTACAAATTCAGTGCACTCCCTATTAAAATACCATCATCATACTTTCAAAATTTGGAAAAAATAATTCTTCATTTTGTATGGAAACAGAAAAAGCCCTGTATAGCCAAGGCAATTCTCAGTAGTAAAAACAAAGCCAGTGGTATTACCCTACCAGACTTTATGCTATACTAAAAGGCCATAGTAATCAAAAAAAAAGCATGGCATTGGCACAACAATAAAGACATTGACATTTAGATCCAAATAGAAAATCATAATATGCAACTAACATCTTAAAGCCACCTGATCTTTGATAAACCAATCAAGAAAGTACATCAGGGGAAAGAAAGCCTATTCAATAAATGGTTCTGGGAGAACTGGATAATCACATCTAAAAGACTGAAACTGGAACTGCACCTATCTCCACTCACAAAAATTGATTCAAGATGTATAGAAGATTTAAATCTAAGGCATGAAACAATAAAAATTCTCAAAGAAAGTGTGGAGAAAACACTTGAAGATATCCACCTGGGGAAAGATTTTGTGAAGAAGACTTCCATGGCAATGGCGACAACAAAAATAAACAAATGGGACTTAATTAAACTGAAAAGCTTCTGGGAAAGAGACATGAATAGAGCTTTCTCTAAAGATTACAGATGAATTGCTAACAAACATGAAAAAAAATTCTCATCATCATTAATCATCAGAGAAAGGGAAATCAAAATTACCCAGAGATATCACCTAACCCCAATGAGAAGAACCCGAAACACAAAGTCTCAAAGCTGCAGATGCTGGCGTGGATGTGGAGAGAAGGGAACACTTTTACACTACTGGTGGGACTGCAAACTAATACAACCTTTTTGCAAGGAAATACAGAGAATCCTCAGAGAACTCAAATTAGACATCCCATTTGATCTTGCAATCCCATTACTAGGCATCTACCCAGAAAAAAAAAAATCCTTTTCTCATAAGGACATTTGCACTAGACTGTTTATTGCAGCTCAATTTACGATCACCAAAAATGTGGAAAAACATTAATGTCCACCAACTCAGGAATGGATTAACAAACTGTGATATATATATATATATCAGGGAATACTATTCAACCATTAAAAATATGGAGACCTTACATCTTTTGTATTAACCTGGATGGGGGTGGAACACATTCTTAGTAAAGCATCACAAAAATGGAGAACCAAGAATCCAATGTACTCAATTCTAATATGAAGGCAGTAGATGAGTTAACACAGGGATGAGGTAGGGGATAAGTTAGTGGGAAGAGGGCAAAAGGGTGTGGGATGAAGGACATGGGGTATGGCACACCTCTTAATCGTGGGACACAAGTATAAGATGAACTTTATCTAACAAATACAATGAGTGTAACCTAAATCTTTGTACCCACAATGAATCCCAAACAATAAAAAAAAAGGTTAACCTGGGCGGCGCCTGTGGCTCAGTGAGTAGGGCGCCGGCCCATATGCCCAGGGTGGTGGGTTCAAACCCAGCCCCGGCCAAACTGCAACAAAAAAATAGCCGGGCGTTGTGGCGGGCGCCTGTAGTCCCAGCTGCTCGGGAGGCTGAGGCAGGAGAATCACATAAGCCCAAGAGTTAGAGGTTGCTGTGAGCCGTGTGACACCACGGCACTCTACTGAGGGCAGTAAAGTGAGACTCTGTCTCTACAAAAAAAAAAAAAGTTAACCTAAAAAAGTAAATACAATAAAATCTGAAGATTAAAAAAAATAAAATTATTCTATAAGAAAGAGTGTTTCTTTCCTCACATATATTTCTTTGGTAATTCATGCCAGGGTGAATATTTATTTTTTATATTGAGTTATAATTATATATTACTCTATTTATTTTGTTAGTTAAATTGTTCTGGCTTTGTCTAAAAAGAACTTTTACAGGTTGGCTTGCTCCTGTGTCCTTTTGACACAGCCACAACTTTTTGTTTTGAGCATTTTCTTACTTTCTATTTTTTGTCATTTTTAAATCAAGTTATTTTCCTCCTTATTGTCCTGTAAGAATTATTTATATACCATAAATATAAATTGCGTTAGATGCATGTTTACAAATATTTTATCTAATCTACATCTTGACTTTTCATTTTCTTAATAGTAGTTCGTGAAACACAAATACTTTTAAATTTAATGAAATAAAATTTTACAAATTGTTATGACTCATGGTTTTTGTGTCTTATTAAGAAATCCTTATCTAAAGCCACAAATATATTCTCTTGTAATTTTAATAAATAGAAGTTTTATGATTTTAGCTCTTTATTTGAATCAATGATCTATTTCATGTCAATTTTTAATGTGTGGTGTGAGATGAGAGTCAAAATTCCTATTTGTTGAATCTTTAACAACTACCCTGTTTCCTTGAAAATAAGACATCCTCCAAAAATAAGACCTACTTGCAGGAAAGATAAGACGTCTCCTGAAAATAAGACCTAGCACATCTTTGGGAGCACACCTTAAAATAAGACACTGTCTTATTTTCGGGGAAACAGGGTACAAAGACCTTGTATTACAGCCATTGGATGAACTTTTCAGAAGTGTATCACCTTAGTAATTGGGATCAAGTATTTCTACTAAAATCTGTTCTAAACCTCAAGAAAAAAAGAATTCTTTAAAACAAACCTAGAATAGATCAAACTGATTCAAAGGAATTGTCAGGTGGGAATATAGACTTTTCCAAGCCCTCTTTGAGCTTTGAAAAGTTTCTAGTGGTTCCTTCCAGGCCCTCACATAGTTCCATGTCACACAAGAACAGATTAGTACTCAACCAAAGGCTTGAAGAGACACCTCTGAAAACTCAAATCTGTCTCTCTGGTTTTCTGTTTTATAAAGTGGGAGGGAAATCTTATCCCTATTGTCCCACAGTGACTAGAATCTCAGTATGCCTTGAGTAATAGGGTGATAAGTTTTAGTAGTAAAACTCTTTTAAATGTTTGTGAGATGAATGAATCAGTGATTAAAGAATTTCTTTCCCTTTTAAAAGCCATATTTTTACATATATCTCGATTCCTTCCAAAAAGGAAAAGTCTTGCCATTCTTTCTAGCTGTTTTCAAATGACTACTTTATTGGATTGGTTAACTTTTAATTCAGAAAGCCTGAGATGCCTGATTATTAGAGGCAAATTCACAAGTAAATTTCATTAAAAGTATAAGAGTGTCACTATACCTGGCATATAAATAAGTGGTGAAAGAGGGGGAAAGATAATTAGGAAGTGAATGTAATGAGGGAAGAAGTAAAAAAAAAAAAAAGAAAAAAAAGAAATTAGGACAATAAAATGGACAGAGAATGAGCAAATTGGGGTGTTCAGTTTTAAAATAATGAATGGGAAAACTAGTTTCAAGTAGTTATCATCCCATTGGTTTTTATACCACATAGCATCCTTTCTTAATAAAGACTCTTTTAATGATCCATTTATGTTAAGTTTTTCTGTAATAAATTGTCAAAGAACGTCAAGTCTCACCCAACTCAACTAAAATACTTGAACACAAAGAAATATGTGCTATAAATAAACAAAAACTGAAATAATCAGATATTTCTGACATGCAGCTCTGTTCTAACTTAAATATTTAAGGCACTTATTTTTGTCATTTAGGTACCTAGGGAAACTTAGGCAAGTGCAGTAAACATCACATATACAGAAAGCTATAAAAGGATATTATAGTAAATAAGACCAATAGTGATGAAGACACACTAAATTGCCCATCAGCACTTAGGAACACATTTATTTAGTTTGTATGAGGGAGAATATTTATAGATAGCCACCTTTTCCAAGTCTTACTCAGAGAATTCACATGTATTTAAATTAAATCTCTTTGAAGGCTGACATTGAGTTTCTTTCAAATTTTCAAGCTGGTTTAACAGTAAGGGAGCTATGACTATATGAGGACAGAGAGGTTAATGTGATTTTCTATTTATGTACATGTTTTGTTATGGCCTAATTATCATAAACTTAAATATTTCAAATATTCAAAGAAGTATGAATGAAGTTGACTACTCAGGATTAGGGTTTCCAAATGGCAATGCATTCTCAAATTAAGATTACACATTGTTCATGAGAATATCTGAAGGACTGTGGCCACAATTCAAAGGACCTGGTAGGGGGATTTTTAGCTCCTTGTTTCTAAGAAACACGTGTGTGTGTGTATGTGTGTGTGTGTGTGTATAACATTTTATAAGACTTCTGATGTTAAACATTAAAGAAATATTAGAGGTTAGCTGCTTGCAATTAGTTACTTAGACCGGGATGTCTGGATGTGGCAAGCAGGGCAGCAAAGCTCATGCTAAGGCCAAGGCTGGTTCTTCTATCTAGGGTGAGTCTCACGTTCCCTGCGGGCGTGGCCACCACATGCTCCAGAGAGCAAACTGGGTCCAGCAAGCGGTAGGCGGCTCAATGAACCTGACAGTGATACTGGAGCACCTGACTGCTGGGATCCTAGAGCTGCCCAGCAACTTTGCTCTGTGCAATACAAGAAGACTCGTGTCATCCCTCATCATCTGAAGCTGGACATCCACAAGGACCAAGAGCTGAACAAGATGCTGGCAAAGTCACCATTGCACAGGTGACTCTTGCCCGACATTCAGGCTCTGCTGCTGCTCAAGAAGACTGAGAATCACCCCAAGGCCAAGTGCAAGTACCAATGTGGATTCATGTGCATCAAATCTAGTAAAGTTGAGCTCCAAACCCATATCTTCTTGAAAAGAACTTAACGTTTGTTCTATGGTGAATGAAAAAAGAGAGACACCTGGGGAAAATGTGGTCATAGTTACCTAACCTCACAGCACTTGTTGAAGAAGCAAAATGTAGTGAGCACTCCATGTGAACAGAGAAAAACTCCAGGACAGATGGTAAGATTTCCCCATATTTTCAGAATTACTGTGAGCAGACCTACTAAGCCACTGTTTGTTTTCAAGTCAGATCCGTATGGGTCCACAGGCAGCCATTTGTGCCCACAGTTCCTGTCACAGTTCAGTACAAAGGGTTCCTGCCCTGGCTTTACCAGACGGAGCAGCAGGCCAGGTTGCCTCACACCCTCCAGGCCACCTGTGGCTTAAGGAACCCCCATCCCCACCCACTGTTGACCCTGCAAGGTGGCCCTGCATGAGATCCCCGCTACCAGAAGTCCACATTGCTGATCCTCAGGCTGCAGTTCCCACGAAAGCTTGGCAGTGACTCGGCTGCAGGAGGCCCAAGGCGGACAGAGCTTTGAGGCACAAGATAGTCCTACACTACCAGAGCCACACACATTTTCCTGACAGATGAGCTGTGAAGTACAGCCTTCTTTACCCAGCAAAATATGCCCTTAATCAAAGTGAGTAAAATACTCGGTTGGCATCTGGAGATGTGACATCATCCGAGAGCCTAATAAAGGGCTTCTTCTATTTGGAAAACACATAACATCTCAAGTGTAGTTGCCAGAAAATAACCTGAAAGGACTGTTACGTCTAAGAAACCTTCCAGCTAGTCAAGTTTGAAGAAATGTTTTCCGTAACTATTGCCATAGAAATGTAAACTTTTCCCAACTACATAAATTTGTGTGGGGGAAAAAATAACAGAGGATTATGACCTGACAAAGGGTTGTCCAGGAGTCTTGGAAAACCACAAGGTGTGGGGCTCCTGACAGAAACTGGGACCTCCTAGAAGGCTGACAGCTACCTGTGGGGAAGGGTTTTTAATGTGGCATTGCTGATAATTTTACCAAGCGTTGTAGCCATTGGTGGTGGGGTAACCACTGGTGGTGGTGTAGCCAGATAAGGAACACCCATGCTAATTGTTTGCTTTGTCCACATTGCAGAATCTTGCCTTCTTCCTGGGCTCAGTGAACACAGGTTCAGTCTTAAAAAAAAAAAGGCGTTCTTGGTCTTTGTCTTGCATACTGGACAGCCTTGGCTTTCTGGGACATTTAAGGGAAATCTCTCTCAGAACAATGTTTTAAGTGTATAAAATGCAAAAAAAAAAAAATTACACTTTTCAAAGTACTTTTCAAAATAAATTTAATAGAGTGATGGAAAATGTGATTATATAGTTAACATATTACATAAGTGTTACATATTACAAATGCATGAAGATAACTCAGCCTTTGTAATGAGAAATAAAACAACTGAATTTCTTTTGGGTAACAAAGTAACAAGTACTGAGATTTGTGGCCTAAATTCACAATAAATTGAAATGCTGAAGTTTAATCAAAGGTTAATTAAAAAATATGTATTTCACTACACAAACTCACAAATGTCCCCCTCATGCCACCACCACCAAACAGCTGAATAGACTGCTGAATTCCCATAGGGGAATTGTGACATATATATGCACCCCTTGGTTAAAAACCCTTCCTCTAAAATCTGGTAGACCTACTCCATTCCTTTTCAGCTCAAAGTTTTCCCTGAAACCTTTTCTTCCTATATAGAATTTGTTTAGTACTTAGTCTACGGACATCACATATAAATCTTCACACTCTTAACTATTTATATTTCTTGTATTTATAACTACTTCCATTCCTGGTATAAATGTGATTTTTTGAATAAAAATAAATGCTGACAACTACTTCTACAAATGATAGGCACTCAATGGCTCCTCCAAAATAGTAAAAGATGACTTTGATAGAATTTTTAGAATATATATAACTCAATTAATGATTTTATTCATTATTCCATTATTCTGTGTTTAAATGTCTTCCAAATTATTTATTAATTTTTACATTTAATAATTAGAGAAAAAAGAAATATTATAATAAGAAATAATGCCCCAAATACATGCATGTGAAATACAATATATTTTCTTATAGACAATAGAAGAAGACATAAAAATTAGATTGAAACCTATTTCTCTCATAGTAATAACAGGTACCATTGAACTCTTCATACTTTCCCACTTAGTTCAGTCATCTGAATGTGTAAGATATATAACCAGAAATACGGATGACATCTACTTAGTATAACTTTTCCTTTATGTAAAATCAGTTAATCCCTGCCACTGTCTTTTTACTTCCACATGTATTCCATTTGTGTATACAATCTTATCAAGACTCTTTCCAAATAGAAATTAAGGTAATTTACAAAATGCATGCATACAGCATTATAAAAAATAAAATAAATAAAGGGCCAGATAAAAATAAATATATAGGCAATGAAAATAAGATAAATACCAAAGGAAGAGTAGCATTTCAATGCCATTTCACATGGTCTTCATACACATTGGAAAATGTGAGAGAAAGAAAAATAGGTTTGACTTAGAAAAGTAGGTTTTTATCATTATTACTACTACTTTGACTTTCATACAATTCAGATAAAACTTTCCCATTTAAAAACTGCACAGAGATTCACCAAATTCTATTACACGAAATAAAAATCTTTCACAGCATGATGTCATCATCTTTTTAAGTAACAACTTTACTGTCTGCCCATGAACACTATGGTCTGTTATCCAGAATGTCTTTCCATTTCTTTCCATTTCATATTCTTGTACTTCTGTGTGTCCATGCCTTTGCATATGCCAGTCTTTCTCCATGGGGAGCCAAACTCAATATCTTTTCCTTGGTGAAATTCAGTTTAACTCTTAAGGGCATCTTAGTGTTTCTTATCTGAAGACTTCTCTAGCACCACAGAAAAAATTAGTCACCCTAATTTATGTGCACCATTAGTATTTTAAACTAATCTCTACAATAGTTTCTCTCTACACCCTCATAATAATTTTTTATGTCTATTAGCCCCAAAGCAGTAGGAAGATGGAGACTCTGTCTTGCTCATTTCTGTATTCTCAGTGTCTAGTCCATTAAAAATAGATATTCCATGAGTATCATATGCAGAGTACATAGCAGTTCCTTTTAAATACATTAGCTTAATGATAGAACTAACAGTAGAAGGCGATGAAAATTCAATGATAAAAATAGTCAGATAAGAGCTCTGGCAAGAGGAATGAGTGCTGAAAGACTTCAAAGGGAATCATGGTTTTCGAAACACAACTTTATAAAAATGTCATTAATTGATCTGGATTATCCTTACGATTAGAGATTCACTTAAAACACCTATAAGAATATTAAGAAATTCTTGAAATGCTTAATATTTCCAGTATAAACCATATAAAATTTCACCTAATGTGAGTTATATTGTTAAAGGAAGTCACCTCCTTGAGTTTGCACACTGAAAGCATTTTTATTTTATTATATACAGCCTTCCTTTGTGGCTGTGATGAGCTATCATGGTCCAATTTTCTTCCAATTGCACAGTACAAAGCAATTCTCCTAGAAGCTGCTTTTGAAGATTAAAGCATAGAAATAATTTTATTAATGCAATTTTATTTTATATAACACCACACTTCAGCAAGCCTAAATTCTTTATGAATATCAACATTATCTGTATAGAATTTAATTTACCATGGGTACAACGTGAAAATGCCCTAGTTGCCTGTCCACAAAAATGAGTAGCTATCTTAGCAGTTAATGCTTGCCGTGAATCATCAAAGTTTCAGAAATTGCAAAACTAGTAGCACTGGGCTCTGTAACACATTTCAATTGTGTCCATTTTATACTTTACAAAGTGCTTACCCATAGACTTATTTAGCCTTATTGCAGTTCTGTGACCCAAGAATTGTTTGTCACTTTATTTTACATAAGCAAAGAAAAGAAGCTCAGAGAACTCTAAAAGTGACTTACCGGGGACAGAGGAGGGCAGATTTTGGACTAGAACTGCATCTGTGTGACCTTTGGCTCAGCAATGTTTTCCCTCTTGAATAATCCTATTCTTCTTTCATCTTCGAAATGGTTCAAAGAAAATATGGTGCCAGGTCAGTAGTCTGGAATAAAAAAGATACAGAGCTAGAAAAAAGAAACAAGTCACTTAGAAAACATTCACTTGTGCCTTGCTTTTTGCAAGAAATATTGGGCATCTATTAAGGAACCTTTACTCTTCTAAGTGTGGGGACTTCCATTGGACCTATAGATTTCTATTATGTGCTAAGAATTTTAGTAGGCTCTGTGGAAAAAATAAAAACAGGGTCTAATTCATGGATTTCATTAGCACATTCTTGATTATGTTATGAGAGATAATGCTAAGACATAAAATATAGTAAAGAAATAGAAGAAAAACAAAAAATGTTAGAAATTTTTAAATTAACAGAAATGCAATATTTTGGAAATTGCTGGTTTTACAAAATAAAAACAATTTCAAAATATTTAAATAATTGGGAGGTTTAAGAATGCATGTAGGTAAAGTACTTCCAAAATGAGAGAATAAAGACCCCCAGAAGTTCCCATACAAGCAATGAAAAACACTTTTAAAACTGTCAAAACAAACTTTTTCAAAACTCTGGAAATTAATGAAAGTCTTGCAACAATTTGGGAAGTATTTGTTTGCTGAAAATGGCTAAATTTTGTTTTAATAAAGCAAATCTTATGGCATTTTAATTTTCCCTATTATTAATACCCTCTTCCTAGCTGTTCAGTAACTTGAAAACTAACAGCTTCATAATCATGGTAGCTTGGAAATCAGCAGGCTAACAGACACTGAAGTGAGCAGATCATGTTCAGAGCTCCTGAAAAAAGCACATTCCCAGATATTTGTCATTATTTCATTTGTCATCTCCTTGGAAGCCTCCTCTTTTAGACTTCTCTCTATTTGACCTACCTCAAAGCTCACTCAGTGAAAACAGGCTTTTTCCCAGGGCTGTTGACTGAAAACAATTATTAATTTCTTAACATTAGACATGCCTGAAAAGGGGATAATAGTTTATACAAATAAGTTTAATAAAAGAAATTACAAGGAAAAGCTTAGAAATGAGATATACAGGCCAGGAATGGTGGCTCGTGCCTGTAATCCTAGAACTCTTGGAGGCCGAGGCAGGAGGATCACTTGAGCTCAGAAGTTCAAGACCAGCCTGAGAAAGATCAAGAATCCTATCTCTAATAAAAAATAGAAAAATTGGCTGGCACTGTGGTGGTTGCCTCTAGTCACAGCTTTTGGTGAAGCTGAAGCAGGAAGATCACATGAGCCCAGGAGTTTGAGGTTGCTGTAAGCTAGACTGACACACAATACCCTAGCCTGGGCAACAGAGTGAGATACACTGTCTCAAAAAAAAAAAAAAAAAGAAAGGAAAGAAAAGAAAAAGAAAAAAGAAATTAGATGGGAGTTTTGAAAACCTTTCACATATTTCTGGTCACATAGATATGCAGGCCTCCACTGTGTTCATTTTCAGGACAGGCCTGGTAATACTCTTACTTCACATCTCTACCTGATTTTAAGTTTCTATGCATTCAAGAAGTGAAGGAAAAATTAGTTGTGTAAATGCCACAGAGTGAGAAGCATGGTTGGTACAGCTTGCATATAGAGTCCATCGGTAAAGTTTGCAAGCTTACTGGTTCAAGGAATTTGAGGAAATCTCTGTCCAGTAACTAACAGACCAAGTGGACACTTCAGTAACTACACATGACAAAGAATTCAGATTTCAAAATATTACTTCAGGAAAGTCAATATATAAACTGACAACGCCAAAACAGCAACAAAGCAAATACTTGCAAGTGGCAGAGAAGAGCATTTGGTTTCTGGAACAGCCACATTGTATTATTTAAAATAATCCATTTTTAACAAAAAGTGAGACATACAAAGACACAGAAAAATATGAGTCATAAAATAAAGAAAAATAGTCAATAAAAAAATCTCCTGAGGAAACCTAGAATTTAGAATCACCAAAGACCTGAGTTAACGATCATAAATACACTCAAAGAAGTAAAGGAGACATTATCTAAAGAAATAAAGAAAAAGATGAGAATTATTTCTTACCAGACAGAGAATATTGAAAAAATTACAAAAATTTTATTTAAGAAAAAATAAGCAAATAGAAATTCTGGAGTTGAAAAGTACAATGACTGAAATAAGAAATTATTAAAGGGAATCAACAGCCAGAGTAGAGCTGGCAAAAGAAGGAATCAGAGAACTTGAAGATAAATCAATTAATATTGGGCAGCGTCCATAGCTCAGTGGGTAGGAAGCCGGCAAAATACACCCAGGCTGGCAGTTTTGAACCCAGGCCACGCCAGCTAAACAACAGTGACAACAACAACAACAACATCAACAACAACAACAACAACAAAATATCTGGGTGTTATAGTGGGCACCTGTAGTTCCAGCTACTTGGGAGGTGGAGGCAAGAGGCATTTAAGCCCAAGAGTTTGAGGTTGCTGTGAGCTGTGATGTGATGGCACTCTACCAAGGGTCACATAGTGAGACTCTGTCTCAAAAAAAAAAAAAAAAGAATCAAGTAAGATTATTTAATCTAAGAAACAGAAAGAAGAAAGATTGAAGGAAAATAACAGAGCAACAGAGACCTGTGGGCATCATCAAAAGTACATAAATACACACCACTATACTCATAAGAGACAGGAAAGGGGAGGCGGAGGCAAAGGGAGGAGGAGGGAGAAAGGAAAAGAGAGACACACAGAGAGAGAATGCCAGAAATAATATCTGAAGTAATAAAAAAAAAAAAAATTGCTCTACATCGCAAAATCTCAAGATCTAAGAAAAAACCACTCAGAGATCCATGCTGTGGACCAACACTAAGAGAATCTTGAAAGCCACAAGATAGAAGTGACTATATATATATATATATATATATATGTGATCCTGAATAAGATTACTAGTTGATTTGTCATTAGAAACCATGGAGACCAGAAGACAATAAGATTACATATTTAAAGATAAACCCATATAACAAAAGCAAAGCACAATTGTCACTACTACTCCTTCCCTATAAGAAATACTAAATAGGGGCCATCAGGCTGACATGAAGTTCTACTAGGCAATAAAGTGATTCCCCATGAAGAAATAAAAAGCTCCACAAATTTTTGGTTATAATTCTTCTTTTTCATAAAATATTTTTAAACCTGAATAAAGTAATAATTATAAAACTTTTTTCATGATCTTATAAAAATATGTAATTTATGATAATAACATTACAAAGGATTGAAAAGGAAGAGAACTATATGAGAGGATAAACTCTGTATGGTATTTTAATTATAATAGTAGTAATCTCCACTAGATTTTTATAAATTAAGAGACTAACTTACAATACTCAGAGGAACCACTGAAAAATAATTTATATGATGTCCAATATAAATAGATATCAAATGTTTTTCCAGATGAAAACATTTTATAACTCTATAGAGTTATGTTTACAACTCTATATTTGCTTTTAGTATACTAAGCATCATTGATTCAAAATGAATATTGACTATTATGGCGTTATCAAGCCTTGTTCAAAAATATTACATTCTCTCTTTGAGTAGAATTGTACTTAGTCACTCCCTTTGAATCAGGCAGCTATGTGTCTTGTTTTGATCAATAAACTATAGCGGAAGTGACATGCTCTAAAGGATAAAACTTTGAGTCGGTGTGGGTCTGCCAGGCACTCTTTCTGCTTTAGCATTCACAGAAACACGTGTAGAGACTGAGTCTTTATGGGCATTAAGATCTTGGTGATGATATTCCAAGATCTCTCCTTATCCAAATTAGACGTACAATGTTAGTGAAAATAAATTTATGTTGTGTTGAGCCAGCCACTGAGATTTGGGGTTATTTCTTTTTTAACATAACTTGTAAGAGATGATAGTAAAAAGTAGAATTTATTGCACGGCCTTTCCCTAGATTTAGTCACTCTATGAATATAATTCGGTTTAAAAAATATTTATATACTTTGTAAAAATGTTAAATTATTTTACATGCTGTTTATTAGGTGGCCTACTTGACACCCAAATTTATTATCAAATTTGTTGTTCCCTCCAAGAATCTTCTGGTTTATTCAGGCAGTTTTCTCTGTTCTTTTCTATGGAAGCACTGTGAATTTTCACTACTCCTTCAATTACCATACTCAGATTACCTTTTAAAGTCCTATCAAATCTTCAATAATCAAGTCATATATTATCTGTTTGGAATTCTTCTACTCCACATAGATAATATAAAATACAATAATAATGCAGTGTGTGTTGAGTACTAATAATGTGCAAAGCTCTATTTTCTTTGTTTTGCACATGTTATGCTATTTAGTCTTTGCAATATAGTAACATGAGGAATTTAGGTTGAGAATATCACATCTAAGCCCAGATATGGCATATATTGCTAACCCTTCCTTACCGAATCATTATTCTTTTATAAACAAGGCTATACTTTCAACTACTTCTATTTGGATCTTACTGTATTCAGCTCACTTAGGAGCACGGTCTTTCATTTTCCCCTAATTCCATTATGTACTTCAGTCCTATTTTCTAGGTGAATTACAAACTCACTTCTCACACTGTTTTTTTTATCGTATGCCCTACAGAAGTGATTACTCTTCCAAAAATTCCAGGTTTTAGGATTTGAGAATTTGAAATAATAAATGAGTTATAGGTAATATTTAAAGTCATAAAGCCTGACATGGAGGCTTACAGCAAGAACATTTGCTTTAGCTGAGAAAATGGTTTCAGTTACTAGAAGGATAAAAGAAGATTAAGATAATTATTTTATTCAAGTTCCAGTTTATTTATAGAAACTAAATAATATATAGATATCTGTGCTCACTTTTTCTTTTCCAGTTGTGCAAATGTAGATATGGTTACTAAGCTTGTGGCCTATTTAGGTTTCTACAGGAAAAAAGAGAATAACTAATGCATACCAAACACTTCGTCTGTGGGAAAGTGGCTACAAGTCTGGGGTTATTGAATACTTTGGGGATTACCAAAAGCATTTTCATGTCCTAGCCCATAATCGGTGCTTTGTTATTTATTACTCTTTCTGACGGGTATATAATTAGTAGCAAAGCCCAAATTCAAACCCTGATGTGTCTGCTGCTAAAATCTATGCATTTACCCTCACACTACTTGGTGTTTAAACTCTCTGCAGGAGATGGTTACAAACCGGTTGGATTTAAATATGGTGTCTTCATGCTGTTGAGGCTTAATCTCACCTGCCCTTGGACAGATGAGCAATTAACAATCCAGTTTCTCCTGGCACTATTTTGCCAGAAGCAAAACCTCTCATATTCATCTTTGCAAGTGATAATAGTCTTTTCTCAGAATATACACAATGGTTAAAAAAATAAATAAGTGAAACCTGAGAGTTTTCCACATCTGTTTAGAATCTATTTGATTTATCATTTCATCATTTCTTTTTTATTTGCAAAATTGGTGCCTCAAGGTTCATGTTTTTAAACACGTTTTTTTATCTCTTTCATTCTCTCCCTTCTTTGTTCTCTGACCTGTGATAAGAATGCAAGTGGTTATGACTCGGTTTTTAAACAAGCTCTATCACTCTCAATCTTGAATCTGATTATCAAAGTCAATCATATCAATAGTCACTCTTTACTTTATCTGTGAGACCCGAAAAGTGACTTTTCAAATGGTATGTTTTCCTCCTAAGCTGCTCTGTATGTGTTTTCAAGTCATAAAGTCTTATCTTCTTAAAATGAAGTTTGTGCTGCTTTAAACACTTGTGAGGCAATAGTATGATGAATACCAAAGGGAATTCTGTCCTGTTTTCTCCAAAATTGTCAACCAAGTCCACTGAAAAAAATCCACCACTAATCATAAAACATAAGGGAAATATCACAGCATGTTTTCTAGAGCCTCAGTGAAGATACCACTGAAACATGAAAAGGTAGCCTCTAACTTGGTGGAAATCATACTGGAGCCAGGGAAAAAGAATGAACATTGAAAGACACACTGCCATTCTTTGGTTGAGTTTTTTCACATTAGTTTGCATCAGTTTTGACATCATAGATTCTTTGGCAGTGATGAAGTCTCATGGCTGTGCGATTGATTATTCCTGAAGCTTTCTAAGATGGTCGAATTTCTCTAACAGGAAAAGATTAGGGGCTCTGGCCCATTTTCAAAGGTGTTACAAAGCACCTTTGAAATGAACACACTCCTTTTAAGGACTGTGTCTGAGCTCCAGTTTTAGGGGCAGCCACTAGTCTATGGCTGAGACACTGATTACAAGAAGAGAAGGTATATGGCCATATGTCAGAATTTTTCTTAAATGATTGCACCACAGATACCTTTTCAGATATCAAGCAAGTATCCTTTTTTTCTTTCTTTTTTTTAAATGTGTGCTAAAAGTTGTATATTAAATGTTAATAAAAAATTGTCATAATTGCCATAAATAAAACAGACTTAATATTTGGGCATTTCAAGTAAAAAAAGACTTCAGGACCTCTGTGAATAATTATTACTTCAAGTGCTCTACTTAACCCTCCCATTTTTACCTGACATAGGTAAGTGTAGAATTCCTTCGTTCCTTCCCTTCTCACCTTTTTTCCTTTTCTCTTCCTTCCCTTTCTTTCTTCCTTGCTTCCTTCCCTCCTTCTCTGTCATTACATTTTTTTTAAATCAGATTACAGAAAAAACTTAAAGTTCTAATTTCTGTCTAAATTTGGTCCTATTGGCATCTAAAGTTTGAGGTATTTTTAATGACATTCATAAGTAGAATTAGTTTAGGAAGTTAAATTTACTTCTTAAGTATTATTAGTGTAATAAAAACAAAGCATTTTTATAGAGAGATCAGAAACTTCTGGTGCGTGTCTTAAACTCATTACAATTTCTTTTTTGGAAAATATTTACTACACTGAGTTACAGCTAAATTAAATATGGTGAATGAATCTCTCCTAAGGGGATAAACTAAATTAAACTGTGAAGAGACCAAAGCTAATTGTATTGCATCTTTATAATCAAGCAGCAAGAATTTTTAGTCTGTTTCTACTTTGGTAACACCCACATTTTATTAACATGGCTGATATTTTTATGCTTTTTTTCTCAGGGTATTGTGAATTAAAACAGTAAAAGCTAGAGTATTCAGGGATTACTCATTTTTGTTCATGTTACATATCCATGCTTCTTAGATGAAAGCATTTTAAAATTTACTAATTATGCATAATAATTTACTTTGTATGATCTACTTGATAATCCATTTATATTTTATGCATTTATTTATTCAATACACATTTAGTAAGCAGCTAGTATATGCTGGATATTGGTAGTACGTTCTCTCAAGCTGGTCTTATTCTACTTGGTAAGACCTATAAATCAGTGAAAACAGATAAAGCAGTAATAGTGAATAGATCATAGATGGTAAAGGCTCTTTAGCCAAGGTTTATTGAAAATGCTTTTGAAATACAAAGGAAGAAGTGAATATTTTCTGGGGGAAATCCAGGAAAGTTTCATACAGAAAATGATATTTAAATTGGGTTTTGGCAATTGAATAGAGAATGATGAGAAGGCCAATCTAAGCAAAATACTAGGTAATCTTTGTCGAGTACCCAATAGACATTTTATAAATGGGTGATCACATAGTTGATGAATGGAAAAGTTGGAGCTGAAACACAGGTAATTGGGTTTGGAATCCACACTCAATCTAGATAACAGCATAGCAAATAAGTCATAAAATTAAATCTGATAAATTGTTCTGGAACATAAGATCTAAGATGTGTGGGAACCTATGAGGATGGTACTAGAAATGTTATTTATGGTTTGTAATAAAGAAAAGCTCTAAAACATCTTGCCAAAGATTTAAATTTGATTTATTAGATATGAAAAATTATCCAAAGCTTTTAATCAGAGAAGCTATAAGCTATGAGGAGGGTTATTGTTGAAACAAGGGCTACAAACTTGGAACTTTTTAAGTGAAAGAAAAAAAAAACATATTTAGGACAGCATTGGCCACATGCAGTGGCTCACGCTTGTAATCCTAGCACTCTGGGAGGCCGAAGCAGGTGGATAGTTTGAGCTCAGAAGTTCGACAGCAGCCTAAGCAAGAGCAAGACTCCTTTTCTACTAAAAAAAAATTGGCTGTGCATTATAGCAAGCACTTGTAGTCTCATCTTGGGAGGTTGAGGAAAGAGGATTGCTCAAGCCCTAGAGTTTGAGATTGCTTTGGGCTATTGCAGACTATGACACTAGCAGGGTCCTCAAACTTTTTAAACAGGGGGCCAGTTCACTATCCCTCAGACCATTGGAGGACCAGACTATAGTTTTAAAAAATAAATAAAAAACTATGAACAAATTCCTATGCACACTGCACATATCTTATTTTGAAGTAAAAAAAAAAAAAAAAAAAAGGGAACAAATACAATCACACTGCCGCCGCATGTGGCCTGTGGGCCGCAGTTTGAGGACCCCTGCGAGAGCATTCTACCCAGGGCAACAGAGTAAGACTGTATCTTGAAAAATGTAAATGAATACAAATTAAAAATATAAGGACAGCATAGCTGCATTGCAGAAAGGAAGGATGAATGTGTACCCCAAGCCAGAGGCTGGGATCAGTGCATCCCAGTTCCCTCAACAAATCACGTTAGAGGAGTTTTATTGGATTCAATACAAATGAGTAAAACCCAAGACTCCTCTCCAAGGATTGCTTTCTGGTCAGCAACTTAACCCCAGAGAGGGTAAATGAAACCCAGTGCCACTCATCATGTAAGATCTTGATGCTAGGTATCAGTGAGAAAACAGCAAAAGGGCATTTGAACAGGGGGACTAAGCTGGCATCTGTTTGTGTCTCAGTGTTTGTCCAATAGAACAATGAAGATCTCTAAATACTTCAGAGGTTTTTCTGAAGAGAATAAAACTTTATGGATCTTTTTCTTAGTTTAATTTTTAGAACATAGATGGACCATATTATTTATTGTGGAGAGGCTCATTTCCATATCAGTGTTTTAGATAGTTCACACACTTGCAAGTGTCTAGACAAGAACATTGTGCAACCAATAGCAATAAGAAAGATGAAGTGCTAGAACTTGAGTCTGAGCAACAAGAAAGGCATTCAGAATCCCAGCAAAGGGCATATAAATAGAGATCGAGAAGTTAAACAAAAACCTGTACAAGCATGAAGATTTTACATGCTCCAGGATCAATGCTGATGCCTTTTATTTAAAGTATATGCTTTACCCATTTAATTTCTGTTTGTTGGTAGCTGTGTGTTAATATAACATGGTGTAACCTCCTGCAGTTAAGCTGAGGTTTGTAGTATGAACATACAGTGCTAACAATAATAAAATATTTTCTGCCACAATGGAAGTTGTTTTTGTAAAAGAAAGTATATCACCTTCCATCAAAACATATGCATTTCTGAATTAGATTTTTTTCCCCTTAAAATAACAGCTTAAGCAATATGTAAGCGTAAGGGTATCAAGAACACCCCTTTTGGGACAGATTTTGAACAATAGATCCTAGTCTCTCATATTGTTCAATATGACTAGAAATAGGTAAAGGTTTCTAGAGCCAAACTCTCTAGAAAATATACCATTGGGTCTTCAGATGCTTTAAAAATAAATTCTAGGCTCGGCGCCTGTGGCTCAAGTGGCTAAAGCGCCAGCCACATACACTTGAGCTTGCGGGTTCGAATCCAGCCCGGTCCAACCAAACAACAATAACGGCTGCAACCAAAAAATAGCTGGGCATTGTGGCAGGTGCTGATAGTCCCAGGTACTTGGGAGGCTGAGGCAAGAGAATCGCTTGAGCCCAGGAGTTGGAGGTTGCTGTGAGCTGTGATGCCACAGTTCTCCACCCAGAGTGACAGCTTGAGGCTCTATCTCAAAAAAAAAAAAAAAAAAATTCTAATCTAAGTAGTAAGACAAAATGTGGTGAGGTGTAAGAGGGATAGGATATAAACCTGGGCAAAACATTAAAACCTAGAATTTCTGAAGTGTGAACAGATGCCAATTGTAAGGCTAATTGTTAGCACCTGTTATAGTTTGACTGCATTTCCTCTCTATAACATTCAAGTGTTGCCAACTTGATATGATGAAAAGGTGGGGCCTTTGGTGGTAATTAGGGCACAAAGGCTCCTCCCTCACGAATGGGATCAGGTGCCCTAATAAAAGGGCAGAGCCTGTTCCTCTCCAGCCCTTCCTCCTTCTGTCCTGGGAAGGACATTCCTCCTCTCTCGATGACACAGCCCTTACCAGATGCCAAACATTGATGCCTTGACCTTAGATTTCCAGCCCCCAACACTGTGAGAAACAGATGTCTGTTATTTATAAATGACCCAGAAAGAAGAGATATTCTGTTATAGAAGCACAAAATGAACCAAGACAGCCTCTCTCTCTCTCTCTCCCGCCTCTCTCTCTCTCTCTCTCCCCCCTCCCTCTCCCTCTCCCTCCCTCTCCTTCTCCCTCTATTTTTGTTTTTTAATTTATTATGTTGTTTTTTAAACACAGCGTCTTGCTCTGTCACTCAGGCTCAAGTGCAGTTGTAAGGTCAGAGCTCACTGAAGTTTCCAACTCCTGAGATTAAGCAATCCTCTTCTTTCCTCTGCCTCCTGGTTGCTGGGGCCCAGACTCAGGCCATCATATCTGGCTAAAGGTCTTCCAATACTATATGAATAGAAGTGGCAATAGGGCATCCTGACCTTGTTCTTAATTTTAGAGGAAAAGGTTCAGTCTTTTACCACTGAGTATGAAGTTTGCTGTGGGCTTTTCATAAATGACCTTTATTAAGGTGAGGGAGTTTCCTTCTATTCTTAGTGTGTTTTTATTTTTTGAGTGTTTTGGATTTTTTATCATGAAAGAGAATCTTGTCAAACACTTTTTTTTTGCATCAATTGAGACGACTGTGTGGTTTTTGTCCTTTTTATTAATACGATATAATTGATTTTCCTATGTATAACCATCCTTGCATTTCAAGAATAAATTACACTTGGTCATGGTATATAATCTTTTAATGTTCTGTTGAATTTGGTATGCTGGTATTTTGATGATGATTATTATAACAGTATTTATCAGAGATATTAGTGTGCAGTGTTCTTTTTGTGTAGTCTTTGTTGGGCTTTTGTGTGGGGTAATGTTAGCCTCATAGAATGAGATTTGAAGTATTCTCTTCACTTATTTTTGGAAGTATTTAAGAAGAATTGGTGTTAATTCTGCTGTGTTTGCAGAATTCTCCAGTGCATCATTTGATTCTGAGCTTTTTGGGGGGTGGGGGGGGTAGTTGTAGGTTTTTAATCTCTTTATTCATTATTGGTCCTTTTAGATTTTATATTTCTTCATGATTCAGTCTCAGTAGTTGTTTGTTCTAAGAATTTGTTAGCTTTCTGTACGTTATCCAAATTGTTGGCATAAAATTGTTCATAGTACAGGTATAATTGTTCATAGCATTCTTTTATAATTCTTCTTCTTTCTGTGGCTTCATGCATAATGCCCGTTTCATTTTTGATTTTAATTATTTGATTCTTCTCTCTCTTCTTTTTAGTTAATCTAGCTGAAGCTTTATTAATTTTGTTGGTTTTCTAAAAGAAAATAAACTTTTTTTCTGTTCGTTTCTATGGTTATCTACTTTCAATCTCTGTTCTAATACTTATTATCCCCTTCTGCCAGCTTTGAGTTTAGTTCTTTTTTTATAGTTTCTTGTAGTATTAAATTAGGTTGTCATTTTTCTTTTTTTAATGCAGACATTCATAGACAAACGAAATGGCAGCCATAGTACTTTGCTAGACATTCGAGCTCATCTTCCAGGCCAGCTTCATTGGTAACCAGTCACTGACCACACCTCTTCACCATAGACTCAAGTAGATACCCATCTGTGCCAGTTATCAACGTATTGACTCTAATCTCCAAATTCTTTCTTTTTACTTGCTCTGTGAAAATGAATTGGGGCCTTTAAATATTTTTCCTTTGTTGACACAATATTAAACTTTGTCAACAGAAGATGTTGAAGACGGATACCAGGAGGAAAAGGTTTGACTCCTGGCTCCCTCTTTGCTTTCTCAGTCAGTTCTTGCAGTGTGTGTGTGTGGTTTCTCCAGCATCTGACTCCTGAAGTGCACTTCTCTCTTTGGGCACGTATGTAGCCATCTGTCTCTGGTGACGCATTAGATTTCTGGCCAAGTTCTGCTGATAGAACAATACAGCCACTTAGATGTTATTAGAGGAGTCTTGGCCAAGTCCTCTCTAACAACATCTGGATTGAAGCTGTTGGGAGCAAGATATGTGAACTCTTTCTTGGGTGCTGTATCTCAGACTCTGTGCCAACGGTTGATCTTTATATTTGCTATTCCTGTATTCTTTAGACTTCTCTTTACATCATATTAACCAACCTGTGTATTACAGTTAATAATTCTTTATGTTAAACTTTTCCTATTTAAATTACTGTATATATATTTTTTTCCTGAGTAGACTCAGACTAATTTATCATCTAATACCTCCCCATGAGGTTTTTTGTTCTCTCAATTCCCACATCACTTTGT
Source organism: Nycticebus coucang (assembly GCF_027406575.1). Lineage (NCBI taxonomy): Eukaryota > Metazoa > Chordata > Mammalia > Primates > Lorisidae > Nycticebus > Nycticebus coucang. The sequence continues at coordinate 53,189,021 of NC_069781.1, read as the reverse complement.
ACTATATGCTCATTTCAAGGTCTGTCTCCCCCATAATACTATGGCTGGTTTATAATGAATGCTTAATAAATACATAGGGAACATATGCAAGACATCAATGAAAAATAGCCCAACATTTATCTGTTATGCACAATTGAAAAACTTATCTCCCTAAAATATACAAGAAATTAATAAATATATTTTTCTGCTCAAATATGAGCAGGTATTTTTCCCAAGTTTAAAGAAATTATAAAAATTAGCCAATTTGTATGAAAAATAAGCTCGTATTCAAAATGTCAAATACAAAAGTATAGGCACTTGTTTCTTTCATTTCATTGGTGAGCTAGTCTTACAATGTGTACAAGCTAGGACTTTAGAAAAACATCCAATGGATAAAAAGCCAAAATTTAGTGTGCTTATATAGCCTCTTGCTTCCCATTGAAACAAACTTTTAATATTTAGATATTTCATAAAAATCGTCTTTGTAGAAATTGTCATAGTTATGGTATACCTAACATCACCTGAATAGCTTCTGACTCAGCTCTCTGACAAAAGAAACTGGAAATAGTAATAGAAGGAGGAAATAAAATTTAATAAGAACATCTGCAGGAGGGTAATACTTAGAAATAGAAACACTATATTTTTCCTTAGTTCTTAAGGTTTATTTTATCTTTTCACCATATTTGGAAAAGTAGGAAATCTGCCATCCTTCTCAGGAGGAAGATAACAGAGAAGAACAAACACACACATAAAACTCAGTTTTCAAAATTTGTCTCAGGCATAAATAATAAATTTTGGAAGATGGTATGATTATTCCGAATCAATGTTCCTCATTACTGGGATTTGAAAACTGCAAAACTGGATAAAGCTGTCCTGTACTGGAGGAAGGAAGAAAAAGAATTACACAAGTTATAATAATATATAACGGTAATTATACAGTAGATTGAGTTATAATAATTTAATAATTATTAATAATTCTCCATGTCAGTGATTGTAAGGAGAACTACAGTTCTCCTTGAAGTGTTGTAGATGGTTATTCAATGCAAAGTATAACCTAAGTCCATCCAGAATGGCTGTAACCAATTTTGACATCATGTTATGGATAAATAAGCACTGAAAAATAAGCCAAAGAACCATAGTATATCTGATCCTTAACTTTTGTAAACCATGTTTTATGGATAACTTTTCATTTTTCCCTGAAGGCTGAGCTATTTCAATATTTTGAATATGTCAGTGTTAATTTTGAGTTGGCAGAGGAAACTTAACCAACTTACCTTTCAATAAAATTATTAAAATGCAAAAAAATCATAACTTATAATTATTCTGAGCAAAGCTTTAATTTAATTATTAAGTTATTATTATAATCATAATCTACTGACTTAGATTATTGTTATTAAATTATTATTGTAACTCATAATCTACTGAGTTCTTTGGTAAGAGTCCTTACCATGTCCTTCCCCTGATTATGTGTCATTAGAAATGCCACAAAACTCATAATCTGAGGTTAGCTAATCAGAATAAAGACAGAACATTTTTAATATAAAATGAGTTAGTGATAATCAATTTCCGGTCAAATCAAAAGCACAATCTTTAATAATTCTTTAATTGGCTGGATGCAATGACTCCTGTCTATAATCCCAGAAGTTTGGGAGGCTGAGGTGGGAAGATCACTTGAGTCCAGGAATTCAAAATCAGCCTCGGCAATATAGTGAGATCCCGTCTCTACAAAAAATAAGACAAACTAATTGTGATTGGTGGTGTACACCTTCAGTCCCAGGTACTCAGGAGGCTAAGGCAAGGGAATCCCTTGAGCTCAGGAATTCAAGACTGTAATAAGATCACACCATGGCATTCCATCCTGAATGACAGAGTGAGACCCTATCTCAAAAGAAAAAAAAATGTTTTTAATTGATTAAGGTGTGCTCTGTCTAATCATGGCTCATAGCTATAAGATTAAGGGCAAGAATCTCCCACTGAAACCTGAAATGCCCAAGTATCTTGTAAGTAAGTCTGGATAAAGAAGCGTATTTCTCTCTCTCTGTCTCTCGATAGATAAATTTTATATATATATGTAAAAAGACAAAAAGGAAAAGTGAATGCTGCCATTGGCCTACAGAGTTTAAGCATACTCAAAAAACTCCACAGGGAATTAAAATGCTTATGACTGTTCAAGATGAAAAATAAAAAAAGTAACTTTTACTCAGACCCCATTTCCATAAGCATGGAACAGTTCTCCCAATATGTGTACATTTCAACAAAGAAACTGTAAATAGCAGGCCACACCGGAGGAGAAACCAGGAACAGAGAGACTGGTAGACTGAAGAATAAGCATTGCAGAGCATTACTGGGGATTTATCTAGGAACAATACCCAGAATATTTTAGAATGTCTATGGGACAGTGACTGTGTGTTGCACGCCTCGTATTCTTTCCTTTTCTTAATGGAAGCATTTATTGTGATTGTTTTGCCTTCGTCCCACTACTGTGAGGGTCTGTTTACTTGGGAAGGGGAGGAAATAATCATTTTATTGCATAAACCTTACATGAAAGGGAACCGTATTGAACCAGATATAGAAACCATTACAAAATCCTGAACTGTAAGCCTTTGTAAATCTTTCCAGAGTAAATATGTTCTGTGCTTTAAAGGGAAGGAAATAAAAATCTATAACCAAAAGTCAGTCTTATTATAAATTATATTTTATTTCTAATTATTACAAGTGCTTCCCCACTTGTAATAAAATTATACATTTCTACACATTGGGATGTGACCTACACTGCCATTCTCTGTGAGGGAAATTCACCTTGTCCCATTGGTGTGAGATCCAGCCATGTGACATAGTTTGGCCAGTGAAATAATAAAAGAGGTATCATAATTTATTCTGAGCAGAAGCTTTAAGATCTACCTTATGATCCCTCTAGCTACCTTTCATTTTACTCTGCACCCCCAAAATAGCATGTTACAAATAAGGACCGATCTTTCAACCAGATTCCAGAATACAAAAGATGCCAGTCAAAGCTGGCTAAGGAAGTATAATTAACATCATATCTAGTCCAGAGTTTTAAAAAAAATAGAGACTCTATAGCCCTAGCTACTAATAAACAAGAACATACAATAATTTAAATTGTGTTCAATGATTATATAGCACCTTTGTTATATCATGATGTAAGAGATATATATTTACTCTTCTGGTCTGGTTCCTGGTACACAGCACCTAAAATTCTCGTGATTTCCTTGTTATAAGGGTGAGAGGCTTGTTTTAAGCCTCCTTCAACCATACCTGAGTTTGTGTTAGTAAGTTGACCCTTGGTGAACCCCTACGTAGATTCTGAATAGGATGTTTCAGAAAGAAAACAGGCCTGTGATACAAGGGTCAGAACTTGGAACCCCACACTGACCTGAATCAGGGGTGGGACTGGGACTGAGTAAATCACTGTTTGAAAATAAATAAATAAATAAATAAATACATAAAATAAAGTTGTTTTCGAACACTCACACAGTCACGATAGTACAGAGCGCTTCTCACACAGGCAGATATGTGGCAAGAGGGGTTCCCACATACTAAGCAGTTTTCCAGGGGACACCAACTCAGTGTCCTACAATTTAATTCTGACATCATCTACTTGGAGTTAATATCAGACCTCACAGGACTCAAGACTGCCTCCAGTTCAGATGCCAATCATGAGACTCAGTTTGTTTTACCTGTGTTTCTGACAGATCAGCTATAAATCAAGGTGTCTGAGGACCACCTATTCAAGTTCACTTAATTTGCTGGAAATCAGGGATACACCCTATTCACTACCCAGCAGCTAAATGAAGAGAAGCATAAGGCAAGATTTTGGATATGTGAAAGGGTGAGAAGCTTTCATAGCCTCTTTGAGAGCACCACCCTGTAGTCACCGCCACATGGTCAGCAACCCAGAAAATCTCCAAACCTTGACATTATGGGTTTTTATGGAAGCTTCATTATGCAGGCATGATTGTTTAAATCATCGGCCATTGGTGATCAGCTCATCCTTCAGCCCCTTCCCCCTCTCTGGAGATGGTAGGGGGATGAAACTTTCAGTCCTGTAATCACAGGATTGATTTCCCTGGCAACTAGGCTCTTCCTATCCTGAAGCTATTCAGATACCCTCTGGGCATTAGTCATTTTACTAGTGTACAAAAAGACACATCATTTTGGAGATTCTAAGTGTTTTAGGAGCCATATAATGGATAGTTAGGATCCACTAATGGATCACATGCCAAGTGATTGTAGGAGCTGTGTACCAGACATCTGGGATGAACTCCAAATATGTATTTCTTATTTTAAAGCAAAATGTCACAATCACCAATAGCCAATGATTTATTTAAGATCCCTATGTAATGGCATCTCTATCAAAACCACTAACTACATGGTTTGGAGAGCTTCTGGGTTGGTAAATGCACCATGTGCTGGGAAAGTAGAGCACCCCAATTTCTGCCATGCTCAAGACCCTCTCAGAGCTTACACTGGTTTATTTTTATTTTTTGTAACATCCTTTATAATTAACTGTAAAATAGTAAGTAAACTGCTTTTTCTGGGTTATGTGAGCTATTACAGCAAATTATTCAACCCATAGAAGTGTTCATGGGAATGCCCAATTTACAGACAGCTGGTCAGAAGTACAAAAGGCATAGGATTTGTAACTGGTGTGGAAATTAGGGGAAATCTTAAAGCATTGAGCTTTTGGCCTGCAGGGACTGAAGCTAACCTGGGTAGTTAGTATTTGAATTGAATTAAATTGTTGGACACCCAGTTGGTATTTGGAGAGATAGAGAACTAGTTGCTGGTGTGAAAACAAACAAGCCAACACAGTTTGTGTCGGAAGTGTTATGAGTAAAAATAGTTTTATAACATTTTATCCCTAATATCTATCTTAGTCTACAAATCTTTACTGAGGTTTAATATATTTTCAAATTATAAACCTCTGTAGGGAACCACCAATGTTCACTAATATTACTTATATTTTCCTAACATACAACAGAGTGTCTGGATCAGCCCATGTTTGCTAAGGCTTCCCTGAGTTGCTTGAGAATTTAGGACAAAGCTCAGACATTGAGTCCACACTCTTAGACTAATGATCTCCTGTTTAACATTCACAGGAGAGTAAAGTATCAGAATAGAACTAATTTTCTAAAAGGATTGAGGAAAAGTAATCAAGCATAGTATTCTAGGAGGCAACAATAACAATTTTAAAGTAAATTGCAAATTGTTAAGATGAGTTCTAAGCAAGAAAAGTCAATAGACATTGGTAACATGCTGAGATACTGTATAAATGACATTGAGTCAGTGTGAATTTTCTGAATAAAGCCTGCTGATTTAGGTCAATGTTGAGAAATACTGAAAAAAGAACAATAAATGACAATCTTTAAAATCTTTATTCTTCTGCTGTATGACAGTGATCATCCCAGTTTCCTATTTGTGGCCAAAAAAAAAAAAGCTCAAAGATTAGCACTTGCGTTTTCATTACCCATTTTTCAATCTAGTAATAGGAAATACGTCTTTTTAGTCATTGTTAAAACTGACCATATATTATACAACTGTACATTTCTATTGTTTCTTCAATGCATGATTTTAATTTTTTCAAATTTGATAACTTACTAAGAATTAGTCATTCTTTAACAACATGTTAAAGCCTTTATTTTTTAACCTTACTTCCTATTAGTAGACCATGAGCTCTGCCCAGCCAAGGACTGTCTTTTTTATTATTATTATTTTATAAGTCAAGATATAGCACTATGCCTACAATAGAAAAGATACTTACATATGATAAATACTGGATGGTTGAATTAATTTATGACTAGAGCCTCATCATATGCTATCTATTCTCCTGGTAGTAACATACACATGCTATATATAAATATGGAAGTATCTCATCATTCTTTCTTTAAATAAGTCTTGATGCATTAAACTCTATAGTAGTGAGTGAATGTTGAAGTATTGGCTTATCTATTTTTTTTTCTGAATAAACTCAAATAGTTACATTAAGACTATTCTTTGAACAGTGAAATTGCAACCATGGTTTGTGAGGCAGTACAAAAGTGTGTTCCAATACCATATTTATTGTTTATTTCCAGGCCAAAACATTTATTGTTTCCAAGGAAAAGAAAATCACTTGTAGAGGTTGGAAATTTTTAATGAAAAAAAATAAATAAATAAACACAGTATCTTGCTATCTCTTCCATCAAGATCCACAGAGGCCCAGTTGTTGAAACATATTTACAGAGCACTCCTTTGCAAGAAACAGAACAAATGTTATGCTAGGCATCTGAGGCATCAGGAACTGCAGGCCAGAACTAGAAATCACTCCTGTGAAGCTGTGTAGTACCGTGCCTGCTACCGTTAATTAGAACACAGATTCTCTTCCTGAGCCTACACGCTGCATTTACATTTCCCTTTGACTGGCTCTATTACATACTACTTTTGTAATCTATTACAACTTTGAAATAGCTTTGATAAAGAATACATAATAATGGAAAAGCCCCCAGTATTGGGAATAAAGACTTGGGGAAAAAAGAAATAGCAATTAACCACTTGTTCAATAATGAACCACATGCCAAGTGATTTTACAAATATAATCTATTCAATTTTACCCTTCCAATAGCCTAGAGATAAATGTAGTTGTAGTCCACTCAAGAAGATAAGAAATAGGTTAATAGAGGGAGCAGAAATTGATGGATGTAAGACAGCTATGTTGTGGTTCTGTGGGGATATAAATGCAGATCTGTTTTATGCCAGCTTCCAAACTCTTGATACTTTTGCTACTAAAGAACTATATGAAATTTAGGGAGTTATATTCCCAAAGTCTATACTTTGGTTCCCTCTCCTATTGTATTTGGCTAATACCATTGATCTAGGTATTTTTAAGAGTTGTTTTGATGATAAAGTGAAATAAAGCTCTGAATTCACTTTTATCAAGGAGAAACAGTGCACAATATATGTTGCTTATAACGCAGAGTTGATTTACTCTACGACAGCGAGGAAGGGCCACTGTATGGCCACTCTTGGCCTCTCTCTGCCTTCTTGTACACATATTTAGCACATGTAAAGCCACATAATTTAACTTTGCTACCACTAACAATGCAGCTAAATATGATTTATATATGCCTAGAGCCTTTTACTCTCTCAGTTGTTCTAGAACTTGGCAGGGACGGGTTTATTCTTTTTCTTCTATTTATTCATTATTGCCATCCTTGTTGACTCATCCTTCACTTTCAACCACCAATTAGTGTATTATAAACCCCTTGAAAGTCTCATATTTTGCACAATTGACATTATTTTTAACCTCATCATTAACATCTATTTTAAGGAAGTTATCTGGTAACTTAAAACTTGAGTATTTTTTTTTTATTGTTAAATCATAGCTGTGTGCATTAGTGCAATCAAGGGGTACAATGTGCTGGTTTCATATACAATCTGAAATATTCTGGATTGAATTTCATGTGTAATAGAAATATTCTGGGGAAACACACAGTCCCTACATCAAGAAAAAATATGCTAAAGAAGTCTTGGAAATATTACAATTAAAGACATAGCCATATTAAAAGTTTAATACCAGTTAAAAAATTGTGAAAGAATCAGATTCAGTTAATGAATTGTGAGGGAAAGAATAAGAAATTAATTACACCTGAAAATTTAGCCTGTTGGAAACTATTCTTTCTAAGGACATAACTCATCTCTTAATCTTCCTGCTATTAATATTTCATTTGTAAAGTTTGAAAAGTTCATATTAATCATTCTGATCAGTAATGAGAAGTTTATCAAAATAAAACTGTTTACTTAACAAAGGTCAAAGGATGAGAAATTCTTCATCTATTTTTGGTTTAGTTGAATAAAATGCAGAACTTACTCCACAAAATTATCTCATCAGGTCACATCTATTCTCTCTGTTCTTTTTCTATTTTTTGGTAGTGATTTTATTATTTTTTTATATTATCTTTCGCAGTGTATATGGTTGAAGACAATGGATTTGATTTTTCCAAATACAATATTTTTTTTTGAAAAAGCAAATACTTAGTTTAAAATGTGCTTATATATTTTAATGTACATTTCTATAAATAGTACACACACATGCCACATATTAGGTAGAAATTATCAGTTCCATATTAAAATGTATATTTCTTATGGCCACTCACATTTCCACAGCTTATTACATATTCTTTTTTTTTATTTTTATTTTTTATTGTTAAATCATAGCTGTGTACATTAGTGCAATCAAGGGGTACAATGTGCTGGTTTCATATACAATCTGAAATATTCTCATCAAACTGTTCAACGTAACCTTCATGGCATTTTCTTAGTTATTGTATGTAGACATTTGTATTCTGCCTTTAGTAGGTTTCGCCTGTACCCATTCTAAGATGCACCATAGGTGTGGTCCCACCCCTTACCCTCCCTGCACCTTAACCTCCCCCCTCCCTTCCCCTTCCTTGGCCCTTTCCTCATATAGTCTTGTGCTATAGTTGGGTTATAGCCTTCATGTGAAAGCTATAATTTAGCTTCATTGTAGGGCTGAGTACATTGGATACTTTTTCTTCCATTCCTGACATACTTTGCTAAGAAGAATATGTTCCAGCTCCATCCATGTAAACATGAAAGAGGTAAAGTCTCCATCTTTCTTTAAGGCTGCATAATATTCCATGGTATACACGTACCACAATTTGCTAGTCCATTCATGGGTCAATGGGCACTTGGGCTTCTTCTATGACTTAGCAATTATGAATTGGCTGCAATAAACATTCTGGTACAGATTTCTTTGTTATATTGTGATTTTTGGTCTTCTGGGTATAAACCTAGTAAAGGAATTATAGGATCCAATGGCAGGTCTATTTTTAGGTCTCTATGTATTCTCCAAATATCCTTCTGGAAGGAATGTATTAGTGTGCATTCCCACCAGCAGTGTAGAAGTGTGCCCTTTTCTCCACATCCACGCAAACATCTCTGGCTTTGGGATTTTGTTATGTGGGCTACTCTTACTGGGGTTAGGTGATATCTCAAAGTAATTTTGATTTTCATTTCTCTGATGATTAAGGATGATGAGCTTTTTTCATGTGTTTGTAGATCATGCATCTGTCCTCAATAGAGAAGTTTTTCTTCAAGTCCCTTGTCCACCCTGAGATGGGATCACGTGTTCTTTTCTTGCTAATACGTTTCATTTCTCTGTGGATTCCGGTTATTAGACCATTATCAGAGGTATAACCCACAAATATTTTCTCCCATTCTGAGGGCTATCTGCTTGCTTTACTTACTATGTTCTTTGCTGTGCAGAAGTTTTTTAGATTGATCAGGTCCCAGTAGTGTATTTTTGATACTGCTTCAATTACCTGGGGGGTGTTCCTCATAAAATATTCACTCAGGCTGATTCCTTCAAGAGTTTTCCCTGCACTTTCTTCAAGTATTTTTATAGTTTTATGTCTTAAGTTTAAAGCTTTTATCCAGTGAGAGTCTATCTTAGTTAATGGTGAAAGGTGTGGGTCCAGGTTCAGTCTTCTACAGGTTGCCAGCCAGTTCACCCAGCACCATTTGTTAAATAGGGAATCTTTTCCCCACTGAAAGTTTTTAACTGGCTTGTCAAAGATCAAATAATGGTAAGTAGCTGGATTCATCTCTTGGTTCTCTATTCTGTTCCAGACGTCTACTTCTCTGTTTTTATGCCAATAACATGCTGTTTTGATCACTATGGATTTATAGTACAGTCTCAGGTCTAGTAGCATGATTCCTCCTGCTGTGTTTTTAATGCTGAGTAATGTTTTTGCTATTCAAGGTTTTATCTGATTCCATATAAAACGAAGTATTATTTTTTCAAGATCTTTAAAATATGACAATGGACCTTTAATAGGAATTGCATTAAAATTATATATTGCTTTGGGTAGTATGGCCATTTTAACAATGTTGATTCTTCCCAGCCATGAGCATGGTGTGTTTTTCCATTTGTTAACATCTTCAGCTATTTCTTTTCTTAAAGTTTCATAGTTCTCTTTGTAGAGATCTTTCATGTCCTTTTTTAGGTATACTCCCAAATATTTCATCTTCTTTGGCACTACTGTGAAAGGAATAGAGTCCTTAACTGTTTTTTTGGCTTGGTTATTATTGGTATATATAAAGGCTACAGATTAATGGGTGTTGATTTTGTAGCCTGAGACATTGCTGTATTCCTTGATCACTTCTAAAAGTTTTGTAGTAGAGTCCTTAGTGTTTTCCAGATATACAATCATATCATCTGCGCAGAGTGAAAGTCCGACCCTATGTGGATACCCTTGATCACCTTTTCTTAACTAATTGCAATGGCTAAAACTTCCATTACAGTGTTAAAGAGCAATGTAGACAATGGGCAACCTTGCCTGGTTCCTGATCTAAGTGGAAATGATTTAACTCCATTTTAACTCCAATTTAACTCCATTCAATATGATATTGGCTGTGGGTTTGTTGTAGATGGCCTCTATTAGTTTAAGAAATGTCCCTTCTATACCAATTTTCTTAAGTGTTCTGATCATGAAGGGATCAAAAGCTTTTTCTGCATCATTTGAAAGAATCATATGGTCCTTATTTTTTAGTTGTGCTTAATTACATTTATAGATTTACATATATTGAACCAGCCTTGAGACCCTGGGATAAATCCCACTTGGCCGTGGTGTATAATTTTTTTGACGTGTTGTTGGATTCTGTGTGTTAGTATCTTATTGACTATTTTAGCATCAATATTCATTAGTGATATTGGTCTATAATTTTCTTTTCTTGTTGGGTCTTTCCCTGGTTTGGGGATCAAGGTGATGTCTGCTTCATAGAATGTGTTGGGTAATATTCCTTCTTTGTCTATATTTTGGAAGAGGTTTACTAATATAGGTCCTAGTTCTTCTTTAAAGGTTTGGTAGAATTCAGACGTAAAGCCATCTGGTCCTGGGCTTTTCTTTTCAGGGAGATTTTGTATAGTTGATGCTATTTCAGAACTTGATATAGGCCTGTTCAACATTTCCACTTCATTCTGGCTAAGTCGTGGTAGGTGGCATACTTCCAGGTATTGGTCTATTTCTTTCAGATTGTCATATTTCTAAGAGTAGAGTTTCTTGTAGTATTCATTAAGGATTTTTTGAATTTCTGAGGGGTCTGTTGTTATTTCATCATTACCATTTCTGATTGATGAAATTAGAGATTTTACTCTTTTTTTCCTAGTTAGGTTGGCCAAAGGTTTATCTATTTTATTGATCTTTTCAAAAAACCAACTTTTGGATTTATTGATCTGTTGTATAATTCTTTTGTTTTCAATTTTGTTTAATTCTGCTCTGATTTTGGTTATTTCTTTTCTTCTGCTGGGTTTGGGGTTGGAGTGTTCTTCCTTCTCCAGTTGCTTGAGATATCCCATTAAGTTATTAACTTCCTCTCTTTCTGTTTTCTTGAGGAAGGCTTGCAGTGCTAAAAATTTCCCTCTTAGGACTGCCTTTGCAGTATCCCAGAGGTTCTGGTAATTCATGTCTTGATTGTTCTTTTGTTCCAAAAACTTGGTGATTTTCTTCTTAATCTCATCTATAACCCATCTTTCCTTCAGCATAAGGTTGTTTAGCTTCCATGTTTTTGTGTGGGTATGAGTCTTACAAAAAAAGTTAGACCCTTGCATTAGAAAACATGAAAAAAAAATGTTTGCCATCATATTTTATACAACTGTACATTTGTATTGTTTCCTTAGGCACTAAAATTTAATATTTGATAACAACAAAGGTACTTACAATCTTTGGAAACAGGTGGAAAATTAAGCATATAGTTATTTAAATATCATTTATTGTTCTCTACAACAATATATTTTTCTAATGAGTTTGAGCTTTTATGAAGCTTAACGTGATAGTTAAATTAACTAAATTGCAACCCCAGAAGGTAGAGGTTTAGTTGGCACCATCTTGCATACAAGAAATCTTAAGTAATGTCTATCATGTAAAAATATATCCAGATTCATAAATATATTTAAAAATTCTTACTAATCATACAATAACAAGAAATACATTTCTTTACTATATATTTCTGTTACTAAGACAGGCTTTTTAACAATTTATCTAGAGAAATATTTCCCCTTTAGAATATTCATATTTCTTTTTGTTATTTTGAAGTAACAAAATGTCCTATTTGCTCTTATATTCTTAAACGTTTGTAAAGTTCTTAGAGGTTCAAGTTGATATAATTGGGCTACGTGTACCCTTTTTGGTACCTATCCTAATGTGGATAGCATGGATATAATAAGTACCATGTCCCTTTTAAATTTCCTGTGACATTAAAAATCTTTAATGACAAGTGAGTGTGAAGATCCAGTTTAGGTGATATTTAAATGCCATTCAGAGAATTTTAAATCTTTAGATTTGTAAAGGACTATAAAGAAAATTTAACTTACTAATGTGTCAAAGTTTAATCATTTGCATAATGCCTTTGGGGTTTTCCCTTTTATCTTTTTTTTATCATTTATACTATAAAGGTCTAATATTTTTCAAAGAATTGTTTTATCACAAAATAAATAAATAAAAATCTACATACATATTTTAAAGCAACCTTATTATAAAGGTTTCAATAGAATATGAATTCATTTTAATATACATTATTATAAAAATAAATTATAATTTATACATGTCTAACATAAATCATAATTAATATAAATCTTATATATGCTTATGTGTACAGAAGGATTCAACAAATCTACATATTTTAAGAAAGGAAAAAACTATATTAAAATTATAATGCTTAAGTCATATTTGACTTCTGCAATTTCAAGAGGTGCTCAATGTGACTTGTATTCATCTTTTGTTATCATATATATTATTACAATTTTAATACAGGTTATCCCTTTCTTAAAATGCATATATACTTTTTTTGGCAATCTCTGTATATAAAACACAGACCCTTTAAGTCAGTGGTTCTCAACCTTCCCAATGCCAAAGACCTTTAATACCATTCCTGTGGGTCGTGACCCACAGGTTGAGGACTGCTGCTACTAAGTCATCACTTTTATAGAAGCCTAATATATAATGTAAAAAATAATCTTGGGTGGCGCCTGTAGCTCAGTGGTCTTGGGTGGTGCCTATAGCTCACATACACTGAAGCTGGCAGGCTTGAATCCAGCCCGGGCCAGCTAAAATCAACAATGATAGCTGCAACAACAAAAAATAGTCAGGCATTGTGGCAGGCCTGTAGTCCCAGCTACTTGGAAGGCTGAGGCAAGAGAATCACATAAGCGCACGAGTTAGAGGTTGCTGTGAGCTGTGACGCCATAACACTCTACTGAGGGCAATGTAGTGAGTCTCAAAAAAAAAAAAATCTTCTTAAAAACGACTAATTGTATTTATCTCACTGTCCTCCATAATAGGATACCTTTAAGGACAAATAAGGAATACAGACATTTGTATCCTGTAGTATTGGCTCATTGAACGTAGTTCTACACATTAAGGTTATACAGAAGATACTAAATAAGTAATGTAATATATTTTAAAATATATTTGAATGGAGATTTACAAATTACCAGATTATTTTCAAACAAATAAATTACTTCATGAGTTACCCATGAAAAGATCCACTCAACAAGAAAAGTGAGTATGTAAGATTGCTCTCCAGTCACAGAATCATAAAGATTGAACTGAGCAATCTGAGCAATGATAAACATGTACATATTGTTATAAGTTTGGCATGAGTGGCTAACAAGGAGATACCATACTTAGTTGGAAAGCCTTGATAACTTGCATCTTTATGTACAAAAAAAAAAAAAAAAAAAGATAGGGGCCGGGTGCAGTAGCTCACGCCTATAATCCTAGAACTCCAGGAGGCCAAGGTGGGTGGACCGCCTGAGCTTACGAGTTCAAGACCAACTAGAGTGAGACCCCATCTCTAAAAATAGATGAGTATTATTGTGGGTGCCTATAGGCCCAGCTACTCGGGAGGCTGAGGAAAGTTGATCATTTGAGTCTAAGAGTTTGAATTTGCTGTGAGCCATGACACCCCGGTATTCTACCAAGGGTGACAAAGTGAGACTCTGTCTGAAAAAAAAAGACAGTTTTTTGTACTCAAATGATTATTCTCATAAACAAAGAGATTCTACTTCTCACAGATCTTTTCTTCCATAATGCAAAATACGCATTTTTAAAGAAATGGCACATAGAACAATGACTCCTTGCCTACACTGTTCATTCCATCGGATAGACTTTCAGCACCTTCACACTGTAAGTTTTTCTTCCTAAACTTACAATGAAGATGGCTACTGAAGAGCAATTGAACAAGCTTGAAATAAGATGAGCGTCTCGGATAAGAAAATCTACAGTTTCTTATTGTTATACTTAGAACTTGACAGCCCTCTCTCAGAACATCTACCTGCATGTTCACTATACTTCAAAATCCTCATCCTCTAAGCCCCTCAGGTATATATATATATACACATAAACCCAGTAAGTCAAATATGGCTATAAATACAAAATTTCCTAATTTTCATAAAAAGATCAATTTTCTTGGAATCTTCACTCAAAGAATCAGAGCAATAGGCCTAAAATAACCTAATGTCAGTGACAGACACTGAGTGAAGTGGCTTTTCTCTCCACTTATTTATTACAAGAGTTTCATTCTGATCCACAGTTTCATTCTTATTTACATGCACACACACACTACCATACAGCATAATGGCAATGAATGCCAGTGTGTATGAGTTACACAATTGTCATAGTTGCTTAGCAACTACTGACAAGCAGTGTATATTGAGAGTCAGGGGGTGCAAAGCAATCAATGAAAGTCTTATCAACTGCATTGATATCTGGTGGAAGAAAACTGTCTTCAAAACAAAAAGTGCCTCCTTTGGGTTATAAAAGAGAAACAGAAATGTAAGTTTCTACTTACATTAGATGCTATTTTAAAAAATTAAGTTAAATCAACAGCAGTATTGTGCTAGAACAATATGTCATTTCATGAATAAGTAGCTAAATGTTAGTTAAAAGAAGACCTAGATGTATCTAACTAATCTGTTCTTGACAATATATTTTCATTGTGGAAAGGTGAACTGCTGATAATGCTTTGGAACACATTTCTTTTTCCTTTCTTATTCCCAGACTGAAGAAAATCTTACTATTCTTAAAATTTTAGCATGCATTTTTTTTCATATTGGTCCAAAATATAAACTGCTTTGGTATTTGGAAGCATTGTATTCCTCCCTTGACACTGTCTATCATATAGTTGGTTAATATTTTTAAATCATAAACTTTAAAGAAAAATGATTTAAAGGAGCATTGCTTGGGTCTTTGATCCTTCCTTCCTTCCTTCCTTCCTTCCTTCCTTCCTTCCTTCCTTCCTTCCTTCCTTCCTTCCTTCCTTCCTTCCTTCCTTTTTTCTTAAACAGTGTCACTCTATTGCCCTGGGTAGACTGCCATGGAGTCATAGCTTATAGCAACCTCAAACTTTTGGATTTGAGCAATCCTCTTCCTTCAACCTCTCAAGTAGCTGAAACTACAGGCATGTACCACCACTCCTGGCTAGTTTTTCTCTTTTTACTAGTGACGGAGTCTCACTCTTGCTCAGCCTAGTCCCAAACTCCTAAGTTTAAGCAATCTACCCACCTAGGCCTCCCAGGGGTCACAACATTCCATCTGTCTAACTGAAATGACTATCTCCTATAATGTGCATTGCTATCTCTACTTATATGTACTTTTCTACCTTTCAGTTTTAGAACACTTGTTTCCTTCAAAATATTTATCTTTGTTCCCTAGATTAGGTAGTCAAACACAACACTCAGACATTTCTAGAAAAATAATTTTATTTCTTTCAAACAGACTATTATCAGATGTTCTTAAGAGATATAAAATATAATATCAGAGGAAAATTGATACCAAATACTATCAGAATATACTTATTCATATATCCAAAGCTAAAGTGCTTATGGAATTTGGAATTTGGAGTCCCATCACTGATACTTTTAACTACCATCTTTCTAATTCCTTCAGCCATGGTAAAGTACCATGAATTCCATTAAAAAAAATTGTAAAAGAAGATTAAAAGTAAACCCTATACAGTAAACTCCCCATTATCCAGAACTCAGCCAACCAGAATTCTCAAGCAACTGGAATTTAACCTGACTTCCACCCCTCAACAAATAAAACCAGAATGTAAACTGGTGCTGTCAGTAAGCCAGCTCTTCATGCATCACTCTCCTAATTTCTGGTGTTCTCTGCAAAATATTTATGTGTTAATGTGTGTTACTTGAAGTTAAAAAAAAAATGCCAATGAAGTCAAATAACGTATTGACTACCATTTAACTAAAATTGTACACTGAATTTACAAAGCTATGGTACAGTGAAACCATATTGTAAAAAGTGAAATTTGTCTTTATTTATCTCAATTTGCTTTTAATTAGGGTATTTCAATATTAATATCCAGTCAATACAGAGTTTATGGTACAGTATGAGGTAGTATGGTATATAGAATTAGTTAGGCCTAATTTATTTTCTTTTTTTTTTATTAAATCATAGCTGTATACATTAATGCGATCATGGGGCACCATACACTGGTTTTATATACCATTTGACATATTTTCACCACACAGGTTAACATAGCCTTCCATTCACAGTAGTGCCAAAGAAGATGAAATAGTTGGGAGTTTATCTAACAAAGGATGTGAAAGATCTCTATAAAGAGAACTATGAAACTCTAAGAAAAGAAAGGCGCCTGTGGCTCAGTGAGTAGGGCGCCGGCCCCATATGCCGAGGGTGGCGGGTTCAAACCCGGCCCCGGCCAAACTGCAACAAAAAAAAAAAAAAAAGAAAAGAAATAGCTGAAAATGTTAACAAATGGAAAAACAAACCATGTTCATGTCTGGGAAGAATCAACATTGTTAAAATGTCCGTACTACCCAAAGCAACATACAATTTTAATGCAATCCCTATTAAAGTTCCACTGTCATACTTTAAAGATCTTGAAAAAATAATACTTCATGTTATGTGGAATCAGAAAAACCTCAAATAGCCAAGACATTACTCAGAAATAAAAACAAAACAGGAGGAATCACGCTACCAGACCTCAGACTATACTATAAATAGATAGTGATCAAAACAGCATGGTACTGGCACAAAAACAGAGAGGTAGATGTATGAAACAAAATAGAGAACCAAGAGATGAACCCAGCTACTTACCGTTATTTGATCTTTGACAAGCCAATTAAAAACATTCAGTGGGAAAAGATTCCCTATTTAACAAATGGTACTGGGTGAACTGTCTGGCAACCTGTAGAAGACTGAAACTGGACCCACACCTTTCACCATTAACTAAAATAGACTCTCACTGGATTAAAGATTTAAACTTAAGACACAAAACTATGAAAATACTAGAAGAGAGTGCGGGGAAAACCCTTGAAGAAATCGGTCTGAGCTAATATTTTATGAGGAGGACCCCCCCAGGCAATTGAAGCAGCTTCAAAAATATACTACTGGGACCTGATCAAACTAAAAAGCTTCTGCACAGCCAAGAACATAGTAAGTAAAGCAAGCAGACAGCCCTCAGAATGGGAGAAGATATTTGCAGGTTATGTCTCCAACAAAGGTTTAATAACCAGAATCCACAGAGAACTCAAACATATAAGCAAGAAAAGAACAAGTGATCACATCTCAGGCTGGGCAAGGGACTTGAAGAGACACTTCTCTGAAGTTAGGCCTATTTTAAATATTAACTTATCTCAAGCAACTGGAAACTACATTTACCCAGAATCTACCAATCCCCATGGGTGCCAGATAAGGGGAAGATTACTGTCCTTGCTTTCATGAGTCTTGGAGGGGAGAAACTAAACTAGTGGGAGGGGCACAATTGTCTGTTTCTGATTCTCCCAGTCCTGTTGGATCTCTCATGATAGAGCTAATGAAAGAACATAGATAATTTTAAAAGATTCTTTCATTTAACCAATATTTCTTCAGCATTTCACTCCATTACCAGCTCCCTTTTACAGAGAAAGAAACAGGGCCATAGAGAGGTTAAATAACTTGACCAGCAATAAAATTTTAGCCTGCAACAAAGCCCAAATGGACAGGACTAAACTTGTCAGTGTGAAGCCTAAACTCTTAATCCCTAAATTTCATTGCATCTTGGGATCACAGTTTATCTGAGGGTCTAATTTAAAGGGGTTACTATCCTTCTCTGTATTTGACCATAATACACTATATGAACCTGAAAATACTAGTCTCTACATTAATGGATAATTTCTGAAATGCATGGCTTTTATAACCCAAATTAGTGAGTTCATCTGCAGTTCATTAAGTGTAATCTCTTTAAAATCTCCACTTTTACTACCATTTGGTTTCACTTCCATGTTTCCATTGGGAAGAATTGTCTTTGCCTTGCCCCACTGGGCAACTTAACCTAGAAAAAATAGATCTAATAGTCAGCCAATCTGTTTAGATTTCCTTGAGCATATCACACTAAAACCATTTCAGTAGGTATAAATTTTACAAACTTTTGTCCTTTTTAGGAGTTTGAACTTCTCAGTAGTTCACTTGTTTTCCTTCTTTTGTAGAACAGACCAAATCATTGAAAACATTATTGTGGATGAATAGCATGGATTGATTTAAGAAATTTACTTTACAAGCTCTCAGTTTATTGTACTTGATGTAGTAGATTGTTGAAAGTTGCTTAAGGGAAATTGAAATTTCCAGTTCAAAGTTTTTCCATCACGAATTCATGTTATCTAACCTGAGGAAAGTAAACCGTTCTCAGAGCAGTGTAACTATTTTATTTCAGTCTTTTAAAACACCAGTGCCTTAGTAGAGGGGAAAAAAAGACAAATGAATAGTTTCATTTAATACTAGGTCTTTCATTATTTAGCATCTAGCCATAAATATAATTCTATATAATTGCCCAGAAAATGTAAATAAGAAAAAGTTCCCTCTATCCTTAAAAATTGTGAAATACAGTAAGGGCATAGAAATTAATAGAAGTCATTAGTTTTATCATCTTTTATTCAGAAATGATTAGTGTTTCTTGATATATTAAAATCAACAAGAATTCATTTAGTTTATATTACAAGCAATAATATAGATCTCCAAGTAAATAGACATTAAGCAATTCATATTTTCACCTGAAAAATCCAGTGTAGATCTTGTCTTAAAATTTGTAATGCATTTGATGAAGTAATAAGGATAAATGGTAAGATATTTTTATTTATTTATAAATGTGACATCAAATAATAAATATCATTAACAAGGGGTTTGGGTATGTAACATAACTTATACATTTATTATCAAATAAGTAAAAGTAAAATATTTGGGCAGGGGGCAAAAATTATTCATAACTTAAGGTAAAAAATGTAAAATTCTATTTATTACAATAATCATTAGTTTCATATCATGGCTCATTGAGAGGTTTTTGACTAGTTCTCCTCAAACACTGACTAATAAGAGTGATACAGGACAGGTGGCACCCCAGCCAGCTCAGTGGAGCTGAGGGGCGGACCTGCTGGCTCTGCCCTGGCGGTGTTGGTGCCCTGGCAGGTTGGGGAGGGTGGTGCTGCAGGTGGCTCCAGTAGTCAGAGGGGCCAGACACCTGCTGGGGAGACACCAGCTCCTCAGTGTCTCCCTCCCCTTGCACTTGCAGCTGAACAGGGAACTCCCATTTCCCAGGCTTGGTCAATATCATGTAGGTTTCCTAGGCCTGGGAACCAAAAGGATTGTATCCATTCATTTGTTAAGAGTCCTGGCCTAATGTAACTACAGAGGACCCACACAGGTTAATGTAACTACAGAGGAATATATATGTACCCCTGGACAAAGAGCCCAGAGAGAGAGCTTCCCCCCACCCCTCCCCGAATTGGGTTGTTTCTCTCTGCCAGGAGCTTTGGTGTTTTTTTCTCTGTATTCTTTTCTGTAAAATAAATCCTGTCTTACAACTGATCTGTGGTCTGTGAATTCATTCTTTGAACCACCAAGGTCAAGAACCTACTGAAGATGAAATTCTGTTATCAATAGGACTATGTGAGCAATAGGCTTGATGTTTCCATGATTACTGTCTGCAATGGGCATGTAATTCAAAGAGCAAAAACTTCTTGATAATACATAGTGTGAATATTAGCAATTATCTATATTTCACATGATAGAATTTCCCTGCAGAGCCAATTTGTACAAAGACCAGTGATGCCCACTAGACTAAGAAATGCTTGAAAATTTTGGTCATCCATAGGCTGACCTTGCATATCACGTCTTTATCTAAAGGACTGAATTTCTCTATCTGAACTGCAGCTCCATAACTGAGAATTCACTGTCAATTCCTAGACCCAAATATAACCAATGGCTGCTGGTACAGGCCTCTGATTCCCTGATGAATTGCTTGCATTAGATCCCCAAATTATCATAGTCCAGACTGGCTGGGTAGCATGCCTGTCCTACTTAAAAGTTCTCTATTGGGTACAACTGTTCTCCCTGTGCCTTCTAATTCTTTTTAAGAACACTTTCTTTCCCTAAGAACTTATAATGTTGTAGACAAAACAAGTTTATAACTAATAAGCAAGATTTGAATCATAGAATCTTTAAGCATCTCTATTAATGCCAATGTATTAATTTTAATGATTATATTTGTTATTAAGTTAGCTAGGCACTTCATAGGTGTATATATATCCATTTAAACCTTGCAACAAACTTTGCGGTCAGCACAATTGTTTTTTAAAATCAAGTAAGACGTTGAGGCATCAAGAGTTCATGGATATTCCTCAAGCTCTTATGGCAAGAAAGTGGCAACATCACAATTCAAATCCAAGTCACTTGACTTGAATCTAAGTTCTTAACCACTAGATTTCACTTGGTTTTCAATGTTACTTGCGGAAGGGTTACCAACCTCGTAATTCAGAGAATGTGGTAGTGTAGTCTACCTAAATTTCTTTAAAGCATTTAATGAGATAAGACAGGAGACATGTTTTCATCTCTTATTTAGATGGAGAAGTTATGTACTGAATACTCATTTAATCAAGTAGATTTGTTTCTAGTCTCAAGATTAAAGGACCCATGCTAACCTGGAGGGAAATGTGTTGTTATGCCATAAAGCTGTCCTCAATCTCAACAGTTGAACCTATTTTTAATGATTATGTTTATATATGCAAAACACAATCATCAGACTTACAGATGAGATGAAACTGGAAGAGACAACTGCTTTGAATGCCTGAACCAAAAATATCTTGATAGACTGCAGGAAGGGGCTGAATACCAAAAACGACATTAAATAAGAAAAACAAAGAACAAAACACTGAAATACTGAACTTTCCTCAAATCCCCACATCATGGATGTGGACAAGCAGCAGCATCTGTGGAAATGCTTTAGAGACATTACATCAACAACCAAGTCCCCGTGAATAACCAGCTTGCTAGGGCCATCTCTGATGATGGTCCCAGCACAGGTGGCGTGATGAAAAATGGACAGGATCTACAATGAAGGAAAGAATAGCTCCATTCTAGTTCGTTTTTGTCCAACCACAGTTTTTATGTTTATCCACAATTGCACTTGAAGGGTGATATAAACAACACAGGCATACCACTGGGGGAAGGGAAGCAGCTTGGTGACATGAATGGTTGAAAGGTACAGATGTTTGGCTGGAAAAAGAAATGGAATCATATTTGAAATTAAGTGTCTGAAAGACTTTTTTTCAAATAGTGTGAGCAGTTATTCAGTTCTCACAAGAGTAAAAGTAGGGGCGGGGGTGGGGTGGAGATGGAACCATAGGAAGGCAAGTTTTTGATCAGGATAAGGAAGTATTTTCAAATAACCAGACCTTCCAAGTCAGAAAGTAATGCATTCAGAGTTATCTTGCCACAGACTTGTAGAGAGAATTCAAAGATAAACCAACATTTTGGATTATATGTTAAGGAAGTACCCTTTGGAATTGTAAAATGTTCTTTTTTTTTTCCTTGCCACAAATTTGTTTGTCTGTTCCTGAAAATTAGGGTCAGAAAAGGACACGCTAAAAAGAATGGATCCTAAGAAGCCTACAGCAGCCAGGCACAGTGCACATCACAGACCTGCAGGGCCACGTGGCCCGCTTGGGCAGCATCAGCCTTTTCTGCTATGAACCTTTAGATTCTACTTTTCCATCCTCTGTTCTCACCTCCCACACACTGAAACCTCAGTTCATTTTTAAAGACATGAAAAAAGAATGTAGCTCTGGATTTTTTGAACTTTTATGAAAAGAATAAATACTCTGTTATTTATTCATCCCTCTACTCCTTGAACAGCATTGTTTTGATGTTACAGAAATGCTTAAAGAATTTAGTGGAGTGTGGAGTGATTACCTCCATGGCTGTTGTAGAGCTGGTTAACATGACTCCAAAGAAAGCATTTCCAGGGCAGGATCTCTGTCCCACAGAGTGGATCTGCACTGGCTTCCTCTGGCTTAGTCCTGTTAACAGAATCTTATCTTCATTCTCTGAGAACTGGTAGAGGGGTAGAAATACCAAAGGAAGGATATTACTACCAGTTATGTGCCTATCATGCGCTAAACACTGAAATCCTCTTGTTCTCCTACATTACTATAGAAGTTAGTCCTCCACCAAATTTAGGAAGTAAGTATTGATTTTATAGATGAGGAACTGGAGTTCACTGGGGGGAGGAACTTACTCCGAAGTAGAGTAAGGTCTGGCCTGGCCTACTGGAGCTGAAGTCCATAATCACACCCTCTGAGTTTTATCCCACAGAGGGGGGTGGAAATGCACACAGACGTGAAATGAGTGAGCTTTCAAAAACCTACTTCTTAATTGCTGCAAATCTACTCCCTGTAAAGATCTTCCATTTATAGGCACAAGAATATAAACAACCCCAAAATAATGAGCGTCAGACCACAGGGACTCTGGAAAAGCAGAACCAAGGAAGGAGAAAGGAAGTCTCCAGGCTTCTTTCAGTTCTCCGTGCTAAGAACTGTAGCAATACAAGTTATCAAAGCTCCTGAAAGAATTACATGGATTTTTATGTCAATTTTGCTATAATATATTTCTCACTATACTTGAGAAGAACAAATCTTGTAAAATCACAAAAAATATAGTCCAGGTTTTTAAAATTTGACTACTAAAATCGTGGGTTACATTCTTATTTATAATATGATTTATTTTTTTGTAAATATTGGACTGAAATGATATCAGATTCTATTATCCTGAAAAAATAAAAGAATAAATATATTATTTTAAGAATAAATAAACATATTATTTCTTGCAGGTGGATCTGCAAGAAAATGATAAAGAATTTCCAAACAGCAAAAAATATTTAATTCTTGGGGTGGCGTCTGTGGCTCAAGGAGTAGGGCGCCAGCCCCATATGCCAGAGGTGGCATGTTCAAACCCAGCCCCGGCCAAAAAAAAGAAAGAAAAAAAAATTTTATTCTGAGAGCTCAAGTTCTTGCTTTCTTACTTAGAAATAGATAATTAGAAATGTCTTTCTAAATGAAAACATTAGTATGTACAATGTTATTGCATAAAATCCCTATTTGACTTGCTTTTGTTTCTTTCCAATGAACCACATATTTATTTGCTGCACCAAGTTCCTTTTGAATAAAGTGTAGGTTTAGCAAACATATGGGCAAACACTTGACAATTGCTACATTCTGTACAAAATGTAGTTTTATGGTCCAGATATGTGCAACAGCTGCTGCCTGTAATTGCAGAACTTCTGAGTAAGGGAGACATGAAGATAACCACACACTTTGGCTACTGACCATGTTAGACGATTAACTGAGCTCCTCTTCTCTTTGGAAAAGGAGGGGTCTGGCCCAGCTCTTCTGCAGGTTCATAACTGCAGAAATAAAGATCTGGTCTGACATTTTGTGTGACTTCGTTTTTTCTTGAACCCTGGTTTTTGTGCAATTACCAAGAGATAACACAAACGAAAACTTTCAAACATAACTAATGTAAAATTTCATACTTCTTTTTCATTTCATGAATTAAAAATATATGAATTAGAATATAGTATGTTTTCCTTACTTTATATTGGCACTTTGGAGAATTTTAAGTAACAGTTCTTGGTTTTTTTTAGTTTGTTTGTTGTTTTTTGTCAGAGGATTACTCTTGCCCCTCAGGCTAGAGTGCTGTAGTGTCACAGCTCACAGCAACCTCAAACTCCTGGGCTCAAGCATCCTCGTACTTCAGCCTCCCTGACTAGCTAATACCACAGGTGCCCACAACTACATCCAGCTATTTTTTCTATTTTCAATTTTATTTTTAAAAGAGATGACCATTTGTATTAGAATACTTTCACATGCAGGAGATAGAAAATGCCATCTAACTTGCTTATGCCTAAAGGGGACATATTAACTCATATAATTGCAAAGCCCAAGTAAGAGGGGAGACAAATGAAGTAGCAGGTCCAGCAGACCAGAGAAAGTTTTTAAATATACTCCAAGAAAACTGGATCAAAAGCTGCCTAGGAAATGGAGTCGCTGGTGGGCCAAGTGAGCAGAGCTATGAGTCAGATTCACTCACTCATGGGCTTTCCGCCACTTAAACTAAATGTGACAGTTCCACCTTTTAATTCATTTATTTTTTATTTCAGATTAATTTGATGGCACAATTACAATTAGATTACAATTGTAACCTAACAATATAGATTACAGTATCTGAGTTTGTTAGGTAAGGTCCCTGTTGTAGCTGTGCCCCTCACCCAGGAGGTGTTCCATGTACCCTGACTTTGTGCTCATAGGTGAGAGCACACCAATCCCCCTCCTCCCCTTCTCCTCCTGTCTCCAACTTGAACTGACTTGAGTTGTTCTTTTGTGTGGGCCTGTATTACTTCATCTAGTGGCTTCATATTAGAATCAAATACATTAGATACTTGCTTTTCTATTCTTGTGATACTTTACTAAAGAGAATGTTCTCCAACTCTATCCAGCTTAATACAAAAGATGTAAAGTCTCCATCTTTTTATGGTTGAATAGTATTCCATAGTATACATACACTGCAGTTTATTAATCCATTCATGGATTGATGGGCACTTGGGTCGATTCCACAGCTTGATGATTGTAAACTGAGCTGTGATAAACAATCTAGAGCAAATGTCGTTATGATAAAATCATTTTTTTCTTCTGGATAGATGTCTAGTAATGGGATTGCAGGATTAAATGGAAGGTCTATTTTGAGTTCTTTGAGGATTCTCTATACTTCTGTATTAGTTTGCACAGTCCCACCAACAGTAAAAGTGTTCCATTCTCTCCACATCCATGGCAGCATCTGCAGCTTTGGGACTTCGTGATGTGGGCTATTCTCACTGGGGTTAGGTCGATATCTCAGTGTGGCTTTCATTTGCATTTCTCTGATTATTAGGAATGATGAGCATTTTTTCATATGTTTGGGGGCCATTCATCTGTCTTCTTCAGAGAAGGGTCTGTTCAGGTCTCTTTCCCAGTGAAAATGGGATTGTTTGCTCTTTATTTGTTGACTAATTTCCCCGTAGATTCTAATTACCAACACTTTGTCAGATTCATAACATGCAAATATCTTTTCCCATTCTGGATAATCACATGTAAAATATGGAAACTGGACCTGAACCTCTCACCCCTTACACAAATGAAACCACGAAGGATGGAAGATTTAAATCTTAGACATAAAACCATAAAAATCTCAGAAGAAAACGTAGGAAAAACTCTTGATGATACTGGGGAAAGATTTTATGAAGAAGATTCCACTGGCAATCGCGACAACAACAAAAATAAAGAAATGGGACTTAATTAACCTAAAAAGCTCCTGCACAGCTAAGGTCACAACAATTAAAGTAAATAGACTACCTTCAGAACACTCTTTCTATTTTTTTGTAGAAATGGGTCTGCTTAGGCCAGTCTCCACCTCCTGAGCTCAAGCAATCCACCCTCCTCGGTTCCCCAAAGTGCTAGGGTTACAAGCATGAAGTCAGTATAACTAACAGTTCTTAAAACATTCCCTTTACATTAGAAGAGATTGGTGAATATTTATTGAACAAGTGAATAAATCAATTGACAAATAATAGGAGACAATAATTGACAAATAATTGACAATAATAATACATTTTGTTCCATAAATTCATATTAACCTTTTAAATCACCAAAGTACTGCTTTCTGAGTTGATCCTTCTATCAATATTACTAAACACATATAACGATGCTTGCTGTCTAATAATACTGTAATATTAGACTTCCCTTGAATGACGGCAATATAGACAACATTTCAATAAAAAGAAATCTGCTCTCAGGGGGTTTACAATTTAGCCGGGTAAGTAGGAAGGCATGAATTAATAAAAAAGGAGACCATCAGGGGAATTTGGTGGAAGAAGACCACGTGTACCTTCGAAGGAACCAGAGAACTTTTCAGAAAAAAAAAAAAGATTAAAAGATAGGTCTTACAAGTGGGCTGAATTTTGACAAAGACCAGTGGAAAGAAGGTTCTACTTTTTCCACACTAATTTAAAAGATGCTTGATCTACTCTGAACTGCGCCTATAATTTGTGATTCCTTTACAAGATTAAAATTGATAATAGTAATCAAAATGCCTTTTGTGATCTTTAGAATTTACAAAGCTATTTGATATATTTCCTATTACTGAGTTACCGTGTCTTCCTCAAATGTTTAGCAAAGTGAATGCCATTATTCTCATTTTTTAGATAATTAAACTGGACTCAAAGATTCTAAAAGTTTTAAGGATAGTAGGGAAATAAACAGACAAAATCACCTATTTTCTTGAGAAACTAGTGTTATTTGATATATTCCTGAGTCATATCAGCTGTGGAGAACTGACAGTTTGACAGCAAGGCTGGGTCTTCATGGGAGTGATGTCATCTATATTGTGTGTTTTAATATTTATATTGTGTGTTTGGACATCCATATGTTCGATCAGTAAGTTCTGAATTACCATCAACCACACTATACTGTTCCATTGTTAATGATAATAGCACATGCTATGACCAGGAACAGATCTTCTGGAAGAAAGTTGTATAGAAAGTGGGAATACTGAAATCTCTAAGGAGCATTTGCCAAAAAAGTAACATGATTTATGTCACATATTTATCTTGGAAAAAACTTCAAGTTTTATATATAAATCTCAACCAGCTGAAAAAAATCACAGTCAGGGTAGTGATGCAAAATATGTTCCCCCAGTAGAAAGCCTTGGTTTCTTTTTCCTTGGTTCACTGGGATGGTTCTTAGATTCCTGGACTAACATCTCTATGTCCTAAGAAGGTGAGATTGAAAATTTAAGGGAGAATGGAAGGAACATAATAGGGAAAGCAAGTTTGATAAGAAACCCAAGTGAGGCAGTGGAGTTTACATGTTAGGATCATTTCTACCAAGCATCTTTGGCTTTAGCAACTATGGCAGATGCTAAATTTGTTTCAACTTTGGAGAGTAAAGGAGAGGAAAGAATGAAAATTTCTCTGTTTATCTTTGGCTTATACAGTTAGTTTTTTTTTAATGAATGAAGACTTAAAGAGCCTTTGTGCAAAAATACTAGAGTATGAGAGAACTCTCATCACACTTTTGAAAACTGCATACATTGCTTTTGAAATAATCCAGATGTATGAATTTCCAGTTTCCATCATTATTCCTGATACAAGATAGAATTCTAAGCAAGACCAAATATCTCCAGAACTTTCTTTTTTTTTTTTTTGTTGGGGATTCATTGAGGGTGCAATAAGCCAGGTTACACTGATTGCAATTGTTAGGTAAAGTCCCTCTTGCAATAATGTCTTGACCCCATAAAGTGTTCACACACACCAAGGCCCCACCCACCTCCCTCCTTCCCTCTTTCTGTTTCCCCCCCCATGACCATAATTGTCATTAATTGTCCTCATATCAAAATTGAGTACACAGGATTCATGCTTCTCCATTCTTGTGATGCTTTACTAAGAATAATGTCTTCCACTTCCATCCAGGTTAATACGAAGGATGTAAAGTCTCCATTTTTTTTAATGGCTGAATACTATTCCATGGTATACATATACCACAGCTTGTTAATCCATGCCTGGGTTGGTGGGCATTTAGGCTGTTTCCACATTTTGGCGATTGTAAATTGAGCTGCAATAAACAGTCTAGTACAAGTGTCCTTATGATGAAAGGATTTCTTTCCTTCTGGGTAGATGCCCAGTAATGGGATTACAAGATCAAATGGGAGGTCTAGCTTGAGTGCTTTGAGGTTTCTCCATACTTCCTTCCAGAAAGGTTGTACTAGTTTGCAGTCCCACCAGCAGTGTAAAAGTGTTCCCTTCTCTCCACATCCACGCCAGCATCTGCAGTTTTGAGATTTTGTGATGTGGGCCATTCTCACTGGGGTTAGATGATATCTTAGGGTTGTTTTGATTTGCATTTCTCTAATATATAGAGATGATGAACATTTTTTCATGTGTTTGTTAGCGATTCGTCTGTCGTCTTTAGAGAAAGTTCTATTCATGTCTCTTGCCCATTGATATAAGGGATTGTTGGCTTTTTTCATGTGGATTAATTTGAGTTCTCTCTAGATCCTAGTTATCAAGCTTTTGTCTGATTGAAAATATGCAAATATCCTTTCCCATTGTGTAGGTTGTCTCTTTGCTTTGGTTATTGTCTCCTTAGCTGTACAGAAGCTTTTCAGTTTAATGAAGTCCCATTTGTTTATTTTTGTTGTTGTTGCAATTGCCATGGCAGTCTTCTTCATGAAGTCTTTCCCCAGGCCAATATCTTCCAGTGTTTTTCCTATGCTTTCTTGGAGGATTTTTATTGTTTCATGCCTTAAGTTTAAGTCCTTTATCCATCTTGAATCAATTTTTGTGAGTGGGGAAAGGTGTGGGTCCACTTTCAGTCTTTTACATGTAGACATCCAGTTCTCCCAACACCATTTCTTGAATATGGAGTCTTTCCCCCAAGGTATGTTCTTGTTTGGTTTATCAAAGATTAGGTGGTTGTAAAATGTTAGTTTCATTTCTTGGTTTTCAATTTGATTCCAAGTGTCTATGTCTCTGTTTTTGTGCCAGTACCATGCTGTCTTGAGCACTATGGCTTTGTAGTACAGACTAAAATCTGGTATGCTGATGCCCCCAGCTTTATTTTTGTTACAGAGAACTGCCTTAGCTATACGGGGTTTTTTCCGGTTCCATACAAAACGCAGAATCATTTTTTCCAAATCTTGAAAGTACGATGTTGGTATTTTGATAGGAATGGCATTGAATAGGTAGATTGCTTTGGGAAGTATAGACATTTTAACAATGTTGATTCTTCCCATCCATGAGCATGGTATGTTCTTCCATTTGTTAATATCCTCTGCTATTTCCTTTCTGAGGAGTTCATAGTTTTCTTTATAGAGGTCCTTCACCTCCTTCGTTAGGTATATTCCTAGGTATTTCATTTTCTTTGAGACTCTGGTGAAGGGAGCTGTGTCCTTAATTAGCTTCTCATCTTGACTGTTATTGGTGTACACAAAGGCTACTAACTTGTGGACATTGATTTTATACCCTGAAACATTACTGTATTTTTTGATGACTTCTAGGAGTCTTGTGGTTGAGTCTTTGGGGTTCTCTAAGTATAAGATCATGTCGTCAGCAAAGAGGGAGAGTTTGACCTCCTCTGCTCCCATTTGGATTCCCTTTATTTCCTTGTCTTGCCTAATTGTATTGGCTAGAACTTCCAGCACTACGTTGAATAGTAAAGGTGACAGAGGACAACCTTGTCTGGTTCCAGTTCTAAGAGGAAAAGCTTTGAATTTTACTCCATTCAGTAAAATATTGGCTGTGGGTTTGTCATAGATAGCTTCGATCAGTTTTAGAAATGTGCCACCTATGCCTATACTCTTCAGTGTTCTAATTAGAAAAGGATGCTGGATTTTATCAAATGCTTTTTCTGCATCTATTGAGAGGATCATGTGATCTTTATTTTTGCCTCTGTTAATATGGTGGATAACGTTTATGGACTTGCCTATGTTAAACCACCCTTGCATCCCTGGGATGAAGCCTACTTGATCATGATGAATGACTTTTTTGATGATAAGCTGTAATCTATTGGCTAGGATTTTGTTGAGAATTTTTGCGTCTATGTTCATGAGTGAGATTGGTCTGAAATTCTCCTTTTTGTTTGGGTCTTTTCCTATCTCCAGAACTTTCAACCCCCACACCAAACAATGAATCCCCCATCTATCTTTTCTTACAGAAATTATATTTTGACTTCTTGAAGCCATGTTAAGCCTTACTTTCTTTTCTGTCTGGAAAATAACAGACAGTGTGACCTTGGCTGTCATATTGTTTTTCTACTGCTGATGTGGTTTTGTTTGATAAGTTGCAACTGAATAGTTACTATTGCAATTCGAATTATAAGGGGGTGGAGAATTATGTTCAGACAAAGCTTAGATGTGTGTTTGTTGATATTTGTAACAGGAGGTTAATTAGCATTAGCAGAAGTATCAGCAGTTGCTTGGACTTACTCATAAGGTATTGGCTGCTCTCAGCAGTAGAGTACAGAGGAAAACAAGTGAAAATAGTTTTTGTTTCTCTTACAGAAAAACCATTTACAAAAACAAACATAAGGTAATTGGATTCTCTTTTGTTTGCTTTTGGTTTCTCCTTTACAGCTAAGTGTTTGATTTAGCCGCTTCTTTTGCTCCTTCCAAGTCCTGCGTGGTTTGAGCAGTAATAGTTAGTTGTTCTTTCTTTTTCCTGTTTTTTCACTACCTCCCTCCAAGCCCCCACTCCCATCCTTGGGTGGTTGTTGTTTTCCTAACTCTATGTGTAGAACATTTCATTTTGAATTAATGACAGGTGCATTTTTATGGGTGGTTTGTAGGTTTTGGCTTATATAGATGCCAGGCACACAGCCATTCCTCTAATCACTCTTTACTCATCTAAATCTTTTGAAGCCACTACCTTCATCCAATCTTTGAAGGATAGCTGTATTGTATCTAATATTTTAGCCTTAAACAAAGCCTAGAGAAAGGTTATATTAGTTTGACTTTGTAGTTTTCCTCATTTGCTCTACAATAAAGAAGAAAAAATAGATTATTCTTTTAAGATGGCATTTTTTTTGTGTGTGGTTTTTGGCCAGGGCTGGGTTTGAACCCACCACCTCTGGCATATGGGAGCGGCGCCCTACTCCTTGAGCCACAGGCATCACCCTAAGATGGCATTTTTTAATCTGTGTGCAATAGAGCTTGGGATCACTTGAAAATTATTCCACATATTATCAAAATAAACATCCAGTGTTTAGTAGCTGTAGGATTATTTAAGGAATAAGTGTGTTCTTTTTTTTTTTTTTTTTTTTTTTTGTAGAGACAGAGTCTCACTGTACCGCCCTCGGGTAGAGTGCCCTGGCATCACACAGCTCACAGCAACCTCTAACTCATGGGCTTACGTGATTCTCTTGCCTCAGCCTCCCGAGCAGCTGGGACTACAGGCGCCCGCCACAACGCCCGGCTATTTTTTTTGTGCAGTTTGGCCGGGGCTGGGTTTGAACCCGCCACCCTCGGCATATGGGGCCGGCGCCCTACTCACTGAGCCACAGGCGCCGCCCAGGAATAGGTGTGTTCTTATATTATGTACACATTTTCGATGTTTTTCAAAAGTTTACTGTCACAATATATTGAAAATATTAATAAGCAACCAATAAATAATCATGATATAAATTACAATGTTTCCTACTATATAAAACTACAATTATCAGATTTTTTAACGAGGACTCTTTTTTCTTTATAGAGAAAAATGGAAAATGAGTGAAAAAACAAAATTAAAAAACTTTTTTAAAAATCTGACTTCAAATCAAAGAAAGCTTTACAATTCTTTGAGGGAAAATGTATCCCATGGTGATAAAGGATGTGGCACTGGGTATGCCACCACTATTTTGCACAGAAATATAAAAGGAAGGGATCAGTATGTATCATTTCCACTTTATTTGCGAACTCAGACTTTAGATGTGTGTGTGTGTGTGTTTACACATATGTAGGTAAATCTATATGTATGCAAGTACTATCAATTAAGATTCACGGATATATGAGTAGTTCTAGGGATTGTGTTTTACTGGACAGACAAGTTAGAAATCCCCCAAGAAATAATTTCTCCAACCCTATTATGTAGGGGACGGTGCTGTGAAAGTGTGCCCCAGGCTGACAGACAAAACTAAGGTGCTCAAAGATAACACAGAACCAGGCAGCTATGACTGTAGCAATCACTTACTACATGTTTTCAGAAAGGAGTTGTAAAAATGCCACAAAGCCTTCCTTTGTACAATCCTTTGGAAATGGATTGATGCAAATAAAGATTACCAAGCTTTATGGGGTTTGATGATTTTGAGTAATATAAATGTTAATATTTTTGAGCATTGGCATTATACTTCCTTTGTACAATCACGTCAACAGTACCTTTTGAGAGAAACATCTAATAGGGTCTTCTGGTCTGGGGATTGGGAACTACCCCCTCAGAGCTCAGCTAAAGAAATTTGACTCTTTCATTTGGGTAAACAGACCTGTTTGTGAACTAAGACAGAATTACAGCCAGAACTTACATTTGTTCTTCAGAGAGCACACTTTCACTTGAAGAAAATAAAGATTTCCTTTATCCTCCAAAGATTTCATGGCTTTTTGTTAACAATGTTGAAGTCCATAAAGGCTAAGTGATGAACTAAAAGCATTAAGAAGTTCAGGACTGGATTGGGCCTGAAATCTAAATCCCTGACCCTTTACTCAGCAGCCTCTTCTTAAATCTACAAGGCCATATATGCATTATCTTACAAATCAGGCTAAGGAAATCTTTGGTCCTAATTTGATTTATCTTCTACCTTCTTTCTGTGAAAATTCATAGGAAACATAGCCTATAATTTATGAACTGAAGAATTGGACATATGTTAAAAGGGAAGAGATTTTAGGATTCTATTTTTAAGGTTATGTATGCTCAAATTTTATTTCACATTTCAAAAGAATTCTTCTTAGCAAAGTATCCTAAGAATGGAAGAAAAAGTATCCAATGTACTCAGCCCTACTATGAAGCTAATTTACAGCTTTCATATGAAGGCTATAACCCAACTATAGCACAAGAATATGGGGAAAGGGCCAAGGGAGAGGAGGGAAGGGGGGAGGTTGGGGTGGAGGGAGGGTAATTGGTGGGGTCACACCTACGGTGCATATTAGAACAGGTACAGGCAAAACTTACTAAATGCAGAATACAAATGTCTAAGAAATACAATAACTAAGAAAATGCCATGAAGGCTATATTAAACAGTTTGATGAAAATATTTCAAATTGTATATGAAACCAGCACATTGTACCCCTTGATTGGGGTACACAGCTATGATTTAATAAAAAGAAAAAAAGAATACCCATATCTTGAATTCCCATGATTGATGAAGAAAAGTGAAAGAATGAGAAGCTTCATTTATAACTATACTCTGCTGTTTTAGTAATGAGATGATTGCTATGATTCTTCAGTTTGATGATAGCTAACTATCTAAACCATTTAGCAAAATAGAGATCGGATGTAGATATATGAAGAAAAGCTATAAATCTATATTTTCCTTGTCTAGTCAGAAAGCACACAAATTTTTCTTCATTTCTTTTCTTTAATACTCTGTGTGAGATGTCTATGTAATAAAACTAAATAAATAAAATTTAAAAATACCACAGGCAACTTTGGTGAATGAACAACCTAAACCAGATATTGACCTACTTGATATTTGAACATTGAGTTAACTCATGAAATAAAAGAGTTAAGGGCGGCGGCGCCTGTGGCTCAAGGAGTAAGGCGCCGGTCCCATATGCCGGAGATGGTGGGTTCAAACCCAGCCCTGGCCAAAAACCACAAAAAAAAAAAAAAAAAGAAAAAGAAATAAAAGAGTTAAGCCATAAAAGGCAGCCAAAGTCAAGGGGGGTGTGTGTGTGAAAAAGAGAGAGAGAGAGAGAGAGAGAGAGAGAGAGAGGAAGATATTCAGGTACCAGGAGAAAAGTATGTAAAAACAAAGTAAGAATGGTTAGAAGAAGGAATCAAAGTCTGAGAAAAAAATGCAAGAGTTTGGAAATGGATTGATCCAAATAAAGATTACCAAGCTTTATGGTTTTGAGTAATATAAATAGTTAATATTTTTGAGCATTGGCATTGTGCTAGTATTTTAAGATGTTAATCTAATACATTTCAATTAATTCTTATAGCAATTTATTTGTGTGTTGGAACAATATTTATAATCATTTTTCAGCTAAAGAAAAATAAGACATAGCAAAAATAATTTTCTTAAGATTACTTGAAAGCAATTGGCAGTGGCTGGATTTGAACTCAGAAATGTATCGATTGAGAATTGGAAGTTATGTACTCTAAATGCGGCTAGAGTTAAAAAAGAATAGGAAGTTGGTAGCCATTATGTTACACTGTCTCTGGTGATCAATTGCAGCAAATCATTCCAGGTATCCAGACAAGCAATTGTATGAGTCATAGGTAATTTGGACTGGCATAAACAACTGGGGCTTGGCAATAAACAAACAAAGGAAAAAATCAATTTAGGTTCCTCTATAACTCTATCATTTAAAAATATTTATTATTTGTCTTCTTCAATTCCCTTAAATGCCTAGGAAACTGATTATAGGAAATGTGCTATTTTCTCATTCTTTTTAGGCTGTTCTTTCTCCTAATAATGCCAGCCTTCAGGTACTTAGAACATGGTAAATTCAGGAAAGACCTATATAAAAAAGTGTGCTAAGAATATTGAAGAAGTGATTAAAAAGACATGGACCTTTTGCAAAGGCTCACAAGAGGTTTGGAGTAAATCAGTTAATATCTTATTTAAATATTGAGATATACATGTAAAATTCATATCCAGCTCTAATTTCATTTGTGAGCCACTAGCAATAACAGTCCAGAGTAAGTGCTTTTACATAATGGACGAATCTAACAACGTGTTTCTGTCTTCATTACACAATACCGTTAGATACAATTCACCCCTCTCTTCCCACCCCAACTTTATTATTTACCAACCTTATCAGTCTCTAGCTAATAAGGCTCACAGACCATTAGGGAAAAATATGCCTTGACCACTAGATGAGCAAGCATTTTTCAAACACCATAAACACAAGATTAATAGTCATCTGTAGTCCTAGACATGGAGCCACCATGGATTCTCCTACTCCCACCTTTTTCCTACTCACCCCTGATCAAAACCACTTGGGCTCATGAGGAAGGATCTGTCAGGTACAGGTGAAAACATTGGAACAGAGAAAACAGTGAACCTCACTGAATGTAGAAGATCTCAGATGTGTTTATTATAGGGCAGCAGGAAATGCGTGAGCAAGTACCACTCCTGAGCAATAAAATTAGGAAGGCTATATAGACCTAAGTTCATTTTTTTTTAATGTACTTGCCTTATCTATTAGCAAAATGTGATGAGGTGACTATAGACACACCAACATTGTCTTCTCCAAAACTGCCATCAGTGAGACGAAGGACCTCACCCTTATGTCATCTGCTAAAGAAATTTTCCACTTTCAAAAGAATCAGTAGTAGAAAGGGCAGTCCTCAATTCTATTTGCTCTAAAATGTGGAGTAAAATGTATTTATAGTTTCTCAGAAAGCAGCAGTACATCTAGTTTTGGAAGCTAACATCCAGAAGGTATAATAATATCTAATTATTGAACAGTCACTAATGTTAGGTTTCATATAAAGAGCTCTATGCATTTCATTTAGTCCTCATAGCGATGTATAAGCACAAATTACTATACCTATGTGACAGATATAATAACCGAGGAACAGGAACATTAAAGAATTTGCTCAAGGTCAAAACAGGAAGTATGCAGTGGACTGGAAACTGAATCTAAACAGTCAGAATGCAGAATCTAACTATATTCTTTCATGAAATTCCACTGATAGAAGGTAAAAATTTACTCTGTGAATTTAATATATTTGATATTATCGGTCAGGGAAAAAAACAGCCTTTGGTATACATAATCAAATATAACTCCATGTGAAACTTGGTATCTAATTTCAAACTATTGTCCCTTCTGCCACAGTCTT
Source organism: Nycticebus coucang (assembly GCF_027406575.1). NCBI lineage: Eukaryota > Metazoa > Chordata > Mammalia > Primates > Lorisidae > Nycticebus > Nycticebus coucang. Next base: position 53,153,114 of record NC_069781.1, on the reverse strand, counting down.
TGCAGGAGTTGCTAATTCAGGGTGTAATGAGCTCTTTGCTCTCTCTTATTGCAAAGGAGTCACCTTGTACATGCATATCAGCAGATGATAATCATCTGTGGGACAAGATAGTGGTGAAGGCAAAATTGCTCCGAATTTGCATTATGTTATAACCAGGCTCTCTATGTAGGCGCAAGTTACTGTTTTTTTCCTTTGTGGTAACAGCCAGAGGGCTGACGCTTTGAAGCGTTCCTTCTGCTTGTGGAGATGAGGGATGGACATGCAGTAAGAAAGACATTCATAGGCAATACTTTCACTTGCTGTCTTTCTGAGAAGATTTGCATGAGTGACAATATACCTAACAATCACTTTGTTTGGACTCCTAAAATTTAATCTCAACATATTCTGGTCTTTACATATTTCAACTTTGTTTAAAATTAACTGCTTTTGGTAGGCATGTGGCTACCACATGATGTTCAATTGCAAATTGCTTTGGAATCCAGAGTTTGGTTTGCAATTCTTCTGGTATTAATTTCTTCAGCATAAGTGTTAACAAAGTCCATTGTCTAAAATTTTCTTTCAAGGAGAAATATAAGTAAAAATATCTCTGAGTTCTAAGTACTCAGTATTGAAGGGAAGGCAGGCCACTAATTATTAAACTGCACTGTGTATTCCCTACAGTATTTTAGGAAGAGTGATGTAAAAGAATTTACAATTTATCACCTTCCTGGAAGGACTGCCTGATACTCCCTTAATCCCTATTTGCCCAGAAAAAAAACAATCTTAAGAGTTAATACATTTTTTGCAAAGGTTTTGAGAGTTTGATAAATGTTCATTCATTCATTCAACAAACATATAATTTTGTCTCTTATGTACTAGGTGTGGGTTTGGTCTAGAGTTTTCAATCTTGAATAGGACATGGTAGTAAGAACAGGAGCAGATAAATAATTGACTTTTGAAGACAGAAAATGACAGTGATTCCCTGAGTGGCTGTGACCTGAGTTTGAATCTTTAGCCATGTATGAACTATGAGAGCTCGAATGACATGATTTCCCTAAGCTCTAGCCCCACGTTGGTAGCATGAGGTAATAAGTTACTTCTTCACAATTAGAGACCACTCTCCTAAGCCAGTATCCCAAGAATGGAAAAACAAACACCACGTGTTCTCAGTACTAAACTGGAACTAGTAGATTAACACCAACATCCTCAAACGAGAGGAAAACTCAATGACATTTATGTAGGGTGGAGGAGGGAGGAGGATGGGTAAATTCTCACCCCACGGGTACATTGGATAGTTACATTGAGCACTTGCCAGGCAAAGGACACACTACGACTCAGACTTTAATCCTACAAAAGCCAACTGTGTAAACTCATTGTATGTGCCTCCACATCAATCTAGAATTTAAAAAAAATTACTTCCTTACAGTACTGTTGTGAGAGTTGAATGACAAGGTGTATAAAGTGCCTACCACCAACCACATGGTGATTGTTTAAGAAATATTAGTTCTGTACTCATTTTTCCACAGCCACATATAATAGTAGGCAAAAAAAAAGAGAAAGAAACAAATTTAGAAAGAATATGTTAATTATGGAGGTAGACGGTGAATAAGACTTTTTGAAAAATGAATCCTGTGCTGACATAACCTCACTTTGAGACTGAAAGAGGGGCTCTGAGACATGTGTGACTTTCCTTCTTTTTCATTCTCAAATCTTTATTAAGCCAAGGTACATAAAACCAGAAAATATTCCACTGAGCCCCTGACAGTTTGGGCTTATTTTTCCCAAGAGCACAATACACCCCATTCTTTTACAAGATCCTTTACTCATTCATTGAATAAATAGACTTTCCTTTTGGAAGATTAATAACTCCATTTGTTACGATACAACTATAGATCAAGGACTGTATCCTTAGTCTTTATGGCAACAGTGAGAACAAGGTACTATAATTATATTTATTTCATACAAATGGAGAGTGAGAAAAAATGGAGAAGAAATAATTTGTTCAAAGTCACATGTCTACCATGGCTGAGTGAATCAAAGTTTGGCAGAACTAGTTATTACTCTTTTGAAATTGAAAATAATAAGAGTTAACATTCTAAGCAAATTCACCAAGAAAGAGAGGACAGGGGCCCTTGCTTCTTCACTTCAAATGCTCTTGAAATGATGTCACCTAGCTGTTACTATCCTAAATTGCCTTATCCTCTGGGAATAATTATGCAATAATCACTTATAAATAGCTCCACGGCAATGCTGAAGCTGGACTCTGTAAGTCTGAAAATCCTAAAAAAAAAAAATTGCAAATTGCAATATGGTCACGGTTAAAACAGCTTTTTATTCCCGTAGAAGTCATGAGAATATATTAAACAATAAAGGCTTATGTATCAAGAAAATACATGTCCAAAGTATGGACATATATCCACATTTTACTCTAAAATGATATTTTGGGGCAATATTGCACCCTTTTTTGTCGTGATGGAAAGAAGACGCTGCCTAAAAATAAGAAGCCGTATAAATGCGATCAGATTCCATTATGTCTTTACCAAGTTTTAGGAGAGTCTAATGCAAAATGGGTCATTGCGGATACAGAAGAAAAGGAACTCAGTTTCTCATTCTATACCCTCACAACACAGAGCACTTCTGTGACCAAATGTGTGGAGGTTTTTCCCCATCCCCCAAGCAAGCAATCAGTTCTGTAGTGAATACCAGCTGGGTATCCTCGGCTTCAATTCTGCTCTGACGTTATCCACCTGAAGATAGTGTCAGATCCCAAGGTTTAAGAGCTCAGTCACGTAAGACTGGCCCCACTTCCAAAGCCAATCATAAGTTTTTGTTTCACAAGTGCTTTTGGCCAACTGACTATAAATCTGTGTTCCCAAGACCCTTTTGGGGGGTTTGATTAATTTGCTAGAATGGCTCGAAGAGCTCAGAGAAACACCTTTAGTAGTTTATTATAAATGATACTGCAAAGGATACTGATGAACAGCCAGATGGAAGAGACGCCCAGGGCAAAGTTGGAGAAGTGATTCAGATATTCCTTGTCCTCTTGGCATCCCCTCCTGTGGGAACCTCCATGAATTCAGCTATCTGAAAGCTTCTCTGTAACCCAGTCCTTTGGGTTTTTATAGAAGTTTCAATATGTAGTCACAATTGATTAAATCATTGGCCAGTGGTGATCAGTTTGTGGGGTGGGGGCCTAAAAGTCACAACCTCTAGTCATGCCTTGGCTTTCCTGCTACCTAGCCCCCATCCTATACTGAAGCTACCTAGAAGTTGCCAGCCACCAGTCATCTCATTAAAATGCAACACACACTCTTATCACTTCACTGTTTCCAAGGGTTTTAGGAGCTATGTGTTAGGAAATAGGGACTAAATATATACTTTACAATCTCACAGTTATGTTTTAATAAATACCACTAGTAAATGCTCTTTTAATGAAAATGAATACAATACTACTTTATTATTTAAATAGAGTTTTTTCTTCCTCTTTACTAAAACAAAATTACAGTTTCAATGAGAAAAAATAATAAAGTAGCAGAATCAATCATGAAATCCTTTAGATAGCATTAATGTGTTGGGAATACTGATGTAAAAAAAATAATAACAAATAAACTTCATAAATTCTGACCTTTCCAAATTGTGCACACAGAATGTTAGTCTGTAAACAAGGGGTATTATATCCAAGTTAAAAAGATTTAGGTCCTCCTGATGCCTAAAAATATAAATCGGAATACAAGTTTAAAAATGTCCTGTAGACCTGTGCTTTGGCCATGATAAATTAACTGGTTCCAGACTAGCACTTCTTACCAAAAAAAAATCTAGAAAACTAGATTAATACATAAAAAAATTCTTTACATACATTGAACAAACACAAGATTATGATTCCTGAGGGAAGAAAACAATGGATGTAGTCTGTACAATTAAACTGGCATTCCATCTGGAGAAACTGCCCAGATCTTAGGACATGCAAAGGGAAACCTAGGCAAGGAAGAACAATTTCACTAAATTGAAGAGATGGGCCTCAAAGGCCAAGAAGTCAGAGACACTGAAATTTGGAGAAATGTGCAGGAAAAAAAAAAAAGTTTAAAGATGTGCATAGGTGTTTACAGAGTCTTTGTCAGAATACTTCCATCTGCATATGTTGGAGGAGATGCCGTAAGTGCAGGTGTAGAACACCATCCAAGGAGAGAAGTACAAAGTTGCTATAAACTGAATGACTAATGGAGCTCATGAAGATTTTGGAAATATTTGAATCCCAACCAGCCAAAGTGAAAACTCAACACTGAGTAGTCTAGAATCCCAGGCGTATCCTGTCTGTGGTCCACGGCACATGAAGATTGTTGGAGGCCTATTTTGCTCATCTATGGTGTCGGATACCAGGAAAGTATGCATGACTTTTTTGTGGTTCATGGGTTTTCCTTAATGTTTGTGTATTTCACATGTGGCTCAAGACAACCCTTTCCAATGTGTGAAGAGAAGAAAAAATTTTGGACCCCCCGCTCTTCCTAGTAGACCTCAGGAAGCCATGCCTTAAGAGTTTGATTAAACTGACCCTACAATTATCCCTGCCTTTGATTTGCCCTATCAACACTTAGAACAAGTTTTAAAAGATCACACTGATCTGTAAGTTAACTACCTACGTCTAAAACAAATACAACACTCTTTAAACAAAAGCAACAAGTTCCAGACACGTAATAATTAATCAATATAATATCAAGCAGGAAAATGTGTTTGTAGTCTAACACCAACCTCAACTTTGTTAAGGAGGAAAGATGGAATAAGGGGAAAAAAATATACCTTTGTAACTGGAATAAATTATTCTACAACTCTGAATGTATAAGAAATGCCATATTTTAACATTTTTCCTCAATGAGCATATGGCACAGATAGAGAAAATTCTAATAGCTATCAATTTTCAGGTTGTCCTCCATCATATATACAGAGAACTCCATAACTGGCCATCTGCCTACATTTACCCCTTCCTTAAATTGACCTAACTTAATAGACCGACATGCCCCACCTGTATGAATCAGTACAGTAGTCTTATTTTTTTATGTTGAACTCCTCCTTATGTTGACCAGTTTGTTATACAGAGGTTCTACTGTACATATTTTTTATAAAAACCTTCAGGGGCTTCTTTGCTTTAGAAATATAAAAATGAATGTGACTGCTCTACAATTCACTGAGTTGCCTTGATCTTTCTGCTATATAAACCACTGTCTGGAAACAATTGCCACCAACAAACAAATATTTCTGTGGACAAGTTACAGAGATGTCCTAACAAAGAATTCTCAACCCATCATAGTTCTGACTTGGGAGGTTTTTCCTGAGCTTTTAAGGCTGAGGATCTAAGGATTCAGATTCCTGAACCACTTACACAGCCATTCTAGATGGCGCAGGTTCTTTGGGTCCTAACAGTGATCAGAATAAAGCACTACACCATAGCTCAGTTCATCCAGTGTCCTAAATTCCATCACACCCTCTAACTTCAGACTATGTTTTTCCTTCACAGCGACCACCTGCCTCCATCCTCATCTTTTCTTGAGTAATTCAAATGTACCATCTCCATAGGGCCACTGTTCCCAAAGGCCTTTTTCAAATCTCACTTGAAAGTACAAGAATAATAAAAATTCTGTATACGGATTGTTCTGTTGTCTGAATTTATTCACTGATTTTTTGAATTGTATGTATGTCACATATGCACAAATATGATTTTTCTGTACCAAATTCAACATTCGGTTAAATCACTTGACCTGGATAATATTTTGGTAAATATTGTCCAATTAAAATGAGTAGTCAACAAATAAGCATTATTATTGGGTTGTTTTTACTTTTCTTGTCTGTTACCTTGAGTTATCATGTTTGGTTTTTAATCATCCAATCTTATATTTGAAAAGTTGAGTTCTACCCACAGTATAAAATTTGGTCTTCATTTTGTTAACTTTTTTTTTTCCATAAAAAATTGCAGTACGTTAAATAGGGCATTATATTCAGGGAATATGCCATTAATGTTATATAAAGGTTCTTCAGATGTACACTTTTAAGTTTGAAATAAAATCAAACATAGCATCAACTTATTAATGTGCAGAACAGATGTAACATATGGGAATACAAACACTGATCCCATTGTAATAAATCAATATCGTAACATAGTTTAAAACAAAAAAAAAATTTAAAGCATCAGAATTCTAGTCTTGGCTTTGCTGCTTGGTAGCAAAGTTTTAGATAATTGGTAATGTGACTGCATTAAGGTACTTCAAATATTCTTAAACAGTTGAATAAATTTTCCAAGAAAATCAATATTCATTAGAACTGATTAGATTAGGCAAGTAAAATGAAGGTTGATCTGAATGAAGTTCAAAGGGGTGCATGCAAAGATGTATGCCCATTTACTCTTCTCTCAATTCTCCTCTTCCCACATCAAGCAGCTCCTAAGGCAACTCCATAGAACAGCTTAAGACCAGTGAATTAGATGATCTTTAAAGTTTTTTCTAGTTTGAATCTATTTTATGATAAATTATGATGACTACATGTATCAGAAAGCTTGAGTTTTTTTGTTGTGAGTTTTATTGTTGTTCTTACTTGTTTTGATTTTATGGTAGAAGGCATTAGAATTTATTAGAAGAAAAGCTATTCCTTTTTTTCCTGATCAATTATGTAATCAGAAGAAATCATGTCAGTTTATTGCCTGCAGTCCATGGGGACATTCTGACTGGCAGATAGAATACCTTACCTGTGAATTCTTCTAGAATAAGATGGCCCCACATTCCAACTCTTTATTTTGTGTATGTAAATATTTAAGAGATAAATTCAAACACAGAATTAGTTCTGATCATTCCTTTTTCTGAAGGGGAGCAGAGAGCATGAAGGCATTCCCCTTTCCTTCCTTTAAATTAGTGGCAACTAATATAAAATTTAAGATCTTTTTGAAATGCAGAAAATGTTCAATCTCTGGACCATCTGCAGCAAATTTATAGAAAACACTCCTGCATCCCTGGAAACAATTTTATGCCACAAACTAGGAATTTCTCCAAACTTACAATTACATGATGCAAAACAGGTAATTTTCACCCCAATCTCGTGTTTTCATTCCAGGCCTTAGTTAATGCTGTCTTGATGGTTGCTGTTTGATGAATCAGCTTTCCTGTTAACTAGAGGTGCAGGGCCATCATCTAATGAAAACACTCTGTATTTTATTACTCCCTGGGCTACAGTTCTGCATATTAAAATGGAATTTCAATCTCACTGTTAGAAAAAAATCAAACATAGCATCTGTGGTTTGCACAAAACTGAGAAAAAAAATGCTGCTCATTTAATCTTAACAATATTTTTCATGCTAGACAGTATAAAAAAGAGGCTCTGGATATAATTTTAAAATGCCTGTAAATTAAAAATAAATTGGTAGAAATCAGCACAATAGTTCAGCACATGGGTTACTTTATTATACCTACAAATTTTCTGAAAGTTTTCTGTCCTAGTTAGAAGTTGCCAAAATATTCACAAATTAATATTTCCTGCTGTTCCTCAAAGATTACTGGTAGCAGATCACTTCCATTCTGCTCATTACTGGAGTTGAGCCTTTCTGATTACTCTCTGAAAGTTTCCTTTCTATCTAGGAATGATTGCATATTCACATTCAAGAAGAAAAAAATCATTTCATAGATCAGTATAGAAGTCACAGCAGTATATTACTAAAAAAATGAGCGTTGGATGATTTTCACCAATTATGTACATACAAAAACATGAAAATCAAGGGGGGGAGAAAATAGCAAACTTCTCATTGATCTGTTTTAATCAACAACCAAGAGAACATTATAACATGTGCTCAGTATTTCAGTATTTTCTTTCTTTCTTTCTTTCTTTCTTTCTTTCTTTCTTTCTTTCTTTCTTTCTTTCTTTCTTTCTTTCTTTCTTTCTTTCTTTCTTTCTTTCTTTCTTTCTTTTGAGACAGTGTGGCGCTGGGTACAGCGTACTGTGGTATCATCATAGTTCACAGCAACCTCAAATGCTTGGGCTTAAGTGATCTCCCTGCCTCAGTCTCAGAGTAGCTGGGACAACAGGCACCCACCATGAACTAACCACCTGTTTAGGTTGGTTGATTGTTCGTTTTTCTATTTTTAGTAGAGATGGCATCTGGGTCTTGCTCAGGCTGGTCTTGAACTCCTGAGCTCCACCTATCCACCTCCCTCGGCCACCCAGTGTTCTAGGATTATAGGCATAAATTACTGTGCTCGGCCAGTATGCTCAGTATTTTCTCATCCAATTGTTTCACCCTTGACCTTTCCTTTCTCTCTCTCATTTTTGCACATGTGAGTGCACACACGTGTACACACAAGGCATATACTCATGCATTAATAACTGTGAAGTCTAGGAGGTGACTTCTGCAAGATTACATACACAGAGAAAGCACATACTCATGGCCCACTTTAGTAACATCAGAGTTTTTAATCCTTTCGTGTCAGTAAAATTTTATTTCAAGAGAATAGAATACTATACAATAAATATAAATGCAATAACCACTATTTATTAAACACATACCATATCAGAAGCATTATGCTAATCCTGTGCCTAGTCTTCATTTCATTCAAGCTTCTGAGAACCTACAAAGTACAAGTTATTAATAGCCTTCTTTTTACAAATGTAGCTAAAATTCAGAACACTTAAGTAATTTATGCCAGGTCATAAAACCAGTAAGTTTTGCATTGAGGATTTAAACTGATGTTTTTGCAGTTTCAAAGCCCATGCTCATAAATTTTAAATCCTATTGCTTTATATAGTTAGTCGTGCACATATATATGGAGATTTGGTATAGCTGGCATTTAGATTTCTGTAGTACATGGTTTCATGAAAGAAAAAATGCTTTGAATTTAAGTAGGAAAGAACTGAGGCGGTGTTGCATGCTTTTTTTCATTTTACTTCTCTGCTCCTGCTGATTTTTCCTAGTTCTTCATCTTCTTACTCCCTTTGTTCCCTATTTTCCTCATCAGTGGAGCCCTCAGCACCATTGGCAGAATCATCTTCCTTCTAGTTAAGTTTTACCAAGTTACTTCGTAAAAGCACTTTACATGTATTATCATATTTAATCTTCAAACTTTCCCTGCAAGGTGCAATTATGATCCCATTTTCGAGATGAAGAAGCTGAATCTTTGACAAGGCAAATAACGACTGTTTTAAAAACAGATTTAAAAAACAGAATTGGGGAGTAAAAGATAAAGTGTTAGTTGGTATCAAGAAGAAAAAATGTAAGAAGTTATATGACATATCAGCTGAATTCATCTCTTTCACATCAAAGAGCACACTGAGAACCTTCCAGTCTCTTCAGAACCAGAGTATACATCATTTGGTTTCATGTTTCAGCAGGAGATTTAGATAGTTTACTGTATGAAATTTAGCCATTTAAAAGCTCTTATATTAACAGTTTAACCAGACGCTTTTTGATGTAATTTTCCAACATGAAGTACTACCATCAGCTACTTGCTACCAAATCCCTTTGATTGCCTTCCTGTTAGTTTCTCTTTTGCTTTTTACTACTAAAATACTGTCAGAACATCATCCCCAGGGCTGTGCATTAACCCAGGGTCAATGCAGTCTCCAGGTTTTAACTTTAACTTCTCTCGGCTACCCTATTTCCTACTGAGCAATCACGTGAAACTGGCCAAATACTCAAAGTCCTGGAAATTTATTAGATGGAAGATAAATATTCTCTGGGAAAAATTCTCTTTCATTAATGTGAATTCTCTGGAAAGCTCCACACCAGGTTAGTTCTTTACAGTAATCTGTGGGAAAAGAACTCATGCATCACGTGCTAAGGAGCAAGGTGATTCATTTTCCTCAGTTCTTGAAAAGCCTCGAGAAATCCACCTTCCTGATTTAAATTAGGTAAAATACAAAGGCTGACAATTAAGTTCACAAACTCATCCTAGAAAAAGTGGTGCATACCTCATTGTTGAATATCACTACGGTCACCTTCAGAGTACTCCCCTTAGCCATCTGGTGACCTTAGTGATAGATAAACAGTCACAAACCACGGAATGACGTTTTAGTCAACAGTAGTCAACATGTGTGATGGTGGTTCTGTAATATTATAACACTATATTTTTACTGAACTTTCTCTATGTTTAGCTATGCTTAGATACACAAATGTGTACTATTACATTACAATCGCCTGCAGTATTTAGTGCAGTAATGTACTGTGTGGGTTTGGAGCCGAGGAGTAATGGGCTATCCCCCATAGCCTAGGTGTGAGGCAGGGTGTATCATCTAAATTTGTGAAAATGCACTCTACGATGTTCACATAACAAGGAAATCACATAGGACCCATTTCTCAGAACATACTTTCATCATTAAATGACATATGACTGTATTACAGCAGTCTTCCTGAAATATCAATAATTAATTTAACATCTCTATATAAATAAAGAAAATGATAAAAGTTGATCTAACACATTATGAGCAAAAAAAAAAAAAAAACATAACTAGTCACTCCAGTAACTTTCGTATCTCTGTCAATATTCCCCATAAACTTGATTCACTTTGCTAAACATGGTCAATCCAGTAATCTCCTGGAGCACTTAAAAAAATGTTCAGACAGCAATTTAAACTCTTATGTGACTCCGTCTTGTTATAAGGTGATATAAAATAAGACATGAAGTCTCGTCCTTATTGGCTCGGAGTCTAGTTGGGAAAAATGAATACGTATGAAGTATAGACTCATCTAATGTTAAAATGTGTGCATTAGCTTGTAAGTGCTGAAGAAAGAAATACTTGGGGTTGAAGTTCTGCATAGGATTCATGGGGGGAGTCGAGGGTATGGCTTAAGCTGTGTATAATACATTATATAAGCTGTGTATAATAATATTTATATATGTGAGTGTGGGAATAGGGTTACATCTTAGATAACATGATGACCTTCATATAATGAATATGGTACAATTCTACAATTTCTATTAATTAGTCCTGAAATTTACAGACTTCTGAAAAGTGAAAGTTTTTATAAATTGCTTATTGATAAAATAGGATCTAAACTGATGAAAGGATTTTAATAATCTTCATAGATCCCAATTAGTGTGAGTCTTTACATATTTAGCTGCCAAAAATATTAATGTTTATTTAAAGATGCTTCCTCAGATCCAAATAGTAATGCCACATAATATGCAGATATGATTCCATTAGTATCTTTCCAAGATCCACAAATTTCTGAATTCTGCTATTCTCTGTCCTCAAGGGTTCTGAGTGAAAAACTGTGAAAACATTTGTATTGGAAATGAGAGAGAGGGGAAAAGGACGAAGACATTGAGGAGGGCAGAGGGGAGAGTACAAAATGGAGCAGAACCTTAAAGACAGACTAATGATTGGAACAGATGGAGTAGACATTAAGTAGGAGTTACTGATTCTTCAGGATGGGAAGAATGGTACAGTGACGTTTTAACATAAGGATTGTCTATCAGTGTATTTTGCCCATCAATGTAGATTGGATGTAGAAAAGAGAAAAAACAAATTAAAAGGAAAACACCAGAAAATTATTCTAATCCTTCTTATCCAAAGATAGGGTCATGGACAGCCTGAAGTTTCTGATTACTTTGATTATAGATTAAACAATGATAATAACAGTCCTACATTATTAGATCATTGTAAGTATTAAATGTTTCATACATGTATATCACATAGAAAAGTTTTCAATCTATATTAAAGGCCCAACAAATACATGTAACTGTCATTGTTATTGTGTTGTTATTGTTATTACAATGAAAAAGTCTATCAAAAATGTGGCAAGAGAATGAATTCAAGACAGAGTTTCAAGAAAATTATAGGACTAATAAAGTAAATATCAGAATTAAAGATAGAAGCAAACATGAATCTTGACCCTAAGGTTTCTTTAAAGGGAAACCAGGTAAAAAAAAAAAAAAAAATTGGCCTTTTTATACCAGAAAGAAATATATGCTTTTATGCTTCATCTGTTCACCTCAAGGTCTGAAGTTAGATGCTCTGATTTTAAGCCTCATGAAAATCACTGTCAGTAAAATTCAGAGAAAATAATGAAGCATATATCAATAGAATCATACAATTCACTAGAAGATGTTGGAATCATGATTGATAAATCACTGGGATGTGTATGATATAGGTAAATTTTATCCGAATGAACAGTTGTCTTTTTTTTTTTTTTGTGTGTTTTTTCCAAAAAAATGCTAAAACAGATACATGGAAAAAAATAGCTAATCTTTTCAATTCCATAATCTAAATATGGTCAATTGCTTTAACTGTAACTAACAAGATCATGGGAATGTCAGAAAGCTATTGGTCGCAATAGAGAATCAAGCTACTTGGAGAGCAGGCAACAGGCCATGGATAAAGTTTCATCCCAGGGGAAGGTTGAAGTTACGGCATGTAGGAGAGCCTCTGACTAACTTTAGAATCCATTCTCTTCAAAACAGCCATGTTTTGACAGGTAAGTAAGTTAAAACTCATTCTTCCACTTTGATATGTCATAATTACAATATGGATTATTTTTGGCAAAGAACATAATCAAAACTGGAATATTTCCAACAAACTTTTGGAAATTGATTAAACAAAAAAGATAAAGACAACTTGCTTTATCAGTGGATGTACTAGAGAAATATTTTAACAAATAAAGAATCTGTATTATAAGCTGTACATGAAGATTTCATTGCATATGTAAAGATAAAAGATCTAATTCTTGTGTTCTTGAAGGTCACAGTCAAGTGCCCTAGAGACAGATTCCAGTTGAGCACCCAAGTTCCCTAGTTTGGAATTAATTCTTACCCTGAGTAAGGCGTTTAGCTCACTTGATGCCAGACTTTTATTTTTACTGGTCTGTTGAAATGTATGGCTGTAAAGTTATCCATATTTTAGTTCAAACTTTTACTCTGCCACTTACCAAGTTTGTGACCATGAACATAATTTTCTGTGCCTCATTTTTCTCACTTAGAAAATGGAGATATTAATATCTTTCCTATAGTACCATTGTGATAATTAAACGCATACAAAGAGTCCAGTGTAGCCCAGAGAAGATGCTAAACACCTATTAATTTTCTTTGTAATACCAATGACTCACTCTGGTGTTTGTCCCTCCAATTCCTGTGACTTCCTGGTTCCTGATGTCACCTACTCTTTTGACTACTTGCTTTTGCTTTATCCATGAATGATAAAAAGAATAAACTTGTATTAACTGGTTCCATTCTGATTTTTCTACACAATATTTACATTGAATGGTGCAACAGAGATGAACATGCTTACAATAATAGAAAAAATTAGTTGTAATCATTTTTTATAGATTCAGGTAATATAGTAGATGTTCTTACATGCATTTTCTCATTTTATAATTATTTTAAGAGGTAGATGCTTCTTATTTTATAAATAAAGAAAATAAGTCTCAGAGAGTTTAATAAGTTCCCTGAGATTATAGTCCTAGTAAGAGATAGTGCTTGATTCTAAAATAGATACTTATGACTTCAAAACCCTTTCTCTGCCTGAGATCTGATGTAACTATGACAACTCCAAAGGGACACACATGACTCATAAATGTTATCACAAGCTTTATTTTTTTGTTTGTTTTTGCTTTTTTTGTTGTTTTATTTTTATTTTTTCAAATTAATATGAGGGCACAATTTTTAGTTACATTGTTCTCACTTCCAGGGTAAAGTTCCATTTGTAGAAGAGCCCCTCACCGAGGGGGCATATTATACACCCTCACAATGTGCACATTTCTCCTGCCCTCCGTCCTCCTGCCAAACGTCCTCCCCTCTTTCCCCTCTTGCTTCCCTCCACCCTTGAAATGGACTATATTAGTGTTTTATTGTTCTTAAGAGCATGTAATTGTTTATATATAGATTTCATGTTAGTATGGAGTACATTGGATATTTATTATTCCAGTCTTGTGATGCTTTACTAAGAAGACTGTATTTCAACTCCATCTAGGTAAATGTAAAAGATGTAAAGCCTCCCTTTTTAATACTGAATAATATTCCATGATGTACAGTCTATCACAAGCTTTAAACGACATTTTCTTAGTTTTCAATTGCTGCTATAACAAGTTACTATAAATTTAGTGTATTAAAACCACACAAACTTATTTTCTTACAATTTTGGATGTCACAAATCCAAAATCATTTTAACTGAGCCAAACTGAATGTTTTCAGGTCCCTCGCATGTCTCTGAGGGGGGCATCTGTTTCTTTGCCTTTTTCAGCTTCCAGTGACTTCCCTCATTCCTTGGCTTACCCTCCGTCTTCAAAGTTTATCACATCCATCTTTACTTTTGCCATCACATCACCTTCTCGGACATCTCCTGCCTTCCCTTTTATAAGACTATTTATACAATTAGGCCCACCTAGGTAATCAAGGATAATTTTCCCATCTCCAAATACTTAATTTAATGGCATCTTCAAAGGGTTTTTTGCTGTTCTTGTTTTTGTTTAAATATTAAGTAATAGTCACAGGTTCTGGGCATATTTGAACACAATGATTCATCCTACCATTTACATTTCTCTAATATTTAGATTAACTCTCTAAATTTACACGAATAGAAAAATTGCTTTGGGAAAGTTATAATGAAATTAAAGATGGTCTTCTAAACAGCTGGTCTTTGAATCAGAACAGAAATGTGGTTATTTACTTTTATCTACTCGATGGGAAAAAATGTCTTCCAAAATAGTGAATAACATGAAAGTTTCAAATTAACAAGGCAGTATTAGTAAACCAGGGTTGTTTAAAGCAGCATAGCATTTCTATATACATAAAACAACAGATTTTCCCTCAACAAATACTTGTTAATGAAACAGATGTATCAAAAGAATAGCACTTTTATGTAGCAAGGTTATCTATTACTTGGGCTGCTTCTGTACTTGATTTTTTTCTATTTCTATTCAAATACAATACAATATATTCATATTCATCTGTATTAGCCACAGTTCCCAATGTATTTGTTTATCTGATGCAAGGTTAATGTGGTATCAAGGAATTTTATAGAATTAGAATTTCTTGTTATTGAACAAGAGTTACATCAACACCATCAAAGGCTTTATATTTTATGTGATACAATGAGAAGAAAAAATTAAAAATTAATATAAACTAGTGAAGACTATTCTGATAATGACTTTCTCATTCATGACATTTCATATTGTGCATATTGTGAACTGGCTTAGCATGCCTGAAAACTATATCTTTAATTGTTCTTTATAACCATCCTTCCAATATCTGAATGATATTAGCTAATAAAGAAGAACATGGCTTGCATTATTTAGGGCCTAAATAATTAGCAAGTCAGTCTTAGACAAAGCAGATATGCTTCATTATTAGAAAAATCTAAGCTACCAGACTAACTACATCCTTGCTTTTTGAAAGACACCCATCGAAGTGGTAATCAGAGATCTGCTGCAATATCCTCAATGATCAGACTTGCAATAGATAGCAAACTTGTTTTTGTTTCATTCGAATTTAAATAACAGTCTCTACCAACTGGTTGAGAAACATTAGTGCCTTCAGTTTCCCTTGGGATAAAACAAACTGGTTGATAGATACAAACCACATTGTATTCTTTGTCTCTTAATCAGTCAATAACAGCATTTGTTATTACATGCACTGAAATTTTAAAGTGCTGACCAAGAGAAAAAATAAATTAAATGGAAATTAAATACTTTCTCACAGATGGACAGAGTCCATTAATTATGAGCTCAGTGAAGTAAAAATGTAATCTGTAGTGGTTGAGGATTTTGTTCTGCTTCTGTGTATTGTGTGGGAATGTGTGTGTGTGTGTGTGTGTGTGCATATGTACATTTATATTAGAGCTACAGGGAGCTCTCAAGCCTCCTGAGAATAATTGCATTGAGTGGAAAACAGGTATAGCAAAAGCCCTTTGAAAGGAACACACTAGCACATAAGTGAGCCTAGTCCCACATAAAGTTAGGTGGAGATGGAAAGAGTGTCGACACTTTAATTGTAAAGACAAGCTATCATTGTTTAGACGCCAATTCAATACACCTCAATAATGATATGTACAACACTTAGGTGAGTCCTAACATACATTCAAAGTTATATAAGGCTACTCTTTGCCCATAATTTATATAGGATCAAATGCTCTTATTATGTGATTTCAGAGGTATTGAGGAGACTTTAAAAGGACAGTAATCCATGACTCACTCACTTAAAAATAAATGTCATAAAAATGGAGAAGGAACTGTTATGAACATTAGAAGATACTTTAGAGACATCAAAAAAAATGTGAGGAATTTGTATAGACCCTAAATTGAACACCACCAAGTATAAGAAGATATTGTTAAAAATAATCCAGAAGAAGTGAACACAGACTATGTATTAGATGATCCTGTAGAGAAATGTTAGTTAGGGGGCAGAGCAAGATGGCGGACTAGAGACAGTGTCTTTATAGCCGTGTATGGTGATACTGGGAAGAAAAGACTCCAGGCACCTCTGGCTTGTGTGCTCTGCCTACAAACATGCCTTCTGGGGCACAAGGAAGCAGTGGGACATTTCAGGACCCCAAGATGAGGCTGAAAGCTGTGAAGAAGCAGCAAATACTTGTGTTTGGCTGGAGTCCAGCTGTGTGGTCTCAACTGTGGCCAACACAGTTTGCAGACAGGGAAGGCCTTCCATACAGGTTTTCTATGGATCTGAATACTTGGGAGAGCTTGGGCAAGTGCGTGAGTGATTTCGAACAGCACCCAGGGGCCAGGACTGAGCCACCCAGGTGGAGCGGTGTTGCGTGACCGGAGACACGAAGGAGCAGCAGCTTTGCTGTAGGTGTAAACTCGCTCCTGTAATTTTAAGTCAAGAAACAGACTATACACCGTGGGATGGCATATAGCAAAATTCTTTATTCCAAGTTTTAGTTTTATACTCTTCCAGTCACGTCCACACCTAATCTATTATCTATTAGTTTCATCATCTTATCTTCTTTTTTACATATCTGTAATTTAACTTGAAAGGAAATATTTATAATATCAATGCAATCACTTGTGTAGTAAATCTCTTAAACAGTGACTGGGTTTTGAGCAGGTATCTAAAAGGAGATCACAAAGACGAAAGTAGCCACAGGGGAATTGAATATCTTCAAGCATTCACTCAGTTTACTCAGTATGAAGTAATGACTGTGACCTTCCTTCAGGGCAGAGCACCTATAGACCTCTGACAATTTGTTGTTAACATATGTCAACCCTCTGGCCTGTATCTCTGAGGAAGGGCGGGGTGTACTGCTTCAGAGAAAAGGCCTAAGAAATTCCTAACTCCAAAAGCCTAACTCTGAGAGTAACCCAGGAGGGTCCAATCCTCTTAAGCCTCTGGAACAAAAGCATGTCATTTTAAACTCACACTGAATTTACTTTGTGTACTTGATGTAGGATAAGTTTATTTCTAAATATTATCCTACAAGCGGAGCTCTCATTGCTTGGCTGCAGGCTAAGCGCAGCCATTGTGGGAAGGCAACCTTGCAGGCTTGGCCTGTAGGGTTCTAGTGTGAGGCTGGTTCTGGTGTGCCTGATAAGTGGGGCAGCCACTCCTGGGAAGATTTGAGCAATACACACTTTCCTGGGAAAGCCACTGCATAGTCAAGGGACATGGTTTAGAAACATCATAGGTGTGTCTATTAAGTGGGCTGAGAAGCACTTCAGGCATTCACATCTGTGAGGTTTGAGGGTAAAGAAGTAAGGAAGATGGGACATCATCTCCTCCACAAGCAGAGACTTTCATTCTCCATATTATACAGTTGTATCAGCGTGGTGTTTAGCATCTCATGTCCCAGAAGATCACCTATTGCCTAGGCAGTATACAGCAGGATGTATATAGTTTTTCTTTAAATTTTTTAAACTTTTCCCTCCAATTTTTCTTCTTTTCTTGTGTAATTATAATTTCTCATTGTTTCCTGCTTTAGTAATAGGGGATTTATTTTTGCTAGTTTTTCTGCCCTGTTATTTCTCCCCCAATTATATCCTTTAAGGTTTTTCTGTTTGTTTTATTTTGATTTATAGTATTTTTGTTTTTCTTTTGTATTTGGTGGAAATGGGGTCTTGGGTCTTCTCAGGCTGGCAAAGAGCTCCAGAGCTCCAGACTTAGTGAAGCTGAGGCCAGTGGACTGCCTGAGCTCTCTAGGAGTCAGAGACCAGCCTGAGTTCTACAAAATAGCTGGTTGTAGTGGCAGACACCTGTAGTCCCAGCTACTTGAGAGGCTGAGGCAAGAGGATGACTTGAACCCAACAGTTTGAAGTTGCTGTGAGCTATGATGCTATGGCAATCTATGCAGGGTGACAAAGTGAAATTCTATCTCAAAAAACAAACAAGAAAAAAAGAAAGAAAGAAAATAAAAGCAATGTATGGAATGGAAGAAAATATTTGCAAACTATATATCTTATAAAGTGTTAATATAAAAAATATAAGAAACTCTTACAACTCAATCACAACAAATAAATAACCTGATTTTAAACTGGGCAAAGGAACTGAGCAGACATTTCTCAAATGACCTTTAGATACACGAAAAAGTGTTCAACATCACTAATTGTCAGAGAATTGTAAATCAAAACAACAGTGAGATATTACTTAATATGTGTTAAGATGACCATTATTCAAAAAAAAAAAAGTGATAAAAAGATAATAAGAGTTGGCAAGGATGTGGGGGAAGAGGAAGCCTTGTACACATTGATGGGAATGTAATTTGGTCCATTTACTCCAGAAAATAGTGTGGAAGATCCTCCAAGTATTAAAAATAGGACTACTGGCGGTGCCTGTGGCTCAAATAAATAGAGCTCCAGCCCCATATGCTGGAGGTGGCAGGTTCAAGCCCAGACTCAGCCAAAAATTGCAAAAAAAAAAATAGGACTACCATGTGTTCAGATTCCGCTTCTGGAATATATACCTAAAAGAACTGAAATCAGGAACTCAAAGAGATACCTGCCATTTTCACTGCAACATTATTCACAGTAGCAAATACAACATAATGTCTGCTAATGGATGAATGGAGAAAAAATATATAGTATAGCCAGTCCCAGATGGGACCATCTGACTTAGATACAACTCTTTACTTACCAACAGTGGCTATTACAAGTAATAGGTAAATGCATCAGATTACACACAAATTCAGTTTAAGAATAAACCTACAGAAAGAACCTTTCCTCTTTGTATCCCAGGGACTGTACATACGTATTATACAATAGAATATTACTCAACCTTAAAAAGGAAGGAAATCCTGCCATTCACAACAGCATGGATGAATCTGGAGATATTATGGAAAGTGAAATCAGCCAGACACGGGAAGACAAATACTGGCTGATCCCACTCACATGAGGAATCTTAAACAGTCAAATTCATATAAACAGAAAGTAGAGTGGTGGCTCCCAAGGGCAAGAAGGAGAAGAACCAGACAGGTATTAGTCGATAGCACAGAGTTTCAGTTAAGCAAATGTAGAAGTCCTGCAACACTACTGTACAACATAATGCCTGTAGTTACCAGTACTGTCTTGCATACGCCCAGCTAGCCACGAGGGTAGATCTTCTGGTCATATCACAGATAATGATAATAATGACAAATAGATGGGAGGAACTTTTGGAGTTGATGGATACTTTCATGTCAAAGATGGTGGTGAGAGTTCACTACTTTATCTCTAAACTCATCAACTTGTACATACCTGATACGTACAACCTTTTGTATGTCAATTACATCTCAACAAAATGTTTTTAATAAAATATGTGAGTTGGTCAAAGATGATGACGTTAAACATAACATAAAAGTTCTCAATAAAGGAATATGAAGCTTAAAAAATAAATGAACAGGTGGTGCCGTGGCTCAGTGGGTAGGGCGCCAGCCACAAACACCCAGGGATTCAAACCCAGCCCAGGCCAGCTAACCAACAATGACAACTGCAACAAAAACATAGCCCAGCGTTGTGGTTGACACCTGTAGTCCCAGCTACGTGGGAGACTGAGATAAGAGAATCTCTTAAGCCCAAGAGTTTGAGGTTGCTGTAAGCTGTGACACCAGGGCATTCTACCGAGGGTGACAAAATGAGAATCTGCCTAAATAAATAAATAAACAAATTGAACAGTACATGGTGAAGAAATGGTAGCTACATCATTAAATATATGAGATCTTTAAATTGTTAAACAAAACTGTCTCCTTTAGGTTCTATTAGATATTTTGTATTCCTATAAATCTTGAGGTTTTTCTCTGCAGTTCAGTTAAATGATTTGGAAATAATTTGATCCTTTTGGGTCTTGCTGTTAAAATTCCTTCGGCATCTTCAAGAGTACTGATTTTTCTCTTCTAAGGTAATCTCTTTCTGATATCTCTGCCAATACCCAGTGATTAATGTGGCCCTCCAGTTAGGCTGGTAAGAACAGGGACTGCTCTTGGCCTGTTTGCTGGATAATCTTTCCTTCAATTTTTTTGGATGGTATCTTTCTCTGGTTTCATATAGTTTCTTTACATCCATGCCCTTGTCAGTACTATGTTCAATACTTGATGGTGACTGTCTATAGATCTGTAGATTTTTTGTGTGCAGTTTTCCATCTTCCAAAATCTTGCCTCCTGAGTCTCCCCAACTCTTAGCTCTCCCTCCTTAACTCAGGGAGTCCTTGGAGGCTTCTCCTGGGTTCCTCTCTCCTGTACAGCAGCCTGAAAACTCTCCAGGCACTAGGCTGAAGCCATCAGAGAGCCCACCTCTGCTGTTCATTTACACCTTGCATGGATCAATGTTCTTTATTTTTCCTGGTGTTCGATTTCTTGAAAACCATGTTTCACATATTCTGTCCCTTTGATTTACGTTGTTTCATGAGAGAGAGTATATCCTATCTGTATTATTTTATCTTGGTCAGAAGTGTAGGTCCTTGAACACATTAGTAGAAAGAGATTACATTTCCTAAATTCTGTTGAAACATTTGCTCTTGTTCGGAAGGAAAATTCCAGATTTCTTTGGAGGGAAAATTCAGTATAGCAAGGAGCACTGGAAAGCATAGAAAAATCCCTGTTCCAGAATGTATATGATACGCCAGTTTCTGACCTTCCCCTAGCACCTTATGCCCCTCTGCCTACAAAGGGGAGGCTAACTGGCTAAGAATGCAATGATTATCTGTGGAATAGGGACTTGAGCGGAAGACAGAGAAAGTATGTGGGAGAGCTCCATGTTCTGTTAACACCATCACTTCATTATTATTATGTCCTATAACACTCCCCAGGCTAATGCTCGAAATAACTTTTGGGATTCCAGAAGAGAACCCTGGACTATTGTCATTACAGATCCTACAAATTATTAATGGCTAGGTAATGGTAACAGATTCTTTTCTTGTAACCTGGACCAGGCATTTGAAAGTGGCAGGAACAATGGGATAACTTCCGAGGCAAATGCTTCCAGTTGCTTTTGCCTACCAGAGTAGAACCTCCAACTTTGTAACCTAGTACTTGAATGCTGTAAATTAATCTGATTCACATATTACATAGGAAAAAGATAGTTGTACAACCCACTTAATCCTGACTGGCTAACATGTACTGTGTGCATTAAAATGATGTATTCTCACTTCCTAAGGATGTCAAAATATTGCTGCTTTTTTTTTTTTAAACCTTTCCTTGTGTTACTATTGCTCAAAAACCTGCTTCCTGAGTTGTGTCCATTAGTTCACTCTGTTACACCTACAAGAGCTTTACCTATTCGTATTGCCAGCATTTACATTTCCACTTTCTTTCCTCAAAAATAAATTTTCTTGAAACCTAACCATCCTTCCTGTCTGCTCATGGCTTAACGTATTGAAGCCAGTCAAATCTGGGAATTCATTTATCTCATTAGTCAGATAATAACTGCTCCCCATGCTGTAAAGTGTTACTGGGAGTTTAAAAGTCGGTAAAGTAAATTTCATGTGTTGGACACAGTTTTACTAATTTACCTGAGATTCTTGACATCATTTTGATTAATTATATTAATATTGTATTTTAGATATTTAGAACTACTCCCTCACATGCTAAACACTTTTAACATTGTCCTCACTGATGAGCTCAAACCAATCGGAAAGGCTAACTAAATCACCATATTCCTTTCTTGTTCAAGTAAAGGTCCACAGGAGCGAAGTTCCGTGACCCTGCTGCCAGTGCCTTTCCGGTCGGCGCCGGGAGAGCTCCTGAGCAGTTACGTGCCTGCTGCTACCTTTCTTCTCTCTCCCCTTTCTCCTCTACTGCTTCTTCCTCCTTTTTCTTTCCGTGCTGCATGGTACATTTTAATTTGTGCTTAATTTTGGTATAAAGATAAAATAATAGTGTCTACATATCTGTAATCTCCAAAAGATATGTCAAATGAGCAAAACATATCTAGCTTTGTAAATACTTACAATAAATTAAGTCCTGAAAAAGTCATCTGAATAATCTTGGCTGATAACAAAAGCCCACAATATCCTCTTCTCTGTTAGCTACTATTTTTTCTATGCTTAAAAATTAATGCAAAGGGTAAAACCACATTATGTTACTCCATCTTTCATCAAATCAAATATGCTCTATTTTCCCCCAAAATTTGATAAGACGTGTTAGTAATTCATACCTTTCTCCCTCCTACCTGAGAAACTCAGCCTGATTCTCCTGAAATATAATAACTATGAGTTTCCTGTGAAACCTTTTGTGACTCTTCTATACCCGCATATTTTTCAGATTTTTCTTTTTAGGGGGGAAAGGTTGTTTTTACACAAATGGGGGCAAAGTACGTGTATAAATCTGTACCATCTTTTTTTTTTACTTAGATTATATCTCAGATAAAATATGGATTTATTAAGAATTTTTTATTAATTTTACTTTATTTGTCCCCACAGAAACATTGTATTCTGCTATATTCTTGTTTCTTTTCAACATTCAAAGAAACCATTCATCTGCCATCTTTTAATAATTATTTACCAGGGGTGTCAGGAGGGAACCCTAGAACATAACCTTTCCCAATGAAAAAAAAAAAATCAAAAGCTTGTAATAGTAAAATCCGGTTTGAGTTGTCCCTTATCTGAACCATTTTACATAATTTTAACAATCCCAGGTTTGTTGTTGTTGTTGTTGTTGTTGTTGTTTGATGTTTTTGGCCAGGGCTGTGTTTGAACCTGCCACCTCAGGCATATGGGGCTGGCGTCCTACTCATTTGAGCCACAGGCGCCGCCCTCCAGCTATTCTTTTGCTCAAAAGCCTTCTTTGGTCCCCAATACTAACTTAATCATATACAGTTATCTTAACTGATTATTTAAGACTAAACTATCTGCAAATCTCTACGACCTGGTATTCCTTTATACATATCCCATGCTTTGTCCAAAGTGACATTAGTCTGTGAAAAGGTCCATTTACTCCTTTCCTTCTGTCTTTGCATGCAAGTTTTACTCTGTCTAGAATGCCCTCTCCCCTCCTCAGCACTCAAAAAGCCACAAGGCCTTTTAACAAGATATGACATCACTTTTATCTGCAATTCCTTAATATATTGTTTATATGTCTTTTAAGACCTTTGTATTTCTCTCGATTAGCTCTATTTGCTTACTAAATATCCTTGTTAAGGTGACGGTTAATTACTTGAGAACAATACCAGGGTCTTCCTCCTCTGTGTATGCCGTGTGGTGTTCAACACAGTATCATGTAAGGTCAATGCTCAATAAGTATTTGCTCATTTGAACTGAGTTGAATGTACTACATTTCTATCCTAGCATGAAAATAAGTTTCTGATTTATAATGAGAACCAGTGAGAAATATTTCAACTAGTCTTACTGGAATTTATGCATTCCATTAAGGGGAAGGCAACTGTGTGGGTATTTATTTCTTTCCACAGAGTAAGAAAGTTTAAATTTTCATTTAATGATAAAGATCAAAAACAAAGAAAACCATCAGCAGTAATAGTTCCCATTACTGTGAATACAAATATTTGGCTTTTAATAAAGAACATACCAGATACAATGACAGAAAAAAATGACATCAGACAGCAATCGGTTTTCCCTAGATCTGGCCAAAGTCATATAAAAGAAAAGACTCTGCAGTGGCTACGTTGTCAAAAATGAATAGAATAATCAAGTTTATCACAAGAAATAAAAATGAATTATTTGTTTAAATTAACAGCGTGAGTCAAATTTCCCACTTAGCTAGAGAAAACAGGCTTTTGGGGGGACTGACTTTGAAGCTTTTCAGTTGTACTATTTTCTTCCATTAAAAGTAAATAAAAGTGAGTCCTCACTTGATATCTTGTTTCATTTCTGTCTAATTCTTTTAACGAAATTTTTTCCTTCCCATTTGAGTTGAAGAACTTGCTACACGTCCATAATGAACCATTTTTAAAAAAGGGCTTTTGGTACCAGTTGGAAAGAATGGTACCATCTCTGAGACAGCCAGTGAAAACGGGCACATGTGGCCCTCAGTCACGTATCGGCATTGTGACCCCTCCTTATTGTCTCCCCTGTTTCCATTGCAAACATATCATGTATGTTAAATGAGTTTCTTGCACTTGCTAGGGTGAGGATAGATGGAGAAATCAGCATTTGAAACTTTGATATAGACAGAAAAAATATTACAACTTCTAGTTAAATACATTAAGAAATGTGTTTAAATTATTAAAGAACTTTTGGAATCCAATCTATTTGCAAATAGAAATTGAATTCTGATCTAATAGTACTTAAAGGGAAATTCAAGAGTAAAATCTTGTCCCTTCCCATTATCATAGGCAAATAGGTTTGGGAAAAAGACATGTTAAAGTAGAAAAGTAGAAAGAAGAATATGAGCCAATAGCAAATTTAAAAAATAATTGTATTTTAGGAGTTTCTATTCATTTGCTGAATTCAGATTCTTAATTTGTTTGGCTTTTGGTTTGTTGGGGTTATAACAAGCAAATTAAATAAGGAAATATGGTTATTTCAAAAGTTGGTTATGTCTAAAGATTTTTTTTAAAAGAGTGAAGTGAAATATTTTGTCTTGGTATCACATTTTGTGAAGAAAAAATTTATTTATGTACTTCAACTCATCGGATACCAGATGTACTGAAAATTTTTCTCAGTAAGTTTTCATAGCATACTTCATAGGGTTATTTCTTATAACAACCTCTCCAACAAACAGTTTCAATAGAATAACAAAATAGTTAACAACATTTGAGCGTTTATCCCAGGCCACATCTTGTGCTAAATGCTATACTTTGACTATCCCATTTAATTTTCATATCGGGTATTATTATTATAATCCACTTTATGAAGAAGCTGGGACTTAGAGAAAACAAACAAATTTTTCAAAGTCACCCAGCTCCTGAAAGAGGCAATCAGAATTCATACCTAAGATCAGCAGGTTGGAATATGCATTTAACCATACATCTCCTCCAAGTATTATATAAATGAACAAGATGAGTAAATCTAATAATAATAATAGAGAACATGTTTGAGCACTTATTATAGACAAGACACTGTTCTTAATATCTTAGGTGTAATAATCCTTTTAGATATCCTAAGAATCTATGAGTGAGCACCATCATTATCCCTATTATTGAGAGGCTAGAACAAGGCACAGGGAGTTTAAACACTCACTCTGGGTCACTCATATGGCAAGTGCAGAGCTGTAGTTCAAGTTTTAGACTGCCTAATGTTCAGACTGTGAACTAAAATAAAATCTTAAGGCTCACCTCTCAGCAACTGAGTGACTGGACCCTCTCTTGGCCAAGAAGATCCCTAAAACTGAGTTACTAGCCAGGAGAAAGGAAATCAGACATGCCTCATCATGCCCTCCTCCCCTTACCTGTAGGTCTCAATATACATAACAAAGCCCTTGAGTCTCTAATTAACAGACCCTTTATCTTAAGCGTTCCTTTTCACCTACTTCTGGTATTTTAGACAGAATCTAACTCTTCCAGCCAATTGTCAGCTAAAGAATCTTTAAACCCACCTATAACCTGTAAGCTCCCTCTTCCAGATGTCCCATCTTTGGGGGCCAAACCAATGTATGTATGTTTTCCACGTATTCATTTATGACCTCACCTGTAATCCCTGTCTTCCTAAAATGTATCAAACCAAACTGCACCCCCACCACCTTGAGTTCACATGATGGAGGCTTCTTGGGTGTGGCACCATGTCAAGGTCCTCAAATTTGGCTCAGAATAAACCCTCTAAATTATTTTACAGATAATTTTTTTTTTTTTGCCATTGACAAGACAAAGTTATTTTTTATATCCATTTTTTTTGACAGTTGGACAGCAAGAATTCTCAAGACGTATATATTCTTACTGATGCACAGTATTTGTACGTATTTGTGGGATACGTTTGGTATTTTGATACATGCACACAGTATGCCACCCAAATTGGAATATTTACAATACTCATCACCTCAAACCTTTAACATTTCTTTCTGCTGGGAATATTTTAAATATTTCCTTCTAGTTATTTTGAAATAAATGATATGTTGAATATGTTGAACCCTGCCGTGTTATTTCCTTTGTCCTGAATTGAAATCAATTGTAATTTTGAGGGTTAGTTGAAATGAGGATGCCCACTGAAAACAAATACGAGGCTTTCACAATTACCAAAACATGGGTGCTATTTTCAGAAAAATAGAAATTGAAAGAAAAAGAACTGATTTAAATTACAAATTAAAATAAAGAAGAATCACAATTTACCAACTGGGTTTTAGGAGAGAGTAAAAATGGCCACAAGTAAATGTTGATGTTGGCCAGTGGCAGCTGGGAAGGAAAACGTCTTAGAGAAAGTAAATGCACTGGTAATTAATATTTCTACGTATTAACTATTGTTGCTCTATCATCACTTGGGTTGATAGAAAGCTTTTTGTAATATTGTACTTGTTTATAAAAAGAATAGAAGAAACTATTAATATTAGAGTAGAACAAATGTTAGAGGCTGATTTTGGTTCCCTATTACGGCATTTACTAAACATACACCACTGGAAAAAATGTCCATATTGTTTCCGAATACTATCTTTTCAGCTACATAATATGCTATCTTCACTTGTAGAACATTATAAGATATAGAGTAATAAAAAATAGAATGGTTGTCATTATTTCTGTCTAAGCCATTACTCATAGAACACATACATTCTGGTTTTACTACCTCTAAATAATATTCTTGATGGTGGCATAGGTGCATATCTCAGCTCTGTCATTTACCATATGTTTGATCTTAAAATAATTATGCAGACTCTGTGCCTCCTAAGTAGAATGGAACCCATAATAGCACCAAACTCATAAGATTGTACTGAAAATTATGGCACAATAAGTGAATGCTTGATAGTGCCTTAACATATGGTAACTCAATAAATGCCATTATTATTAATGCTGACAGTATTAATAACTCAACAACTTTTATTATTTAGCCATCTAATGATGATATTATGGTCTACCATGCCCATATGGATTTCCTTAATATGTATAGAAATTAGTATATCAGTTTTCACAAGTATCATAATATTGAAAGATATTCGTGATGATTCCCCAAACGTAACAATTCATCACAAAATACATTTCTTTTGTTTCTAATTATGTAAATAGAAAAAAGTTGATGCACTGCTTTATTCATGTATCAAAAAAATGCTGTACTTATTCATTGAACACTAATAATTATTTACTATCCAGGTGTGTAAAGTGTATCTGTTACTATATAGTAAAAGAAGAATAGTTCTGGCATGTCAGTTTGATTTAAAGGCACAATGACCTTTCACGTTTTTTCCTTTGCTTTCAGTGAGAGTGAATAAGCCAATGAGGAAGGCATTCTCCTGGACAGATATTCATCACAGTCAAAAAATGCTGAGACTACAAAATATTTTAAGTGTTACAACGTGAATATTATTTCAGTGCATATATTTCAAGTGTGATGGCATTCCCCATCTGGCATTCTTGCAAATAGGTCTTCTTTCTTCACACACTACGTATCTTTTTGCCTGCCTTTCTCAGTTTGTGTCTATTCGTAATTAATTTCTAGGATCACGTAATAGGCCTCTCCTGCATGTTCTCTTAGCTAAGGAAACAAGCACTCAAGAGTGTAACATCATAGGCAGGGAACAAAGGATTCTCATTTCACTCTCTGTGTTACACAGCACTGATGTGATTCTCAGGAGCCAAGCTTCTTAGCAACCAAGGAAGCATTTACAGCCTTCCAGCTTTCTCAGCTACCAAAGCTCTTGAAGGCTTTCAAGGGCTGACCTTCTTAGCAAAGGGCTGAATTCTTTTAATGCACTCACTTTCAAAAGGTAGCATACCTGTTTTTCCAGTGTGATGTGGATACTATTAAAAGGGAGTTTCCATGGATACGGACATTGGCAGGAATGAAAGAGGATTGTCCTCTTTTTAGACCCATTGTTGCTCCAAACATTCCTAAAACCTATATCATGTTACCCCTTTTATTCACCTTTCTTATGTCTGACTTCTTATTTAGGAAGCATTGTCAATGATGAGTAATTAACATCTTTCTAAACGTGTATTTACCTAAATGGAGGTATTTGGGAGACCTATATCATATAGGTGGAGAAGAGGGTAGTTAATTAGTAAGAGTTTATTGAGTGTAAATTTTTGTTATGTCTCTTTTACATATGGCTTTGGAAAATACATGTGAGTATTTTCACATGTATTGTGAAATACAATCCATTTTTGTTTCAATGTGTATGTGAGACACAATCCATTTATTTTAAGTGATATAAAATTTGTAAAATTTGGAACCTTCCTTAAATAAAATCAATTTAACATTGTTTTAAGACAGTACTACAAAGTCCCTCTTCCTCTTTCTCTCTTGTACTTCAAGTGAGTTAATTCTAAGTATGTATTATGCCCAAGAATTACATATTTCTGGAATATTATAATTAAAGTTTGTCAGACTCCTTTTACCAAGACCTAAGTGAATGTCAGATGTGACAAAATCAATTCATTCACTGAGGCTCCTATGTGTCCGGCAATATGCTTGTCATTGGGACTTTTCTAATGAAGATGATACTGACTTTTTCTGGAAAACTCATGAAATTTTGTACCAGTACAAAGAACTTGCTAATAAATACCTTCAGGTTTGAAAAGCAATTATTAAATAATTGAGCCATTTATCATAATTCTATAGGGCAGGAACTCCTCACATGGAAGGAGGGAAGAGAAGGCCCCCCTGTTAGAAAAATTTCTTAGAATTAGAAAATAAGAAATTGAACTAACTTTCCCATATAGGAACAACTTCACTTTGGACAAATTTTCCAAATTCAGGTCAGCATGGTCAATTATTTAGTAACCCATTGATACCCAAGGAGAAAATCAGGCTGTCTTAAAGATTGCTGATCAAGTTGATAGGAAATTCAGCTAATTTCCCTGAGTTTTAAGGAAATGCAATGTAGTTGGTGAGCTTTTGATGCCCTTACATTGACTTCTGATCAAAGAAATACAGGTTAAAACATTTTGTCATGATTATCATGTGTGTATAGTTTATTAATAAGCAGAAAAAAATCTAAATTAGTTTGTGAAATAAGAAACTTTTACTTTTTATCTGCTAACAATATGGTCTACTTTTAAATTAAGTATGTGTCAAATCACTTTATTTCACTTGGTATTTAAAAAAAATCAATAATTTTAAATTCACTAATTTTCCTATAACTATTAATGCTGCTATTTTAAAAATGTGCCTTAAAAATGTGCATTCAACATCTAAGAATTGACTTAGGACGTCTATGGCTTCTCATTAAGTTATGAATTGGTATTTCTCAGTCCTAACCAAACATCGATCATTTCCACAAGAAATTTATGTAGTTGTTTTTTTTCTTTTTCTTTCTACCTTGGTAATAAAAAGATTAAAAATATAAGTTGTGTTTTAAAAGACTATTATTTAAATAGCCAAAGTTTAATATTGATTCCCTATTAGAACTTTAAAACAATGATCAGATTAACAGAATAAAATATTACCTGTCTTAAATTGAGGACAAAGGCATGACTTATGAGATTTCCAGATGACCTTTGAACAATCGTCATCATTTCATAAAAACATTTAAACTAAAAATCAATATTCAGTATCAATATTTAAATTATTTCTCTTTAAGTTATGGGAAATTACAAACAAATATCAAAATGCTCTAGCTTTTAAAACTTTATTATTTAATTACTTGTCAAAAGTAGATACAGCAAACATACCCTTATTTTTAAATTGAAGAAAAGTTATGTTCAGATTCTAACTTTTGTTTCATTATTGTTAAGAAATCAGTGTGCAGATGCCATTTAAAAAGCACATTTAAAATATCCTTTCCTCACTACTGTCATTTTTGCCTTCTTTGAAAAGAAGTGAGAAAATATATTAATTAATGACCTTAAATATCTACCTTCATTCCAGCCCAGAACATGAACGGGTGGGGAAGGTAGAGAATATTTTCACAGAAATTCATAAAGCCTTAAAGCACCACAGATCGGTTTTAGGTAGTATGAGCAATTTATTAGATTTATTGCTTGTACTTGTTCACATAAAGGAAGTTATATGGTATTCTACAAAAGAAGATAAAATTGAAGGTTGTTGGTGGAAACTGTTATTGTTGTAAACTGGCCAAATGAGGGATGTGACCTAGGAATAAAGAAGATGTTATTTTATCTTTTCTGTCACCTGGCTATGTCTCTCCTTTGAGTCACTTCTGAGTATTTTCCATTGTTTTATCTTTCATCCTTACTGTGAAAGCACTCTTATTGTTTAGTAAGCAAAATTAGAGTAGCTGAAGTTTATAGAGTCAATGGCTAACAAACAATAAGGTCAATGTCTGTCCCATCCTGGAAAAATTGAGGTTAGAGCAGGTGAAATTATCATTCTGTTTTGTTTTTATGGCTCTAATAGAATGCCAGAGAGTCCCTGACCTCTGCTGCCAGTCATGTCTTACTCTAATAGCAACGTATAACCTTTGACACTCAATTAAAACAGGAAATAAGGCAAAGAATGGGTCAATATGCATGTTTGGCCAACACAAGCCTTTGAAATAAATTCCAAGGGGCTTTCAAGGGAGCCATAACCCTTCTTCATTTGGCACAAAGGCATTAAAATTATGGTCAGTAAAGTAAAAATAACATAGAAACAAACAAAAATAACCCATACCATTTATTTTCTTTCTAACCCTAAGACCTATATATTAAAGTATCTTACAAAATAACAATTCACACATATTCTTTCTGATTGCTGAAGGCCAGGGTGCTGCGGCTAAGTGGCTGGGTGGGGCAAGATAAGTGCTTTGGGCATTGAAGTTGGTCGACTTTTTTGGAGGGGTAGGTCTGAATTTTTCTTTGGGGGGGGAAATTTTGTTAATTTTTGAGTCATTTCAGAATTTTGTGTCACAGAATTATGCCTGTGATTTATTTCAATATTTTTTAAACTGTCTTCTTAGAATCTAAAGTATATGTGTGACTGCACTGTGTAGTCTGTCCGCTCCAAACCGCCTACGCTATAAAACGACACAGTTTTCTTCTCTCAAACTTTGCACTGTTTTACTCTAACTAATAGCTCTTCTCTGTTCAACAGAATTAGTTTTATTCAAGCTGTTCGATTAGATTTTTAACTTGCCTCAGGGAGATTGAATTTTTAAAAGTCAAGTTAAGTATATGTATTCTTTATATTTAGATAAGAATTCCAGTGACTGTCCAGATGGTTGAAGCCTCACATCACTGTTATAATTTGAATCTTAGCCAATGTATGCTCTATACACAAAAAGCAGTTTCTGTTTCTTCCATACAATAGATTAGATGGTAGCGTAAAGTGCTTCACAGTTGTGTCATTTCTATTCCATCCTTTATATTTGCTTGCATTTGCATGGATTTCTGAGGATCCATTTATGTACATAGCTAGCTAGCTAGATAGATATTGTTTTGATTTTCAGAGTTCCTTTGCCTTCCAATATAACAGATGGTTCTTTTGAATAGGACATAATTTTCCATTAGTGTATTCTCTTATCCTACCAAGTTTAGGAGAATGCTAAAAGAGGTTACTTTCCATTTCATTCTAAAATGTCAAATCTGCTTTGCTTATTACTTATGCTTTCTTTTCTTTTTCTTTTCTTTTTTTTTAGGGAAAGAGTCTCACTTTATTGCCCTCAGTAGAGTGCTGTGGCATCACAGCTGACAGCAACTTCCAACTCCTGGGCTTAGACAATTCCCTTGCCTCAGCCTCCTGAGTAGCTGGGACTACAGGCATCTGCCACAACACCCAGCTATTTTTTTGTTACAGTTTGATGGGAGCTGGATTCAAACCCACCACCCTC
This sequence comes from Nycticebus coucang, assembly GCF_027406575.1. Classification (NCBI taxonomy): domain Eukaryota; kingdom Metazoa; phylum Chordata; class Mammalia; order Primates; family Lorisidae; genus Nycticebus; species Nycticebus coucang. The sequence continues at coordinate 53,120,954 of NC_069781.1, read as the reverse complement.
GGTATATGGGGCCAGTGCTCTACCCACTGAGCCACAGGCACCATCCTACTTATGCTTTCTTGTTAGCACATTGTAAAGTTTCCCAAGCTTGGTGCAGTACAATATTATATTATTTTATATTTAAGTGGATATATTGCACACACTAAAAAAATAGTTCCTTGGTCAATAATTTGGGGAAATACCCTGTACTATTTAACTCCTTCTAGGGAATTCCTTACCAGAATGGTATGTGAACAGCCCTGAAAAAGTATTGCAATTGAAACAATCTAAAAACTAAAAACTTCTTTAATTTTGTTTAATGCAGCATTTATGATATAATTAAAGTATAATTATGGCATTGTTTTTCCCTTCAAAATTTATTCAATAAAATTAACCTCACCTGGGCTCCTAAATGAAAACTTCAGCAGACTTACAATTCTTATCTATTAATTATTACTGAGCAATGATTTGATTGCCCTGGAGGTACTTTCAGTCAAAAACAGAATTTTAATACACGAATTAGATTGTCTATTCCAAGACATGAATATTAATCATTATAATCATTATGTTATCATTCTAACCCCAGCCAATGCCTGCTTTAGATGGAAATAAAATATACAATTATTTCCTTCAATTTGACTATTCTCTAATGTTTCTTCTCCCTAGGTTCTGACTCCTCTAAAGAGTCAAAGATGGATGGAAGACTTGTAAGACTACAGGAAAATACTTAATGAAACTGTGATTCATATTCTTTGAGCCTGCCAGATGGTTACGATCTTGGTCTTGTGAGCATTTTCTTTTATCAGTAGGAATCTCAGTAGAAGTTTGACTCCCTAAGTTCTATGTGGTCATAGTGATGTCTTTCATAGTTTCTAGGAATCCCTGTAATTTTGCCCAGCTTCCCACTGCTAGTCTCCCTGTGTACGATGAGGTGGCTCTCCTGGCCAGCACACAGACAGCTCCACCAGGCATTTCAGCCTGTAGAAAATACCCACATGCCCCTGGCCCTTTATAAACCCCCGAGTGTGTAAGTCATCCCAACATAGTCTTCTCTATCCTGTTGCCAAAGCCATTTTCATGTTCTCAAACGTGGGCCGGTAAGCCATCTTCAGAGTCCCCATACTTTAGGGAGCAGATTTTAACCTCTCTGAGAGTTCAAGGCTGCAGGAAGTAACACACCCCGCTGCTCCACTGATAAGTGTAAGGGTGGGAGAAGCACTGTATTACATACCTTCAGGAAGTAATGCAGCCTGTAATCTATGTGACTGACTGAGGGTTGGGAATGAGAGTTCTACACAGCCTTCCCTCAGTATAATCATGGTGGTTTGGTTTCAGAATTCCCTGTGGATACCAGCATCTGAGGATGTTTACTCAGTATATAAAATGGCATGGTATTTGCATGTAACCTACATGTCCTCCCGTGTACTATAAAACATCTCTAAAGTACTTACACTACCTAATGGAGTGCCTATATGTCATTTTCTTCACATGGATTCAACATAGTGCTCTGTGTGCAGAAAATTCAAGTTTTGCTTTTTGGAACTTTGTGGAATGTTGGGTTTTTTTTTCCTGAATATTTTCAATCAATAGTGAATTGAATCCATGGAGGCAGAACCCCCAGAGAGGGTTCTGTAATCTGTAATTAATAATTAATCTGTAAACTGTAATCTCTAATTAACCAGGAAATGCAAAGGTCGTGAACTTTGGTCTTAGACATTTCCTACATAGGGAAATCTGTCTCCCTCTTCCTTTAAGATCGGATATCTGTCATGTTTGAATCTTAGTAAACAATAAGACAGAAAAAAATGTTTACTATCTTAACTAAATATTTCCCAAAATTGCTTGATTATAGAAATTATTTTTTCTCACAGAACATTGGATCAATGATAACATTTATGTGTAATAATCTAAGGTCAAATGTAATAGACAAGATAACAATAGTCTCTGTGTGCCCAGAACCACTTCCCATTTTCTTTTTTTTATTCCTTTGGAGAATTTTACCTCCTTTCCATGTACCAGTGTCCTGTCTTCTGTCAGAAAATAAAAATGCACCAAAAAAAAAAAAATACTAGCGCACAATACCACAGCATATTTTTAATAGAAGTGATTCCTACTACCCATCCAATGGCTTTCTTAAGAAGGAAGAATATAAATCTGGGTATGAGAACACCATATTCTCCACGTGAAGAAACTTGTCTGCAGATATATAGGGAAAATAAGAGTCAAGAAAGGATATTATCCGTGTTCCTGTGGTAGCTGAGCCTCAGAAGACCAAATATAGGTCCAGGCGCAGTGGCTCCCTAGCAATCTAGGAGGCCAAGGCAAATGGATTGCCTGAACTCAGGAGTTCAAGACCAGCCTGAGCAAAAGTGAGACCCATCTCTACTAAAAATAGAAAAACAGGATGGGCATCATGGTGAGTGCCTTTAGTCTCAGCTATTAAGGAGGCTGAGGCAAGGTGATGTCTTGAGCCCAAGAGTTTGAGGTTGCTGTAATCTGGGACCCCATGCCCTCTACCAGGGTGACAGAGTGAGATTCTGTCTCAGAAAAAAAAAAAAAAATAGACCAGCCTGGGCGAGAGAGAGAGAGAGAGAGAGACCCCAACTCAAAAAAAAAAAAAAAGTAAATAAAAACTATAGAAAAAAGACCAAAAACATCACCAAACCTACCAGTTACATGATAAAACACATTCTTCTATTTTTCTTTCTCCTAAAATAGTTTGGTTTAGCTCACTTGTAGCTAAAGGAAAATTTTCAACCTGAGCACCCTAAATTACTAATGTTCCTGCTCAGTTGTTTTCCTAGAGAAATATCAGATAATTCTTCTATTTTGTTTTCAATATTAATTCATGGGCATATCACAGGTCAATACTAGCTGTTTCATCATTTTCGCTTAGTCTATTTCCTGTTTCCTATGATCCTTAGTACAAAGCCAAAGACCCTGCTGGATAACTTTGCTATGCTAATACAAAATCTAACCCCAATATATCTCACTCTTTGCAGAACATAATAACCCAATTTCAAAGTAATATTAAATCACTTGGCTTAACTCAAGAGCATAATTTATATTTTGCAGTTTATATCAATTCATGACTGCAACTAAGCTAGTGCTAATGAAGTTTGTACCCGAACTTCATATTTGAAAATGAGCAAGCATATTCAGCTCTGAAAGAATCATAAAGTAACAGTTCCCACTGGAACCTTTCTTCTTTTGCTTTGATAGGTTTGGCACTATTTGCTATTATCACTATTATTCTTAGAGGATGACTTATGTAATTATTAAAAGTAGAACACATATCTAAACAAGGAAGAGCATGCATAGTTTAGGTTAGGAAACTACTTGATATTGAAGATGTGCCCATGTTGGGTCAAAGTATGAGCAACCAGGGGAAATCAGATAATGAAAATACGCACAAGACAGAACCAATTTGGGAAGCTGTATTTTAGTAAATCCCGTACTGTGAAAGATCATCAGAGTTTCCTATCCTATAGTGTATTTACTCTTGAGGAAAAGGTATATCACTAGTAGATTGGGAGTAGTTATTCAAGAAAATGCATAATCTTTTCAAGAGTTCATTAAAATATTTTTTCAAATAAATTGCTATATCAGAAAATGTAAGCATATATGATGATCCTGTCTTTTCATGTTCAGCCTCACCTCATCAAGTAATGACTGTAATCCTACTAAGGCACTCCTTGGAAAAGAGAAAAGGACAACAGAAAGAGCATAATATAGCTAAGTACAGCACCTGTTGAATTGTGAAGTATGAGAGCTTTGGTGGGTAGAGACCCATAGAAGAGAAATAGATCTCTCCAAAGAAACATATTCCCCAATCTTTCTCATGGCACTTTAATAATCTCTATGAGTCAGTATTTTCAAAATCTTCTTGTAATTGAAAGATAGATCCTGGATCAACTGAATTTCGTAATTTTTAATAGTTACAGGTATAGGGAGATTGGATGATTATTGACACCAACATAAGGATAAATTGGAAAATGTAGTTTCATTTTAATTTAAGGACTCTTTCTAAGAACTAAAATTAGTTCATTCTTCAGGGCTTAATAGTGATCTCTTTTCTTGACAGAACAACAAATTTTGAGGCAAAAGAAAGTAGATGAGAGTTTTCCTAAGAGAATGTAACCACACATTTATGGGTGATGCAAATTCATGTCTACTTCAAAGACTCATGTATTCATAGAACTTCAGAATTAAAGAAAATATATAACCACCAAATCCCACTCCTTAAGTTTAGAAATGGGAAAATGAAACTTAGAAAAATGAAGTGGTATGCCCAGTATCAGACAAGGAGATACTACAAGATCTATACCTAAAATGCAGTTAGGATTTTTTCAACATAATTGTGAGCTTGCATATTTCTCAATCACTTTAGAAGCCTCAAAAATCTTATCTTTTCATCTTCTCTGAAGTGCTAAAATCAGAATCTTGAAGCTTGCATTGAGATACCAAAGAACAACTAATCCCATCTAATCAGCGTGCGCCCTGTGAATGATCAGCTCCCACTTTGCCAACAAAATTCTCTAAGACAATAATCAAAATATAACTGTTTTTAAAACACGTTTTGACTTTTTGAAAAGTCAAATATTTTGCATAAGTATCGTTAAGACACTCTTAAAATTGGAAAAAAATTTAAAGTCATGCAATAATTTCATAATAAAAATATGCATTAAATGTCATTTTAAAGCAAGAAGATTTTAAATTTGGGGCATGCACACTTATCACATTTAAACATACGATTTTCTTTCTTTCCTTTTTTTTTTGAGACAAGAGTCTCACTATGTTGCCCTGGGTAAAGTGCCATGGTGTCACAGCTCATAGCAACCTCAAACTCTTGGGCTTAAGTGATTCATTGCCTCAGCCTCCCAAGTAGCTAGGACTAAAGGCAGCTACCACAATGCCCGGCTATTTTTTGGTTGTAGTTGTCATTGTTGTTTTGCAGGTCTGGGCTGGATTCGAACCCAGCAGCTCCGGTGTACATGGCTGGCACCCTAGCCGCTGACCTATAGGCCCCGAGCCTAACTTATGACTTTCTAATGTAAATTTAAAAGCAAGATATAAATTCATTTATTCTCTGAATGAATTAAAGAAATATAGTTTATTTTGATCATTAAAATTGTATATGGTTTATAATTTCTCACAAAAAACATGCATTTTTTTAAATTATCTGCAAGGCATCAAATACTACTACCTGAGAAATTATCTAGTCCATCTCCATTATACCAAGTATTCTGGAGGACAAAAATAAAAGAAAACCAGTTTATCGATAATTACTCAACTCTAGTCAATGATGGTATCACTAATGGAAGTCATCTCTTGAGTTTCAGCTTCCTTCATTTTCTACCACTTTTTATTAGAGGATAAGATACCTTCACCTACAATACTAGGTCCTTTGTTCTTCTTTGATATTTAGTTTTATTTCATATTAAGGATATCCTTTAGCCTGATAATTCCCTGTGAATAATGATGCACAAAAATTCTTATTCTTTCTTACCTCAGGTAGAGAAAGGGTCCAAGTTGAGGTGAGAGCCTGCAGTGGTGAGCACAAATTATCCTGAGGAATCGAAGGGGGTTATTTCTGCAACTATTTGCCACTCTGAGTTGACTCTTGCACTCTTACATCATGATGAGTTATTTCTTCTAAGAGACTGGCATCACTTGAGAGAAGAATCAGGACAGTGAATGAAGCATCTGAGCACAAAGAGAATTTTAACAGATTGGGTGTCAAAACAGCATGGTGGGTGTCTTTCCAGGTATTTAATAGCAGAAGCAATTTGCAAGCAGGACAATCTGATTTCTAAATTCTAGCAGTTTCTCCTTCTACTCAAGATTCTGACTGTTCAAAATTAAATCACAATAAAGATAAATGCAATGTGTTAGGTTGTCCCTGAGCTATCGGAATCAGATAAGAGGTGTGCAGCATTGTGGGAAGATCACATAAGATTGTGATAACTCAGATGCTCAATTTGTCAAATGACTTCTGTCAGGAAAGCCTAAGCATTTTCATGAACTTGAGAATCCAGATCCTGAGCAAGTGCTGGAAATATTATTTTTCTTTGTGGACGAACAAAGATAAATGTGTTCTGAATTATGAGGAGGAAAAACTAAGTGTGATTAAGCTTACATATTTCCAATGTGTATTCCTTCAGAAATAAAACAAACATACACATTTTATTTCCCCCCAGTCCTCATTATTCTGTACACTATATTCAATCTCCAGTAGAGTAACAGTAAGAGCACTTTGCATTTATATAGCACCATTTGTCCAAAACCTCAGTAATATTCTGGATAAAAATAGTTTAATTTATCCTTGCAATGCATCTTTTATGTAAATAAATGGTTTTTTTTCTCACTTTTATTTTTGTTTGTTTTAAAGATAGAATATATTAAGATCAGGTTGGCAAAATCATAGGACAGTGTAATTAGTAATTTAAAACTGCTGTCCTGTTCACCATTTTATTTCTATTAAGGCCAAGGAAAGTGTAAAAATAGCTTTAACCATTAGCTTGTAAGATTTTCTTACTAAATAACTAAGTCTCTCTAGCAACTCTCTAGCCACTTTTTTGGATTGAAGAAATATTCAGTGTGATTTAAGATAAAATTTTAGACCAAAATGAACCTTGATCCTCAAACTAAATTTTATTTATACATATATATACACACATACTCAACTACTAAATCATAAACAAAACTTAGTAGCCACTTTCTATGAGCAGAGGGCTTTCAAATAATGGTAAAGTACAGTAAAGTCATTTGAAAATTAAATGTTTATGGAAATACATATTATGTTAGAAATACTATGAACTAGATGAAACTTGTGCATGTAAACTTGTGGAAAGGACTCAGGACTCCTCCAAGAATTGCTGATGAGAGGGAAAATATTGAAGAATTTAGGGTTTAGGAAATATATCAGGAGCATTAGGATCATGATGAAGGACTTAGTACTACTTAGGCTTCTGAAAGTAAGAATCTTGGACATATCAAAAAGTCCAGTAAATATTCTTAAAACTATGTTTTCTTCCTGTATCACTGAAATTTTTTTCTTTTCTTTTTTTTTTTTTTTTTTAGAGACAGAGTCATTTTGTTGCCCTCAGTAGAGTGCAGTGGCGTCACAGCTAACAGCAACCTCTAACTCCCGGGCTTAGGCGATTCTCTTCCCTCAGCCTCCCAAGTAGTTGGGACTATAGGTGCCCGCCACGACACCCAGCTATTTTTTTTTCTTGCAGTTTGGCTGGAGCCGGGTTCAAACCCACCATCCTCAGTATATGGGGCTGATGTCCTACTCACTAAGCCACAGGTGCCACCCTGTCACTGAAATTTTTGATGGTATCAGAAGAAGCCAGCTTCCGTCTATCAAAATGAAACTCTTCAAAATGTTCTTTCCCTCTCAGCAGCAGTGATTTATTGGATGTGGACTGGACCTCTTGTGTACATACCACATTTTTTCCTGACTTGGGAGCCTGTTTTTTGGTTGTCCGGTCATGTCTTCATTTTCCTCCTATTTCTCTCCTATGACATTTATTACTTTTGGTTCCTATATTTTCTTATGTGAGAGAAAAGGCTTCAATGGGAATTCTGAAATACCCAGTTTTGTACGAAATAGAAAGATAGCCCAACCTTAAGATCTTTTGTAACCCTGAAAATATCTGTTTAAAAAGCTGTATTTGAGAAATCTGAAGCACAGGAGAAGAAAGAGAAAAAAAAAATCAATCGCAACCATCAGGTATCACAGTAACCTACATTCAAGCTCCCTAGCAAGTGTAAAAGACATAGTAAACAATGGTCATGGACCTTCAAAAATGAATTAAAAGAAGTACACATCACTGTGCGTGTAGGAGTGTGCATGTGGCTCTGAAGAGCACCATCATGTTCCGTCTCTGAGTTCAAACCCTGTTTCAAATGTCAGGATGTGAGCAGACGAAGAAATTTCTGCTAAATCAGTAAGTATACTAAAGAGATTGATTTTTTTTAAATTTTTGGCTAATATGAGGGTACACGTGATTATGTTACATTATTTGCATGTGTGAGGTACAGTGTCAAGTGCGCCATATGCCTTACCTTGAACCTGATAGGTAGGAACTTACAATCCCCTCCCCCCACTTCTTGAATTTAATTGTCTTTTTCTCTCCTGTGAGCCTGTAGTTGTTGACTATTAGTAATAACTTCTATTGTTGCCATACCTATTATTGACTAAAATCTACTATTTTCTGATTAGTAGTGAGTACATGGGATGCTTTATAACTTCATATTATTATATTTATTATTGACTAAAATATACTATTTTCAGATTAGTATTAAATACATGGGATGATTGCTTTTTAATTCTTGAGATACTTTGCTTAGGAAAATGTTCTCCAAATCCATCCAGATAAATACAAAAGATGCAAAGTGCCCATTCACGCATGAATGGATTAATAAAATGTGGTATATGTATAGAGATACTATTCAGCCATAAATTAACTCACTTGGGAATTGATAAGCACTTAGGTTGTTTTCATATCTTTGCAATTGTGAACTGAACTGATATAAACATTTGAGTGAAAATGTTCTTATGGTGAAATGATTTTTTTTCTTCTGAGTAGACAGTAATGGGATTGTGAGACCCAATGGGAGGTTACTTTTAGTTCTTTGAGGACTCTCCATACTTCTTCCAAAAGAGACTATACACTGTTGCCATCTTACCAACAGTGTATAAGTGTACCTCTCTCTTCACACCCCCATCAGCATCTGCAGCTTTGGGACCTTGTGATGCAGGTTACCTCACTGGTGTTAGGTGGTAGCGCAAAATGCATTTCTCCGATGCTTAGGGATGATGAGCATTTTTCATGTGTTTTTCATTCCCAAGAATCTTGACACATCAAAAAGTCCTTGGGAAAGAAAAGCAGGTCAAGTTTCAGTCTTTGGTTTCCAACAAAAAAACTCCTCTGCCATAAGGTTTTATACAGAATTCTACCAAACTTTCAAATAAGAGCCTGTTGTTCTTTTGCAGAACCGATTCCAATTCTACTGACAAAGGAGGAATCATCCCCAGATCCTTCTACAAAGTAAATATCACCCTGATACCAATACCAGGAAAGGATCCAACAAGAAAAGAAAACTAAAGACCAATATCATTAATGAATATCAATGCAAAAATACGCAATAAAATCGTAGCACATAGACTATACATTAAAAAAAATACACATCACTATCGGATGGGCTTCATACCTAGGATGAAAAGCTGGTTCAACATATGCAAATCCATAAGTGTAATTCACCACATAAAAAGAAGCAAAAACAAAGACCATATGATCCTGTTAATAGATGAAGAAAAGCATTTGACAAAATCCAGCATTCTTTTCTGATATGAACACTTAACAGTCATAGATGGGACATTTCTTAAACCAATAAAAGCCACTGTGACAAATCCACAGCCAATATCATACTGAATGAGGTAAAACTGAAAGCATTCCCACATAGAAATGGAAGTAGACAAAAATGTCCTCTATCCCCACTACTGTTCAACATAGTGCTGGAAAAAATACTAGTTGGCCCAATCAGGCAAGAGAAGGATATTAAGGATGTTCAAATGAGGACAGAGGAGGTCAAACTTTCACTTTTTACTTATCTGTTCTTATACCCAACAGCTAAAAATAATATTGAATGCTTTCTGTATACCATATGCTTTTCTCAGTACTAGAGATCCAGCAGTAAAGAAAATAGCCAGAAATCCCTGTCTTCATGGGGCTACTGTAAAAAAGGTCATGTAAAAATGTATATGTCCATATAGTAAGATAGAAGGTGAAAAGTGCTATCGCCAAAATAAAGCTGTAGAAGGCCTAGGAGGCCTAGTTAGGGGGTGGAGTATAATTTAAATAGGGTGGTCATGGTCATAAGTACTCTCCAGAAGATGGCAGTTAAGCATCGACTTGCAGGAGCTAGGAAAGCTCACCACATGGATAGACTGGGGAATAGCATCATAGGTAGAAAGTCAAAACAAATGCAAAATTGCATTTTTGAAGATCAGTATGTCTGAAAAAAAGTGAGAGGGATAGTAAGTAGTCAAAGAGAATATCAGAGAAGTAAATAAAAGGTGAAGAGACAAACCCTGAAGGGTTTTCAGATTATTATTTTAAAGACATTATCATTCATTCTAAGTAAAATCTTGAAGTGATTGGAAGGTGTTTAGCAGAAGTGTGACTTCTACTGATGCATGTATTAGTAATTCTACTCAGAATGCTTTGCTGAGAAGAGATACTAGGGAAGTAAGATAGAAGCAGAGAGACTAATACAAAAATCTAGGGCAAGGTATTCATAGATAGAACCTGGGTGATTACAGTCAGAGGTGGGGAGAAATGGGAAGATTCTAGATATATTTTAAAGATGGAGCCAACAGAATTTTTGGGAAGGGAATACAAGACCAGAAACAAAGATAAACAAAAACAAATAAAACATCAGGGTGAGAGGAGCATATTTTGCTCTGAGCTTTTCAGGTATAAAATTAACAGTCTAACAAAGATTGCAATAACTGAAGCAGCACTTGATTTATGTGAGAGAAGAAAATCAGGAGCTCTGGCTCATACTGGTTAAGTTTAGGAACATTTTATGCATTGCAGGAGAGTCGTCTGGAGTTCAGGATAAGGTCCATATCAGAAAGAAAATGCTGTCCAACTTTCAAAGCACAAAGCCAAATAAATTACCCAAAACAGAGTCGCTAGAAAAAAGGTCAAAGGAAACAACAAAGTCCAACATTAAGAGATTAAGAAGATGAAGATAAAAGTAAGAGATTAATAAAATGTGGACAATGAAGTAAAAAGAAAATAGGGAAAATGTGATGTAAAAAATGTGAGGAAAGCATTATAAGAGGAAGGGAGTCATTAGTTGTGTCTTATGTGGATGACAGGGCTATTAATATGAGAATCAAAATTTGACCATTGAATTTATTCATGTGATATTGTTGGTAAACATATCAGCAATAGTTTTAGAAGAAAAATGAGAATTGGTGGCAGAATGGAAGAGGAAGACTATGAAGCCAAAAGAGTAAATGACTGTTCTGAGGGATGTTTCTACAGCTGTGAGTAAAGAAATGGAGTGACAGCTTCAGAGAGGCAGAGATGAGTGATTTTCTTTTCTTTTTTTTTAATTTTATTTTATTATTAAATCATAGCTGTGTACATTAATGTGATCATGGGGCACCATACACTGATTTTATAGACCATTTGATATATTTTCATCACACTGGTTAATATAGCCTTCCTGGCATTTTCTTAGTTATTGTGTTAAGACATTTATATTCTACATTTACTAAATTTCACATGTACCCTTGTAAGATGCACTGCAGGTGTAATCCCACCAATCACCCTCCCTCTGCCTACCCTCCCCCCTCCCTGCCATCCATCTCCCCATTCCCCATATTCTTAGGTTATAACTGGGTTATAGCTTTCACATGAAAGTCATAAATTAGTTTCATAGTAGGGCTGAGTACATTGAATACTTTTTCTTCCATTCTTGAGATACTTTACTAAGAAGAATATGTTCCAGCTCCATCCATGTAAACATGAAAGAAGTAAAGTCTCCATCTTTCTTTAAGGCTGCATAATATTCCATGGTGTACATATACGACAATTTATTAATCCATTCGTGGATCGATGGGCACTTGGGCTTCTTCCATGACTTAGCAATTATGAATTGGACTGCAATAAACATTCTGGTACAAATATCTTTGTTATAATGTGATTTATGGTCTTCTGGGAGTGATTTTCTTTTAATTGAAGCATGGTACTTTGGAGAATAGCACCATGATGGGAATGACTCTGTAGAAAGAAGAAATTTGGTGATGGAGGACAGAGAGGTGTGATGGAGGACAAAGAGTAATGTTCTTCAGTAGGCAAGAAAGGATGAATTAGTATACAAGGGAAGGGGCAGGACTTGGATTGAGGTATGAGGAGTCCATATATAGGAACAAAAAGGAAGAGAGAACATATGCAAACAGATACAGATGGAGGATATATGGGGAGGAGGGGCTTGTGGCATTTCTCTTGTAACTTAATTTTCGCAGTAAATTGGGAAGCACTGTCACTGGCTAAGAATGTATGGAAATTAGAGAAAGAGGTGTTTTACATTGTCTTAAAAGACAGTGGGATGATGATTAGCCTAGGAATTATGTGATTCTGAGCGTATTAAGATTCATTTGAGATTTATAGATATTGATTGTAGATGAGAACGCTCGGATGGTTCTAGATCTTTCTCCTACCATAGTCAACTACACAAATGCAAATATGTACCTTAAGCAGTTATATTTTTTCTAGTGTTGGTGTTTTGTCAAGTGGGTAAATAAAATGAGAGAGAGATGAAGAATTCCCATATGTGTACAATGAAATGGTTTTAGTGATGGCCAAAAAAATTTAAGCTGGATGAGGAAAGATATGAGAATCATTTGATTTTATGTCCTAGGGGATCAAAATATCCGGAAATAATCCTAGGAGAGATGTGAGAGAAAAGAAAGCTTACAAAGGAGGTGACAGGAAGTTTTAGTTACTCACTGACTGAGTCTAGGTGTGTGCCTGAGATTGGTCCAGGATAAATTAACCCATTGGAAGTCTGGGAATAGTGAGGCCAGGGTCTGGGAATGATCATCTGTTATACAATCATCAACAATCAAGACAAAATCGACTTTAGAGATTGAGATAGGGACTAAGAATTTTTATAGAGTGAGATGAATGACGCTAAAGTAAAGGAGTAATTGTAACAAATGGGTGGAAGGTGGTTTCATGGATGGTGCCGCCTGATGTAAGAGTCACAATGCGTATTTCAGGGGAAAGAGAGAGGAAAAGTTTGGAAGTAGCAATGATTAATTTAGACACTTACCTCAACTTTAAGCCCCATGAGAAGGAGAAGTATGGCAGAAAAAAGTTTTGCTATTTAATAAGCAAAACAAGCCAGAGTCATGGGGATGCCAGATTGTTACCAGCAATAGAGTAAAGGAGATATTGTTTTCAGAGATGACATAGATAAATTGAGAATTTATTGATGATGAAGAACGTAGTATTTTGAAAACTCTAAATTTGAAAAAAAACAGATCATGCCATTTGTGTTTCTTTTTCTTTTTTCTTTTTTTTGTACACTAATATGAAATCAGTATATAAATAATTGCATGCTTATAAGAACAATAAAACACAAATATAATCTAGTACGGGGGGTAGACAGAGGTGGGAAGGGGGAGGAGGCGAGGGAAGGACGTTTGGCAGAAGGAGGGAGGGCAGGAAGTGGGATCTCACTTAATGTGCACATTGTGAGGGTGTGTATCACAACCCCTCTTGTGAGGGTGTATATCACACCCTCTAGGTGATATACAACCTCTTTTACAAATGGAACTTTACCCTGGAAGTGAGAACAATGTAACCATAACTTTGTACCCTCATATAAATTTGAAATAAAAAATAAATTAAAAATAAAATTGTTTTAAAAAGATCATTGCTAATATACTTAAAAGAATTGTTAGATAACTTCGGCCTGATTTCATATTAGTATGGAATACATCGGACATTTATTTTTCCATTCTTTTGATACTTTACTAAGAAAAATGTATTTCAACTCCTTCCAGGCAAATATAAAAGATGTAAAGTCTCCATCTTTTTTAATAGCCAAATGGTACTCCATACACATGCCACAGTTTGTTGATCCATTCATGGGTTGATGGGTATCTAGGTTGTGTCCAAGACTTGGCAATTATGAATTGAGCCACAATAAACAATCTGGTACAAATGTCTTTGTGGTAAAATAATTTTTGTTCTTCTGGGTAGATTCCCGGTAATGGGATTGCAGGATCAATTGGAAGGTTTACTTTTAGATCTCTGAGGATTGTCCATACTTTTCTCCAAAAAGGCCGTGTTAGTTTGCAATCTCACCAGCAGTGTAAAAGTGTTCCCTTCTTTCTACATCTACGCCAGCATCTGGTCTTTCAGCAATGATCTTGAGAGCAAAAACAAAATTCTTAATATAATGAAAAGGTTCTGAAGGCACTTTCTGGTGAAATCCTAATAGCAAATTGTACTGACTATAGAAAATAAAACCAAAAAATTATGCTGGGAAGATACAGATAAGGGGAAGCAAAAATCAAAGTAATTGGGAGTCTTTATATTCACTTCTCTATTTAGTGTTTCATAACCCTCTAAATTCTTTCCAGGAACTCATATTCATTCCTTTGCATTTTTCCTACTTTTCCTTTTAGTTTCTAATTGTCCTTTCTCTTCTAAACTTCTATTTCTCCATCTTCTTTGTATCTTTTTCTTCTTTCCCAGAATTCTATCATTCAGAGGTAATTAAGCAATGAATTCTTTTCCATCGTCTTCCTTATTTTTGTTTTTCCTACCAGCACTGTAGAAAAACTGCATTTTATATGCAATTCCAGCAACATGGATTCATTTATACTCATGGAAAAGTATTGTTCACTATCCCTAGCATTTTTTGTCAAAGGTCTCTCATTAATAATTCTGACTTCACTTGATACCACCAGGTCAGTAAGCAATGTGCAGTGACATTTCAAACATATTTAGAATTTATAGCAATTGTATAAATGAAAACAATTCTTTTTACTCATTCTGATATTTCTTTAGATAAGAATGAAACTGAAACAGACCATGAGTCACTAAAAAGTTTGCTTTACTCTTTTGGTGAGCAGAAATATTTAACACTATTCAAGCAATTCTATTTTTTTAAATTATTTGGAAAAATATATTGATTTTAGCATTTTAATTTTCAAACAAGCTAGCAATTTTTGAAAATATTAAAAAAATGCAAGTAATATTACATATAGTACCACATAATTATTTTAAAATATATTCTATAATATATCTGACATATTATGATATGTACTGAGATGGTAGCATTTGGTGGTAAAGGAAATCATAATATTTAAACCCAAAATACATATATTTTTACATATTTTGAAACGGCTGTTTCATACCTAGCAGACAGAAGTAACCTTGCATAGCTGTATGTTATGGGGGGAAATTTGCACCAGCTGCAAATCTGCATTGATGCAGCCAGGCCTCCCCCTGTCTGATCTTGGAAAAATTAACTCAGAGTCTTACACCTCTAAAGGTATACAAAGAAACATTTCACATCCATTCTGTCTGAGGGCTGCTACCTGTGAGGTTTCATCTACAGAAGAGGACCACCTTTTCTAGCTAAGCCTCTTTCTTCCTCCTAAAACCTGTTTTTGACCATGCTCTGAGGTGGCATTCCTTCTGAAACCCCAAGAAGGCATATAGAACCTCTCTATTCATCCCATTGAGGGGTTGTGTCTTCATTCTGAGTGTCTATAAGTTAAATACATTTGTCTGACTTTTCTCCTTTTAATCAATTTGCCTTGTATCAGTGATTTCTTTTCAGAAAACCTTTAGGGAGCCAAAGAACTTGGTTCCTACAGTGGTTAATTGCCAGACTTCATGAAACAGATTTTGTCCCTATGAATCCTGACAATATCACCTGCTAGCTACACAATTTTGTGTGAGGTATTCCTCATACAAATAAGTTCTCTATTTCTTATGCAAAAAGTATAGGCAATAGTACTTTTCTTTCCAACTGTTGAGAGGAGTACATAACACACGTAAAACCCTGAAAATTGTGTCTGGCAAGTAAATATTTAATGACAATAAAAACTAGCTATTTTGTAATATAAAATGTTAATGTTCAAGAAAAGGGGAGATTTCAGACTTACATACAAGTGTTCCTCATATTTTTTTAAATGGATAAGTGTTAGATGGTGAGGGACCTCTGGTTCTCTTGGGGACAAAGGTGGGCACCCTACTTTGGTGCTGCCTGGAGCGGTTGCCACATCCGGGGATAGGAGGGAATACCCTGCCAGTCTACAAAGCAGAATTTAGGGCAGCAATTGCAAAAGAATGCAGGAGATTCTCTAGCACTGTGGGCCAAAAAGCAGGTGCAATAGGGTCTGGAAGGTGACCCAGAACAACCTAAGGCTAATTATCATGTCATTGGCTTAAATTTGCATTGCAGTTTACCCAGCAGTGACTGGGCTTTCAGAGAGGTTCATGGGAGCTCTGCATGTACAGTGAGACTCAGATTGTATAACTCCCAACTGTCCAACAAGTTGTTTGATGGTGATGTTTGTACCACTTATAGCAAGGAGGGCCCAGCCTAGACATTATAAAACAGGACTTCAGACTATAATCCGGGCCTCGTGATCTGATCAGAGACATTTGTTGCTCATGGTAAAAAATCTTATATTGTTCAGCAAACTTTGCTTCTTGCTCACCTTGCTGCCGATGTGTCTGATCATTCTTCAGGAGCACATCAAGAGCTGAGAACACACTGCTGACCTGACGTAAGCATTAGTAAAGGCAAACTGATGAATGACCACAGTTAATTAAATGGATGCTAAGTCAATATGTGTGGCTTGCCAAATTACTGTGAACTAAAAAATAATCCAAAGGCCGTGCCAACTGAATGGACCCCCCTTTTGGCCAAAAATGACTTCAGAAAAACCCTAAAACTGAGTTCCTGGTCATGAAGGGAAGGGAGCTTGACACATCTCAGACAATAAGATATTATGAACAGGGCCTAAGACCATGAAAGCACGTGAGATTATGATGTGATTTTTATCCTTCATTTTATGTTTTATACTCTTAATCACACTCTAATTCCTTCATGTTCTTTCTCCTCTCTCCTGAGTTTTAGTTAATCCTTAAAATAAAGTGCATATATTTTATCATATTTGATAACATTCACATAATTGTTTTAAGTAAAAAAAAGTTTAAATTCTTATTAATGAAAATGACTTCTCCTCTGTGCACATTCATAAAGGAAATCAGAAAATAGATGCTGTCATAAAAAGGATGTAATAGCTCTGTGTCATATGATAAAGAAAATCCAAAAGTAAATTCATTTTTTTCTAGTCATTTATTTTATTCTTGTTCTAGTTTGGAGTTTGTCCATAAACTATAAAAAGGTGGATATTTTACCAAAGATTACCAAGTGTAATCTTGGTAATGTTGCATGACCGGAGATGAGAATGAACAGCAGCTTTACTGTGGGTGTAAACTCGCTCCTGTAATTATTAAGTCAAGAAACAGACTACACGAGATGGGATGGTGTGTAGTGAAAATCTTTATTCAGGGCTTTTATTTTATACTTTTCTAGTCACATACACACTTAATCTATCATCTGTGAGTTTCATCATTATCTTATTTTACCTATCTGAAATTAACTTGAAAGGAAATATTTTGTTATGATATCAATACAATCACTTTTGTAGTAAACCTCTTCTTCTAAACACTGACTAATTTCTGGGCGGGTATCTAAATAAAGATCACAAAGAAGAAAGTAGCCAGAGGGGAACAGAGTTAATGGAAGAATATCTTCAAACATTCACTCAGTTTACTCAGTATGAAGTAATGACTGTGTCTTTTCCTCAGGGCAGAGCACCTATAGACCTCTGACAATATATTGTTAACATACATCAACCCTCTGGCCCGTATCTCTGAGGAAAGGCAGCATGCCCTTTGATCTCAGGCTTCACGGAGTGTACAGCTTCAGAGAAATGGCTTATGGAATAACTCCAGGGAAGCCAACTCTGTGTATGTCCCAGGGGGGCCCAGGTTCCTTAAGCCTCTAGAAGAAAAGCAAGTCATTGTAAACTCACACTGATTTCACTTTGTGTGCTTGATGTGGGATATGTTTATTTCTAAATATTATCCTACACCCTAGAATTTAGAAAGGAAAATAGGAGAATGCTAGGAGGACATGCCAATCAAAAGCCAGCATCATACTTCATGGAGAAAAATTAGAAACATTGCCACAAGGAAATGAGCATATTCAATGGCATTCTTTAATGGTATTTACTCAGTATCATTCAAAGAATTTTAAAAAGACAAATAGAAGACACAACAACTGGAAGGAGGAAAGAAAATTATCATTTTTATATGACATGATTATATTAGGAAAACTCGAGGAATCTTGGAACAATTATTGTATACATCCAGATTTCAATAAGTTGATTGCATAAAAAATTAATATACTAAAATAAAGAAACCTTACATTTAAAAGCAACATTCACCTAGAAATATATTGAAATGAAAAAGAACTCTTAAAAATCTTAACTATGAATAAATTATTTCCAAGAAATAAGCTTTAAAAATATGTAAAACCTATATTTAAAACATACCTGAATGCTTCTGGGAGCACAAAAGTGGACTTGAAAGATGCATTCAGATCTTAAAATAGAATTATTAAGTATAAACATGTTGCTTTTTCCTAAGTTACTCAACGAAGGTCATATGACCCAAATTAAAAGTATATTTTTTTCTTGTAACTATACAAGGAAGGTTTGAATATTTACAAGGACAAAATATTGAAAGAGATCTCACCAGAAAAGTTCCAGAAGCAAAAAAGTATTATTGGAGGAGTGGATAGCTAATATTAAATCATTTTAAATGCTATAGTAATTAAAATTGCATGGTATAAGTACTTGTAAAAAAAAATAAAAATGCAAATACCCAGGGAAAAAAGTAGAAAATACAAAAAAAAAAAATTCAAATTCATGTGGAAATTTTGTTTTCACGAATATGACTTTGCATAGCATGAGGTAATGTGTTTAGTTATATACTGATACATAATTTCTATAATTTTTGAAGAAATATAAACTCTTTAGACTACTGTAATAAATTTCAGCAATAATTTTATAAAATTAGCATGCACAAAACATGTATCCCAGCAATTTCACCTTTTGGAATATAGATCTATATAATCTTATATATGTACTAAAGGTTAATGTGAGAATCTTTATTATAGCAATGCTCATAGTACCAAAATACTGGAAACAAAAGAGATATTTAAATAAAGTATATAATATCCATTAAATAAGATAGTGTGCTATCACCAGAAAGATTGAGATAACGCTTTATAAAAAGCTATTTCAAATTTATATTAACTGGGGAAAAAAAAAACACAGAACAGTGTGTTACTGTGTTAAAGTAAAAAAAGAAAAAAAAAAGAAAGAAAAGAAAAAAATGGATATGTGCTTAATTGTCTGTTATTCCTACACTACCTTGGAAAGAATTGGTGTTTTTCACTCTGGAGAGGGGTACTGTACTGCTGCCAGATACTAGTATGAACGGAAAGAAGATGTAGTCTTGTCGGTACTTGTATACTTTACAATTGTTTGTCAAGTGTACACATTACTTATTAAAAAAAAAAAAAGGTTAAAAAGAAGATATTAGTAGCTGTGTAGAAAAGGTGTTAGCCTTTATATTATTAGGACCCAATGCTAATTTCATTGCCTATCTTGATAGGAACAGATCTAAGAGTTGAAAACTCTTAGAAAACTTCTTTTATTTGTTATAAGCACAAAAATATGTTTTTTAAAAAATAAGCACTAACACTCCTATGTAATATGTAACCGAATGAGAAATTGCCTTGATGATGTATTGAGCTATACATCATCACGGCCAGCTGCCACTCTGATGATATATTAGTGCAATAAATCTCTTGATGCAACACATTGAAAAAGTATTACTCAAAGGAGAATGGTCTCCACGTTAAAAACTGATTCAACATAAAATTCAAAGAGAAAACTATAGAGAAACAATTTATCTGTTGCAGAGAAGTGATAGGTAAGCAAAGATGTCCTCTCAGGGTACTTCTATTTTTGTCATTAGAACTTCAGCAAGCTCAGGGGAAATCAAAACAATGTGCCCCTTCCTCAGCATCCAAAATTGATTCTGGCGATAAACAGGTAAGAGCACACCCAAAGCATCATCAGAGGAGAGAATAAGGTACAATGAGCACCAGAGTTTTAAGGATCTAGGGAGAAGGAAAAATCCCTGGGCCCTGGAGAAATTTCTCAGAAGAAGGTCTATATATAATTTAAGTGAGAATTTGTTCTGAGGAGCTTAAAAACTACAGTGGAAATGCAGAGCTCAAAACAGGAAAATCAAGTCCACATTACAGGTCAAGTTTAAAAGTAGTTCAGGAATTCTTCCTGAATTAGAAACTGGCATTAATAAAGGAATTTTACAGCCTGGTTCACAAGTTTGCCATTTATTAATTACATGTCCTAAGACGTTTCAAAATAAGCTGTGGGCCTATAAACTAGAAAAAGAAATGGGAGGTAGATGGGAAATGCTCACTTTCATCAATTATGTTTGAACTTTTGTGGAAAAATCCCACAAAAATGTGTCTCTTTGATTAGTTTCTTTGTTCGGGAATCCTTAAATAAAAACAGAATATGCACATTTAGATCACTTGAAAGCAACAGGAACATCTTCCAAACCATTCATTGACTCGGTAAGTAGGTAGGTGTTACTACCTCCTGTGTGTCAGGTGCCGTGGCCGGTGCTAAGGGCACAAAATGAACAAAACAGATATGGTAAGCCTGTGCCTTCACTCGTGTCTTGTCCCTCCTTTTTATCTCTTTTCTAACATCTTCTGATCCTTAGCTCATGTGTCATGTTCCTCATGGAATCATCCACCCACAAGCACATTATCCCAAAGTCTGATCTCCCTCTTCTGAATTTCATTGAATTTCAGAATTGAAAAGAAGATCCTAATCTTGCCCAACATTTTCATTGAGTGGAAAACAGTGTCCCAGATAGAATGACTGACACGCCCGCAGGGAACATAGTTATCAAGTTGACAAAAGATACCATAGTATCTCAACAACTATTTAAAATTGCACACAAACTTTATGGGCATCCTGTATAAGACTTGCACCAGGTTTTCTTTGGTAAGAATGTTTCTGCTTCATCACCCCTGCATGTTTAAACTTCTGTGTCACGCATTTGCTACATGATCTACAATGTCTTGTTTTACTCTTTTTGTGTGTATGATGTGTGCTATTCCTAACTAAAGAGAACATTTTGAGACCACATCTGATTTATTGATATCTGTGTATTCTCTCCTCTCCCAACATGGGACCTTGCTATCTTTCTGACATAGGAAAGTGACTCTGCAAATGGTAATTTATTCAACTCTCCTAAATCAACTAAGTTCTCAGGGAAGAGCTAAGTAAACCAGTGGGCCAGACAGCTCAGTGGCAACAGACAGGAAGCCTTTTCTTGTAAGGATGATTTTTTTTTTTTTAAGAATTAGAATGAGGAACTCCTACAATAAGTTCTGTGTAATGAAATTGAGGCTATTGCCACAAATTCCTACAGGATTATTTTAAAAATATAAACTTAATGCAAATATTAATTACTTGTACACGTAAGAAACACTCTTTACTCCTCCCCCTTTTCAGATTTCATTTGAAAATCCAATTATACAAAAATGCAGTTTTAATTATAATATTGATTTTACTTCTTTGCTAGGAGTGGAAGTAATTTAATTAGTTCTAATTATGTGCATTGAGTAGTTGGACTATCTTTCAGTATGTTGGCCCACTAATTTCATACTACTTTTCTTCATATGCAAGTCAGAGAAGAAAATTAAGGCTTCTAAAGGCCTGTGCTGTGCAGACCTTTAATAAAGGAAAATAAAAAACATAAAATAGTCTGTTAAAGAATGTGACAATTTGACAGTGGTTTTCTAGATGCAAAACTTTGTAAATCATATTTTATTTAGCCTCTGCAATTAGCAACCCCAGCAGGGTTTAGAGAACTTGAAAGAAGCAAAAGGAAGTGTGATGATGCAGGAACAAAGAAGTAGTGTTAAATGGCAACAACTACATTATGATTTTAAAAATCAAGATAAGATCCAATGAAGTTGCTTTAATAATTTAGATAAAAATGAGCAGGACCAAGACATTTTGTAGAAATAGGAGGTGGTAAGACACCATAGAAGCAAATTGTATCAGATAGTTAAACTGGCTGGGAATGCTTTACTGGTGGCTCTTGCAATAGAGGGGAGATATAAGAAGGCAATCTGATCTCAACTTTGCTAAAAAAAAAGGCTGGGAAGAAAGATTTTAGGCTATCTGTGTTTGCTATTTGGTTTTACCCAAAGAAAAGTAAACTTTTTCCTATCTTCATTATGATAATAGTTTCACAACATGAAACCAGGTGTGCACTAAAGTTAAGTTCCTGCATTCTCCAAGATACACTTGTACACTTGAATTTTTCATCAAATTTCAAAGACATGACTTCCAGGTCCTTGAAAAGAATAGTACTGGGTGTGAAACTCAACAGACGCTTTTAAAAAGACTTACATCTCTCCTAGCACTCTAGGAGGTCAACGCAGGTGGATTGCCTGCTCTCACAGGTTTGAGACCAGCCTGAGCAAGAGCGAGATCCCATCTCTAAAAATCCCATTATAGCAGCCACCTGTAGTCCCAGCTACTTGGGAGGCTGAGACAAGAGAATTGTTTGAGCCCAAGAGTTTGAGGTTGCTATGAGCTATGATGCCATGACATTCTACTGAGGGCAACAAAGTGAGACTCTGTCTCAAAAAATAAAATTAAAAAAATAAATAAAAATACTTACATCTCATAAGATAGCTAGAATCTCTCTCCCTATGGGATCCTTGGTCTCAGAGATTTGAAGAATGAGTCCATAGACCACACCAGTAAGCAAGAGAATAGATTTTATCAATAGACATAGGGCATTTAGGGAGCTGAAGGGGAGTTTCTGAGCGGGTAGCCCATCTGGCCTTCTATCTAGGGGTTAATATATAGCTGTTCCTATCTGGTGGGCAGGTGGACTTGGGAGAGATGGAATATCAGGGGCTTGAGGGCAGAATTTAATTTTAAAACTGACACTGTGTGGTGTGTTCTATGCTGTTGGAGTAGCAGCTTCTGCTTTAGGGTGTGTTCTCTGCTCCAGAAGTGGCAGGAGTAGTGGCTTCAATGGAAGGTCAGTCAGACTGGCCTTTATGAGCCTGTTTTGCTCAGAGAATTGGAATCTGTGTTCAAGCTGGTCTGTGAGGCTGCTCAGGCCTAGGAAGTGGGGTCCTTGTTCAGCCTGAGTGAAGGAGCCTTCTTTCAATGGGACAGAGAGAACACTTATAATTACAAGTTTCCTAAAGTAAATACCCTAAGAAAAGGGAGGTGGGGGGGGAGGTTGTCTAACATTTAATCAAGCTGAGGGGAACCATTAAGACCAGCTTGATTAGTACTTTGGAAGATGAGATGATGCTTTGAATACAAAAAGTCTACTCCAGGCCAGGCACGGTGGCTCATGCCTGTAATCCTAGCACTCTGGGAGGCAGGTGCATTTCTTGAGCTCAAGCATTCAAGACAAGGCTGAGTGAGAGCGAGACCTCTGTCTCTAAAAGTAGCTGGCTGTTTTGGTGAGTGCCTTAGTCCCCGCTACTCAGGAGGCTGAGGCAAGAGGATCATTTGAGCCCATGAGTTTGAGGTTGCTGTGTGCTATGGTGCCACGGCACTCTACCCAGGGGGACAGAGTGAGACTGTGTCAAACAAACAAAATTCTACTCCAATGAAAACAACAATTAACAACTAAACAAACCTGACAATATTATCAGTGAATTATTTATTAGTGTGTACTTCATGTTTGTTTGCATTTTCATCTAATCTACTACTGGAGGGTAGAAAAATATACCCTCCTCTGGTAGAAGTGATTCTACATTAGAGCCAGGAAATTTAAATACAAGATGCCTCTTTGCCACTTACTGTTAGGGTGGAGACTTACGAGGAGTTTACCACTCAGGTAAAGGAACATTTCTCAGATAAAGATTAGGATTAAAAAGGGAAAAAAGGTTTTCTCAGATGTTAAGGCCTGACATCGTGAAAGAGAAGGAATTAGTGTTGGCAGAGAGAAGCAGGTACTCTGACTTTTTATTTGGAAGTTGTAAAAGGAGTGAAGAATATTTGTGGGTGTAGCCAAATTAACAGAGTACTATGAAACTTCTGGATCTGCTCCTCTTCTTAGCAGCAGGCCGATGATAACTTAAGTGGCAGACACTGATGATTGTGATCTTGTCACTGATTTTTGTCCCTTGGGTAGAAACTGAGGCCTGTAGCTCACACTCTCTGCTGTCCATTCAGGAAGTCTCACAGATTCTCAAGAGCAGCTTTAGGCTGGTGGTGCTCATGTCTGTAAGCTTAGCAGTCCAGGAGGCTGAGGCAGCAGAATTGCTTGAGCTTGGGACTTTTGAGACCAGTCTGAGCAAGAGTAAAACCTTGTATCTCCTAAAAATAGAAAAACTAACCGGGGCACCTGCAGTCCTACCTACTCAGGAGGCTAAGGCAGGAGGATCACTTGAGCCCAGGAGTTCTGAGAGCTCATATGTTGAAAATAAGATGGAGTCAGTCAGGCTAGGGTCCACGTGATACAGCTGCTCTTGTAGATCGATGTTGGTCCTAAGTGATCTTTAACTCCTGTCTCTCATTCTTATTGTTTTGTAAATTTAACTCCCATCCTAAAGATGCCTATCTTGAGAAGTTTAGGTGGATTGATTTAGAATTAACTTTTGAACTGGAATGTTGTAATAGATCAGGGGTTATGCTGATTATTATTTAAAATATGGGTCAATGTGGTCTTTGCTTTGAACTTTTATATATTAAACTATGAATTTGGAAATGGAAGAACAGAACGGTCTTGGAGAGGCTACTCTCACTGTCTTCCAGAATCTGGGCCTTATGACAAATAACGTTTGGTGGAACTATCCCATATTGCATATAGGCTGATAGTGACAGGAGACTGGATTCTCTTTGTCTGGTAACAGTTCAATGTTGTAAGCTATGATATGAGCTATGATGACACCGCAGTGAGAGAGGATACCCAGGAAAAGTGAGGTCTGAAAGAACAAAAGGCTTCTCATAGGACCCTAAGGATGCATTTTCAAAGTCCTCCCTGTGGTGACTCAGCTCTTAAGAATTTGTAGAAACTTAACTTCTTGGGACCTTGAAACTAAACACTTGCTTCCACTTCTATAAATCCTGGGTCTGCCTTCCCATGCACATTTTTCCTGCATGTTTTAAAATCTCCAATGAGGGGCAATATTCATTTGCCTGTCTGCTTATAAAAGGATAGGGATAGAGCTGATCAGGGAGCTTGGCTATTTTGGACTCTTTTGGCTCTTTTGGCTCTTTCTTTCACAGCTCCATGACTAAAATAAAGCCTTTCTTCTTTCAAACACAGGTGTTCAGGTGATTCTTTCTCTCCATCAGGCCTCATTTTCCTGCAACATTTACTCTCTACCCAGGTCATGGAGTGATATTTTGTCTCAAAAAATAAATAGTAAATAATAAATAAAAGCAGTTTTAAAAGAGAAGGATTTAGGCTGGGTATAGTGGTGTATACTTGTAATCCTAGCAACTCCAGGAGGCTGAAGTGGGTAGATTGCTTAAGGTCAAGAGTTTGAAACCAGGCCAGGCATAGAGGGTCACACCTATAATTCTAGCACTCTGGGAGGCAGAGGTGGGTGGATTGCTTGAGCTCAGGAGTTCAAGAGCAAAAGTGAGCAAAAGCCTGAGCAAAAGTGAGACCTCATTTCTACTAAAAACAAAACAACTGAGGCAAGAGGATCACTTGAGCCCATGTTGGAGGTTGCTCTGAGCAATGATGCCACAGCATTCTACCCAGGGCGACAGCTTGAGACTCTGTCTCAAAAAAAAAAAAAAAAAAGAGTTTGAGACCATCCTGAACAGAAGTAAGACCCAGTCTCTACTAAAAATAGAAAAATTGACAAAGCCCAGCGAGTAGGGCACCGGCCACATACACCAAGGCTGGCAGGTTCGAACCCAGCTCAGGCCAGCTAAAACAACAATGACAACTGCACCAAAAAGAAAAGAAATTGCACAATCACCAAGTGTTGTGGTGGACACCTGTAGTCCCAGCTACTTGGAAGGGTGAGGCAAGAGAATCACTTAAGCCCAAGTGTTAGAGGTTGCTGTGAGCTGTGATGCCTCAGCATTCTAACCAGGGTGACAGCTTGAGACTCTGTCTCAAAAAAAAAAAAAAAAGAATAAGACAGAAATATTAGCCAGGCATGGTGGTACATGCCTATAGTCCCAGCTACTCAGGAGGCTGAAGTGAAAGGATCTCTTGAGCCCAGAAGTTTGAGGTTGCTGTGAACAATGACACCATGGCACTCTACCATGGCAATAGAGTGAGACTTGGTCTCAAAAGAAGAAGTTTTTTAAAAGAGAAATATTTACATTTTCTTTCTGTCTGCTTAGCTTCTTCCAGGTATTTGAAAACACAAACCCAAAAGGGTACCTTTCAGTAAAAGGGAGGTGGGGAGAGCAAGCACAGAAAGGGTTAATATGGTTGATCTTAGCCCTTACCAAGAAACTATGAGTTAGATAATTTTTCTATTATTGGTATTTTTTTCTATAATTATAGCCAAGTCCATACTTTCACTTAGTATCTATGAAACTTTGAAAAGTCAGTCATCAGTTTCACTTAGTATCTATGAAACTTTGAAAAATCAGTTCTTTCTCTGGTCTTACTACTTCATCTATGAAATGAAAGTTCTGGAAATACTTGGTCTTGGTGATACTCTCAAGCTTTATATTCTATAAGTCTCAGTCTGCAGACTTCATATTCTACAAATCTATATTTGTGTTCTTTACAGAAATATTTGTAATCACAGTCATAGCATTTAAATGCTATTTTTAACCTTAAATAGTTATCCTCATGCTCTGTGAGAAACTGAGCTAATGACTCTTTTTTTCTCAATCAAATGACAAGTAAAATTAAGAATTAGGTAAAATCCTTTTCCTGTAGCACACATGTTCTTGATACAGTGTTCCCCCTTTCAGGGCCGGGTAGGGAGACCCGTTTTCCAGGCCTGAGCAAACAGGCTTTCTTTCTCCTAACTATACTCTCTGAATACAAGCAAGATAGGAGAAAAGCAGTTTGTCCAGTATTTCATATGTGTGGGCCCTTCCTGCAATGGAAAGCACAGACCCTGCTGCTTTGCCCAGAGCTAGAGGGACTACATTCATTTGTTAATACACTCATTTGCTAATCAGTATAGGGAAGATGTTTTCTGTCTGCCAGCTCTAGGCCACCTGTGATTTTTACTTTCAAGATCTCCCTGTTTACAGGCAGTATATAAACTCCTAGACAAAAGACTCATGGTAGGTTTCCCAGTTGGGTCTCCCCACTCCACTGCCAGAAATTCTCTTGCCCTTCATTCCTTCTGTATCCCTTTCTGTCTAATAAATTCTGTCTTGTCACTGATCTTGTATGGCCCATGGATTCATTCTTTGAATCTCTGCGATCAAGGATCCACTGCAGAAAGAAATTCCAGCAACATTCCACCTCCCCAAGAAACTGAAATACTAACATAAAACAAAATCCTAGGTCCTTTCCCTCATGCCTCAGTTAACTTCTATAAACCTGTGGTCCCTAAAATTCATTACAATCTAATGTCTGCTTGACCTTTCCCTTAGGGTTTTGAAATAGCCTCAGGAGACCCAATGAATCAAAAAGCTTTCCATAGTCTATCCATAGGTATTCAAATCATGACCTTGATGCTACAGTCTTGTATAAATACTAAAACATGCATAACTGATGAGATCTGATCCATTAAGAAAAACCTCTATATATCACTCACATCTTTGGCAACGCTTTTGATTCTAAAGTCACCATTGTTCTCCACATTAAATATTAGCATTAGCATTCTATTCCTTTACAGTTGACACTATTGACACCTTAACCTATAGGGCACTCTAAGTATTTAGAAGAAGTCTTGCATTAGCTTTCTACATAGTCATTCCACATTAAACTTTCTCTCAGTGCTGATGACAAAGAAACAAGTCATTGTATAGGCATTAACTCTTTCAAAATGAAGGCACCTTAATCTAGATAAAAATGTCTTTACAAATTCTGTGAACTTCAGTTTCAGAATAAGGGCTTTTGTAACTCTGAAGTTTTTATTACATTGATTCCATTGCACCAAGAAAATGAATGTTTATAATAAAAGAAGCAAACACAAACGGCATGATATTAGGTTTATCCGAAATGCTGATCAGGCATGAGCTACAGGGGCTCAAGACCAGCCTGAGCCAGAGTGAGACTCCATCTCTACTAAAAATACAAAACACTGAGGAAGAGGATTGCTTGAGCCCAAGAGTTGGATGTTGCTGTGAGGTATGATGCTGCCATGGCACTCTACCCAGGGTGACAGCTTGAGAGACTCTCCTCCCCACCCCCCACCCCCCAAAAGGAAAAAAGAAATGCTTATCAGAAAAAACAAAATCATTGTAGAAAACATAACAAAAATAAGCATGTCAATGATGATAATGGGCATTATTCTCAGCACTTTGCCTATGCCAATTCATTTAATCCTCATTTTGCATAAGAACAAACAAGGCAAAGTAGGCTTAAGTAATTTGCCTAGTCACACAACTTGTAAATAGCAAATTGAATATTCAAAGCTAGAGGGTCATATACATTTTAAGTCCTTTCACATCACCATACTGTATTTCAGAAATGTCTTAACAATTTTCAATTCCAGTAGCAAGGCAATAAATATCTCATTTTGTTTTCAACAACAGTGGATTTATTGCAGAGATACCTCATTTTAAGGTGCTTCACTTTATTGTACTTAACAAATATTGTGATATTTGGTTTTTTTGTTTTTTACAAATTAGAGGTTTGCAGCAATTCTACAGCAAGCAAGTCTATTGGTGGTGTTTTCCCGACAGTGTTTACTTATTTTCTGTGTTTTGTTTGAGGAAGTCCTGCAATATTTCATATTTTTTCATTCTTATTATATCTGTTATGGTGATCTGTGATCAGTAGTCTTTGATGTTACTTTTGTAATTGGGATACTATGAACTATACTCATACAAGGTGGTAAACTTAATTGATAAACGGCTGTGTTCTGACTGCTCCACCAACTGACCATTCTCCTGTATTACTGAAAGTCCAGCACTTGTCCTCCAAAGCCACATCAGAAAAAGGGGGACAAGTGGTTTGAGGAGAGGAAAGAGAAGTTTATTACTTTGCTGGCAAAGGAGGAAGATGATAGACAATGGTATCAAAATCTAAATTTCTGCTCCTGCACAGAGCTTTTAAAGCATAGAGCTAAAATCAAGGCAATCTCACCACCTCTGCCTGAATTCATCCCATTTCTGACTAAGACAGTCTTGTGATTTCCATCTGGATTAATGCCGTCTTCAGCTAAGAGGATCTAATGACCTCTGCATATCCAATCTTCAACTAAAACCTGTGATCTCTGCCCAGATGATTCCCTTGAACTACCTCCTGTGGTACAAAGAATAAGAGACATTCCCTGCCTCTCATGACCACTGACCTGAGGCAGGGATGCAAGTTTCAGTTCCCCCAAAGATGGGAAGACAAAAAATATTTTTGCCATATTTTTTTCAGACCATTCCCTCGCAATACCATATCTCTCCCTCTCTTTGAGCCTCCCTATTCCCCGAGACACAATAATATTGAAATCAGGCCAATTAACAACCCTCCAATATCCTTTCAGGGATCAAGTAAAAGGAAAAGTCACATGTGTTTCATTTTAAATCAAATTCTAGATATGACTAATATAACCAGGGATGCATGTTAGAAGCTCAAACAGGCTGCATGTTGTAACTCTTAGGCTAAATAGTTAACCAAGTTGGGAGTGCAAAAAAAATTCTCAAAGAAAATTTAAAGTGCTACTCAAGTGATTGCACTAATGATAAGAAAGCAAAACAGAATGATTGCTGTTCTGTAGACACTTTAAATGGTCTGGATAGATCAAACTAGCCACAAAATTCTCAGAAGCAAAAGTTTAATCCAGAGAAGGCTGTAACTCTTCTATGCTGAGAAGGCAGAGGAAGGTGAAGAAGCTGCAAATGACAGGTTTGAAACTAGCAGTAGTTGCTTCACGAGGATTAATGAAAGAGACTGTTTCCATAACATAATATTGCAAGGTGAAGCAGCAAGTTCTGCTATAGAATCAAGTTATCCAGAAGAACTTGCTAAGGTAATTGATAAAGGTAGCTACCCTAAACATAGATTTTTTTTTTTTAATGTAGACAAAGCACTCTGGTCCTCTTCAGATCACATGAATCTTTCATCTTTAATGTAGACAAAGCAGTCTTATTTTGGAAGAAAATGTCATATAAGACTTCATAGCTAGAGAGGAAAAGTCAATGCCCGACTTCAAAGCTTTAAAGGACAGTCCAACTCTCTCTTTAATAGCTAATGCAGCTGGTGACTTTAAGTTGCAGTCAATGCTCATTTGCCATTTTAAAAATCCTGGAGTCCTTAAGAATTATGCTGAGTCTCCCCTACTGCTGTGTATAAATGAAACAACAAAGCTTGGATTACGGCACATCTGTTTACAGCATGGTTTACTAAATATTTGAAGCTTGAAACCTACTTCAGAAAAAAATTCATTTCAAAGTATTACTGGTAATTGGTGATGTACCCAAGAGCTCTGATGAAGATGTACAAAGAGATACATGTTTTTTTGTTAGTTTGTTTTGTTTTGTTTTTTTTTGCGGTTTTTGGCCAGCGCTGGGTTTGAACCCACCACCTCCAGCATATGGGGCCAGTGCCCTACCCCTTTGAGCCACAGGCGCCGCCCGAGATACATGTTTTTTATGCCTGATAACATAACATTCATTCTGCAGTAATTTTGAGTTTCAAGTCTTACTATTTAAGAAATACACTTTATAGGGTATAGCAGCCATAGATAGTGATTTCTCTGATGGATGTAGGCAAAATAAATTGAAAACCTCCATAAAGGAGCCACCATTTTATATACCATTAAGAAGTTGTGGTTTCAATGGGAGAAGGTCAAAATGGCAACATTAACAGAAGTTTGGAAGAGGTTGATTCCAACCTCGTGGTGACTTTGGGTTCAAAATTTCAGGGGATGAAGTAACTGCAAATATAGTAGAAATAGCAAGATAACTAAAATTAGAAGTAGATCCAAAATATGTAAATGAATTTCTACAAACTTATGATTTAACTTTAATGGATATTCAGTTGTTTCTTACTGATGTGCAGAGAAAGAGAGGTTGTTTTGTTAGAAATAATTTTAATTTTTTATATTTTTAATTGATGCATGACTATTTTACATGTTTATTGGGTGTATGTGATATTTTTGATACATGCATACAATGTGCACTGATTAAATTACCTCAAACATATATCATTTCTTTGTGTTGGGAATACTCCAAATCTTTTCTATAAAGTTTCCTACTGTGCTATGGGACACTAGAACTTATACTTTCTTACTGTATTTAGGTAGTGTTAACCAAACTCTTTTTCTTAGACTCTCACTCTATTTTTTAGATAGAGTCTCACTCTGTCACCTTGGGTAGAGTCCTGTGGCATCATCATAGCTCACAGCAATGATGATGTACTTAAATCTCTTGGGCTCAGGTGATCATCTTACTTCAGCCACCCAAGTAGCTGGGACTACAGACACCTACCCTTACATACAGCTAGTTTTCTTATTTTTAGTAGAGATGAGGTTCCCTTCTTGCTCATGCTAGTCTCAAACTCCTGAGCTCAAGCAATCCACCTGCCGTGGCGTCCCAGAGTGCTAGGATTATGGTGTCACCACACCCAGCTTTTCTTTTTTTGAAAAATGGTCTCATTCTGTTGCCTGGGCTAGAGTGCAGTATCCTCACCATAGCTCACTGTAACTTAAAATTCCTGGGCTTAAGTGATTTTCCTGCTTTAGCTTCCTGAATAGATGGGACTACAGGTGCATGCTGAGTTAATTTTTCAATTATTATTATTATTTTTATTATTAAATCATAGCTGTGTACATTAGTGCAGTCAAATGTGCTTATTTCATATACAATCTGAAATATTTTCATCAAACTGTTTAACATAGCATGTTCATGGCATTTTCTTAGTTATTGTATGAAGACATTTGTATTCTGCATTTAGTAAGTTTCGCCTGTACCCATTCTAAGATGCACTGTAGGTGTGGCCCCACCAATTACCCTCCTTCCACTCCAACCTCCGTCCTCCCCTCCTCTCCCAACTATTTCGATTGTTTTGTAGAGATAGGTCTCACTATGTTCAGTTAGTCTCAAACTCCTGGCCTCAAGGGATCTTCTTTGTTGCCCTCCCAAGGTCTAGGACTATAAGTGTGAATCACTGTTCCTGTCCTGATTTAATTCCAAAGTACCTATTAGTATAATTTTTTACATAATATATTTGGCTGTTATAAACTATTTGTAATTCAGGCTATTAGAATTACAATCAGTTTCAACACACACACAAAAATTCCACTGTTTAAAATTGAATTCAACTTACTTATTAACATGTAGACAATTAGCACAATATAATTCACTCTTAAAACCAAACATGGCAGTTATTTCCATTTAGTGAAGTCTTCTTCATATTGGTCCTTCATATTTATTGTAATTCATGTAAATTAAATGATCTTACTGGCTATGATAAACAGGTATAATAGCTATTTATATTTTATTTTTTGCTTTGCTAACATGACCCTGGATAAAGTCTGTATTTGAAAACAGTAAGATTTCTATTGATTATGTTGCATTGTTCTCAGTTTAAAATTATTTCCTCCATTAATGATAGGTTTGTCTTTGCTATCCAGTAAGTATACATTGAATTTCTTTCTTTATTATCATGAGTCTTTCTTCTGGCTTGTTCAATTTTTATCATATTCTTGATTTTATGAAAATTTGTCTAGAGCATCACTTTTATACATTATGCCATATTTTGAGGCTTATATTACGAAAGTTAATATAATTTTTCTTATTTATTTGTTTATATTACAGATTTGTTAGCTTGACTAGGGACTCTGAAGTTTTCTTGATGCCTGATATGCTTTGAGGAGGTATTTTTCTGGGAAATTTGCAGCAGCCTAAGCTTCTTCCTTTATCTGAGTAAGTGTTTCTAAAACTTCTAACTTCTATTCTTGGGATTCTCTAATCCCTGAGACATTGCTGTGAAGACACTTGTAGGCTGAATCTTTCCTATTGCCAATATAACAGCTACATAAACATTTCTTCCCTAAATACCTGAGTCATTAGGAATCCATGTAGATGGAAACAAAGGAAGCCCTCCCAGCAACTCTGATAAGCTGAGCAGGGTGAAATTTGCACACATTTCCTGGAATGATAATAGACCATAGCAAAATCTGTCTCAAAATTTTCATTCGTTCATGGTGACCCATGTAGTACTGGGCTGCTCATAAAGGAGAGAGAGAGAGCGACAGACAGACAGACATGAAGTGGGAAAAAGAGCAAGGAAAGATGCCCCTATAAAAAAGGAAATAGCTTCTGATGTAAGGCCCCAAAATTATGATGAATGAATTGCAATTTCTTACCTTCTTTTCTTATTTTCCTCAATAATTCATTCTTACTTTGAGGCGTGGAAATTCCTGCTCAAGTTAAGAAAAGTATTGACCATTGAAACATTGGTTCTTTCCTTATGGTTCTCTGAGCAATTCAGTGAGAAATACTGGGGTGCAGAGCAATCATTACTAGCTTTCTATTGAAACCAGAAATACAAGCATGAGACAGTGTTTAGTTACAGTATGTGTTTCTTGAGATTAGAGAATTCTCTCCTGAAGATGAATTAATACCTTTATTTTTTTGCATGCTCCCCTCATTCTCCAGTTTACATTCCCATGTTTTCCAGTTTCACACCAAATACATACAATTCTTCCTTAGCAGAGCTTCTTCAAGATTATCATCAGTGCTATTGTGGTTTAAGTCTGTGAGATTGGACTTTCGTAGTGTCATTTTTCAAAGTGCTGCTGACTGTGCTGTCTAAGGAATGGTAACTCACAAATTACTTCTGTGTCTGAAGATGGAAAAAATGTTAAGCCAATTTCTTGAATTAATTAAGAGATAACATTGATATAGAAATAGGCCAGTGCCACAAATAATTATCACTTGAAATTACACAGTCACAAAGGCCAATTAAGGAACCAAATATAGCTAATGAGAAAATTTAATTGATAATGTTTCAAGCTGCTAACCTCTCCTGCATTTTTTTCTATAGTTAAATAATAACAATAACAGCAGCTGTAGCAACAGGAACAACAGCAACAAAAAACAATTTTAAAAAGCAACAGAAGTTGGTTGATTTTATGAGCAGGCTCCTCTGGATCTCACATGATGTTTATGTTGTTTTTAGCTACATGAATTCTCTTCCTTTTCTACTACATCTCTCTCTCTCTATATATATACTACATCTATCTATTACATATATATATATTTTTTAACCAGGAGATGAAAGCATAGAAATTTATCTTCTATTTTGAAATATAGAATTTTTAAAAAGTGGAAGAAACTATATTCAATTGGGAAAAATAATTAATAAACTATATATACTCAATTGGGAAAAATAATAAACTATATAGTTTATTATATATACATACACTCAATTGGGAAAAATAAACTATATATATAGTTTATTTAGAATATAGAAAAAGGAAAAAAACAAGGACTAGGAGGAACAAGAGGAATAGAAGAAGAAGGGAGGGAAAAATCCAAACCTCAAAGAATCTATGTTTGAAATTCACACTCACATCTAGTCCTTTTAATTCTTTGCAACCTAAATTTGCTGCTTACACTGAAATAACTTAAAATAAAAAGATTATTTTAGAAAAGTACTAGACCCATAATGTACTGAGGCTAGACATGTAACAGAAGAAATCACAAATCCTTTTTGGAAAAATTCACATTCAACTCTTACCTCCAAAAATCAGTTCATGGGGACAAAATTGCAAAAGCAAAAGGAAACAAGGCATCATGAGTGAAACAAGCAAATAATTGAAAACCATATCAGGTCAAAAAAGACTTCAGTTGTCAGAGATAGCAGATTCGGAATATTTAAAAATAATATTTCAGGGTGGCGCCTGTGGCTCAGTGAGTAGGGCGCCAGCCCCACATACAGCCGAGGGTGGAGGGTTCGATCCCGGCCTCAGCCAAACTGCAAAACAAAAAAATAGCTGGGTGTTGTGGTGGGCGCCTGTAGTCCCAGCTCCTGGGGAGGCTGAGGCAAGAGAATCACCTAAGCCCAAGAGCTGGAGGTTGCTGTGAGTGTGATGCCATAGCACACTACCGAGCGTGGCAAAATCAGACTGTGTCTCTAAAAATATAAAAGAAAATAATAAAAAAATAATATTGCATTGTGTAAAAAAATAGAAATGGGAAGGATAATGGAGAAAAATCCATAAAAATATTCAGCCAGATTTGAAAGATATTATACAGTACTTCAGGATATAGAAAATATTATAAATAAAATTATAAAAGATGCCTAACATTAGACAACGTATCATAAAGAATCTACATTTATAAGGTAAGTAATAACCTAGAGGGTAGATCTGAAAAAATATCAGGAATATAGTATGCAAGAAAAAAAATATATAAAATATGGAAGACGGCCAGGCTCAGTGCCTTATACCTATAATCTCAGCACTCTGAGAGGTCAAGGTGGGTAGATTACTTGAGCTCAAGAGTTTGAGACCAGCCTGAGTAAAAGCAACACCACCCCCATCTCTACTAAAAATAGGAAAAAAATTAAAAATTAGCCTGGTGGGCGGCGCCTATGGCTCAACAGAGTAGGGCACCGGCCCCATATGCCGGAGGTAGGAGGTTCAAACCCAGCCCCGGCCAAAAACTGCAAAAAAAAAATTAGCCTGGTCTTGTGGCAGGCATGTATAGTCCTAACTACTGGGGAGGCTTAGGTAAGATATCCTCAGCCCAAGACTTTGAGGTTTCTGTGATCTGTAATGATGCTAGGACACTCTACACAGGGCAACTGAGTGAGACTCTGTTTCAAAAGAAAAAAATATATATATTTATATATATAGAGAGAGGGCATATATATATATTTTTTCTTTTACCTAGAAAGTGAAGACTATCAGCTAACTTTTAAAAATCAGAACATAAAATAATATCTTTAAAAACCAGACGAAAATAACTCATAGTCAAGAATGACACACAGAGCAAAAATACCTATCAAAGTTATTTTCAAACCAACTTTGAGAGGGTTGGCATTTATTCTTATGGGAGAGATTTCTAAAGAATTTAATTTCATTAAAAGGAAATGCAGCAATGACTGGAGTTATAAGATGCAAAATTGATAAATAAGATTGTGAAATTTTACTTAATAACTCAGAACAAATCTTGACTATATTAATAATCGATAATAAATTTGTGAATGATTTTTAAAAAATAAATTGAATCATCAAGAAAAATAACAATCAATTGGGTGAAAGTGTTTGAATTTAAAGTGTCTCATTTATTTTTATATTATTCTTAAGGAAGGAAAATATATTCATTAAATTTTGATTTGCATTAAGGAACTGTGATGCAATTTCTAAGGTAATAATGAAGAGAACAAAAATATTGTATTTCCGACTTGTAAGGATAAATAACAACATGAGATGTAATAATTCAATGAAAGCTACAAAAAGAAAGGAAAAATGCAAAATTTGATAGTGCAATTAAATTCACACCCATAGATAATAACCAATGTCCAAATAAAATAAATTTTCCAATTACAAAAGAAAGTAGTTAGATAAAACTTTAAAAATCCAGGTACATGCTCTTCACAAAAATATCTACAAAATATAAAAATGTTTTAATTTACCAGAAAGATAAAGCAATTTGAAATTTATATGTACCTTATAATTTAGATTCAAAATATAAAGGGAAAAGTAGCAAAACTACAAGGAAAATACCAGATCAGTATAACAAGTGATTTTAACACCTACTTAATAATGGAAAGATCAGGCAGACAAAAAATATCAGTAACTATATTATCTGAACAACAAAATGAACAAGGTTATTTCAATAAATATCTGTAGAACATTACACATAGAGACTATACTTACACTTGAATAACATACAAAACATTTATAAAAATTGCTCACATGCTGGACCATAGAGGAGTTCTCAACAAATTTCGAGAGCCTGGTATAATAACAGACTACATTGTGTGAATGAAATAATCTACGGGCCAAGGAAGAAAACATAGTGGAAATTTCAAAAATATGTAAAATAAATAAGGTATCAAAACTTGTAATATATTGATAAACAAATAGAGTGCAACCAATCTATTGCCAAGATTTTTAATGTTGTACAAACTTCACAATTCAAATTGGAAGAAACTGGGACTATGTAAGCAATTTAAGATAGAATGCATAATAAATTTTTGTGTGTTGGTATGCAGTACATAATGTTCCTATATTTGGTGTGAGAGGCAGCTATCAGCTATATTCCATGTACCTGCAGATATCAAAAATAAAGTGAGTAGATGGAAATTGCAATGCAGAAGAATTCAATTTTAAGTAAGGCAAAATCCTTTTACTCCAAATTTAGAATCAGTTCATTTATTAACTGTAAATAGTAGTAATGTCCTCAGTAAATTACTTAACTAAAGAAACTCTTTGTTCTTATTCCTGAAGAATTCAATGATTCTATTATATTTATAGAATGAGGAATTTTGTTTATGCACTTGATGACCAATGCATCCCCCCAAATGAAACATTATTATTATTATTATTTATTACAGGGGGAATGGCCTACAAAAGGGTAAAAATGTTTTCTGCCTCTTTAAACCATCCCCCACTCATTTGGGAATTAAAACCTTTTGTCTTTCCTCAGGCCCATGGTCGGGAGGGGCAGGGGGGTACCCTTTATTCTTTGTACCATGAGAGGGTTTAAAGGAATTGTCCCTAAAAGTCACAAAAATGTCTTAGCTAAAGAGGTGATGAATAGAAATATCAACTATAGTTGCCCAGCAGTAGCCTAAAGCTGAAAACTTTCTCTTTTAAAGCTCCGAATTTGTACTTTAAGGTGAGAATCTGCCAACTTCCTTATTTGCCAGAAAATGAATAAACTTCTCTTTCCTTCCCTCAAACCACTTATCCTCATTTGTCTAATGAGACCTCAGGGATAAGTGCCCAACTTCTGGTAACACAATCATGAAACATGGGAATAAAAAATTGCTGTGCAGATCTGTGAAAAAAAGTTCCTGTAATGCAGAAATTACCTGCAAAAATAATCCCTTATACACTAAACATAATGATTTTTTGATTATTATTATTGTTTCTCTCTTATTAACTCCATGTCAAACTGAGACACACTAAATTTGTATTATGTGAGTTGGCTTCAGTTTACAAGTTTTAATACGTAATGACTCTATGTTAGTCATTATTTTATGAAATTAAAAAAACAGGCTTGGCACCTGTAGCACAATGCTTAGGGCTCTGGCCACATACATCAAGGCTGGTGGGTTCAAACAACGACAGGGACCACATTAAGCTGGGAGCACAGGTGCCCACCATAACACCCAGCTATTTTTTGTTGCAGTTGTCATTGTTTAGCTGTGAGCTGTTAGGCTATGGCACTCTACCCTGGGCTACATAGTGAGACTCGGTCTCAAAAAAAAAAAAAAAGAAAGAAAAGAAAAGAAATTATAAGAATTACAAAACATGGTAATACATCA
Source organism: Nycticebus coucang (assembly GCF_027406575.1). Lineage (NCBI taxonomy): Eukaryota > Metazoa > Chordata > Mammalia > Primates > Lorisidae > Nycticebus > Nycticebus coucang. The sequence continues at coordinate 53,082,648 of NC_069781.1, read as the reverse complement.
TCATACTATATTGTAATCCCACAGTGAGGGCATATAAATAAAGTAGGTCAAAAGTTCTAAAAATAATTTCAACTTTCAGTGTCTTGTTATTTTTGAAATTTATTTCATCACCATCTAAGGTGGGCAAAGAGGTAATGTGGGAAGACTACTCCTGGCAGTCCTCTGGAATGCACGCCCTTTTCACTTAGATTCTCAGTACAATCTTGGTAATGCAAGACAGAGAAAGAAAAACAGAGCAAGATGTATGGGAAGCCTTTATGGACTGGGCCTGCCATTGCTTATTTCACTTCTATGTGTCAAACTGTACTCAGTATCTTGTTAAATGATTTTGCTTTTCATTTCTGAACTTCATACTAACATGACTTCTTTGGCCATTTTCTTTTAAAAACTGCTATGTTAATATTGGATACAGATTCAAAAACATAGATTCACATACTGACTTCACCATTCTTTCTTGACATTATTTTCTCTGTACAGTGATACCTTGGAATCCAAATTTAATTTGTTCCAGAACCCTGTTTGAGTTCCAAATTTCCAAATTGTTTGAGTTCCAAGACAATTTTTCTCTTTTAAAATAGTAGAAGGTAGATTAATCCATTCTTAAGTCCCACAAACTCAAATTTTCAAAATGATTTTAACAATAAATACACTGGATTTTAAGGTAAAATATTAACAAATAATAATATTCAAATAAAAATGTAAATTAATAAAATTAAAATATAAAAACCTAAAAATATAAAGGCCCGTTTCATCACAATTAAACATTTGGTCTGAAACATACTCCTCACTCTTCACAAAGTCCTTAAACTCCTTTATAAACTTTCTGCTGCTTCCAAATTAGAAATAACAGCACTATAGATCCCAGTCCTTTTCTTAAAGTTCTCAAACAACCCCCTACTGGCTTTAAACTCCTTTTGAGCACTGGTATCAGGCCTGCCTTTCACTAAATCATTGTGGAGGACCTTGGCTTTCTCACAGATTAACATCTCTGAAATCACATCACCAGCCAGCTGTTTTTCATTATTCCAAACGAAGAGGAGTTTTTCCTTCTCATCCATACTTTTCGATTGACCTAGATATCTGTGTAGTAACCCCTTTTGCCACATCAGCTGCTTTATAGCTTCTGTATTTTTCAAAACGGTACAAACAGCGATTTAGGCATCCCGAACATAGTAGCGAGATCAGCCATACGTGTATCACTTTCATGCTTACTTTTCATGCTTAATGATAAGATCTTTCTCCACTTCAATTGCAGCTTCAACAGCTTTCCTCTTACTCTTATTTTCCTCAGTACACTTTTTAGGACCCTTGGCAAATACACTTACTTATTATTAAAACACACACACACACACACACACACACACACACAGCGTCAGAGTGGCTCAAACACTGGGGAAACAGCGCACAAACAACATGCTGGGCTTTCGGATTCCAAAGCAGTTTTTGGATTTCGGGCAAAATATGCTCAAATTTTTCTTTCAAATTCCAAGTTGTGCAAGTTCTGGGGCATTCAGATTCTGAGGGCAATACCATAAATCACTTTCTAAAAGATATACAAAATCAATGTATAAATCCTTAATTATAGTGATAGTATTAGGCGGGGACCAAATCTGCAAGTATCAGATACAGGACAGAATGGCAGTCGCTAAGGGCAGAGAAGATGGGGGCCAATTAGGGAAAGGGGATTGCAGGAAAATGAACACCTGTCAATAATCTGGTACCAGCCCACACCTCCCATCGCCCTCCCTGGAGCAAGCCAACTAAAGGATTCCACCTGGGTCTTTCTCCACTTGTGAAGACTGGAATGTATTTTTGGAAGGTATTTTTGCTTGTATAGCTTCCATGTTTACTGCAATAAAAGGTTTTTGTGGGGCAGCGCCTCTGGCTCAAAGGAGTAGGGTGCCAACCCCATATGCCGGAGGTGGTGAGTTCAAACCCAGCCCTGGCCAAAAACAGCAAAAAAAAAAAAAAGAAAAAAGTTTTTTGTGTGGAATCGCTTCCTGTCTTCCATCACTTCATTGTAACAGCCTTGCTTGTGATTCTTCCAAGCGAGAAGGCAAAGAACAGGGCAAGAGTCGGCCAAGATCCTAGCCATGATGATAGTAAAATAGTGAAAAATCACTATTATACATATGCCACTATCATAAGGTTGTGTCACACATATTCACACAAGCAAATGCATATCAATAATAGACTGTCAGTTAATCTGTTTGCAGATATGGATGACACTTAGACTATGAATGAGACTATCAGCTTGCTATTTAAAGTAGAGAAGAAGACAAAAAGATCTCACATAAAAGTAGTAAATGTTTTCAACAGGATAGAGTGATTTTAAAACACTACGCAATTACTATATTTAGAAGATTTTTATTAAAGAATTAATATTCTTACTCTGTCCCTCCCAAATGAACTCCTGTTAAATGTTTGACTCAAATGGTATTTTGGTAATGGAAGTACTCAATCCAACTTCTTTTGAACTTATTACTTCTTCACATTTCTGATTAATAACACATCAGTCTCTCATGCTGAGTTGGAACTCTCCACAAAATGGAAAAGAGTTTGCAAGCTTTGGTCATGAAGTAAAACTATCCCTTGAGACACCAAAGATATAGAGAAGTTTCTATTGTCTTGGATAGGTTTACCTCATGACAACAGACAATAATCTCACACAATTCCATTAAGAATCCGCTTAATAAATCATTCCTTGTTATGATTCCAAAGCCCACCCATTAAGGAGAAATTCCTCCATAAACCTCTCCACCACTGAGCATTTTAATGATTATGGCCAGTCTCTCTTTGGGTCTCCCAGGTGAAATCTTTTGTTCTTTATCACATCTTGATTCCAAGGGCCACACATATGACTCCTTTGCTCCCTTTAATCATACCCATCTCACTAATTGATACCACCATTCCCCAAGTTGATCAATTCTAAAAATTGTAGGTGTCTTTTATTCCTTTGCCTTCTGTATGAATTAACCTTTTTAATTCTCTGTATAAAAAATATACATCTTGATTTCTCCCTATTTTGGACTATGAAGTGAGTGAGAAATAAACTTCTATTTTAATAAACCCCTAAACCTTGTGATTATTTTTAGAATAGTTGACCCACTTCGATTTATATGCCCTCACAAAATATTAAACTAGTGGGCTTATAATGCATTGTGAAATGTCTTCCCATATTTTGCTATACTTTTAGTATATAATTACTCCATGATAGAGTGTTCTATTAAAACTTATAAACTGAAGCCAAAATCACATAACAGAAATTAAATGTCATTTCATAAAAAGAGACCAAAATTTACATGGAAAAGGAAACCATAGAAATGTAAGATCATAGGTTACTCGGTACATTTTTTTAACTTGTTAAAACAGTTCTTTTCAAGCTGTTTCTCTTTTTTATGAATTTGTAATAAGAATCTGTTTTATGTCTAAATCTGCTTTGTACAGCTTTCTGCTGCAATATGTCACTTTTTCTCTGTCTTTTCCAATTCATTCAGCTATTTAAAAGCTGAAGTATACCTGATTTGCCATTTCTAGGGACTAATTAGTACTTCCATTAATTGCATGAGATGCAATATCAGAATAATGGCAGTCATCTTGTTTTGGGTCATGAGGCTACTGGTACTCCAGACTCCATAACAAGTCTTTTCATTAGCATATAATATACTTTAAGTGGGTTTTTAAGTTTTATTTTCAGGTATTAATTGATGCCCCCTTGAGTCTACGAATTAGAAATGTCAGGAGAGACAGCAGTTATCTTGTTGATTGTTCGCTTTGCACATGCTTTCCTCTTTTACTACTTCAATGTTTTAATTATCTGATTATTTTATCTGTTAAGTTGGTGCAATACAATAAGCCTATTCCTTAACTAGATTTTGCAGGTTGACCTTAGAAGAGGAAATGTATATGGAAGAGCTAATATTTATTTGTTTATTTTTTTTGTAGAGACAGAGTCTCACTTTATGGCCCTTGGTAGAGTGCCGTGGCCTCACACAGCTCACAGCAACCTCCAACTCCTGGGCTGAAGCGATTCTCTTGACTCAGCCTCCCGAGTAGCTGGGACTACAGGCGCCTGCCACAATGCCCAGCTAGGAAGAGCTAATATTTTTAAGGTTTAAGGAGAAATGGAATTCCCAGGGCATGGTGGCAGATTAAAAACTGTCAATAAGTTTAGAATAATTAGAAAATTGGGAGTCATACTCGCAAGCTTTGTAATTTCACTTTTTGGTCACATATGAGATTTATCTCATTTTCTAAGATATTTCAAGAAAAAATTGTCTTATACTGTAACTTTATTTACATTGTCAATCCAAGAAAATCCCTAATATCATTTATTTTTTTTTCTATATTCACTTATGTAGTATCATATGTGTAATTCTTTGGTCACAGAAGAAATTTTTGGCATGAATTTAAATATCCAGAGATATTAAATTTAGCAAAAAGTCTCACTTAAAAACAAAATCTTACAATGGCACCAAAGAAAATTTTAGATTTTGCTTCTAGGTAATACAAATCCAAAAGTACAAAATAATTTCTACCTTTTAAATGTCTTATATCGTTGCTGGAATAAAGGGAAAACTTCCCCCTTGTTTCAGAGTATTTGGTGAAAAATCAACTCACAATAAAGCAGATTAATAAGAGAGAAATTATCAAATTTATTTTAACATGTATACACAAAAACCCTCAGAAAACAAAAGATTCAACTCAACTCCCCAATGGGATTCAGAAGTTTATTTGCCTTTTTGATAAAATGAGTTATGGGAGGGGAAAAGAGGCATTCTGTGGAGGGACAGTAAAGAATTACTAGTGAGAATGGATAGTTTCCTCTGGAATTTATCTATCTATCGATTTAGAGACATATTTAGAGACAGAGTATCACTCTGTCACCTGGGATACAGTACCATTGCCCCAGCCTAGCTCATAGCAATCTCAGACTTCTGGGCTTAAGCAATCCTCCTGCCTCAGCCTCCTTAGTAGCTAGGACTACAGGGACATGCTAGGATGCCAAGCATGAGCCACCATACCAACACCCAGTCTCCATTTGAAATTTAATAAATATCTTCTTAAAGAGTCTCTTCAGGTGTGGTCATATTCCTGGTCTTAATAGGGAGGAGAAAAAAGAACAATTGTTTTAAGGCAGTCTGTATATCAGGCAGATAAAGAGAGCTAATGGGGGATGGAGAGGGAAAAGTCAGAAAGACTTTAAGGCTTCTTTAGTCAGTTCAGCATGTCAAAATGCCCTATTTTGGGATAAAAATATTTCTAATTCAAATATATATATATATTTCTAATACAGTCAATGTGTAATGCCACTTTACATTAGAAATTTGTGAATTTCAATAAAGAAAGTTTTCAGAAAAATATCTCAAAGATAAATAACTTCATTCTAAAAGTAAAATACTTTTATTTTATAACCTTTAACTAATTATCCAGAGGGGCTTAAGTGGTATCCTTCGGTCAACCCATAAGGTATTTCAGAGGTGGAGTAAGCTGGAATAGGGAGAGTTGAACCAGAAGGGGCTAGGGCCCTAACCAGATTAGGAAACGATTCTTCCAGGGCTGCCCAATCAGCAGCTGCATTTGCAGCCCAATTTTCTTGAGCTATTTATTAGATCAGCTTCCTTTTGGTGTCTCTTACAGTGGACGATCATCACCTCAGCTGATTTCAGAACAGCCTCTAAAAGCACATGACTATGGTGCCCATAGTCTACTGCACCCCTTGACAGGTAAGGAATCCTCCCTCTCTCCAAATAGATGCTTGAGCATGTAACACCAAGTAAGCATACTGAGAGTCTGTCTAGTCACTCTCTCTTTTTTTTTTTTTTTTGGTAGAGACAGAGTCTCACTTTATGGCCCTCCGTAGAGTGCCGTGGCCTCACACAGCTCACAGCAACCTCCAACTCCTGGGCTTATGTGATTCTCTTGCCTCAGCCTCCCAAGCAGCTGGGACTACAGGCGCCCACCACAACGCCTGGCTATTTTTTGGTTGCAGTTTGGCCGGGGCGGGTTTGAACCCGCCACCCTCGGTATATGGGGCCAGCGCCTTACGGACTGAGCCACAGGCACCGCCCTCTAGTCACTCTCTTGTCTTTGGCAAAAAGAAAGCTTAGATTAGGCTGTGAGTTTGACTAATTGGGAAAATGTACTTTCTGAAAAAGCTTGGACCTCCACATCTCTATTTCCATAGTTACTGTTAGGTAGAGACAGAGAAACGGGCCCCTGAGAAGCAGGGTCAGACGAGGGAGTTGGGCACAGCCTATAGGCCTGGGAAATCTCCAGCAGGAATTTCCATAACCTCCACAGAGTGCTTATGTGACCTATGCAGCCATTAGTCAACAGCTATGACTGGGTGGGACATACCAGGAAGAAAGACCCCAGGGGTCTGGGCAAAGGAAGCCCACCAGCATACATGTAGAGCCAATAACCACAGGTCATTTTAATTTGAATGAACGGAGGGAGGGTGCCACCAATAACCAGGAGAACACTTAAGGCCAAAAACCCCTAGACCAGAGCCAAAAGCAGCAACCCACTTAGGACCTTCTCTGCTGTGCCAGAAGCTTTGCTTTCCTCTTTCTTTTCTTCACAATAAGTTCTCTTGCTTTCATGTACTTGCACTCTGTGAATTCGTTCTTCAATTCCTAAGACCAAGGACCCAGTGAGAAAATTCCAGTGTCACTCCTATAGCATAGATGGCATGTCCTTCCCCATCCCCAATAAAAACCGCCACCATCAGTAAACCACTGATGGGCTTGGGGATGGGAGTTGAGGATAGATCTGCCAGAGGGAGAGAGAGTGGGGTATCATCTCTTCACAATTATGCACTAGCCTGCTGGGGTTCCCTACCATCTCTTCCGTAATAAGAGTAGTGGGATTATGTCCACAAACAGGCAGATCATTAGGAATTACTGGAAATGAATGTTCTGTGGTCACATCCTCCCACAAACAAAGCAAAGGACGTATAAAGATTGTTAAGTGGGAACCCCGAAGACTCTGGTGACCACCCAGGATTGAGTACTCAGTGTTTCAGAGTAGACAAGGAGGACAGAGCAGGCAGTGTCAGTGTCAAGAAGAAAATTTACTGGCCTATCTGCTACCAGGAGGGCTGCCCTTGGCTCCAGTCCAGTTATTATTCTCTGCCTGGGGACTAAGAGGAGCGGACTCCTTCACTGTTGTGTGATGTTCCAGTCTGCAGACTGACTACCCTCCTGGGATGATCAGATAGGGCAGAGTGCAGTTCAATGACCTGTGTGATGGCACCAGTGACAAGGGGACTTGGGCAGCCTGTCCTTCTCAGGGTTTTTGTCCTGTGCTTGTTGGAAGATGTGACACCAGAGGTCCCTTCCATTGGTGGAGACTTTGGTTGTTAGTCCAAATGTGTACTCCAGTGCTGCCATTAACTGAGCACGCTTAGCCTCCTTCCTCCACTCCTTATCCAGAGACTCAAACTCAGAAGCTCTGATGTGGAAAACAAAATTAATGGTAGTCACTAGATCATCCAACAAGGTGGTAGGGTCCTAGATAAGCTTCGGAAGCTTTTTCCCAATATCTGGTGTTGCTTGGGTTAAGAACTTATCTTTTAATACCACCTTTCCCTCATAGGAGTTAAGATCTAGAGTGATGTTCCTCTATTTTCTCCCAGAGTCAATCCAGGAGAGCTATGGTATTCCCCTCAGGCTCTGGATTATGGCAGAAACTTTGGAATAAATGACCACCTGAATAAACTTTGGAATAAATGACAAAATAAATGCCACCTCCTGACAGCACTGAGAGCAGCCTGGACACATAATAAAAAACGTTCTCTGTCCCACCTCTCTCCTGAGGAACTATTATTCTACCCTCGATCAGTCACAGGAACTGCTATCTAACCCACTAGACATCTGGGATTTGAAAGGTGTAATCCAGGGGCAAATTTGTGTGCTTCTGTTAATGCTCAGATCATGTTTTATTTATGTTAACTCTACTAAACCCTCCTGGCTATGAACCAGCGTTGGTCAGAACTCCCTCACTGCTTCCACCAAGGGTAGAAGCTTAGCCATTATTCCCCGTGGTGGAGGTAAAGATGGCACCAGCTACACCTTTGTAGCATCCCCATCATGCCTCACTGAGCATGGGGCAGCATGGAATAGGTGGGAAGCAGGGGAGGATCTCTTCACACCATTGTCTTACTTGGCTCTGTATATGCCTTTCGCCACTGAGGATTTTCACCATAAATAAAGTCTGTACATAAGATACTTAGCCCATGGTCCTTCCTTTTTGTGAAAGAGATCCACTTGTGAGGTATTCGGGTGATCTAGAGTTCCAGGTGGCAGTTGCTGTTCTCCACTGGCCAGCTTGTACTGTGACCAGGTGGTTGTGCAGAAGATGACTAAACATTTCTCCTTCAGAGCATCTGCATCAAACTTGTCCCAGTCTGAATGAATGAAAGTTAAGTAGGAAAAAGTCGGGGAGAAGGGAGAGCTTGGGATCCCCAACAGCTCAACCAATGCAGCCAAAGCACTGGTCCTTATGTCTCCTTTCTGATTTGTAATAAGAGGGGCTTTGCATGACCACTCAAACCTCTTGCTTTTGTGAGCACCAGGATGATAAAATCTGGCTGGTCATTTGTAAAAGTACTATTAACAGTATCAGCAATTGGGTAGTTAGCCATAAGGAAGGAACTTCCTCAGACAGAGCAAAAGAAGTAGCTTGCAGGTGAAGGAGAAAGGCCCAATAAAACCAGGAGAAGAAGTATTTAACCAATTCTCATGTAGGAGGGACATGGTGCCTTCAGGTAACCCAGATCTGTTCATGTACAGGCATGTCCATGGGCTCTGCACCCTCGGGTCTTGAAAGGACCCTGACAAGTAGGCCCTGAGAAGGGGGCACTTTTCTTATTACCAAGTGTACAAGTTCACTCTGAGAGAGTGAGCCAGGCTCTAGATGGCTTAGCATGGACAAAACTAGGGGAGGAAACATTGTCTAGCTTTAATATGGAAAGGGACATAAGAATGCCATCAGATCCAAGAGTAAAGTACATTTATCAAAACCAGTGCAAATACCAGAAGCACAAGAATTATAGCTAGAGACCTATTCCCTAAAGTGAAACAAAATGAAAGACTTCTCCATAACCACAAAGTCTGTGTCTCCAGACTCCTATTACACTACCAAGTTTATTAGCCAGGAACCCAATTGTGCAGTATGATGATGGCGAGGGTAGAAAAGTGAAAGTCCCAGAATCCCTTCAAATGCTGGCTGCAAGATGAGAAGATCTGAAACAAGAGCATTTTCATGAAAAGATGAGCTGGCTTATTGAAACAGAATCATCCAAGTCTGACATTGTTTATGGAATAAGCAAGCGGACTCACCTAGGAAGACTAATCTGAGCTTGGCACCAAAATGTAAGGGTTTGGGCAGTGGTCTGCAGTCCCAGCTCTTAATGTGCTCTTGGCTGAAGAATGAGCAGAACCACTAAATCAAGGTAAGCATGAAACAAGGTTTATTGAGGAAGAGAAAGGTAGGTTTACAGAGCAAGACATGTTTACCATAGACAAGAAATATACCCCTTTCTAGTGGAAAAATGGACTTTGGTTATGGTCTGGTGCCCCTGTCAAGGTGGGACCCTCCTTGTGGTTCCAACATTACCATGGAACTACTGTGATGGACAATTAATGGCATGGTAATTAGTCTTAAATTACTCTCAGTTATTTTCCAAATCCTGTTGTCCGTGGGCTGCCTGGACTGATAGCTGGGGACTTCTTGCATTTCTTCTGCAGATTAACAGAGGTTTCTCTTTTCCCAGGTGTGACAGTTGCCCAGGATAGGATTAATGTAGGGCAGCTCTATGACAGGGCCTGCCCTTGTCCTTCTTCCCAGGTGGAGAAACTGCTCCACAGAGCTCCAAAGCAGAACATCCAGTTTATCTCTTTTTTTCTTGGAAGAGCTGGGATTGTAACTACCAACTTAACACTAACATCTCAAAATAATATTGACATGATATCACCTGTTTATAGACCAGAAAAAACTTTAACATCAATCCTTGCATCTTAAACAATGACACAAAGTCATAACTATTTTTTAACATAAGAATCAAGATCGAATTACTTTAAAAACTATCTAATTGGTCACAAACCATTTTCCAGCTCAAGAGCAAAGTTGAGTACATGTAAAACTTTCAATGATTAAAATTGTTTTAGGAGTCTCTTTGGAGTCTATTAACTGTTGTGCTCATTTTTAAATAAATTACTACATAAAATTTAACAGTTCAGGGATACTTTTTCAAATTTTCTTAGGCAAAAGCCTTTGCTATGGCAACACAAGGTATACATAGTTGGCTACCGGCAACAGTATTCAGAGTAAGCAAGACTAAAGAGACAACGGAAGCCTCCAATGTGATGTAAGCTCTTGAAACTACAGCCCGTGGGGCAGCTTTAAATTCCTTACAGTATTGTTGATATCAGATAATAGGAAAAGTGATTCAGAAACACATTTGGTTTGTACCTTTACATAGAAAGTAAAGTCACTAGAAGGAACTGTATCTGCCGTAAGATTAAGAGACCAAACCCAAAATATCTCCATAAACCTTTGACCATAGTTTTTGTTTCAGTGCTACCATTGATGTAGAGTTTTAGTTATTAAATTTACTGACACTAATTTTTGTATAGGCATATTTATGTTTTTACTTGAGTAAGAACCTTAAACATACATATGTTTTTGCCTAACTCAAGAGATTTTATTACACTATCGGTATTAAATTAGTCTTCCAAGATCACATATACCAGTCATTTTGTTTTGGCTGAGTTTATAGTTTTATAACTTCTGTGTCAAATGCTCACACCTTCAAAAATAAAAATGACCAGTAAACCTAAGACAAAAATGTATGCTGACAATTTTGAAGATGTTTTTATTTTTATTTTACAAAAATACATTTTTTAAAAACCTGCTTCGTCAACAAAGATTAATAAATTCACATGAACTTGAAAATCATGTATTTAGTTTATGAGATATCTTTTTATTTATAAGCCAATTTGGTACCATGTAGATGTATAACACATGTACATACACAAAACTCATTTAACACAAAGTTTCAGTACCTTTCATCTTAGAATTCCAGGCTTGGGATCCTTGGAATTTGCATCTAACCCTTTACATTATGTTTTTGTTCCTCTCTTTTGCTTTCCAACTTCAAGAGTCCCTCCCTGCACCTCAGCCAAACTGTCTTCATGGACAAAGATATCTCTCAAGCTCTTAGACCTTAGAACAGAGATGTCTTATAATCTCTCAGATTTTAGGGTGAAGGCATCCTTTAAGATATTAGACCTTAGACTTGTTGCAAGAGGAATCACCAATGGAGGTGTCTTTCTACCTCCCAGACTTCAGATTGTATTTGTAATGCCATTGACAGGAAATTCCAAGTAGGAAGAAGAGGTAGTAGAGGTAGAGAACTTAACAGACTCCAAGTTTACATTAAATACAACAACACAGGTAAGCACTCAAAGAGAAATTCAAGAGATTCCAAACAAATGCACTACAGTTTAGCTAATAACCCCAGGGAGTACCAAATCAAAACAATTACATCAGAGGCCTTCAGAATTTCATTTCCTACCCTTACAAATTGTACTCAACCACCCCAAAGTGGGAGATGCCCCTTTCAATTTGGGGAGCTTCGAAAAAATTCCCATTTGGGGGAAGGTCCATGTGCCTTAGGGTAGGTTAAGGAAGATAATGAGTCTTAGCTAGGAAGTTTGCCCAGAGGCCTTCAGAATTTCAACCCTTGGTCTTGCAGAAAATCTACCATTTCTAGGAAACAATTCAAAAGATTGAATAGCTAATTAAGGGAGAATATTATAAAAAACATATAGAGGTCATTGAAATTTGTTCATGGAGTAAGGGTTAAGGGTTACATGATCCTTAAAAATTTAAAACAGTTTTATAAAAGGAGTTTCTTTACCTGAAATATTGGTGTTCCTCCTCAATACCTACCACAACCAGGGACATTTAAGACAGAAAACTAAATACTACCAGACAAGAGTATGACCTATTGTGATTGCCTTGATTAGACCATGGAGAATATTCTGATGTGTACTTTTAAGTAGTTCTGAGGAAGAACTTATTTCACTTTTAGTGGATTCTGGAGTTAGAATTATTGGGTTCCAATTCAGGGCCGGTTAGGGATGTGTGTCATCTGGAAATGGTACTTAGTATCTCTAAATTGTGTTTATAAATGCAATTATAGTATTTAGAAGTAAATTCATTTATAAAGCATGTAGAAAAGTGCTGATATAAAAGAAATGACTCAAGGAACATCAAATGTTTTTATTAGCTCTTAAAGAGAGCTAGTTCTGGGCATTTTCTTTGTACTATTCAGACTAAGTTAGTGAAAGCTAGAACAGACAAGAGCAAAGGAGAATTAGGCTTTTTGGTAAAATGCCCAGACTTTGCATTTCAGAATATAAGCAATAGTAAGTAAGACCACCCATTTAGGATAGATAAAACAAAACTTCATATGTTTTAGGCCTTCCAAAGGGAAGAATTCCAGTAAAGAATAGACTTTCTCTTATTTATTAAATTCTTAAGATAGCACACTCTATCTCCCTTTTCCTGCTGTATATCCCTGCATGTGATATTTTGTACTTTTTAAAAATAGGTTATTCCGTGGAATAATTGGTTTGTCTTACAGAAATAAATCTAATCTTGTTTTGTTACCTACTTTAGAAATATAAAACATGAAAATAAAATATCCTCCCAAATACTTTCATGATCCTTTAATTTTTTATTATTTTGCTATAAGTACTATAAAATTAATACCTCTTATAGGAACTATCTACTGTATGCCAAATCCATAAAGTGCTATAAAAAATTTAATGAAAATTAAATTTAATAAAAAAAGTAATGAAAATTTTTTTATATTCTTAAAATTTAATGAAAATCTATAACAAAAGTACTATTGTTATGTCCATTTCATATTTCAAGAAACCACAGCTTAAATTCCATTCAACAAATGTTAATATTTATATTTTGGCTGGCAAAACATTTTTTCAACCTCAATTTTTTTTCTGTGTATAAAAATTTACATTAAGTAAGTATGCACCATAAAATGTAAAAACAAAGAAATAAATAGCTTTCTAGTAACCTCATTAAGTTAAAGAATATAGGACACAATAAATCTTCATTTAATGTCCTTAATAATTTCTTGGAAACTCTGACTATAAGTGGAAGGACCTACAGCAGATCTTTAAATAAAATCCTTTTTAAAACATTGTTTTATTACCATGTTGACAAGAAAATGAAAATTCCTTTTGTTATACATCATTTCACTTAAAATCATAGTTTTCAAGTGTTGGGAGAAATTTTTCTGCAGTAGGTTCATGGTTTCAGAGATTCAAAGAACGAACTGATGGACAACAGATCAGTGGTAAAATAGGATTTATTAGCTAGAAAGGATTGTAGAAGGAATAAAAAGCATCAGAGCTTCTGACAGAGGGAATGACCCAAATGGGAAGTTTCCACATGGGTTACATACTGTTTTGTAAATAGGGAGATCTTGAGAATAACATTTGGCTGGGACTGGCAGTCTTTAATGGTGATTAGTGAATGAGTAAGTATATTAACAAATGAATGTAGTCCTTCCAGCTCATGGCAAAAATGTCAGGAAGTCTACTATAGAAGAGGCCCAGCTTACATGAAATATTGGAAAAACTGCTTTTCTACTGCTGTGCTTGTATTCAAAGAGTGCGGTTTGGAGGAAAAAAGTCTGATTGTTTAGGTCTGGAAAATGGGGGCCCTTGTCCAGCCCTGAATGGGGTGGGGAGCTCTGTATCACAAGAACCTATCAGTTACGTTGAGAATTGACTTATTATATATAACTTAAATGAAAACCCAGTTCAACACAGTTGAACTCGAAAGAAATAGAACAAAATATAACTCGGAACTGAAAATCAGATTTCAAGATTGCTCTATGTAATTAAGAAGTGAATATACTTACATGTGTTACTGAAATTTCAGCACTTTTCCCTTAAAGGTGGTTCAGAAAAATAAGGAGAGAGAAAGAGTAGCTCATTAATTTGGCAGAAAATGGGTAGAATGGCAGACTCCTGTCTCAAAATGCCAGCATCCCCCTCTGAACAGAAGCACTGAGCTTTTTAAGGGTTCCAGTCAATCTCATAATCCCATTTTGGACTAAGACAATCTTATTGCCTCTGCCTGGACTATTTATCTTCAGGTACAATGATCTTGTGTCTTCTGCCCAGAGATGCTCTTGAAATTTATCCTGTGGCACAAAGAACAAAACATATTCCCCTGCCTCTCCCTCCACTGGCCTGAGACAAGGATATAGATTTTAGTTCTTAAAAAATCAAAAGGGGCAAGAGAGAGGTTTAAGAGATGGAGAACACATTTATGCCCTTTTTCAGGTCATTCTCTGTCATACATGGATTTTATTGAATTCTTGAGACAGAGCACAGACCCCCTCTTAGAGCCCCACTGCACCCTCCAGGCATGGAAATAAAGGAAAATCTCCATACTTCAGGGGAAGTTTTAGGCACCCAGCTAGCCTTAAAGTGTGAATAAGAATAGCAATGTTCCCCTTGGCAAGCCAGAAATGGGAGGTGCTTGGTTCCCTGAAGAAACTTAATATATATTCTTGAGGGTTGTTTCTAGAAACATATACCAGATGAAAAATACAGATAAGGGGGACTGAGGAACCAAGCTCTGATCATCATTCTTTTTTTCTAAATGACCCCCATGAGGCCTGTCATATATTTTCATATTCCCTTCTATGAATCTAAAATATCTGAATTCATTTATCTCACCCTGCTTCAGAATATCCTGCCTTTTGGGGTCAGACCAAAGTATAACCTCATGTACTACTTTGTAATTTTCCTTCCTGAAATTTCTTTCCTTGCCTTTAAAATCCCTGATTTGTAAGCCATCAGAGTGTCTGAGTCTCAGGTGATAGCTTCCTGTACTCTTTGCTTGGTGTCCTACAATAAAGCCTTTTCCTCCCATTGCATGTCTTAACTTCAGTATTTGATTTTGCTGCACAGGCCAAGCTGACCCCAGTTTGGTTTGACCTCAACAAAATTTTGTTTATATTGGCCAGGTACACTGGCTTATGCATACAATCCTACCACTCTGTAAGGCCAAGATGGGAAGATTGCTCAAGTTCAGGAGTTCAAGACCAGCCTGAGCAAGAACAAGACCCCATCTCTACTAAAAAATAGAAAAATTAGGAAAGCCCTGTGGAAGGTACCTAAAGCCCCAGCTACTCAGGAGTCTAAGGCAGGAGGATGACTTGAACCCAGTAATTTGAAGTTTCTGTGAGTTAGGCTGATGCAATGGCACTCTAGCATGGGGCAACAGAGTGAGACATTGTCTCAAAAAAAAAAAAAGAAAGAAAGAAAAAAGAAAATGTTTATATTAATCCCTACCTCCAGGTGAAAAAATAAAGTGAAAATTAGCCAAGACATTATAGACTGAAAGATTTTTTTTTGCAACCAGCAGACTATTACTCAATAAATTTTTATTGATCATTAGAAATTACAAACAAATAAGAAAGAAAAGAGATACACTATGTTATGTACAATGAATACACTATAAAACAACAGAATTGTTGATTATAATCATCAAATGAAAGAATTGGGTTGCTAGTATTAAAAAACAAAAACATAGGACCCCCCTCAACAACAACAACAACAAAAAAAAAAAACCAATAAAACAATTGACCTCCAGCCTGCATCCCTGTCTAATAATGAGAGGACTAATCAGCTCAAGTTAAAACTTCTGGTGATCTTCAAAACCTGATAGGTAGAGCCAATGTTATAAAACCTTTAAGGAGATAAGGTTTATAAATAGTTCTAGTATATATGAAGATTTTATCTTCATTATGCCAAGATAAGTTTGTTTTTAGATTTTCAGGGGTTTATTTTAAATTTTTTTTCTCTATAAAAGAAATACTGATTTATCTGTCTCCTATGCCTTAAACCAGGGTTATCCAACCTGCAGCTCAGGATGGCTATGAATGTGGCCAACACAAAATTGTAAACTTCCCTGAAAAATTATGAGTGTGTCATGATTTGGGGGGTGGAAATCAGTTCTATGTTTTTCAAGTGTGAACTTCGTAGACATCAATGTTGTGTCTCAATGACATACAAAATAAACATACATATGCCCTTGCTAGTTGTAGGTATGCGTGGCTTTGGTGTAAGGCAGTGTGCAGCTTCAGTGTGTCTGTCATCTTCCAAGCACAGACAGTCCAGTTGACACCATCAGACATTACATGTGCTTTTGGTGACTTAATGAGGCAGTGATTATCAAAACTATTTCAACCTACCATTACAATGTTAGGAATTTTATGTTATTTAGAAGTCAGGTAAGCATTCTTATTTGATTAAGAGTACTTCCACATCATGGCATCGTCCACTGCACTTTACAATCAGCCCTCTGCTTCACCCTCCATCAGTAGCTGACATGTGGAAGGGCCCAAACCTTGCTTTCTATTTTCCTATCAATTAATTTTTTTATAATAAATGTAAATACAGTTCCTTATCCATTAATTCTTTTTAATCCCAGCATAGCCTCTATAACATTTCAAAAGAGAACAGAACCCCACAAAAGAACAATTATAGATAAAAAGAGATGGTTCAATGAAAAGAGGACAGATGACTATGTTTTTGTCAAAGCAAAGAGTAAGGCATTATGCTTAATTTGTAGGGAATCTGTGCAAGTTTTCAAAGACATCCAAAATATGCTGCCAAATTCAATGTGTACGAAGGATTGTATCGTTAAGGACAAAAGAGCAAAACTGAAAAAATCTGTCTTCTCAACAATTTTTTTTTTTTAAGTTACAACTCAGATTCCATTGTAAAAGGTAGTTATGTGGTAGCATATTTAATAGCAAAAACATCAAAACCATTTATTGATTGTGCATTTATTAAATAATACATGGAAAGCACAGCAGATACAATTTTCACTGAAATAAAGGGGAATGTTTCTAAAATAAGTTTTTCCCACCAAACTATAGCCAGGCTAATTGAAGAGCTTGTAAAATCTGTTGAAAGAAGCTTAGAGAGTAAAGCTGCTAATTTTATACTTTGGAAGATGGATGACAGCATTGATGCTACTGATACAGCTCAACTTGCCATTTTTATTGGAAATTTTTTTTTTTTTTTGAGACAGAGCCTCAAGCTGTCACCCTGTGTAGACTGCTGTGGCATCACAGCTCACAGCAACCTCTAACTCCTGGGCTCAAGCGATTCTCCTGCTTCTGCCTCCCAAGTAGCCGGGACTACAGGCACCCGCCACAATGCCTGGCTTATTTTGGCTGCAGCCATCATTGTTGGTTGGCAGGCCCGGGCTGGATTTGAACCTGCCAGCTCAGGTGTATGTGGCTGGCGCCTTAGCTGCTTGAGACACAGATGCTGAGCCATTATTAGAAGTATTCATGTTGAATATAATGTCACTGATCAATTGTCTTCTTTAGTACCATTAAAGACACAACTAAATCAAGAAACTTATACAAAGCTGTAAAAAATACATTGAAGTGGTTTACATGGTCCATTTTTGACATATCTGGTATAGTTACTGATGGTGACTCAGCAGTGGTGGGTAAAAAAGAGGAACTTCTAAAATCAATAGAAGATGATGCAGCTTCCACTCAAAACTCTCATTTGATTATCACTGAATAGTACATCAAAAAAAATTGTGTGTGCAATAACTTTAAAAATGAAAACATCATGCAAAGTGCAAAGACTGAATTTCATAAGGGCCAAGGGATTGAATCATTACCAATTCCAGGAATTCCTTAAAATCACTGGTGCTGACTGACTTTGGTGACATCATTTACTTCTCAGAAGTGAGATGGCTACGTTGAGGCTAAATGTTGAAAAGATTTTAAGATTTGTGACATGTTTCAAGTCATTTATGGTATCAAAAAACAAATTTGTGCCAGAACTTGACAATGAAAGCTGGATAAAGACTTCACATGTCTAGTGTATTTAACCACTCATTCAAATGAATTAAACATATGTCTTAAAGGTGAAAATGAATTTATCCATACAGTGTTTCAAACCATAGCTGAATTCTAAATGAAGATGAAAATTATGGCAAGCTCATGTGAAAACAAACAATTTGACATGTTGTCTAAACACAGTCCCGTGAACAGCAAGAAATACGTACCATTGCTTTGTGATTTGATACAAAAATTTGAAGATTTCAAGAATTCCAGGAAAATAATCAATATTTTGATGCACTTGTCATTTCATTTTCAGTCCACATGAATATGCTACCTGCCAATTTTCAAATGGAATGCAGAGAGCTGCAATCCGACATCAGACTTAAAGAAAAGTTTGATCATGTCCCTTTGCTAGACTTTTACAGGTCCTATCTTCCCAGATACAAATATCCTTTGCTTCAAAATCACACCTTATTCAGTTTTCACTTTTTGGAAGCACCTACATTTGTGAGCAACGATGTCCAAGAATAAAGCTCATTCAGAGTAAAAGTAGAATCAAAATATCTGATGAACACCTGATAACTTACAGAGAATTTCAACCATTTGCATCAAACCAGCCATTGCTGCCTTCGTTATTCCCAGGTAATGTCAAATATCCTGCTAGTTTTACTTTTATAATATAAAATATCAAAAAGCAAAACAAGACATTTTATTACTTAGATATGCACATTTTTCTATATTGGTTATCACAAACTTGGCATCTACTAGAGGATTTTAAAAGGCTCTCTGAATGGATACTGTATAATTAGTATTATGATGTGAGGACTTTTTGGTTTATCTGTGGTGGTAAATATTATGAAAATATGCACAAATCTTTTTTGCTTTTCCCCCTTTCCTCATCGGCTCTATTAGTGCTTCTGTATTTAATGTGTGGCCCAAGACAATGCTGCTTCTTCCAGTGTGACCCAGAAAAGCCAAAAATTGGGACTCCTCTGCCTTAAACTATGTCCTGAGATGTATGAGTTAAAATTGATGAGCACTACATTTAGAATCTCTTGAGGATGCTTTGGGAACACACAGTAAAGGACGTCTAACATCTCTATTCACATGAACTAAGCACAGTCTATAATTTCTCTTGAGATTCAGTATCCTTTTAAAGTGACTATTCTATCTCACCCCACAAGGTTGAAAAAAGAATCACATACAAAATCTACTGCTCACGTAGAGTAGGTATGACATTTACATCTTGTCTCCATTGCTATATACTTTAATAAGAATTAGGAGGAAATGCCTAATGTACATGATATTCTTCTGTTTAAAATCCTCATCAATGGCTGTCAATTAAGAAGAGAATGATGCCTCAAATCTTCAGCTTAGCATTCAAGGCGGGCTATAATCTACCCTATGTCTACTTTCTCAACCTTAGTTTTTCCCAACATACACAATATCATGTACATTTTGGAATTCTTCCCCAAGATGACTTAGTTCAAATATATACATAGACCTTCTGTAAGTTGCCCGCCCAAGGGACTGTAACAAGCTGGTCAACATCTGGAGGTGGTCAGCATAAGGAACGAGTCCTACTGTACTGTTACATACATGTGGTGCATGTCCAGGCTTGAAAATGCGGTGAATTTAAGCGGTGGTCGATGTAGAGTAGTCAACTACGGAGGTTCTACTGAGTGTGTGTGTTGTGTGTAAGTATATATAGAAAATGCATTATTTTATTTTTTCTACAGAAGACAAATTTGTTCGTGCACCCAGAATCCATTTCCTCTTTTTCTGTTAACTAAACCTAACATCTCTCTCTGTGAGTTCACCCTGTCTCACCATTCTCAACACTCGTATTTGAGGCTAGATGATCTCCATGCTCAGCTCAGATATGGTAACTGTGAACTAAGTCTTTCTAATTTTATTATATACCTCTGGCTAAAATAATTAGTTCAGTGATGTAGAAGTGATCACAGTAAGAGCTATGAGAAGTAATAACATATTTTTTCCTATTATACTTAAGGGAAAGTTACTCTAGTTATTCCTTCCAGATATAAAAAGTAAAGCCCATAGCCCTGATATCATGAGTTGAGAACCAGCTTATACCTACACTAGTGATGAACATTGAACTTGGAGAGGTAAACAGTTAAAACTGGAGAAATAAATATTGAGTTTTTGTAGACATATTTTAACCTCTAAATCAACTATTATCTAAACTCTATCTATGAATTATTTAAATGAGTCAAAACATTTCTTTGTGGATTTTCTTTTTTCAGCTCAGGGAAGCTCAGCTCTGTTTTGGGTTCACTGGAGATTTCTAACTGATGCTTCTCCCATAGTTAACAAAAATCTAAAAATTTTACACATTTGTTTTCTTCTCTTAGGGAGTTTACATCTATTTTGGAATATGAATTATATACAAATTAAAAGTGAACTAAGAACACATAATTAATAAGTCCAAATAAGGAATTGTGGCAACAGCATTAAAGATGTTTCAAGCAAGAATTGATTTGGGCCAGAAAGGATAGTAAGATTTAATATAAAATAACTATACATTGAAGAGTGAGCAAATGGAACTTTAAAATCTGCCCTCACACATTACAAATTTTATAACTTTGATGTTTCTTTGCTAAATAATCTGGTATATTTTGTTTCTATATTATAGCACTTAGCAATTTCAATGGTTATATCAATCTGGCACACTGAAAAAAATTTGTTTTTCATTGCCTTTCAAATGTGGTTTTGCTTTTATATTTGACATCTGATTCCAGAGTCATTATCATGCCATTTGGAGAAATATTTATGTTTACCATAGTATTTTCAACAGAATGCTTCCTTAAAAAAAATCCATAAAGTTAGCCAATCAAGAAGATAAATGGTCTGCAGCTGTTTCCCGCCCCCCTCCTCTGTCCTATTAACACTCCAGCCTTACCCAACTCCTTCATTTATTCTCTGTTTTTAAAGGAGCTCTTAATTACTTCCATTGCCATTTCAGTTGTAAATGCTTCTTTATTGCCATTTTTTCATTAGAATAAATCCTCCAACCTATTCAAGAATCTGACACTTTACCACTGATTTACAAGTGATTCAATTTTATTAATCAGATGCCTGTCCTGGCTTTGGGATATCTGTACTGCCCTTGCTGGTAGCTATTAATGAAGGGCCCTCTTTCTTCGTCCCTATTTTCTGGAATATATGCAGGTACATTTTCAGCATTTTATTTCGGGAAGACTGAAATTAGAGAAGAACTTAAGAAAACAGAGAATCTTGTAATTGTCTTGAAAAGAGTTATTATTTCATGTTTTTGGCTGTACAAACTGTAGTTGCAGTGGGGATAATGAGACCTATAAAAAATTTTTCTGAAATTTTCCATTAGAAATTCTTTCTTCATAGATTTAAAGTCACTCTTTAGTTTATAACCTTGGCACCAAATCATGATGCCACTGTACAATATTCTGAAAGCAAAATTAAACAACACACAAGTAACCACATTAAACAAGTATGGTGGGAAAAAAAAAAATCTGGGCAGGGACTATGGCTCAAAGAGTAGGGCGCCGGCCCCATATACTGGGGGTGGTGGGTTCAAGCCTGGCCCTCAGCCAAAACTGTAAAATAAATAAACAAACAAACAAAACAAGTATGGTGGTTCATTTTAGTATTTCTTTGCATGTTCAGAAAATTCTCTTCAAAATATATTTGATATTCTAAGATTTTATATATATATATAGAGAGAGAGACTATATAAGACTATATATCCATGAACTCTTATATCAGTGTATTTATATACACATATGTCAACTATATATATAATACTTTGTGGCCCAGGCCATTCAAAAGTCATGTTTACTATAGTGATACAGATCCAAGTGCTCTGCACATTTTACTGAAAAGACAAATTAGACTGGATCGTCTTTCCAATTTTTGACAGTGTGAAATCAGAAAAGAGGGTGTGAAAGGCTTATATTCTTAGATTTTTGAGCTGAATCCAAATTTTGTATAATAGCTTTTACCGACAGCCTGCACTGAGTGATGGAAGAATGAGATGAAAGATGGCAAAGGGAATTGTTGCTCCCTGCTTAGTTATTATTCAATGTAGTGTTTCTATAAAACAAAACAAAGAAGGGTAAATGGGAGCTTTTGGATATTAAGACTTTTCATAAAGTTCCTAAAAGCAAAGTATAGAATTTTCAGAAGAGAGGTTGAGGTTTCCATCTTGGCTTCATCTACTAATTAATAATAATGTGACCCTTAATTTCAATTCACTTCAAATTTAGATTTCTTACCTAAAACAGGCTTAACATGTCTACTCAGGAAAGTAGATGTGATAACTGAATGGGGAAAAAGCACAGAAAAACTGGTTCCTGGCATAATGGGGTTCTGGCTCCTCTTTTCTACATTTTATGATGGGGTACAGAGGAGTGTCAAGAGCAGATGGCCAGAGACCCAGAGTTCCTGTGTTAAGAGAGCAGAGGGATACTATACTCCTATGGGGGGGGGGTAAGGTAGTTTTGAGTCATGAAAACTCAGAATTTTTGTACTTAGTGAAAAAAAATATATGTATAGATGATGCTCCTACCTAAAATTATTCTAAACTCTGATTCTGTTACCACCAGCCATCTGGACGTGGGCTTTATGCATCTTAAATCACACAACCCTAATAGGTTGAACTTAGATATTTTCACATCTGCCGTTAATACATCCAATTTATATGGTGGCTATAGTTTCATATACAATCATGTGTTACTTAACAATGGGGATACATTCTGAAAAATCTGTCCTCAGGCAATTCTGTCTTTGTTTGAACATTGTAGAATGAATTTATACACATTTCAAGGATACAGCCTACTCTCCACCTAGGCTATATGGTATAGCCTATTTCTGCTAGGCTACAAACATGTAAATACTGAATACTATAGGCAAATGTAACACAATGGTACATATTTCTATATTTAAATGTAGAAAAAGTACAGTAAAAATACAGTATTACTAATAAAGTCTCATGAGACCATCAGCATATATTTGATCTATCATTGACTGAAACATCATTATAGGGAGCATGACTGTAAACCGAAATAAGGCTACGCTAATGTGTTGGTCCTGTTAAAGTTTGCTATCTCTCTCTGTATATAGACATTTTTGATTAGTTGGAACTAATAAAGTGTACCATAAAGATGAGACTTAAAAGTCATAATTCATATACATACACACTCTACAACACACACCGTTCTCTAATTCACTCTAATTTACTATGCTTTATAACATATTTGCGTGAATATAAACACAATCATTGTGAACAAAATGTATTATTTAAGGGTGGTGCCTGTGGCTCCAAGGAGTAGGGTGCCGGACCAATATGCCGGAGGTGGTGATCCAATGCATTTTGTTTTAAATATTTCCTATATCTTTTTTGTTTGACAAGACTATGTTCGGCCCTTACACCCATTCATAAGACCTTTGTTTGAGCCTGTTTTATTGTTTGTTATATCTTTACAATGACTTGTGAAATTCTTTGATGATTTTTTTTTGTTGCTTTCTTCCATGTTTTTAATACATGTATCTCCTTTGAGGAGTTATAAGGCCTTAAACAAATATTTATAACATCTTCTTAATTCTTTCCATTGGCTGGTCTACATAGGCTGTAGATAAATGCCATATTACTTCATTCATTATCTGCTGAGATTATAACTGAGATTGATTTTGTAGATTTTTGAAATTTTAAATTTAATATGTAATGATTTGTCCCCAGTTTTTGCAATGCTTTTACTTGTCTTAATAATCACTGTACAATCCTCACATGCTTTCTGTTCTCTCTTTTGCCTTTTCCAAATTCAATCTTCATATGCTGAAGCTTAAGCTTCCATAGTCTAACCCCACTTTCTAATTGTCCACATAGATCTCTTATAAGTACGCTTAGTGTTCATCCACTAACTCTTGCTGGTCTAGCTACTCTCCTATCTTTTGAGGTACGATACATTTTATGTGGACTTTCTGGACACCCATGTTTGACAAGGTCACAGACCCATCCTAGGAAAAGTGCTACCTCAGTGCTGAATATCACCTTTGAAGTACTCTAAAGGAAGCTATGCAGTGATACCAGCACTTAGACCACCCTTCAAAGCAATTTTGTAACTTTTTCAGGAATAGCCATCAAAGCTGTCATTGTTTTATCCTCGCTGTCCTAAAAGTCATCTAAGTGTCCTCCTTTCAACATTTCCTTTATCTTTGGGTGAATAAAAAAAGTCACCAGGGGCCAGATCAGGTGAGTATGGGTGGTGTTCCAATACAGTTATTTGTTTGGTGGCCAAAACTCCCTCATGGACAGTGCCTTGTGAGCTGATGCATTGTTGTGATGCAAGAGCTATGAGTCGTTGGCTATGATTTCCCGTTAAGGTTTTCCTGTTACTCTACTGATGTTTACTTTGTCTGCTGTGCTTCTCACAATCAGCCAATGACTGTGACACACAATTTGATGAATTTTTGCAATATTTTCATTGGTTCTACTCATTACTGGCTACCTCAATTCTTTTCATCTGAGATTTTATTTCTCTCCTCAGAAAAAGGTTTAACCCGTTTGAATGCTACCATTTTCTTCATGGCATTATCCCCACAAACCTAGACAAGCATGTCCCTAATTTTACTTCCACTCTTATCAATTGTAATAAGAAATTTAATGTTTATTTATTTCTCTAATTCAAGCTCTGAAATGCTTGAGATGGCACACAAAAACATGCAACAAAAATAATGACTGCCACTCAGCAAAAAACTCCACATGTCAACACAAACACCACTATGAGCCACCAGGTTATATGAAACCTGGCTGAGGTTGTTTGTTCAGAGTGGCCAATGTAAGTGCACAGGGGCAAGTTTACAGATTTAATTGTCAGACTTCATAGTTGTAATGGATTGAGACTTTGAAATTGCTCATCAAGAATATCAGGCTGATGTTCCTGAGGGTAAAGTAACTGATAGTATTGCCCATTATCTCTGTGGGAGATCATTATATTCTCCTTAGGTGTTGTAAATTTA
Organism: Nycticebus coucang; assembly: GCF_027406575.1. NCBI lineage: Eukaryota > Metazoa > Chordata > Mammalia > Primates > Lorisidae > Nycticebus > Nycticebus coucang. The sequence goes on along the minus strand of NC_069781.1, from coordinate 53,057,705 downwards.
TATTTAAATCAATATTTCCCTTTAAAGTCTACATTATTCCACGTACATGTCCTGAAAACCATGGTCCTGTTCAAAGAAATTTTGAACACATTTTTCTTGGAATAACTCTCAGTCAATATAAATATCAATATGACACTAGTTGTAATTTCCCCCAAAGTATCCTACTTTCTCAAAGGTTTTTCTGATTGATGTTTTAGTATTTTCCTTGCACCCTTTCATTTTTTCTTTGTACTTTCTTCTACTTTGTACTTTTATGGAGTCTTATACCTCCATCCTAGTTTTCTGTTATGAATTGATCACGTGGAACTTTTCAGTAGATAGTTATTACTATTTACACTTTGTATAAACTGATTTCCTAGTTGTCTTGTCTGTCACTTAGCATGAATTATTAATAGTTCGTTTGAGTTTGCGTGGTTTATATGAACAAAGACTATTTATTTCCCAAAAATACACCTGTAAAATTTAATTCTACTTTTCCTGTCCATGTTTATAAAATAAGGACTCCTTATGAAGGAATGTTGGTTTAGGGATTTTTTTAGTTTGCAGGAATGTTTCAGTTTCCATGTTGTCACTATTTTTATACATCTAAATTATCTAAACAGTTCCCTTTCATAGGCTCATTCTAAAACCCTATCTGTGTGGCTATAGTTTTGTCTATATGCAAATTAGGCAACCTAGGCTTTTAATCTTGGCAAGACTGTGATGTCCTTCACTGGATGAAAGCATCCCTTTTGTTTGAATCTCATGAAGCGCTCTAGCCAAAACTAGGTCTTGTAGTCATAATTTGTACACACAGGAACTCTAAAATATCCATTCACAGTTTAGCCAGCTCCACCTCCAAAATACGGCATCATCTTCCATTTCCTTCTATCTCCATCATCATTTCTCTCATCTAAGTCTTACATCTTTCACCTGTATCGCTGCAATAATTGGTCTTTTCTCTTGTGCTCTCTGATCTCATCTCTGCACTGCAGACAGAGTCATCTAAATGCCCAGTTCATGTAAAATCCAGATTCTCAGTGTGATCTTTTGAGCTCTGCCTGCACTACTCTCTGATTCACTCCCTGGCCTTATCTTCTCTCACTCATGGTCCTTGTGTAACACCACAGTCTCCCTGGCTGCCTGTCAGTTCTGTACCCATCAGCTATTGCCCACAAACACCATTTGCTCTTATTTTTCTATCTTTCTGAAATCTCCTCTCCAAATTTTCCTAGTACTGGCTCTTTTTTGTTCTGTAGGCATCAGCTAAAATTGTACCTTTATATAGAGGATTTCTCTTACTATCCTCCCTAAATGACAGCCTCTTTATCATTACCCGTGTTTTATGTGTATATTTCCAGACTCTTTTCTCAAATATTATTTTCTTCCATGATTTTGAGAACTCCTTATTTCGTTGTATCCCTAACACCTTTAATATTGCCCTCTGGATAAAAAGCAATCAACCGGAATCTGTTTAAAAAAATGAATTAATAAGTGAGTAAATTATGTAAAGAAGTGAATTCCACCTTATTATACTCATTGCTGTTTTTTGACTCCCATTCCAATTACAAATCTTACAGATGCAAAGCAATGCTGGAGAATGAGACAGGGAAGATATAAAATCAAAGAGAATGTCCCACAAAGCAGAAAAAAAGTCATTTCCAAATACTTCAGCCGCTAGTTATGACATTGCAACTGGAGAAAACTCCTATGCAAATTCAGTCATGCAAGCCCCATTTAGCTCAGGAAAATGTGTAGAAATTGATTGAGTGAGCAGCTGGTGATATTGTAGTCAGGCTCTCTGGAAGTTAATTGGAAAGCATTGTGAAAATTCCTGACATTGTACATAGAGCTGTACTGACTTCCATTGTGCCCCAGACACTCATCACACACAGTTGCTCTCCTACTATCACAAAATAACTGGATGCCTTCGAGTCTCTGATGACTCTTGTCAATAGCCTGTTAAGAAAACGGAGGCGGAGGGAATGATGAGCTGAAGCTAGAACTTTTATAATTGGAATGAAAAGTCCCTAATCTTACGTTTTTTTTTTTTTTTTCTTTCATGAAATGTTGTTTTTCCTCTTATGGAAAAAGACAAACTCCACTTTAGACTTTCCTTTTATATTATTCTCATGGAAAATCTAGAATTAAAACTGAATTGCTTTCTTTTCGTGCTGTTTTATTTATGTATCTGTATCAGTTATGTATTGTCATGAAACAAATGCCCATATTTAGTACTTAAAACTCCAAGTGGCCATTTTTTGTTTCTTGGAGGTCTGAGGTTCAACGTGCCAGTGCGGTTGTTCTGAAGTGGGCTTGCTCGTGAGACTTTGAGGGTCAGTTTGGCTGATGGGCTCAGGTGGCCTCATGGGCAGCGGCAGGGCTCTTCTCCACGTGCTCCTCACATGTTTAGTGACTGTCATATTCTAGGCGTTGAGCTCTGTGCTGGTAATAGAAAGATCAATACAACTCTTTGACCTTGAAGAATTCAGAGGCCAAAAGAAAGAATTAGATACATAGACAAATACTACTTTCAAACAGCAGAGACACTATGAAGGATGTCTGTGGTGTATGGGAAGGACACCAGAGAGCAAATTCCTTGTCCGGGGTAGAGTTAGAGGAAGGAATCAGGATAGACTTTGTGAAAGATGTTTATTAAATTCAGTCTTAAAATATGAGAAATATTTTGCCAGATCTCCAAGCTCAGAAATAGGATGCCAAGCAGAAAGGGCAGCTGAGCCAAAGCACAGAGGAGTGAAACATGGAAAATATCACTGGCTGGCACGTATGAGGCATGAATGGAGCAGTGAGACTAAGACTGGAGAAGCAGATCTGCCAGGCTGAGAGTAGATTTGCCAAATAATAATAGTGATCGTGACAACAATGATGAGATAAAGTTATCACCAATATCTATTATGCTTTTCCTATGTTATAGGCACGTTGTGAAATAAAAATAGTTTGAATGCCTTTTCTCATGTAATGCTCCTTTATAACGTAGGAACTACCATATACCCATCTTAAGATGTGGTTCTTAAAGCTAGAAATGTTCAATAACTCACACGTGAGTAAAATAAATAGTAAAGCAGGATTTAATCCCCTCTCAGTGAGTCCAAATTCATAACAGCAAGCTGACAGTGTTTATGAATGAGAAGGCCACTGGGAGATTCGAGTAGGAAAACAATATGAGAGGTTCTGCATTTTATAAGATCATAGTTAGCAGCACGGGGAGGAGATAAAAGATTGAAGACAAAGTAACCATTTAGTAAGCTGCAGCAATAGTCCTGCTTACGAATAATGAAGATTTGAAGTATGACGTGAACAATAGGAGCAGAACAAAGGAGATGGATACAAGATCTATTACAAAGACGTGATACATATTGGATATATAAGTAGAAGGAGAAGGCTAACAGGACTCCCAGGTTTCTGACTTAATTGCCTGAACAGGAAGTGATAGCAGAGGTACTATATGGGCTCTGGGGATGTCCAACCTGCTGCCTGTCGGCCATAACACATTATATATGAAGACTTTTTTTGCTTACCTGTGGTGGTGGATATTATAAAAATTATGCACAGACCTTTTTTTTTGGCTCATCAGCTTTCTTTAGTGTTTGTGTATTTAATGTGTGGCTCAAGACACCTCTTCTTCCAATGTGAGGCAGAGAAGAAAAAAGGTTGCACACTCCTGGAAGATTCCAGGGATTCTACCTGAGTTTGGACCGCAGCTATGCCACTTAGGTGGCTAAGTGCTTCAATTTCTTCACAGGTGAAGGGGGATAATACCTGCCTCTGTAACTTGTTGTGGGGAATAAATAATTAAATAAATGTAAAGCAGTTAGCAGAGTGCCTGATACACATGTAACTCTCAGCAGAAGTTGAATATCATACACTGAGGAAAGAGAGGCAAGCATATGGGAAAAGTGGGTGGTTAGAAGTTGAGGCATGTCTGGTACAAGGTTCACTTGAATCAATGAGTCTCCACGGTTCAAGAGAAAGTATGCTAAAAAGGCAGATTTTAGGACTGTGTGTGGTGTCTCAAATCTTCAATCCCAGCACTCTGGGAGGGCAAGGGGTGGATTGCTTGATCTTAAGAGTTCAAGACCAGCCTGAAAGAGTTCAAGACCAGCCTGAAAGAGTTCAAGACCTACCGTCTCTAAAGAAGTAGCTGGGCATTGTAGCAGGTGCCTGTAGTCCCAGGTACTAAGGAAGCTCAGGCAAGAAGCTCAAACTTCAGCCCACAAGTTTCAGACTGCTGTGAGCTATGACTACATGGCATCCTACTCAGAGTGACAGAATGAGACTGTCTCCAAAAAGAAAAAAGAAAAGTGGGGTGGCTCCTGTGACTAAAGGAGTAGGGCACCAGCTCCATATGCTAGAGGTGATGGGTTCAAACCCAGCCCCGGGCAAAAAAAAAACTGCAAAAAAAAAAAAAGAAAAGAAAAGGCCAATTTTGTAGTCATTAGCATGTAAACAGTTATTGAAGTCCCGTGTGGTTGTGATAACATAGGAAAACAAGAGAAAAGCAGTCTTTCAGTGGTGAGGAGAATGAAAAGCTAAGAAACAATAATTAGGAAGGGAGAAGTCAAGAAAACAAAAGCTGTTGAAGTGATTAAGTACTAGTCACCATGGAATGGGGCAGAGATTAAGTCAGATGTGGGTGTCTAGCAGGCATGTCTAACAGAACGCCTCTGAGAGGAACTTGTAATATCTCCTGCTGTTTTCCTAGTCTCAGTAGGTGGCACTGCTATTCCTCAGCGGGTAAGTCCAAAATCATGGGCACCATTTTTGATTTTTCTCTTTTGCTCATTTTAATCCTGCAATTATCAAATTCTTCATAATACAACAAAAGAAGTCTTAACCTTTTCATCACCTATACACTAATCCCTAGACAATAAAAGAATATATAAATCTTCCATTTTATTACTGAAAATGCTTCATACATGCTGAATCTCCAACTTAAGCTGTTCACCATGTTTCATAGCATAAAAAAAATTACTGAACTTAAAGTAGTCAATTTATCATATGTTAGGGAGATAGAAAATCTTTGCTGGCTAGTTACTTTGGGCAAAACAACATCTTGTGAGTTCACCATAATGCTTATTAATTCTAGAAACAAAAGACTTTAACAAATACATCATGCAACCTCAAACTCTTAGGCTTAAGTGATTCTCTTGTCTCAGCTTCTCATATTATAGCTGGGACTACCAGTGCCCCACACAACTCCCAACTATTTTTGTTGTTGTTGTTATCATTGTTGTGTAGAGGCCCAGACAGAGTTCAAACCTGCCAGCCCAGGTGTATGTGGCCAGTGCCCTAACCACTGTGCTATGGGCACTGAGCCAAGTTTATGATTACTTATAAATTTGTTTCTCCACAAGGGTTATTATTTTTACTTTTTAATAACTTGCATTATCTAGTTTCCCTTTAATTCTTGCTTCCTGAAAGATTAGAGATAATATTGAAATCTCTTTATATGGTTATTCTCTTATATTTTTACTAGTTTACTAAATATGGCTTTTCCCATAAGCTAGCTTACATTCTTTGCAGAAGATATAAATTTTAAGCAGATATATTTGATTTTTTTAATTCAATAGGGAATCTTGTGTGAATCAAAGCTGAGACTCATGACTAATTAAAGAAAGGGGTATGTGACAGCTCAAAAGTGGCCATCCATGTATTCCAGGTAGACAATGACTGCACAATTGAGGAAAATTAAAAAAAAAAAAACTATAACACTATAAACAGGATAAAGTATATACATAGTTGATATGTTGTATCTCCTTAAAAAAAAAAAAAATCAGATCATAGTAAAGAGCATTGGATCGGAGAGGAAGACTCTGACTAAAGTTGGGAAGAAGACTTGCATGGTGAACCAGTCTCAGCAGCACAGCCTTGGGAGTTTCAGAGAGGAGTGGATTTCAGGTAAAGTGTGACCTGTATTTGAAATTACTCCAGCTCAGCTCCCACAGAATACCTAGATAGCCTGGTAGGATGTTTATGCTGTCACTGGAACTTTTAATTTGGTACCCCCTTTCAACGTGAGAGAGGATACCCCAGAAAAGCATGTTCTGATCTAGAAAGACAAAAGGCTTCTTGCAGAAACTCAAGGACACTCCTGCAAAGTCCTCCCGTCATAACTTGGCTCCTAAGAATTTGTAAAATCTTAGCTTCTAGAAACCTTGAAACTAACATCTGCTTCCACCTCTGTAAACTCTGCATATGCTTTGAATCCCCCAATGACAGACAATATAATAATTCCTTTGTTTACTTGTGAGTTTTATAAAAGGACAGGGACAGAGCTGATTGGGGAGCTTGACCATCTTGGACATGAGTCCACTGAAGCTCCTCCTGCTTCAGGAATAAAGGAATAAGGAATAAAGGAAGGAATAAAGCCCTTCCTCTTTCACACACGAATGTTAAGGTGAATTTTCCTGCAACAAAATGAGCTGAATATCAGAATACAACTGAAAGACATTTCTTTGAAGATTGGAAAGAAAGATAAACCTGGAGAAAGGAATGAGATAGTGTGGCAATCGAGGAGATATTACCAGTACGAATGGATGTCTCTGTTTTTCAGAACCCTGAGGAAGGCATGTTTATGAAGTGTCTCTGAAGTCTTGTCATTTAACAGAGGAGTAGTAAGCCAGCAGAATAAGAGGGAAAATTAAAATAACCTTGCCTGGGACTTAGAAAGCAAAGCACACTTTGTAAAATCTGAGTGATTCTTCATTTCTCTTATCTTCATTATCCTACAGCAACCCAGCATTTCTACTCTCATAGTATGACAAAATATTCTAGTAATAGTCACTAAAGATCTCTCATTCTCAAATCTAATGAGTTCTTTTTTGCATTCTTTTATGCAATTTATTCAACAAATATTTCTGCAATGCTTACTAACTTCTAAGAAATGTTCTGGGTGCATGTGATACAAAGAATAATATTCTAGTGGCTGGGTTAGAGAAGCAAAAATTTGAAATTCTTTTCCAGTAATTTTGTTTTAATTGGTGGACTTGGGTTTACTATATTCATAATAGAAGTATAAATAATGTTTTCACGATATTTGCTAGGGTACCAAAAAATTAATTCTACCACAAACCACATCTATCCCTCCCTGTAGAATTCCCCGGAGACATAAATAATATCTGCATAAATAGAAATGAAGAATGACAAACAAGTTATCACTTTATTTTTGCCTGGACTTCTGCCCAATATTCTATTGAAAGATTGCTAATAAATGCCCTCATGCCTCAGTCTGAGACTTACCTGCTCCTAAGCAAATCTTAGTATCAGATTCCAAAGATCCAAGCAAAGAAAATTTTCTAATTTACACATAAAAGTTGTTCAAACTGAGGATACATTGTATCCTGAATACGGCTGAAATGGCTGATTTTCAGTTTATCACAGGATACACTTTGTGGAAGATTCTCCTCCGTTATTCTAGGGGATATAGCTTGTCCTCCAAAGTCAACTGTCTTACACTCACATACAGAGCATTTTTGTTTGGCCCATATTAAGTTTTCTAACATGTTTTGCATAATGATTTGCATGCTTCAAGCATGTTTTGCATAAGATAAGGAAGTACCAAAGTCATGTCCCATAGTCTAACACAAAAGCAAATAAGCGATAATTCACAAGATGACACTAACTTTCTATGGCTCTGCACAATCAGAAATGTATCATGCCTCTGTAGAATGCCATTGTTTTTGGCTGAAAATGTTTTAGGCTTTTGTTTTAATTAAAATGTTTGTCATGAAACAAATTGAGAAAATGGCGATTAAATGTGAAAGGTACTCAGTAACACTTTACCCAGAGTTTATTGTTACTAACATTCTGAAATACATAGCCTTTTTATAAAATAAAATATCCATTTAAACAAAAATAAAACCACACTGGAAATAATGTTTTCTCACATGTCTTTTTCATATGAAACATCAGGAGTATCTTGCTATGGTATGGTTAAATATACGTTATGTGAGGGAGTGACTTTTGGATGGAGTGCAAAGGCATTTGCACCTTTCCATTTCATGGACAGAATGTTGCTCAATTCATAAATTGCTAATGGAAACCAATTAGATCTTAAAATTGTATTTGTTAAAATTTTGTTTTTTACAGTACTTAATATTATTCTACAACTATGTATTTATTTATTTATTGAGATAGTCTCACTTTGTCACCCTCAGTAGAGAGCCATGGCATCACAGCTCACAGCAACCTCAAGCAATTGGGCTCAAGCAATTCTCTTGCCTCAGCCTCCCAAGTAGCTGGGACTACAAGTGCCTGCCACAATGCGTGGCTATTTTTAGAGACAAGGTCTCTCTCTTGCTCAGGCTGGCAAGACTCTTGAGTTTAGGCAACCCATTGCCTTGACCTCCCAGAGTGATAGGATTACAAACATGAGCCACCATGCCTGGCCTACAATGTTATTTTTAAAAGTGCACTTTATTCCATTTATGGATCTGCCACATTTTTTCCTAAGCATTTGCTATGCAGAACAAGTGCCACATTTACATCGTGGGTCCTATTAAGACCTTTACATTGTTTATATCACTATCATAAACAAGGATATCATACACAGCCTTTTAGACAGATCTTTTTATACATCCATCACTTATTCATTAGGTTAAGTGTATAAGTAGAACTATTGGTCAAAAGCCATGTACAGTTTTCAAGTGCTTTAATAGAAATGCGTTTACAAAATTTTCCTTAAAATACACAATTCCAATGAAGAGTACGAAGATGTGTTCATTTCCTACACTTTTCCACACATTGAATATTGCAATATATTATTTTCTTTACAGTTTGATTGCTAATCTGCATTTCTATATTTGTTAATAGAGTTAAAATTAGTCTGCTTGGTCTTCTATTAGCATGGTTAAGATTGCATATTACTAATTGAAAGAAAATAAAGATTTTAAAGGTAGAACCTCATTTGACTTGCAAGAATGTTCAAGTTCCTGGCAGAAATAATTCTGTGGGTAACTAACCAACTCTACTTTTTCAGGACTGTCTTAGTAGAAAGTAACTGAAACCCAACCAAAATTAGCTTGAGGTCCTCAAACTTTTTAAACAGGGAACCAGTTCACTGTCCCTCAGAACTCTGGAGGGCCTGTCTATAGTTTTAAAAAAAACCTATGAACAAATTCCTATGCACACTGCACATATCTTATTTTGAAGTAAAAAAACAAAACAGGAACAAATATACTCACACCGCCTCATGTGGCCCACGGGCCTCAGTTTGAGGACCCGTGCCTTAGACAACAGGGAAAATTCTCCTTAATGAGAATTAAGCTTAATGAGCCACAGAAACGCTAGAATCAGAGACTCAAATGCTATCCCCTATTTGTCATTTCTCATCTCTGCTTCTCTCTGCCTATTAGTTTTATTTTGCAGATGTTGATTGAGGATGGAGTTAAGATTAATATAATTCTCTAATTGCAAATTTAGGAATTATTCTCTAATTTTATTTTTTTTTAAAGAAACTATAAATGACTTTACTTGGTGCATGTTTTTATTAATATGCTGTAATTGATGATTGATGGCTTCCACTACATTATTGACATAGGGAGATTAAATTTTTTCAACGGAAAAAATATTATTTCAAGGTGAAAAGAGAAATCCAGACAACTAAGATTTGTTTAGTATTTAATAATAGTATCTATTCTCAGATCTTGAGACATAGCTATTCAGAAGATCTTGAACAAGGTTACTCTAAGGAACCTCTTGCATGTTTTACATCTGGATGACCCACTTTGTTTTCTATTATTTTGTGTTGCCTGGGTTTCAATGGGGTGAGATGCACAGAAGAGAGGCACAGCTGCAGTGTGGAATCAATTACACAGCTTGTAATGCTAAGTGTTGAGATACAGGGGCAGAATTTGCAAGAATTTGGGAAAGTATTTTCCTTGTTCATCTACTCAAAGGGTGAGATAAAAGATTCAGTGTCCAAGTGTATCTAATTTAGGATAATTTTCCAGTTTTCACGAAAATATAGACCTCATCTGTAGTTCTGTCCTAAGACACCATCAGCAGGCAATGATGGTCCGGGAAGGAAGACTGTTTCAGGCAGGGGCCCTATAACTCTATAACTGCATACTTAGGCAGTAGCAAGATTTTACTTAAAAAGGCATAAAGAACCTAAGGTTATATTATCCATTTTATATTTTCAAAATTTAAGTCATTCTTAATCTGAGATATTCCTAAGTGAACCATACCCAAATCTATTGTACAAAAACCATGGATATTTACCTAGTTGACTAAAATTACTAAGAATCAAAGGTAAAACTAAAATCTCAAATAAAAAAAAGTTAGCTGCATGAGCTTAGTCCCATAGAGCCACAGACCACTCCTGTGTAATATGAGTGTCACATTTTCTTGTGAGCATCATCCACCGTAAAATAATTGAATTGCATACAATTTTTAACCTCAAGATATATCCATCTACAATTATGTTCACATGAATTAACCGAATCTGTTCTCAGATAATCCAAGAGGTGAATATTCTACTCAAATACAGGAATCATAAGTATGGCTTTTCAATATACAATTCTTGGTCTAAAGGTTACAAGTTCAGCTCTCATTTAGATTTGTAATGATGTACTAACATTATACTTTAAAGGTCACTGGAAAGAAGTCAAAAACTTGACGCTAGTTTCAAGGAAAAAAAATGTTATAAGAGTCTTTACTTCTTCAGGAAAATGCCTAAGGTAACAGCAAAAACCTTTATTGAAATAGTGACTAGGCTGGGCATGTTGGATCATGCCTGTGATTCTAACACTCTGAGGGGCCAGAAGGATCACTTGAGGTCAAGAGTTTGTGACCAGACTGAGCAAAGTGAGATACCATCTCTACGAAAAATGGAAAAATTAGCCCATATTGGTGGCCTTTGCCTGTAGCCCCAGCTACTAGGGAGGCTGAAGCAAGAGGATTGCTTGAGCCCAGGAGGAACCTGTCAGCTAGGCATAGGCCAGGGCACTCTAGCCTGGGTGACAGAGTGAGACTTTGTGGAGAAAAAAAAAATAGTGACCAGGGCGGCACCTGTGGCTCAAAGGAGTAGGGCACCAGCCCCATATGCCGGAGGTGGTGGGTTCAACCCAGCCCTGGCCAGAAACTGCAAAAAAAAAAAAAAAAAAATAGTGACCAAAGACTTAAGAGATCAAACTAAAGACAAGTGTAAAAACAAATTAAAAAAAAAAATTTAAGCTCCCACTATTTATCTGAAGAAACATAATTTTACTTGATCTGTTATCAAAAAACAATAGATAGAAGATACTTAACTTATATATGCTATTTATATATTAATCATCATCTAATAATTCAGAGCTACATTATTTCTTCATTTCAAGTAATTTTTTCTTTTTTTTTTTTTTTTGCAGTTTTTGGCTTGAACTGGAGTTTTGGTTTGAACCCACCACCTCCAGTATATGGGGCTGGCGCCCTACTCCTTTGAGCCACAGACACTTGCCCCCATTTCAAGTAATTTTTATGAAAACTTAGACATATTTCTTGGGAAACAATATAATTGAAAACTGCCTCCATTTAGTCGTGGGAATATGAATTATGCTAGCAGATTCAGTTACTGTAGAGTTCATCAAGAGATCAGGCTTATAACCAGATCTCAATAACATTTATCAAGTTTATAATCAGAAACATTATTCTAAAATATAAGTTTTCAATTTGAAGTTATGGAAAGAATTTAACTGAAATCCACCAAACTGTTATGGAAGAGTTTTGTAACAATTTACCAAGCTGTAACTTACATGTCTTTAAACTAATTACATTTAGTTCAAGTGTAATTATTATGCCTTTGCCAACCTCTTCTAATTAAGGACTAATAGAATATTGGCAAATGTGGTAAAATACCAGATCTAAGTGTCCCCCATTTATCTTCATATGAATCAGTATCTTTTTCTGTTTATTGTAATTCTCCTTGAAGCATAGTGAATCTAGCAGATTTTCAGATTATGTTAGAAATTACATAGAATTACTTTCCAATATGGGAGGCATCATGCCTAAAATTTTTCACACTATTCTGTATTAATTAGCCTTATCTTACTCTATTTGTCTACAAAACTTAAATCATTAATTTATTCATTAACTATATTTGAGCACCTGTTATATGTCAGTCAACATGCTAGAGGCCAAAGGTATGAAATTAGATATAAACCTTTTTTTTAGATGCTTAATTTATGGTGAAAGAGAGACAGAGACAAAGTTGTGTGTTTGTGTGGGAGACAGAGAGAGAGTGCGCTAACTATGAAAGCCACAGACACAATGGCTGTATTTGAGAGCTGAGGGGATGAAAAATGTGGAAACAAAACAACGTCCCTCCCACCCCCAGACTTGAAGGAACATTTCAGGAGTGGACAAGGTGGGTGAGAAAGAAGTTACCCCAGGCATGGAGAATGCAGTTTTCAGTCTGAATCCATCCTTTTGTACCATGGGACTAGCTTGAGTATTCTTATGTGATAGTAACCAGTGGAAACTATGAACCTGGAATCTATTCTTGGATCATATTTTTCAGTAGCTCAAATTGCTCTTGCTAAGCCACACTCTCCTAAGGACCTGTCTGAGGGACTATCCTCTGACTCCTTCACTAGTTAAGTTTACAAAGCTACAGTCTGGTATCTGATTCCACAAAAGAGGCATCACAATCACTATTGTGGACTCCTGGCCAATGGTGACTCACCTTAACCGCAACATGTCAGGACCATGCTACAATTTCCTCTCTGATATTTGCTTGAGCTAATTGTTCTCCTGGTCTTGGTATTCTACCCTCTTGCAGTGGTAGTGTAGTTATATTCAATGGCTTTTTTGCAAACATGAACATCTAGAAAATGGACAATAGGAAGGGGGTCACTATTGCATAGAAAAGAACTTTGGTTTATGCTTTTTATTATGTCTTTTGTGTAATATCCTTTTCCTTGTCTTACATTTGAAAGGAACTTAGAACCAAGTATTAAAGAAGTAGTAAAGTTTTTTTTTTTTAAATGTTGCTGCTGCTGTCCAGGTGCTGGCTATAATCTTAGCATTCCAGGAGGCTAAGGTGGGTGGATCGCCTGAGCTCAGGAGTTGGAGACCAGTCTGAGCAAAGGTTGAACCAGTCTTCACTAAAAATATAACTAGCTGTGTAGTCCCAGCTACTTTGGAGGCTGAGGAAAGAAGATCAGTTGAGCTCAAGAGTTTGCAGTTGCTGTGAGCTATGATGACACCATGGCACTATTCCCAAGGTGACAGAGTGAGATTTTTGTCTCAAAAACAAAACAAAACAAAACAAAAAATGCTTCTATCCCAGAGCAAGCTCTGTTTAAAATTGTTAACTTTATCATATTCCACTGTGAACTTATATAGCATTGACTTAAAAAGAAGGAAAATCAGTGTTTATGTGTAATATCTTTAAAAAATTGAAAAATCACTACCTTGGTTGGGCACAGTGGCTTACACCTATAATCCTAGCACTCTGGGAGGCAGAGGTGGGTGGAATGCTTGAACTCAGGAGTTAGAGACCATGAGTCAGAGCCAGACCCCGTCTCTAAAACTAGCCAAGTGTTGTGGTGGGCACTGATTGTCCCAGCTACCTAGGTGGCTCAGGCAAGGGATGGCTTTAGCCCAAGAGTTTGAGGTTGCTGTGAGCTATGACACCACAGCACTCTACCAAAGGCAACAAAGTGAGACTCTGTCTCAAAAAAAAAAAGAGAAAAGAAGAAAAAAAGAAAAATCACTACCAAAAATTAGAAATAATATATATTATACATAATACACACATACATATACTTGTGTTTATGTGTCTCATAGATTAAAACTGATGAACTATCATATTTATAAAATGCTCTTCTTAATACCAAAAATATTTTAAACTGTTATATAGCCAGAGACCTTTTTATTGCTAAGAAGATAAAGAGTTACTGAGCAAGGCGATTCAATGATTTTTGGTTTATTTTAAAGGCCATATTCTGTATAATACTTTCTGAGAAGGAATTTTGACCATTATGTTATTTTTACTTTATTTTGATATTTCAGCATTATGTTTAATTTCATTATATTCCTTATTTCTACTTAAAAAAAATTTCACATTAATGCAATTCTCAGACATTTGTTTCTCTTACGATGATTTTAGTACTTCTATATTGGTGTAATAGTCTTTATTTGGGGCAGCTCTTTCTCTTAATTTCTATAAATTTGTCCCTAAAAATATGTCTTTAGGTATTTCTGGAACATGTGGTTAATGATTAATGCATGTAGTGTGGGGTGGTAAGCTTGCTCAATTACCAATTCCTTATTTTTGGTATCTAGTAAATACTCATTAAAATTTGAAGTCACTATATGAAAGTATTAAAACAAACTTAATTTTGCACATAATTCCCAATCTTCTGCCCACACAAAATGCAGAATTTAATGGGACTAGGTAATAGGTGGTTAAATTGTATGAAAATTCTATATTAGCACAAGTAGCCCTTTAAAAGCTAAGAACGCCATTCCCCCAGCTGTCTGGTATATTACTTTTTAACATTTGCTATTAATTTTAATGAAAATGATTGAAAGTAATATTCACTAAATGTTTTGGAAATTTTCCAATCTATGTTAATACTTAATTGAAATATGCCTGAGGCACTTAACATATATTAGCCTTACACTGATGGTTGTTTAGTTTTGCATAGGACTAAGAAAAATTGTAAATAACAGCAAAGCCTTTGGGCAAGGAGGCTGGAAATTATAAACCTAAGGTTAATGAAAATGACCTTTATGCACAAATGTTACTGTCAGAGATTAAAAACAATGAGTTATTTGCTAGTTATGAAAAAGAAACAAAAAATAAAGAGAGCTCCCATATCCCACTGCTATTTTGCAATGTCTTAACCTTTTACTTCTTTTTCCTTTGGGGTGCATTTGCTTTGTACCAAGTTTTGTTCTCACTTATAGCATTCCACTTTTTTTCTAATTTCTGTAGTTTTGACTTCAAAATATCTATCTTATTAAGATGGTAAAGAGTTTCTTTTTACCCATGTATGTAACACAGAAACTTTAAAAAATTCATATTGTTAAAGAAAACTCATATAAAGTGAGCTGTGATGAAATGTGAATTGTACTTTAGTGATAGAGAATTAAAAAAAATAGAAGGATATATTAACTGTTGAAGCTTTTTTTTAAATGTTCAGATGTTTCAAAACATTCAGATTTTCAATTTATTAATGTATTTCATGTTTAAGTTATTGGGCCGCTACATGGCTGATAAAAGAAAAGAAAAATGGTCTCTACACACAATAATTTTATAGCTAAATTGAATAAACAAGACATATACACTGAAGAGAATAGGGAATCAACTGAAGTATTAACAATTAGCAAAAATAAAGTCGTTTCCTTTTAAGACAAACTTTCTTTCTGACCTTTTCTTTATAGCTATGAAAAAAAATCTGTCTTCACCACTCTCAGAATTTAACAAATCATCATAAATAGTACTGGGAAAGTTAAAGCACAAGAATTCTGCAAGACTTTCATAATTAATTACCAAAAGAAGCTTTCTATCCAAAGATTAAAGTCACCAAACTCGATTGTTATTATTTTAGACATGTACTAAATACTAATTTTAATGGAAGCATTAGGAATTTTTCTCTGAAAGATATTAAACAGACATTTAATTAGAAATGTTTGGGTTCACTTGAGAAATCAAAGTTCTTGTTAGCAAAATCTTTTGTGCAAAGAACAGCTGTGGTTACAATAGAATATAAAATTGTGTACAAGGCACTTGAGAAAGTGTGTACAAGGATATACAAATTAAAAAGAAGGGTCGGGGCAGTGGCTCACGCATGTAATCCTAGCACTCTGGGAGGCCCAGGCAAGTGGATTTCTGGAGCTCAAGAGTTCAAGACCAGTCTGAGCAAGAGCTAAACCCTGTCTCTACCCAAAACAGAGAAAAAATCCTAGCTGGGTATAGTGGTGTACACCTATAGTCCCAGCCACTTGGTAGACTGAGGCAAGAGGATTGGTTAAGCCCAAGAGTTTGAGGTTGCTGTGAGTTATGACACCATAGCATTCTACCCAGGGTAATGGAGTGAGACTCTGTCTTAAAAAATAAAAATAAAAATAAATAAATAAGTAAATATAAAAAGCAATACATGTGCTCTGGATTCTCTTTTCTGAAATAACCACAAATGTATTCAAAAAATGAAAAGATTTTTACAAACATTAACTTTATCATTCAGCTCACCAGAGGCCAAAGGTAGGAGGGGCAATATTTGCACACAGCTATAATGTACACCCAGTCCAACCACATTTATTCTTCTAAAAACATGCCTTGGTCTCCTACATTTCAGTGTTGGCTGTCCTTAGATCTGCACCCCCTCCATTAGCTCTGTTTCACCACACTCTTCTAGCTTGCCCAACACTACTCCGATTCCTTTTTTATTTATTTATTTTTATTAAATCATAGCTGTGTCCAGCTATGATTAACTGTATGTATAGCTGTATGATCATGGGGCACCATACACTTGGTTCATAGATCGTTTGACACATTTTCATCACACTAGTTAACATAGCTTTTGTAGCATTTTCTGACTGTTTCCTCTACTTCACCTTATCGCAACACCATCATCTAAGCCATCGCTAAGCTTCTGGAGTTTTTGTCTTACTCCTTGTTGCTCTATCCATAGCCAATTTAAGCTTGTCTGAAAGCCCCTCAGATGGCTCAGAATAATCATCTGTCCTCAGATGGCTCAGAATCCCTTAATTCCAGCTCTGAGTCATCTCTCAAACTGCAAATTAGAATTCTATTTTATTTTCTAATTTTTAAACATTACAGAATATTATAGGGGCACTGTAGTCTCCTGACATCTCTACCTGGACTTAACACATGTTAGGCAAATCTCTCTGAAAGTCTCTCCCTCAGGGCGCCTTACTTCCCAATCTTTCTTCTCTTTATTTTCATGCTTAAATGTTACCTGATCTCCCTCTTGGCCTGAGAGGCTCAGGACTGACACCTCTTTTTTCATTGCCTAATTTTGCCTTCCAAGCAGAAGTTCCTTATTTCTTCAAATTCCTTCAAAACAAGACTGAATCATGATTTTTTTGTCTGCTACTAAAATTTCCTCTTCATCATTTTATTTTTATTTATAGCACCCATTCCTTCATCTTTTCAGGTGAAGAACTTTGAATGCACTTAATTTCTTTCTCTTCCTTATCCTCACATTTAATCATTCACTTAAAATTTTAGTTTTCCCTTGAAAACTCTTATGATTGCATACTTTCTTTCACAATCTCAGGTCACCTTTCTCAAAGAGAAGCTGCATCTTCTTTCCTCCAATACCTACAAGACAAGGTCATTCATTGATATTTGTGCTCGGCTGTTATATCCTTAATTATTATTATTCAGAAGATAATAAAGGTACCTTTTTCATGTGACTACCTACCACAGCAATACCAAACTCTACACACTAAATTATTTTATTTACTTATAAATGATTCCTCTTTTTACTATCTGTATCTACCCTATGTTTGGCATGGTGACCAGATGTCAGGTCCCATGTTCCCTGGTTCTTGGTTCCCAGTACTGAAGAATGGTTACTGGTACTAAGTCAATGGAGGAAATGAGCAGCACAAACAGATGCAAGTAGGCAAAGTACCAAAGTTCATTAAAGCACAGAACATTCCAGAGAAGAAATGGGTCCTCCCCTATGAGTGAAGGAGACACTGAGCTTAACAAGATTTCTCCTTTTATGCTAATTCTCTAGTTTTATGTTAAGTGGAGGCTATAATATTTACGGTTTTTCTTGGAAAAAGGTAAAGAATTCCTGGAATGGTGAGTCACCCCCTTTCCTATCCTTGTAAGGCAATTTCTTGGGGTGGCCATGATATTTATAAACTGTCATGGAGCTTGTGGGTGGGATTTTTACTATGTTAATGAGGGGAGGTCATTTAGAGACACTGTTACCTCAACTGTGCACATGCTCCAAAGACCCTCTATTGAGGTCTTGATCATATTGCCACTTTGTGGTTTTTCTACGTCTTTCTGATGGCTCAAACCTTGGAGACCCACGATTATAGACTACACATCTGGTCAGTACTTGGAAATTTTTTTAACATGCCATCTGTTCTTCCTTGGGAGCCCCTTCTGGTCAATTTCTTCCTCTGAGCATCTCCTGGCATCATCTGTTTCCAACCCCTAGACAAAGCACTTGTTTCCTTTTCTCTTTGTCCCTACCTAACACCTAGTCTACATGGTATACTAAACCCTTAACAAGAAACACCATACCTTTTTGCTCGTCTGTTCAATTCTGCTCCACCTCAAATTTCATACCCTTTATTACATGAGTCACTAGACAGTTGTGAGACAGACCGTATTATAGTCCATTATTTTACTTCCAAGAAACATAGTTGACAGATACTTTCTGACTCACCTGTGCAAGTTTCAACTTGCTTAGCTTATTGGTGTTACTGGGGAGGATTCATTTGTTTCCATCCACATGAATTTTACATTTCTTGATTATTGTGTATCTCAAAACTTTTGAAATGGTCCATATATTTTATCAGTGTCTTCATAATCATCTTCATTATGCTCACTACCACTGCTACCATCATCATCACCATCATAATGATCGTTACTCTTCTAATGACTTACATTTATTTACACATAAGGCTTTTAGTTTAAAAAATTTATTTGCTTACTTGTTGAAAAGGATAATACAACATTTTCAATCAGATTACTAATTTTTCAGAGGATAAAGAATAGTCTGAAGTACTAGTACTTGGAAATATATAATAATATGAACGTTCCCTGAACTTAAAGAGTTTGAACTTCATAGATAAATAAGGTATTCTTGTGAGCTTTCAACTAGTGTTTGAGGACATATATCTTAAATTTGAGTAATTCTTTACCTATACTCCTTGAGGTACATGAGATTTTTATGCCACCTTTCCTTCCTTAACAAGTGACACAAACTGAAGGCAATAGTACGAGGAATGTACTGTATTCTTATAATCTCTTTTTTTTAAGTTCTCATATACCCCCTCCCACTGAGCCTGTATTAGTAAAAGATTGCTCATCTAACAGTATCATCATCCTTCAGTATTAACAAGGGATTGGTTCTAGGACCTCCTCTCCCTCCCCGTTACTCTGAAAACTTCAAAATCCAAGTCCACTTTACAGAAACAACAGATACAAAAAGTCTGTCCTCCATATATACCAAGTTTGCAACCAGGATCTGCATTTAGTGAAAAAGAATCTCTGTATAAATGGACCTACAGGGATCAAATCTGTGTTGGTTGCTAAGTCTGAAATGTTCGATTACCTTGAGTACTAAGTTAATTGAGTGCTAAGATAGTTGATATAGCTGACATTTTGGCTTTAACAGTTTTTTTGTTTGTTTGTTTGTTTGTTTTTACTGTGAAGGTACATCTTTATTCTTTCAGATGCACATTTTTGCTTGTGATTATCTGTCAAATACTTTTTAAAACAATTTCTGTGAAACCATGGATAAGTCAAAAATTCACTTTATTTTTGAATATGAGTTCCGTCATGGAACCAATGCAGTACAGACAGCTCGAAATATCAACAAAGTGTTTGGGAGGGATATGGCTAATGAATGCACAATATGTCAATGATTTGAGTTTTTTCCTATAGATTTTAGCTTTGAGGGTAAGCCACGGGGGCACCCTGAGACCAAGTGCAGAATGACGAGCTGAAAGCTGTAGTAGAAGCAAATCCATCTCTCCCTACATGTGAATTAGCGGCAATGTTTGATGTTACTGTTTCAACAATTTTGGACCATTTGAAACCAATCAGCAAGGTAAAGAAGCTGGATAGATGGGTGCTGCATGAATTAAATGAGCATCAGGAGAGAAATTGTCTGGAAGCGTGCCTTTCTTTGGTGTCATAAAATAAAAGTGAAACACAACATTGTTACATGTGATTAAAAATGGATTATTTTGGAAAATTGCAAGTGTTCAGAACAATGTTTAGATAAAGATGAAGTGCCAAACACAGTCCCAAACTAAATATTCATCAAAAACAGCTGGTCGCGTATGGTGGTCCAGTGTAGAATTATCTTCTACAGCTTCATGAAACCTAGCCAGTTGATTACAACAAATGTCTACTGGAACCAACTGGATGAAATTATGAGGAGGTTTATGATTATGCAGCTGAGATTGATCATATGGGACAAGCCAATCCTCTTGCAAGATTACAGGTCTTAAAAAACAATGCTGCTCAAACTATAAAAGTTATACTTGGAAACTCTCTGTGATCCACTATATTTACCAGACCTTGCACCAACTGACTACCACTTCTTCCAGGCTTTAGGCCATTTCTTGCAAAGAAAAATATTAATTCTCAACAAGTTGCAGAAAATGCCTCTTATGATTTCATACCACTTGCCGTCCAGGTTGCAAGCTACTGTTAAGATGGCAACACTGTATCAGTAGTTCAGGTGCATATTTTGATTAATTGTCCTGCTTCTGGTTTGAGATGTAACAAGCTAAAGTTTTGATTCAAAGTCAGACATTTCATATTTAATGACATATATAATTCAAGAAAAGCAGTGCTTTATGAGCTGGACACAAATTAAAGAGAAGGAAATTCCAAGTCTGAAGAGAAAAGTCCATGAGTATTTGGAAATATTGAGTATGATAATGCCATGAAACAAGCCATTAATATGGTTTAAAAATTATTTTATGTATTACTGTAGATCATATCTTAGAATTTCCATTCTGAAAATTTATGTTGACCTACAGGGATTGCACATTTGATTCTCCTTTCTCCCAAGCGAGTCTCAAATCTGTTTTTAAATAATTTTTCATTTTATCACAAAAAGCCAAAGACCAATTTTTGAAAGCATGCAGCTTGAAAAAGTAAGCTAGATTTACCACCCTGTTAACTAAAAGGAAAGGAAACAAAACACAAAACAACAAAAAGGGCTCTTGGGTACCTGTTATGAATAACATATATCATACTATGTTATTGTTATGCCCTTTAGTCCTTATAATTTAGAAAGGCAAGTGCAGTTATTTTATCTTTCCATATAAAATATATGTGGAAAGTGAAAGATAAGATACCTTACAAATTTGGAGCAGAGATTCAAATCCAATTTAGTTTTTAATGCTGTCTAAAGCCTCAATGACAAAAAATAAAACTAAAAGTTAAGTAAAGCAAAATTAAAGGTAGCCAAAAGATGTAGAAGTCCATACATAATTAATGCACAATATAAAGAAATCCTGGACTTTTTAACCAAAGTTTGAATTAAACACATAAGATGGGAGGTTTAATTTGATGACTAAATGCATACCTTCCAAAACAGATAATAAAGAGCTGTTTCTCAGTAAACAAATGCATATTAAGTACACAAATTATATATAGTAACAGATGTTTGGGATTCAGTAGTCAGCCATGCACTTTGAATTAAACAAGTGTACCTAAAATCTCATGATACAGGAAGATGCAAGATCTGCAAACGTCAATTTAGTGTCGTATCAGAGACAGCAGCGATAGCAACAAAAACAGCCTTAAGAAGGATGCAAACTCCTGGAGCTTGAAAGCTTTTTTAAATTAAAGAAGAACTTTTAAAAAAATTTTTTTCACTATAATTACTCTTACTCCAAATTTATGTCTAATAAAAAGATTCCTTTTTTAATCATAAGTCATCGACTTAAATGCCTCTAAACACTGAGTCCTTCTGTAATACAGCCTCCAAATCATTAAGAAAATACACCCAGAGATCCTGAAGATAAACAACAAGATGGGACTTCTAAGACATTTTGGGAACTCATGCTGCAATTTATCTTAACTCAGTATCAATGAAAATGGTAATTTTTTTTATCAGAACAGAAATATATTGTTAATTATTCCATGGCATTCAGTTCAAACCCCATTTCTATCATGTCAGTGAATTTTAAACCTAGTTTGAATGACAAAAAAGTGGCTTTTGTTTATACATGAAACAATAACCATCTAGTTTGCTGACTTAATCAAATCCCTTCAAGTGCTAAGGTCAGAAGGGCTTGACAGAGTTGGAGTCAGACACCCTCAAGTTAAAAATTCATACACTCAAATCAAATACCTAATTCTTTTTGTTGACCCTTTAAAGTTAAATAAATAAGATAATAAAGAAGTAAAAAAAACTTGTAGTGTCAAATCCTACTGTCATTGTTAATATATCTTCTACAGATGCTGAATAATTGGGTTCTAAAATTTTATTCACTTATAATTTATTTTAGAACCTACTTGGTTAATATTTGTAAGCATCTTTTTCTGTCCTTAGTTTCTAAAATTAAAATAATTCTAAAACTGGAGCTATTATATTTGGTTAAGAGTTTAAATCTATATTATTTTAACTTCTGCAAAACCAATGGGTGAACTAAAGGTAATTATCCAAATACATTGATCAAAAACAAAGTTTTGTAATACTTTTATGAAATGAATAAATAAAAAAATTGTAGACAAAATATTACAGATGATGCGTTCAGTTCTTTATTTTAGGGGTCTAAAACTCAGAGTGGTACTTTGGTAAGGTTAAGGAGTCCTATGCCAAGCAAAATAAGCACCCCCCGCCCCCAAAAGATGTCCATGCTTTAATCTCTGAAACCTATAGATATGGTATGTTACATGGCAAGGGAGATTTAAGTTTGAAATTGTGGTTACTAATCAGATGAATTTGAAATAAGGAGATTATCCTGGATAACACATAAGGAAATTATTCTGATTCAGCATATTATCAAGGGTCTTTGTAAGTGAAAGAGGGAAGCAAAAGACTCCATGTCAAAAGTGATGCAATGTGACAAAAGTTCTACTAGCCCTTGGACTGTTGATGGCTCAGAAAGTGCAAAGGCACACTGAAATCAAGGAACGAAGTTGTTCTCAATGCTGGAAAAGCCAAAGAAATAGATTATTTTCTACGATCTCCAGAAGAAACATATTCTTACTATGCCCTGGGTTTGGGACTCCACATCAATAACTGTAAGATAAAAATTTGTGTTGTTGTAAGCCACCAAGTTTATGGTAATTTGTTTTGGCAACAATAAGAAACTAATAAATACATTTCACAGATAATATTGTTAGTAGCTTCTGGTTGATTTGTAAATGGCAATACTCCTGATTTGTAGTACCTAACACAGTACTGGGCACATTGATGAAATGATTACACTTAACTGATTACCAAATTTAAGTTTAATAGTAGGTAATTTAACCAGGAAAAGACAATACACTGAGTTTACACTTTGTAATTCCTGCAGAAGCCACATGTATATAGTATAAGGTTGTTGGAGGAATAGAAAAGAAAATAAGATTTTTGTCCTGAATTTTATAACATTTTGGGGGATAGAGACAGTAAAATTTCACATGGAAACAAAACAAATAAAGAAAACTACAGTTACATAAACCTATATGCAAAAATGCTGAACCAATGCCACCAAAGTGTCAGAAAGTTCTGAAAGTCAGGACTAATTTTTTGGGGGAAATATATCCTTTCAGAAAACCTTTCTTAGGATGGTAAAAGTTGAAATGGAATAAGAATCTTCATTTTTAACAGAGCTCAGCTAATAAACACTGATGATAATAATACCTCCTAAAATGAACTTTAAAATTGATATCGGAATCTAAATAGTGATAGAAATTATATTTTTATAATTATTGACTATAAGGTAAATTTATCCTCAGAAACGTATATGGCTTTCTATTTCATAGTCAATCCTGCTATGAAAATGCATCTATCGATAAAAGATAAAACTTGTATTTACCAGTTTGTGATTATATATAAATAGTACTGTCTTGCTATCTCGATCTCTTAAATATTCCTGATGAAGGAAGATAAAGCAGTAGAGGAAAGAGTCTAAATAATTCATTAAGTACATACAGACCACTCTCCTCTAATAGCTATGGTCAGGAATCATAAAGGAAAATGTTTCCTCTCATCCTGTTTTACAAATTACGAAGCACAATTAAAGATAAAATATTAAATTGAGATGGGAAAGAAAGAGGTGAAGAAAATATTTTCCTAGCAAAAATAATAGTTATGATAGAAGACAGGTATAATTAGAAACATCAAAATGAATCTTAGCTGTTCCATTCGCCTCAGATTTCAGAACAAAAATACGATACCAGGAAAGACAAACATATAAACCTATCACGCTACTGTAAATTGTGGAAAAACTGTTTTTGTGTTAAGAGTTAAACAAATTTGAGTAAACTGTGCCTATTTTGAGACTGCCAAGGAACCAAGTTGTGTTTCCTCTGGAGTTCTCCGATGTCCTGAGGGTCATATACCAAATTTGCTAAAATTTCTTGAATAAGTAACAAAACTTTGCTTTTGTCTATTCTAGGTTTTTTCATTACTAACAAAATGTCATTATCTCTGGGGAAAGGAGGTCAAACTACCTTAAGAGTAGCCAAGTACATTATCATAGGTTAAATTGATGAAATTGAGTATCGTATTTAAATTACTCTAAAGTGCTGAAAAGTATAAACTAATTGAATTTAGGGGATCAGCTTAGGGTATGATGGGAGGATGAGAAAGCATTTTTTGATATACACTGATAAGTTCTTTTATTAAATTCTGTATACAAAGAAGAAACAAAATATAATTATTATCATCATTGTCTATCATTTATAATAGCTATCAAATAGAAGGCACTTAGAAAAGGTCTAATAAGACATATGAAAGGTATATAGAAAAATATAAAATTTTATTAAAATATGTTAGAGATAACTCAAATGATTGTAGAAGTAGATCATTCTCATGGAGTATAAGACCTTCAAATTTATGTACAGATGCAACATGATATTGATCAAACTTCTAATAAGATTTCTTTTGGGGGATTTGAAAAGTGAATACTGAAATTTATATGAAACAAAAGTCCCCCAAAAGCCTTACACAAAATGTTTTATATGCATAGAAATTAATCTATGGTGGAAAAAAATCAGAAAATTGGCTGGTTCATGGAGGGCTCCACAAACTGACTGTAGGGAGGCAGGAGATAACTTTCTGAAATGATGAATTTTCTATAAATTGATAGCCATTTGAGTCACACAACAGGTGTATACATGGGTTGAAAATCATGAAATGGTATATGTACAGTTTGTGAATTCACTGTATGCATGCAAATTTTTACCTAAAGAAAACTTACCTGGGTAAATATTGAACTCTAATGATAACTGTTGTGATATGCATGCTGAAGAGTTTGGGGTCAAAAAGTACTGGTATTCTCAATTTAATTTGAACATACCAAACATAACTGAACTAATGAGTGATAGAATGGAGAGATCTGTAATAAACCAAATGAATATTTTTAAATGATGGCAAATTTGTGGATTACCAAGAAATCCTATGTAACACTTAACCGAATATAATTGGTATGACTGCTCTGAAATGCAATATAACACAAACTTGTAAAAGTGAAACCAGAGAATCTGTAATTTCACTTTTTCTAAAAGTATATTTGCACAAATTGTTCTGAACGGTACAACACATCTCACACACATGTGCACTTATCCATCAAATACTAGGAAATGAAATTTATAATCAATTAAATTATAAATTAAATTTATAACTATAGTTTATTTTCATTTTGATAATCAAAAATGTAAAGACCAATAAGAGAAGTAAGGAAACTAAGTATCTGAGAAGCACTTCAATTTATCTTCACAACCCAGGAGGTAATATTATTTTCCTTATTTTGTACATGGGCAAACAGCATAAAAGAAGTTTGGTGGTTTACCCAAGATCATAAAACAGGTGGAGATGACAGAACTAGAATTCAAGGTTGTCTAACTCTACAGAACAAGATTTATCACATTATACCCAGAATCCTCCACTGATTTTCAGGGATCAGTTGTGTCATCCAAATTGAACACATTATAAATTTATTGTAGGAATACTGTTTAAGAAAGCCCTCAATATTAAGAAAGTAGAGTTCTGAAAGGAATCTTATAAAACACATTTAAATTGCATATCTAAAAATTTTATGTAATTAATAAATAAAGGATTTTTGATACAAATTCACCAATGGAATAATAGGAAATATTGCAAAAAAATAATATTTACTTTTTTTTTTCTTTTACAGTACTATGTACTTGTAGTTTTCCTCATATTCATTGATCTTTAAAGGATCATCGGTGTCCTCAAGGCAAGGACTCCAGTACTATCTTAAGTTTCAACAGACAAAAAAATGAAACTGTACTACATAGGTTACAGTTCAACCTGAAATTTTCATATCAAAGTGGGAGTATGCTTAAAAATAAATTCCAATAATATGTAATAATCAGAATTCAAATACCAATTTTCATGTTTTCCTTTTGAAATCATTTTCTGTACCTCTGAGGAAATCAAGTAGATGCAATGAATCTAGCTACCCTTGTTCTGACATATATATCACAACATATATATAAAAGATACATACATATATATACACATATGTATATCTTTCAGATCTCTTAACAGGAATAGGTGCTTTGTCCTATTTGGGCTTAAAAATTGTTTCAGGGAAACATAAATTTAACCTCTTCTATTTTAAACTTCAGCCTATTTTTATAGAGACTATCTCTTGGCTATCTTTCAGATTTTCTACGCGTACTAAAGTCTCAAAAAATAAGGGACGTATGAGTGAAGTGCCATCTTGGTGAATGTTCCAAGTCTCTGCAACCAACCCCTACATCCCACAGTAAAAAGTGACATAAAGCTTTCAAGTATCTGGGCTATAGATCATCCTTCAATCATTGAGAGTCATGTACACAGCCATAGATTTGCTTGGAAGGAATCATAAAATCCAGACTTGAAAACAAGTTCAGAGCTATGTTCTTTATTAGAGTCAATGGGGCTTTATGCTTTTCAAAATGGGGCAAACCTCTCCTTCTATCTCAAATGATTACCTTCCTTCACATTTTGTAGAGAAATTAGAAAAATAAATAAAAACCTTCAGAGTCCCTTTGATAACCCTGCCCACCACTTGGACCTCATCACACACTGTGTGCTCTCCTCCTTTGGACAAAGAATAAGGGGTGTCTGCTTCCTTCTAAGGCCAGTTTGTCCTGTGCTCAGGCTTCTACCATCTTTTTCCTATGTCCTCTTTTGGAGGAATTTGATCCTCTTTTTATGAGCGCTTACCCCAGGATCATCAATCTTTCCCTCTCTATTACATCATTCTCATCGTTTAAAAAAAAAAAGCAAACAAACAAAAAAAGCAAGCTTCCCTTGACTCTTTACCCACTCATGAAATGGTAGCTCATCTCATTTTGCTGTTGTCATTGGGGATGTAACAAGAAAAGCTTTGGAAAAGTTGTTCATAATTGTGCTATTCAGGCTCCATTTTCTCACCTCCCAGTGTTTCTTTTCACTTATCCACTGACATTATTTTGTATCAATGTCACCAATGACCTGTACGGTGACACATCCTATGGCTGCTTCTGTGTTCTCTGCTTACTTAGTCTTTCCACAGTATTCAACAAACTTGATAATCCCTCATTTCTATCATAGGATCTTGACATCTATAAAGTATCACCCTCTTGGTTTTAGTTCTGTCTCAAAAAATGTGCCTTCTATAATGTTTTCTTATATGTCTTTAGCACCTTTGTGTGCAATCCAAATATTTAGGAATTTAATGCCTCTTCTCTTTCGATCTATATTTATCCCCCAGAAGATTTATTCTACCCTTGATATGTTGATGCACATATTTACTTATTTAGCCTGGTTTAGTCCCTGGGCCTCAAAGTCCTATATACAATTATTACTTTTTCCCCTGTATCTAATTATTGATGGCTTATCTCCAATCTACATCTAAAGGTAATCACCTTGGTTTTTCTCTTGTTCTCCTACCACCTATTTGCACCAGAGTAGTCAGACTAATGTTTTAGAATATAAAATGAAATTATGTATTTCCAGTGCTCAAATTCATTGGCTTGACATCACACTTGGAGTACGATACAAACTTCTCCCCAGAATTTACAAGGCAGATATGACTCTCAGCTACTTCTCTGGTATTATTTCTAACCACTTCTTTTTTCTTACCTCTGCTCATTTTAATTTTATGTTTCTTTCAGATTTGACTAAAGCCAATACATATATTTTTAAATTTCTTATATGTGATCTGATTCTTTTTTTTTTTTTTTTTTTTTGTAGAGACAGAGTCTCACTGTACCGCCCTCGGGTAGAGTGCCGTGGCGTCACACGGCTCACAGCAACCTCTAACTCCTGGGCTTACGCAATTCTCTTGCCTCAGCCTCCCGAGTGGCTGGGACTACAGTCGCCCGCCACAATGCCCGGCTATGTTTTGTTGTTGTTGTTGCAGTTTGGCCGGGGCTGGGTTTGAACCCACCATCCTCGGCATATGGGGCCAGCGCTCTACTCACTGAGCTATAGGCGCCGCCCTTGATCTGATTCTTAAATCCTTCTGGTTTTCCTTAAAAATGGTAAAATAGTATTCTTCATTTTTATTGTACGACTTTTTGATTGAATTCAAGTTATGTTTATTTTGGGTTTTGTTTTATTCACAGAACTTAATTGTGGTAAATCAATTAACTCTATCCATGCATTTTATTTTTTGATCCCTCTTATTATTGTTGAAAATTCTCATCACAAATGCTGTATGGAATTTAATGAAGAAGGTTCTTATTGCAGCTCCTCACATTACTATTATTTCAGATTAAAGATTCAAATCTGAAACTGAGACCATACAGGGTAACAGTGAGATAAACGGGTATAGCAAAAGCAGATTCTAGAGGCATTCGGATTTTCATCATCGCATAGTTATTTCTCTGTCATTTTTTTCACTGTACATAAAGATTTAAGAGAGGCATTATAAGAAGTACAAAGAAAGATTCTAATAAAGAAAGATTCCAAATTTGGGGGTTACTCTACCATAATATCAAGATGATGATTAAGTATTTCGTTTTTTTTGTTTGTTTGTTGTTGTTGTTGTTGTTGTTAGAGACAGAGTCTCACTTTGTCACCCTCAGTAGAGTGCTGTGGCATCACACTGCTCACAGCAACCTCCAACTCCTGGGCTTAGGCCATTCTCTTGCCTCAGCCTCCCAAGTAGCTGGGACTACAGGTGTCCACCACAATGCCTGGCTGTTTTCTTGTTGCAGTTTGGCCAGGGCTGG
This sequence comes from Nycticebus coucang, assembly GCF_027406575.1. Taxonomy (NCBI): domain Eukaryota; kingdom Metazoa; phylum Chordata; class Mammalia; order Primates; family Lorisidae; genus Nycticebus; species Nycticebus coucang. The sequence goes on along the minus strand of NC_069781.1, from coordinate 53,028,658 downwards.
GTTTGAACCTGCCACCCTCGGTATATGGGGTCGGTGCTCTACCGACTGAGCCACAGGCACTGCCCTGGTTATGTATTTCTTTTCTCCTTGTAAAAAATTTTGAGCTAGGCAGCGCCTGTGGCTCAGTGAGTAGGGCGCCAGCCCCATATGCCGAGGGTGGCGGGTTCAAACCCAGCCCCGGCCAAACTGCAACAAAAAAATAGCCGGGTGCTGTGGCGGGCGCCTGTAATCCCAGCTACTCGGGAGGCTGAGGCAAGAGAATCGCTTAATCCCAGGAGCTGGAGGTTGCTGTGAGCTGTGTGATGCCATGGCACTCTACCAAGGGCCATAAAGTGAGACTCTGTCTCCACAAAAAAAAAAAAAATTTTGAGCTAAACAGTTAATCAATTGCAGTAAACATTTTATTTCAGAACGATTCCTATTTTTCATCTATCTTGTATTTGACTTTTTTGTAACTGCTGTACTTAATTATATATATGGCAATCTTTGCAAAATATTTTTAAAGTAAGTGGGATATATAAATTCTTAATATATAAAGTAAACTGCAGGAAAATGTTGCTCTCTTAAAAGGGAGCGCATACTTTTAGTGGAGGAAAAGTTCAGTACATATCTAAGATGTATGATGTTGTTTTTGTTTTTTGCCTTTTTTTGTAGCATTTTGGCCAGGGCCATGTTTGAACCCACCACCCTCAGTACCTTACTCACTGAGCCACAGGTGCCACCCTATGATGTTATTTTTAAAAATTGTATGTAAAACTTCATTAATAGAGAATGGTATAGTAAAGGGAGAAAAACAATATCACTATATTCTGTGATTAGACAGCAGTGTTCAATAGAAATATGAGGCAAGCCACACATACGTTTTAAATATTCTTATAGCCATATTAAGAAAGTAAAGAAATGGATAAAATTAACTTACTAGAATACTTTATTTAATACAATATATTCAAATTATTCAATATTGTTCAATATATCATTTCAACATTTAATTAATATGAAAATTATTAATGTAATATTTTACTTTTTCTTACTAAGTACTTTAAATCCAGTGTGTATTTTATACTTAACATCACATCCCAATTCATATATTAATATTTCACATATGAAAGAACCACACCTAGCTTGTTGATACCATGTTGGTCAATGTAGATTAGACAGTATCTTGTAAGCAATACTAATTTAAGTCATAAATACATTTAAGAAGGTATTAAAGGAAGCAAAAGACAAAATACAAATTATCATTATATATGAGAACAGACACATTCATTTCCTCCAACCTCTACTTTCATGTTTTTATAATATAACATTTTAAATATTTCTATTCAAATGAGCATGACTTTGTATTTACCTCCTGCTGCAACAACTTTAAAATGCTCCAAATAAAAAGCTGCTAGAAATTACAAATTGCCACCTAAGCTTCCCTGCCTTCATGATGATAATTAGTCCTATTTTTGAAGGACCACAAATTATTGCCAAACAATTAGATACATCTTTAGGAAAATTCATCTCTTTCGTTTTCAAAATACGCTTTTGGAAGAGGATAAAAGTAATCTGTTTCCATTTGGATGTGAGTTTGTGAATCTTCACTTTTGCATTGTTTCTAAAATTAAATGAGGTGGGGAAAAGTTGTATAGATCAGGAGAATTAAGTAGGTGAAGATAATTTTGTGCACATGAATAAGAAGGTCTCAGAAAACAGTGACTCACAAGTACATGCCTCTACTATGATTCCATTTCCTCTGCATTGACCTAAACCAAAACTTGAAAAGAAATTTTGTAATACAAAAAAAGAATAAGTTATGCCATATTTAAAAACATATTATTTTTTATCTTCATTCAATTCTTTGTAAGCTTTTCAAGGTAATGAAAGACAACGTTTGAGATGTTAACCAGCACTAGGCATGGTGCTTGGCACAGAGCAAGTATTCCATATACATTTCATGAGTGAATGATTGCGGGTTTTGTAAGGGTAATGGATTTAGAAGTTTTTTCCATCTCTTATCAGACAAGTGTTCACCGAAACTTGATCTCCACAACGCTAGCATACAAACTGTTACGATAAACTATGCTGTTTGTTTCCCTGCTTAAGACAGCAGGAGGAACACATCAGTGCTCAAATACTATGTGTCAGCTGGGCTTTATGGTTCATCAATATCCATGTAGACCAATAGAGCAAATAATTCTCATCGTGAAAGACTTATTTTTAAGAGGCACAAAAAATGATAAGATAAAATAGTTCAATAAACATTGACTGATAGAAGCTGTAAGACATATAGGTCTGGTGGAGTTAGAAGTAATTGAATTTAGTTTTCTTTGGTGAATGTTGAATAACTACAATGAAAGAGTATATACACAGATTTTATAACATGTAACACTCAAGGGATTATTCTAATCTCCTTTCACAAATGTTTTAGATTAATTGCTTTGATTATCTTGAGACAGAACCAGTTATTTTTAAGCAATATTATAAGGCTTATTCCTTGTATCATTTAAAAATCAATTTTAATAAAAAGTTATCTTAAATATTGCTGCTGTTAGCTTCAGCAAATCCTTTACATTTATTAGAGATTTTAGATTTTCAATGCACTTCCATGTACACTTGATTTTCTCAGTATCCTATGAGTTGATGTTACTATGTTATAAGTAAAGATAGAAAGTTCAGTTGATTTTTCTGACTCTAATTTAAAGATAGGGAATCCTAGGAGACTGCCAATAAAATCCATTCTTTCCTTTTTTCTCAATGTACCTTTACTTCACCTCCTGTCTTTACCAATATCTTTCCCTTCTCAGCATCCTGCAAGCATACAGGAATATTTTTTTATCTCTACCCAAAGGACCTAGGAACTCTTGTTCATCAGTTTTCTAATCTGGTAAGCCTTACTGAAAAGAGAAGTTATTCTTCCATCATTGTATTTTCATGCTTTCTCTTCTCTGACCCAGTATGAATTTCACTTCTGGTACTATATTTCTTGATATCCAGACTCACCTGCATATCTCATTCAGTTTACCGCATTTTAAATAATTTTTGCTAGTATTTGAAACTTTACTTTTAGGACAGAAAATTAACTATTTTCAATATATGATTTCACTACTTTCTTGAAAAGAAAAGACCTAATCCAATCTACTTCTTTTCAACATGATTTTTGCCTTTACCTTATTACCAGTCCCATTTTCCTATGTCCTCTTTAAAATGAAGAATTTAATCTATTCCTTTACCCAACTGTTCCAATCTTCTATGCATTTCACTTTATTATGAGATAGTGTAATATCACTTTACCCTAGATTGTACTCATCTCCCTAAAACACAAGGAAATCATTTGTATAGAAAACAAAAATCCATTTGCTTACAAAATAAAATAATAATAATAATACCTTCAGCAACATTACCAAGTATATTCTTTTTTCAAGGAGATGTATTTATTTAGAAAAATCCTTGTCCAATTTCTGATAACTCCTTATGGATTTATATCTAACAACTTGTCTCTTATCTTCACTTTGCTAAAACCACCTCTGAAAAGTCCTCTTCTTGTATCAGTTATATATTGCTATCCTAAAACATAATGCCTTTAATTGTCGCTCACAGATTGAATTGTCAGTGGTTAGGTCTGCTGAGCAATGCCTAGCTTAGCTGACCTCTGTAGGACTTGCTTGTATCTATGTGGTCAGTTAACTGGTTGTCTGAGCAAATAATTCCTCAGAATTACTTCTTTACAGGTGGAGCTGCAAAGATATTTTATGAAGACCATGGATACAGAATGAATGAGGAATCGGACCATTTTTTATTTGTACTCTATAACACCTCACTTAACTTCTTTGTAGTTCTAAACAGTTTATTCTTTCAAAAATCTGATGTCAGGCAACACCTGTGGTTCAGTGAGTAAGGCATCGGTTCTATATACCGAGGGTGGCGGGTTCAAACTAGGCCCCGGCCAAACTGCAACAAAAAACATAGCCGGGTGTTGTGGCGGATGCCTATAGTCCCAGCTACTCGGGAGGCTGAGGCAAGAGAATCGCCTAAGCTCAAGAGCTGGAGGTTGCTGTGAGCTGTGATGCCACAGAACTCTACTGAGGGCAACAAAGTGAGACTCTGTCTCTAAAAAACAAACAAAAAAACAAAAAAACCTTATGTCCCTGGGTCTTCATACAGTCTTCTAGATTCCCCCTTACAATTCTAGCCTACCATTGCCAATATTCTTAGTTGGGATTATTTATTATTTGAGTATATGAAATTTTCTAATTCATTCTTTGGCCTTTGTCTAATAAAACTGTGCATGATTTCCCCATAGTTATATCACCTTAATCTGTTGCCTTGATTTAGGCTCTGTCTTGAGAGAAAATGAATTATGAAACACAAACTTCCTCAACAGTTTTAAATGGGTTCAGGTACCCACATTACATTTTACCTGAACCATTGGTCTAATTCCTTTCCTGGTATTTCTACCTCCAACTTCTTTCTCTTTTACTGTAATTATCTGCTTCCTCTATAATGGTTCTTAAAACTATGTCTGATCATAACACTATTATCTATCATAATCAATCATCAGTTCAAAGAACTTTGACTTTTCTCCATTGGATTATAAAAGTTTAGGTTTGGAATTTAATGTCTTCTACTATTTTACCCAGTCCACCTTATTCAACTTTCCTAAAATCCTATATAGTTTCCCTTCGGTCATATTACAGTCTCTTTAATACTAGAGCATTTGCTATATCTCTTCATTCATTTCCCTTACTCTTGTTCCTTAAGGTTTGGATAAATATTGTATGAAGTGCATCTACTTGATCCTCTTTCTGTTTTATGAGAGTCATCTCATGTAGTAACCAAAACTGCATGGTACTTGTATAAAAACAGACATGAAGATCGATGGAACAGAATAGAGAACTCCCAAATAAATCCACATATCTATAATGAACACTTTGTAAAAGATACCAAGAACATTCCATGGGAAAATGATGGTCTCTTCAATAAATGGTACTTGGGAAACTGGATATCGATATAGAGAAGAATAAAAATATACCCTCTCTATCTTATCATATATGAAAATCAAAACAAAGTGGATTGGGGTCTTAAATATAAGTTATGAATCTATATCTGAATATGAGATAGATTGTTGTTGGTGTTCCTCTTTCAAATGTGTAGAGTGCGCAGAGTAGGAGAAAATATTTGCAAACTACTCATGACAAGAGGTTAATAACTAGAATATATAAGGAGATCAAACACTCAATAGGAAACTTTGAATAATATGATTAAAAATGGAAAATGATTTGGATAAATAGTTATCCAACAGGTATTTGAAAAGTGCTGACCATCAATAGTCATAAGAAAAATGAAAATCAAAATTATAATGAGATATCATCTCGTCTTATTTAAAATGGCTTTTACCCAAAAGACACTCAGTAATGAATCTGGAAAAGATAGGAGGAAAGAGTAACTCTTGTACACTGTCATAGGGAATGTAAATTAGTACAACTACTATGGAAAACAGTATGTAAGTTCCTCAAAAGACTAAAAACAAATGTACCATATGACCCAACAATCCCACCGGTAAGTATATATCCAAAAGAAAGGAAGTCAGCACACTGAAAAGACATGCTGCACCTGTGTATTGCAGCAATATTCACAATAGCCAAGATGTGGTATCAACCTAAGTGTCCATCAATAGATGAATTATTGAATTTTTTTTTTTTTTTTTTTTTTTTTTTGGTAGAGACAGAGTTTTCACTTTATGGCCCTCGGTAGAGTGCCATGGCATCATACAGCTCACAGCAACCTCCAACTCCTGGGCTTAAGCGATTCTCCTGCCTCAGCCTCCCGAGCAGCTGGGACTACAGGCACCCTACACAACGCCCGGCTATTTTTTGGTTGCAGTTCAGCCGGGGCCGGGTTTGAACCGCCACCCTCGGTATATGGGGCCGGCGCCTTACCAACTGAGCCACAGGCGCCGCCCGAATTATTGAATTTTTTATCAATAGACAAAAAGGGGATACATGTGTGCAATGAAACATTATTTAGCTATAGAAAGTAAAATTGACATGTGCAAAAACATGGATGGAACTGGAGAATATTATGTTAAGTCAGATAAGCCAATCACAGAAAGACAATTTTTGCATGTTCTCATTCATATGTGCAAGATGAACATTAAAAACAATTAATGGAAACAGAAGGTAGAATGACAGGGGCAGAGAAGGGCATCAGGGAGAATGGATAAAGTGGGGATGGTTAATGGGTACAAAAATAGTTAACATAGATTGAATGGACAATATGTGATAGCACAACAAAGTGACTATAGTCAACAATAAATCATGGTACATTTTAAAACAACTGAAATTAGGGGGCGGCGCCTGTGGCTCAGACGGTAAGGCGCCAGCAAGAGAATCGCTTAAGCCCATGAGTTGGAGGTTGCTGTGAGCTGTGTGAGGCCACGGCACTCTACCGAGGGCCATAAAGTGAGACACTGTCTCTACCAAAAATAAAAAAAAAAACAACTGAAATTAGGATGTTCCTAACACAAAGAAATGTGAAATATTCGAGGTGGTGGATAGCCCAGTTGCTCTGACTTGATCAATTAACACTGTATGCTTGTGTCAACACATCGTATATACCACATACTTACATACAACAATTATGTATCGATAATGAAAAAACGAAAAGTTATCTTTTTCAAAAAACAGAATTAGCTCAAATAATACTTCCTGTGAATTCTGCTCTTCCAAGTTTGGGCAGTTGGTATTTTGTCCTTAATTTTCTATTTTGTCCTTAATTTCTATTTTCTATTTTCTATGAAAACTATTTCATAGTTTTCTACATCTGCATTACTGCGTTTGATGTTAAACACCTCAAATGAATAAATGGTTTCGTGGTCAGGAATTTTATGCAGAAGTTATCAAAATAATACACATCCATAGAATGGTACTGAATTACTTTAGATACAATTTTTTTTAACTCTTAAGATTAAAAAAAACTCAGTATCTTTCTAATTGTCAAAACCTAAGTTTTCATATGTATAGTTTGATTTAGTTAAATCAAGGAAACATCAAACTAGATTAATTGAAGAAGATTAAATTTTGAGTTGCAGTATTTTGTCCAATAAAACCTTCAAAATGCATTGAATAAAATACAATAAAAATGCAAAAATTGTAACGAATTTCAATAGTCACTACTTACATATTGAATCAATCAAGATCCCCGCAGGAAGCAGATGGAACACTCAGAGCAAGTAATTTTAAAATACTTTAAATGAAGGGCTATTTAAAGTAATTGGGTAGACTTTGGGGAAACCAGAGAAATAGACAAGTTTCCTAAATCTAATTACAGCTACAGTGGACAAATTCATAACTCTTGGTCTAGAAATGGTAAGGGTCTAGAGAGCCTTTACCAAAATCTAGAGAGAGAAGGCTCTCTAGAGAGGGTGAATTTATAGGAGCTGTGTGTGATCTTTGATTGAAGATTATAGCAGCTTGGGGCAAACCCAGATCTAACACCTCCTGCTCCTCTGAACTGTTATTATTTCCCAGTGGCCAAATCTAACTGGTGACCAACTTTACTCCTAAGACCCAAGAAGCTAGGGAGGCCAGTAATGTAATAAAAACAGAGTAGGGGAGAAAAGGATGGAGACTGGATATGGAGGGTGAAGTTTTGGCATCTGATAGCTCTGTCCTAGACATTTTATTTTCATTTGACTCCCCTGTTATGTTGCCAAACCTTAGTTTCAGAAGAATAATTTATAGGAATGTATTTTATCAAGAAAGATACTGTTTGAGTAAAAATGTAAAACATTTTTTAGTTAAAGGGAGTCTTCAGATCCAATTATTTTGTACTTTTTTTTTTTTTTTTCAGAAAGTCGACATTTACTTCAATAACATGAAAAAAAAAAAAAAAACACCGTGGAAGAAAACAGATTCAGAAACTTTTTTGATTATAGCTTTCTGTTTGAGTATATAATCAACTTCACAGTCAGATGTTTTCAAGTCTTAGAATTATTAGTATAACTGATGTGCCTTATTAAAATCATAAAAGTACTTTTTATTCTTCTCAGAAAATGTTGTGAAGCACATAGATTTAATAACATAACCTTTGGGATTTGCAGGTTAATTTGATAGCCTTCTTATACTTGACAGACACAAATCTGCCCTGTGTTCTCACTTGAAATATGTAAAAGGCCAAGCAAAAGATATACACCAAAAAAATATGAGAAATTAATTCTCAGCCTTAAGAATCAGAAATATACCAAGGGTGGTGGGTTCAAACCTGGCCCTGGTCAAACTGCAACAAAAAATAGCCGGATGTTGTGGCGGGCGACTGTGGTCCCAGCTACTGGGGAGGCTGAGGCAAGAGAATAGCCTAAGCCCAGGAGTTGGAGGTTGCTGTGAGCTGTGATGGTACAGCACTCTACCAAGGGCAATAAAGTGAGACTAAAAAAAAAAAAAAAGAATCAGGAATATAAAACAAATATAAAATCTACAGTAGTTATGATGACTAATACTTTTTATCATAAATACCAAGGGATGTAAATAAATTATCCCTTATGAATAATAATGTTCTTACCTTGGTGTTATACTTTAAAGCATAAAGCACAAGTTTAGATATAATATCTAGTTTAAGTTTCATAACAAAGTTAGTTATATCAATATTTAGGATATTGACATAACATTGTTATCTGAGTTTTATATTTGAGAAAATGCATTCTTAAGTTCAAAACTAATAAAGGACAAGGTCAGCTTTCTGACTCCAGTGTAGCCCAGGATCTATAAAAACTTTTAAGCACACACCACAATGTTTATATCATGTACTATACTAAAAATATTTTAGAACACACACAAAAAGAATAAAGTGTAAAAGACTGAGATGAAAATAAATAAGAAGGTTTTGTTTTTAAACTTCATGCTCAATATATCTGCCTGCCCTGCTTTGAAGATTATTGATCTATAGACTATACCCCAGTTTATTCTCTAAGCTAAAATAATGTAATAGTATTTGCAACCATTTAGATACCAGAACAATATGAGATTTTCAGAGTGATTTCCAGATCTTGGGCTTTGCTTCAGCCATTGGGCTAATGCTGATTATTTAAGTTACAGACTACAGGAGATGGGACACTGAAATTTAGTTTTATACCGCCAGTAATTTGAAAATCTTTCCATATGTTTACTGGCTATTCATTTTTTTCTCTAATATAAAAACTTGTTAAGTCTCTTCTCCTTTTCCTGCATTGAGATGATTTTCCTTTTTAATTTGATTCCTAGTAGTTCTTCAAATATATTAGCTTTATTCCATTTAATAATTTTCAGTTATCTTCTTCCAGTTTGCATCCCACTCAATTTGTGCTGGCTTTTAAGAAGAGAATTTATTTTAATTGGTCAAATTAATAACCTCTTGGTTTCAGGTATCTGTTGTTTAAGGAATGTTTTACACCATCATGGGTCATAAAGATGCTATCCAATATTATTTTCTATAATTTGATTAAATGTTGTCCTTTGAATTTAAATCTTTAATCTATAAGTCAGATAATTATGTATGTGATATGAGGTGAAGGACAAAAACAAGTTTCCCATATAAACAATCTATTTTTACAGCACTTCTATTGAAAAGTCCGTCTTTTTTCCATTAAACCTCAAAGCCAGCTCTTTTACAAATCAAGTTTTCAAATATATGTGTGCCTCCTTCCAGATTCTTCATCCCATTCCTGTGGTCTTCTCACCTATCCCTGCAGCAGAAGACACTGTATGGTTACTAACACTCAAAAGACAGCTCACATATTTTGCTTCCTCTGATTTAATAGTTTTTGGAAACTACTCCTGTGATCCTTTCTTGTCAATGACTGTCTACCAAAGAACAGCCACCACTCTGACTTTTTACATCATAGGTAAGTTTTAACTGTTTCTGTACTTTATATAAACTGACTCATATCGTATATATTGTTTTGTGTCCTTTTTCCTTCAACACTGTGTCTGTGAGACATCCATATTTTGATCTATCATTATACTGTTCATTCTCATTGCTGTGTAACATTCCATGTTGAACTTTATTAAGAAAATTTCCTAACTCAAATAGACTTAAACAATAAAGAAAAGAATTTTCTCACATAACTGGAAACTCAAAGGGAGGTATGACTCTAGGCATGACAATCAGAGTTGTAATGATCTTTCCAGGAAATAAGTTTTCTTCTATCTTTTTGCACTGTCATTCTTATGATCACATGATAACTGGCAGGGAACTGCTGTATTCAGCAACATAGGAAACTCTGTCTTTACCATGGAATTTACAGTTGTCCCTCAGTATTTTCAGGAAACTGGCTCCAGGACAGCCACCCTTTCCCAGGATAATAAAATCTGCCAGTGTGCAAGTCCCTTATAAGGGTGGCATAGTATTTGCATATAATCTATGTACATCCTCCCATATACTTTAAATCATCTCTAGATTATTTACAATACTCAAAGCAATGTAAATACTTTGAAAGTAGTTGTTACACTGTATTGCTTTTTACTTGTATTTAAAAAAATATTTTTAATCTGCAGTTTGTACAATCTGTGGATATGAAACCAGCTGACACTGAGGGCCAAATGTAAATTATTCTCTTCGGTCAGTCTGGGCTAAGTTTGTAAAGAGATAAATTTCCATCAAATAAGTGGGTAAAATTTTGAAAATCTACTCTTTTCCCCCCAAATAATCAATCTACCTATCCCTGAGATCCCCACATGTTGAAATTTGCCAAAATACATAATCTATTACAATTTAACCTGTTCTTGAATACAAAAAATGAAAAGCAAAATATTTCTATAAAATGAGTGTAACTATAACCATGATAAAGGCAGCAAAGTTAGGAAATTACAGAGGAATCATATTTATGCTTCATAGAGAAAGCCAGAAAAGTTTCTAATAATACTAGAAACAAATTATTTGTTATTCACCACTATTACTTAATTGTTTTCTTCTGGAAGGATTAGCCAGTGAAATTAACCCTAACAATCATAAGAATACAGAAAATAAAATCTAAAAATTAGAAAAAAATAAAGTTTCATTATAAGCAAAAGGTATAATTGCAGATAAAAAAAGAGAGATAAATTAAAATATTAGTTTAAACAATAAGTGAATTCAGCAATTAGTGCTGAATATAGAACTTAAAAAACACTTTCCTTGTATGTACCTATATTCAAACAATCAGAAGCTATAATAGGAGAAAGGATATAATATGTACTAGCAACAAAAAAGATACAATATTTAATGATAAAATTAAGTAAAATGTCTATGCTCCATATGAAGAAAATTTCACAACTTATGAGAGAGGCAAAAATAAAAAAAAAGACCAGAACCAACAAAGAGATAAAGCCTGTTTGGTGACAGATAGGTTCATTGTTACCAGTGTCAACTCTCTATCTATAAATCTTTAAACTTAATTGAATCCAGATAAAAAATCAACAAAACATTTTATTTTAGAATTAGACAAGTTAATTGTAAAGCTTTTGTCTTAAAAATATGCAAAATTAGGAAAATTTTTATAAGAAAGAGTAGTGAGGGGTATTAACATGACTAAATATTGGAATATTTTATAAAGTTGTAGTGATTAACTAATATGGTATAGCTACATAAATAGATTTAAGGAACAGAATAAAAAGTTTAGAAGTAAAAAAAAAAAAACTCAGGAAATAAGTATTTGATTAAGGAAACATTACATTTTAGCAAAGAAAGGATAAGTTAATCGATGATAACGATTACATCAACCAGCCTTTTAGATTAAAAATATATTGTATCCCAACAGCAAAATTGACACCAAAATAATTTTATATGAATCATATATTTAAAGACCATACATATCACATGTGCACGATTACGTATTCTATAAACCCACAAGTCACGAAAGCCTGAAAATTTCACTATTTTGTAATTTATATGTCAAAACGAGCATAAAGTCAGAAGATACATCACTATCCTCCCACAGAAAAATAAATTCACATTAAAGGAAATATAAATGACTCAAGTGTAATCTGTGTGAATGTTAATTCCTAAAATTGTACCAAATGCTGATCCTAGCTTAATCTCAGTTATAATAGAAGACATGCAATTTAAAACTCACAATGTGGTTAAGTTTTTCATCTGTCATATAGGCAAAGATGAACACTTGATACTACATCATGTGACAGAGGTATGAGAAAACAGGCAGTCTCAAAGATTTCTTGTGCAATATAATTGGTACGAACTCCACAGAGAGAAATTTGATAGTTTTTGTAATTTAAAATGCATGTGCCTTTTTACCTAAAAATACTGTTATATGAATTTATCAGAAACATTTGTACACATATGAAAAAAAAGATGCATATACACAAAGGTATTTAATGTAGCATTTATACTGAGAACAAATATAATACAAAACAATAAAAAGAATGAAGCATCTAGGAAGGTCCTGATTTGAAATATCTAACTAATATGTTCTGCTGGTGGGGGTAGGATAATTTATATAGTGTGTATTAATGCTTGTGTGTGTGTATGTATTATGTGTGCATTTGTATTTATGCATGCAAACACACATATTTATTGGATTTCTAAAAAATATACAAGATAGTAGTAACAATAGTCTTGGGCCTCTCACTTTAACAACTGCAGAAATGTTATTTCTGGCTACTACCAGGGTAATGAGTTTATGGTGCCGGTTTAAAGATATGGGGATTTAGGTTTTCATGAACAGTTGCAAGATAGATTCTAATATTTTCTCAGTTTAAACATATCAGGAAGAGAGTGCAATTATATTATATACATGTTGGCAGATTAATGAGAAAATTAAGACAGCATTTCAAAAAACATTTTGGAGGAAAAAACTAATACATTTTTCAGCATTACCCTATCTGATAGACTAAATGTTAAAATTCGAATCCCCGTGTGATGGCATTTGAAAGTATGGCCTTTAGGAAGTAATAAGGTCATGAGTGTGAAGCCCTAAGAATGACATTAGTGACATATATGGGAGGAAATACCAGTCCTCTTTTTTCCTGAGATGTGAAGGTAGCGGAAGGCTACAGTCTGGAAGAGGGCCCTCGCCAGAACGCTACCATGCTGGCACCCTGATCTCATGCTTACAGGTAAATGGTTCTATTAGGCTTTATTATTCATATTTTAATACTTGAACACATCCACATTCAATTTTATTAATCATTCTTGACAAATGAATCAGAAATAATTAATGTGTATTGTAAAAACGTACCAGTTGTCAGCAGAAAATTCTGTAGAATGCTGGGGTAAGAGTCTTGAAGGTCTCTTTCAGCTCTAAAAATTGTAGAATTCTAGTACATAAGAGAAAAAGATTTATAGGAAACATTTTCCCCACAAGTTATACATTTAGAATAACACATAAAATAATTTTACCAAGTATAGGCTCTAAAACCCATGTTTTTATGATATATACATTTTCTAGAGACAGTTCATCCTTATAGGGATGTCCTATGCAAGATTTAACAGCCTTATTTCCTCATTTATTTAAAGCAATTATCTTTCATTTTGCACTCATAAGAATAGTGCATAATGAAAAGTTCAGATTTTTTTCACTCTATGAAGCAATTGCATTGTACTTCTATTTTAATCAAATTATGTAGTTTAAGAAATGCTATACCGGGCAGCGCCTGTGGCTCAGTGAGTAGGGCGCCGGCCCCATATGCCGAGGGCGGAGGGTTCAAACCCAGCCCCGGCCAAACCGCAACAAAAAAATAGCCGGGTGCCTGTAGTCCCAGTTGCTCGGGAGGCTGAGGCAAGAGAATCGCTCAAGCCCAGGAGCTGGAGGTTGCTGTGAGCTGTGTGAGGCCACGGCACTCCACCGAGGGCCATAAAGTGAGACTCTGTCTCTACAAAAAAATAATAATAATAATAATAAATAAATAAATAAATAATTAAAAAAAAAAAAAAAAAACAAAGAAATGCTATACCAGGACCTATAAATTCTTTAACATATTTTAAGCAGATGACAGTCTCCATTTAGGGTAGTTGTTCATAAAAAATCAATATTCTTCCGTAATAATGGAATCATAGCTGGGAAAAGACAGTACTACTTGCTTGCGCTTTTTCATCTCTGTTGAAGTTAAATGGGTCATGTAATAAAGTTTGTACCAACAGAATGTGAGCAGAAGAATTTAAGTCATTTTTAGGTCTGGGTATACCTTCTCCGGGCCTAGCTACATTTCTCATGTGCTGAAACCTAGATATGATAATCTATTTCTACCATGAATATAAGCAATGGCCTAGGGCAAGGCAGAGGAACACCATAAAAGCAATCTGAGACTCTGAATGACCATGGGGAGCTCGGTTGGAAATAGTATATAACAGAGAAAAAAGGATTCTTTACTTGTCATAGCTACTGAGTTATTGTGTTTATTATAGCAAGAGACTTTACCACAGCTAATGGGAAATCCTTTAAATTTAAATACATGCTTAAAATGACAAAATCAAAGATAAAGTAAGAAAATGTGGAAAAATGAAAGGTGAGGGAAAACATTAATCCTAAGCAAGGAAAATTATGGAATGTATTTCCTCAAGGAAATTAAATGATGATTTAAAGGAAAATTTTAGGCTTATCTGAAATAAGATTAGGTTACTATATTAATTTATATTTAAGTGACTTTTTTGAATGAGATTTCACATACACGTTACATCATTTTGATTCATATTGTAATTTTTATAAACAAAGTATACTTTTGTAATAGTCACAAAAAAATGCTGATTAACAAAAGCCAATCTTCCTCACTTAATTTTGTTTTCCAAGAAGGCACACATTTTGTTATATATTCTATAAATTGTAAGCCTCTTTTCATTGCATAAGTAATCTGAAATTATGAGAATGTCACTGTAATAAGGTATGGTTCACTGTCCTTTTAGTATTAGACCAAACTAGATCCTAGATCCAACTGTTAAAAAATCTACTCATTCATTTCTTAAACACTTATGTATTTTGATATAACAAAACATCTTTTATATTACTATATAACACTTTATCAGTTATTAGCAGGGGACTTCATAAAGCTTGAAATATACATTTGCTTCAACCCAGCTTGTGAGGTATTTTGATTTCAGAAATTGTAAAATCTTTCAGGAATTATGCTTAAAAGTAATCCTTATTTGTGCAAGTGTACAAGGCATGTTCCTCATTACCACAAATTTGAAATTCACTCATAAGTACATAATTTTAAGGAAAAGGTGTTTAAGAATCATGTAAATTACCTTGCTTGGTGGATATTACCCATTTTGTCACAATTGGCAAGTTTTTTGAATGTTACATTGCATTATTTTCTTATTGTAGGGTTTTATCTCCGCTATTTGCTTATAAGGAGTAAAAATACCAACTTCTTTGAAATTTATGTTTGATACAATTATATGGAAGCAAAATATGAAAGCACAGGAAAATGGAAGTGAAATATGCATTTATGCTTTCACTTGTACTTCTGTTAGAATATTTCCTTTAAAGCAGGTTATTTTGCTTATCTTATCTCAATAAAATTTTTATAACCTTTTGAGATACTGTGTTCATTTTACTAATGAGAAAACTTAAGTTTAAAGAGATCAATTTGAAGTTACAGATTAACAGCAGTAGGGTGGGTAATTTTTTTTTTATTCTTGAATTTCTACGGCCTCCTAAAAATGTTTAATAGTCATTCATTGCTTAATGATGAAAAAACGTTCTAAGAAAGGGGTCTTTTGGTGATTTTGGTGTTGCGTGTACCTCTTAAGAGTGTACTGGCACGAATCTAGGTGGTTTAGACTACATAACAAGGCTACATGGTGTAATGCTGCAAACCTGTACAGCATGTTACTGTACTGAATACTGTAGGCAATTATTAACACAATGGTATTTGTGTGTCTAAACATATCTATACATAACGGAAAGGGTCAGTAAAAACACAGTGTTAAAATCTTAAGGGACCACAGTCATATACAGAATGTGGTCTGAGACACTGTCAGGCAGTTGGTGCATGATTGTATTTCT
This sequence comes from Nycticebus coucang, assembly GCF_027406575.1. Classification (NCBI taxonomy): domain Eukaryota; kingdom Metazoa; phylum Chordata; class Mammalia; order Primates; family Lorisidae; genus Nycticebus; species Nycticebus coucang. The sequence goes on along the minus strand of NC_069781.1, from coordinate 53,012,703 downwards.
TTCACTGTTAAAAAAATGAAGTTAAGGAAGAGAAAAATTTATTTTCATATACCTACCTCTTCTCACCAACTTTCTTTTCATATTGTTTGGCTGTAAAGAAAGATTTTAATATTCAAAACTAAGTATCAGTAAAATGCAAAGTATTTTCAAAAGCCAGAACTAGCAGAATCACAAAACTATTTAATAGTTTCCCTGGTACTTTGCTTTGTTAATATGTCATAAATATTTGAAACTTTTGGAATATGTCGTAATACATTTTATTCCCCCAACAATTCTAGTCATGTCTTTTTTTCCCCCAAAAGTATTTTCCATCACTGAAACACTTTTTTTACACCCATGACTTTTTATCAGGAACAATGGTATATTCTTCATTACTCAGTGGGCAAAAGTATTATTCATAAACAAAATGTAATAAAAGTGACTTTAGAACGTTTGTTGTTAAAATTAGTCACTTTTTTTTCTGACACTGATAGAACTGAGACTTAAATCTCTTTGGGAGCTTTTGATACACAAGCAATTTATAGTTTCTTAAGACTTTTTATTTAAAATAAGGCAAACTGGCTATTGTGAAGTCCACAATGTAATAAGAATGAAATGTTTAGACTATCTAATCTATAGTTTATTTTAAAAGATCACAGTTACATAAAGCAAACAGGAAATGATACTTTACAAAGAATAACCAAAGCCAAATACTAAAATATGTAAGATATACACACGCATGTATATCTCTTAAAGAGATGTATAAACATTTAACACACTTCAAATAATGGCCGTGGGAGACTTTTATTTTTAATGCAACAAATTTATTTACCATTTCAAAGGATTACCTATACGCAAATAGTTTAAACTTCTCTGGGAGATAAACGAATCAGTATATATTAGGTGTATAGGAACTGGAGGCAGGGGGAGACATGGGTTCCTAGGTTATATATATTCTTCTCTTCCTTAGAAAAATGGAGTCCTTTACAGAATATCCAAGTAATGTCTATCTATAAAACACAATGTATTTGAAATGTTGGCCACGTAAACTGAAGAATGAACAACAAACTCAACCAACTCAAAATACAGTACTCAACGCTGAAAAAAAACAAAAAAGAAAAAACACAACAGTGCCTCACAACACCTAGAAATGTTCAGGGATTAGGAGTGTTTACTGGCACCCAATTCTTGCCGTTTAAACCCGCCCCTCCGTTGCAAGGCCTCTCCCTGTGGAATCCAGCAAGGGCAAGAGACAGGTGCTCGGCACACGTGAGGACGCCAAAGGACCCTGGCAACCTCTCAACCTCAGCCTGGCAGACTGCGAAGTGCCACCCGAACGTGCCCGCTGGCGGGACACGGGGAGAGACGGCTCTGTGGTCCAGTTGCCTCCGGCCGCGCGCGGCGCCGGCGACGTGGGGGGAGCCACGGGACGGAGGGGGAGGGGCAGCGCGAGGCCCCGCCTCCCGCGACTGCGGCCTCCGCTACAAACAGGGCCCGGCGGGCTCCGGGTCCCGGCCGCAGAGGCCCGAGTCAGGCTCTCGTAGGGGCTGCTCCTCCTTGTCCCCACGCGGGCGCGGCCCCCGCTGCTCGAGGTGCAGCTGCACCAGGGCCCGGCGGTACATGGCCTCCAGCTTCTCAAGCCGGGCCCTCAGGGCCCGGGGGCTGCCCGGCTCGTCCTCGCGGTCACTGCCTCTCGCCCTGTGGTTCGTGCCGACGTCCCCGGAGCCCGGCTTCGCCTCCGCCGGCGCCCCGTCGGCGTCTTCGCCGGGAAACCGCAGAGCCTGACGGAAGAGGCTGCGGTTCTCGCGTTTCAGCCTCCGGTTCTCGAGCCGCAGCCGGGCGTTCTCCTCGCGTAGCCGCGCGTTCTGCCTGTCCCGCTCGTCCCGCGCACGGATGGCCTCCAGGTGGCTCGCTGCCAGGTCGGCAAACCGCTCCTCCAGCTGCTGTCGGGCGCCGCCCGCGCGGCCTCGCCAGCCCACGCCGCCGCCGCCGCCCCGACGAACCCGGCAGGGGCGGCCAGGCCCGTGGTTGTCTCCGCCGCCGTCCCCGCCGCCGCAACTCCCGCTCCTAGTGGCGCCACCACGCATGCGCCACATCCTCCTGTCCCAACCGCACCGCCCGCGCCGTGGGCCGAGGGGCCGCGCGCCGAGGCGCGGGCGGTTCGGTGCCCGGCGGGGCGGCGGCGGCGGCGGAGAAGGAGAGTAGGTGGCGGGCGGCGGCTGCTGGCCTGGAGCCAGAGGAAGCCGGGAATTTGCCCGGGCCGAGGCGTGTCCGGACTCCGGTGGCGGAGCTGGCCCCCTGGGCCTGCCGTCTCTGGGCTCTGTTCACACACAATGCCCCCGGGGAGCGCTTTGCTGCTCAGCCTCTGGCCGCGCGGGGAAGAGCGCGTGTCCTCAGCGGGGCTCTGCCGGGCGCTCCCGTGCAGGCCTGGGCGCTGCGGGAACCAGCCGGCCTCGCCCGCTCTCGAGCGCAGCCACCAGTGGTTACTTTGCTCTTTACGCGGCAACCTAAAAACCACTTACTGCTAATAATGAAATGTAAGTTATGAAGCAAAATCAAAAGCTCTAATTCCCTTAAGACCGAGCCATTTACTCGGTTAATAAAACATTCAACAAAATTGGGCTGCGCCCGTGTCATGGGGCTGTCAAGTGGGAACAGGTAACCCTCGGAAGAACATAGGCAATTCCCATTAGGTGGATTGTTTGGAACACTATAGAAACAAGGTTATAGATAGTCAGTTTGCTCAGGCCAGTCTCCAAAATGTATGAAATTCAAGCTATCACCTGTTCATTGAACAAAGCTCCAAAAATTGTGGGAACAATTAGATGCGACTAATTTAATGACTCATTCCCGTTTTTAAGGGTCACGACCCACAAAGTAACTGGATTATTCTGAAGTAAATTGAATATTGGGTACTGATGCCAGAATCTCTTGACAATTTTATGGGATCTTCTGCTTAACCAGTGTGTTTGGTGTATTTTTATAGTAAACAATATGATTCTATAGTATGCGTTACCCCTCCAAGGCAGAATTTATTAATACTGCCGCTGTAACTGGCATACAGGAAGATGGCATACATAATTTCAAAGAAAAGAGGAAGAAAGAAGGGAGGACGATTGGGAGGTAAAGAAAAAGAGAAGGTATAAAGGAATAAAAGAAAAAAGATAGGTAAAGAATTGCTCAGAATCTTCCTAAATAGGAGGCAGACAAGTGATCAATGCCAAATCATATACTTTTGTTAAGATTAATTCGAATTTACTTAATCTGTCAATAATTGTATACCTGAGACAAACATTACATTTATTTCTAAAAATGGTAGCAAAAACACTAGTAAAAAATGCTTCTCCCATTATTGCTTTGTTAATGCTCTAAATATAAAAATATTGGGCAAATATGTGCCCGTATATTAAAATAAAATAGAAAAAAATCATTAAAATTATGGAACTGATAAAATTTAAAAGAAATGTTGGGCTACAATAATCCTTAAAAGGAGAAAATATGGAAAGAAATGGATGAGCTCTTGATTAGGAAAAAACAAAAAGATACCTGTGCTTCCTTTTAATACTAGGAGCTTCGGAACACTAAAACAGCTTGCCTTGTGGGTAGAAGAATATCACAAAGGACATAGATCACCTTTCCTGACATTTTGTCTGTCATTGTCTCATAGGCTGTTCTTACTCAAGAAAGTTAAAAGTTTTATAAATAAAAAATAAAAACGCCAATGGACTGTTTCCACTATTTGTTTAGAAAAGTCTAACACTGAGCAGTTTTTCTTGACGAAGGTATGGCATTTAAAGTAAAAGAGCAGGAAAATTCAAGTACATTAGTCCCCTCTTACAGTTGGGGATACATTCCAACACCACTATTGGATGCCTGAAACCTTAGCTAGTACCTAGGACTGCATTTACTTGTATTTATAGCTTTCTGTATGGATAGGTTCGACATTTGTGAATCCCACCTTGGATCAAGACATGTCTGAATCCAAACAAAAATATAAATAAACAATACAACAATAAAAAATACAATATAACTGGTTGACACCTGTGGCTCAAAGGAGTAGGGTGCCAGCGGGAGGTGGCAGGTTCAAATCAGGCCCCTGCAAAAAAAAAAAAAAAAAAAAAAACAGTATAACAACGATTCACATAGCATTTGAATTGTAGTATGTATAATTAGTAAACTAGAGATGGTTTAAAGTATACGACAGGACATAAGTCGAATTCCATGCCATTTTAATATTTATTTACTTATTGCAGTTTTTGGCCAGGGCTGGGTTTGAACCCACCACCTTGCGCATATGGGGCTGGTGCCCTTACTCCTTTGAGCCATAGGCGCCACCCTCCATGCCGTTTAATATAAGGTCATTGAGCATATTCCTGGAGGTCTTGAACCATTCCCTAAAGATATTGAGGGACAAGTGCACTGTATTTTTCCATCTGATAAAACAACTGCTAAGTGACTGATGGGAAAGTAGTGTGAACGTGTTGGACAAAGGGATGATTCACACCTTTGGCAGGACTGAGCAGAAGGCAATAGATTTCATCACATTACTCAGAGCAACGCTCAATTTAAAATTTATGAATCGTTTATTTCTGGAATTTTCCATTTGATATTTTCAGGACATGGTTGACCAAAGGTAACCAAAACTATGGAAAGGGAAATCTTAGATAAGCAGGAACTATTCTGGGTCATTTTAACGACATTCTACTATTTCTCTGACAGTTTCTTTTCTGGGGAGGATCTTTTTATTAAGTACCCCCTCAATACGCACCCAATGCCCAATTTCTAATTATTCAACAGCTAAAATACAATTTTTAAAAATTGTTCTGCTTATCTTAAGTAAAAGGAAACAAAAAAGAGCAAGTGAGGTTACAATCACTGTGTTTCTTAGAATAATGCCTCAAAACAACATTTTTGTAAATTCTGAAGTTGGAGAATGCTGTTAGGAAATTGGAGTGTGACTGTTATTATTTGCTTTCATGTAAATGTTTTAGTATTTCTCAAGACCCATTTTAAATGACAGTTGTTGAATTGTTGTTCTTTTTCCTATCCCTTAAATAGGTTGTTCTTTCCATACACGGTAGGTGTTATATATTTCTAGGTGCTTGCTTGACAAAGAGGCCCTATAATATATATGTCAGTTTCCTGTAGCCACAGTTGATTTGTGAGATTGTTTCATTGCCATGCTCTCATTTAACTCTTCATTTAGCCATCTTGGGCTTTTGTAAATATTTCTCTCTCTCTCTCTCTCTCTCTCTCTCTCTCTCTCTCTCTCTCTCTCTCAACAGGGCTTCACTGTGCCAGGCCAGAGTGCAGTGGCTGATCACAGCTCACTATGGCCTCAAACTCCTCGGCTTTATTGAGCCTCCCACCTCAGTCTCCTGAGTAGCTGGGATTATAGGTGTGTGCCACCATGCTCAGCTAATTTTTAAATTTTGATGGAGTCTCTCTCTGTTTCCCAGACTGGTCTCACATGGAGTCTCTCTCTGTTTCCCAGACTGGTCTCACAGTCCTGAGATTTAGAGATCCTCTCATTTCAGCCTTCCAAATCATCAGAATTTCAGGTATGTGCCAACAGTCCTATCTCTGTTTACCCATTTTGAATCACATTTCTCATAAAGTGAGTCAAATGTTAGGTAATTTGTGGTACATTCACCTTGAGACATGTCATCCTACATCCAATTTCTTTGTTGCCTCTCTCCTTGATATGGCTTGTAATATGTCATCAAATCAATTCTGGAAAACAACTTTAATCAAATTCAATTAAATTACAGTGTTGAACTTGTTAGTATGACAGTTAAGGCTGTCCAAATCTGGATGTCCATGGTGTTTTCATTACTCCTTTACTGGTCTCTCACTATCCTCCCAAGAGACCTTGCATTCCATTTTTCTAGAGTTTGGCTATGTTCCTAATTCATATGTTAATGCTTTGACCTCCAATGTGATGGTGTTTGAAGACAGACACTTTGGGAAGTGAGTAGGTTAGAGAAGGTCCTGAAAGTGGAGCCAGCATGATGAGGTTAGTGCCCTTCTAAGAAGAGACACCAAATAGGTTGTTACCCCCCCCACCCCCTTTCCTCCAGGAGCAGACAGAGCCAAAAAGCAAGAAGGCACTTGATCTATAAGCCAAGAAGAGGACCTCACCAGGGGACTAAGTGGCCTGCACGTCTTCTTGGACGTCTCAGGCTCCAGAACTATGAGTAATAAATTCCTATTGTTAAAGCCCCCCCAGTTTATGACATTTTGTTATAGCAGCTTGAGATAAGTAACATAGCACCATTCATTTTCTTCTCACTCATGTTGATTGTAAAGAATCCATCAAAGCAAAGTTTATGCTGCACCATTTCATAAGTCTGTGTTCTCTCTCTTTAGCTCAAGGTCCCTCTTTTATAAATTGATATTATGGATATGTTAGCTTGATTGTAGTAATCATTTCACAATGTATACATATACCAAAACATCATGTTATACACCTTAAATGTATATAGTTTTGTTAATCTTGCCTCAAAGCAGAAGAAAAGATAAACATGGATAAAATAATGCCTGTACTAGTAATTTAATAATTTGATGCTAAGGTCCTTCTTTGTGATGTTAACATTTATTATGCAATAAGATCTGAAAATACAAAGTGAATAAATTCCTGGACTTAACAGACCACTTTGTGTCTGTATTTTGTGTATGTGTATGTATGTGTAATTACAAATGGTTCTTGAATGACTGGGATGTTGAGAGTATTTATTCTTCATTTTCTTGTATAATCTTAATGTAAGATATTGCCAAGTAAAACTATTTTGTTGCAGGAAGATGAGGCCCAATGGAGAAAAAGAGCATCCAAACACCATGTTTATAAGAGGAAGGGCTTTATTCACTGGCTGAGAACTTATGGCATAGAAGAATTCCAAATGGCTGTGCTCCTCAACTGGCTTGGTCTTTCCCTTTTTATCTCCAGTCAAAAAGTTCTAACCCATAGGTAGCTTTTTAATTGGCCAGTTTGAATCAAGTGGGAGACGCTATTCCAGCTCACACAGAACTATAGGATTTCACAGAAATGGAAATTTCCAAGTTCCAGGAAGTTAAGTTTACAAATTCCCAAGAGCTGAGTCACCATGGAGAGGACCCTGCAGGTGTATCCTTGTGGTCTCCTTGAGAAGACCTGTTCTCCTAGACCTCACCCTTCTCAGGTATCTGCTCTCAATTTAACCATTTAATAGTCTAAGGCTACCAAACAGAATGAGCTAATTGAAACTCAGCAAAAAGGTTTGTAGAATGCTGGAATTACTCAGATTGAAAGAGGAAAGAGGTTGACACTGCCTTGATAATAAGCTTTGTTAATGACTTTCAATATATAGAGGATTTTTAAACCATGTATTTTAAAATTTTGTAAGTATGAATTTGGAGTCAGACATACCTGGTTTTGATAAATATCATAACCTCTGATCCCAGATGTATGGCTTTGGATAGTCTCCTAAAGCCACAGGTTCCTTACTTGTCAAATGGAAATAAAAATAGTATCTATTTCATGGGGTTTTTGTAAGGGTTTGTGAATAGTTTAAAAGAGTCATCCAACAAAGAGTACTCAATAATTTTTGAGTATTATATTATTTTGTAGTAGTTTTTCTTTTATGAGGTGGCTATTTATAGGCTGAGTTCTTGTGAATAAACGGTGCTGTTTAAAATACTTTTTTGAGTTATTTCCTTAAGGAGCAACCCCACGTATAATATTCAGCCTCTTTGAGGATATAATTCTTACTTTCTGGTAGTTCACCTTAAGAGTTTGGGTTTAAAATCCCTATTTTCCAAGCCCTGTGTGTTGCAGAGTTAGTTAATCTCATTCTACTTTTGGTATTTGCTTATACTCTCTCTACAGCCATAGTTGAACATGGTTTATTTTCTGGGAGCAGATTTATTAGGGCTATGACGAGCATGTATTGATGCTTGGTAGCATGAACATCTCTTTATTGGAATAATTACTACAGAGTTAGGAATTGGGAATATTGATTGTATTTATTTAGTCTTTTGATATGAAAAAATATTAAAAGCCATCAAACACTAGCCTTGTCTTTTGACAGCATCATTTAATTCTAGCTACAGAAAAAATTGTGACATAAACAAAAGCAGCATGACTTACTCATCTTAATTGGGATACTTTCTACAGTGGAGAATATACCCTCCTCCTTTCAAATAATGTAAAAGCACTAGCCAAATAAGAACAGGCAAGAGCATTAGAGATCATCAAAAAACAATGTAGCTGAGAACAAAAGGTTTCTCCTCAGGCTATGTGGTCAAGACACTAGAGAGAGAAATTCCTTTGTTCTACAATCGGGCTGTTTTCATGATGTGTTTGTAAAGTAGTTTTATTACTTAAGGAGTCTAGACATGTGCTGTCCACTAGCTAAGTGTGGCATTTAAATCAATTAAATAAAATTCAAAAATAAGTTCTTCACTGGCACTAGCCACATTTCAAGCATTCGTTAGTTACATGCAGCTTAATGGGTCAGGTATTGAAATAGCACATAGAGCATTTCAGTTATTAAGAAAGATCTATTAGATAGTACTGGAATAAGTTGTATAGCCCACTTCGCACCCTGTTGTTCTCAGCTTTCAGAAAGTTACATTGAAATTAATAATAGAAATGAAAACTCAAGAGCTCTTTCTGTATATTTCTAGCATTTTCTATATATGTGATTATTATACCAATGAAACCTTTCAGCAACCTTGTACATATAGGGCCACCTTATTCTTAAATGTATGGAACCTACCATAGTGATTCTGCCTCAGTCTGAGTTCTACAATTACATACATACCTTTGGCGGTAGTAATAGAAGTTTTAGAAGAATTTTTAATTGGAAGTTATTCATGGCGGGGCACAATGGCTCGAAGCTGTAATCCTAGCACTTAGGAAGGCCAAGACAAGAGGATCTCTTGAGCCTAGTAATTTTAGTTTTCTGTGAGCTAGGCTGACACCATAGCACTCTAGCTGGGGAGATAGAGTAAGACTCTTAAAGAAAAAAGAAAAATTAAGTTATTCATGAGATAATTTCAGAGGGATGTAAAAAAACAGTAATTTAATTTTTCTAGCACTGTTTTTCAAACCCATTATATTGGCTCTCCCTTTCATTTCCCCAGATAAAATCTAAAAAATGAACCATTAATTTGCAGTTGCTTCTGGCCATTAATGAATAATCTTTATTTTTAGATACTAAAGGTCCACTGCAATATTATTTAAAACTTCAAGTTCTCATCTAATTCCTGGCTTCTCCCTTCCTTAGGACAGTATCACTCCCTGATGCAGGGTCCTTGCCACCCAGGATTGGGCAGAGATCCCCTATTTTCTAGGTGTGGATGAGCTCAAAAATCAGTTTCATCACAGGCCCCATCTCTAGGCACAAACAGACCCTTTGCAGGCCGCATTCTCTGGACACAAACAAGCTCATAAAAAAGTAGCCTGACCAGTATCTCATCTGGCTGCCTCCCGGAACAGAAAACACACCTTCCCGCCCCTGCCAGAGCAGAGAAGTGCACCGCAAGTGGGAACAAATGCACTATGGCGTCTTTAAAGATGGAGACTTTACCTCTTTCAAGTTTACATAGATGGAGCTGGAACATATTCTTCTTAGCAAAGTATCTCAGGAATGGAAGAAAAAGTATCCAATGTACTCAGCCCTACTATGAAGCTAAATTATAGCTTTCACATGAAGACTATAAGCCAACTATAGCACAAGACTATGGGGAAAGGGCCAAGGAAGGGGAAGGGAGGGGGAGTGTTTTGGGTGGAGGGAGGGTAATGGGCCACATCTATGGTGCATCTTAGAATGGGTACAGGCGATTGCACTAATGTACACAGCTATGATTTAACAATAAAAAATAAATAAATAAATAAATAAAATTAACTTCTGCCCAAGCCTCTGGCACCAAAGAGTTGAGACATGTTCCAGACACACGTTTCAATTCCCTAAGCCTCCTACCCACAGGATAGGAAAAGCAGTATGTAAACCCCTAGACAGAAGGCCAAAATGGGCCATCTGCTCTGCCCCCTCCACTACCAGAGGTTTTGTCTCCCTCTTTTCACTTACCTATCTATTCATCAATAAAAATCTGTCATTTCACTTATTCGCATGGTCTGCAGATTCATTCTTCGAATCTCTGAGACCAAGAGCGAAATCCCAGCTACATCCCTTTGCCTCAGATTGGAAGTAACCAGCCAGCAATGTGAAAGAAGAGGAAATCAGCGTTTACTTCCTTCCATGCTACACTTCCTGGCTCTCCCCTAGCTGCTATTTCTAGCTTCCTTCAAGAGCAGGAACAGGAGGGACAAAGCAGAAGTAAAGAAGAAGGAAGGAAAATCCCAGGTAGCTGAGGCTGTCATTTTCTGGCAGAGCCCCGATGCCTGCCTTCAGGCCTTTACTCTGAAAGGCACCTTTGTGGTTTTTAGCCCTCCCTCACTGGTCCTCTGAACTGACCATTCCTCTTTATTTACCTCTAACGACTCCTTTCTTAACCCTTGCTCTGACAGCAAACAACACACAGACTCCTCCTGTGGGGTTGCCTCACCTCCTGCAGGTCATCATTTTAGGCAGGATCATTGGCAAGAGGCTAAAGCCAGTTGCATTCCTTTCTTCCAACATTAGTCCAAATGTAAGAAGTGTAGCTTAGTCACATTACAGACCTGTCATCTTTCTCTGTTATTAAAATTAGCCCCAGCTGACATTTATCCTTTAAATTTATCCAGGCACTGATGTCTCTGTCCCACAAACCCCAAGTCTCCAGACTGCTTCTAACACTCTCCAACTGGAGGAGTTATACCCTGATTCCCCCAAAATACGACAGTGTCTTATTTTAAGGTGTGCTCCCAAAGATACGCTAGGTCTTATTTACAGGGGATGTCTTATCTTTCCTGTGAGTAGGTCTTATTTTCGGAGGATGTCTTATTTTCGGGAAAACGGGGTATGCCCAAAATATGAGTTTTTGCTGTAGTTCTGGGCACGATTTAGACTCTCTTAGACAAAGTAGGCACATATAAACCATGTCTATAATTTCAACACTTCAACTGAGATTAGAAAAAGTCCTAACACATTTAAAAAAAAATGTTTTAGTGAAGGCTGTACATTCACTTATTCAAGTAATATTCACTGAAATTCAATGATGAACCAGGCACTGACCAGAAGCTAGGTATACAGTAGTGAGCAAAATGTGGACACTGCTCTCATGAGATTGCAAATATTTTTGATGGCTAACATAAACAGTATGTTCTTTGGAGGCAATCATATCACCTCATCATCTCTTTTCCCTACTTATTCCTTATTATGAGGTGCTGGCATTTATCTAAGTAATAGAGATGAGATCCCTTCAATTTCATGCCCATCCATACCATATGAAAATATTTAAAATATAAGGCACATTTTAGAAATTGGAAAAACATGCATTTCCATTACAGTTGTAAACTCTAAATTGCAGATTTCAGGTTATGCGGGCTTCTGACATCTTCTCTTCTTCTGTACCTGTTTTCACTATATTCTTCATTCGGCCCAGTGACCTTATATATATTTTCTATACTAGTGGTTTCTAAATTTATATCTCCTTCCTCAAATTCTACTTTAAGTTCCCTGATTCCAACTTCATATGTCAATTTTCACCCACCATGTTCTCTTGAGTATCTCATTGGGTGTTTCAGACAATATTTTCAAAATGAAAATCTTAAAATTTTTTCAGTGAAAATCTTTCATTTTCACTGTCTTCCTCTCTTGCTTTTCTCCCAGACTTCAGCATTTCAACGATTATTAATAGTTTTAACATACATCTGGTTGTTTAAGTTAGCTATCTTCTTTGATTCCTCCCTTTTGATTCCTCCTCCTTTCTTATCACGCCAACCCTTAGTACTTGATCTACCTGAAATCATTCATTTTTTTGCTCTAAAAATACTTGATTTATCTCAGCATCTCCTTTAACATCACATTAACACAAGCTACTATAATAGGTCACCTGGTTTATGCAGTAACTGCTTTACTGATCATCTTCTTAATCATAGTTATAGGAAATATCCATATTAAGGAGAGATTGACCATGAAGAGACAGCGATCTACCTGATTGGGAGAATCTAGATTAGGGTGAAATGACATGGCTTTGGGAGAAAATACTATGGAGATAACTAAGCACTTTAAAAAGTGTTGGGGTTTAGAGTTGTGGTCCTCTACATCTAGGCTATGGACTGGTACCTGTCTGTGGTCTGTTAGAAACTGGACCACACAGTAGGAGGTGAACAGCAAGCAAGTGAAAGTCCATCTGTGTTTACAGCTACTCCCCATTGCTTACGTCACTGCCAATTGGCAGCGGCATTTGATTCACATAGGAGTATTAGCCCTGGTGTAACTGAGAATGCAAGGGATCTAGGTTGCACACTCCTTAGGAGCATCTAATGCCTAATGATCTGCGCTGGAGCTGAGGTATGAAGCTAGCAGTAGGGAGTGGCTGTAAAATGGATTATCATTAGCAGAGAGGTTTGACTGCGCAGAGACCATAATAAACCAGTTGCTTATACATGCATATCAAAACCCTATCAGTGAGTGACAAGTGACAGGTAAGCTGCATTTGGTTGCTTGTGGCAAGCTTTACAGAGGCTAGTGAGCACCTTCTTTCAATTGTAAAGTGCATATGTTGACAGGTGTTCGAGTGGCAGGTGAGTTGATAGACCTCAATTGTACAGCTGCATCTGGTGCCAGGCTTTAAGTCAGAATCCCCCACTTATTTTAGTCCACATGTGCCATGCCCTTTATTGGATTTGCCACTTGCATCTGCACCACTTTCTTACACTGCACACTTGTCTCAGTCACACTTTCGGTAAGCTTACAAGCCAATCCTAGCAAAAATGTGTAAAAAACAAATGTTGCTGGAGCACTTCTTTGAAAAGTGGGGAAGGCCCAATGATGAGACAGCACATGACTCTTAACTGCCAACAAGATGAAAGCTGCCTTTAAAAGAAAATGCCAAAATTCCTACTTAAATCATGGGTTCATGGAACAGGTGATTCACATTCGCCAAGCCTGCTTTGAATACTGTGTGGCAACCAGCTATCCAGCGAAGCCATGAAACCTTCAAAACTGCTTTGCCGCATGGAGACCAAGCTCCCTGCATTAAAAGACAAGCCTTTTGAGTTTTTCAAAAGAAGTAAAACATAAACACAAATAACAGCAGCAATTATTGAAGGCTACTGCTCCATCAAATATGTCTGCACTGGGAGAGAGCATCCATCTTCAGGGCCAATTACATTGCTAAAACTAAGAAGCCCTTTGTACTGGTTAAGGGTTGATCCTGACTGCTGCGAAGGACATTTGCTGTGAATTTTTAAAGGAGGCTGAATTTCAAAAGGTGGCGTGTGTTCCTCTTTCAGCTAGCACTGTAACTGGATGAACTGATCAAACAGCAGAGGACAGGGAGGCACAATTGTTAGGGAGGATTAATGAGTCACCATGGTATGCAATCCAGGTCGATGAGTCTACTGAAGTTGACAACAAGGCCACAATGCCTGTTTTTGTGTGGTATGTTTTTCAGGAGGACATGAATGAGATTATGGTACGTGCACTCTTGCTGCCAACTAACACCACAGGTGCAGCCCTAGGCAAGTGTTTGAACGATGGCATACCAGGGAAACTGAATTAGTCACCTCGTGTCGGTATATGCATGGAAAGAGCAGCTGCCATGACCGGAACAGCTTTCTGGTCTCACCTCTCAGGTCAAGGAGGCCCCTGCGGACTGTGAGTCTGCACACTGTGATACCCATAGAGAAATGTTGAGTTGCCAAAAAATGTTATCCGAGCTGAGCGATATTTTATAGAATGTGATTGTAATTATCAACCACATCAAAGCAAATGCCCTTAATTCACGTCTGTTCACACAGCTCTGTGAGGACACAGACACAGAGCACACGTGTCTTCTCTTACACACTCAAGTCAGATGGCTTTCTAAAAGGAGAGCACCGGCCAGAGTCTTACAATTTTTAGACTCACTGTAGAGATTTTTTTAGAAAAACAGTCACCAGTGGCAGCACATTTCAGTGACACACAATATGGGTTACCAAACTTGCTTACTTGTGGACATATTCAACTTGTTCAAAGAACTCAATCTGTTACTTCTGGGGAGAATGGCAACAAAGCCAAACTGGAATTACAGGGTGACAAGTGAACATTGGGATTTTTGACATGTTTGGGATGTTAGCAGAGATTTTGAAAAGGATGGAGCCAGGACCTTCTGTGCCTGATCACCCAACTCAGCTCGCAGAAGAGTTTGAGCATTACTTCCTAACCACAAGAGACTCCCAAACCGGGAAGGAATGGGTTAGAAACTCATTTGTCAATAAGCCAAGTAAATCAACTGTATCCATGCTAGAAGATCTTCTTGCAAATGATGATGGCTTTAAATGTACATCTGAGACAACTTCAGATCTCCATAGCTCTAGATTAAAGTCAGGGCAGGATATTGTAAGATCGTCTCAAAATCACCAAAAAGCCTGCTTCCCTCTCCAACATCATATCTTTGTGAAGAAGTGTTTTCTGTAGTGACAGCAACAAAATTTCAGAGTAGACCAAACATAAGCTCCCCACTTTGGCGTCATTCTCTCCCCTTACCCCCAAATGGGACGGTCTAATTGGCATAAAACAAACTCGGCTCCCACTGATTCTGCATTATGGTAAATTGTATGATTATTTCACTATGCAGTACAAAGTAATAATAATAGAAATAAAGTCCACAAAAAATGTAATGTGCCCTTGAATCATCCTGAAACCATCCCTCACCCCAGGTCCATGGAAAAATTGTTTTCCATGAAACTGGTCCCTGCTGCCAGAAAGGTTGGAGACAGCTGGTTTAGTGAACTGGTTCTACAATGTTTTCTAGTCCAAAAGTAGCTGGCTTCTTAAGCAAAGCAAACAGAAAACCTTGTGGATTATTTCTAGTCATATCCTGAATCATTCCTGGATCTTCGGTTTCTCTCCATGATGAAACCTGAGTCAGCAGCGCAAGAAAATTTTGTCCAGGAGGCAGTTAATGAGGAAGCAGCTAGAATACATTTTAAAAACAAACAAGCAGGGCGGTTCCTGTGGCTCAAAGGACTAGGGCGCAGGCCCCATATACTGGAGGTGGCAGGTTCATACCTGGCCCCGGCCAAAAACCTCAACAACAACAACAACAAAAAACAAAGCAACAAATAAATTTGGGATTGAGAAATAGATAAAAATCTGGCAAATGTCGTTAGGTGGAGCTCATTACCTAAGCGTCCCTAAGGACATCTTAATTTGGTGACCATTTTACAGTTAAAGAAAATCCATATGCAAGAATTCACTGGTGATTACTTAGAGGCTCAGAGAAAGGAATTTGCATGAGATTTCGTGGAAGAAGCGGAAAAAGAAGTGCTACAGGGACACGTCCCTCATGAAAAGTAACAGGAAGAAGTTATTTTAAAAATATGCATCTGAAACTGGAACCATGTAGGTGAGAATGGGAATCAGACACTGGTACTCTCTCTATAACAGGTTTTAGTTTTTCTCTAATACATTTTGACTAGACATACAGATTATGATTTCTCAGAATATAGCCCATAACTACATATAGTTGAAGTTCCATAAACCATTTTGAAACAGATGGAGAGATGATAGAATGAATTAAATTAGCAATGAGTGTGCCAGGATGTCCTTGCCCTTCCAGGACCTATGCAAATATAATCAATCATTCATGCTCTTTTTTCTTGCTGAGGTTGAACTTAAATTTAAACTTTTAAACCTTCTCAGCATAGTGTTCCAGAACCCCCAAGTAATGTGTGGGAGATTTTCTCAGGTTTTTTCTCAAGCAATGGAGAAAGCAGAATAAAGGCTGGTCTTGGCTCTTCATGGGCTGCACCATTTGTGCAGGAGTGAAGGGAGAGTTCCCCTCCACTCTCTGAAGTTTCATCGAAAAATTAATCCACAAAAGGCAGATTAATTAAAGAAAAGGCATAGAAATATATTTAACATGACTACACAGGAGCCTTGAGAATGGAGACCCTAAGTTACATGGCAAATCTTCCATTACTTAGGCTCAACAAATTATGAGCAGCCGCACAGAAATATAATTGGGGAAAAAAGAGTGCAATCTAATGCTAATAGACTGAATGTGGAAACACAGCAAGGCCTGGATGTCTGGATTCTTCTTGGCCTTTCTGAGTATGCATTCCTTCCTTCTGGATGTGGGGGTGGGACTCCCTCTGGGTTGTGAGTTTTATGACCTGCAGTCAAACAAGGTAGGTCATTATCTGATGATTCTCTTTTTTTGAGACAGAGTCTTACTTTGTCACCTGCAGTAGAGTGTTGTGACATCCTAGCTCACAGCAACTTCAAACTCTTGGGCTCAAGGGATTCTCTTGCCTCAGCCTCCCAAGTAGCTGGGCAGAGACACAACACCCAGCTGTCTCTTTTTAGAGATGGGGTCTTGCTCTTGCTCAAGCCAGTCTTGTACTTCTAAGCTCAAGCTATCCACCTGCCTTGGCCCCCCAGAGTATTAGGATTATAGGTGTGAGCCACCATGCCTGGCCTCTGACGATAATTTTTTTTTTTTTTTTTTTTGTAGTTTTTGGCTGGGGCTGGGTTTGAACCCACCACCTCTGGCATATGGGGCCAGCTCCCTACTCCATAGAGCCATACAGACGCCGCCCTGACGATAATGCTTTTATGACCAGTTTTTGCACGAAAGAAGGAAGGAAAGTTATAGTAATATTTTTAGGTTTTATCTGGCCTTAGGAAGAAAGCATTCTGGTTTGTGTGACCCAGCTTGGGAAGGAGGGATTCCAGATTCTATGACTAGCCTTATATGGAGAATGGGACTGGGAGACAGGAAGACAGGAAAAGGTCAGAGAAAACTTTTACTCCTGAGATCTTTGTATAGCATTGTTGTCTGAGTCTACACATTTTCATAGTTTTAAATTATTGCTTCAGTGTTGGTTCTTATGTGTTATGAATTCTGACTAACTTTGGATAAAATCATTGAATATATTCCCCACTTCTATAACACCACGAAGTACCTCAAACTCTGTTAAACAAAAATTATGGAAGGCCATTGTACTGGGTCAAGCTCCTGGACCAGACCAGATCAGACTCACATGGAGCCACTCATGCTAACTGCTGTACTGTTAAATGGAAACTTTCAGAACCAAATAGATCCCCCCAACAGACTAGTTATACCTGAACTAGAAGATTCCAGTCTACCTGAGTCAGTGTAATAAAGAAGTTCCCTCTGCTTTAACCCTTACCAAAATATAGCCTGATGTTAAACAATCTGCTTTTTTTTTTTTTTTAATTGTTCAGTTTTCTTGCTGCAGTTACCTTCCAAAGGAGGGGTTCATTTGTTTGGCAGGTATCAAGC
This sequence comes from Nycticebus coucang, assembly GCF_027406575.1. Taxonomy (NCBI): domain Eukaryota; kingdom Metazoa; phylum Chordata; class Mammalia; order Primates; family Lorisidae; genus Nycticebus; species Nycticebus coucang. The sequence goes on along the minus strand of NC_069781.1, from coordinate 52,995,345 downwards.
TAATAGACCCAGCCAAGTCAGTTACAGCATGAGAGGTTTTTTACTTGACACAAATAAGGGAGCACACCAGGAATGGTTGCCAAAGCAGTATGTCCTCATATATGGGAGACAGGATCCGATACAGTCTTTCCATTGGATGATGCCAGGAAATGCATTTGGACCAGATCCTGCCCTGGGATGGTGCCAAGGCTCAATGTGATTAGATCTTGGATCCCCCCTTTGCAGTGTCTTTTTTTTTAGAGACAGAGTCTCACTTTATTGCCCTCGGTAGAGTGCCATGGCATCACACAGCTCACAGTAACCTCCAACTCCTGGGCTTAAGCGATTCTCTTGCCTCAGCCTCCCGAGCAGCTGGGACTACAGGTGCCCACCACAACGCCCAGCTATTTTTTGGTTGCAGTTCAGCCTGGGCCGGGTTTGAACCCGCCACCCTCGGTATATGGGGCCGGCGCCTTACCGACTGAGCCATAGGCGCCGCCCTGCAGTGTCTTTTTCTTAATTCAGTCCCTATTCCTTGGACCAACCACTTAGGTTCTGCCCATGATTCATCTTAGTTTAGCTAGGCATGTTTGAGTTATATGACCTTCAATCTGGAGGTCTAGCACGACTGAAAACAACCTTCAACTTTGTTACATAAAAGTTGAGTCAGATTAGCTTGATGTGGTTACATCCTCACTTTACAAAGTTTACCGTTCTGCCATTATCCAGTGGGAATTCTCATTTCTGTAAAATGGAGGCTGCTACATTTATGAATCACAAACAACACCCACTTGGATCTACAATTAAATTTACTGTAATTTTGTCTTCTGACACCGATATGAGACATTTGTTTACATGTTAGATTTGTTATTTTCAATGGATGAAATGTAACACATATGTGAAAAATAAAGGCATTGAGGGGTGAATTTAAAAATAGTCATTTCCATATCACTTTGTCTTTTTTATGACGTGGTAATAATAGAAAATAAGAACGTTTGTTCAAAGTAATTTGCGTTATTTATAAAAAGTATAAGATAAATTGTTGGTCATTTACTTCCCTTTATTTATTTGGTACTGAGAGATGTACCACAGTTTGGCAAGCTCTGCAGTGTAACATTAATGATTATCCAACGAGTGGGATGAGACGGAAGCATACCAGTCACCAGCCCTATTCTCAAAGCAAGCTCTGAAACCCTTTGTTGGAAAGGCTAGGAATAAATACTTCTCGCTTCTTTCAGATATCAACAAACAACAAACAAAAGCCAAATCTTTTCTAAAATCCTCTTAAACATCTCAGATCAGGACTGTCAGCTGAGCCTATTGTTGCTTAGAGATTTAGAGGTTTCGGGAGAGAGTCCAAAAGGAGGAACACTGCTTTTAACAGCTCTGATTTGATTTTTTTTTTTTTTCTCAGCCACCTCACAAGCAAGAGAGAGCTGTCTAGGGATGAGACAAAGGGGTGCCAGACAGAACTAGCCATAAAAATGTGACTTAAGAGAACAGACCATTCATATTGAGAAAAATGAAATAATTGGAGTCCTTAAAATGAAGGGCGAGACAAGCATTCTATATGTTAACAGGATAGAACAGGGCTCAACGCGGAGTGTTGGTAAGGGCAAATGGGCTTCACACTCCTTTCCCAGGGAATGTGTGCATGGTCTGTTTGCTTATTTTTTAGTTTAATTTATTTTGTGACAGGTTGGGTGTTACCATTTCAGTTGGATCTTTCCTATGTTATTGTAGGAGTGCTAATGCCCAAGAAAGTGGAAGCATATTCGCAGGCTCCAGGAGGACTGAGAGCCCTTATGGAAACAACTAACCGAGACTCCCAGACCTCTCAGGCCGGGGTGGGGCAGGGCTGGGAGTCACCTGCAGGCAATGTGCTCTCTGTCAGGTCAGAAGGGCTGAGCCCTGCTCAAGCTGGTATTGCTTTATATTTCAGCGAACTGGGTAAGTAAGCTTGTGCTAAAAAGGCTGGAGACACCTGTCCTAGATCCCTTTTGCCTGGAAAACTTGGTTCCCTAATTAGTAATAATGAACTGGGACTAACAATTACTTTTAAAACCCATCTTGCAGAGGTTTCAAGAAGGAAGCAAATTAATTGAGATGATACAGATTCTGGTAGATAAAGACATGATTAGGGAAATTACAGTTAAATTAAAACTCCATATTCTTATTTCCTAATGATGTGTCTTTTTGTAAAGGAATTGTTATCATTTTTTCCATTTCCATCCTATCTTTGTTTTTTCTTAAATGAAATGAAATGTTTGAATGAATATCCTGAAACCATAATATTTATTTTTTTTTTTATTTATTTTTTTTTTTGTAGAGACAGAGTCTTACTTTATGGCCCTCGGTAGAGTGCCGTGGCATCACACAGCTCACAGCAACCTCCAGCTCCTGGGCTTAAGCGATTCTCTTGCCTCAGCCTCCCGAGTAGCTGGGACTACAGGTGCCCGCCACAGCACCCGGCTATTTTTTTTTTTTTTTTTTTTTGTTGCAGTTTGGCCGGGGCTGGGTTTGAACCTGCCACCCTCAGCATATGGGGCCGGCGCCCTACTCACTGAGCCACAGGCGCCGCCCACCATAATATTTATTATGACTCTAGATTATTCATAATATATGACTTAATGATAGATGAGAAAAGCCAAATAAATAATTAATAATGTCCAATTAATTCCTGTGTTTGGGGCTTACCTGGGTATGAACTTCTCAGAAGTTGGTATGTATTCATAGTGAATAATTCTTTTTCCCCTTTTTTCTAGCCTTGGTCTCTGCCTCATTGGCTTTTTATTTTTTTTTATTCCAGTGCCCAATTCAATTCAAATCTATTTCCATCAAACTGAAACTTCTAGTTTGAGATTTTAATGTTTCTAGGTTAAAAATGTAAAAGAAATGATATGTAAGCTTAAAAATCTAAAAAGGAAAACATTTTGTAGCAACTGAAGAGACAGTAAACATACAGATATAGTTATGTTTCCTTAGCATACAAAAAATAAGTTATTTGAGTTTTGCCACTGTTTATTCAAAGAAAATTCTTACACGCATTGGAAGTCTTCAGACTTGCTCCCAGCATAATCAGCATGACCTCTATTGGAACTTCTGCTGGTTTCAAATCAGACAATTGTGAAAATTCCAGCGGCTTCTGATAGCATTAATTTATGAAAATGTCATTCTCTGACCTTGGCAAGTTGTGGTTCAGTTTTTCAATGAACATCTATTTCTTACAACTTCAAATATCGTGTTGTCACTAGAGACCCATCAACTTGCTTTATTATTCTTGTCCTATGTTCCAGATCTCACACATAGCTGTGTCTGTTAGATCCCACAAAAATACAACAAAGTAGCCAAGTCTTTTTCTAACTAAGTGAAGATTTTCCTCAAATTCATAAACACTCAGATATGCTAAATTCAAGGAGTTCTAGTGAGTTCCTCTTTTTAAAATCACTGCTTATGGAAAGCAAATTAGTAAATGCAATTGAAATTTCCAAGTTTTGCCTATGCCAATTAAAATAAACTGAGGCTGGGGAGAGTGGTTTATGCCTGGGCCACACAGCAAAAACCTTACTTTACAAAAAATAAAAAAAAATAGCCGGGCATGGTGACCTATGCCTGTAGTCCCAATTACTTGGGAGGCTGAAGCAGGAGGATCACCTGAGCCCAGGAGTATGAGGTTACAGTGAGTTTTGATATTGCCACTGCACTTTAGCCTGGGTGACCAACTGAGATGCTGTCTCTAATATAAGTAAACAAACAAATGAACAAACTGATTCTGTCTTGAACAGAAACAAAAGTCATTTTGTCATGATTTCTGTGTTCAAGATGTTTATAGCAAATAGGGGAGGATGACATTTCAAACATGGCTATTATGTTAGTGGTAAACATAGCACTGCCTATGACTTTGAATAGGGTTGGTCTTTCAATTGTAAGGGCTTTGTTTAGATTCTGTGTCCAGACATTAATGCCAGTGGGTCTTCCCAGCTGACTATTTGGAGGGAGAACACAATATGGATGGAGTGGGTTCTTATAAACAGGATTATACAGTGCTCGCTCCATACCACATTGGAGCCTGAGCTAAATTCTTTTTCTTCTGTTTTCATACACAGTGTTCACAGGCCTTATTTAATATCTCATATTAATTAATGTTTTAATAGTAGTTTTTATAGAATAGCAGTAATGTTTTATAGGATAGCAGTACAATTCATATTGTATAGTACAACACTAGATAACCAAATCATTTTACGTAAAATCTCAGAATATAAACAAATGTATATGTGTGTGTATATAAATATGAGTCTGTAATTGAAACAAAAGTTACACAAAATAATGCTTAACTTATTATATGTGGTGTCTTTTTTAAATGTCTATTTAATTAGGAAAAACCGTTTCAGTTATAATCCAGTAATACCTTCCAACCCATAGCTTGGAAAACATTATAATACATACATAAAGAGTATATTCTATTATATAACTAGTGGCAAACATGCTTTTGAAATCTAAAACAAAAAACATTTTAATAGTCTGTAACTGTCAAAAATTGTATTTCTTTTGCTGTCGTGGTTTCCTTTGAATACAGGAATAGTTACTTTAATAAATATATTTTGGGTAAAAGGAGGCTCAACTTTACTGAGTTCTTTTTCTTTTGATTAGCTATTTTATTTGAAATTTTAAAGAAGCTTAAAAGAAGAGGCTTTGAAAATCTCTTATATTATTCTACAAAGGTATCACAAAGTGGTCAGTACTTGAAAATATCAGAAAGAAAAGTGCTGTCATCAATTTCAAGAAATCTTCAGCAAATCATTTGTAATTCCCTGTTTGCTTTTCATACTGCCTGAGGTATAAGATTTTGACTATTGATTTAGAGTATATGGAAAACTTCCTACATAGACCATCTATAAAAGTTCTAACAGTAGGAAATTTCACATGGAAGGGGCCCCAAAACTCATTTTGTAGAAGAGGAAATTGGGACTCAAGAAAGACTGTGTAATTGGATCAATTGGTTACCAGAGAAATAGATGGAATCCATGTGTTCTCACCCACAGGTGTTGTGTTTCTACCACACAGCATTTTCCAGTCTTGCTTGTTATTAAGAATTATTTGGGACCCTTATTAGAAATGAAAATTTCCAAACCCAAGGATATGCATTTTTAATAAGCATCCTAGGCCCCTCTTACACTCATGCAAGTTAGGAGGAATCATTGCTTCTGATTATTTTAATGACTAGATTATTCGTTTCTGCTACACTATAGACTTTTTGTTGCTGCAGAGATAAGAGTTTCAGGTAAAGTGCAACATACTTATTTATCACTAACTTATGTGTATATGAAGAAAACTAAGAATCTTCAATGTTTTGAATAACCATTTGTTTGCCTATTTAGAGATTTGTAAAGATGTTCCACCACAGAACATGGTCTTGCTTTCCATTACACCTAACCTGATTCAAAGACCATGCAGGCAATCCATTTAACAGCCTTCTTTAACATGACTTTACCTCTTCACTTGTGATCATTTTCACGATATTTCTAGTTCAGACATTCATCTCTAAGGTGACATCCTGAATTTAGCCATCATCTGGAACTGCTATACATCTGAAAACCTAAATTCTGCTCTTTCAACCTCTAACGTCCATCCTTCCAGACACCATCTACTTTTTTATACCTCAATTTCCTAGTTCCCATTTTTAAAATTTTATGCTTGTAGACTGCAGTGAAAGTGATGCCCTTGGTGGAGGCCATTGAGGTCTACTCTCTGACGGAAGCTGAGGGGGTTCAGGTCATTGGCTGCCCCAGTCCGGTTCCCTCTTCAGCACCACCATGCTCTGTTGCTGAAGATCTCTCAATATCCCCTTAAACTCTGTATAGTCTATGCCCCTTCCTCTGCTTGCCCCATCACCATTAAGTTCTGTAATTGGATCTTTTGTACCTTCTGGGGAGGGGTAGTCTGGGGTCCTTGATATGCATAAAGGTGTTTCCCCCATCTTCCACCTTTTAGCACTGGTGACCCCAAAGTGAAACTATCAATAAAGACTGAAGTGGAAATTTGGAAAAAAAATATGCTTATACTTCCCTGAACTTTATTCTAGACACCTGGCTTCCTTTGAGGTCTTTGGCCGTGACAAAAGTTCTTTTCTACCTAGAGCATTCTTCTGCTAGTTTTCATATTGTTTCTTCTTAACATTGTATATCCTAACTCCATTTTTAACTACCTACCAAAAGCAGTTGGCCACTTTCTCCACTAATTGTCTCCTTGGCATCCTAATCATGCCCCTTATTTAATAATCTATAATTATTTCGTAAACATATTTATTTAGCTACAATATAAGGGCAGGGATCTTGCTTTATTTACTATATTTCAAGGACCTAACATAATGTCTGGCTTTTAGTAATTAGTATGTTCAACCTGGAGATACATTTTTCATACCAACCTGCTACTTTTGCTACACATTTTGTCTCAATGAAAGGAACCAATGATTATCCAAGCAACTAAAACAGAAGCATGGAGTAAGCCTCTAATGAATGAGTCTATAAGATATATCAATGAATTCTTTTGATATGTCTTCAATTGTCCCTCCCTCCCTTTCTCCCTCCCTCCCTTCCTCCCTCCCTCCCTCCCTCCCTTCCTTCCTTCCTGCTTTTCTTTTATATATTAAATGCTTCCTATGTGTCAGAAACAATTCTAGGTATTCAGGACTTTTCAATGAATGGAAGAGACAGAAATCTCTGCCTTCAAGGTGGCCCTTGTTGGAAGCTCTCCTTGGTTTTGTCTTCAGCGGCATTCCTTCAGTAAAAGGCCCATGTATTTTTACTTGTCTCCCTATCCTCAGATTCACCCCTCAAGTCCAGTCTTTACTTTACTCTCTCAAATTTGGCAACATCTCTCCTCTGCTTGACATTTTGCGTGATATTTCATCCCTTTAGAGTGACAGGCAGAAGTGTTCGCATTGTTTTGTCCGGTGTTTGATTGTCTAGTGCATGTGCACTTTTCCAATATCTCTCTGATCATTCACAGGCTCTTACTAAACATTCCAGCACTACCTGCTGCTCCCAGGGGACAACAGTCCCTCTCCCAGCTCTGTAACAAGGTTCATTTGTTGCTTCTGACTGGTCCATCCTCCTTCTCATCTTTGTCTGGCTAGCTCTTTTCCCTGATTCCCAAATCAGCTCATGTTTTACATCCTCTGAGTTAAATGACCCTACCCTGAGTTGGGTTCCCTTTTGTTCACTTTAACCACAGAGGATTTGTTTCTCTCAAAGCATTGATTAAACTGAGCTATAATTGTCCTTTTTTCCTCCATTATATAATAAGGGCCTTGAGATCAGAAATTTGTTAATTCCTTTGTCTGCCAATAAATTGAAAGAAATAGTTTGCCAAGAAATATTCTTGTTTTCTAAAAAATGTGTATTCATTTTTGAAGCAAATTTAGATATTGGCTACATAGTGTTCTTAGCTAGTAAATAAAATTTAACTTGATCAATTTAGCGGAGATGGCTTATGGAGTGATAAAAACTTAGGCTCTTTACCTAGAGTACTCTTAGATTTAGGATCCTGACAAAAGTTGGACTTTTTGGGAGGTGGATTAGGTATAGGATTTGTTACAGTTGGTTTTTTGAGAAGAAGTGAACTTGATGCCCCAGGAGAGGTGATCTTGGAAAGCACAGTGCATTAGAGACAGAAAGTATTAAAAAATTGACCAGTGGTAAATGATATGGGGGCAGGTTAAAGAGGATTTTCTAGACAAAAGAGATGGGCAAGGCCAGTATTTTAAAGAAAACTGTAAAAGATGTTAAGAGGCATATTTAGCCATTTTTCCTCTATAAAGCTGTGAAACCTTGGGAAAGGAGAGGGAGTCTTATAATTTTACATTATATGAGGAATTCTTTTTTTTTTTTTTTTTTTTTGTAGAGACAGAGTCTCACTGTACCGCCCTCGGGTAGAGTGCCGTGGCATCACACGGCTCACAGCAACCTCTAACTCCTGGGCTTACGCGATTCTCTTGCCTCAGCCTCCCGAGGAGCTGGGACTACAGGCGCCCGCCACAACGCCCGGCTATTTTTCTGTTGCAGTTTGGCCGGGGCTGGGTCCGAACCCGCCACCCTCGGCATTATGGGGCCGGCGCCCTGCTCACTGAGCCACAGGTGCCGCCCTATATGAGGAATTCTTAAAGATTAGATATTTTCAATTATAATCTGTCTTTAAACACAATGCATTAGATTTTCTAGTGATTCCAGAAGGCAGATGTGGGATTAATACATGAAATCACTAAGACACGTGTTAGCTAAAATTATAGAACTTTCTAATAGTTCGAAATGCCCAATAATGAAATGGCAGAATGCATTCCCTTGTAAGTTAGTGAAAGTAGTAAACTCCTAGTCAGTTATCACCAGGGATTAGTTGTAGTGAGATTTCTGCATGGGGTTGGATGCTTTTGAGTAGAATGACTGCTCATATTCTCCATGTAATTAAATTTTACAATTTACATTTTTTCTCTCATAATGCAAAAATCTCACTTTTGACAGAATAGTTCCTGATCTCCAAGTATAATGTAGAGGACTATCCACTAATTCTGGATGGATCTCTGGCCACTTGATGGTTGACAACTGCAAAGAAGCTGGGGTGTCTCAGAAACCATCTATTAGAGCAAGCTTAAGTCTCCTCTGTTTGAGACAAGGATGTCAAACAATAAGAAAGGCAGAGGCAAAAACACAGATGATCACAAATGCCCTGTTCATCAACTGGGCGATGCTAACCTCAAAATATCTCAACATGTTTAACCTCTGTGATTTATTTTAAAATAGTGTATTTATTTTTGCTGCAGTTCCATTAGATGTTCAAATCATTTTTACCTATCCCAAACATATTGTGCTGTGACTCATCAGACATCTGTGGTAAGTAAATATACACTGAGTATTTTTAGAGTAGCAAATATCTGTGCATGCATTTATAGTACAAACAAAATTAAACCTGATCTGAAAAAAATGAATTCTTCATCCCTGACCACTATCATGCCATTTTTACCGTTAGAACCTACTTTTCCATGCTACCATTGTCAGAGCACCTCCCTCCTCTAAATGCCAGCCTTACTGAAAAATTGTTCTTTTCTTTTCTTTTTTTTTTTTTTTTGGTGTACTATTTGCTAGAGAAGTCCTTTGGCAATGAATGTTGAATGCTGTTAATTCCTATTTATGGCTTTAATAGCTTTGCATTAATGAAAAAATCAGATACCCTTTATATGCCTATCTCAGGGGTTCGTGTAGGAGATGTTCTATTGATGTGAAAGAAAGTCAAGATTGATTTCTCCTAAAGATGAGAATGTAGTAAAAAAGTTCAAACTGCATGTGGATGATGAAATGGCTTATTTTATCACAAATATTTGTGGCTTATGTTTTCTACTTGTTTCTTCTAATGGCTGTCCCCTGCTCTTCCCACAGCTCAGATTCTGATGTCTGAACTGTGATGTATATTGATTTAAAAAGGGAATGAAGAAGATCTCATAATATTTTAAACATAGAGATAGTATTTTTGCATTTTGATTTGTGCAGGGTTATTTGAATAATGAAAAAGTTTTCTTTTCAGATAAATTAGACTCCCTGGGACAACCAGTCTGGATCTTAATCATTGCATCTGTAAAAAAAAAAAAAATATGAGGTAAGATGTGCAAAACTAAGAACTTTCTACCATAGAACTATAATTTCTTTTTCCTTCTTCCCTTTAAAGTATCAGGAACTTCTAAGCTATCAAAATTTGCTGAGTCTGCCCATGCATAGTCTTCAAAAATAGTCTATGTTTCATTTATTTTCAAAATACTTCCCATTTCAGCAGGTTTCCATGAAGTGAAACATTTACTATAAATGCATACATTTTGTCAGAGAGCTGCTTTAACAGTGTTCTAAATGAATAGTTAGAGCAAAAGCATTGCAAAGATGTAGTCAAAAAAAAGTAACCCTCTAAAAAATAAGTGGTAAATTTTAAAACTCAGCTTTATTCTACAAATTGGACAGTATCCCAGGTATCTAATTTAGAGTGTGTGGATGCAGAGAAGTCAGAGAAAAAAGATAGAAATTGGATTAGTCCCAGGTAGACTAGATCTCGTGGAACAGTAAGATCAGCCTGGGGAGTCCATGGTCAAATTAGCACAAACTGGGAAGGAGTCTTGTTGCTGCCAAGGTGGAACCAAAATTGATGAAAAGTGCCCAGAGAAACATAGAGGATGGGAGAGCCAGAAACTCATCACTCATTCAAATATGAGATCACAAGATGAAGCCAAAGCCGATTCAAACAAGAAGTGTCAGGAAGGAGTGGGCAGTACCAGCCAGAGCGTGTGCAGGAGCACCAGACAGAGCCATGTCTGTCTGCCTGACTCATGAAGCCAGACTGGAGATAAAAATTCAGGCGGCTAGCCATGTGGCATTTTAGTTTGATTTGAATGTGAGTTAGTCATCACAATCCATGAATAAAAATGTCATTATCTCCAGTTTATATGTTTAGACACTTAAAAATATTTGGTACTCCAGATGCAGCTGTGTGAGAAGGAATAAAAAAGTGTCTAGTAACTGATACGGAGTAATTTTCAGGATGTCCTCTCAAGTGCCAATAGCAAAGTACAAAAGAATAGGTAGAATATATTTTAGCTCGTATGAGAAAGAAGAGTGAAGAAAGCAAAACCATATCTGCTTGCTAGGGGAAGCTACCTGAGGGACTTACAGGTTCTTTGTACTATGTTTTAGATATTTGAACATCTAAAATTGCTTTGAAAACAGAAAACAAAACAAAACAAAGAAATAATTGATGGGCATATACAACTTGAACAGCCTGGGTAGTATACTAAAAAACCACAAATGTAGAATTAAATCAAGCTTTTCCACTCCTTGACCCACCATATCAGGAGCTTGACTACATTATCCATTAATGTGGCAAAATCTTTGGTTTACTAAGTTTTTTTTTTTTATTAAATCATAGCTGTGTACATTGATATGATCATGGGGCATCATTCACTAGCTTCACAGACCGTTTACCAAGTTTCACATATACCCTTGTAAGATGCACCGCTGGTGTAATCCCACCAATCCCCTTCCCTCTACCCACCTCCCACCTCCCTCCCCTCCCTTTCCCCCTTCCCCCTATTCTTAGGTTATAACTGGGTTATAGCTTTCATTTGAAAATCCTAAATTAGTTTCATAGTAGGGCTGAGTACATTGGATACTTTTTCTTCCATTCTTGACATACTTTATTAAGAAGAATATGTTCCAGCTCCATCCATCTAAACATGAAAGAGGTAAAGTCTCCATCTTTCTTTAATGCTGCAGAATATTCCACAATTTATTAATCCATTCGTGGATCGATGGGCACTTGGGCTTTTTCCATGACTTAGCAATTATGAATTGGGCTGCAATAAACATTCTGGTACAAATATCTTTGTTATGATGTGATTTTTGGTCTTCTGGGTATATGCCCAGTAGGGGGATTACAGGATTGAATGGCAGATCTATTTTTAGATCTCTAAGTATTCTCCATATCTCTTTCCAAAAGGAATGTATTAATTTGCATTCCCACCAGCAGTGCAAAAGTGTTCCCTTTTCTCCACATCCACGCCAACATCTCTGGTCTTGGGATTTTGTGATATAGGCTAGTCTCACTGGAGTTAGATGGTATCTCAAAGTAGTTTTGATTTGCATTTCTCTGATGATTAAAGATGATGAGCATTTTTTCGTATGTCTGAAGGCCGCGCGCCTGTTTTCTTCAGAGAAGTTTCTCTTCAAATCCCTTGCCCAGCGTGCGATGGGATCCTTTGTTCTATTCTTGCTAATGCATTTGAGTTCTCTGTGGATTCTGGTTATTAAACCTTTGTCGTAGACATAACCTGCAAATATCTTCTCCCATTCTGAGGGCTGTTTGCTTGCTTTACTTACTTGACATCTTTACCCATATGGAAACATCACTTTTACTGGAGTAATTCTATCCCATATGACTTTTTAGACACAACATTCCAAGGAACGTATCTAAGGGGGGAGACTGAATAGTGCCGTATTCTTACCTACAGTTTCAGACTGGTGGCAAGTACACTGTCTGGTTTAATGTCTTCTGATTTTATTGGAAAGCTGTGGAATAAAAGTTGTTATTTAGACTATTTGACCAAGTGACAGTCCCTCTCGTTTTAGGGTAAAAAAAAAAAAAAAATTGTGACAGAGATAATCAGATTAACTAAATGAATCCTGACAGTCATCGGGGTATAGATGCTGTGCTTGTTTTCCTGTATCTCTCAGATCACAGCTTCAAAGGCCATGGAAGAAAACTTAACTCGCTATCCACACAACATTGCTGGACATTTTCCAGAATGTTCCAAACACTACAGCTATGAGACAAACAGTTTTTCCCTCAGGTGTAGCAACTACCAGATTAATTTACTGGCAATAACTGTTGCTATAATGCAGAAATGCAATTCCCAAACATGGTTCTATGGGATAATGGTTTTTAAGGGTATTAAATGGTGTTTTATAGATGGAAAAGGGAGAGAACGTTTACTTACAAACATACCTACTTGAAAACATAAAATATCCAGGTATTTGACTGTCTATTAAAACCAAAACAAAGTAACATTTAAATTGTTCTTTGATAGCTAAATTTTTAATTCGGACAACCTAAATTCACATGTAATTTATATTGGGTTGTATTAAACAAACAATAGATTAAATTTTTTTCTTTAACACATAAAATCTCAATGGCTTAATCATTTCAAATTACATTGAATATTTTCGAGACAGAGAAAACGGTGGCAGTATTTCACAATCTGATTTGATCACCAGCACTTTTTCTTTTTCTAAGAATATTTTAAGGACTAGCATCCTCTGGAACACATTTGGGAAAATATATATTTAAGTGATAACAAATCAATCACCAAGTAATCATCAAGTCTAATACATAACAATAGGAAAATAAAATCTTTGTGCTAACAGTTGTGCTGGGAAAGTAAAGTTTACACTTAGACAACCATAGGGAACCAATAATGACAAAATATTAAAATGCCAAATGGAATGGTTCAGATGATCTTCTCCATAGGAAATAGCAACACAATTCACAATCAGTAGAAGGAGCAAAGGATAGGAGACTTGAGGCAAGCTGTGATGTGTGAGTAGCTTTTGCATAAGTAAAGGGCAGAATTGTGTGTAGAGTGCCCCCCACACAGTAGGTATTTATAAAATGCTTCTTAACTAACCAACTAGCCTAGACTGTATAGCCCTCAGAGGAAGCATGGCCTGGCTCAGTCTGAAGTGGAGCCACTGGTAAACTTTCCATCTGGCGGTGATGCTGTGGAGAAGCCTTTGCAGGAAATTCATTAGAGCCACTTTGAAGAGTCTACACAAGAACTTTCTCCAGCAACCTGCAGTGAGACCACTCCGGATGCTGTTCTTGTCCTGGAACTCCTTATTACAGAGACAAAAACTTGGCTGGTATGGTAGAGGACTTGAGAAGACAGTCTTTCTTCTCCCTCTGTCTCAAAAAGAATGCATTAGTATCTTTCTCTTAAGAAAGAAACAACTCTTCAGGTCATGGCTACGTTGTCCCTCCTGTCACCTACTTGCCACACAACTAAAAACACTGGCTGAGCAATCACATGAGGAAGGCACTGTAGCAGGTGTTAGAAGAAGTAGGATACTTCTACCAATTGACCTTGAATGAAGGAAGGCAGTACACACTGGTTAAAGTTCTCTTCAGTGTGTGGTCCACTTCTTGTTCATCTCTGTATTCCATCGTCTCATGTAGAACAGAGTGTAACCAGTAAATATTTTTACCTCTAATGTATAATATCCCCTAATATATATTTAGGAAATATTTTATATCCTAAAATAATGGGAGCAATATCACCAGATCATAAATGATTAATTTGCTTGAAACAAACTTTGGAAATTCTGGTAACATGACAAACCAAATAAACCATGATAGCAGCCTCTATGATGAAAACATTAACAACAAATCTGAACAACACAAAATAATATTAATATGGAAGAAGAAAAGTGGTAAATTAAAGTTTAAAATATTGTAGTGATTTTTATAGTTCAGGAAAAAATTGGACACAAAAAGTAACTTTAGACTTTGTTAACTAACATATGTATGGTAAAATATAGAAGAGCAGAATTTACATATTCTATTCTTGTAAATTATAAAGTTGTAAGGAAAAAACCATAAAGAATAAAATATACTCAATCAACTTTTTTAAAAAAGATAAAATGAGGGAAAGAAAACTAAACAAATGAATGTTAACTAGAAAACACTTTAAAAGAAGGTGGCAGTTACAAGGCAGCACCTATCAGTAGTCACAGTACGTGGGAATGGGTGATTTTGTCTAGTAAAGGCAAAGATTCTCAAATGGATTTGGGAAGAAAATCCATACCTGCATAACATAAGGAGTCACAACAAGATACATCTATGGTACTGAAAGTTGAAAGAAAGGGATTATATCTCCATGCATGTATGCACACCACACAAGCACACAATTTCAATGAAATGCTTAACCCAAGAGCCCCGAGGTAGTCTTTTTTTTTTTTTTTTTTTTTTTTTGTAGAGACAGAGTCTCACTGTACCACCCTCGGTAGAGTGCCGTGGCCTCACACAGCTCACAGCAACCTCCAACTCTTGGGCTTAAGCGATTCTCTGGCCTCAGCCTCCCGAGTAGCTGGGACTACAGGCGCCGGCCACAACGCCCGGCTATTTTTTGGTATGGGGCCGGCGCCTTACCGACTGAGCCACAGGCGCCGCCCAAGGTAGTCTTATTGTCATACAGAATGTATATAAGCATTATTCTCATAGCATTATTATCACACAAAATACACCTAAAGGAAAAAAAAAATACCGGTTTTAAGAGGATTGTTAATGGTAAAAGGAAAAACTCACTAAGAAGCTATATCATGAATCTCTATGTGCTTATCAACATGGCTTCATAATATGTCAGTCCATTTGTGCTGCTGCAAGGAAATACCTGAGACTGATATTCATGAATAATAAACATCTATTTCTCAGTTCTGGAGGCTGAGATGTTGATGACTCTAGAAGGTTCAGTGTCTGGGAATGGCTGGCTCTTTTTTCCCATGATGGCCCCTTGTTGCTGCATCCTCTCAAGGGACCAGTGCTGTGCCCTCATGGCAAAAAAAGAAAAAAAGGTTAGGCAGTTCTCTGAAGCCTTTTTTATAAGGTATTAACCCCACTCAAGAGGATGGAGCCCCTTATGCTTAATCACTTCCCCAATGACTTTATCTCTTTATATTATCTCCTTGGGGTTTAAGTTCAAACATATAATTTTTGGAGGGACACATACCTTTATCTATAGCAATACATACAGAAAAAAAATAGGCTAAAAGGTCAATTGATAAATTTTTAACGTGTTTAGGAAATTTTAATAATTTTGTCTCAAGACTAACAAATCAAATATTCAGTCTGTTTCAGGGAAGTGACCACTATAGCAAGAAATGAAATTTGAGCCAGATCTCGAAGGTTACAGAGACATGTATTCTGTACAACAGACTTTTTTATTTTTAATTTCAAAACATTAAGGGAGTACAAATGGTTTTGTTACATGAATGGCTTTTATAATGCCTAGGTCATTAGTATGTCTATGACTCCAACGGTGTTCATTGCACTTGTTAAGTAGATTTTTACCCCACCCCCCTCATTCCCCCTATTTGATTTCTAATGCCGTTAACCTCTCTGTGCCCATTGGTTAGTTCTACATTATTAGAGGGTACATGTGGTGTTTATATTTCTGTTCCTGAGATACTTCTCTTAGGATAATGATCTCCAGTTTCATCTAAAATGCTGAAAAAGACATTAATTCATTCTTTTTTCGACTGAGTAATACTTCGTGGTATATACACAACACATAGTGTTAATCCACTCTTGAAATGATGGGCACTTAGGTGTATTCCACACACAACTGTGAATTTTACTGCAAGAAACATTTGAGTGCAGGTATCTTTTTGATAAAATGACTTCTTTTCCTTCGAGTAGATCTAATAGTGGGATTACTGGGTTGAATGGTACATCTCTATTTATTTATTTGAGGAATCACCATATTGTTTTCAGTAGAGTTTATAATAATTTATAGTTGCACCAAGAGAATGTAAGCATTCCTCTCTGCGTTCATGTCAGCATCTGTTTTTGACTTTTTAGTAACCCAGCCCCAGCCAAACTGCACCAAAAAAATAGCCAGGTGTTGTGGCGGGCACCCGTAGTCCCAGCTACTAGAGAGGCTGAGGCAAGAGAATCACCTAAGCCCAGGAGTTGGAGGTTGCTGTGAGCTGTGTGATGCCACGGAACTCTACCAAAGCAATAGAGTGAGACTCTGTCTCTCCAAACAAAACAAAACAAAACAAAACAATATATATATATATATATATACACACACACACACACATATATTTATTTATTTATTTTGGTTCACAAATGACTTGAAATTTCTTTGAAGATGCTTTGATATGTGCCTTACAATGTTAGATTTGTCAAAAATATTTTCTTTGTAAGTATAACCAAATGAAAAGATAAAATTTCCAAATACATGGCCATCTTTATAAAAATGTAAATTTTTTAAAAAGTCAAAATTTCTTCTTTAATCTTGACTTTTTAACTCAGGTATGTGAATACAGTTGTAAAGTCCTAATAATGATATCTGATTGCATTAAACAAGGATGATCTAAAGATGATTTCCTTTGATTGTTTCTAACGCTAAAGGTTATTTAGTGAGCTCTCTCTATAGCTTTTGGTTTGTCTAGTACTGAGAATTAAAAACTATTATTGAATATTTGTTAATAAATTATTCTGAAATATTCTATCTCTCAAAGCTTAGGTCCTCCGATATCAACAAACAAATCTGTTAAAAAAGGACTTTTCATTAAAAGTTAGGACTTAGTGGTATAAATGTACTTATTTGTTCATTGTCCAGATTCTGCTATGAGAACAGGTACCTCTTTTGTATTAACACTTTATCCCATCACCTAAGGTACAAGTGAAATAAATATTACTTTAATATATGAATGAATTAACGAACTAACAAGTACAAAATAAATACAAAAGTTGCTCTAGGAACACCTTTCCATTCGAAAATATTTACTTTATCTTAATGGAAAGGTACTTTATCTAAATGAGATTTTCAGGGGCCGTGATGATCATGATGATCATTCTTGATCATCACTGGATATATCCTTAAAAAAAATCAGAGGACTCTTTAGAATCTCCCCACCTTTCTCCTGTGCTCAGTATAGGTGCCATTTTCAGAAGACACAAAGTATAGTTGGACTTTTGAAGGTAGAAGGAGAAATTGGTCACATTAGGTGGGTCCAAACCCAGAACTGTGGTACAAGTTTTAATTCTGTCGATCTAAAGCATTTGCCTAGGACTAGATAACAGTAGTTTTTTTTCTGGTTACTACTAGCTTAGGGACAGAACTGTTTACAATGTTCATGCTTTCACTCAAACCTTGAACTCTTCTTAGAAACTGTTTTGAATCTGTACCCAAACTCCAGACTACTTCTGTATTTTTCATTTGACCATCTCCTGAAAAACAAGTTCTTGCTTCTTTTGTGTTTAATAATTTCAATTGAGTCTTTACTAAGGCTCTTCTGCCTATGTTCTATGCCCCTAGCCTACACAAAAGAAGATAGAAGGAAGGAAAGAAGAAAGAAAGAAGAGAAAGAGAGGGGGAGAGAAAGAGAGAATAGAGTCTAGACACCAACATTGACTTCTTTGGGTTAAGCACCACAATCTCTCAGACACTTCTATTTAAATCAAAATAACATGAGAAATTGTGAAGAAGAAAAAAGAATACTGGACCCTTATTTGATAGAATTTATTAATCATATACCGCTCCGTCAAGGAGGAAAGGAACTAACATAGGACTAGAGGGAAGTAAGGGACCCCAGAAAAGGAGTAAAAAGTGGACAGAGAGACAAGACTCTATGAAATTCTTGCTTATCTTATACCTTGATCCCTGAGTTTGTATAAAATATGTGCAGCATTTGAAGCTTCTTGAAATTTTTAGAAGATTCTGGAATGTCATTCCAGACCCAGTTCTATTCCAAGCAAAGTTTACAGACTTAAAAGCACAATATTTAATTATATTCAGAACAGAGATAGACAGACCTTAATGGCTCTATGCATGCTAATGATCTTAGAAAGAGAAAAAAATGTTTGTAGTTTTTAAATCAAATCTTACTGAAGGCTAAGAGCCAAATAATATTAAAAAAAAAAAAACAACTTTTTTTTTTTTTTAATGTATTTTCAGTCTCCTGAATAGAGAAAACTCCAGTGGACTAAAGGCAACTAATTTATCTTCATCACATAAAATGTGACTTTTCGTAACTGTGAAAATAGTGTATGCATCATTTAAAACTGAAATGAGAAAATCTACATATGAACAATGAATGTAATAAACATGTTAAAATGTAAATGTAAAACACAAACCTCAGACAAGGAGCCTACATGAACACTGTGATATTTAGACATTCGTCAAACAGCCTTTTTCTGTTTTGACAGCCAAACGAATGTTATATACAGAGGGACTCTTTTAGGAAAATAGACTTCCCTGCCGCTTTCCTTTGCTCTGAATACAACTGTAAGACATTTCAATGTGTGGGAAGCATCTATGGTACAGAGTTGGAAAACATTCAGGCGTAAAGTATCAAAACAGTCAAATACTTACAAATCCAATATGCTCACCCATAATGATTCATTCTCTGTTTAGAACACATTCTCAATGTCTAGGAAAATCCAGCCTATCCAGTTAACAAAGGCTTTTTGCTTTTGAACTTCTTTCAGATGAGCTTAAAAGGAAGGAATGCAGAGCCTAAATTTTAACAATTTACAGTTCTACAAGGTGTTTTTGTTCTAACGCTTCTATGTGAGACAAAAAATTAACTGCAATAGTTATATCTTTACATCTTCTGTAGCCTTTGTTCTTATTCTTTCGATTCTGTTTTGTATAAAGCTACAAGACGAAAAGCTAGCAGTGCAGCTCTCTGCATAAAAGAAAGCTGTGATTGCCAGAACCCGGGCTTTAATTTGATTAATATTCTCAGCGTGGGTTCCATCATATTCAGCTGGAAATTATTTCTCAGATCTTTGGATATGACAAATGTGTGTGAATTTTAAATTTGTAAAAACAAAACAACAATCTTGTTGATGATTCATCATTTATGGCTAAACTTGACAACTTTGTCCTCTCATGATATTAAAGAAAACAAGGCGGTAAACAAAGGTGTCTTCTCCTATACTCTGCTCAGGCTCTGCTTTTAAGGACAGCTTGTTTGAATTACTCTACCCTATGAGAAGCGCATTTAATATATAATATAACTTTCGTTTCTGATTATATCCAGTGAGAAAATTGATGGAGTAAATACTTTTGAGCAGGGTGGAACAAGCAACTAAAAGAAAGAAAAAACAGAAGCAAGAAGCCTGAAAATTAGCACTCTGGCATGTTCATTTTGTTAGCATTATGCCAGAAAACATTCCAGTGCTCTGGACAAATATTAGAGCTCTTATAAAGGGCATGAAGAAAAAAAAATCATAATGAAACCTCTGGCATGTTTTAGTTTTGGAATTTTATTGAATTTGCAAACATAATAGACATTGCAAATATCACACTGAAAATTTCTTTCAGATCTGATCAAATAAAGTAAACCCATTAAGAAATGTGGACAGAGGGCAAAAACCATAATTTAAAAAGAATTAAAATCTTCCTTTTTTTTTTTTTTAAGAAAAAGAAAAGTGTGTTCCTAATAAGCTCCTTTCAAAACATCTGGGGACTTCGAAAATAGGAACATATAACCCCCAATATTCTAACCAAAGTAAGGTCCTTATGGAGCATTATGTTTAATCTTTTATGACTTATATATTTTTTAATAATTGCAAACAAAAATGAGAAAGTTAATTTTTCAAAGATTTGGAAGTGCAAATGCTCTTTTAGGTTATTGTTACTAAACATAGACATTTGCTTTCATTTAAGTCATAACTTTTTCCTGTGTTACAAATGCACTTAAAATTTATTATTTCAGTGGAGAAAATGGAGCACTTCTACACTGCTGGTGGGAATGCAAATTAATAATTTCCTTCTGGAAAGATGTTTCGAGAACACTTAAGATCTAAAAATAGACCTGCCATTCTATAATTCCTCTACTAGGCATGTACCCAGAAGATCAAAAATCACATTACAACAAAGGTATTTGCACCAGAATGTTTATTGCAGCCCAATTCACAATTGCTAAGTCATGGAAAAAGCCCAAGTGCCCATGGATCCACGAATGGTTTAATACACTGTGGTATATGTACACCATGGAATATTATGCAGCCTTGAAAAAAGATGGAGCCTTTACCTCATTCACGTTTAGATGGATGGAGCTGGAACATATTCTTCTTAGTAAAGTATCTCAAGAATGGAAGAAAAGGTATCCAACGTACTCAGCCCTACTGTGAAACTAATTTTTTGCTTTCATATGAAAGCTATAACCCAGTTATAACCTAAGAATATGGGGAATGAGGGGGGGGAGGATGGGCGGAGGGAGGGTGATAGGTGGGATTACACCTGCGGTGCATCTTACAAGGGTACATGTGAAACTTAGTAAACGTAGAATATAATTGTCTTAACACAATAACTAAGAAAATGCCAGGAAGGCTATATTAACCAGTGTGATGAAAATGTGTCAAACTGTTTATAAAACCAATGAATGGTGCCCCATGATCGCAATAATGTGCACAGCTATGATTTAATATTAATAAAAAATATTATTTCATTCATATGCTTCCTTTAAAAATACTACCAACCTAGAAACATCCATACAAAATAAAACACTATAAAGGACATATAAGGAAAAGATAGACGATCAAATAGAAAAATAGCCAAAAGACTTAAACAGCTACCTCACAGAAGAGGATATCCAAATGATCAATTATTGCATGAAAAGGCAAAAAGGATAAGCTTCATTGTTCATCAAGGAAATGCCAGTTATAATAACAATCTGATAGTGCTGGTAACAACGAATTGTTAGTACAATTCTAGCGTATCTACTAAAATGGAATAAAAATATGACCCAGCAATTATTGCTTTAGATACACAACTATTGAAACTTCATTCTATGCACGAAAGACATAAGAAAGAATGTTTATAACAGCATCAGTATTAATAACCTCAATTTGAACTGCTGAAATGTCCATCGATCATAGAAAGAATATACAAATTGTGTAACATACTTATCCAATGAAAGGTTATGCAGCAAAAATGAAGGTAGTACAACACGCAACAGTGTGACTATCACAAACAGGACATTAAATCAATCAAAAAGAGTGCACAGTGTATGAATCTATATAAAATGCAAAAAACAATAAAGTTAATCTGTGGTCTTAGAAGTCAGAATAGGGCTATCCACACATAGTGTTACAGGCAGTAAAGCAAGTGTGTACAAGGGTTCTTCTGGCTCCTGATTATGTTCTGTTTTGTTTTTTTTTTTTTTCTGAAAATTAGCAAATAGATGTGTGCACATAAAAATTTACCAAGCCATACACTTGGGAGTAGGGAAAGGAACATTACCTTCAAATAAAATTTTTTCATTAAAAAGTAATTATTAAAAGTGCCCAGAGGAGGATTTACACCTGGGAGGGACTTGAAGATGTGATAAAATAGGACTAATGTTTTAGAAAATGTGTATGAGTAATGTCTTTGTTCATTCTGTGCTATTAGAACAGAATAGCACAGATTGAGTGGTGGTATTTTTAAAATGAACACACTTATTTTTTACATCCTGGAGTCTGGGAGTCCACAATCAGGCTGTACATGTTACCCCCTCTAGTAGACAGTTTATATCAGGGCATACACTGGCCCTTGGCTGAAGTTCAGTTGACTTTATTATTGTATGGCTATTGGCATGGGTAAATTCTCTAGCCTCAATTATCTTATATGTAAACAGGGATAGCCATGGAATTGAATGGGAGAAGGTTTAGGGAAAGAAATGGTTAGTTTAGGTTTACGAGTTCTGGAGAGAAGAAAATATTCTGGAAGGTATTCCATTTTATTTCCTCTTTATAGGCAAATATTATTGCAAGGTGCTTAGCTCCATGTATGGAATATTAAAAAGCACTCAAAATATATATTACTCATTGGTATTATCTAAAATAATGTACTTAAAAGATAAAAAACAAAATGGCTCAAAATAGATAATTCTATATGATATTTTTATAAAATAACCATATGCATAACCGATCTATGGCTTGATAATATATAAGAAAGCTATTGTTTATAATAATAACAATGACTTATTATTTAGTAGAAATCCATTTTTCACCTTCAGGGTGAACCCTGAGATGTCTCAAGCTACAGAAAACTTTCAAGGTTTCCCTGTATTTCTTGCCTTTATTTTAAATATAAATTTCAGTAATGAAGTACTAAAACACAATTTTTAATTGTTCCTAAAATCCTTCAATGATAAGGACAAATAAGGAAAAAAATTATAAAATAGTTATAAATATTTGTTAACTAAGCACAACAGGAAGAGTACTACGGAAGGCTATGCTTAGGGTTCCAATTCAAAGTAAGCAAGCCAACTAAATTTGAAGTCCCTTGATTGGGGTTTACATGGTCCAATCCCTGGATGTCAAGGGATAGCAACGTCAACCCCATGACCCCAGAAAATCTAAAGCTTGCCTGGAGGTATTCTCAAACACCTGCTGCTTTGACGTCCTGACTATTTGTGGTGATTATCCAATACCATTACTTTTATTTCCTCAGTGAGGACAAGTGCAAAAAGCTTTATATTGCTCTCCATAGCTAGGGGTCCAGACACTGATAAAACAGAAGCTCCCCAGGTTTCCCTCCAAGAATGAGAGTAGCCAGTGCTCTGTGTCCATACCCTTGTTTCCAAGTCACTTCGGCAAGATGCAAGGTGCTTACTGTGAAGGAGTAAGGAGTGCTTACTGTGAGGGAGTTTCATGCTCAGCTTGAAGATTTTTTTTTTTATTTAAGTCAATAACACATAGATGCCTTTATGGGGTACAATGTGCTGATTTTATATACAATTAGGAATGCTTACATCAAATTCGTTAATAGAGTCTTCCCCTCATTTACTTAATTATTGTGTTAAGAGGTTTATACTTAATAGACTTGACATGTACTCTGATTTTTTAAACACCTCTGTTTACAGCCATCCCTTCTTGCAAGAACACAAGCAAAACGTAGCTGTATTACAATTACTGAATTTTTTTCTTTCAAATCTTTGTTTTCTTAAAAAAAAAATCGTAATCCACATGTGTCTAGGAACACTAATGGTTTCCTTCCTTCTTCCTTTTCTCTCCTCCCATATAGAAGAAAAAAATAAAAGAGAACAGTTTGTAGCACTTTTTTCATATGTAATCTACCTTACCCTCACAATAACTCTTAAAGTATGTGTCTTTAGAGGAGAGGGCTTGATGAACAGGGGTTTATGATGTGAACTTTTTTTTTTTTTAATAGTTCTGTGTTTAGAACTGAAAACAGATTGGTTTTCCTGTAGTTGAAGAAACAGAAATATAGTTAAAACAGACTAGCTAGCTCTGAAGAAAATAAAAGCAAAGTTTCTGCCTCCTTCCCTTGGTTCATTGCTGTGAGTTGAGGAAAAAGGTTGATGCCCAGCACAAGGTAAGGCAAAGCGTTGTAATTCTTCCGATCCTGGGCACAGTGCTCAGCTGAGTGCAGCTACCAAGTGAGAGTAAGGCCTTGCAGTTCACGGTTACTGCGGAGTGAGAGCTCTGTCTCTTCCAGTCAAGGCCATAGCATCTGCTTTAACTGAGGTTCCGGCAAGTGCTACACAAATAGCAGGGACTGGAGTGAACACCCTCTCCCCAAAGACACGTACTCTGCAGAGAAGGCCGGACAATCATCTCTTCTGAGACTCTAAAAGGGAGTCCTCATGAGTCTTATGAACTATGCCCAGCAGCTGTGGGCTGGCCAAATGTGTACAAATAAATGAGGAATACTTTCAAACTGTATCCTTGAAATACAACCACAAATTTACTTTTTCAACCTTTGTGTTAGTACCCAAGTTCAGTGTATCCCCTTATAACAAAGCAATTTCATTCTACTTAGTGAAGTTCTTCAGACTTTATTATATTAGACAGTCTGGTGGCTAGAATAAGTTATAAATTGGTATTTGCTTGTAGAAAATGAGATGGAGACTCCACAAAAGTATATTGCCTTGGGACCAATGCAGAGGAAAGCTTTGACTTACTCTTGGTCACAGCTAAAAAGGCAAGTGACAGAACTAGTTTTCAACACAGATTTTATGACCTTAAGTGTAGCATTATTTTTCTTATACTTCTAGTAAACTCAAAAGACAAAAGTAGATGATAATTTGAAATGTGAAATTTCTCACTCAGAAAGAGTGAAACCCAAAAGAATCCTTTTCTGAAAAGACTAATTGCTAATATTCCAAATACTCTCAGAAGCATAATTCAGCATTATTTGCTGAATGACTATATAATACTAGATGGTTCATAAGCATTCCCATGTTTACTCTGGATTGTAGTACTTTGAGGTAATGTAATACTGATAATAACTACAATTTACTTCATGTTTCTTATGGTTTAGGAACTATGTGAAGGGATCTACGTATACCAACTCATTAAATATTCACCAGGAATGCTAGATGGTAGGTAATGTTTTCATAAGTTGCAGCTCAAGAAAATGAACCTCAATGGTTAGGTAACTTACTCAAGGTCACATTGATAATAAGTGGCTGGGGCAAGAGAAGAAATCTACTTGTTTTGTTCTTAAAGTCTATCTATTCAGCCCTGTTGGTATACTAACTCTGTTATTAGCAGCATTTATCACTTGGAAGATAAGAAAATTCAGGGCAGAGGAGTTTAGAAACATTTCCAAGATCATAAAGATGATTAATAGAAGAATAACCTTTTTCTGACTCTATCTTCTGAGTGTTTTTTTCCTATTGCTTATAATTTCTATTTTGCTACTAAGTACATTCACTTAGGTCACTCACTTATCTTCTTAGAATTTTGATTTTCACCATGAATTACAGAAGGATTACCTTCTATTTTCCATATAGAGCACTGACTGTGAACTTTGGAAAGTATAAAATGCTGTAGAGATTAAAACACTTCTTTTTCTTGCTAAATTAACCTATATTCCATGTTATCAAGTATGATTTAGGGGCATGGAAGAAAAATATTCCCTCCCCCTGGGATAACTCACTCTGGGAAAATCCAGCTACCGTGTCAAGAGAAGTCCTATGGAAAAGCCCAGGTAATGAGAAATCGAGGCCTCCTGCTAAGACCCTCACAAGGGAGCTCAGGAAGTGATTCTTCCAGCCCCATCAAGCTCAAGTTCTCGGATGACTGCATCCCTAGCTAACAGCTGGTTATACATTTTATTAAAAATAAAATGATATCTACAATTGTGGTCAGCATTCTCCTAGTAATTGAAGAATTTCCTTTTCCGTAGGAAGAAAGGACATGTTAAAGTTTCTGAAATTAACAAACACTATAACTGATTAGAGACTCTGTGTGTGTGTGTGTGAGAGAGAGAGAGAGAGAGAGATAACTCTTGGTCTCTTGGTGGTAGACTGAGGAGGGATGTATAGGAACTGAGCCAATCCAGGAAGAAAAGATACAACACTTGTAGCATTCTTAGTATATAAAGATGCTAAGAAGTTGGAAAGAGTGGACATAATGGCCTGCATATAGTGGGTGTACGAGTTTAGGATGCCAGTGGGGTGCTGCAGGGAATTTGTAAGTTTTGGCGGATGTTAAGAGCCAGGCGCCGGAGGAAGATGAAAAAATAGCATGAGAATTCACTCGCTTCTTCCAAACTATAAAATTATTAGAAAGGAATGTTCTTACTGAACATTTTGCCAAGAGATAATTGGAGAAGAGGCATGGCTGGGAAGGCAGAAGGGAGTTTAAACTTTACCATGGTTTTCATGTATTTCTGTTGTTATGCTATAAACTTTCACTGTTTATGCCTATTGTGCAATACCAGATATGATGTGGTTCCAAATGACTCCTCCCCGATGGCTGCTTTTGTTTGTGCCTCAGTCCTGGGGTGGTAGCAGCTTCCACTATCCCTTAATGGGCCTTTCTAATTGGTCCTTTCAGACCCAGAACTCCTGCCTCCATGGGAGTCTGATTCTCCCTGAGCCATCTCCTCTTATGGGTGGTTGCATCTATCTGCTCTGCTCTGGTCTTCAAACATTGTCGCCTGACTTGCAAACAGACAAAACACCCAGAACCTTTCACACAGCCCTGTGCATAAAGTAGACTTTACTAAAGAGTGATACGGGGATTTTTGTTTTTTCTGGCAGCAACACAGTTATGTAAACTAGAACATGAGATTGCCTTGTTTTTGCAGTGGTTTTCTCTGACTAGGGCTAATTTCACTATCTCTGTCTTTATTCTTCCTGCCATGCCCCTTAGCCCAATTCCTCTTCCCTGTCTACTTTTCCCAGTAACTCCAGAATAACTGACTCCACAATCTGGCTCCTTATAGCACCAGTCTGTAAACAGTTAGAGAAGTGTTTTCAGCTTTTAAGAACCCAGACACTGATTAATGTTTTCTGCTAAACAATGCACATTCTACCTTGGACCACACACATTCTTCATCCCATGGTGATAACTTGTGCCATCCTTTCCATCCACATTTTAAGAGCAGAGTCAGCAATAGTCTTCTGTTTGTTGAATTTGTTTCCTCTGATGCATGCAGGTGAGTGAATAGGGCCATTATTTTCTGACATAAATACTTTTTGACTTTGGACTTTGTTCCATTGTCTGTCATTTGATGGAACCTATTAGAGGTGCATGAAGCCCACCCTGCAAGGCTGACTCCAATCCAATCACTTCATTTTTCAGACAATCTTGAGTTGTACACGGTGTTTTCCTAGACATGATCTCATCTTACCGTCACAATAACCCCAAGACTTTGGTAGGACTGGTAGGTATCAGTCAGCATCATTGCAGGGGACAGAAAGCAAGAGAGAATTTAATGTCAAGATTTAACTGGGTATAAATTTGTTAACTAATGAAACAGGTAAAAAGAAAACTTTAAGGTTTCACAAATGTAGCTAATTCATAAAGCAGCTACTAACTCTTAGGACAGAGGAAGCAAAGGGAATAGGCTGAGTTATTAAAATTCAGGGGCTTAGAATGATCTCATGAAGCTGAAATTCAGCCTCTAAGGAGGTACTGCGGGTGGAAGGAGGAAGTATGGCTGGTGCTGGTGTCTGGAGGAGACAACAGGGTAATGTAGTCGAATCTACAAGTATTGGAAAAATAGTAAACAGAATTCAAAGGCTGCTGCCAGTGTAAAGCAGCCCGGCAGACATAACTGTCAGGAACTTCCTGCAGACTGGAAGCCAGGAGGAAGCAGACAGGAAGGAGCTACTCCCTTCCCCTCCGACCCATCCAGGCTCCGGGTTGCCCTCTAGTGTTTGCTACTGGCAGAACCTAACCCAGCCCCCAGCCCAGCAGAAATGTCATGTGCAGACCCCAGCCCCTTTACCCCAGAGCCAAGCGTACAGAGGAGGTTTGAAGGGTTACAGCTGATAACTTAGTAACTAAAACAGATTTTTTTGGCCTAATTTTGAAAACACAAAAACAAACAAACAAAAAACTGATAAGTACTAGTGCTGAGACCTACAGTCAGGTATCTTGATTATAAGTGTCATACTCTTGATTATACTTCAATTCCTGAGATCCAAACAGTTGAAATAACTCCCTTATAATCACATATTATTTCAGTGGCAAAAACTAAACAAATAAAAAAATCCCTACACCTCAAAATATCTACTTTGGCACTTTTTCTCTTGCCTCAAAAGTATCTCAGATACATAAGGAGAGATTACATTTAGGGGAAGAGAAAAGTTTAAGTTGGGAAGGAAAAAGGGCCTCAAAGCCACAGCCCTCAGTGGGAGACAGCCAGGCTGACCGGAGAGGCAGCTACACTGACAGCATCCATGTCTCATTCATTTATAAATGCATCCATTTAAGAAACAAGTATTGTATGTCTACCGAATTCCATTATTTTAAATGAAATGGCTCAGAAGTGAATAAAAAATCCCTATTTTCATATAATTAACAAACTAGTAAGGAACACAGACAATACGTAATGTAAATAGCAAATACAGTCAGTCCTCTGTACCAACAGGTTCCACACAGGGCATTCAACCAACCACAGATCAAAAATATTCTTAACATATAAAAATGGAAAAACAATAATAAGAGTCATATAGTATAAAGCCACTTATATAACATTTACATCATGTTGGGATAGTATAAGTAAACTAGAGATGATTTAAAGTATATAGGAGGATGCGTAGGTTATAAGCAAATATTACACCACTTCTTTTTTTTTAAGAGACAGAGTTTGGCTTTATCACCCACAGTAGAGTGCTGTAGCATCACAGCTCACAGCAACCTCCAACTCCTGGGCTTCGGGATTCTCTTGCCTCAGCCTCCCAAGTAGCTGGGACTACAGGTGCCCGCCACAGCGCCCAGCTATTTTTTTGTTGCAGTTTGGCCGGGGCTGGGTTTGAACCCGCCACACTTGTTATATGGGGCGGGCACCCTGCCCACTGAGCTATGGGCGCCTTCCTATTACGCCACTTCATACCGAGGACTTGAGCATTCTTGGGTTTCACTTTTGGGCATCCTATGGATTTTGGTATCCAGATGGATGCTGGAACCAAAACCCCATAGAAACCAGTGGCAACTGTGTAGTATGTTACAGACTATAGAAAAATAAAGCAAGCAAGGAAGATAAGTATCAAAGTAGTTGGATATCTCTGTAGGATTGCCAGAAAAGTGCTCATGGAGAAGGTGATGTTGGAGTAAAGACTTGAAGAACGCTAAAGAGTGAGCCAGGTGTGAGCCAGGCATAAGGCACAGCATGTAGATAGTCCCTGAGTCAGAGGAGGAAGATTCAAGACTCTAATGCAGCTGAAACGGCATGACCCAGAAGGAGGGTAGCAGGAAATGGTATAAGAGAAACTTCAGAGACCTGCTTACGAGGGCTCCTATGCAGATCTCTGTGCGGCCCCCATCTCTCCTGCAGGACGATTTCACTCTACTGCTCACTGACATCATGAGTGGTGATGTATCTGTGAAATGCCAGTGTTTGTTCATCGCACGAATCCCTTCAGACAGAAGCAGTAAGAGCCACTACACGTTTCCCACTCTCTTCCCCCTCCTGTAGGAAGCACAGGTCTCTCAGCCTGGTTCTCAGAGGACAGGTGACCAGATATAAAGTTCAGTGAACCTGAAATGGTCATGGAGACAAGCAAGAAATCAACCTCTGATTTATAAGCCACCAAGATCTTCAGTTTGCTATTGCAACCTGCACTATTTTAAATGATAAATACTCCTCTCCTGGTTATATGTGGTCAGTATGTAGCCCTAGTTTTCTTACAACCTTGTTTTTTTTCTTTTCCTCCCTTAGAAGAGCACCATAGGACTAAAAGAAACCTGTGATGTTGGACTTGATGCTTGATGGGGTCTCACAGCTGCCATCCTTTTGAGAAAATGCCACTCAGGTGGTTAGTGATGCTTTCAATGACAAAAAGAAACAAAAGGATCGAGTCATTTCATCGATTACACTCTCTCAAACAAACAAAAAGCAAAAAAAGCAATTAGATCCTAAAGAAACTAATCTTTTGTTTGAAAATTTAATAAAATGTAATTGGGTTTCTCTCTCTCTTTCATTTAGCTCATGAACTTGCAGTGCCATATCAGAGATATCTAGAAATTTTCATATGTATATGGTTATATTACATTGCTATATAGATATGGAAATGTGTATGTATAATTTTAAGCATGCTTATATATTTTATGTCTTTTTTCAGCATTGCGGGGAAAGGGCGCTATAAGTGTGAATTGATTGCTTTAGCAGACATCTCCATTTCTGTGTCCTTTGATTTCCCTATCCTTAAGTGCTGAAAACCAATATATTCCTAAACCCATAAACTTTATTTTATTTACTGAATTTCTGTAAGCTGAAGCTGGGAGGGGTGTAGAGGGAAAAATAATGTGTCTAGGATGATATTATTATTAAATATAGGAGCTGTCATGTAAGAATGACTAGAATGTTGTTACTATGACTTTTGCAGAATACACATCGCCTCTAAATGGTAACATAAATTATATCCAGTGTTCATATTGCAGCTTGATGCTATTACCTAAGACAATATAAATTTTACACTCGAAGTAAGTAGCTACAGCCTTCAATAAAGATCGAGTTCTCTCACGCTGTTCCTCCTGCAACAAAACTAATTAGGACGTTACACCAGTGACAGCTAGAATCCTCAGGATGTTATGTAATCTGCTGGGATTCAGCACTATTTTGCCCCATTAGCTTTTTCTCACTCAAAAAGAAAATCCCGGATTTGTTATTTTTGACACTTTTACAGATGAAACATGAACAGCATTACAGCTATGAGTACACATTTTCCTTGTAATTTTAACTTCACAGATACTTACTGAATAATGAATTTAACAGCTAGTGGAAACCACTGAAAGAAACAGGGAAACTCAAATCTGCTAATTATAATCTTTATCCCTTCGGAATAAGCTTTAGTAAGTAAATAATTTGGAAAGTCATTGGCCTTAAAGAGGACAGAGATGTAAATATTTTTCAGTGTCCCTGTATTAACACAATAATGATAGTTTACGTTCAGTTTTCTTCAGCTAATAATTTGGAAAAAAGATAAATTTTAAGTAAGTATTTTATTTTATTTCTTTTTTGAAAGACAGTCCACACTGTAGCCCTTGGTAGAGTGCTATGGCATTACAGCTCACAGCAACCTCAAACTCTTGGGCTCAAGCAACCCTCTTGCCTCAGCCTCCCATGTAGCTGAGACTACAGTCACCTACCACTGATATGGGCTAGTTTTTCTATTTTTAGTAGAGACAGAGTCTACCTCTTTTTTATTATTTTAAATTAATATGATGGTACAAATGTTTACGTTCCATGGTTTTCAGTTCTAAAGTAAATTTCAAGTTTACTTCACCCAGGAGGCATGCTGAACACCCGTACATTGTGCACATTAGGTGAGATCCCACCAATCGTCCTCCCTCTTTTCCTCTCCCTTCTCTGCATTTTCCCCTCTCCCTTGCTAGACTATATTTGTGTTATACCTTTCATATCGGTATATAGTTGTTTATATATTGGTTTCATGTTAGTATTGAGTACATTGGATATATATTTTTCCATTCTTGAGATACTTTGTTTACTAAAAAGAATGTGTTTCAACTCCATCCAGGTAAACATGGGTCACTTTCTTGCTCAGGCTGGTCTCTAGCTCCTGAGCTCAAGCATTTCACCCGTCTCAGCCTCCCAGAAGGGCTAGGATTACAGGTGCTAGCAACAATGCTAAGATAGTATCTCTGTCTCTGTCTCTCTCTCATTCTTCTCTCTCTCTCTCTCTCTCTTTTTATTTTAGTAGAGTTGGAGTCTCACTCTTGCTCAGGCTGGTCTGCAACTCTTGAGTTCCAGGGATCTGCTGGGCTTGTTCCTCAGATTGCTCGGATTATAGGCATGAGCCACCACCACCAGGACTGAATCCTCAGTGTCATCCTATTGCATAAGGGATTCATTCGTCTTGATTTTTTATTGTTGTTTTGTTCTCTTTTTGTTATACAGTTCACTTTCCTTCTTCAATGTCTTCTAACAAAAATATACAATTCCATTTTCTACTTCAGTAACATGTAAGGAAAGACTCCCTAACACAGTGATATTTAGTGATGGGTTTATATAATAGAGACTCATCACTCAAGAACAAAATAACTTTTAAGATAGGAGTAAAAATGCTGCATGAATTAGCTTGGGTAAAAAAGGCATACAAGTAGAAAACACATTATTAATACTTAAGTGTTTAGATAATTATTTAGTTTCAAAATATTTATTAGAGGGAGACAAGATGGTTGACTGAAGCCAGCTTTCCACAGAGGCTCCTGTCAAGAAGAATAGTTAAAGGACATAAATTTAGCAAGTAACCTGGTGGATTAGAGCTGCACCAAGAGAGAAGGTTGAAGAATGCACAGCAACCCTGCTGAGGCGAGCTGCGACCCCAAAGATACAAAAATAGGGTACAAAATTCATCACCAAGCTGATGGGAGTCCCTCCACATGAGAACAGCTTGGAGTGCCCCACAAACAAATGAGCAGAGTTCGAAGTTCCTCCCACTACACTCTACGGGAGAGACCCTCTAAAAACTGGACCTACCTCCCCTACTAGGGTGCCACAGTGTTCTCCAGCCAGGCATAAACCAGTATAAAACTATATATTCTCTACCTGCAAATCTGAGCTCCCAGCACTCCCCTCCACTCTCACTCTGAGGTCTGGAGGCCTGTCCCGCAGGAGTTCAGATTCTTGGGTGATTTCTTGAGGAGTGTGGACAGGGCCTAGACTGCAGCTGGTCAGTGCTGATTCTGTGGCACGGGAGTGAGGAGAGGACAGTTGGCTGAGAGGGAACCACACCAGAGCAGCGGTGCCCCAAGGCACAAAGCAGCAGCCATTTGGGGCAACAATAGGGCTCACTCCCGGATATTCCAAACCCACACCCACTGTCTCCCTGGGCAACCAGAGGAGGTCGGGCATCTACTCAGGTGGCAACCACCGTAGAACAGATCTGGGACAGAAATGCAGGCCCCAAGAGTAAAGGGTTTGCCTGAGGCAGTACCGGAATGGGTGGAGCATGGGGACTAGAAAACGCATGCTCAGAGCAGGGCTCTGAGGACCCACTCAGGGCTGACCCAGATGACCACTTTGCTGAGCCTAAGACGAACCCAGACCTCAGGGGATCATCAGCCTATAGACAGGAGAAGGCAGGAGGCTAGAACTGACAGCTAACCGAATACAAACATGCAGGAGCAAAGAAAGGGCCTGAGGTGCAGGGTCTGGGAACTCAAAACAGCTTCTCTTCTGCAGGGGAATTTAGCAGAGACAGAAAAAAATTCCCGCAAAGTTATTCTGTTCTGTTCTGTCAGGAACATCAATCAGGGACAGGGCTGGAACTGAGTGAACACCCCCCAGCCTCCATCAAGTGCCCGAGGTTGTCAGGCCTCACCTCCCCCTGCTGGATAGAGGCAGAACGCAGCGGCCTGGCTGAGCAGATATAGATTTCCTTGTGAATCAAGCAGGTGCAAACCCCTGGGGTATCTGTTCACTAGAGGCAACTGGGTCACAGCCATGCAGGGCTGTCAGTGACTGGGTGTGACAGAGGTGCAAGGTGGGGAAGGAGGCATCAACCTTCCCAGACTAATCTATTTGCTGGGTGGTTCCTCCTGACTTCACAGAGCACCGGAGCAAGTCATATCTGAGTTGTCACCAGACTCCTGTTATCCAGTTGCCAGAGACCTTTTAAACTCTCCCACTTGAGACAGGTGCTGACTGAGACAATTGATTTGGACCTTTTGAACTGAGCCAATCACCCAAGGACTATTCAAGTGGTGAACTGGGTGTGTGGTTGAAGGAAGGTTTGATTTTCCTTTTCAAGTTGTTGCCTGTGGGGGGTGGGGTGACATAATTGCTGATATTTCTACACAGCTGAGACTTCAACCCAGAGTAACTGTTTCACTAGGTTGGACAGAGACCAGCTGAAAACAAGACAGAACCACTTAGCCCCACCACACCAAACAGGTCCCCAGTTTCTCAGGCTATAGCACTATACAGGTCCTCAACAAAGCTCCAGGGGAAAAGTCAAATGGTGTAAAAGAATCATGGGGCAAAATCAGTGGAAAAACTCTGGTAACATGAATAACCAGAATAGATAACCCCTCCCAAAAAAAGATGTGGCAGATGTAACTGAAGATCCCATTCATAAACAGCTGGCCAAGATGTCATAAATTGAATTCAGAATTTGGATTGCAAACAAGAATAATAGAATGCAGGAAAATTTGGAATTAGAAATTTGAGGAGCAATTCAAAAGTCAGAATTAGAAATTAGAGGAGAAATTCAAAAGTCGTCTCAAGAATTTAATGAATTTAAAGACAAAACCACCAAAGATTTTGATGCACTGAAGCAAGAATTTGCAGTCCTCAAAGATCTGAAAAATACAGTAGAATCCCTCAGTAACGGAGTGGAGCAAGCAGAAGAAAGGATTTCTGACATTGAAGACAAAGCTTTTGAATGGTCCCAAACTCTCAAAGAGGAAGAGAAATGGAGAGCAAAAATGGATCATGCTCTCAGAGAGCTCTGTGATAATTCAAAGAAGGCTAGTATCTGCCTCACTGGAATGCCTGAAAGTGATGAAGTGGCCTCACAAGTTACAAGGGCCTTCTCCATGAAATTATGAAAGAGAATTTTCCAGACATGCCAAGAGATTCTTAAATTCAGATAGCAGAGAGTTTCAGAACCCCAGCATGACTCAATCCGAATAAGACGTCCCCCACGGATATCATAATTAACTTCACTAAAGTTAATATGAAGGTGAAAATTCTGAAAGCAGCCAGACATAAGAAATTCATTACCTACAAATGGAAGAATATTAGAATGACTGCAGATCTCTCTGCTGAAACTTTTTAAGCCAGAAGAGGGTGGTCATCGACTTTTAATCTCCTAAAACAAAATAACTTTCAACCCCAGATCCTGTATCCAGCTAAACTGAGTTTCATTTATGATGGAGAAATTAAATAATCTAATGACATTCATATGTTGAAGAAATTTGCCATAACCAAACAAGCTCTTCAGGATATTCTCAGACTTATCCTCCACAATGACCAGCCCACTCCTCTACCACAAAAGTAAACTCACTCAGAAACTTTTGATCCAACTCTAACTTCCATAGTGGCAAAAGGATTAAAAATGTACACTGGACTTTCGAGAAACTCAATACCCAAAATTTTACCAGCGTTAGTAATATTCTCCATTAATGTGAAAGGCTTAAACTGTTCTAAAGAGCCACAGGTTAGATGACTGGATACAAAAACTCATGCCAGATATTAGCTGCATACAAGAGTCACACCTTACCTTAAAAGACAAATATAGACACAGGGTGAAAGGATGGTTGTCCATATTTCAGGCAAATGGTAATCAGAAAAAAGCAGTTGTTACAATTCTATTTGTAGACACAATAGGCTTTAACCCAACAAAAGTAAGGAAGGATAAGACTAGTCACTTCATATTTGTTAAGGAGTCACTTCATATTTGTTAAGGGTAATACTCAATATGATGAGATTTCTTTTCTTTTCTTTTTTTTTTTGTAGAGACAGAGTATCACTTTACCGCCCTCGGTAGAGTGCCCTGGCGTCACACGGCTAACAGCAACCTCCAGCTCTTGGGCTTACATGATTCTCTTGCCTCAGCCTCCCGAGTAGCTGGGAATACAGGAGCCCGCAACAATGCCCGGCTATTTTTTTGTTGCAGTTTGGCCAGGGCTGTGTTTGAACCAACCACCCTCGGTATATGGGGCCTGTGCCCTACTCACTGAGCCACAGGCCCCACCCAATGAGATTTCAATTATTACTATCTATGCACCCAACCAGAATGCACCTCAATTTATAAGAGAAACTCTAACAGACATGAGCAACTTGATTTCCTCCAGCTCCATAATATTTGGAGATTTAAACACTCTTTTGAAGTGTTGGATAGATCCTCCAATAAGAAGCTGAGCAAAGAAATTTTAGATTTAAACCTAACCATTCAACATTTGGATTTAGCAGACATCTACAGAACATTTCATCCCAACAAAACTCAATACACATACTTCTCATCAGCCCACGGAACATACTACAAAATCAATCACATCTTGGGTCACAAATCTAACCTCAGTAAATTTAAAGGAATAGAAATTATTCCTTGCATCTTCTTGGACCACCATGGAATAAAAGTTGAACTCAGTAACAACAGGAATCTGCATATTCATACAAAAACATGGAAGTTAAATAACCTTATGCTGAATGATAGCTGGGTCAGAGATGAGACTAAGAAGGACATTGCCAAATTTTTGGAACAAAACTGCAATGAAGACATGAATTATCAGAACCTCTGGGATAGCTCAAAGGCAGTCCTAAGAGGGAAATTTATAGCACTGCAAGCCTTTCTCAAGAGAACAGAAAGAGAGGACATTAACAACTTAATGGGACATCACAAGCAACTGGAAAAGGAAGAAAGTTCCAAGAAAGTTCCAACCCCAAACCCAGTAGAAGAAAAGAAATAACCAAAATTAGAGCAGAATTAAATGAAATTGAAAACAAAAGAAATATACAACAGATCAATAAATCAAAATGTTAGTTTTTTAAAAGGTGATTAAAATAGATAAAGCTTTTAACTTAACCAGGAAAAAAGAGTAAAATCTCTAATCTCATCAATCAGAAATGACAAAGACGAAATAACAACAGACTCCTCAGAAATTTAAAAAATCCTTAATGAATATTAGAAGAAACTTTATTCTCAGAAATATGAAAATCTGAAGGAAATTGACCGATATTTGGAAGCACATCACCTTCCGAGACTTAGCCAGAATCAAGTGGAAATGTTAAACAGGCCCATATCAAGTTCTGAAACAGTATCAACCATACGAAATCTCCCTAGAAAGAAAAGCCCAGGATCAAATGGCTTCACATCAGAATTCTACCAACCTTTAAAGAGGAACTAGTACCTATATTTCTCAACCTGTTCCAAAATGTAGAAAAAGAAGGAAGACTAACCAACATGTTCTATGAAGCAAACATCACCCTGATCCCCAAACCAGGAAAAGACCCAACAAGAAAAGAAAATTATAGAGCAATATCACTAATGAATATAGATGCAAAAATATTCAACAAGATCCTAACAAACAGAATCCAGCAACACATCAAACAAATTATACATCATGACCAAGTCAGTTTTATCCCAGGTCTCAAGACTGGTTCAATATATGTAAATCTATAAGTATAATTCAGCACATAAACTAATTAAAAAACAAAGACCATATGATTCTCTCAATTGATG
This sequence comes from Nycticebus coucang, assembly GCF_027406575.1. NCBI lineage: Eukaryota > Metazoa > Chordata > Mammalia > Primates > Lorisidae > Nycticebus > Nycticebus coucang. The sequence continues at coordinate 52,958,431 of NC_069781.1, read as the reverse complement.
CAGAAAAAGCTTTTGATAATATCCAGCATCCCTTCATGATGTTTAAGAAAATTGATATAGAAGGGACATTTCTTAAACTGATAGAGACCATCTACAGCAAACCCATAGCCAATATCGTATTGAGTGGAGTTAAATTGAAATCATGTCCACTCAGATCAGGAACCAGACAAGGCTGCCCATTGTCTCCACTTCGCTTTAACATTGTAATGGAAGTTTTAGCCATAACAATTAGGGAAGAAAAGGTGATCAAGGGGATCCATATAGGGTCAGAAGAGGTCAAACTTTCACTCTTCGCAGATGATATGATTGTACACCTGGAAAACACCAGGGATTCTACTACAAAACTCTAAGGAGTGATCAAGGAATTCAGCAGTTTCTCAGGTTACAAAATCAACATTCATAAATCGGTAGCCTTTATATATACCAACAGTATTCAAGCTGAAAAAACAATTAAGGACTCTATTCCATTCATAGTAGTGCCAAAGAAGATGAAATATTTGGGAGTTTATCTAACAAAGGACGTGAAAGATCTCTATAAAGAGAACCATGAAACTCTAAGAAAAGAAATAGCTGAAAACATTAACAAATGGAAAAAAATACCATGCTCATGGCTGGGAAGAATCAACATTGTTAAAATGTCCATACTACCCAAAGCAATATACAATTTTAATGCAATCACTATTGAAGCACCACTGTCATACTTTAAAGATCTTGAAAAAATAATACTTCATTTTATATGGAATCAGAAAAAACCTTGCATAGCCAAGACATTTCTCAGAAATAAAAAAAAAAAAAAGCAGGAGGAATCACGCTACCATACCTCAGACTATATTATAAATCGATAGTGATCAAAACAGCATGGTACTGGCACAAAAACAGAGAAGTAGATATCTGGAACAGAATAGAGAACCAAGAGATGAACCCAGCTACTTACCGTTATTTGGTCTTTGACAAGCCAATTAAAAACATTCAGTGGGGAAAAGATTCCCTATTTAACAAATGGTGCTGCACGAACTGCCTGGCAACCTGTAGAAGACTGAAACTGGACCCACACCTTTCACCCTTAGTCTATCTTAACTAAGATAGACTCTCACTGGATTAAAGATTTAAACTCAAGACATGAAATTATAAAAATACTAGAAGAGAGTGCAGGGAAAACCCTTGAAGAAATCAGTCTGGGCGAATATTTTATAAGGAGGACCCCCCCAGGCAATTGAAGCAGCTTCAGAAATACACTACTGGGACCTGATCAAACTAAAAAGCTTCTGCACAGCCAAGAACACAGTAAGTAAAGCAAGCAGACAGCCCTCAGAATGGGAGAATACATTTGCAGGTTATGTCTCCAACAAAGGTTTAATAACAAGAATCCACAAAGGACTCATATGTATAAGCAAGAAAAGAACAAGTGATCCCATCTCAGGCTGGGCAAGGGACTTGAAGAGAAACTTCTCTGAAGAAGACAGGCACACAGCCTATAGACATATGAAAAAATGCTCATCATCTTTAATCAACAGAGAAATGCAAATCAAAACTACTTTGAGATATCATTTAAATCCAGTAAGATTAGCCCATATCACAAAACCCCAAGACCAGAGATGTTGGTGTGGATATGGAGCAAAGGGAACACTTCCACACTGCTGGTAGGAATACAAATTAATACATTCCTTTTGGAAAAATGTTTGGAGAACGCTTAGAGATCTAAAAATAGATCTGCTGTTCAATCCTATAATTCCTCTACTAGGTATATACCCAGAAGACCAAAAATCATATTATAACAAAGATATTTGTACCAGAATGTTTATTGCAGCCCTATTCATAATTGCTAAGGCATGGAAAAAGGCCAAGTGCCCATCGATCCACGAATGGATTAATAAGTTGTGGTATATGTACACCATGGAATATTATGCAGACTTAAAGAAAGATGGAGACTTTACCTCTTTCATGTTTAATGGATAGAGCTGGAACATATTCTTAGTAAAGTATCTCAAGAATGGAAGAAAAAGTATCCAATGTACGGGTGGCGCCTGTGGCTCAAGGTGTAGGGCACCAGTCCCATATGCTGGAGGTGGCGGGTTCAAACCCAGCCCCAGCCAAAAACCAAAAAAAAAAAAGTGTCCAATGTACTCAGCCCTATTATGAAACTAATTTATGGCTTTCACATGAAAGCTATAACCCAGTTATAACCTAAGAATAAGGAGAAGGTGGAGAGGGAGGGGAGGGAGGGTGATTGGTGGGATTACACCTGCGGTGCATCTTACAAGGGTACATGTGAAACTTAGTAAGTGTAGAATATAAATGTCTTAACACAATAACTAAGAAAACGCCAGGAAGGCTATGTTAACCAGTGTGATGAAAATGTGTCAAATGGTCTATAAAACCAGTGTATGGTGCCCCATGATCATATTAATGTACACAGCTATGATTTAATAATAAAAAAATTCATTAGAAAAAAAGTGAAGTAGCATTGTCTTAAGTACAGTTTTGAATCATTTGGAAGGAAAACTACAAATTTTTGACCCAACTCTGAAAATAACTTTTTACAAACCTCTCCCTGCCAAGTATATCTGTCACCAAGAAACAGTTCTTATATTGGCTGACTTGTCCAAAGATGTATTTTTTTATTCCCATCTTTCCAAGCTGCCATGTTCTTATGTTACGAACAAAATAATCTATTCTCAGACCTCACTATTGATGTTGCACATTTATTAGTGAATAACATGACCAGTGGAAGGATAAATGTAGGTTTTAGAATCCTGAATTTTAACCAGAGTTTGAATTCCCCTCATTTACTCGAGGGTCTTGGGCAAAGCATGTGTCTTTTCTGACTCATTAGTGTAGTAGGAATAATAATATCCACTCCTGGTATGAGTGGATATTATTAAAGTTTAGAAAATAGTTGGCCTTGGGCGGCGCCTGTGGCTCAAGGGGTAGGGCGCTGGTCCCATATGCCAGAGGTGGTGAGTTCAAACCCAGCCCCGGCCAAAAACCAAAAAAAAAAAAAAAAAAGAGAATAGTTGGCCTTTAGTCAGACCTTTTACATAATTTCCTTTTCTTTTCTTTCACTACTCTATAAAAAACCTCGGGGCTTTCTTTACAATTTTTATGAAATTATTTTCTTCTATGTCTATGCAATTCTCTTTTATTCTCATGCTTTAATTTCAAAAGTTTCCTACAACATGTTGCTATAATTGTCTATTTTTCTCTATTATGACATACTGTATCTGTGACTTGTTTGAGAATATTTTAAAAGAAGAAATTTTTAAAATTTAAGTACATTAAGTAAGTCTCAATAAAATTATGCTTATTTCAGTGTACCAAATATTATTATTTGTATATTTGAGTATACTGTGGTTAAAACATACCACCTAAAACATAAAAGTTACATGTAACAAAAAAGCTGATATATAGCACCTGCAGTTTATTTCAGCTTTAGTAGTTTATCGAGCTTTCCAGATAATGCTAGCTACTTTTAACCCATTCAGTTTTCATTTAAAAGAAGAAAGGGAAAAAAGAAAAGGAAAGAAGAAAGGGAGGAAATTTTAAGAGGCCAAAAGAATTTTTTTTTTAAGTTGATTCACATAGTTTGAAGGAAAATATTTACACATCTTGGTAAATAACTATATTTCTCATTAAATGTTCACAATTAAATGCATTATAATTTATTTTTGAATGTTCTCTAAGAGCTACATTTGTTTGATTACAACCAAATTAATGCACCTACAACTTTCTTCTTGTACAAAGTTTTACCATTCTCTGGAAATAAGCCCAAAATTGATGCTTATCTTCTATCCCTGAAGAAATCCAATTGGCACATTTTTTATAAATAAAATATAAAGATCTCTAGATAGATAGATAGATAGATAATCTTTTGAAAGATTGTAGGAATCAAAATTTCTGAGCTTAGTAGACAAGGTGGAGGGAAAATAATAATAATAATAATCTTAATAATTAAATTATAATATAATAATAATTTCCAGGTTCATCTTTGTAGGTATAGATTTGGGTCTCTGTACAAATCCTCCTCTTTTGAGCACTGATGGTTTTCATACAATGGAAATATTGCTTTAATACTGGGCTGCTGAGTTATTGATTATCACATTAACATTAGATCTTCTTCTTTTGAGACAGAGTCTCACTATGTCACCCTTGGAAGAGTGCCATGGAGTCACAGCTCACAGCAAACTCAAACTCTCGGGCTTAAGCAATTCTCTTGCCTCAGCCTCCCAAGTAGCTGGGACTACAGGCACCCACCACAACTCTCGGCTATATTTTGGTGGCAGTTGTCATTGTTGTTTTTCAGGCCTGGGCTGAGTTCAAACCTGACAGCTCTGGTATATGTGGCCAGAGCCTAGCCATAGAGCTACAGGCACTGAGCCAAGATATTCATTCTTCTTAAATGTGAAACTTTATGCTGTTACATAGCATTAAATGTGGAAGTAACAATAAACTGATTGCATTCAATATTTGGAACCATGGATAGAAAGAAAGGGGTCCAATTACTAACATTTACCAAATGTTGTTTACTAAGCTCTATACTTACACTTAATTCTTTCAGCAACCATGTAACATAGGTGACATTTTCTTCACTCTTTCCATGAGAAAAACCTAATATTTGGGAGATGAAATGATTTGCCAGGATGATAGGATAAACAATCTTTGCCACGTTTCAATGTGTAGATTAACAGAATTGATTGATCTAAAACCATTTGGTTGTTGTCAAATACCAAGTAAGAAGTAGCAGCACCAGCATATGTATGAGATATGTGTTTTTAAAGCCAAAATATCAAATCTCAAGTTTTCAGTATAGAGTGCTACTTTCTGGCTTGAGGCATGTTACTTATTCTCTCTAATTTTCTGTTTATTCATGTGCAGAATCTGTGGTTAATAGATGCCCTCCCTTTTGGATAAGTGGTGTAAATACATCACAAAATGCAAACTCCATAGAAAATTGTGGATCATCATATTCAGATTTTTTTAATTAATAGGTACAAACAGTCCTTGCTTTGCATAGTAATGCAGGACTCTAAAAATGAGCAAGCAAGCCGAAAAGATGCAAGGAAACTTAAATAATGAATGGAAAATTCATGATGATTCCTGTAGCTTTAAGAAAATTTTAGCCAGGCATGGCTCATACCTGTAATCCCAGCACTTTGGGAGACTGAGGTGGGAGGATCATGTGAGCTCAGGGAGATTGCAACCAGCATGGGCCAACATATCAAGACGTCGTCTCTACAAAGAATAAACTAATTAGGTAGATGTGGTGGTTTGCACTTCTTAGTCCTAGCTACTCTGGAGGCTGATGCAAAATGATCCTTTGAGCCCAGGAATTCAAGGCTGCGGTGATGTATGACCATGCCGCTGCACTCCAGCCTGGGTGACAGAGTGAGACCCTGTCACACACACAAAAAAATTTGTCAAAAATTTAAAACACTCTGACAGTTAATAATGCATAAAGAACTGAGAAAATTTGAAAAAGTAATAATAAAATTAATATTTCTTTTAGTACACTATTATAAACACTGCCAACTGAGAATTCAAACTGTTTTATTTTGTTGCAGAAACTTGTAGTTCGAGCAGTGTTTGCTCTCCTCTTCTCATTGAATAACGTACAATATCGAGTGAGAATCCACTCAATGCCTTGGCAAACTGTCATGATCCTTTCTATGTTTGGATCCGTGTCCAACATTTTCACCTTTGCACTTTCAATGTTGTGAAATATTTCCAAGAGTTTCTTTAATGTGTCTTTTGGCTGACATTCCTTCATCGCAGACATCTTCAACGTTTCCATCACAGCCACTTCCCTCACTTAGGTCAACAAAGTTCACCTTTACTTTTCTCTGCTGTGTACCTAGATTGTCTCATGAATGGCAGCAGCATTGTGAACATTCCGATGGCTAGCTACTTCTTCTCGAACTTCATTTACATTTAATTCAGTCAATTTCATGTTTGGTGCTAATTACTTTTATTTTCTTTGCTAGTCTTTCATCTTTTTTGGCCAGTTTCATGCTTTGATTATCCATTTTTGTAAAATGTCATATGAGCTTGTCTTTGGGAACAAGGAAGTACCACAATTACACACTTTGGTGTCTGAGTAGCAATCATACCCAATCACGAACAGACTTTCAAAAAACTGATGAAATTTGCCACTGACCATAATTAACATTGGTGCTTTACACAATTACAGTTAATATATCATGGTAACTGAAATTTGGGTCACTATCTTTGGAGATTTGTGTCATTTAACTAAATTATAGTCACTGAAATGTGTATGTATCAAACTGAGAAAAGTAAGAACAGTCTATATAGGATTCTCTTTTTGTAATACACATTTTTTTTTAAAAAGCATACCATTTTGCTTTTCATGATGACCACATCTAGAGTATATATCTCCACAGCAAGTGGAATAATAAAGATATATTAGGTCATAAAATATGAAATATCTGATTTTGAATTAAAAGTTTAGTTTATTATATCTCAAACAAGAAGCAGTATAATTAATCAAAGTTTGAGCCTAGACTATTGACAAAGTTTTGCCGTCTTTTTTTTTTTTTTTTAGAGACAGAGTCTCACTTTATTGCCCTCAGTAGAGTGCGGTGGCCTCACAACTCACAGCAACCTCCAACTCCTGGACCTAGGCGATTCTCTTGCCTCAGCCTCCCAAGTAGCTGGGGCTACAGGCGCCCACCACAATGCCCGTCTATTTTTTGGTTGCAATTTGGCCGGGGCCGGGTTTGAACCCACCACCCTCGGTATACGGGGCCGGCGCCTTACCGACTGAGCCAGAGGCACCGCCCTAGTTTTGCTGTCTTAATGGTAGCTTGTGTAAGTCACAAGTGAAGCCTGAAGAGCGAGTGGTGATGAAATTATGACAGGTGCTTTCCACAGCTTTGTGAGAGTTAATGTTTTTCCTTGCAAGAAATAGTCTAAAACCTGGAAGAAGTGGTAATCAGTTGGTGCGAGGTCTGATGAATATGGTGGATAACAGAGCGTTTCTTTTTTTTTTTTTTTTGTAGGGACAGAGTTTCACTTTATGGCCCTCGGTAGAGTGCCGTGGCATCACACAGCTCACGCAACCTCCAACTCCTGGGCTTAGGCGATTCTCCTGCCTCAGCCTCCCCAGTAGCTGGGACTACAGGCGCCCGCCACAACGCCCAGCTATTTTTTTGTTGCAGTTTGGCCAGGGCTGGGTTTGAACCCGCCACCCTAGGCATTTGGGGCCGGTGCCCTGCTCAGTGAGCCACAGGTGCCGCCCCTAACAGAGCGTTTCTATGGCCAGCCTATGCAGTTTGAGCAGTGCTGTTTGTACAACATGTGGCCAAACGTTGTATTGCAAGAGGATTGGCCTGTCTTTATTGACCAATCTCAGCTGTTTAATCACAAGCGTCCTCATCATGTCATCCATTTGGTTGAAGTGGACCTCCACTGCAATTAATTGACCAGGTTTTATGAAACTGTAGTGGATAATACCAGCAGTGCACCATCAAACAAACACCATTAGCTGTTTTGGATGAATATTTGGTTTTAGGCTGTTTTGGCACTTCGTCTTTATATAACCATTGTGCTGACCACTTAAAATTGTCAAAAAGAATTAATTTTTCATCACATCTAACAATATGGCATAAAAATGGTCTACCTTTCTGTAGTGAGAGTGAAGAAAGGCAAACTTTGAGATGATTTCCCTTCTGGACACTTGTTTAATTCATGTGGGATCCATCTGTCCAGCTTTTTTACCTCTCCAAATTGTTTCAAATGGTCTAGTATTGGAATAGTAATGTGAAACCTTGCTACTAATTCATGCATAACTTGAGATGGATTTGCTTCCGCCACAGCTTTCAGCTCATTATTATCCACCTTGATGTCAGGTCACCCATGTGGTTCATTTTCATGATCAAAATCACCAGACCCTAAATTCTCAAACCATCGATAGACTGTCACATACACAGTATACTGTGTTCTTCAGCCACAAACACTTTGCTGGTATTAGCTGTCTGCACTGCCTTGGTTCCACAATGGAACTCATGTCAAAACATAACATGAATTTTTGACTTATCCCTGATTTCACAAAAATTTCTCTAAAAATATCTGAAAGATAATCACAAGGAAAAATGTTCATTTGAAAAGATGAGAATGTACCTTCGTGATAAAAATAAAACAAGCGTCAGAGTGAAATATCAGAGATAGCAACTGTTGTGTCAAACAGTTGAAATTGGACATTTCATACTTAATAACCCCACATTTTTAAGATTTAGGTATTAACCAAAAAATCTAGCATGAAACTTTTTGTAAATCAGTTAATAGAAATATTTATAGCATCTATAACTTGTATAACTTCACAGTTAAACATTTAGTCCAGGGATACGTTATTTGAGCAGTCCTATGACCTACTCCGTAGGCTTTGGAACTCCGCAATCACATTAAGGGGCAGCAATTTATCATCAGAACATTTTCTAGGACTTCATACATCCTTAATTTTCTCCAACACAAAGGATCTGAATACTTTTCCTGAGGAGATAACCATTAAGAACCATTTGTTGAGCCTTTTTTTAAATGCGGCATATGTGTTGGATAACACATTTGCTATTTTTAATCTCAACAATAATGCTTCAAGGAAGGCATTAAAAATTATCTGTTAAGGCAGCACCTGTGGCTCAGTGAGTAGGACGCCGGCCCCATATACCGAGGGTGGCAAGTTCCAACCGGACTCCAGCCAAACTGCAACAAAAAAAGTAGCCGGGCTTTGTGGCGGGTGCCCGTAGTCCCAGCTACTCTGGAGGCTGAGACAAGAGAATCGCCTAAGTCCAAGAGTTGGAGGTTGCTGAGTTGTGACGCCACAGCACTCAACAAACGGTGACAAAGTGAGACTCTGTCTCTTAAAAAAAATATATATATATTATCTGTAATTTATAAATAAGGAATGAAGGCCCAGAATCATTAGGTGATTTGCCCAAAATCACACATTCCTGTCTCTGGCATGCCGATCTGGGTTCTCCCCTTGAAGGGGAATACCACTATTGCCATGTCAAATAAAGCTTCCAAGAAATGCACAGAGATAAACCAATAGATGGATTCTACCTAGAAGGATGGGATTAAGACTAAGTCTCATTAGTAAATCAAGAAGCATGCTTAATGTCTACCCTGCGGCAAGTGGAAGTCTAAGAAGCAGTTTGGTTCTTCCAGATCCTCTCTGTTGATCAGTCAGTATAAATCTGGTCTAAATGTGACTTGACCCCACTTCCTTACCACTCTCCTTCAATTCTACTGAATATGAGGAAGGATTAAAAGCTATTCAGAATTTTTATATCCCAGACACTGGACAGAAATGAGCTAACTAGATTTTATGAAAGTACAAAGGCTTTCCATTATTTATAGTAGCTTATTTGTTTTCTCCGTGTATTTTTTAAAGACTATTGCTCATCTTTCTGTAATTGATCAGCCTATTTAAAAAAATGATTGAAGTTATAATTGTAGTATCTTGAAATGTAATATAGCCTAAAAAAGGGACGATCAAAAGAATTATAGTCATTGTAATTTTGCCATATAATATTTCCTTCTAATTTTCTGTGAAATATAAAATTTACTTTTAATTTTGAAATATAAGAGATTGCCCCTTTTTAATTACCACAATAAATGTGGAGGTAAGGAGCTGCATTACAATTCTTTATTAAATGTCTCCAAAACAAATGAAAAGGAATGAGGCTTTTATGTGGGTAAATCTTGAACAATGTGGATAAGATATATGAGAATTTTCCCATTGTATTTTGAAAATACTGGAATTATAAAGTTAAGGAACTGTGTTTACCATTCAATGAAGGCTCTTGTAATACACAATAAAACACAAATATTCATTATTCCTTTTCCTGTTATCTTATAGCTTTGTTCTTTGATAATATACACTTCTTCAACTTTTTGTGTACTACTTATAATCTTAACCTGCCACCACTCAACCCTTTCTCTTCCATTATTGTGGCAGGATAGCTGTCATTCCTCTTGTCCACAGTGAACCCCTCCCTCCACCTATGCCCTAGATCCCATTCTTTCATTTACTTTTGGCCCATGTTTCATCAATTTCTCTCTCTCTCTTCTGCTTCTTTAACCCTTTCTGACTCTTTATTCTTCATCTTCATTATATACACTAGCTCAAGTCTTAATCATACTTATTTTCTCTTTTTTCTCCTCAGCCAATATGTTGAAAAGTATTGTTTTTTTTTTTTTTTTTTTGTACTATCATGATATTTTTATTCAGTCAAACCACATTCACTCTGAAACTGGATTCTGCTTCTACTACTCCATTGAAATTGCTCTGGAAATATTGTCAGTAACCTTAACACACACCACATATTTCATATCCTTTGGGTACCTTTCTTCAGTATGGGACACTGACGAAGAACTCTTCCCTGATAGACTCTCTTTAATCTTATTTTTTTGAAATGCCATAGCATCTTTTCTTCTCCCCAAATATTAAAGGGGTTCAAATGTTTTTTTTATCATGAATAGCTTTTATAATGCTTAAGTCATGTCCATTGACGTGCCCATAAATCAAATAGTGTTCATTGTACCTGGTAGGTGAGTTTTGCCCCCCACTCCTCCTCTTGATTTACAACGCCTTTTACTTCTCTCTGTGCCCAGTGATTCCTTCCCATTTAATAGTAAGTACATGTGATTCCTGTTTTCCACTCTTGAGATACTTCTCTTAGCATAATGATCTCCAGTGTCATCCAAATTGCTGCAGAGACACTAATGCATTTCTTTTAATGGCTAAGAAATACTCCATGCTATGAATGTGTGTGTGTGTGTGTGTGTGTATCACATTTTCTTTATCCACATTAGAGTGCAGGTGTCTTTTTGATAAAATGAGATCTTTACCTTTGTGTAGATACCCAGTAATGGGATTGATGGATTGAATGGAAGGTCTTTTAGTTCTTTAAGAAATCTCAATGTGTTTTTGATAAAGGTTGCACTAATTTGAAGTTCCACCAACATCACACAAGTGTTCCTTTCTCTCTGCATCCACACTAGCACCTATTGTTTTTGACTTTTTAGTAATAGCCATTCTGATAGGGGTAAGATGGTGTCTCAGGGTGGTTTTAATTTGAATTTCCAGGATTAGTGATGAGCATTGTTTTATGTCTGTCAGTCATTTGTCTGTTTGCTCATGGAATACTATGCAGCCTTAAAGAAAGATGGAGACTTTACCTCTTTCATGTTTACATGGATGGAGCTGGAACATATTCTTCTTAGTAAAGTATCTCAAGAATGGAAGAAAAAGTACCCAATGTACTCAGCCCTACTATGAAACTAATTTGGGGCTCTCACATGAAAGCTATAACCCAGTTACAACTTAACAATAGGGGGAAGTGGGAAAGGGGGGGGTGGGTAGAGGGAGGGGGATCGGTGGGATCACACCTGTGGTGCATATTACAGGGGTATTTGCGAAACTTGGTAAATGTAGAATGTAAAGGTTTTGGCACAGTAACTGAGATAACGCCAGAAAGGCTATGTTAACCACTGTGATAAAAATGTGTCAAATGGTCTATGAAGCGAGTGTATGATGCCCCATGATCATATCAATGTATACAGTTATGATTTAATAAAAAAAAAGTTACTGGCAAACAAATAAAGAAATAAAATAATTTGTTATTTTTCAAACAGCAAAAAAAAAAAAAATAGAAAAACTTCTGTTCATATTTTTTGCCTACTTTTTAATGAGGCTATTTGTTCTTTCCTTGCTGATTTGAATTGTTTGTAGATTCTGTATATTATTCCTTTATCAGGTGTACGGTTTGCAAATATTTTCTCCCATTCTGGATGTTGTTTATTTGCCCTTTCAATTATATCCTTTGTTATTGAAAAAATTTCCTTGTTTCTATGATGCATTTTCCTTGTTTTCTTCTTTCAAAAATTTCAACCTGCTTCATGTTTGTCATACTTTGACTTTTATTTTATTTATTTTATTTACCATGAGATGAAACTAACAAACTAACACCTTACAGCCACCTAATCGTTTTTTTTGTTTGTTTGTTTGTTTTTGAGATAGTCTCACTCTGTTGCCCCAAGCTAGAGTACCTTGGCCTGGCATCAGCCTAACTCATAGCAACCTCAAACTCCTGGGCTCAGGTGATCCTTCTGCCTTAGGTTCTTCAATAGCTGGCTCTTGAATAGTCATCTGCCACAAGGCATGGCTAATTTTTCTATTGTTAGTAGAAATGAGGTCTTTCTTGCACAAACTGGTCTTGAACTCCTGGGCTCAAGCAATCTTCCCGTCTCAGCCTCCCAGAGTGCTAGGATTACTTTACTGGGCCCTTAAGCTCCAAATCTTACTAATAAAATACCTTTCACATATGGCCGGAACTTCAGGCTCAACTGCCCCTTTCCTTCTAAACTACTGCTCCTCTTGTTCTCTTTGTCTTGGTTAACTGAACTGCTGTCTACCCAGTCCCCCAAGTCAATGATGTCAATGTGTTCTTCTTAACTCATCCCTTTTCTTTGCCTCACATCTATTTAGTTACCCATGTCTGTTGATCCCACCACCTAAATATCCTTCAAATATGCCTCTTTCTTTCCATCCTACTTCCATTGCCCAAAAAGGGTTCCTACTATTGGGAGGTTGTTATCTGCCATGGCATGAGCCTTATCCATATCCTCTCCTAAATCTATCTTCAAACTGAATTTTTTTTTAAAGCTAACATTACTGTGCTTGAAAGATACCAATTACTTCTACTTGCATTTAGCATAAGTTTTGACTTCATCTGGTTGGACAAAGTTTGTCCTGCACTCTCCCTGTCTTTCAGCTTCTCTCCCTGCTATGGAAATAATACTGCAAGGTGGGCATTAAGAACTATCACAAACTTAAGATAAGAAGTAAAGGCTCAGAGTCTCTCTATGTCAGTGTTTTTCATCCTTTTTTAAATTTCACGGCACACTTGAACTTATAATTAAATTTCCATGACCCACTTAAATTATGTTAACCAAAAAAAAAAAAAATCTAAAAAAAGGATACACTAACTGTGCTTTGAACTTCTTTTAAAAATAATTTAATTAATGATATTTAAAAATGTTTATGGCACATATAAGATCCTCTCATGGCACAACAGCTGAAAAATCACTGCTCTAGGTAACTTGCCAAAGTCTCGCAATCAAAAGATCTTCCTCCAGTCCTCCCGTTCTACTGCCAAGTCTCCAAGGTGTGGTGCTCTCTGATGCTTCTGATTTGACCAAGGCCTTCCTGCTATGGAACATTTGTTTTCACCTATCCACTTCATTGTACTTGAGATACAGCTCCCTTTTCCATAGTATTCCCTGATATCTTGATAATAACATAGGTGTACCTTTTTTGTGTTTCTTTGTCTTATTTCAATGCATTTATATTTCCCCTGGTTTTAGCATTTATCCCACTTTTGCTATGATCCTCAATTTACTGTCTCCAGTGTTATAATGCAAATCCCTGAACACTGTGTATATTGTACCTCTATATTCCCCACCTTATGTATAGTCTCTGGAATTTGATAGGCCCTAGCTGTGGAATTTTCTAGTTATTGATTTTAATTTCACTGAAAAGCAGAGAAAATTATTAATATTTCTTACTTGGAAAGTGAGAATTTTTGCCTACATAATCACTCAGGCATATTCTGTGATATTATTACAACTTTACGTAATTGTGTAAAGTTCTATATGTGTTCTTGGACCATGCTATTATTCTAGGCCCTGAAATAGGATGCATTTAGCTTAGATTTAATGTGTCTAGTATGCAAAGTTGTTGATTAATGTTACCACTGTGATATATGTACATGTATGTGCATAACTGCAATTATACATGTTCACAGCAGGCAAGGAGACAGAGGTACAATAAAAAAGATAATTTCAGCTTACTGATGAGTACATTAGGTTCTCAGTCTGACACAAACAAGTATGAGTTCAGTCAATTGAATGAAACTATAGGTCCATATGGTAGGAAAAGAACAACCAAACCAGAATACTCCAAATTTGTAATTTTACTGAATTAACTCATTCTTAACTAAAGTATTTATTTGATCATTTTAATGAAAACCATCTATGTCCAAAAAGCTATGGAATCTCCTATGTTTTTATATAGTTATTGAAAACTTTAAAACACAAATATTTAATTTTGAAGAAAGACATATCTAGATAAATAAGTATGTAGATTTCCATTTAGATTGTAACACTCAGATACCTGGGATCTGAAAAGAGACAAAAACTTAGAAGGGAAATTAAGGTTGGAATTAAAAATGTTTGAATCAAATGTTAATGTATTATATAGCATGCTCATTACTTTTAAAGAAGTTTCTCATAATTAAATTTGGTAGGCATTCTGTTCACAGGTTTTGCCCATTCTGGGTTGTAGATTATTGATTGTGATGGAAAAGTGAGGCCTGCTATTTCCAGATATGACTATACATTGTACAGCAACAGAATATTAACTTAGAAGCATGTTAAGATTGAACATATGATATGTAATAGTAATAATATATTTACTTATTGACTTTTATAGATATATTATATATTAATATGATATTATACCTGAATAAGATTTATGAAGACTACCTTAGCTGCATAAATCCACAAAGCAAAATGCATTTATAAGAAGTAAGGAAAATGAGATTAAGAATAAGTGAATGTAGAAAACCAAGATAGAGGCAGGAATGTGTTGGACAAGGAAGATAAATATTGGTGCTAAGTTTTCTAGTACTGACAGAAAAAATAAAGTCAATAACCCAAGCTGAGCATCTATAGTATAGAATTAAGTCAGTTGTTTAAAGAAAGACTATTATCCTAGTAAGCAGTGCAATACATATGTCCTACAGGATTTCCTAGAGAGAAGGCCACATTATATAATGAATTAGATATCGTATTTTGCTATGTATAGTGTGCACATTTTTTCCCTAAATTTTTGAGATAAAAATAAGGACATGTATTATCAATAAGCATGGCTCAGGGGTGGAAGACCCCAGCAGGCCTCCAGTGGCACCTGTGCCTTCCCATCTAGGTTCACAGGCATAGGGGTTCCAGTATGGGAGGGTCAGGGACCAGGTGGGAGTGGGCCAGACCAGCCTTCACTGAGCACTATGATTAGAGGATGGGGTGGTGCTAAGGGTGGCGAGAACTGGTGCCCAAGGCCTGGCCATGGAGCAGGGAACAGTTCCTGTTCAGTAGTACTATACAGGCCCCAGTAGTACTCTAGGGAATACACATATCACATTTTGTTAATCCACTCATGAGTTGATAAGCACTTAGGTTGATTTCACATGTTTGCAACTGCGAATTTTGCTACAATAAACATTCAAGCACAGGTGTCCTTTTGATAACATGACTTCTAGGAAGAGAGTTCAGAAAGTTCCCACCCAAAGGGAACAATGAATGGTATATGGCACACTTTCTGGATGAATTAAACAATTACAAATTGCACTTTACCTTACCAAAAAAAAAAAAAAAATGAATACAATGTAAGCTCATTGTGTGTACTCTCATATTAATCTGAAATAAAATAAATAGTTTTAAAATGGACTAATGAGCAGATACAGTTGTAAAGAAGCCTGGTAGTTCCCACTGAAATGTTTAGTTTACTAGAGTAAAATGTATGAGAATGGCACAAAACAAAATTGTTTGGCTGCAGTGAACACATCTTATTTGTGTAGCAAAAAGTCTAATAAAAAATGACAGTATTTAAAAAACATTTTTAAGATACTTCTTTTCCTTTGAATAAATACCCAGTAGTGGGATTGTTGGGTCCAATGGTGGGTCTACTGTTAGTTCTTTGAGGAATCTGTATAGAGTTTTCCATAAGGGATGTACACATACTAATTTCCAGTCCTTCCAACAGTGATTAAGTATTTCTTTAACTCCGCATCCACATCAGCATCTATAATTTTGGAACTTTTTAATAAAAGCCATTCTAACAGGGGTAAGGTAATAGATCCTTGTGATTTTAATTTGCATTTCCTGCCTATACCAAAATCCTGACAAAACGGTAATGGAAAGACATGTATGTAGCCAAATCTTCCTGCCTACTTAAGTAATACCACATGGACCTCATATAATAACCCCCCTCAATGGAGCATGAGTATGGTCTGGTGGACGTACGTTTATGTTCTGTGTGGGTCAAATCTCTTCTCCTTTGTAGAGCTGTAGCTCAGAAGTAAACAAATTGTGTTTCCCACTTTGGAATTCCAACTAATATTTCTATTAAAAAAAGATGCTCATTTTATTAAAAGTGTCATTGAAGACCTCTGTGAGGTATTATAACTTGTTTAAAAGCTTCACTATGCACACAATCAATCATAAGGCAAAGGAGAAAGGAAAATTTAAACTTTCAAATTAGCCAAAACTTTGACAAAAATATGAACTTTTTTACCCCAAGTACCTTCACTTTAACTTTAAAACAATACAAAAACCGTTTTTAGAAGTTCATCAGGGTACATGTGAAACTTAGTAAATGTAGAATATAAATGTCTTAACACAATACTTAAGAAAATGCCAGGAAGGCTATGTTAACCAGTGTGATGAAAATGTGTCAACGATCTATAAAACCAGGGTATGGTGCCCCATGATCGCATTAATGTACACAGCTATGATTTAATAATAATAATAAAAAAAGAAGTTCATCCATTTTGCTTTCTATGAGTTAGTAAGATGTAGACTAGTGTCCCTAGGAATATCATCTGTGATCCTAGCAAATATGACCAGCTAGTGCAGAGGACCCAGACCCACCGGTGATGGTATCATGAAGGACAGGCAGACTTTTCTCAATCTCCTCCCAAACCAGGCATGAAGTTAAACCTGGAAACTTGGCATTGCTGGGGGTCTGGAGAACTGATTCCTGGAATACAGTTGACTTGGTTTGATTATTTGGCTGGACTAGAAAGTTCAACTGAGGCACCGCAAGAATTGAAAGCAGAAGCGGATGGAAAACTGAAAGTAAACCTGGAGCAGCATAGGCAGCTTGAATAGAAAGCAAAAGTAAATACTTAAATTTTAACAAAGAGAATTTCTATTTAAGAATAAAGAGAGCACTTCTAAAGAGAGTTGGAAGTGGAGTCCCCCTTGTGAATGAGAAGAGGTGAGAGGCACACAAGGGCAGTTGGATGTATAAAAATCCTCTTGCAGTCAGTTTGAAATTGGTGGCAACTCTTCAATTGGCCTCTGTGCCGCCAGGCGCTATTGCCCTTTTCTATTGGTCATTGGTTACCTAGGTCACCCCACACACATATTCTTCCCCTCCTCTTGGGTGAGGCTTGCTGTGTGATGAATGTTCCTTGGGCCCTCCAGACTTCCTGGTTCAGCAGCTCAGGCTTTCTTCCTAACCCCCTCGAATCCCTTTTCTTTGGGTTCCTTCTCAGGAATACTTGAGATTTCAGAGAAAAACTTCTCTGGAAAAGGACCTTCTCCCCACAACCTGCAGCAGCTGAAATCAAGATGAACCTTTGAATGTCAGGTGTTTTAGGGATTAAAATATTGGGTGATTGAAGGAGGCGGAGCATGATGGCGGACAGGATGGATGTCTAGCCCACCTCTTCCAAGTCATCAGGTGAGAGGAAGGGGGGTCTGGACCTTTTCCCTGCATGGATTATTGGTGTGGACAGACAGCTGGAAATGCAGCAAATTGGCGGATTGCTATATATGAGGTGTAATTTAAAACCACAGACTCTGTTGTAGAGATTTTCCCTGTTTGGCCGTGTTGGCCGGCAGGCCTCTCCCTCACGGAGGACAGCAGTTTGCAATTCCTGGAAAAACCCAACTGATGAAAATTTATTCCTGAGCAGAGTTTGGCACCCAAAAGGGGAGCCACTCAGAATCACAAGGAACTAAGCAACCTGGTGGAAAATTGAAAGGAAGAGATCCCGCCCAGGACACAAATATTTTGAATTGTCCGAAATGGTGGGCACCTTCCCCCCAGAACAACAGGAGTGATTAAATAGACCGGAATATTCCTGGTGGGGAATATTGGTGCGGGCTGGCAGTTCAGGCTGTGTAGTGAACTGGCGGGTGGCTGAACTCAAAATTCCAGACTCAAAAGTGACACTCTGAGCCACAAAACTGAGTATAAAGTTTCTGTGCACTGCAGCTGCGGTGGCAGCGACTGGGCAACAGCCAGCACCCTCCCCCACAGATTATTGCAGTTGCCAGTTTGCAGGAGAATGGGGGAGCAGAGTGGAAAGATTGGTGAAGTGTGGACTCCTGCACTGAGTTGGGAGGTCAGATAGGAATGCTGTCAAGAACACAGCAGATGAGGTTGCACAACAATTAGGTAAAAAAAACGTTTACAGAAACTCCAAAATGGCAATCAGCCAAGTAGGGTGGTTACCATGGTAACAGTATAAACTGTGAATCAGGTATAAGCCTGGAAACCACTCACAGTGCCACCTTGTGTCCAGAAAGTATATTGCATTATAAGTATATTCCTACAAAAGGTGATCCCTACGTCGTATATATAGATGTATATTTCTACATATATACAAGAATAATATTTTTGTGGTTGGTGCCTTTATTTTTCTTTCATCATTTTCTTGGAGGAACTATCATTAATTATTATTTTTTATATATATTTTTATTTTCATTTTTTCTATTTTTTCTTTATTCTTTTTTAACTTTTTTGTGAACACCACTTTTTTCTCCCTTCACTCTTCCTCTTCTTCTCTTCCTATGGTTTCTGAGAGTACTAACATCAGATTTCTAGAGGGTTTTGTGTTTGTTTGTTCATTTCATTTGTATTTTTTTACCCTTTTTCCCCTCAATTATTTTATGATTATTATTATTTTTATTGTAGTTGTTTTGTTGTTGGTGTTGTTGTTGCCGTCTGTATGTCTATGTGTTTCTGATTGTTTGTGCATATGTGGGCTTGTGTGTCTGGTAGCCTTTTAATCTGTTTATTTGCTCATTTGGTCTCAATGAGTTTGGTGTTTCAACCTGCAATTATGAGCTACCAGCACTCCCCTCCACACTCACTCTGAGGTCTGGAGGCCTGTCTCCAGGAGTCCAGATTCTTGGGTGCTTTCTCGAGGGGTGTGGACAGGGCCTGGACTACAGCTGGTCAGTGCTGATTCTGTGGCATGGGAGTGAGGAGATGACGGTCGGCTGAGAGGGAACCACACCGGAACAGCAGTGCCCTGAGGCTCAGAGCAGCAACCATTTTTGGCAACAATAAAGGGTTTGCCTGTGTCTGGGTGGAGTGTGAGGACTAGAAAACACATGTGCAGAGTCAGGAAATTCCCAGGGTGTGGATGACCCAGAGGACCACTTTACTGAGCCTAAGATGTACCCAGCCCTCAGGGGATCATCAGCCTATAGATAAAGGAATTCAGGAGGCTAGAGCTGACCATCCTATGAATACAAACCTGCAGGAGTAAAGACAGGTCCTGAGGCACAGGCTCTGGGAATTCAAAACAGCTTCTCTTCTGCAGAGGAAATTAGCAGGGACAGAAAAAAATGCCCACAAAAATGCCCATAAAGTTGTTCTGTCAGTAACATCAATCAGGGGCAGGGCTGGAACTGAGTGAACACTCCCCAGCCTCAATCAAGCACCTGAAGTTGTCAGGTCTCACCACCCCCTGCTGGATAGAGGCAGAGAGCAGTGACCTGGCTGAGCGGATACAGATTTCCTTGTGATCCAGGCAGGGGCAAACCCCTGGAGTATCAACTCATGGAAGACAACTGAGTCACAGCCCTGGGGGGCAATCAGTGACTGGGTGTAACAGAGGTGCAAGGTGGGAAAGGAGACATCAACCTTCCCAGACTACTGTATTTGCTGGGTGGGTCCTCTTGATTTCACGGAGCACCGGAGGAAGTCATATTTGTGTTGTCACCAAACCCCTGTGATCCAGTTGTCAGAGACCTTTTAAACTCTCCCACTTGAGACAGGTGCTGACTGAGACAATTATTCAAGTGGTGTCCCGGGTGTGTGGTTGTAGGAAGCATTGATTTTCCTTTTCCTATTGTTACTTGCGGGGGTGGGGTAACTTAATTGCTGGTATTTGTACACAGCTGAGACTTCAACCCAGAGTAACTGTTTCACTAGGGTCTGACAGAGACCAGCTGAAAACAAGACAGAACCACTTAGCCCCACCACACCAAATAGATCCCCAGTTTCTCAGGCCATAGCACTGTAAGGGTCATTAACAAAGCTCCAGGGGAAATGTCGAATGGTGTAAAAGAATCATGGGGTGGAATCAGCAGAAAAACTCTGGTAACATGAATAACCAGAATAGATCAGCCCCCGCCCCCCAAGGAAAGATATGGCAGATGTAACTGAAGATCCCATTCATAAACAGCTGGCCGAGATGTCAGAAATCGAATTCAGAATTGAGATTGTAAACAAGATTAATAAAATGTAGGAAAATTTGGAAGTAGAAATTCGAAGAGCAATTCAAAAGTCAGAATAGAAATTTGAGGAGAAATTCAAAAGTTGTCTCAATAATTTAATGAATTTAAAGACAAAACCACCAAAGATTTTGATGCACCAAAGCAAGAATTTGCAGCCCTCAAAGATCTAAAAAATACAGTAGAATCCCTCAGTAACAGAGTGGAGCAAGCAGAAGAAAGGATTTCTGACATAGAAGACAAAGCTTTTGAACACTCACAAATTCTCAAATAGGAAGAGAAAGGAGAGCAAAAATGGGTCATTCTCTCAGAGAGCTCTGGGATAATAAGAAGAAGGCTAATATCTACCTCATTGGAATGCCTGAAAGTGATGAAGTGGCCTCACAAGTCACAGAGGCCCTTCTCCATGAAATTATGAAAGAGAATTTTCCAGACATGCCAAGAAATTCTTAAATTCAGATAGCAGACAGTTTCAGAACCCCAGCACAACTCAATTCAAATAAGACATCCCCCAAGCATATCATAATTAACTTCACTAGTGTTAATATAGTGGAGGAGAAAATTCTGAAAGCAGCCAGACATAAGAAATTCATTACCTACAAAGGGAAGAATATTAGAATGACTGTAGATCTCTCTGCCAAAACTTTTCAAGTCAGAAGACAATGGTCATCGACTTTTAATCTCCTAAAACAAAATAACTTTCAACCCCAGATCCTGTATCCAACTAAACTGAGTTTTATTTATGATAGAAAAATTAAACACTTTAATGACATTCATACGTTGAAGAAGTTTGCCATAACCAAACCAGCTCTTCAGGATATTCTCAGACCTATCCTCCATAATGACCACCCCAATCATCAACCACAAAAATAAACTCACTTAGAAACTTTTGATCAAAGTCCAGCATCCACAGTGGCGAAAGAATTAAAAGTGTTCACTGGATTTTCGAAAAACTCAATACCGGACATTTTTCCAGACTTATCCATATTCTCCATTAATGTGAACAGCTTAAAATGTCTTCCAAAGAGGCACAGGTTAGCTGACTGGATACAAAAACTTAGGCCAGATATTTGCTGCTTATAAGAGTCACAACTTACTTCAAAAGATAAATATAGATTCAGGGTGAAAGGATGGTTGTCCATATTTCAGGCAAACGGTAGCCAGAAAAAAGCAGGCATTGCAATTCTATTTGCAGACACAATACGCTTTAAACCAACAAAAGTAAGGAAGGATAAAAATGGTCACTTCATATTTGTTAAGGGTAATACTCAATATGATGTGATTTTAATTATGAATACTTATTCACCCAACCAGAATGTGGAATGTGCCTCAATTTATAAAAAAAAAACTCTAACAGACTTGAGCAACTTGATTTCCTCCAGCTCCATAATATTTGGAGATTTCAACACTCCTTTGGCAGTGTTAGATAGATCCTCCGAGAAGAAGCTGAGCAAAGAAATTTTAGATTTAAACCTAACTATCCAACATTTGGATTTAGCAGACATCTACAGAACATTTCATCCCAACAAAACTGAATACACATACTTCTCATCAGCTCATGGAACATACTCCAAAATTGATCACATCCTATGTCACAAGTCTAACCTCAGTAAATTTAAAGGAATAGAAAGTATTCCTTGCATCTTCTCGGACCACCATGGAATAAAAGTTGAACTGAGTAACAACAGGAATCTGCATACTCATACAAAAACATGGAAGTTAAATAACCTTATGCTGAATGATAGCTGGGTCAGAGATGAGATCAAGAAGGAAATTGCCAAATTTTTGGAAAAAACGACAAAGAAGACATGAATTATCAGAACCTCTGGGATACTGCAAAGGCAGTCGTAAGAAGGAAATTTATAGCACTACAAGCCTTCCTCAAGAGAACGGAAAAAGAGGATGTTAACAACTTAATGGGACATCTCAAGCAACTGGAAAAGGAAGAACATTCCAACCCCCAACCCAATAGAAGAAAAGAAATAGCTAAAATTAGAGCAGATTTAAATGAAGTTGAAAACAAAAGATAATACAACAGATCAATAAATCAAAAAGTTGGTTTTTTGAAAAGGTCAATAAAATAGATAAACCTTTGGCTAACCTAACCAAGAAAAAAAGACTAAAACCTCTAATTTCATCAATCAGAAACAACGAAGATGAAATAACAACAGACTCTTCAGAAATTCAAAAAATCCTTGTAAAATCCCTGTAAAAATATTACAAGAAAATTTATTCTCAGAAATATGAAAATCTGAAGGAAATTGACCAACACTTGGAAGCACATCACGTTCCAAGACTTAGCCAGAATCAACTGGAAATGTTAAACAGGCCCATATCAAGTTCTGAAATACCATCAACCATACGAAATCTCCCTAAAAAGAAAAGCCCGGGACCAGATGGCTTCACATCAGAATTCTACCAAACATTTAAAGAGGAACTAGAACCTGTATTACTCAACCTGTTCCAAAATGTAGAAAAAGAAGGAAGACTATCCAACACGTTCTATGAAGCAAACATCACCCTGATCCCCAAACCAGGAAAAGACCCAACAAGAAAAGAAAATTATAGAGCAATATCACTAATGAATATAGATGCAAAAATATTCAACAAGATCCTAACAAACAGAATCCAGCAACACATCAAACAAATTATACCTCATGACCAAGTCGGTTTTATCCCAGGGTCTCAAGGTTAGTTTATTATACATAAATCTGTAAGTATAATTCAGCACATAAACAAATTAAAAGACAAAGACCATATATTCTCTCAAATGATGCAGAAAAGCTTTTGATAATATCCAGCACCCCTTCATGATCAGAACACTTAAGAAAATTGGTATAGAAGGGACATTTCTTAAACTGATAGAGACCATCTACAGCAAACCCACAGCCAATATCTTATGGAATTGAGTTAAACTGAAATCACGTCCACTCAGATCAGGACCCAGAGAAGGCTGCCCATTGTCTCCACTGCTCTTTAACATTGTAATGGAAGTTTTAGCCATCGCAATTAGGGAAGAAAAGGCAATCAAGGGTATCCATATAGTGTCAGAAGGGATTAAAATTTCGCTCTTCGCAGATGATATGATTGTATATCTGGAAAACACCAGGGATTCTACTACAAAACTCCTAGAAGTGATCAAGGAATACAGCAGCGTCTCGGGTTACAAAATCAACATTCATAAATTGGTAGCCTTTATATATACCAACAATAGTCAAACTGAAAAAACAGTTAAGGACACTATTCCATTCACAGTAGTGCCAAAGAAGATGAAATATTTGGGAGTTTATCTAACAAAGGACGTGAAAGTTCTCTATAAGGAGAACTATGAAACTCTAAGAAAAGAAATAGCTGAAAATGTTAACAAATGGAAAAACATACCATGCTCATGGCTGGGAAGAATCAACATTGTTAAAATGTCCATACTACCCAAAGCAATATACAATTTTAATGCAATCCCTATTAAAGCTCCACTGTCATACTTTAAAGATCTTGAAAAAATAATACTTCATTTTATATGGAATTAGAAAAAAACTCAAATAGCCTAGACATTACTCAGAAATAAAAACAAAGGAGGAGGAATCACACTACCAGACCTCAGTCTATACTATAAATCGATAGTGATCAAAACAGCGTGGTACTGGCATAAAAACAGAGAAGTAGATGTCTATAACAGAATAGAGAACCAAGAGATGAACCCAGCTACTTACCATTATTTGATCTTTGACAAGCCAATTAAAAACATCCAGTGGAGAAAAGATTCCCTATTTAACAAATGGTGCTGTGTGAACTGCCTGGCAACCTGTAGAAGACTGAAACTGGACCCACACTTTTCACCATTAACTAAGATAGACTCTCACTGGATTAAAGATTTAAACTTAAGACATGAAACTATAAAAATACTAAAATAGAGTGCAGGGAAAACACTTGAAGAAATTGGTCTGGGTGAGTATTTCATGAGGAGGACCCCCTGGGCAATTGAAGCAGTTCAAAAATACACTCCTGGGACCTGATCAAATTTAAAAGCTTCTGCACAGCCAAGAACATAGTAAGTAAAGGAAGCAAACAGCCCTCAGAATGGGAGAAGATATTTGCAGGTTATGTCTCCAACAAAGGTTTAATAACCAGAATCCACAGAGAACTCAAACGTATAAGCAAAAAAAGAACAAGTGATCCCATTGCAGGCTGGGCAAGGGACTTGAAGAGAAACTTCTCTGAAGAAGGCAGGCACACGGCCTATAGACATATGAAAAAATGCTCATCATCTTTAATCATCAGAGAAATGCAAATCAAAACTACCTTGAGATACCATCTAACTCCAGTAAGATAAGCCCATATCACAAAATCCCAAGACCAGAGATGTTGGCGTGAATGTGGAGAAAAGGGAACACTTCTACACTACTATTGGGAATGCAAATTAATACATTCCTTTTGGAAAGATGTTTGGAGAACACTTAGAGATCTTAAAATGGATCTGCCATTCAATCCTATAATTCGTCTACTAGGTATATACCCAGAAGACCAAAAATCACATTGTAACAAAGATATTTGCACCAGAATGTTTATTGCAGCCCAATTTACAATTGCTAAGTCATGGAAAAAGCCCAAGTGCGCATCAATCCACGAATGGATTAATAAATTGTGGTATACGTACACCATGGAATATTATGCAGCCTTAAAGAAAGATGGAGACTTTACCTCTTTCATGTTTACATGGATGGAGCTGGCACCTATTCTTTTTAGTAAAGTACCTCAAGAATGGAAGAAAAATTATCTAATGTACTCAGCCCTACTATGAAACTAATTTATGGCTTTCACATGAAAGCTATAACCCAGTTATAATCTAAGAATAGGGGGAAGGGGGAGAGAGAGGGGAGGGAGGGGGGAGCGAGGCGGAGGCAGGGTGATTGGTGGGATTACACCTGCGGTGCATCTTACAAGGGTATATGTGAAACCTAGTAAATGTAGAATGTAAATGTAAATGTCTTAACACAATATCTAAGAAAATGCCAGGAAGGCTATTTTAATCAGTGTGATGAAAAATGTCAAACAGTCTATAAAACCAGTGTATGGTGCCCCATGATCGCATTAATGTAAACAGCTATGATTTAATAATAAAAAAAAAAAGAGAGAGAGAAAAAAGAAAAGAAAATGTGTCAAACTGTTTATAAAACCAGTGTATGGTGCCCCATGATCGCATTAATGTACACAGCTATGATTTAATATTAAGTAAAAAAATTAAAAAAACAAAAAAGGAAAGGACCTTCTCTGCTACTGTGAACTCACAACAACGCCTGTAAGCCTATTAAATAACTTCAGAAACTGCATTTGTTGGTGAGCAAACTACAGAAGGTATATAGTATTTTAACTGCTTCATACACATTAGTAATCTTTCACAGATCTTTAAAGCAAGGAAAGAGGGGCAAAGGAAGAATTAGAAGGAACAGAGCCACTAGGCTAAAGAAAGGAAGGAGGACGGTCAGGAGGAAAATGGGATAAAAGAAAATACATAAGAAGTGGGAAAAAATAGAAAAAGAAAAACACATTTTCCATCTTCTTACCAAGAAATTTAGATGAGAATGAATACAGAAGAGTATGTGATGTTGGAGATTAACATATGCCAACTCTGAGTGTGCTTCTTTGGTGTATTTTAAGAGGGGCTGCAGACACAGAAATAGCTCTGAAAAGCTTTCCTTTTTGTAAAAGAAATTTACATCTATCGACATTAGTAAAGCAAACAGGCCATGTAAGAAAAGCCTTTCTCTGTGGTCTTCATATCAAAATCTAGGAAAGATTAACTCAGAAGAAGAGGAAACTGAGATTTTAAAAGTCTGATGGAGAAACTGTTGCTACAGGCTACCATCTGTTCTTTCTGAGGGCTGCAACCTGAAAGGCTTCATGGGTACAACAAGACAGCATTTTCTTATCATGAATTTCTTCCCCTCACCCTCCTATAACCTGGCTCTACTCCCCCCCCCCCACACACACACATAGGAACTCCGAGCTTCTATTTCTTTCTGTACGGAATAAAAAATGCAGTCATCTGGCCTTTCTTTGAGTTTCCTATTTTGTGTGCCTCCCATGTACAGGGGCATGTAATACATTTGTAAGCCTTTTCTTCTGTTAATCTATTAATCTATTGTTGGTTTCTTTTATAGACTTGACTATCAAACCTTCACAATGGGGCAGTGAGAAGGAAAATTCTCTCTGCCCTTACAGTGGGAAACAAAGCATGGCAAGCAAAGTTCTTAGTACACTCACATTTTGATTTACATAAAGCTCACCCTAAAGATATTAGGCCAGCGCCAGAAATCATCTTTCAATATGTTAGGGGTGGAGTCAAAAATGGAAAGAAGTAGCCCATCCGATTTTGCTAAAGCATACTGAGGACCTCTCTTTGAAAATATTTTATTCTTTTTTAATTTGTCAGGAGGAAAAGTTTAGGTCACATGTGGATTCTTTCTGTTTATGAGAAGGGACACAAAGAGAGGAACTTCAACAGAAAAGGGGAGAGCTGGCGTGCTGAACCAGGAAGTCTGGAGGGCCCAGAAGAATGTGGATATAAAGTAACGTAGGTAATCAATGATCAATAGAAAACGACAATGCTATCTGGAGGCAGAGAGGCCAGTAAAAGACTTACAACTGATTTCAAAAGGAGAGGGTATTCCTACCCCTGCATAGTCTCTGCATCTCGGTCTCATCTCTCCATCATGGGAAGAACCCACTCTCAACTCTTTGGAAACCACTCTAAACTTTCTCTTTGCTCTTCCTAAATAAAATTTCTCTTTGTTACACTGAAACTTGTGCAGGTTACTATCAAAGATCTCTATTCACGCTGCCTTCTCTAATTTTATTTTCAGGTTCCGTTTATTATTACTTTCAATTACCACTGTGCCTCAGTTGAACTTTCTACCTCAGCGGATAATGGAACCAGCTCAACTGGGTTTGGGGAACTTGGATACGTGATCCCCAATAGTTTATTCCATTTTGTTCTTGTCTTCTACTGTCAGTGTAAAGATGTCTAATTTTTTACAGGGCTCTTATTGTTAATAACAGATAATTTAAGTTTTCCCAACTACTCTTCCCCAAAATGTATTCTTTAAATATATATACATACATACAAACACATATATACACACTTATATTTTATATATTTATATATACATATTTTACTTTTCAGTTGACAAAAATAAGGGTCACTACATTACTTAGTAAGAAAAATGGTTGCAGGATGATAATGTCTACTCATCTCTAAGTCTTTTGTGTTCATATTGTCTCCAGTGGACAGGTACCCCCTGTGGGACTAACATTTTATTTTGAATTACAGTGATGAAAGGACTTAAACAGAATTCTTCTGCATAGTAAGTCATTTTCAGATTGGAATCCCATTCAGTTTCTTCTATATGATTTATTAAACATCCCTGAAAATAGCAAATAGTGGCCATTATTCACATTTGATTCAATATTGTCTGAGGTATGTTTATTTCTGGTAACCTGCAGGTTCTATAAATGTAATGAGCCCTAGCACTTGGTTTTGCCCACTTGGAGATATTTTTGTATTTTTATTACTCTCAAAATGGGTGTAGAGATAGATAAAGGTTACAAAATGAAATGTGTTGACTCTCCTTTAAAAGAAGAGGCAACTTAATTTATTTATATTCCCTTTCCACTTCTTTGCTCCCTGTTCATAATTTATTTTTCTCAATCTTTTTAACTTAAGAAAGTAAATAACTATAGTGATAATCTACACTGCTAGAAATGATTTCTTTAACTTTTCCATTCTCCTCCACCCATCTACCACTTTTCTACCTTATACCATTTAGCAGGTTGATAAAATACAACAGAAAAGTCTACTTAGCTATTGATTTACTATAACAACTAAGAGATCAGAATGAAGCTCCTGCTATTGGGAAGGAGTTTGAAACTTAAAGTAATAGCATATATGCTTAGGGCACATTTCAGCCACATGTATCAATTCTAAAGAGCCCAATTTCCCTGTGGCTCTTTGTTCAGAGAGCTCCAAATATTTATTAGTTACTCTGCTTAGCATAACTTATAAATCCTTTATTAGAATAGCCTGAACCTACTTCTATCAAAAAAGAAGGTAGGTAAAATTAAAGTAGCTGACAAAAGGAACAAAACTCTTGTTTAGAGTTTCATCACACACCACAATGCACATTCAACATGAAGCAAGGTGCCCCTTACAGTTAGGTTCCTGCTCCCCCCACAGAGACTGGGAGACAAGAGCACTATCTTCTTCCACGATCGTTTTTCAATTAGATTTTTTTTCCTGTCCTTGAGAAAGACATTCCTGAGTTCTACATCTGGCAAGAGGCTTTCTAAAAAAGATTTACATCCACAGTTAGATAAATAATTTACAATTATAGTACAAGTTTTCTAAAATAAAGATGTAACAAAAGGGAAGTCAGAGCCCAGAGTCAGAGTCAGGAAGAAACCTGTCTAAAGTCTAGTCAAGCTACGAGAAATACTAAGGCCATGTTGGATAGCTGATTAACAGTTCTCTAGGTTTCTAGTGCAGGAAATTGTAAGGATATGATAAAATTTTTACATATGAGAGCAATGAGTGTTCAAATCCCAAGGTGATCCTTATAGTCTCTTCAATAGAAGTAATAATGTCAGGGATCTGATTATTCATAACAAAAAAATCCAATAAGATCCCAGTAATAGGGATCTGGAATTACTCTATTTGTTGTTTAGGATGTCAATGGAAAAGAAGTCATACTCTGTAAAATACTCTGAAAATGTTTATTTGCAGCCAAATTTGAGGACCATGACCTGGAACCACACCCACGAAGCTTTGATCATGTGGACTCATTTTGATGGGGTCACAGTTTGGTTTTTTCTTTTTTTAAGAGACGGCTCTTACTCTGGTGCAGTGGCTATTCACAAGCTCGATCCCACAACTGATCAGTATGGGAGTTTTTTTGCTTTTTTTTTGTTTTTGTTTTGTTACAGGTGATGCAAGTGTCAGGGCCCTGACCAGGGACTGGCCAGGTCTCGGGCCTGGCTTAATTAAGTTCCAGATGCAGACTGCTAAACTACCTTGCTCAGGAACAATTTCTCTTAGGTGCCTGAGGGCTATCTACTTTAGCAGGAGAGAGAGAGATAGTCTTTGAGAGAGTAAAGCAGTCTTAGAATAGATAGATCTTAAGTCTTTAGTAGAGCTTAGTGATCTTCAGCAGAGAGACACCGAGCTTTTGTTCTGCAGGCAGGAGAAGGGACAGAATCAGAGCAAGCGGGTCCATCAGAGAATGCACATGCTCCCGACTGCCTTCTCCTCCCGCCTAATATAAGGCTTATCTAGTGCCTCTCAAGACCACAGGTGTAGAGACTGCCAATTCACCAATGCTCTCATCTCACAAGTTCTCATGCTTGTTAGGAGAGCTAAATCCCTCTCCATGCCCTTTTCACCAAGGTGTTCCATTATTGAGTATACAGGTATTTTTTATAACTCTCACTTATCCTAGCCATAGGCTATAATGGCTGCTACACACAAGAATATTATTATGACTATATTTCTTTGCAAAAAGTCCTTATCTTTTAGAGATACACACTCAAATGTTTACAGATAAAACAACGATGGGTAGAATTCGCTTTAAAACAAGACAGGAATAGGAAAATGAACAATAGTATGAATTAACAAGATTGTTAATTCTTGAATCTCTTGATGGGTATGGTAGGTCTACTATACTAGTAAGTATGCCTACTTTTGTATGTGTTTTATATTCTCCATAATAAAAATATGTTTTTAAAATTGTCTCTTGATCCTGCACTCTCTTTATCTACAGCTATACTTCTCTGCTCCCCCTGGGAGCAAAAGTCCACACAAGACTGGTTTCCACTTTTTACCTTCCATTCCTACTCTTTCTAGTGGGCTTTTACTTTCCCTTACTCTACTGACACTCCTGTCATGTGGTGCCCTCCGAACTCCATCGGCCAAATCCAGCAGCCTTCAATCTCATCTCTTATCTCACTTAGCCTCTTAGTAGCATTTGATGGCACTTGGACTGTTCTCGGGCTTTGGTTCTCTCCCTGCCCCACAAGCTGCTTCTCCTCGACTTCCCTCAGAATGTGGGAATGCCACCAGACTCCCTTTCCACACATCTCCCTAGGTAGTTTCACCCAGTTCCACAATTTAAACACAGTTTAAATGGTGATGACTCCTGGTGTGGCATTTTCATCCCTGAAATCCAATTCCTGCATCCAATTCCATGGTGATGTCTAACAGGCAGAGACCTTGCCATCAGTGAATAAGCAATAACTTCCTGACCCAGTTCTTCCCCTTCACATACCGTCCCACTCCACCTCGGTCTTCCCCATCTCATTAATTCATCCCAGTATGGGAGTTTTGACCAGTTCCATTTCCTACCTGGGCCGGTTCACCCCTCCTTAGGCAACCTGGTGGCCCCCCACTTCTGGTAGGTCACCATATTGATGCCAAACTTAGTGAGGACATCCTCACTGTAGCCCAAAACTCCTGGATTCAAGCGATCCTCCTGTCTCAGCCTCCTGAGTAGCTGGGACTACAGGCATGAGCCGGAGACAAGAATTACAAGTAAAGCCATAAATCAATACATGAAAGGGATATATTGGTTTGGTCTGAAAAGATGGTACATCACAAAGAGGGGAGGGGATTACAAATTATAGGTGGGTTTAAAGATTCTTCACTTGACAATTCCTTGAAAGAATTAGGCTTTGTCTAATAGCCAGGAGTCAGCAAAAGGAATGCTTGAGTTAAGATAAGGGTCTGTTAATCAAAGACAAGCTACAGACATATGCCTAGACCTAAATGGTTTGTTAGGTGTATTAAGGACCTGCAGGTAAGTCTTACATAGCCTTAGGCCTGTTAAAGAGGCACAAAGCCATTTCTAGGAAGAGGGGCATGATGAGGCAAGGCTAATCACCTTTCTCATGGCCAGAAACTAACCTTTAGGGACCAAGAAGGAGTCCAATCTGTCAGCCACTGAGGAGAGGGGAGCTTTAAGATTTTGTTTTAGTTTACAAGGAACAAAGGGAATATAAACATTTGATAAGCTAATATTTGGCCTTTGTTTTCTAAAAGAAACTTCCAGATTATGTCTGCAGGTCAGTTGTTTTAAAATATCTTCATCAAGGGTCTTATAAAATAAAAATAAAGTTCTGAAAGATGACCCTGAGGCACAATAAAATCAGTCATCAAAGAAAAAAATGTAGTTATTCTCTACATACTGTACTTTCTATTGCAGAAACTTACATAAATCACAGTTTAGAAGCATTTCTTTCTAAGAATTGAGGCATAAGCATAGTATAAAGAAATTAAAAGAAAAAGTAATCCAAACTTTTTTTTCTTAATCAGGATTATACCATATTATTATTATTATTATTATTATTTTTAAATCCTAGCTCTGGTATCTGTCAAATTTAGAAGTTGACTTTCTGGTTCTATTTTGTATTCCTTGAAACTCTTTGCTGTGGAGGGCTGCATACCAGATGGCGGAAGGAGGGCTGAATGACGGCGCAGCAACGGTGCGCTAACCTGAGTCTGTGTTTATTACCCAGCTACTGATGACCCGGTGCTAGGCTGAGAGTCGAAGAGCAACCTCATGGGGAACTACTTCCCTAGCAACTGCTGAGCTTTTGGCCCCTAAAACGCCCATAGGTGGAATGCCTGGAAAGTCCCGGGGTGTATACACCGGATGCGTGGGTGGAGGATGTGGGAAGGATATATAATCAGAGAGCTTGCTGTGCAAAAACGGTTGCTGTGCCAGAAAAGAAAGAGAGCTGTAACACCCCAACAATAAAGCGGCTGCAACTTCTCCGTTGGTGTCCTCGTCTCTGCTGGTCAGCGGCCCTGCGACACCGACACTTTGCAAATGTCTTCACTTCCTGGAGGAGCTGTTTTATAGTAGTTGGAGATTAGTGAGTTCTCTTAATAAACCAAACTCTCATTAGAGATTGTGCCAACACAAATTAAGGTCAGGAAAGCTCAGTTACACCAGAGTGAAGAAGAGCGGGAAGGAATTATGTTCTTACACATGAGCAGAATATTTTGTAATTTTTGCTGTAGTAATTACTATTTTAGAAGTGCAGAGATTTTTATCCTGAATTAAGCCTTAGGCACTTTTTATTCTCTGTTAATAAAATTTCAGCTCTTCTTATTTAAAATTAAACTATTTGGCCTAGGGGAAAAGTTGTGATCCTACCAGATATTCCTCTAAGATTTTTTAGTAACTTCCTAGAATCATTTTGATCTGTTGCCCTAAATACACAGAAGTATTCTAAACTTCTTGAGTAATATTTTTTCAAGGATCACAGAAATCCTATTTTTGATACTGAGACTAATTGAAATCAAAAGCTAGAATGAGTTTTCACTTATTTGTTATATGTGCTTAGACAAGTCGTCATTTAACCTCCCCTTGCTTCAGATCTTTAAATGTAAAAGGCATCATAATAATAAGTATTGCTGACCAAAAAAAAGTCATGAAATCTATCAATCTGGAAAGGAGAGTTTTATTTCTTTAAAAGGGTTAGAGCTGCAGGCTGGGAAGTATAGCTTTTGGCTGAACCTGAAAAGCAGGCATTTGGAAGAAAGAAGGTTGAGATATGAACCTTGGCTAAACATACATATTCAATAGGTTAAGGCGGAGCTAGGAATTCTCATTGAGGGGAGGAGGTCATACTCATGCACAGTAACTAAACATGTTATTCTATTTATGTCCCATTGTTACTGGAATTTTGTCTTCTCTTCTGGCTGGCTCGCCAAATATGATACTGGAATTTCAGGTTCTTGGTCTCAGCGATTTGAAGAATAAATCGACGACGGACCACAGGGTCAGTGGTAAGTCAGGATTTATTTGCAAATAAATCACCAAAATTACCACAAATTACCACAAAAAAACCCAAAAATTACAACAACTACAAAAACCAAACTTCCTGGCAGAGAGAACCCAGGAGGGGAACAAGCTCTCCTGCTCCTTCCTGGAGGTCTGTCTTTGGGCTCTCTGCTCAGGGGTTTATATAGTGGCAGGGGGTTGTTCTGCTAGGATGTGAGTCCTGTCAGTTACAGCCAGCTGTCCAATGAACTCTCAGGCCTTGGAAACTCACAGGAAATCCACCAGTCAGAAGTGCAAGTGGAGGAGACAGCAAATTGCCATCCATGAAACTGACCAGTCAGAAGTCCACCTGGATGAGACAGCAAGGCGTCATCTGCTCAGAAGTCCACAGTGGAGGAGACAGCACACCACCAGCATCTCCCCCGCAGGTGTCCAGCCCTTGCAGCAAGCTGGTTCCTCTTTCCCCAGGAGCATCAACACCTCCAGGGCTAAGGCAGCAGGTCATGGTGCTGCCTTGTCCTGCATCACCATGTTTACACTTAGGTACAGAGTTAAATTTAAATACATTAAAACTATGTTCTGTAAGTCACCAAGTGAAAAGAAGGACACAGAGGTGTCCTGTGTACAGCCTCCATTAACTAGCCAGAACTAGTCAGTCCACGGACAGGAGAACTTTATCAGGAAGGAATACAGGCAGATGCCCTGTGGAAACTGTAAGAAGGGAGGGAATTATGACAGCAGAGTCTGGAGATTGGATGAAGTAAGTGGTGAAGCAA
This sequence comes from Nycticebus coucang, assembly GCF_027406575.1. Taxonomy (NCBI): domain Eukaryota; kingdom Metazoa; phylum Chordata; class Mammalia; order Primates; family Lorisidae; genus Nycticebus; species Nycticebus coucang. Next base: position 52,924,494 of record NC_069781.1, on the reverse strand, counting down.
ATTTTCTATTCTTTTATTCATCCGGGGTAGGTTTCTGTTCAACTCAGGAAATAATATAATATAGTAAAAGTTAGTAAAGAGAGGGTGTACTGAGGTGTGACTAACCTTCCATCTTATCATGGTTATAAAACTTAATTTTAAAGGTTTTCTGAGATCTACATGGCTGAGAAGGGTCTGTTCAATCTGTCAGAAGGGCTAAGGATTATATATATATATTTGTAGAAACAGAGTCTCACTTTATCACCCTTGGTAGAGTGCCGTGGCATTCCACACCTCACAGTAACCTCTAACTCCTGGGCTTAGGCAATTCTCTTGCCTCAGCCTCCCAAGTAAGCTGGGACTACAGGCGCCCGCCACAGTGCCCAACTATCTTTTTGTTGCAGTTTGGCTTGGGGCCGGGTTTGAACCCACAACCCTTGGTATATGGGACCGGCGCCCTACACACTGAGCCACAGGTGCTGCCCAGGATTGTATTTTTATTTCACAGCATTAATAGAGTTGGTAAAGCTAGTAGTAAGACAATGTATGTGAATACCTTGTAAGTTGTAACAAGTATATAAAAAATTATTGTGATTTATTTACTTATTGTAAAAATGTTTATTTCAAGGTTACATATTTTTTCAGCATGTCTTGATGTAGAATGAGATTTTTCTATCCAAACTTAATTCTTTCACAGCCCTAAACTATACTTTTTGGGAGAGAGTGGCAATGCCAAACTCTCTCCTGGGAAATATAAATACCTAGAACTGGAACATAAATATTCTAGAGTTCTGAATTTATGTCCCTCCTATTCACTTGATTATGCTAAATGTATGAAAGTCTTTTTGATATTTCCTGAACTGACAGGGAACTGATACCTGAGAAATTACAAATACCTTTCTACATACCTTATTTCAGCTCTAGATCTTGTCTTTCTTTCTTTCTTTCTTTCTTTCTTTCTTTCTTTCTTTCTTTCTTTCTTTCTTTCTTTCTTTCTTTTCTTTCCTTCCTTCCTTCCTTCCTTCCTTCCTTCCTTCCTTCCTTCCTTCCTTCCTTCCTTCCTTCCTTCCTTCCTTCCTTCCTTCCTTCCTTCCTTCCTTCCTTCCTTCCTTCCTTCCTTCCTTCCTTCCTTCCTTCCTTCCTTTTCTCTCTCTCTCTCTCTCTCTCTCTCGGAGGGAGGAAAAATTACTTTGAAGATACTGTTGCTGTTGCTGTTGTTGTTCTAGTAGTTGTTGTTTAGCAGGCCTAGGCTGGGTTCAAACCCACCAGCCCTGGTGCATATGGCCGGCGCCCTAACCACTGAGCTATGGGTGCGGAGCCTCAAATTTCATTTTATAGGTAAGCAATGTGTCTTACTCTGTTCCTGCTACTCTAACAAAGTACCTTGGAATGGGTAATTGGTAAAGACCAGAAATTTATTTCTTATAATTCTGAAAGCTGGAAAGTCCAGCATCAAGGTGCTAGTATTTCATGTCTCATAAGGGAATTCTTTCTGTGTTTTCTCATGAAGGAAGAAATGAACAAAGCAAAGGAGATGAATGTAGTGTCCTCACATGGCAGAAGAGATGAAAGGGCAGAAGATGGGGAGACAGAGTTTTCATGACCTATTTACCCATCTTTTAACACCATCATCTTATTGATTAGGTTTCAATATATGGATTTTGGAGGGACATGCATAGGCATACCTTTCTGATTCCACTTTGTTTTATTGTGCTGCCCAGATGTTGTGTTTTTCACAAATTTAAGTTTTATGGCAACTCTGCATCGAGCATGTATATTGGCACCATTTTTTCCTAATAGCATGTGCTCACTTCCTGATTCTGTGTCAGCATTTTTTAGCAATAAAGTATTTTTTAATTAAGGTGTGTATATTTTCAGACATAATGCTATTTCACACTTAATAGACTATAGTACAATGTAAACATATATTTAATATACATGAGGAAACTAAAATAATTCATATGAATTGTTTCATTTGCTTCATTGCAGTGGTCTGGAACAGAATCAACATAAACTCTGGGGTGTGTCAGTACATTCAAACCACAGACTCTGGTTTTTCCTGTACAGTCCAGATTCAGTCCTGTTATGCTAGTATAATTATTACATGATTAGCACACTTGTTTACTTTTGGACATGTCATAGTTTGTATGACAAATGACATGGTCATCCTATATTCATAGAAAACAAGACATAGAAAGTCAAACAACTTGTTCCAAACTCAATAATTATTTATCTCTGCCTTTCGGGACAGAATCCAGACCTGCTGACTTTTCTCATGGGGTTCTTGTCACTGCATCTAGGTTCTTGCTACTTCATCTCTTAGTTATTGCTATTCATAAATGATTTTTAAGCACAGATAGAAACACTAAATCCCACTCCCCAAATAGACACGTTCTTCTGCAAGATCAACCATTTCTACCTACAAGCAACTAAAATTTTCTCCATTTACCTTCTTCTACCTTCTACTGTATATTAGTCTTTTAGAATGATAGCAACTTTGAAATTTTGTTTAAGTGAATAAATTCAGCTGCTAGAGACCAGGGGCAATATGATCTTCGTCACCACGAAGAAATCAATCAGTAATCAAACAAATAAACCTCACTAGATTCTTCCAATTATGCAGAAATATGCGAGCTGCATATATTTGCTGCCTGCTATTTAGACCTCAGTGGTAGTAGAAGATCATGCTGCTAATGAGCAATTATGTGCCACTGGAAAGCATTGGTATTGAATGCGTGTCCTGCACCTTTTATTTGAAGGGCTTGAACTTGAAGATTGCCTCCTGTCAGGGAACCCTCTGGACTTGAGGCCTATGTGTAAATAAAGCCCCATTGTTTCTCTTTTTATTGGCTGTGCACCGGGCATTGGGTGCTCTTGTCATGCATCTGTTCTGTTCAGGCTTTGCCTATGGTGGGAGGATCACAAAGTCCGGTCTTACACAATGGCTATGTAAATGTCATATGGGTCCCTTGTACATTTGCCAGAGGGTTCCTTGATGGGGCACATTTCAAAAAACGATAAAGGTTACAGCACCCTGTGAAGGATTTATGCCATGCTGTCTACTAGTCATGATTTAGTTTTGTAGCAGACCATTTCATTTTAAATTTAGGAATTAATCATTTACCATATCTGGTTTTATTGGGTACTATAGAATATACAAGAAAGGATAAGAGATGAGATTTCTGTATGTCATTGATTTTGTTAAATGAAAATAATAAATTCTTATATTTTTTCTCTTTGATATAATTCTGTAAAAGAGACATTAAATATACATGAATCAAAACCTGCTTTTGCTTTAGAATGGCTCAAGGGGTTATAACAAATAATGTTGCCAGTTAATCATTAATATTATCCAATATTACAAGATTCCAATTCTAGAAATCAAATATAAAATTCTTAAATACTTAAATAAACATATAGATTATTCTAATTCCAATGAAGACCTAAGTACAAACATACATGTACACATATACACAAATCAATAGGTAAAGGCATGCCTGGAATAAAAAAGTTATTTTTATCTAATAAACATGCATAAAGCACCTAAAGATATATTTAAAATATGGTCATCTCTTAAAATTGTTCCTTATTTCTCTAAGCCTATAGTTCTCATTCCTCGCACATTAGAATTATCGGGACTGGGTGAGGCCTGTGGCTCAAAGGAGTAGGGCGCCAGCCCCATATGCCGGAGGTGGTGAGTTCAGACCCAGCCCCGGCCAAAAACTGAAAAAAAAAAAAAAAGAATTACTGGGACTACTTTTAAGCAATACCAGTATCTGAAACTCATCTCCTTTTTTTGTAGATAGAAGGTCATTTCTACAGTTAGGAGAAAGCATCTCCAAAGCCCATATTTTAAAGATACAAGGTGCAAGACAGTTTAAAGGTAAAATGTTCATAAGAAAGTACAGCTGACAGATGATAAAGCATGTTTACCCCAACTGTAGGAATGCAATTATTAGACCCAGGACCTCTCTAGACTCATCATACAAGTTATTTGAAGTGAATTAATAAATAATTAAAGCCACTAGTATTGGAAATTATTAAAAGATTCTGAAACTTTTATATCTTAATATGAAATTATTCTAGGAATAGCAGTTTAACTTCTGTCAAAACTACTGGGCTTGTCCAATCCCACCTACTATTGTAACCAACCATCCTAGTTTGTCTAGGACAGGAGCTTTCTCAGGAAGTGGGACTTTCAGTGCAAAAAATCAAGGAACTTGAAACTTTAAGAAAGAAGAGAAGGAAATTGCCAAATGCCACCCTAAAATACAAGTAGACTCATATCTCCCCCTAAGAGCAATAACTCAAAGTGAATGATCAGCTCAATTGAAAGCTTTGATTTACAGCCCAGGAAGTGTCTGCTGTGTTGGATATTTTTTGCCCATATTCTCCCACCCTTTCCCTCTTTCCTCTTGGTAAAGCACTCTTTGATTCTGTCTTTTTGTTTATTGTCCACATTTCTAATAATATTGAGTTGTTTCTTCAAACAGACTTTAAAATAGGTTCCAATATATTTTATTGTCTACCCTCATTTATCTTTGTCTAGTTTTATTTATATTGTTCTTCTTCTGTTTCATAGTGTGGCTATTTTTTATGTTGATTCATTTTCCATTTTATTTATGTTTTCTATTTAGCGTTTCAATATTGGTGTCTTTCTTCAATATGAAATATTTCAGACATACAAAAAAAGATGTAAAATATAATGTAAAAAGCGCCCATGTGCCCACTGCCAAGAGTAAATAAGAACATTAAAATGAAGTCAAAGATCCCATGGGGACAAAGGTTAAGCTTCATCTTTGGTCTCAGAAGTTTTGCTGAAAAATCAACTCACAAATGGCAGACTAATTGGAGAAAAGGCATACAAATTCATTTAATTTGCACACAGGAGCCTTTAGGATGAAGACCCAAACCCCTATAATGGCGTGCAGCTTACCTACCATCTTGAGATTGCAAAAGGAATGTGGACTAACAGCTTGGCAAGAAACAAAAACAAACAAAACAACAACAACAAAAATATGATGGCAGTAAATCAGGTTATAGTATAAAAGACAGGTTATTGGAGAAAGGGTCTGGGGATGTGGGGGAGAACAGGAGACCTGGCCAGCAAATATGGCCTTATCATATACATGAAGCCTCACAGGCAGCAGACCTCTGAAAGCAGAGATGGTAATGTTTCTATTGAACCTTTAAAGGCATCAGACTCTCAGTTAATCTTTCTCTAGATCTGGACAAGGGAAGGCTTAATTGCATTAATGAGGATTCTCTATAAAGGGCAGTTTTTCAGGATCACCTCTTTTTGCTGGCTCTCTGACAGTCATCTCAAAATATATCAAAAAAATATATTTGAAGCCAAAATATTTTGATTTCCTTTACTCTCTTACCTCAATTGATTATCTTTCCTACTCTCCAGAGCCAATGACTACCTTGAATTTGATGTTTATCTTTCCCAAGAAATCTTTACATTTTGCTAAAAATGTATATATCTATGAACAATAGATTATATTGTGGGGCATATTTTTAATACTTATGTAGAAAAATTATTTAAGAGTCTAATAATGAGTGCACTATAATTTATCCATTTTTCTATTGATTGATATTTAAATTGTTTTCCAATTTGTCATTATTTAAAATAATATTTAAAGTATATATTTATATGTACCATATATACTTAAATATATATATACGTATACCATATCTATACCATATAAATATATATGTGTGTGTTTGTGTGTGTATGCATGTGTGTTTGTATCTCCATAAGCATATGTCAGGGTCTTCACGAAAAGCATACATAGGATAAATTACTTGGTCATGAAGGATATATGCCAAACACCATGACAGATTATAAATACGAGGGGATGTAACAATTTATATGGCCACCCCTACAATAGGAGGGTCCCATTACACCGTCATATTTGCCAACATTTAGCACTTTGAATTTTCTAGTTTTTGTCAATTTATGTGTAGGAAAGGTATCTTTTCATGGCGTTTATCTTCCTTTCCTTTAGTATTAGTGAGATTGGGCAGCTTTTATTGCAATTCTGACTATTTAATTTTTCTCTTATGTGAATTGTCTGTAGAGGTACTATGAACATTTACTGGCTAAAGCATTTGTGCTTTACTTATTGACTTATAAGCATAGATATAGCATAGATATTAATCTACTATATAGATTATTTGGTGGTCTGTCTTACCTTAGTTGGTGGTCTGTCTTACCATCAGATAAAAGGACTTTACACTTTTGAAAGTAATCACATTTGTCAACATTTCTCTTTACATTTTATGCTATATTAAATTAATACAGGTACTGTATTTTATTCTACACATTTAAAAGTACTATTTTCCAAATTTAAGTCTTTGACTTTCCATGCAATGATTATCAGGAGTGGTATGCGGGAGTATTATGGGTTTGTTATTGAACCAGACTGGGCACAAACCAGACACTGGAACTGCAGAGGGAGAAAGAGGCATTTTTATATCAAGGCATGATGCAAAGAGAATGAGCTGCTGAAGCTTAAAAGAATAACGGACACCCTAGAATCTTGTGTCCTGCAAAATTAAGTTTCTTAAATGAGGAAGAAAGAAAGATTTTTCCCAGGTAAGTAATTACTGAGGGAATTTGTGAAGACCAGACTTGTCTTGCAGGAAATACTCAGACTTGCATTATAAAATAATCAGCACAATAAACACATACCAGTGTAAAACCATCCAAATGCTGACGATCAAAACCCAAGGGCCGCAATGGCTTAAGAGATAAAACAAAATAATAAGGATCTACCCAAGAGGATGAATAGAAATCTACCCCATGTATCAATACTTTCAATAAACATGAAAGGCTTGAACTCCCCACTGAATATAGACTGACTGAATGGATAAAAAATATAAGTATATAAGCCAAGTGTCTGCTCTCTCCAGGAAACACATTTAACTCACAAGGACTCATTGAGACTCAAGGTGAGAAAGTATGGAAAACAATATTCCATGCAAATGGAAACCGAAAGAAAGCCGGTATAACCATTCACATATCAGATGACACTGAATTAAAATCAACAAAAGTAAAGAAAGACAAAGATGATCACTATATAATGGGAAAGGCAACAATTCAATGAGAAGACTTAACAGTCCTAAATATTTATGCACCTAACACAAGAGTGCCCAGATTCTTTTCTTTTCTTTTTCTTTCTTTCTTTTTTTTTTTTTTTAAGAGATGGAGTCTTACTTCATCACCCTCATTAAAGTGCTGTAGCATCACAGCTCATGGCAACCTCCAACTCCTGGGCTTAGGCAATTCTCTTGCCTTAGCCTCCTGAGTAGGTGGGACTACAGGTGCCTGCCACAATGCCCGGCTATATTTTTGTTGTTGTTGCAGTTTGGCTGGGGCCGGGTTCAAACCCACCACCCTTGGTATATGGGGCTGGTGCTCTACCCACTGAGCCACAGGTGCCACCCAAGTGCCCAGATTCTTAAACCAAATTCTACTCAATTAAGCAAAATGATAAACAGCAGCACTACAATTGCCAGGGACATATCCTCCAAATAGAAAACAAAGAAACAAGGGATTTAAATAGAACTCTAGAACAAATAGAGGTCTATTTGTTCTAATATATATTTACAGAACATTCTACCCCAAACTACTAAATATACATTCTTTTCATCAGGTCATGGAACATTCTCTAAGATTGATTACATTCTAGACCATAAGACAAATCTCAACAAGTTAAAAAAAATAGAAATAAAGAACATATCTTAAGATGCCATCTTTTAGTTTCCATAGGGAAGCAAAATACTTATGACTGGCTTGCTTGAAGGGTCATTGTCCTTGTAAGTTGGCTCATTTTTCCAGCCTAGCCAGGTGCCTAAAACTTCTGAAGGAACTCAAGATTTTCCTCTTTTCTGCACTTGACAAGTCCCCCCAACATCCCACAACAGTCTCGTAAGAAAGATCTCTGCTGTGTCTCTTTGGGGTTGAAGTATTCCCCAAATTCATATGTTGAAATCTTAGTCCCTAGCATGTCAGAATGTAACCTAATTTGGAGTTAGGGTTTATATAGAGTTCATCATGCTAAAATAAGGGTATTTGGATGGTCCATAATCCAAAATGACTGGCATCCTTATAAAAAGAAAAACTTGGGGATAGAAACAGTATAGAGCAAGAATGCCAAGTGAGGATGAAAGCAGAGATAAGGGTGATGCTTCTACAAAACAAGGACTGCCAAAATTGACAGGAAAACACTGGAAGCTAGAGGAGAGGCATGGAACAGATTCTTTCTCACAGCCCCTGGAAGGACCCACCCAGATGGCCCCTTTAGCATTTGGATGGTTTTACACTGGTATGTGTTTATCTTGGACTTTATCCTTCAGAACTGCATGACAGTAAATTTCTGTTGTTCAAGACACTCAGTTGGTAATGCTTTTGTTATAGCAGCCATAGAAAACTGGAATAGGGGGATTTATTTACTTATTTTTAAGTATGGTTAATCAGCTACCCCAAAAATCATTTCTTAAATGCTTCATCTTTTTGTCACCTAATTGAATTATCTTGTTTATGTGAAAGTAAGTTCTACTTGTGTGACTGTCTGACCTCTATACTTTTGAAACATATCTACCTATCCTTACACTAAAAGTGAAATATCTAAATTATTATGGTTTAATTACTGTGTCTTATTAACATTTGATACTGTGAGTCCCTTCTCCCATAATGTTACTTAAGGAGCAATTCAGCTATTTTTCCATTGTTATCCATAAAAATTTGGAATAAACATTAGTTAAAAAAATTAAATGAATTTTTGAAATAATTACATAATTACAATTTATAAATAATTGCAATCTTTACAAAATTGAGTTTTGCTATTTATGATACTATGTATCACTTGGTTTATATTAAAATACTTTAATTTTTTTAATAAAGTTTTCTAATTTTCTCCATAAAAGTCTAGGTTATATTTTGATTGATTTATCCATAGTCTGTTACTTTTTACAAGTTTTTCATTGAAGTAATAAGCAGTATTTCTTTAACAATACATTTTTTCAGGAGTAGATGAATGTGTTTTTTTTTACACATGAAATGTGAATACAATGATAACATCTCTTATGTCCAACAGTTCACTTCTAAATTGTCTTGAGTTCATAGGAAGATATTCCAATAAGTAAATAAAATAACATCAAATATATTTAATTTGGGGTCTTTTTCGTATTACACTTACTAAGATCATTGGTAAAGTATTGAATAATGTATATTCTTGACTAGTTTTCAAACTTATAAAAGAATGTTTCTATGATTTTGCTGTAAGTGCAATGTTTGCTATAGTTTTCTTCACAGATCTGTTTTAATCAAGTCAAATCTCTAAGTCATTATTATGAAGAGTAAAATTTCAGAACTATTTACCTAAATAATGAAGACCAAGAAGATTCTGAAGATTCCCTTTTGTTCTTACATTTAAAATTTTGATTCCCAAAAGTTTCCCCTCTTCTTCTAGGATTTTTCAACATGTTAGTTGCTAAGTATGGATGACATACCTAACTCTAAAACAAGTTAAAAAAAAAAAAAAAAAAAAGGAACAGGAATGATAAAACAAATTTCTCACTTACATAAACTCAGTTTATCCTTTTAGCATTCTTGATTTTTATTGTGCTTTCTGGATAAATACAGGAATGATCACTGTCCCTAAGTATTGAGGGGGGATGGCTTTGATGTTAAATATCATTTACTTTATGCTTTGGGGTTGTATTTGTGGTCCAGTTCTTTCTACTTCTTTTTCAAATGCCCTCATCCATCCTATGTTTAGTCTGATAATATTTTCCCCAACATTTTATTAAGAAAATTTATAGGGCCAGGCACGGTGGTTCACGCCTGTAATCACAGCACTTGGGATGCCAAGGCAGGTGCATTGCCTGAGTTTACAGGTATGAGACCAGCAGGAGACAGAGTGAGACACCATCTCTAAATAAAAATACAGGTAACTATAGTCCCCAGCTACTTAGGAGGCTGAAGCAAGAGGATCACTTGAACCCAAGAGTTTGAGGTTGCTGTGAGCTAAGATGCCACAGCACTCTGCCAAGGGTGACCAAGTGACATTCTGTCTCAATAAAAAAGAAAGAAAAATAAAAAAGAAAATTTATAGTGAAGTGGAAACATTATAACCACTTAAATCAATATGACACTATTTTAGCCTTCATTTCTCATTGGTTGTGTATCTATGTTTTTTACCAAACCATATTTCTTCCAAGAGATTTCTAAGGAGTTCAGCAAGTCAAATGTCTGTGTTCCACTAATTACTCAAAATGACAACAGTTTTCTCCTCAAGTTTTCTGGTTAAGCCAAACAGAAATTCATGCTCCAATTTTTCTCCTTCCAAGTTTTCTGTTGATCCTCCACTTAGGCTTACCTCTCTTCTGGCTTTTTCAAGGTCTCCACTGGAATAAAGTATGTAGGAAAAAGAAGTCACTTCTTCCCATGTGTATGAAGATGATCGCTCAAAAATGAAGAAACTGAAGAAATCATTACACTGCATTAGGTAAGTAGTTCCTTTATTGCATTACCAGGTTTGCTTCATATACAATTATTGTGAACTCTGGGAATGTACTTACTATCTATAGGCTATATGTTTCCAGCTGTTATGTAATAGACAATATGGTCCAAATCTGTTGTTCAAATTCATGTTCATATCATTTTATTCTACATGTTGACACTTTGTCAAACAAAGGTTTGGAGCAATTATTCTCCTGGAAGTTCTCAGCTGGACTTTAACTATTTATTTTCTAAAAGGATTTATACAGAAAGGCTTTTTTCTTTTTTAAAACATTTTCATCCAGAAACATGCTGAATGAGGCAAGGAATAGATTATACTGAATTGTGAGCAGTGTTTATAATTTTTGCTAAATGATAAATATTATTTTTTACTTCTAAATGCAAGAAAAAGTTGAGGCTTTTAGTTCCTATTATGCACAGCAATCTACTGAGTTAATGCAAATTTAATTTTTAATAATTACTTCTTTAATACATAAATTATATGGTACAATATAATAAGTGATAATAGTACATATTACAAAACGGGCTGACATCTGAACAAAAAACATCCTAACACATGGCTATTACACCAGAGGAAAACAGTACTGTAAAGTAGCTACACTTGTGATTTGCTTGGAAAAGGAAGTATAATGCATTAATGCCTCTGAATAATTTGCAAGTAAATGAACAAAAAAACCCACATAGGTATTAATTTTATTTGGGGGTGTGAGGGGTAAAGGTAAGGGGGAGAGAAATTGGAATAAAGACTTGTGTTTAATACCATGTAAGTGCTGACATGTGCCAAGCCATCTTGTAACATTTAATAAGCAGAGAAGTTTGAAATGCAATTACTTTCTATTTATTATTTTGCCTATTTGTTTGCTAATAAAATGTTATTGCCCAGTGACAATGTTGAATTAAGTACATAATGATGCTCTTGAAGATTAGCTCAATGAAATCATAGAATCCAATGGCTGAAGAATTACTTCAGAGATCATCTAGTCAGTCCCAAGTCCCTCAATAGCAACATCCTCTTTAAATCATCACATAAAGATGACGGTTCGTTGTATCTATAGCAAACCTTCTATTCAATATTCAAACTCCTTTTTTTCTTCCCTAATGAGATGTTGAGTTTTATTAGTGCTGCAAAGATGTCTAATTAAATCTTTACCATCACAGCCAAACTTGTAGTTAAGACTGGCCATATAATATAGTTTTAGTAAAAAAAAAAAAAAAGAGAGAGAGAGAAGAATAATCATAATCGAAATCTCTTAGAGGCTTCTGGGAAAGCATTTTCTTTCCTGAAAAAAAGAGGACCAGATGCTTTTTTTTTTTCCTTTCTCAAATACTGATATAATAGAGGAAGCTATAACAGCCATCTTGTTGTCTTGAGAGAAAGATCAAAAGAATTGCATGTATTGATTCTGATCTCCTTGAGCCCTTACACAGTATGTAACTCCCAAATAGTTTGTTACATGAAAACAAAACACAATCTGTTTGTTAAACCATTGTGACCTAGTTTTCTATTCCTGCTGTCTAATATATTCTTTGCTTATAAACTATTATTAAAATATTATAGAGGTGGTAGATCCACAAGACAATATCAAATATACCTTGTTGCTAAATTTCTTCCATGTGAATTTCCACAGACACTTTAACTTTCTGTGACCCAAACTGAAATAACCGTGGTCATCTCGAAATCCTGCTCTCTCTTTTATATTCCCTACCTCACTAAAAAGAACTGTCTCTTACTGTATCACTGGAGTCAGAACCTCCATCCTCAAAGGTTCAGCATACTGTCGACATTAGCTTATTTAATCCTTTTAACTACTCTTAATGAATCAGGCTTTAATATTATTTAATGTAAAACCAAAACACGGAGGTATTAAATATCTAAATTTGCAGTTACTTTGGAACAGAGCTGGAATTTAAACATCAACAATCTGATAACGTAATTTATACTCAATGAATCTTCACTTCTCTTTCGTCCACTTCCTGTGTTCAACAGTTCACCACCAAATCCAGAATGCCCGTCACCAAACCTGTCAAATCTGTCTGCTTTGTTCTGTTCCCATTAGTGCTTTAGTGATCTTTATTCAAACAGAAGAATTTATAAGAGCTATAAAAATCTAATCAAAAGGAAAAGGAATATTTACATACGAGAACAAGAGGGAAAGGAAGCTAGCACTTACTGAGTCTTTGCGATATCCAGGGATTTATATTAGCTCATTTAATCTTCAGAATGTCTCCATGTAGTAGTTACCGTTATGCCTATCTGATAGATGAGGAGGTAAGTTACACAGGGAATCAGCAGCAACAAACTTAGATGAAACCAACTGAGATGGAGGGTAAGAATCAGAAGTTTGTGGTGAAAGTGGCATGAAGTTGTTTTTGATTTCTTTTAAAAGGTATCAATCGTCTGTATCGGGATAGCAGTTTAGGATTTTGGGGTAGTTAAGTTATGTAATTTTGTGACCATTGATTGTTAAGTATCACTGAGGCCAAAAGAGTGAATAGATGAAGCTAATAAGAAAAGTTTAAATTTGGGGGCTATTCGCCACAGCATGATTTTAATATGCCTTCAGTGGCAGCTTCATAATATTCTCTAGGAGCCAGGCATACATTGACCTATGCAGAACCAATTCCAATCACAATATTTCAGGGAAGAAAAAAAAGTCCTAGACTGCTTGATTTCTAGAATTTAGAAAACATATTGCACTATAAAACTGCCTTTGAAATTTCAGAAAGAAAAATATTCACTGAAAGCCAAATCAAATGAGTGGTCTAGTTTTATGCTCGGTTGAATGATACCAGTTGCCTCTCCAATTTGCTAAATCTTATTTGCTAACTTTAGTCCTCATATTTTTTTCTTTTCCACTTCTCTTTCCCTTTGCCACTTTGTCCTCTCTTTTGTGTCTGACCGATTATCATAAAATGAACATACCACAGAGCTTTGCTATTTCTTAAAAATGTAAATGCAGAAAATGAAATTTTTGTGGAATGTCAGATTCAGGCTGTTTCCTGCCATTTACAAATGCTAGGCTCATTTTCCTATGAAACCATGGAAATTGAGGCAGTTAGATCACAAAATAGAATGTCCTCATAGGCTATTCCTGCATAGAGGGCCACTGACAATTTTATGGCCTTGGATCCAGAAATAAACACCATTCAGTGACTGTTTGTACAGTCAGGCCATTAAGTGCAATGATTTGTATGTCCTCAAGAGAGCCCTTAAACTACAGTGCCTTGTGTTTGCAGCAGTTTGGCAGTTGTATTTTTCTTTTAATCCTGCAGTTCACTGGCCAATAAAATGTGTGTAGGGCACAATTGAAAGAAAGCAGTGCTACTGTAGGGTTCCAGGTAGTCTCTGGGAGATGAGTCCTGCATGTAAAGAATGTTGAATGCTCATCTCTTTTGCTTTATTAAAGCAAATTTCTTCCTGGTTGACGATGCTTACCCTGTTTTGACCCCTCTGTGTGTGCTCTGAAACTTTAGCCAACACACTTAGATAGTTATCTTTAATACTTCGTTTTTTTTTCTTTAATACTTCTTAAGAGGATTTTTAAAAGTAAAACCATGTAAAGATAAAAATAGTTCTGATAATAATAATGTAATCAACTGTCTGAGATATTATCATTATTTACCTTGGAGTTTTCTTAAGCAACCATATATATTTTCCAGCACAAATATTTTTTAAAAATGATGTTCAGTGAGCATCCCTACATAAAAATTGGTAAGTTCTTTCTCTAGTTAAATGTGGAAATTATGTTTTAGCCCTATCTAACCTATGTTTATCCTATTCCGAATGCCTTGTTTTATGTATGTAATTTGTTAATTTGGGGCATTTGTTTTGTAGGTATAGACCTTTTTGTATTTGCTTATATGATTGCAAATATTTCACTTTAAAACTTTCTCAATAAATTTGTATAGAACTTTTTTCTATTTCTTGCTGAAAAAATGCTGGATGCCTACTTTACATATTACTCAAGGAATGCCTTTTAATTATTAATTCATTCATTCATTGCAATTCTGAGTCTTGCAATGTTTTTGCTTTTTGAGTACCTTGTGTCCTAATTTTTGAATGCCTTCAGTATCATCTGATGAGCTATGGTGGAAGTCAGGAAAATTGAAGACTCTTTTTGATGGAAAAAGTTGGGGTCCAGGCTGAAGAACAACTTTCTGTATCATTATTCCTCTTCCTTCCTTTTCTAGTCCCAAACAACTGAAGCTCAAGAAGATATTTCTGATTTAAAATTATAATATGTACCTGGCACCCAAGTTTACAGATATATAGCACCTTGCACACAGTAGGAATCTAACTCAAGTGCTGATTTTATATGTGAATATATTTACAAAATTACAAATTCAAAATGCATTCAGTCTTTTTATTAAATACCAATTATATATTAGGAACTGTGTGAGGCTCTAAGGATGCAAAAGTAAGACTATGGCTCAAAGAACACAATTTCATTTGATCTTAGCCAAAAGGCTGAGAAGCGATAAAGAACTCACTTTCTGGTGGGAAGAGAGATAGATATGCAGGGCACCCATAAAGTCCATGTGTGATTAAAAATAGTTGATTATAGACTATGTTTGTCTATTTTAAATTGCACATGAAGTTTATGGATGCCCTGTATAAGACAGTTACATAACTGCAAAGCAGAATATCAAGTGTCAAAATACAGACACATACAGTCAGTGGCTTTATAATTTTAAACCCTACTCTTTTATTGGATGTCAAAAAGAAAACAAAAATCATGTTTATGAAAAGGGCTACATAACTAAGAAACAAGGTAAAAGAAGACACTGAGTGTGGGTGGAGAGGAGTATTTTATAAAAATGAAGTGATCGAATGAATATACCTGCCAGTGTCTGTTAAATGCAAATGTTAAGAAATAGGTAGAAAATCATACAGTACAAGGATTCTGCAGCCAGAAAACACAAATACTAGTACATCTCAAGATCATCGGGTAACCGTAAAATAAGTGGAAGTTTGATGTGGAAATACAAAAACTTAACTTAGATTATAAGACATAGCAAAATTAATTGATGTTTCCATTCTTACTCTGGTATTTAAATTTTAGGGACTCTGATTGGGACATGTGTTTACAGCATTTTTTGAGCAAGTACCATGTATAAAACATAGATGCATGTGTAAATATTGGCACCTATAATACAAGTGATGTGCTTTCTTTTTTCTTGATAGAATCAATATGCTATGGCCATTAGTGGAGATTTTCCCCATTGTTCAGTCATAATTTTGTTTTAATTTTCATGCATTCAAAGTGAAGCCTCTGTTCACCTTGAGATGTGTAACCTACTTTGTACTACGTTACGTTCACCCTCTTTCCTGAAAGATCCTTTCCCAATCCCTGTGTCATCCTGTAAATCTTGATGTTCCTTACACATTTATGTTTGTCTCCCTGCCTCCTGCACCCCTCATTCATTCAGTGCTGCTTCAGCAGGGCCACACTCTGGAGTCGACTCATATATTGGCTCTGAAAATCTCAAATGATGCATTTGAGCTTCCCTTAAATGTACTTGCCTGTCATGTGTAGCCCTTAAACAGCATGTCATATGAGGAAATCATACATAGTTTATTTAAAAGCCCCTCAGCTGCCTTGCGGCAATAAACAAGCACGAGCAGCTAAATCGTTGAGCACCTCTGTTGTTTGCTACAAATCATAACATCAAATACAGCATTAGGCACACTGAGCAGCACCCCAAAAGCAATTTATGCAGATGAACCCCAGCTAGTAACATAAGGAGCACTATCTCTGCCTGCCTTGCTGGAATTTAGATTGGGCTAGGAATGAGGGAACCAGAATTGAAGGAGAGCTCCAATCTCCAACAGCTTTACTAGGGTATAATTACAGCAGGTATGCGTGTATAGATCGTCTCCATCATGTTTAATATTTTCCAAGTGCAATCACAATTGCTCTGTTCAAGAGTAGAAAAATGGATACAACAGAGTTACTAGAGATAAGGTTAGACCCAGGAATTATAATTTTCCATAAATGATAAACAAAACAATGACATTGATGAAAAGAACTTTCTAGACCCCTTGGAGTTATAATATTGAACTGAAAGTGAGATGATTTTACCAACTTTTACCAATTCAAGTAATATACATCCAGATGTATTATAGTTGTACAAATGACAGCTACTAAGCTAGTATAAAAATCAGCAGAATTTTAGGCTACTCTTGAATTGAAAGATATTAGAATTTTATCTTGCCAGGTTAAGATATAAGAGGAAAGGCTGACCTAGCCCTGGTAATGCAGTTAATTAGAGCGCTCCATCAGTGTCAATTGCTCAAGGTCTACTTAAAAATCAGGTATCTTTACAAGTAGTAACCAGAAGTGATGTGGGCATAAGAGAAGAGGTGTGAAAATATGTTTAGAAGGGTGAAGTGGCAGCAAGGTTCTGAAGTCACAGTAGCTTGGAATCAATACCAATCAATTTTGAGATAAAAGAGAAGCTAGTCGTGTCTGATGCAGTAGGTAAGATGTCATATCATGTACAAGTGAGTTCTTGCTGTCACAGCACAAGGCTTCACCTATGTTCTTTCATAAGACATATTAGATTCAAGTAGTGGAAGAAAACATACTATTGGAGTGAGGAGGGGGTATGCCAGCAGGGCAATGGAAATAAGCTGGTGTATGAAAAAGCAAAGCATCACGGGGGATATTATGCAAACATATTTTTCAGGAAGCAGAACAGAGTTCTGTAACTGGAGCTCACTTTAAGAGAAAATTCTTCATTCAGATATCCTGTAAACTCTATAACCCAGGAGTATTTAATTTCTTACACTTAAAAAATAGAATTTAGAAATGCTCCAACATATTAAAAATTTGAGCTTCCTCTACTGTTTTTTAAGTAAGGAAAGAAACACATTTCCAAAGCATGTTGTTAGACTAGCTGTACTGAAGACATGACTAAGATTAAAACTGTAAGTCCCTTTCTTTGCTGTTTAAACATGAAAAGATTTTCACCCAGGAATGCAGGACATATTCTAATGTTGACATGCAGGATTATAAAATTTTGCTGAAGTTGTTTGCAGTATGAGCCAAGGTTATGGTTTGATTCATGCTGGTTTTCCTTTTTGCCTAAAAGAGACATCAAAGGTGGGAGGCACCTGTGGCTCAAAGGAGTGGGGTGCCAGCCCCATATGCTCGAGGTGGCAGGTTCAAACCCAGCCCCAGCCAAAAGCTGCAAAAAAAAAAGAGAGAGAGAGAGAGAGACATCAAAGGTTACAATAGCTCCTTCCTCCTTTCCTTCCTTCTTTCCTTTCTTGTTCTAAAATCAACATCCTGCAAAATTCAGTTAAGGTATTTTTTAAATTATAGTGTTATTATTCATAAACATAGACTTATTACATCTTCGAGTTTCTCCAATAATTCTTTTGGTAGAACAGGAAGTGTTCTGAGGAATATGTATAACTTCCATCTAATACTTATTTATTGAGCACACATTTGTATTTAATTACAGGGACTACAGAAGGATGACTTGCTACTAGATAAGCTCAGAAGACAGAGCATGAAATCAGTGAAGATTATACTCTAGCCTTAAAATCTAAGGACATCCGTTTGCTGTGTTTTGGACTTGTTAAGAACTTTCTTCTTTCTAATTTCTCCTTTTTGATGGGGATGTCTGTCCTATACCTGTACCACCATTGTATTTTAGAAGCCCATACTTGTCTGGTTCCATGGGTTTACAGTTGAAGGGGAAATTTGCCTCAGGTTGATTGACACCTCAAGTATCACATATACCTGATTTAGAATTATATTTAGATGAGGCTTTGAACTTAAAATTGATGCTGGAATGGATTAACATTTTTGGGACTATTGGGATAAGGATGAATGCATTTTTGAATGTGAAAAGCACAAGTTTGGGGGTCCAGAGGATAGCGTAGTTATAGACTTAATTGTGTCCCCCACTAATTCCCATTGTGACTATATTTGAAGATAGGGCCTTGAAGGACGAAATTAAGGTTAAATGAGGTTGTAAGGGTAGGGTCCTAAACCAATATCACTGGTATCCTCATAAGAAAAGGAAGACACACCAGAGATGTACACACACAGAGAAAAGGCCATATGAAAAGATGGACATCTGCAAGCCAAAGAGAGAGAACTCAGGGGAAAGAGGACCTTCTGATATGTTGACCTTGGCCTTCCCATCTCCCACACTACAAGAAATAAATTGATTTTCTTTATTCTTGTCTGTGGAATCTTGTTATGACATCCCTAGTATATTACTATATTCTGAAACATGAAGAGAGGAAGGCAGATTGGCTAGGGACCTTGGGACCCAAGGAAAAACGTGGTGCAGTTGGCAACCTATGAATGCCGGAGGATTCAGACAAAGAATCTCCAACAAAAGCCTACTGTCTCTAGATAAAGGACCAGGAAAGGGCCAGTCTTAACTTTTCTAAATATAGAAAACTTTTCAAATAACTACTCTATTCCAGCCAAGGCTTGTGGAAACATAGCCTTCCACCTTTACTGGACTGTAAGAAGGTGGAGTGGGAAGATAGGACATTAATTTCCAGCAATAAGATGGCATCTTGAGTCCTCTCTAGTGGGGCGATATCAGAGGAGGCCAGGTGGAGAGTTAGGCCACTACTATCACCCAGTGGTAGCAAGGCCACAACACAGTGCTATCAGTGTACGTCACATGGGATGAAGCAACAAGAAGCTACTAACTCTTTTCTAATAAGGTGATCTCAGCTGACGCTTACCAGGAGCCAGTACACTTACCCCTACCAAGCAGTAAAGAGGAGCCTGTTTTCGTATCGGGTGTCAAGTGTGGAAATCGACTTCTGCCCCACGTGACAATAATGAGTTGGAACTTCCCTTTTCTCTGCCAGAGCAGCCTAAGAGGAAGTCAAGTAAAACTGAAGATTCAAGTATCATCCGAAGTATTATAACATAATACCTAAAATAATAATTTTTAAGTTATAAAAAAACCACACATCATACGAATAATAAGGAAAATATCCATATAAATGAAAAGAAAAGAAACAAAAATTTTCAAACTAAAAAATATAATAGGAATAGGGCGGCACCTGTGGCTCAAAGGAGTAGGTTGCCAGATCTATATACCGGAGGTGGTGGGTTCAAACCCAGCCCCAGCCAAAAAAAAAAAAAAAAACATATAATAGGAATAAATAAGTTCAATGTAAGTACTCAAAAGCATACCAAAGGGCACAAAGGAAACTATCAGTAAACTTAAAGAAAAGTAAAAATTATTTTTTTTTACTTTTCAAACAACAAAGTAAAAAATAGACTGAGAGAAAAACAAACAAAAAACCCAAACCCTCAGGACCTGCAGGATCAGAGCAACAAATCTAACATTTATATCAAGAGTCTGAAAAAAGAGAGAGGGGAGACCTAAAGAATTCGTTGAAAAAATAAATATGGAAAACTTTCCAAATTTGTCAAGAGACATAAATCAACAGATTCGGGAAGCTGAATGAATACCTGAAAAAATATACCCACAGTATCTGTACAGAGGCATACCATTGTCAAACTTCAGAAAACTAAAGAAAAAAATTTGAAAAGAGCAATAGAGAAATGATACATTATCTATGGGGAAAAACAATTTGAATAATAGACAGCAGATCAAAATCATAAAGCTCAATATTTTTCAAGTGCTGAAAGAAAAGAATTGCTAACTCAGATTTCTCATATGCAAGGAATATAACCTTCAGAAATGATAGGGAAATTAATACATTCTCAAATAAGGGAAAACTGAAAGAATTTGTTACCAGCCAATCTGTTTTTACAGAGTTGTCAAAGGAGTTCTCTAAAAAACAACAAATAAATGATACACACACATATATATGTAACTATATATGCATACCCCCCACACAGGGTGTCCATAAAATTTGTGTGCAATTTACTTTGTTAAACTATTTTAAATTGCACACAAACTTTATGTCCACTCTGTGTAATAGAAAGATTCTTGGAATATCAGCAACAAAGCAAAGCAAAAAAAAGAGTAAAAATATAGGTAAATATAATACATTTTACTTTTCTCTTAAATTATCTAAATTATGTGTGACAGTTGAAGCAAATATTATACCCCTGTTGTGGTTCTAAATGTACATGGATGATATATGTAAATAATTGTAAAGAAGGGAAATAAAAGAATTTAAAGGGGAATATATTTCTGTACGTGAACTGATACAATATTGATACTCATAAACTCTGTTAAGTTATGTATATAAAACCTAGAACATCTATAAAATATATACAAAGAGATTTACCCAAAACACTGGAGATAAATCACAACAGAGTTCTAAATTGTGCTCGTTACTCACACTAAAATAGAAAAAAGAAAAGAGTAAAACAAAGAAAACACAAAAAAAGAAATAGAGGATTTTAGCCCTAACACATTAATAATTACATTAATTATGAATAGATTGAATGAACCACTTAAAAAACAGATATGTGAACAGTGAATTGCAAAAATGTGACCCAAATACAAGAATATCACTCTAAATTGAATGTTATTGGTAGGTTAAAAATAAACAATTAAAACAATCCTGCAAACATTAATAAAATAATTATTTTATCTGATACTAACTTAGCCTAAAATGGGTCATATTCTGGGTCATAAAGCAAATCTCAAGAAATTTAAAAGACCTGAAATCCAAAGAGAAAACATAATAAACTGAATGAAAACTATAACATAACAAAAAATTTAGGACACAGCTAAACTGTGCTGAGAAAAAATTCATAGCAGTCAATTATGACATTAAAAAAGAGAAAGTCTTAGATTTTCTCAAACCTAATCTTCCACAAAACACAAATCCTACAAAAGAAATTTTAAAAAAATCAGAGTACAAAGCAATAAATTAAAAACATAAAGAAGAAAAATGAATGAAACAAAATTATATAAAACATCTTTTCTAAACACAGTGGTATGAAACTAGAAGTCAGTAACCCAGGGAAAATTTTTAAATATGTGGAAATTAAACAATACATTCCCAAACAACCAATGAGTAAAAGGAAAAGATCAAATGGAAATCAGGAAGTATCTTGAGTCCAATGAAAATGAAAGCACAACATACTAAAACTTACGAGATGCAAAAGAATCAGTTTTAAGAGAGAAATCCATCCCTCTACCTAACTTCATACTTTAAGGAACTAGGAAAAAACAAAGCCAAAAGTCAGCAGCAGGGGAGACTAAAGCAGAAATTAATGAAATAGAGAATAGAAAAACAAAGAAAAGATAAAACTAAGAGTTGGGTTTTGGAAAAGATAAAATTAACAAAACTTTAGCTAGATAAAGAGTGATGTCTTAAATATATAAAAGTATCAATGAACAAGGAGTTATTACAATTGATACCATAGCAATGCAAGGGGTCCTAAATGACCATTATGAGCAATTATATGTGAATAAATTGGATAACCCATATGCCCATAGCTTATAATAAATCTTTTCTTCTTTATCTCTTTCACATCTCTTTCTCTACTGCCCTCATATTTGTTTATATACTTATGTGCACACATATCCTTTTGGTTCTGTATCTCTGGAGAACTCTGACTAATACAAGTATACATATAGCCTATTTTCTGAGTGTTATGGGTCCAAGAATTACATATTCTCCCTTCACAGTTGATTCGTACTTTGGCTATGTATAGAATTTTAGAGTAGCATTTTCCCCCAAGACTTTGAAGGGACTTCGCCGTGGTCTTCTAACTTTCAGTAATACTTGGAAAAGTTTAACTTCCTCCTGATTCCCAATGCTGTAAGTGTCTTGTGATGGTAATGGCAATGATTTGTTTTTATTTACAATCTTATAGGGCTATGTCTTAATTTATGTTTCTCTGAAATATCATGATGCTGTGTCTTTGTGTGAATTGACTTTTATCTGCTGTCCTGGGCACTGGAGAGGCATTTTCAATATAGTATTTCATGTTCCTCAATTATGAAAATTTTCTTATGCTACTTGTCTCCTTCCATTTTCTCAGTCCCCTGAGTAAGGCTTGTAAATTATTGGTGTGATTACGCATGGTAAATGGATATCACGAAAACACTAAGAATTCTTAAAGCTTGAGGCGGGGGGGGGGGGGGGGGACATGCCTTCTATTCATATATCCATAGTCAAAGCAAATCATATGAGCAAAGCAAACAATATGAGCAAGGGGTAAAATTAATAATCCTCTCATCAGGAATGGGCCTGGCGGAGGAGGCAGGTGAATATTTTGACAATATCATCTACTAGAGTTAGTGCCTATTTGCGTTTAAGAGTGATTCTTAGCTCCGTAGGCACATTCAGGGTAGCTGATAGCTTGGTGGGTTTCACCATCTAGTCATTGAATTGTGGGGGTAAATTTAAAAGTAGGGCACTCACAAATTATGATGTAGATACATTTTCCCTGTGGTTATCTAGTTTCTTTAGAAAAGAATCCTTACTCCTGTGCTTGGGGGAGTTTTGCTTGGGTGTAGCTGTTCTAGGAGCAAAGGGTAGTTAAGCGTCCGTGTCTTCAATGAAATCTACTTCATTTACACATCTTAGTCCTGTTTTTCAACATATACAAGTCTCTGATTTTTAGGTCTCCCCTATTAAGTTTCTCCAGAGTATAAACCTTTGTTTTGCTTAGAGGCATTCAGCTGGCTAAATGGGATTGTAGAAGGATGTAGGTTTAAATCTTGCCTAAGTAAGTTTACAATTAATTACCCTACTTTTGGCGTGGCACTGACTCCTTTCACTAACCAAGAACTAGTGTCTTGAAGCCCTGAACTTTTAGAAAGTCCCCTGCTACGCTGCGTCTTACTTTGTCATCGGTATTCTTCTCACCGTGCACTCGAGGTTTTATTTTTTCCAGCCAGCCGGACCTCTTATCACTTTTCTATTTGCTTTCCAACTGATCTGCCATTGTCTCCACTTATGTAATCTTTGTCCTTGTGGGTTTACACCATTTTATATTCTTCAGTGTCATTTTAGTGGCCATTTGGGAGAAATCGGAGATAAGCACATGTGATTGAAAGTCAAAGTGTAAAGGTTTAAAAAGTCTAAAAGGGAGTGAGAAATGTTGAAGAATTTTGAAATACTTTGGAAGAAAAGGTACTAAAATGCTAGGACAGTCTTCGTATCAACTCTGAGACTTAAATAAAACTTGAGGATGATTCAAATAAACAACAAAGAAACAGAAAGGATATAAATTGGGATAAATAAGCAAAATTCCTTAAGATGATGAAATAGACATAATAGATGATAATGATCCACAAGCCATAATTAACATGGAGATGAAAAATATAATCAAATAAGTAAAAGCATATCTTAATAATAATCAACTGAGTTCTTAAGTGTTTATTTTTGCACAAGATATAACTACTTTAAAAAATATGTAATAAGATTTCCACCCAAGGGTAAAAAGCATGTTTGTTCATTTTTTAAATTTACACCACCTAACAGAGTGCCTGGAATGTAATTCAATTACTGTTGCTTGAAGCCTTAATGCCTTCATGATTTAATATTCTTGAGGGTCACAATACCCATTTAGTAATTTTAATTCAGAAAATTTGTGAAATAGGAATCTGGCATGTGGGGTTACCTAGGCAGCTTATTAAAACACAACATAGACTATATTTGCTAAAGGACATCATGCTCAGGGAAATAATGATGATATTTACATGAGTCTTCCATTTGCAAAACATTTGATATTGCTTCTGAAATTGCTCAAATGTATGCTTTGTACAATAATTACAGTCAGAATTTGAGGTAGAATCACTTGTATAAAGAAGGTATTAAGTTTTATAAAACTTGAACAAAGTTAAGAGAACTTAAAATAATCGTGTGTGGTGTTGTGGGCATATGAGTTCTTTCAGAAATACATACGTGTATTGAGCACCTATGTTCCAGAACATGGATGTGTTTTAGGTATGTATCAGTGAATAAAAGAGGGAGAAATCCCTTTCCTAACATAGCTTATACAATAGCAGTGGTAGAGAAGTAATGAACACCAAATCAATAAAAATATATAGCATATTGAGTGGTTATCAAATTTATGGGAAAAAAAAGCAGGAAATATACAGGTGGAAAATGCACCTGAAAAGTTGGAAGTTGAGTAAAACCTGAACTTGATGGTGAGGGAAGTGTGTTTCTAAAATAGCCAACAGCAAATCCAAAAGGTATAAGGTGCTATGGGTGTTGTATTTTTTGAGGAACTAAGATTAGGGTATGAGTAAGGAAGAAAAGGAGAGGATAAGGAAGAAAAGAACATGATAAGGAAGGTGGATGATTGACAGGGAAGCAGGTAGTATACCATGGAATACATTCAACTAGGAATCTGCATCTTCTCTATTTACCTGGATGGGTTTGGAGAACGTTTTCCTTTCTAAAGTATCTCCAGAATGGAAAATGAAGCATCCCATATACTCAATACTAAGGTAAAACAAGTAGATCAACAACTATAGGCCCACACATGAGGAAAACACAATTAGGTTCAAGAAGAGGGGAGTGTGTTTGGTAAGTTCCTACCTAATGGGTACAATGTGGGGATATATGACATATTTCCTCTGTGAAGAACTGAACTGCAACCCAGACTTTACCTTACAAATGTGCAAAATGTAACCTAATCATATGTACTCTCATATTAATCCAAAATCCAAAGTCCAAAAATAAATTAAAAAACAAAAAAAAAGGAGAAGTTAATATAACTAAAAAAAGGGGTGGTATCTATACAGCTAAGTGTGCTCAGTTATCCTCTGCCATTGTTGCATGAGGTTGGGCATCTAAATTCATGGGTTGAGCTTCTGCCTGATAGTTGGAATTTTCATTTCTAAGTCTTTACGTATATAAATAAATAAATCCCTAAATCATTATATATGATATAATATATATTACATATATATATATATGTTAAAAAAATAAAAACTTGAGATCATTCAAAGGACTTTGGCTTTTACTATGAGCAAGCTGAAAAGCCAATAAGGGTTTTGAGTAGGGGAGTAAAAGTTCAAGAAGAATTGTATTTGAGTTAACTCTACGTTCTGATAATCATTAGGCAGGCTTGTAAATCTCCAGTGAGTAAATAAAAGCCAGCTGGGCTGTTCCTATGCATGTTTGGGGTTGAGTTTCTATTCTTATCATTAAATTTGTTCACTGTGGAAGATTAATTGCATGAAAGACATCAAGATTTTCAACCCAGCCCATATCCAATCCCATAAACCTCCCTGACTCATCGAGTGTGACCACTTGACTTACCTTTGGCCACATGATTGAAAAATGAGTTCATTTATTTATAAAATCTATAAATATTGTACCATAAAATTGAAAGGCCAAATAAGAACAAACTATGTTATTATCTCCAAAGATCCCAAAATATGTTTAATAAAAGGCAAACATAGTTTTTTTAAACAAAATCCTTTATAACATATGGATATAAATACAAACATTACCCAACATAATGAAAGATATTATATTTAAGCTAAGACAGTACATATATTTACTGTGACTTTCTTGCTAAAATTAGGGTGAGTTCAGGACTTAGAGTAGTCAGAATTCTAAAACGGCCTTCAAGCTTCATTCTCCTGCTTCATACACCTTGTATAATCCCTTGCCTGTGAGTGCAGGTCTAACGAAGTGATGGACTGTTGCTCACATACTTAAATTATGAATTAATTGACTTTGGATTGATAAAAAGGGGAATTATGCCGGTGGGCCTGATCTGTATGATTTATGAAACTGAGAGATGCATACCTATTGTTGTAAATGTTAATTTATTATGCAGAAATAGGAAACCAACACAGACTGCATAATACCATCATTGGAAGATAACACAATGAAAAGCAAGATAATACAGTTATCAAAGAAAAATGCTGTGATATTTAACTGAAAGTTATTTGAAGTGAACTAATATGGATTTTACACACCCAAACATAATAATAAACCAGAAAAATACCCAATTCTTGCCAGCAATAAAATAATTCCAAATATATGTAAAACAAGCTAACAATAACATATTAGGTCTAAATTTAAGAAATTTATGTGACATTGTCTGCTTTTAGTATTATATACTCTTCCTACAATCTCTCAAGGTTCATTTCTTTCTTTCTTTTTTTGTTTTGTTTTGTTTTGTTTTGCAGTTTTTGGCCAGGGCCAGGTTTGAGTCTACCATCGCCAGAATATGGGGCTGGTGCCCTACTCCTTTGAGCCATAGGCGCCGCCCTCAAGCATCATTTTATCAGGGAAGACTTCCCTAAAGTTCATTAAATTCAAGTCAATATTTATTTATTTATTTATTTATCCCGAGACAGAGTTTCACTCTGTCACACTGGGTAGAGTACTGTGGTGTCATAGCTCAGCAACCTC
The DNA here is from genome assembly GCF_027406575.1 of Nycticebus coucang. Taxonomy (NCBI): domain Eukaryota; kingdom Metazoa; phylum Chordata; class Mammalia; order Primates; family Lorisidae; genus Nycticebus; species Nycticebus coucang. Next base: position 52,897,678 of record NC_069781.1, on the reverse strand, counting down.
AAACTCCTGGGCTCAAGTCATCTTTTTGTCTCAGCCTCCTGAGTAGCTGGGACTATAGGGGGCTGCCACAACACCTGGTTAGTTTTTCCATTTTTAGTAGAGATGGACTCTCTTACTCAGGCTGGTCTGAAATTCCTAATCTCTAGCAATCCTCCTGCCTCAGCCTCCCAGAGTGCTAGGATTATAGGCGTGCGCCTTCACACATGGACTGAAGTCAGTCTTTACATGTTCTTGGTGCTTTACATACCCTCTCTTTACTTATGATTTTAAAAGTGATGTCTTTATATCCTTTTTTTCTTTTATTATTATCTATTTTCTCTAAAAAAAGACATGAAACTCTCTCTTCTGGTTTAATGTTTTTCTTCAGAACCTCTGTAGGACATAGTTCTCAAAAAATGTTACAAGTGTTTATAAATGATGATGTAAGATGGTATGTATAGCTATTAATTATTTCTGAGTTAGTTTGTAATTTCAATAAAATATCAGTCAATGATAGCATGGGTAACCTCTAGTAGAAACCTTTAATTATATAGTATAATCAACGAAAGGTGAAATAAAGAAAGATTATTAAAATATGTATGTATCTATGTTGTTTCTGTATTTATTGCATTGCCAAGTTAATTTCTGAATTATAGTGTATTAATTTTTGTAATTAAATAAAGGCAGTGTGGCAATGAATCAATTACAATGTGATTTTATTAACATCTAAATAAATATAAGAAAATACATGAATATTCAGTCAGGAAAAGATAAAATCTAGAATATCAAAGGTGGGACAATACCTTTAATTATCTTTAATTGACATCTATGAATCTTATTCCACTGGGATATAATAGATATTTATGTAATCAAATAAATCAAGGATATTACTTGTAAAGAGATCATAATCCTTTATAATTATGTATAACTATATATTAGTGTTAGTTCTCACTCTATTTAATTATTTATTGAACATATAGAACACAGCAATAGGTAGAACTTTTAGTGGTGGTATATCTAGAAAAATTCATCACTGGGACAATTTATTAAGGAAAAATGCCTTTTTTAAAGGACTGAAACATCAGTTGTATTACCTGCTATGTCTAAGGATGGGCACATTTGTACCCAACTGCGTTATATTGCCCACTGCAAAGAAAAAAGCTGAGACAGTAAAAATTGCAACAGAGAGTTTATTTTGTAGGGAGCCATGCAAGGAGATGGGAGAAATTTCTCAAAACTGTCTCTTCAAGAATTTTTAAGGATGAATTTGGTGGATAAGGAACTAAAGCTTGCTGATTGGTTGGTTGGGTTTGGAGTGAAATCAGACGGGTGTAGAAATTGTCTTCTTGTGTTGAGGCAGTTTCTGGGTATGACCCACTTGTTCACCCTTTGGTATGGGCCACTGGTCTAGTTGAGCCATTTGGTCCACCAGAATGCAGGGTCCCAAGTATATTTCAAAGACCAACCTTAGGTCTCACAATGATGATGTTATCTTTGGCCACCATTAAGAAAGCCACAATCTTATGACTGTCAGTTATATTACTCCTGACTTGCAAGCAGTTACAGGCAATGAAGCTAGGAAACAATGGCTGGTTATTTTTTAACTATTTCTGTATCTCTGCGGATTTCCCACCTTGCAGCCTTTTCTTAGTTTTATAAAGGGCAGTTTCAGGTAGAGCTAATGAACAGGGAAAGAAAAATCTTATAAAACATTAAAAGAGACAAGAAATAATGGTAAGGAGGATATTTCCTCATAAGAATAAAGAACAAAAAAAGTAAAAGCAAAATGAAGGAGAGCAAAAAGGAAGTAAAAACAAAAACAATAGCTAAGAAAAAAATGAGAGATGAAAAATTAATCACAGGAAGGAGGAGAAATGGAAACATCCACTTATGAGGAAAGGGAAAATGTTCACTATAGGAGAAACATTAATTTGTCAGAGAAAGTAGAAAAATAGAGTAAAAAAGATAAATGAGAAGATAGGGATAAACATAAAAGCAGTAGGGAAGGCACAGTCAAAAGGTGAAGGAACTGAATGACGTGGAAGGTAAAAAAAATGATTAGAAGAAACTGAAAGTCTGAGAATATGAAAGAAGCACACGTAGGAAACAGAACGAGAGAAGAGGAAGAACGGAGAGTGAGCAGGCCGAGAGGAGAGAAACTGCCTTCAGGAGATACAGAAGACGGAACAAGAACAAAAATGGAAGTGGATGACTACAAGTCAATTGTAGGATATTAGAGTATGCGTGAGACTGATATTTCTAAGCAATCATTGTGGAAGCAAACCCATGTCGTTAAGATTCTTATTCTACTAGAAGCACCAGGCATTCATGTAACCACATGAACTGAGGTATTATCCTTCAAATGATCATACCCCCTTTTATAATAACATATATATAAACATTAGTGAGAATTCTCACTATATTTAATCAATTATTAAATACAGAGAGCAGACCAACAAACAAATGTAAATAATGACACATTTGATATTGTCATGTGTGCACCCGTGTGCACGTGTGTGTTCACAGATGGGCATTTGTGCATGTGTATGTGGTCCTGATTCCCCTCCCCTTTTATCCCAGCTCTGTTAGGGGGAACTCAGTGTGAGCCCACTTCACAGTGAGAGAAACTGATGATTAATGAGGGAGAGTGTTTTAAAATCTCAGGTTCTTCGTGATCACTAAATTGTAACACTGCAGGGAACGACAGCACACCTGTGTCAGTACTACCTAAAATGAAAAATGAGAAGGGGGTTGCTTTTTCTCCTTTGCCTTTCCACAAAGGAGGAAAATCTTTCAAATGTTGATGGGGATCTTGGCATCTGGTGCTAAGTCTCATAACTATTCCACATATACACTTCAGAATCTAATATTCTCTTTATATGGATGCCTGGGAACTTTTCTGCATCAAAGTGTTTATCAGTGATAAACTACAGTTAAAAAAATGTTTGTAAGTATTTTAAACATGGTTGTATGTACCTCTGCCAGGTTTCTATGGGTAGCTCACACACACTCAATCCTGCATAACACACGCTTAAACATAAAAATAAAACTCTGAGTATTGTTTCCATGAACACTGAAGTCCATGTTAATTCTACTAATGCGTCCTGTCTTTCTTAAGCATTTCTTCTATGTACCAATCCATTTTCACTGACTTTTTAATTTAGTCTTCAGTAATATGCAGCAATCTCATCAGAAAATACATTTAGCACATGGCTAAATTACTGGGTTGGAATTTCATTTTCTTTGGCATTTTGAGATAGTCTAAGTAAACTGATAGTAAATGCTTTGGGGACAATAGACCTCGTTTATCAGCGTGCAGCTTACCACTCAGTGTTAAATTATTTCTTGAAATGGTTAGTTGGAGAGGATAATATTGAAAAAAGAAGGATTAAATGTATTTGACTAAGCTATGAGTCCTAGCATACATTTTAAATTAGTATGCTCTGTATTATCATCCTTAATTTAGTTCAATCACAAATATACTGTGTTGTGAAATGGTACATTTTTTTAGAATAAATAGAGACCAGGACAGTGGAATTAGCTGACACTAACTAAATGGAGATTTCATGAATTTCTTTTTCTGTTTAAATGAGCTTCTAAGGATAAATGTAGAGGACTCTTTGGAAATAGACTGGCATGATTCAGAAATCTATGGAAGCTCATCAACTTATTATGGGGTTATGTCCTGATAAACTCATCATAAGTTGAAAATAACTAAAATTAAAAATGCATTTAATACACATAGTCCATCAAATATCATTGCTTAGCTTTGCTTACCTTAACAGTGCTCAGAACAATTTCCTTAGCCTAAAGTTGGGCAAAATCAGCTACCACAAAGCCTATTTGATAAACAAGTGTTGAATAGCTCGTGTAATCTCTTGACTACTGCGCTTAAAGTGAAAAAAAGAATGGATGTACGGGTTCTCAAAGTACCGCTTTTACAGAATGTGTATTTCTAATGGGCCATTCAAAGTTGAAATATTGTAAGTGGGAAACATTACTAGTCAGGGACCAACCATCTTCACTGTGACACATTTTGGAGACAAATTTGCAGTTTAAAAACCAAAAAGAACTAGTTGCAGAATTAAGGTGAAATGTTGGAGGCAGAAGGGCAGAGGGCGTGAGGGTGACATATGCCCAGAGACACATCTGAAGCCTCAGGTCCCACTTCAACACAGCCTTTCTTTTTCATTCCTGCTCTGCTTCCACATGAAAGAGGAAAGAGTGCCTCAAACCAATTTCAGTCTCCCAGTTTCAGTCTTTCATGAATATATGATCTTTCAGTCTTTCTAAAATATATGATCTTTTCCCATCGTATCTAACTCCTCCTTGATGTCTGACCTTTTTAAATGTTGTGATCCCTCAATATTCTTCTATAGAAAATTGCTGTTGGCTTGTAACACACCATTCCCCTTTTTTTCCTGTCCATTAGCAAAGCCACATAATATACTTGCAAGTCAATAACAATAATAAAACATTCATATATATGTCCATATCAGAATATTAAAGAAACTATGAAAAACAAAGCAACTATATAAATATGCAACACACCCAAAAATGGTAAAATTCTTTCCATTTCCCTCTTACAAAAATAATACTCTTAAAAGCATGTGAGAGGATGTACTATCCCTGTCTATTTTACCTAAATCAATATGACTTACTCTGTCTATACATTTCTGGCCAACTTTTAGCCAATTCAAAGTTATTATTTATATCCACACAGTGATAATATACAAATAAATCCCACAATCAGGCATATTGCTATATGGAGATGTTGTAAGGGGTTTTGAAGGATAAGCCAGTTGTTACCTGGGGAAACCAAGGAAATAGTTGCTAAATTTTCATGACACTGCACTTATTTTTAGCATAATTCATGGGGTCTCTTCATGGAAGAAGGACCACTCAGAAGGGTGATGGATGGTATTTGATACTCATTTGAGGAAGTTGCTTTGACCTCAAATGAAAGCACTGGGAATAGCAGAAAACAATGTTGTATATTATATTCAGGAGCTGAAGCACGTCTGTTGTGACATTTGATGACAGTAATGTGCCTTGGTACCGTACTATTTAATGTGTCATTCTCAGATCTTATGTTGCCATAACGACAGAATATGTGTGTTTAGTCAAAAGACAATCCACCCCGCCTCATTTTTTCTTTGATCTAAAGAACTTGCTTTTCTCTGAAGTTGTTCACAATATGGCATGATAAAGGAGCACAGGTAATAATTACAGAAACTTCATTAGAAAAAGAAAACATGTTTTAAATGAAATATTTAAGACCCTTGCCTTATGGCCTGGGACTGTTGAAGATGACTGAAGGGAGTCCTAGCTGTACCTGTCATAATGCCCTTTTCTCTTTATCAGAGACCAGCTAAAGAAACAAAGCTATGCCTTTCTTGATTGATCTATGTGACAGGGGCAAATGGTGTGTTTCCTTTTGTTTCTGCTTTTTCCTATGGAATGCCAGAGGCAGAAACCACTATGCTTCACTAGCAGCTCACGAGAAAATAGAACTTCTCCAGGGTTCACTGGCCCTGCAGTACCTGATTGATGTAGTCCCAAATGTACACAGGCTAACTTTCTTGAACCAAGCACTTCAGAGGATTAAGGGATGGAGGAAGAAGTATAGTGTATTCTGGCAATGGGAAAAGTACGTCTGTCATAGTTTGCTTTTGGTTATGCCATTTATATATTGCAGACAGAATTTTGTTGTCATTGTTAGCTATGGAATGACTATTTATGTGTGATTTTCATTATCTTGGTAGCTTAAAAGCATAGGTAATATAGCCAGACATCCCTCTATGATCCTCAGTTTCTTAGAAAATAAGGTGAATTTAATAAATATACCTCATAGCTTTTTTGGAGAAAATTATGTTAAATAAGTTATACAAATGTTTAAAAGACTACCTTGGTAAAACTTTAGGCATAATCAATGATAATTACTATAATTATATGTAGGTATGTAAAAGACTCCAAAGGGGCTCTTTGGGCTACTGCTGAGCTGATGACATATGTCCTTTACCCCCTGGAAGTCACCGTTTATCCTTTCCCTGTTATATACAAGAGGGCATCAAGTTTGCATTTGATAACCTTATTGCTAAGTATCACCCATGACCCAAACTAACACAACTATATGTTTTTTTTTTTTATTAAATCATAACTGTATACATTGATATGATCATGGGGCATCATACACTCGCTGCATAGACCATTTGACACATTTTTATCACAGTGGTTAACATAGCCTTTCCGGCGTTATCTCAGTTACTGTGCCAAAACCTTTACATTCTACATTTACCAAGTTTCGCAAATACCCCTGTAAGATGCACCACAGGTGTGATCCCACCGATCCCCCTCCCTTTACCCACCCCCTCTTTCCCACTTCCCCCTATTGTTAAGTTGTAACTGGGTTACAGCTTTCATGTGAGAGCCCCAAATTAGTTTCATAGTAGGGCTGAGTACATTGGGTACTTTTTCTTCCATTCTTGAGATACTTTACTAAGAAGAAGATGTTCCAGCTCCATCCATGTAAACATGAAAGAGGTAGTCTCCATCTTTCTTTAAGGCTGCATAGTATTCCATGGTGTACATATACCACAATTTATTAATCCATTCGTGGATCAACGGGCACTTGAGCTTTTTCCATGACTTAGCAATTATGAATTGGGCTGCAATAAACATTCTGGTACAAATATCTTTGTTATGTTGTGATTTTTGGTCTTCTGGGTATATGCCCAGCAGAGGTATTACAGGATTGAATGGCAGATCTATTTTTAGATCTCTGAGTGTTCTCCATATATCTTTCCAAAAGGAATGTATTAATTTGCATTCCCACCAGCAGTGCAGAAGTGTTCCCTTTTCTCCACATCCACGCCAACATCTCTGGTCTTGAGATTTTGTGATATAGGCTAGTCTTACTGGAGTTAGATGATATCTCAAAGTAGTTTTGATTTGCATTTCTCTGATGATTAAAGATGATGAGCATTTTTTCATATGTCTGAAGGCCGTGCGCCTGTCTTCTTCAGAGAAGTTTCTCTTCAAATCCCTTGCCCAGCCTGCGATGGGATCCCTTGTTTTTTTCTTGCTGATGCGTTTGAGTTCTCTGTGGATTCTGGTTATTAAACCTTTGTCTGAGATATACCCTGCAAATATCTTCTCCCATTCTGAGGGCTGTCCGCTTGCTTTGCTTACTGTGTTCTTAGCTGTGGTGAAGCTTTTTAGTTTGATCAAGTCCCTGTAGTGTATTTTTGAAGCTGCTTCAATTGCCCGGGGGGTTCTCCTCATGAAATACTCACCCAGACCAATTTCTTCAAGGGTTTTCCCTGCATTCTCCTGTAGTATTTTTATAGTTTCATGTCTTAAGTTTAAATCTTTAATCCAATGAGAGTCTATCTTAGTTAATGGTGAAAGGTGTGGGTCCAATTTCAGTCTTCTCCAGGTTGCCAGCCAGTTCACCCAGCACCATTTGTTAAATAGGGAATCTTTTCCCCACTGAATGTTTTTAATTGGCTTGTCAAAAATCAAATAGCGGTAAGTAGCTGGATTCATCTCTTGGTTCTCTATTCTGTTCCAGATATCTACTTCTCTGTTTTTGTGCCAATACCATGCTGTTTTGATCACTATCGATTTGTAGTAAAGTTTGAGGTCTGGTAGTGTGATTCCTCCTGTTTTGTTTTTATTTCTGAGTAATGTCTTGGCTATTCGAGGTGTTAAGAGGCACTGTGCAAGGTGTTTAATACTCTGTAGCATTTAATATAGTGATATTGGTCTGGGAAATATATAAGCCATTCATACATATATTTTCCACCTTTGAAAAAAATCACATTTTCAGTATCAAATAGGTATATATATTTAATATTTGATATGAATATCTTATCATACCATTTCTCAAATTTATCAGTGCATCAGTGTCACCATGAAAAGGATTACAAATATAGGCCCATGAACACTCCTATGTTGTGTTCTGATTTAGTAAGACAAGGTGGGACCGCAAACCTGCATTTTGATAACTTCTAAGACTATTTTGATATACGATCTAATTTTCAAATTAGAGTTCTGTAGTAGTTCCAGTATTTAAATTTACATTAACTTTGTGGCTAAAACACACACATGCACACACACCCTAAACTACTTGTCCAACTTTGTACTTTTGTTTTCTTTCTTTCCATATATTCAGAGCAATGATAAGAAAAGAGACAATATGATAACCTATGTGACAAAACATAGGATGTCATATTTTTTTTTATAATTGGAAGATTATGTCAGAAAAAAATGTTGACCTGAAAGAAAAAGATTCCATAATGCTTTGAAAAATTATCATTACCTTATCCATGTAAGTATAAAAAGCATTGGATTTAATTTTTGCAAATTTTTGTTTCCTCCAGACCTTAAGTATTGAAACATCTTAAAAACTGTGGTGTCTTCAGATTTATGTCAGCCTAAAGCAAGGACTATAGTTTATCATTGGAGCCTATTTTTGTATTTCTATTTATGGGGTTGGCCATCATTTTAATGTTAAGTAATTAATGAGATATGAAGAGTGAAATCATTTTGGAACCTTAAATCATTTAAAGTCTATTCAGTATTATTATATCTTTGACAGGGGGAAATAAAATACATGATGAAAACAAGAATTATAACCTCATCTAAATCAATTTAATAATGTTTTTAAAATATCACTTGTATCAACTCAATAGCCCTCCCTAACAATTGTCAGTTTCAATATACAGGTGACTAATCCAACTGTATGGTATTCTATGTGATTCCTCAGATGCAGCTGACAGGACTGAAAAATATGTGACATATGTGGGATTATTTCTCATATGTCTAACATGGTCCTGCATAATAAATTTGGCTTAGTGATTGCATTTTTTCTAAATATTTTTCCTTTAAATTTTAGCTGCTATAGACTCTGACTCTCTCTCTCTCTTTTTTTTTGAGACAAAGTCTCAAGCTGTCACCCTGGGTAAAGTGCCATGGCATCACAGCTCACAGCAACCTCCAGCTCTTGGGCTCAAATGATCTTCTTGACTCAGTTTTTCTATTTTTAATAGAGACAGGGTCTCTCTCTTGCTGATGCTGGTTTTAAACTTGTGAGCTCAAGCAATCCACCTGTCTTGGCCTCCCAGAGTGCTAGCATTATAGGTGTGAGGCACTGCACCCAGAATATCTCTTTTTTTTTTTTTTTTTTTTGATTGTTGTTCAGTTTCAATTAACTGGCCAAATCCTATCTAATCTGGTGGAAGATTCAACTAGTAACAATGCTAATCAAAGTTCACAAATAAGCATTTATGTTTTCTGGAGACGTAAGTATATTCCATTTTGCTTGTTTATAGCAGATGGTTCATGAAGTTGTTTAAAAGATTTTCTCCCGCTTACAAGAGTGAAAGACTACATGACAATTTTTTAGGCATCTCCATCCCCTCAAGACACTTGCACATTTTCATGCATTCTACCTGTTTTCAGTATGGGTGCTGGTATGTCCTCTATTTTTCCCTGAATTGACTTAGTTAAAATCCTGGTATTAAAAACTGTATTATTTATATTCTTATAAAATAAAAGAACTCCAAGTAACAATGAACATACAGTCCTTATTCTTCATTTTGTCATAGCAACTATATCTGAGAAATAGAGAATGTACAAAAATAATACAAAATAGGGGAGTTAAATTATTGCCTTTTACTCTACCATCTGTGTTGATCTTGGCCTAGTTCTTGCCACACTAAGACTTTGTTCCCTAATATATAAATGGTAAATGGGAATAAAGATGCTTACCCATAGCTATGAGTTTAAAATAAGACAACTTAGTAATGATACTTGAACTTGTAAAGTATTTATTATATAAGAAAAATTATGGTATCAAAATAAGTAACTTATAATACTTATAGGGGAGAAACCATGATCACAAACATGGCTTTCCCAGGGCGAGGCTTATCCATTGCCCTCCAGATGTGCTGCTCTTGTGATTTTCCAGATGTGGGAAACTCAACTGCATAATTTGTGGTAGTGGAGAACTGTGTTCATGCTTTCCCACTAAATAAATAAATAGCTTCTGGACCAGTCCCTCAGTCATACGCTAGTCTGACTATTAAGCTCATGCACTTACATTGGCAGCACTGTACGAAAAACTTGGTTAGGTTTCATAACCTTGGTGTATCAGTGTTTCACAGTTGTGTTCCTGTCAGTGTGTGGTGGTGTCTTGCTGAGTGGTGTTCATTATTTTTGTTGCTTGTTTTTGTGTGCTAGCACAAGAACATTGGGACTTGAATTAGGGCAGTGAATGAACACTTGTAACTTTCTTGTTAAACCTGGCAAAAGCAGAATGAAATCAGGGACATGTTAGTCTGAGTTTATGGGAATAATGCTATGAAGAAAACAGCAGTGTATAAATGAATTAAACGTTTTACTGAGGGGAGAGAAGGTGCCACTGATGAAGAGAGGTCAGGGCAACCAGTAACAAGAAGAACTGATGAAAAAATTGTAAAAATTTGTTGAATAGCGCATAAAAATTTTTGGCTGACTGTAAAAAGCATGACAGACCAAGTAAACATTGATAGAGAAACAGTTAGGAAAATTTTTTTTTTTTTTTTTAGCCGGGGCTGGGTTTGATCCCACCACCTCCGGCATATGGGACCAGTGCCCTACTCCTTGAGCCACAGGAGCCGCCCAGTTAGGAAAATCTTAACTGAAAATCTTGGCATGAGAAAGGTGTGGCTCTTGCATCACAGCACTGTACCAGCTCACACAGCACTATCTGTCAGGGAATTTTTAGCCAGTAAACAAATAACTGTATTGAAACACTTTCTCAACTCACCTGATCTGGCCAGTAATGACTATTTTCTTTACTTGAAGATAAAGGAAATATTGAAAGAAAGAAATTTTGTTGACAGAACATCAATATGATGATAGCTCTGAAGGCCATTCCAGAAAAAGAGTTCCAAAATTGCTTTGAAGAGTGGACTAGTTACTGGCATCCGTGCACAGCTTCCCAAAGGGAGCACCTCGAGGATGATTGCAGTTATGTTCAGCAATGAAGTGTGTAGCACTTTTTCTAAGGTGAGTTCATGAAGTTAATGGTCAGACCTCATACACACATATAGGGAAAGAATGAACAGACATTTATATATAGCAGATTTGGCCAGAAATCAGTATTGTGATTCAAATATCTCTTCTGTGAAATATGGTTGATAATGCCAAAGGATTTCTCTTAAGATTAATGAGATAAAGTTGATTTTTAGGCTCGGTGCTCATAGCACAGTGGTTATAGTGCCAGCCACATACACCAAGGCTGGCGGGTTCAAACTCAGCCTGGGCCAGCTAAACAACAATGACAACTGCAACAAAAAATAGCTGGGCATTGTGGCGGGTGCCTGTAGTCCCAGCTACTTGAGAGGCTGAGGCAAGAGAATCACTTAAGCCAAAGAGTTTGAGGTTGCTGTGAGCTGTGATGCCAAAGGACTCTACCCAGGATGACATAGTAAGATTGTCTCAAAAAAAAAAAAAAAGTTGATTTTTTAGACTGCTTCTCTCCCAGAAACTCCACTTCCTAAAACTCATCTCTTTTTCCAAATCTATGCATCTCAAATTTGTGAAAGTGTTACACATAAAATTTTGATTATATAAATAGGAAATTACCCCTCCAGCTTCCCATAGGAACTGGGTAGCTCCATCATAAAATGTATCTCACCATGATTATTATTTATTTTTTTACTGCCTTCTAGGCTATACCATAAATTCCTTGAAGTATAGTGCAATTAACTTAATTGTCTTTCATTTCCCAAGGTCTGACAAATGTCAGATAGTTAACCCTCAATAACCATTCACAGAATTAAAGTAAGTAGCTCTATGATGGGCATTAAATTGATGCAAAATATATATAAAAAATTCTACTGTAAATGTTGGTTCTAATATTAAAATTAAGCTTTTCCTCTATTGTTTGGAAATAATTAAAAACACTCTCTCTTCTATTCATATTATGCTGAAAATTATAATGGGATATACTTAGTTCAGGGAAAGTGTTTTTCTGCGATAAACTGAATATTACAATACAATTTCATTTCAAAAAATCTTCGTAAATCCTGAAAATTACATCATTCCTCCTTAACGACTTTTGTCCTATATCCATAGAACATATCTATGTATCCACATTGGAGATATTATTAGTGCTATTTAAGTTCCAAACCATATGCAAGTTTCACTCAAGTGACTCGTCCATCTCTTTATGCAGTAGTCCTATAATCTACTAAGTGTGTTCACTCACAGTGGAATTGTTTTTGGTAAGGATGATATGAAATGAACCGTACAGTTTCCCTTCTGTTTACAGTTGCACAATACTGAGAATGAAAAAAAGGGGGGTGGGTGGGCAGTAACTTTCTCAATCTGCTAGCCTTTAACTTTTTTTGATCTCCAAAACTGAAAAAAAAAAAAAATTAGATGATCTCAGTCTTCAGTGATAAAGAATATTTGGAGCTCCCAGGAGGTGGTTTGCCCAGCAGTCTTTCATCCTCTCCTGAATCTCTGAATGCAGCACATTGTGAAAGCACCAACTTCCCACCCTCCTCATTTTCTCGGTCCTTTCTATTCCCCTGCAATGTATACAGAAGCTGATATCTGGGATGAAACGAAGCAGTGATCAGGATTGATAATTGGAGGTGGGAAGCTCTGCCTACGATCCTAAATGTTACTTTTCCCCAGAAAAACATTAACAGTGCAAGACACAGTGAGAGTCACAGATCCATGGATGGACGATCCTTTTGAGGACAATAGGGAGAGAATTTGTATAAGTTTTCTGAGTGAGAAAACTTCCAGATGGCAGGCCCGAAAGTCAGTTGTTCCTGCTCAGAACACAGAGCTGCCTCAGAGGAAGATAACACTTTCATTCATTGGAGGGAGTGAGAGGAGTTTTCAACAGAGTTATACAAAATGTGTGGAGGGAATTTTTTCTTTTTTTAACATAACATAGTAGAAATGCCCAATGTTTTGCCATTGAGGCAAAAAGGAAAAGAAAGAAAAAAGAAATCTAAAATCTCTTATACCAAAGTACAAAACATAATATGTATAATGTACCAGAGGACCTCTCCTATCAGGAACTATAGCACAGAATTCTAAGAGAAATCAACACAGTCCAGTGTATAAAACAAACTAGTAAGGATTAAAGGGGGCACAGAAATGGCCCAATTCACTCCTCAGTCCTCACAGTGGAGTTGGTATTCATCCCTAGTAAGGAGAACTGCTGATCAGTGTTCATACGTGAATTGAGTACGCTGATGATTATGTATCCATTTTGAAATTTAGTTGTTTTAATCCATTAATAATACATCTTTATAATTCCATGCAATTTAATAGTGACCAACAATAATAAAATTTTAAAGAGTCAAGGAGAAGGTTTTGTAAAAGATACTATCTCAAAAAAAAAAAAAGATACTATCTCATTTATATTAAGTTCTAAACAAAGAAAAAATAACACATGGCAATACAATGAAGGAGATGAGAAAAGATGATTTTTATGGAAGATGGATAACTGAAGGAGGCTATGGAGATAGCAGGTGAGAGGCTGTGAATGATGGTCATATTGTTCTTGATCTAGATGCTGGTGACCAGGATTTCATCACTAGGAAATTTCATGACCTACAGAGTGTGAACTATTCATTTTTTTCCTATAAACATTGAAGGGGCACAGTCCCCTGCACCCTTGTAGGGTGAATCAGTCTCATTTGTGCTCCTTGAGGTATGAGGCTCTGAGAAGGAACATTTCCAGTACTTGGGCTAGATGTGAGTTTTGGGGGATATTCTCCCCCAGCTCACATAAGCGGCTTTGCTGAAAAATGCAGGCAGTCATGCCTTAAAGGAAAGAGTGTGCCGGAGGACTCTTGCCAAGTAAGTCATAGCTGGAGACAGATCATCTGCTTGGGACACTGGACTGTTGCACTTAATTCCCTACCTATATTTACACAGTAACTTTCAGTTAGTTGTATAGGGAAGTGGGCAAACAGAACAGACAACCCAGCCCTTTGTGGTTCATCTCCATTGTTGTTTATCTCCAAACAGGGATATTCTTGGTTTAGAAAGGTGTGTACGTAATTTGTTGTATTTATGCTGTTGTCTTCTTTATTCTTGGATTATTTTTATCTGATGAGTTTGGGTATATAAGAAAGTGAATAAAGACAAGTGATTGCTGTAGTGTATGAGCGAGCACCAGCCATCCCTTTTAAAATTAATCATTTCATCTGCGGTGCCGCCTCTGCGTCATTGACTAGAAGCTCAGTGGACAGTGTTTGAAAGAGTTCTAAACAAATAAACGCACCCATTATGGGTTGAATATATAGAATAAATGTGTAGCAGAACAACTTTATTGTCAATAACTCTAACATTTGACACCCCAACCAACATTCCCATGATTCAATAAACAGTTTGCCATCTTTAAGTATCCTAACACTTCACATTTGATGCTTTGGTTCATTTTGTTCTCCAGCTTGGATCACCTACCATCAGCTCCCCCCCACGCCCTGAAGAAACTCATTTCAATCCACAAAACTCACAGTGATGTCCCATGATCTTAGCATCTTCTGATCTTTGAGCATCCCTAAATATTTTGTTTTTCCTGGCTATTACAGTTAGTCTGCTTGTTCTAACCTTTCCTTTAAATGTCAAGCTTCCTTGAGTCAGGGGCTGTGCTTTAGCTGTCTTTGTGTTTCTACCCTGAAGTACTTGGCATAGTGCCTAGCTTGTAGTAGGTATCATATTCTGTAAATATTTGGAAAATGGGATGACAGCTATAGGTATTTTTAAATATAGTATCTTTATATTCCATACCATCTGCTAGGTCATTGTAGCAATTCCTCAGAAGGAAAGGATCATTTCATCTTGTTCAAGGATAAGATTACTTTTGGCACTTCATCATATTATAACTGATAAGAGCAAACTTTGTTTAATATTTCAATCTGTAAGATCGATCTAAAAAATGAAGAAAAAGTTCCCTTTCTCATGGGAGTGGATGTTCCAGGGAGACTAAGTTGACCTTTTATGCTTCTCTCTCACACTCCCTAGCTCTTTCCATGATGGCAATTTTTGTTTGTTGGACCCAGAAAGCAAAGAATTAGAAGCAAGCTACAAGATTAAAAGGTGATATCAAGGATGTGTTGTTCACATTATTACACAAAATTGAAGAAGTTGTGATATATTTTTAAATCAATAGGTCTATTTGTGATGGTCAAAACTATTCACTTTAGAGCTGCATAGGTAGAGATCTCTTTGGTTGAGAGGATTACCATAGTTTTCATTTTTTATTTTAGAAGGGTTCTTCCCCTCTACCCTTGGCTTTTGCACTCTGCACTCACTGAAATCGTGTAGACAGTATTTTACATAACCTTCCCACCTGCCTCTTGTTTGGCACATTATGCTGCTTGACTGAACAGTGAACCAGCTGTGAACAGGTCCTGAGGAGAAGCTTCCAGATTGCAGCAGTTTAAATTCTGATTGCTTCCCTCCTGGCTAAGAGGGTGTTTCCCCCCAACATGGAAATACCATTATTCTGTTGATACAAACTTTGCTTATTGCTCATGGTCCTGTTGCCTAAGGTTTCAAGAAATTAGTCCCCTTTAAATAATCTAAGAAAAAGAAAAGATCATCCAACACAAAGCATAGTTGCCACTCTTTCCCTCTCATAGCTCAAAGCTGCACTAATTAGCACGCTTTTCTGAGGTTATAGATCTTCATCTGCCATGTTGGCTGGAAACAAACACAAATGCCTTTTCACTGTTGTACTCATACAGATTTCTACAGACTTGTTCTCACTTTTCCAAATATGCATTATGAAGAACTTAATGAAAAATAACATTTATTTAAGATTGAGCCATAGTATTTATAAAAAAACAGTGCACTGATCATTTTGCAAAAGAGTTTTTAAATGAAACATAACAAACCTAACTAGAGAGGGGGGAAAAAGGGTCAGGGAAACAAGACTGATTATTTCAGGAGATAAATATTTTTCCTTAAACATTAAAAACAGCATCTGTTACTCTCTTTAACAATATGGAGATTTCACTTTATTAAGTTTTAGATAGTTAATGACTTTAAAAGTAATTTGCAATTTAAACACGCCTCTATCTAGTGAGTAATTCATGACAAAGTCTTCGGTATTAACTCTCAATTTTATTAATGGCTTCTCTCTATATCAAAAGTGACAAAGTGGTACATCGTTTTCTTGAACTGTGATAATAACAAATAAATGGATACTATAGAAATGTTTAGTCTACGACTTTTCTCAGTGTTTCTCTTTCCTGTTCTTTTTTCTTTATTCTCTCAGAAAAGGATTTTGGGAAACTAAGGAATATTTGGTTGATAAAAGTAAGAATATCTTTTCTTCTGTATTATTATTCTTCAAATTGCCAGGTGATAGTGATCGCTACATTTCTAGCAATGATGAATGATGACTTTATTCACAGAGCCAGACTCAGCCTAACTGGTTTAGTGAATGCAGATCAAGGTAAAAAGTTTCAGCCCCAAAATGAGTGGGGTTGGCAATTTCTTTCATGACAATGTGCCTGCAGTGTAGATGAGATGATAAGAATTCAGGTGCTGCTGGATCCACCATGCCTGTATTGACTCAGCCATTACAGTGAATTTCAGATTCAGCTTCTTATTACCCACTGAGACTGTACTCAACACCATCATGGTTAGCCGGTGCTCTTAGCAATGCCCCTTTTGGAGAAAAGGCTAGAAATATCTCCCTCGTATCCTCAACCAGTACCTAAAGTCTTTACCTGGGGATGCCAGTCCAATTTAAACATACGGCTATTATGTTCCTGGGACTGTATCATACCACTGATAACCTCATCTTAGTAGTCAGCCTCTTTACTCCCCAGCTTTGTCTGGTTCTAATGTTGTCCCCTTTCCCCATTGACTTATGCCAGTGAATTCCCAGGAGGTTCATGTTGGCTTTCTATCAGTAATATGAAATACAATAGAGCCTCTAAGTTGACCACCCATGGGACTGTAACAAACTGGTCAACACATGGAAGTAGTCAGCATAAGGACCCAGGCCTGCTGTCCTAATGCATGCATGTGGTGCATATCCAGTCTAGGAAAATTGGGTCAACTTAAGGAGGTGGACAACTATGGTTCTACAATATAGATTGTGTTAAATATAAACATATATTGTATATATAATACATAATTAATTATACTTTTTGTCTCTTTGCCCATTAATTTAAACACCAAATTTCCTATAGAATTCAGAGAAAACTTGTTCAAAATTTAAAAAAGGAAAGAGAAGAGGAAGCCTTTTATTTTAAATGCTGTATTGTGTAGTTGCTCCTCCTAGTACCATTTTTTAAAAACCTGAACTGAAGTGTATGTTCAAATAGACCTTACTATCTATATTTTTTAGAAAAAGATATTGTTTCTTTCAATACATCTATAACAGATTCAAATTGCTAAAGTCTTATGTTTAACTATCTCCTAAAGACACCGAATTGGTGAAGTCTAATACATGAAAGAAATATTCTAAACTAATCCTGGCATTTTTGGACACTTCATATTTTATTTGATAAATTCATGAAGATTTTTGTATTTGACTCCCTAATATAGGTGGGTGAACCTTTCTTCTGTGTCTTCTTTCAAGGTTTGTAAATTTTTTGGATTATCATGTGTTTTTAGCAACTTGATTATGATATGCAATGGTGTAGTTTACTTTATTTTTAATTTTCTCTTTTACTTTTCTGCATGTGTCCAATACTTGGAGTTTGCTTTTTTTGGTTTAAACACTTCTAATTTGAAAATATTTTAGACCTTATTTATTTGTATTTGTTTTTTGTCTTACTAAACAAAACCACACATGCTTAGCAGTTAAAACAGAAATATTTATTAGTTCACAATTCATAGGTCAGAAACCCAACGAGCCATGGAAAGATTGCTTAAATTGTTGGTCTGATTTTTTTCTCTTTCTTTCTTTTGGTTGCTCCAAGTACAAAATCGTCTAAAATCATTCTTTTTGTTGGCGAAATTCAGTTCAGAAAATCCCATTTCCTTGTTGTCTGTAAGCCAGGAGATGCCTTTTAGATGCTCCTAAATGCTGGCAGCACTCCATGCCACTGGCCTTTTCAAGCCAGCCATTATATGCTGAATCTTGTTTTGTACATTAAGTCTTGGACTTTCTCTTCTTCATCCAGAAAGCTCTTCTCTTTCAAAGGCCTTTGTGATTAGGTTGGACCCATCCAAAAAATATCCCCATTTTAAGGTTCTTTGTATCAGGTAATATAACCCAATCAAAAGAGTAAAATCTACCTGATTCATTGTCTTGGGAATTATGAAGAATGAATATACTGGCGGTTGGAGAATTTCAGGCCACGTTCGAGTTCTAACATACATTATTTTCTGCCCCCCCTCCTTTTCTTTGCTTATTTAGGGAAACTCATTACCTGTATATGCAGTTTATGACATTGTCTTGTAGCTCACTGATGTTCTGTTATTTTGTTTTTTTCATCTATTTTATCTCAGCATTTCATTTTCAACTATTTCTACTAATATGTGTCAAACTACTATTTTCTTCTACCGTATCTAATATTCTACTAAAGCAGCCACTGTATTTCTCACACAATGTAGTTTCATGTGTAGAAAGTTGAATGGAGATTTTTTTTTTTTTTTCTTCCTGGCATGGCACTTATCTGCCTTTTATTTATTTATTTATTTTTAGTTGTTGGGGATTCATTGAGGGTACAATAAGCCAGGTTACACTGACTGCAATTGTTAGGTAAAGTCCCCCTTCCAATCATGTCTTGCCCCCATAAAGTGTGACACACACCAAGGCTCCACCCCCCTCCCTCCGTCCCTCTTTCTGCTTCCCCCCCATAACCTTAATTGTCATTAATTGTCTTCATATCAAAATTGAGTACATAGGATTCATGCTTGTCCATTCTTGTGATGCTTTACTAAGAATGATGTCTTCCACTTCCATCCAGGTTAATACGAAGGATGTAAAGTCTCCATTTTTTTTAATAGCTGAATAGTATTCCAGGGTATACATATACCACAGCTTGTTAATCCATTCCTGGGTTGGTGGGCATTTAGGCTGTTTCCACATTTTGGCAATGGTAAATTGAGCTGCAATAAACAGTCTAGTACAAGTGTCCTTATGATGAAAGGATTTTTTTCCTTCTGGGTAGATGCCCAGTAATGGGATTGCAGGATCAAATGGGAGGTCTAGCTTGAGTGCTTTGAGGTTTCTCCATACTTCCTTCCAGAAAGGTTGTAATAGTTTGCAGTCCCACCAGCACTGTAAAAGTGTTCCCTTCTCTCCACATCCACGCCAGCATCTGCAGTTTTGAGATTTTGTGATGTGGGCCATTCTCACTGGGGTTAGATGATATCTCAGGGTTGTTTTGATTTGCATTTCTCTAATATATAGAGATGATGAACATTTTTTCATGTGTTTGTTAGCCATTTGTCTGTCGTCTTTAGAGAAAGTTCTATTCATGTCTCTTGCCCATTGATATATGGGATTGTTGGCTTTTTTCATGTGGATTAATTTGAGTTCTCTATAGATCCTAGTTATCAAGCTTTTGTCTGATTGAAAATATGCAAATATCCTTTCCCATTGTGTAGGTTGTCTCCTTGCTTTGGTTATTGGCTCCTTAGCTGTACAGAAGCTTTTCAGTTTAATGAAGTCCCATTTGTTTATTTTTGTTGTTGTTGCAATTGCCATGGCAGTCTTCTTCATGAAGTCTTTCCCCAGGCCAATATCTTCCAGTGTTTTTCCTATGCTTTCTTTGAGGATTTTTATTGTTTCATGCCTTAAATTTAAGTCCTTTATCCATCTTGAATCAATTTTTGTGAGTGGGGAAAGGTGTGGGTTCAGTTTCAGTCTTTTACATGTAGACATCCAGTTCTCTCAACACCATTTATTGAATAGGGAGTCTTTCCCCCAAGGTATGTTCTTGTTTGGTTTATCGAAGATTAGGTGGTTGTAAGATATTAGTTTCATTTCTTGGTTTTCAATTCGATTCCAAGTGTCTATGTCTCTGTTTTTGTGCCAGTACCATGCTGTCTTGACTTGTCTATAGCTTTGTAGTACAGACTAAAATCTGGTATGCTGATGCCCCCAGCTTTATTTTTATTACTAAGAACTGCCTTAGCTATACGGTTTTTTTCCAGTTCCCTACAAAATGCAGAATCATTTTTTCCAAATCTTGAAAGTACGATGTTGGTATTTTGATAGGAATGGCATTGAATAGGTAGATTGCTTTGGGAAGTATAGACATTTTAACAATGTTGATTCTTCCCATCCATGAGCATGGTATGTTCTTCCATTTGTTAATATCCTCTGCTATTTCCTTTCTGAGAATTTCATAGTTTTCTTTATAGAGGTCCTTCACCTCCTTTCTTAGGTATATTCCTAGGTATTTCATTTGCTTTGAAACTATGGTGAAGGGAGTTGTGTCCTTAATTAGCTTCTCATCTTGACTGTTTCAAGTAATTCTGAAACATTACTGTATTTTTTGATGACTTCTAGTGCCGCGGACCGCCAGTCGAATGAGTCTCAGTCCGAGGGCTTTTCAGGGCGAACGGCTCAGGTTGATTGGAAGGTCGACGCAGGATGAATTGACAGACTACTACACACCACGGGTGATGAAGAAAGTAGCTGTACTTTACTGATTTTTAGGCATGGTATTTATACATTTTTGACAATGTCTTACAAACTACAAAAGATATTTTTATGACTTGCTGATGCTTACAAAGTTCTTATCAAGTTTTGTAGATGGGAGTAGTCAACCGTCTTTTCTTAGACAATGTTTTTGCCCGTAAGGGGGAACAAAGGACTGCTGCTTATCAGCAGTTACTCTTTTACTTCTCTTTATCTATGTTTAAACCTTCTTTCTTTGTAAAACTGCTTTGTTCACATATTGTATTTTTATATTTTTATATTTGATTATGATTTTTATGTTGTTAGTGAATTGATAGTGAATTATGTATATGTTTTAAGTGTATAGTGACAAAATTATAGAGAAAGCAATTTCATAGAAAACTTATTTCAAAGAAACAGTTTCAAAGGGACATAAGGTAGAGATAAGAGACCGGAGGGAGTGGGTATCTGGTAGGAACATCTTAACTTGTCATTCCTGCATTCTCTTGATACATTGTTTCAATTAACTGACTTTTATGGTGGGAACGTGTTCCCTTGGAGACATTTAGTCTCCATTGTATAGATGAAGTCATGGATTAGTAAGTCATTATGTTTATTCTTAGTTTCTGAGGACATTCAAGCAACAATTAACCATTCAACTCAACAAACAAGTTTCAAACAGGTTTCAGGGTAAAGGTTATTCAGGCCTTTATGCCGCACCTCATGAATTCTTACGTTCACTAAAAGGCATGCTAGGCAACTTATGCGCTGCTGTCGCAGGCCAGGGGGACCGGGGGCAACGCTCCGGGGAGCACTCACCGCCTTACCACAGTTTTTACAACGCGGACAGAGCCATCCCGCCACGGCTTGATGCCGGGGGTGCGGCATTCTAGGAGTCTTGCTGTTGAGTCTTTGGGGTTCTCTAAGTATAAGATCATGTCGTCAGCAAAGAGGGAGAGTTTGACCTCCTCTGCTCCCATTTGGATTCCCGTTATTTCCTTGTCTTGCCTAATTGTACTGGCTAGAACTTCCAGCACTATGTTGAATAGTAAAGGTGACAGAGGACAACCTTGTCTGGTTCTAGTTCTAAGAGGAAAAGCTTTCATTTTACTCCATTCAGTAAAATATTGGCTGTGGGTTTGTCATAGATAGCTTCAATCAGTTTTAGAAATGTGCCACCTACGCCTATACTCTTCAGTGTTCTAATTAGAAAAGGATGCTGGATTTTATCAAATGCTTTTTCTGCATCTATTGAGAGGATCATGTGATCTTTATTTTTGCCTCTGTTAATATGGTGGATAATGTTTATGGACTTGTGTATGTTGAACCAGCCTTGTATCCCTGGGATGAAGCCTACTTGATCATGATGAATGACTTTTTTGATGATAAGCTGAAATCTATTGGCTAGGATTTTGTTGAGAATTTTTGCATCTATATTCATGAGTGAGATTGGTCTGAAATTCTCCTTTCTGTTTGGGTCTTTTCCTGGTTTTGGTATCAGGGTGATGTTTGCTTCATAGAATGTGTTGGGGAAGATTCCTTCTTCCTGAATTTTTTGGAATAATTTCTGCAGTACAGGAATAAGCTCTTCCTTGAAGGTTGTCTTCTTGCTTGGAAAGTTTCATTAGAGAAGTCTGCGGTCACTCTGATGGATTTGCCCCTGTAGGTCAACTGCCACTTACTCCTGGCAGCTTGCAGAATCTTTTCTTTTGTCTTGACTTTGGACAGGTTCATCACAATGTGTCTTGGAGAAGCTCGGTTAGATTTGAGGCAACCTGGGGTCTGATATCCCTCTGAAAGCAGTGTGTCAGAATCTTTGGTGATATTTGGGAAATTTTCTTTTATAATATTCTCTAGTATGGCTTCCATTCCTCTGGGGCATTCTTCTTCCCCTTCTGGAATTCCTATAACTCATATGTTGGAACGCTTCATAAAGTCCCAATATTCTGTCAGTGAATGTTCTGCTTTCTCTCTCTTTTCTGCCTCTTTTACTATCTGAGTTATCTCAAGAACTTTGTCTTCTACCTCTGAAATTCTTTCTTCTGCATGGTCTAACCTGTTGCTGATACTTTCCATTGCATCTTTAAGTTCCCTAATTGACTGTTTCAGTTCCTTCAGCTCTGCTATATCCTTTTTGTATTCTTCATATCGTTCATCTCTGATTTGATTCTGTTTTTGCATTTCCTTTTGGTTATTTTCCACTTTATTAGCAGTTTCCTTCATTGTATCCATCATTTCTTTCATTGTTTTCAACATGTGTATTCTAAATTCCCTTTCTGTCATTCCTGACATTTCTTTGCCGCGCCCACGGCATATAGCCGTAGTGAGGCAGTGCTGTCCGCGTTATAGAACGACGGGAAGGTGGTTTGTGCTCCCCGGAGCTTTGCCCCCAGTGCCCCCAGTATGCACAGCATCAGAAATGTTGCCTAGCATGCTCAGTTACCCACTTAAGTTTAAAGATTGTGGCGTCTACTCATGTGTTTGTCATCCTGTACCAGAAGTCTGTTTGTTCTAATAAATTGTCAATATGTACTTTCCTAAGAATGAGCACAATGCACTACTAATCCAGATAGAGCACAGCCTTGTGAGCTGCTAAACTCAGTGACACTAACAATGAGCACATAAAGATGTTTTCCCACCAGTGAGCTAAGACGATAAGCCCAAGGACATGAAATACAAATTATCTACATAAGTTACAAAGTCACTAAAACACATCCACCCACCATAAAGTCCTGTTCAGAACATCTTGTTTCACCAACTGTCACGCATAATAAAAATCAATAGGAAAAATAATACTTGTCAAGGAATTTACTCTAAATCAAAATTATAATTATCAATAACAATAAGATCAAATAGTAAATGTAGAATTAGTCAAGCATTAACGTAAAGAAGATGTCAAGCTGTTCTAAAAAGATAATAAGAAACTGAGATAGGAGGAAGCGGGCAGAGTTGACTAATAACCGCCACCCTCCGGAAGCGGAACGTTAAAACATAACAATGCATGATAAATCACACTTGTAAACGCAAAGATAACCCGCACACGTAAGCAAAAAGATTGCATTATGTAAGCTCTGTAAAAATGTATAAATACCAACATGTGTACCCAATAAATTCACAGCTGCATACTCCAACCCGTAGTGTGTCAGACTGTCTTTCCTGCGCCGACCTCTCAACTTTCCTCGTTCCTTCTCCCTACACTCCCTCGGACTGAAGGCCACCGACAGGGCGGTCCGTTGCAGGTGGCGCCTCGAACAGGGACCTGAAGGACAGGTAATCTTCTCTCTCTTTCTTTCTTTTTCAAGGTTGAGGGTGACTCTCACCAGGGAGCTGCAGTCCCGCCGGTAAAGGCTGACCGGTTAAGTGTGAGCAATCAGCAGGTACCGTGGGGCACACATTGGTTAAGGAAGAACGTATGTTCAGTGTCATGCTACAGCGTTTGTTAGTTAAAAATGGGTTCAATATGTCCCTCAAACGGTTGGAGGAGCTTATACATTTTCTTATTAAGCAAGGTACGGAGGAGCCGTACCAAGACTTTATTTCAAGGCTGGAAGAAGCCATTAACAGAATGCTCCCCCCGTCTGAGGGCACATCACTGTTGCTCAAACAGTTAGAAGCATGCATGGATGCCTCACCAGCTGTAGCCCAGGGTATGGCCTATGCTGCAGCAATGCAAGGACAGAAATTCAACGCCTATATTAAAAATACCTTCGATAAGGGAGGTAAGGGGCCGAGAGCTCCTGCTGACACTTGCTACAATTGTGGCAAGCCAGGTCACATGCAGAAGGACTGTAAACAGTCCCATGCCAATAAGCCGAGGGGGGAACCGCCCGGCTTATGCCCTCGTTGTAAGAAGGGGCGACATTAGAGAAATGAATGTAAATCAAAATTTCATAAGAATGGAACCCCCTTAAATAACAAGGGAGACACTGATCCTGAGGATCAGGACGTACAGAGATCAAAAAACTAGATAAGGGGCATTCTCCCAGCCCAGGCCCCAAGGGAGAGCAGGCTGTAGCTTGTAACACACAGCCTTTATCTACATTGAATCCTCAAGCCCCTGAATTTACTATTCATGACCTTTCACGGGGCACTCCTGAAAGTGCAGGTTTAAATTTAGCAAATGAAAAGAATGTCTTATTATCCAAATGGGACGGTGTTACTTTAATCCCCACTGCAATGAAAAGACAACTTTTACCTGGAACGGTTGGAATTACAATTAGTAGAAGTTCAAATTATACTAAAAACTTTGAAGTTATTCCAGAAGTAGTTAACTCAGATTCGGAAAAGACAACGCAGAAGGAGGCGCCAGCAGCTACTACAAGATCTCACCCGCCGCTTGAAGAAAATGAAAGTACACTCGCCGATAGCAAACAAAACCACCGGGCGCATTTCCACTGGCTCCAAGACAGCTGAAAAAGCCCAGCAGAGAAGGAAGCTGGGGGCCCCCCCTACCCTTCGTGGGGCGGGCCTGCCTCCCAAGTGTTACAGCCCCCAGACAGCAGCACTGGCAAAATCCCAAGGGTGAGATTTAGAACCTTTATTATTGGCCCTTTGCCACTAGTAATTTGTATAAATAAGAAAAATATTTTTACAAACTGAATCTTTGTCAACGGATAAAATTCTTGCCTTTTAAACCTTCTAATTATCAGTTTAGCTGAGTGAATAAGTGACTTCATAGTAAACTAGGATCCTGTTTAGTGGAAAGTGAGTTTTTGAGAGTAAGAGAAATTAAACAGAAAGGAGAATGACATTGTGTAAAGAAAGAATCTTGTGTGATAAATTTTGTCCTGAAACAGAATAGTTATGTAAGAAAGTAAAAGACAGGGCAAAAGTTCAAGAAAGTTTAGAATGTTTGTAGATGGTCTGTGCAGGTTAAATGAAACTCATAAAAGAGAATTTATGAAAGAATTTACATGTGATCCAGTTAACTATGTATTTCCTTTAAAATCTTTTAACTTGTAAAAATAACTAATTGTATTGCGTCCTTTAATATTCAACATGATAAACAAGTAAATGTTATGTTAATTATAAAAAAACCTTCTTATGTATTGTTACCTGTAAATCTACAAAGCAATCCATAGTATGATAATACAGCATTACAAGTGTTAAAAACACTTAATGAATTAATTAGACCTAAGAAATTTGTAACAGCTTTAATTTTAGGCATTGCAACGTTAATTTCTATAATCACTACTTTTGCTGTAACTACTACAGCTTTAATGCAACAAATACATACAACATACTATGTCAATACTCTTAGCAATAATATAACTTTAACATTAATGACAAGCTAATATGGATAATAAGCTTAAAACTAAATTAAATGTGTTAAAAAGGGTAGTCTTAACTTTAGGTCAGAACATTAAGTACATACAACAAAAACTACAAACAAAATGTCACTCAGCATTTCAAGCCATTTACATTACACCTTTACCATATAATGTATCTAACTCATGGAACAAAGTACAAGCACATCTTCAAGGTGTCTAGAGAGACAATAATATAACACATAATTTACACAGCTTACAACAAGTATTACAGCCATGAGTCAAGCTCATTTACCAATAACTTCTCTTAACACATTAGCTCAATCTTTAACTAATGGGTTTAGAACACTCAATCCTCTTAACTGGATCCAGTATATTGTGCTCATAACCATTATTAGTTATTTGTCATTTTGTGTTGTGTTGTTGTTACCATGTCTCATACAGTATCTGTTTTCCTCTATTAACTCTATACGCCAAGAAGTCTTTGAACTACGGTTTAAAAACAAAAAAGGGGGAAATGCCGCGCCCACGGCATATAGCCGTAGTGAGGCAGTGCTGTCCGCGTTATAGAACGACGGGAAGGTGGTTTGTGCTCCCCGGAGCTTTGCCCCCAGCGCCCCCAGTATGCACAGCATCAGAAATGTTGCCTAGCATGCTCAGTTACCCACTTAAGTTTAAAGATTGTGGCGTCTACTCATGTGTTTGTCATCCTGTACCAGAAGTCTGTTTGTTCTAATAAATTGTCAATATGTACTTTCCTAAGAATGAGCACAATGCACTACTAATCCAGATAGAGCACAGCCTTGTGAGCTGCTAAACTCAGTGACACCAACAATGAGCACATAAAGATGTTTTCCCACCAGTGAGCTAAGACGATAAGCCCAAGGACATGAAATACAAATTATCTACATAAGTTACAAAGTCACTAAAACACATCCACCCACCATAAAGTCCTGTTCAGAACATCTTGTTTCACCAACTGTCACGCATAATAAAAATCAATAGGAAAAATAATACTTGTCAAGGAATTTACTCTAAATCAAAATTATAATTATCAATAACAATAAGATCAAATAGTAAATGTAGAATTAGTCAAGCATTAACGTAAAGAAGATGTCAAGCTGTTCTAAAAAGATAATAAGAAACTGAGATAGGAGGAAGCGGGCAGAGTTGACTAATAACCGCCACCCTCCGGAAGCGGAACGTTAAAACATAACAATGCATGATAAATCACACTTGTAAACGCAAAGATAACCCGCACACGTAAGCAAAAAGATTGCATTATGTAAGCTCTGTAAAAATGTATAAATACCAACATGAGTACCCAATAAATTCACAGCTGCATACTCCAACCCGTAGTGTGTCAGACTGTCTTTCCTGCGCCGACCTCTCAACTTTCCTCGTTCCTTCTCCCTACACTCCCTCGGACTGAAGGCCACCGACAGGGCGGTCCGTTGCATTTCTTTATAGGTGGAATCATCTGCAGTAGCTACCTCATGGTCCCTTGGCAGGGTTGTTCTGGACTGGTTCTTCATGTTGCCTGGAGTTTTCTGCTGATTCTTCCTCATGAGTGATTTCTTTTATCTGTTTCCTTGCCCTAATTTTCCTTTCACTTCCTCTTGCTCTTTAAGTTCTCGTGCCTGTGGACTAAGGGTTACAGGACCAGAAGGGTGAGAAGGTTGAAGAGCTAAAAAGGGATGAAAGAAAGGAGGACCAAGTGATAAGAAAAAAGAAAGAAAAACAGAGAAAGGAGAGGGGGTGGGTAAAAGGAATATTGACAAAAAGAAGAGAGGCACACAAGAGGGAGACAGAGCAATATAGGTGTACAACAGGGTACTTTGACACAATTTTCAAAAAACCTCACCTTCTTGGGGTGCCCAGTTGAGTGGTTCCCTTGAGGTCAGCAGCACTTTGCTAACCTGATCAGACACAGTACCCCACCTCTACCAAGTAGAGATGAAAGATAAAAATGCTATAAATCAAACAAAAACAAGCAAACAGAAAACTTTATGGGATAAAATTGGGTGAAAAACCAAATAATAGCAGTAGAAACACTAGCAAAAATGAAGTTCTAGTTATTGAAAAAGGCAGCAATGGGAAATTATAATTAAACTAGAAAAATTGAGAAAGAAAAAGGATCTGTATGGAAAAGGTTGAAATTAAAAAACAAAACAACATCAACAACATCAAAATAAACAAAAAAACAACCAAACTAAAAAACAAAAACAAACAAAAAAAAAAAACAACCAAAAACAAAGCAGTATGTATATGTTATTGAATATTGTCTGGGCAACACGTGGTCTTCAGGGGTATGAGATGTTAATCACAGTTCTGATATGACTGGAGGCTGCTGATTTCTCAAACCCCATCAGGTAGACACCCTAAATCTCTCTTCAGCCCACTTAAAAGGCACTTTGAACTTGTAAACTTGCTGAGCAGAAGCTTTCCCAGGAAAGTGCTTGTCGCTGGAATCACTGCTGAAGCGGCTATCCACTTACCCAGTGTGCCAAAACCGGTCTCATTCTGCCCCTGAGGGTTAGGGCTGCAAGGCGGCTCAGACCCCACCCTTAGGCTACTGGGTCACTGGGTTACTAGCTCCCAGCCAATTCTAGCTCTGTGACCCTGAGGGAGGAGCTTGCTGGGGCAGATCACTCACAATGGTTCCCTGTGACCCACAGCCAAACACTATTAGCTCCGTCTGGCTCAGCAGCTCAGACTGGGGCCCTAGACAACAGCCAAAGTTCTCCGCACCCCTGCTCAGGCTCTTCCCAAGGCAGTTCAACTGAGTGCCAAGTCCAAAGACACCAAAACAGTTCACAGGTAAGGCCTTTCTGGTTTGCAGTCTCGCTGCTACTGAACTTACAGTTGTGGGCGGGTTTAGACGGATTGAACACACATGACCACTTGCCATTTTTCCACTGTTTTAGTCCTCCTCTTGGGGTCCAGAAGTCTCTCGCTGACTCCCTGTATCCTCTCAGGGGTGATGATAGGCAGATTCCACCAGCCAGAGATGCCTGGAGTCCTATCTCCCTAGACTCACGGTGCCCAGATGCAAGGAAGCTGTTACTCGGCCGCCATCTTGCTCCGCCTCCTGAATGGAGTTTTTAATATCTTCCTTCTCTTGACTTTACTTTTTGAACATGTGCAATGTGATTATAAGTATTGTTTTAAGGTCTTGTCCTCTAGTTCTATCACCTGTGTCTACTCTGGGTTGTTTTCAACTGATTGCTTATTTTCATCAATATACTTTCCTGCTTATTTGTAAGCCCAGTAATTTTTCCACTGATGCTAAACATTATAATGTTACTTTTTTGTGGTTAGATACTTTTTGTATTTTTATAAATATTATTTTTTTCTGGGGAATGGTTAAGTTATTTGTAAAAAGCCTGATCCTTTTTGACCTTGCTTTTAGGATTTGAAAGACAGAACTAGCACAGTATTCAATCTAGAACCAGAGAGAAGGCAGAACTCAAGTGTTTAATTTTGGATATGTTTCATTTAAGGTACTGATTAGACATAGACAAATGAGGGAATAGAATAGGAAATGGGTATACCTGTATTAGTCTAGTTTCAAGGAAAAGATTAGTGATGCAAATATTACTTACTTTTTTAATAATACAACCAGCAATTTAACACTTACCCAACTGTGTGCCATTTAATTACATGAGTCTAATTAATAGACATAGCAGAAAGAAGACTGTGCCTTTTTATTTCTTTATCATAGTTCAGTAATTTTCAAAGTATAGTCTCTGGATCAGCAGTGTCAGTGTTACCTGAAAACTCAATAATGCAATTGTATGACTCCATCTCAGGCCCACTGAATGAGAAGTTTCAGAGGTGACCAGCCGCCTATTTTAAGAAGCCCTCTGGGTACATAGGTAAGCTCAAGTTTAAGAACAACAAATTTTGGAGAACAATACATCATGGATCACTGTTGCCAGGTCTCAGTGGCTGAGCAGAAATTTTTAGATGAAGAACAGAAAAAAGATATTTCACATGAGAGGAGAAACACCTAAAAAGGCATTCAGTCTAAATGACATTCTCATTCAGATAATTCCTTTACCATTAATGAGTTTATGGTAATATATGTGATCTTTACTACCCCTTGAATGAGCCACTCTGAACACCATTGAGTGCCAATTCCTAATTAAAAATTTAGTGATAGTTTTTTCTATCCTGTAAATTTTATATGAGCTATATATATAGAAAAAGCAAAAAACACAATGTTTCAAAATTCAAGTTTTATAAATGCTTTATAATTTTGAATGTATAAATTAAAGTCCTAATTACTCAATTCCTAATCCTATATTCTTCATTTTGAGATGAAGGACCAATCAGAAATTCCATTTGCCATATACTTTAACTGCTATACATTTCCTATGGCAGGATCTTAGGACAGTGCCTGACACATGATAAGTGTTCAATAAGTGTTGGTGAATATAGCTTGTATTATTTCAAAAGCACTTTCCATTCCCTTGGTGCCTTTCACAGAATGCCACAGAGCCATCGTGGTTCATAGGTAGTGTTCTAAGTAATCTCTTCCTTTTACATGTATGCATTTGCATCCCATGAAAGTGGAGCATGATTAGTTACATTGTTTATAGTCCTAACAAAGGGTTATTTTGTAATAAATATGGCCTGCCTATGAAGGTATTATTAAACACCATACTTTCTTCCTTCTAAAAAGTAAAAGATAGATATTACCTGTTCAACTTCCCCATAGATGGGCTGAATCAGACACTCATAGGAGAGCATACTGCTGAGACAAGGTCTGGGAGGCCAGACATGTTAATTTGCTGTCAGGTATAGGGATATAAGTTCAGGATTGGAATTGACTATGAAGCCAGAGGTCTAAAAGCAAATAAAGACCTACGATGAAGAGTTAAGCAGGGCCCAGCCGGGCCAGCCCAGGATGAGTTGAAGTGATCTGGACATCTCTGCCTCCTTCCCAGAACTCCACAGTGATGATTTTTTTTCATGAAATAATCCACTTTGGATATGGTGCAACTCTCATTCACTTTTTAAACAAACTCTTGTTTAGTTCATATTTCAAACAATTCCCCGAACAGGAATTCCATATTGCATTGCAGATAGGCAATCCTGAAATGAACTAAATTTTCCTGTTTCTGTCAAAGCAGCATTTTTCTATTTACTTCTGGGCTTCAGATTTTAGAATTTATACTTGTCAATTATCTTTCCATTAGCTACATTTCCCTTTCCCACTGTATTTTAAAAATTTGGGGGGTGAAATACATTACACTTAAGGGCATAATGCAATACACACAATTCCGTTACTCAGGAAGTAGACTCTGCCTCCCTCTGGACAAGGCAGTTGAATGCTGACTACTTTAGGATCATAGTTGTTCATGACAAATAATCGTATGCATAAAGTATGATACAGAAATCTGGGGTTTTAACTCGTTTATTTTTCAAAGACTTCAGCAAATTCAAAGCTCTGTTATGGAGAAACTCACGCCCTGATTGCAAATATCCTTGGGGGCTGCTTCCGTAAAGGGTGTCTGCCATCTGTCTGGACAAAGATGAAAGTCTCTCAACTTTGACAAAACATGCCCAGTGGAATTACTCGTCCAGCTTATCTCTAAAATGTATCAGTCCTTTTTTGAACAATACCAAACTCAGCTGTTAATTTTAGACTAGAGCTATGAATTATCTGTGATCTAGCATTTTCCAAAGGCTAGTTGGAATATGTAACACTTTATAAAAATAGCCTAATAGATATGTGACTTTTTTATGTTCCAGGTTAAATAAACTCTAATCTGATATTTAGATAACCAGGAATACTGTAGCAGTGCAGTATTGTTTCAACTGTCCTCAGGAATCTCTTTGTTCATAAGAACATCAATTATCTACTGAATGACCCAAGAGGTAGGAAATGCTGCACTGGGTGCTTTGGAACATCCCATGAAAAAAGAGATACAAATTATTCAAGATTGGATGTTCTGACTGCAAGTCTAGGGTCAATAGTAAAAGTTTCCATACATAGAATATTGATATAGTTTTTAGAATTGCTATTAATATTAATGAATTTTAGAATCACTCTTGGGGAAAAAGCACAGTATCTCTTATCTTTATTTCATTCCACAAACTCATTCATTCAATAAATATTTATTGATTGACTTCCATGTATAATAGAAATATTCTGGGGAGAAGCACAGTCTCCCTACATCAAAAAAAATATGCTAAAGAAGTCTTGGAAATATTACAATTAAAGACATAGCCATATTAAAAGTTTAATACCAGTTAAAAAATTGTGAAAGAATCAGATTCAGTTAATGAAGTGTGAAGGAAAGAATAAGAAATTAATTACACCTGAAAATTTAGCCTGTTGGAAGCTATTCTTTCTAAGGACATAACTCATCTCTTAATCTTCCTGCTATTAATATTTCATTTGTAAAGTTTGAAAAGTTCATATTAATCATTCTGATCAGTAATGAGAAGTTTATCAAAATAAAACTGTTTACTTAACAAAGGTCAAAGGATGAGAAATTTTTCATCTATTTTTGGTTTAGTTGAATAAAATGCAGAACTTACTCCACATAATTATCTCATCAGGTCACATCTATCCTCTCTGTTCTTTTTCTATTTTTTGGTAGTGATTTTATTTTTTTTTTATATTAACTTTTGCAGTGTATATGCTTTTTCCAAAAAAAAATTTTTCGGAAAAAGCAAATACTTAGTTTAAAATGTGCATACTTTAATGTACATTTCTATAAGTAGTACACACACATGCCACATATTAGGTAGAAATTATCAATTCCATATTAAAATGTATATTTCTTATGGCCACTCACATTTCCACAGCTTATTATATATTCTTTTTTCTTTTTTTATTGTTAAATCATAGCTGTGTACATTAGTGCAATCAAGGGGTACAATGTGCTGGTTTCATATACAATCTGAAATATTCTCATCAAACTGTTCAATGTAAACTTCATGGCATTTTCTTAGTTATTGTATGCAGACATTTGTATTCTGCCTTTAGTAAGTTTTGCCTGTACCCATTCTAAGATGCACCATAGGTGGGGCCCCACCCATTACCCTCCCTCCATCATAACCTCCACCCTCCCTTCCCCTTTCTTGGCCCTTTCCTCATGGTCTTGTGCTATAGTTGGGTTATAGCCTTCATGTGAAAGCTATAATTTAGCTTCATAGTAGGGCTGAGTACATTGGATACTTTTTCTTCCATTTCTGAGATACTTTGCTAAGAAGAATATGTTCCAGCTCCATCCATGTAAGCATGAAAGAGGAAAAGACTCCATCTTTCTTTAAGGCTTCATAATATTCCATAGTATACATGTACCACAATTTGTTAGTCCATTCGTGGGTCAATAGGCACTTGGGCTTCTTCCATGACTTAGCAATTATGAACTGGGCTGCAATAAACATTCTGGTACAGATGTCTTTGTTATATTGTGATTTTTGGTCTTCTGGGTATAAACCTAGTAAAGGAATTATAGGATAGAATGGCAGGTCTATTTTTAGGTCTCTAAGTATTCTCCAAACATCCTTCCAGAAGGAACATATTAGTGTGCATTCCCACCAGCAGTGTAGAAGTGTGCCCTTTTCTACACATCCACGCCAACATCTCTGGTTTTGGGATTTTGTTACGTGGGCTACTCTTACTGGGGTTAGGTGATATCTCAAAGTAGTTTTGATTTGCATTTCTCTGATGATTAAGGATGATGATCTTTTTTTCATGTGTTTGTAGATCGTGTGTCTGTCCTCTTTAGGGAAGTTTCACTTCAAGTCCCTTGCCCACCCTGAGATGAGATCACGTGTTCTTTTCTTGCTAATATGTTTGAGTTCTCTGTGGATTCTGGTTATCAGACCTTTATTGGAGGTATAAACTGCAAATATTTTCTCCCATTCTGAGGGCTGTCTGCTTGCTTTACTTACTATGTTCTCAGCTGTGCAGAAGCTTTTTAGTTTGATCAGGTCCCAGTAGTGTATTTTTGATACTGCTTCAATTGCCTGGGGAGTCCTCCTCATAAAATATTCACCCAGGCGGATTCCTTCAAGAGTTTTCCCTGTAGTTTCTTCAAGTACTTTTACAGTTTCATGCCTTAAGTTTAAATCTTTTATCCAGTGACAGTCTATCTGAGTTAATGGTGAAAGGTGTGGGTGCAGTTTCAATCTTCTACAGGTTGCCAGCAAGTTCACCCAGCACCATTTGTTAAATAGGGAATCTTTTCCCCACTGAATGTTTTTAATTGGCTTGTCAAAGATCAAATAACAGTAAGTAGCTGGATTCATCTCTTGGTTCTCTATTCTGTTCCAGATATCTATTTCTCTGTATTTGTGCCAATACCATGCTGTTTTGATCACTATCAATTTATAGTACACTCTCAGGTCTGGTAGCTTGATTCCTCATGCTGTGTTTTTATTTCTGAGTAATGTTTTGGCTATTCGAGGTTTTTTCTGATCCATATAAAATGAAGTTTTATTTTTTCAAGGTCTTTAAAATATGACAAAGGAGCTTTAACAGGAATTGCATTAAAATTATATATTGCTTTGGGTAGTATGGACATTTTAATGTTGATTCTTCCCAGCCATGAGCATGGTATGTTTTTCCATTTGTTAACATCTTCAGCTATTTCTTTTCTTAAAGTTTCATAGTTCTCTTTATAGAAATCTTTCACGTCCTTTGTTAGGTAAACTCCCAAATATTTCATCTTCTTTGGCACTACTGTGAAAGGAATAGAGTCCTTGACTGTTTTTTTGGCTTGGTTATTGTTGGTATATATAAAGGCTACAAATTTATGGGTGTTGATATTGTAGCCTGAGACATTGCTGTATTCCTTGATCACTTCTAAAAGTTTTGTAGTAGAATCCCCAGTGTTTTCCAGATATACGATCATATCATCTGCGAAGAGTGAAAGTTTGATCTCTTCTTATCCTATGTGGATACCCTCAATCGCCTTTTCTTCCCTAATAGCAATGGCTAAAACTTCCATTACGATGTTAAAGAGCAATGGAGACAATGGGCAACCTTGCCTGGTTCCTGATCTAAGTGGAAATGATTTCGATTTAACTCCATTCAATACGATATTGGCTTTGGGTTTGCTGTAGATGACCTCTATTACTTTAAGAAACATCCCTTCTATACCAATTTTCTTAAGTGTTCTTATCATGAAGGGATGCTGGATATTATCAAAAGCTTTTTCTGCATGAATTGAAAGAATTATATGGTCCTTATCTTTTAGTTTGTTTATGTGCTGAATTACATTTATAGATTTATGTATATTGAACCAGCCTTGAGACCCTGGGATAAATCCCACTTGGTCGTGGTATATAATTTTTTTGATGTGTTGTTGGATTATGTTTGTTAGGATCTTATTGAGTATTTTAGCATCAATATTCATTAGTGATATTGGTCTATAATTTTCCTTTCTTGTTGGGTCTTTCCCTGGTTTGGGGATCAAGGTGATGTTTGCTTCATAGAATGTGTTGGGTAATATTCCTTCTTTTTCTATATTTTGGAAGAGGTTTAGTAATATAGGTACTAGTTCTTCTTTAAAGATTTGGTAGAATTCTGATGTAAAGCCATCTGGTCCTGGGCTTTTCTTTTTAGGGAGATTTTGTATAGTTGATGCTATTTTAGAACTTGATATATTCCTGTTCAACATTTCCACTTCATTCTGGCTAAGTCTTGGTAGGTGGCATACTTCCAGGTATTGGTCTATTTCTTTCAGATTTTCACATTTCTGAGAGTAGAGTTTCTTGTAGTATTTGTTAAGGATTTTTTGAATTTCTGAGGTGTCTGTTGTTATTTCATCATTACCATTTCTGATTGATGAAATTAGAGATTTTACTCTTTTTTTCCTGGTTAGGTTGGCCAAAGGTTTATCTATTTTATTGATCTTTTCAAAAAAACAACTTTTGGATTTATTGATCTTGTTGTATAATTCTTTTGTTTTCAATTTCATTTAATTCTGCTCTGATTTTGGTTATTTCTTTTCTTCTGCTAGGTTTGGGGTTGGAGTGTTCTTCCTTCTCCAGTTGCTTGAGATGTCCCATTAAGTTATTAATTTCCTCTCTTTCCATTTGCTTTGGCAAATGGAAAGCTTGCAG
The DNA here is from genome assembly GCF_027406575.1 of Nycticebus coucang. Taxonomy (NCBI): domain Eukaryota; kingdom Metazoa; phylum Chordata; class Mammalia; order Primates; family Lorisidae; genus Nycticebus; species Nycticebus coucang. Next base: position 52,861,723 of record NC_069781.1, on the reverse strand, counting down.
TGCTTTAAATTTCCCTCTTAGGACTGCCTTTGCAGTATCCCAGAGGTTCTGGTGATTCGTGTCTTGATTGTTGTTTTGTTCCAAAAATTTGGTGATTTCCTTCTTAATCTCATCTATAACCCATTTATCCTTCAGCATAAGGTTGTTTAGCTTCCATGTTTTTGTATGCGTATGCAGCTTCCTGTTGTTATTGAGTTCAACTTTTATTCCATGATGATCTGAGAAGATGCAAGGAATAATTTCTATTTTTTTAAATTTGCTGAGTTTAGATTTGTGGCCTAGGATGTGGTCAATTTTGGAGTATGTTCTGTGGGCTGATGAGAAGAATTTGTATTCAGTTTTGTTGGGATAAAATGTTCTGTAGATTTCTGTTAAGTCCAGATGTTGAATGGTTAAGTTTAAATCTAAAATTTCTTTGCTTATCTTTTTTTTGGAGGATCTATCCAGCATGGCTAAAGAGGTGTTAAAATCTCCAACTACTATGGAATTGAAGGAAATCAAGTTGTACATGTCTGTTAGAGTTTCTCTTATAAATTGTGCATTCTGGTTGGGTGCATAAATATTAATTACCTTTAACAAATATGAAGTGTCCATCCTTATGCTTCCTTATTTCAGTTGGTTTAAAGCCTATTGCGTGTGCGAATAGGTTTGCAATGCCTGCCTTTTTCTGCTTTCCATTTGCCTGGAGTATAAATGACCATCCGTTCACCTTGAATCTATATTTGTCTTTTAATGTAAGATGTGAATCTTGTATGCAGCAGATATCTGACTTGAGTTTTTGTCTGGCTTGAGGTTTTCAGTCAGCCAACCTGTGCCTCTTTACAGGACAATTTAAACCATTCACATTAATTGAGAATATTGATAAGCCTTTTGAGAGTCTAGTAGACATTTTTAATCCTTTTGCAACTGTGGAAGTTGGAATTTGATCAAAATGTTCTGGGTAGCTTTACTTTTGTGGCGGAGGATTACGCTGGTCTTTATGGAGGATAGGTCTGAGAATATCCTGGAGAACTGTTTTAGTTATGGCAAATTTCTTCAACAGGTGAATGTCATTAAAGTATTTAATTCCTCCATCATAAATGAAACTCAGTTTAGCTGGGTATAGAATCCTGGGTTGAAATTTATTTTGTTTTAGGAGATTAAAAATTGATGACCATCCTCTTCTAGTTTGAAAGGTTTCAGCAGAGAGATCTGCAGTTATTCTAATTTTCTTGCCCTTGTAGGTGATGGTTTTCTTTCATCTGGCTGCTTTCAGAATTTTCTCCTTCATATTAACCTTAGTGAAATTGATGCTATGTGTCTGGGGGATGTCTTATTTGGGTTGATTCATGCTGGATTTCTGAAACTGCTATCTGAATTTCAGAATCTCTTGGTATGTCTAGAAAGTTCTCCTTCATAATCTCATGGAGAAGAGACTCTGTGCCTTGTGAAGCCACTTCATCGCTTTTGGAGATCCCTATAAGATGAATATTGGTTTTCTTCGAATTATCCAAGAGCTCTCTGAGAGAGTGATCTGTTTTTACCCTCCATTTCTCTTCCTCTTTGAGAGTTTGGGAGCATTCGAAAGCTTTGTCTTCAATGTCAGAAATCCTTTCTTTTGCTTGCGCCATTCTGTTACTGAGGGATTCTACTGTGTTTCTCGGATCTTTGAGGCCTACAACTTCTTTTCTCAATGTGTCAAAATCTTTGGTCTTTGAATTCGTTGAATTCTTGAGATATCTTTTGGGTTACTGCTTAATTCTAATTCGATCTTATTTGCTATCCAGATTCTGAATTTGATTTCTGACATTTCAGCTATTTGTTTGTGCATGGGATCTTGTGCTGTGTCTGCCCCATTGATCCTTGGGGGAGTTGATCTACTCTGATTATTCATATTGCCAGAATTTTTCTGTTGATTTTGCCTCATGATTGTTTTTCACCATTTCCTCCGGCCATCCTCAGAGTTGGGGAGGTGTCTGTCTAAGATTAGACCCCAGCAGGATCCCTCTATTGTTGCTGGATCGTTGTAGGGAGTGACCCTGTATAGTTCCTCTGGGGCTGCCCCAGCCAGGGAGTTCTGGTTGTGGAGGCAGCTCCGGAGTGTGACACACCCAGATCCAGCAACAGGGAGGGAGGTGGTGCACATGGTTCTTGGAGTGCCTGGTGCCCAGTGACTTTGGCACAGAGAGCCCAAGGCTCCAGCAGTCTCTGGACAGGAGAAGGGCTCTGTGCAGAGGCACGGAGGGCTCTGGAGGGCACGCAGCTACCAGAGTCCCTGGCCAGATGAACGGGCCAGTGTGGAGGCAGGGAAGCTACAAGAGGGAGGACACAGGGTTGCGCGGCTCCCGCAGTTCCTGGTCAGGGCATGCAGAGGCCTGGTGGGTGCAGTTCGCGGGTTGGAGGTCATGGCACAGCTCTTATGGAGGTCTGGGTAGCGCCAAGGCCAGGAATTTGAAGTTGCTATGAGCTGTGATGCCATGGCACTCTACCTAGGGCAACATTCCAAGGCTCCAGTGTGCCAAAACTGGTCTCATTCTGCCCCTGAGAGTTGAGGCTGTAAGGCAGCTCAGTCCCCACCTTTAGGCTGCTCAGTCACTAGGTTACTAGCTCCCACCTGATCCTTGTTCTTGACCCTGAGGGCGGAGATTGCCGGGGCAGTCCTCTCACAGTGGCTCCCTGTGGCCCACAGCCGAACACTATTAGCTCCATCCGTCTCAGAGGCTCAGTCTGGGGCCCTAGACAATGCCCAGAGTTCTCTGCACTCCTGCTCAAACTCTTCCCAAGGCAGTTCAACTGAGTGCCAAGTCCAAAAACACTGAAACAGTTCACAGGTAAGGCCTTTCTGGTTTGCAGTCTCACTGCTGTTTGTACTTATGGCTGCCGGCGGGATTAGGTTGATCGAACACACACAACCACTTGCCAGTTTTTCACTGTTTTTGTCCTCCTGTTAGGGTCCAGAAGTCCCTTGCTGATTCCCTGTATCCTCAAAGGTATGATTATAGGCAGACCCCACCAGCCAGAGATGCCTGGAGTCTTATCTTCCCAGACTCACTGTGCCCAGTTTCAGGGAAGCTGTTACTCAGCCGCCATCTTGCTCCACCTCTGAAAATTTTTAATAAGATCCTCGGTTCTTGACTACTGTCTGGTGTGTCTTTACCTTACAGGGTTCATTACTTTGCTCCAGACAGGTGATGAGGTCCGGCTTAGAGACAGCAAGCCCATTTCTCTGTTTCCAGGGTGTCGCTTCAACTTCCCTACAGGTCTCCCAGGACCTGAGGTCACAAGGTGAAAGAAGCTGTAGCAGAGACACTTGGGTCCTCCAGGAGATGCCACAATGAAGAAAAGACCTACATATTCTTTTTAAGGGCAAGTACCTCCTGCGTCTGTCTGTGTACATGAATATTTCTGTGTGACCTGTGAATAACTCTGATAGGACCAACACTTAGCTAACCAGAAATATCCATTTTCCACTTTCACTTTGTTAACAGGATTCTGATTCTGTGATGTGGGTTTGTGAATGACAATGTGTGGAGCCACCAGATCATGTATGTTCTGTTCTCCCTCTGTACTTTCACAGGCTCCATTTCAACTGAGGTTGCACATGTGATCCAGTCAAGGCAAGGATGATTTATAGGAAATCTGATGGGACGGTTTCTGGAAAAACATTTTGGGTTTTATAAGAAGTTCACAGAATTGTTGTGCACTTCCCTCCCCTCATCTTCCTTGATTAAAGGACTGTGTCAAGGATATGGTAGATATTTTGTGACCATTAGCATCACACAGAGAGAATGGAAGCCAAAAACTTCAGAATGTTGAAAGAAAGTTAAAAATCCCAGGTGTCAGGGGACATGTCAAAGGATACAAACCTTCAGTTAAGATGAGTTAGGTTCTGGAGATCTAATATATAGTATATATGACTTGGTGACCATAGTTAATAATAATGTATTGTTATACTTGAAATTAGTCAAATATAATAGTACATTATATTGAATTGGTCAAGATTTTAAACATTTTCACCACAAACACACACAAAACAGGGTAATTATGTGAGATAGTAGATTAATTAGCTTAATTATGAATATCATTCTCAATATATATATCAATACATTGCATTGTACACCTTGAACATATGTAATTTTTATTTATTTATTTTTTTTGTAGAGACAGAGTCTCACTTTATGGCCCTCGGTAGAGTGCCATGGCATTACACAGCTCACAGCAACCTCCAACTCCTGGGCTTAAGCGATTCTCTTGCCTCAGCCTCCCAAGTGGCTGGGACTACAGGCGTCTGCCACAACACCTGGCTATTTTTTGGTTGCAGTTCAGCCGGGGCTGGGTTTGAACCCGCCACCCTCGGTATATGGGGCCGGCACCTTACCAACTGAGCCACAGGTGCCACCTGTAATTTTTATTTTTTAATCACACATCAATACACCTAAAAAAAAAAAAAAGTCCTAGGTGTCATAGCAATGTTGTGAAACTGAACCATCACTAGCGATGTCTACTTATGGTCTTCTTACTATGTGAGAGAAATAACCTGCTACATGTACATATTTAGGTTACTACAGGGACCAAGAGAAAATTTTCCCTTTACTCTCTGAAGGTTCATTGAAAAATCAATTCACAAAAGGCAGACTAATTGAGGAAAGGCAGACAAAATTTATTAATGTGTACACAGGGAGTATCACAGAGTGATCGCCCACCTCCACACAAAGTAGAGAAGCTTATATGCCATCTGAAGGTCAGAATGAATGGGGCTGTGGAGCATAACCCACACCAGGTTACACTGGTAAGTCATGTTACAGTGGCAAGACATGTTACTGGGAGGGAGAGAAGCAGCAGCTTGGCTAGCAAGGTGGTCTTGTTATGTAGATAAAACCGCACATGTAGCAGGCCTTAGAGAAATAGATGGTAAATGTTTCTCTCAGATCCTTAATGTGTCAGATTCTCACTAGATCTTAGTCCTCACTAGATCTGGACAAGGAAAGGCCTGGTTGCCTCAGTGTAAGTTAGATACAAATTTACTGCTCCTCCCCCAAAGACTGGTTTGCAGAGGTACGTTTGTTTGCTGGCTCTATGACAGTTATCTCAAAATATGTCAAATAAATATATTTTGGGGTAAGATATTTTGATTTCCTTTACAACTGTTGGTAGGGATTTTCTTTTATGGCAGCAGCATATATTCTTAACTCAGACACTGCCACACACTTTCATTAGTAGTACTTAAATAATTTTTCAAATTGTTCTTAATGAAGATTTCATGTATATCACTTGTCACCCTCCCACTTGAGTGGTCTAATTTCAGTGTTCACTAATATCTACCTGAGCCAGTCAATAGACTTTAATAAATGTTTTCTAAATGAAAATGGATGAGATTTTTCTAATAATCATTTAAGCTTCCTTGCTACATCAATTTCCTTTTCCTTCCAATAATCACGAGGTCAATTTTTTTTTCTGGAATATAATTATGATCATGACTTTTTTTCTATTCATAATGTTAAATGGTTCCTCAGTGTCTACAAAAATCCAAACTCCTTACTCTTTTTTGAAGTCATTCAAAATCAACTCTTAATATGTTTTTCAACTTAATTTCACAATATGGATTATAATCCAAACAAAATTGCCATCACTTTTTCTTGCATATCTAACTAATTTAGGGAGGAAATGTTATTTTCTGACTGACCACTACCAGGATATTACCTATCAATAATTTGCTTTTCTTTTCAATTTCATCTTAAAATTTATCTCCTCTAGAAAACTTTTCTTCATACCCCAGTTCCTTTGTGGAACAAATATTCCACAATTATGAGCTATGAAACAGTCATTTCTTTGTAATTTTCTATTTCTATTGCTTATATATGCTGATTATAGGTTTCTGTGTATAAGTCTTTTCTACTCTAGTATATTTGGGGCAATATCTGTGCTTTTATGAATTTTTTTGTACTGTAATATATATAAATTATATGTACAGAAAACTCTAAAAAGTCACAAGTATAGTGCTTGACAAATATTTATAACCATGCATACTGTTATATAACTACCACTTAGATATAAGTAAGTATACCATATAACTAGCTTATGTCTCTTCCCAGTCACTACCCCATGCCAAAGGTAACTATTTCTCTGATTTCCACCATCATTTTTAGTATAGTTTTAGTTATGAACTGTATATAAGTGTGATCATTCATTAAGTATTCTTTTGTGTCTGGTTTCTTTTACTCAGCATATTTATGAGCTATAATATATTCATATTGTTCTTATATCAGTAATTTGTTCCACTTAGAAGAATAATATTTCTTCTGTCCATAATTTTTATCCATACATAACATGTAATTTATCCAAACACAATTTTCTGTAAATAATATTATTATTTTTTAATTATTATGACTACATATCAGTTGTACATATTTAAGGGGCCCATGTGATATTTTGATATAAGCATACCCTATGTAATAATCAAATCAATCACTCATATATATGTATCATGTCAAATATTGGTCATACTTTTGTTAGGAACATTTGAAGTGTATTCTTACAGTTATTTTTCTGGAATACACAATAAATCATTGTTAAATGTAGTCACCATTTTGTGCTACCCAACACTAGATCGTATTCCATCCTAATGTTTCTTCATCCAATAACCTTCCCATCTTGATCACCCTCTTAACCCCCCTTCTTTTCTTCTGGTAACCATCATTCTATTCTCTATCTCCAAGAGCTTAATATTTTTAGCTTCCATATGAAAGTGAGAATATGTGATATTTGCCTTTCTGTGCCTTCCTTCTTTTACTTAACATGATGTCTTCCAGTTTCATTCATGTTGTTGCAAATGAGAAGATTTCATTCTTTTTCATGACTGAATAATATTCCACTATGTATATGTACCACTATTTCTTTATCCATTCATCCATTAGTGAACATATTAGGCTGATTCCATATCATGCCTATTGTGAATAGTGCTGCATTAAACTTGGAAGTGCAGATATGTCTTCTATATATTTCTTTCTTTTGTTTTGGATATATCATGAGCTGTGAGATTGCTGAATCATATAATAGTTCTATTTTTAGTCTTTAGAAGAGCCACTATGATTCTTTACCATGGGCGTACTAATTTACATTCCCACCAACAGTGTACCAGGGTTCCTCTCTCTCCTCATCCTCACTAGCATCTGTCATTGTTTAACTGGAGGGACATGATATTTCATTGCATTTTCGATTTGCATTTCTTTGATGATCAGTGATGTTGAACATTTCTTCATATGCTTTAGGTCATTTCTTCTGAAAAATTTCTAGTCATATATTTTGCTCATTTTCAGTTGGATTATTTGTTTTTTCCTAATGCATTGTTTGAATTTCTTATATATCCTGGTTGTTAATCACTTGTCAAAAAGGTAGTTTCAAAATATTTATTTTTCCCATTCTTTGGGTTTTCTTTTCAATTTGTTGATTGTTTTCTCTTATGAGCAGAAGCATTTTACCATAATGTGATTCCTTCTGTCCACTTTTGCTCTGGTTGCCTAGCTTTGAGGTCTTACTCAAGAAATCTTTGTCTAGATCAGAGTTTTTCAACCTTTTGTTCTTTAATCCATGACACACTTGAACTTCTGTGGCACATTTAAATTACGTTGATCAAAAAAAAAAAAAAGAGCTAAAAAAAGAATATACTTGCTGTATATTCGAACTTGTTAGAAATAAGCTTTGAACTTCTGTTGAAAATATTACAAATAATAATGATCACTTGCTTGTACATTTTGTGGGGACATATTAAATACATTTATGTTGTGCAAAAAACTCAGTGCAGAATTTCTGAGTAACCATATATATTTATTTTTAGATACTCATATTTACAGAGTAAAAGAAAACAATTTTACTTCACCTGCATCATGGTGGCTACATGGTGACAGTATATAATGTTATATATATATAAAACATTTTATATTATATAATATATATTTTTTATAATATGTAACATATATTTTATATATATAAAACTATGGAGGTTCTAATAAATATATAGATTTCAGAAGTTCAAATTTCTATATATAGATTTCTAAATCTATATAGAGAGAGATTTAAGAAATTCAAACTCATTAGGAAAAAACAAATAATCCATGAAAATGGGCATAATATATACATATATTAGAACCTCCATAATTGACTACCTCCCTCCATTGGCCATATCCTTAAGTTGACCTAATTTTCATAGATTGGACATGTGCCACATATATACATGTCAGTAAAGTAAGACTAGTTCTTTATGTTGACCACCTCCATATGCTGACCAGTTTTTTACAGTCCTTGGGTGGTCAACTTACAGAGGCTCTAATGTATATATACAGAGCCTGCACATATATACAATACATATATAATATATATTTGAAAATTTTATTATTTCTTCATTTTGCCTATCTTTGTGCCAAATATTACGCTGTATCAAAGACTATAACTTTATAATAAATATGAAGTGTGATAGGGTAAATCTTCCATTTTTTTCCCTTCTAGATATTCTTTTCTATTCTTGTCAATTAATTGATGAGATTGTAATTGTTAGAGTACATTGAACCTATTACTGAATACTGATTAACTTAGGATATATGACATCTTTAAACTTCTGAGTTTTCTATTCTATGAAATGAATATTATGAACAAATTAATAATTATTATATCTTAATTTTTTTGTCAGCAAAGGGCCTTGATTAAAGTGTTAAAGGTAGCACTAACTTTCTTGGAAATCATAATGATGTTCAAACTATTTTTTTTAGTTATTGCTTTTTGTTGTTACTTTTTAGCAGTGGGTGCTATGACACAGGGATTAGCAGAAGTAAATGAAGCGGACAGTGGGGATGTTGGAGCAGCAGGGTGGCTTGAGGTAGTCACCAAAATAATTAAAGAAAACAAAATTTTTGTAAGAAAAGGAAACTATTTATTAATGATCTGCACAGCAAGCCAGGCCCATTTTAATGACTGTAGGCATTGTATACAGTGCAGGCTCTGAATTTTATACGCAACTTTGTGAAGTATGAATTGCCTCCTGGAAGTTTCCCAGGGTTTTAATTAACTCTGTTCTCAAAACAGCCCATCTGCAAGGTCTTGAATCCAACCCACTTGCAAGGTGTTAGTAACAACCAATGTGCAGTGCCTTAATCTGCCTCACTCTCATAATAGCCCAGGTCAGTCCAAAATAGCCTAACTACATTGTCATCCATCCTGCTTATGTCTAGCTAGCTACTAACAGGGACAGAGAATGTGAGAAAGTTGCACTTATGTTTCACATTTTCTTTTCTACAAATGTGATAATTGAGCATTTATAATACTGATTAAAGTTATATTAGACTACAGTAGAAAAGCTTAAGTCTTTCTGTCAATTATTTTACTTTTATAAAAAGATGAGAAGTATTTCAGGTTAAAATTACTTTTCTTAATATTGGAGTTATTGTAAAAAATGAGCTCTTTAATTTTAAAGCACCTGATGTTTGGCTCTATTTTAGAGATAAAATAATATTCAATGCAAACTAAATAAAAGGCTTATGTATTAACACATATATTTTCTTGTTCAGCACTATATTTCTGATATTGCGTTTCAATGCATGTTAATAAAGTGGGTTAAGAACTTGGCATGTCTACTACAAAGAATAAGAGGATAAGAAGTCAGTGGGGGAATATGACCTGCTTTTCTAGGTTCCTCCAATTTAAATTTGGCAAACCTTAAAGTTTAATGTTTATTGATAAATGATGTAATATATGTAATCTCCGGCTACTGTGGGGTTATTAGAGTTTTCAGATGCCTATTAGAGCATGAGAATATCTAAACCTTAATGTTAAATATACTCTATTGCTTTACTTTATAATCTGGGGTAAAGATTCAAGGATAATTATGGAAAAGTGTTGATGGCCATTGACTTAAAGAGACTATTTATGTAAAAGAAAAATCGTACTGGACAAAGTTAGACAGACAAAGAAGACTTCAAGACTACAGCAGTATTAGTCAAGACTAATAATGTAGCAGGGAGGAGAGATTGAACTTCCTTCAAGGAAAGCAAAAGACAGAAGAGTTTGTAAGCACTGGGGTGAGCTAGTGAAAAAGAACCTGAGGACTATAGAGGGGAGGTGATCAATGTGCTAAGCTATCTGTGCTTGTTAATTGGTGCTTACAGAAGTTGGGTTCCTATCTATCCCACCAAGACTGGAAAACAGGGGCACTATCTTCCTTCATGAATTCAAAAGAATGGCTTCTGGGGCCTAGAAAAAGACATTTTTAAACTGTAACACAGGCTGGAGGCTGGCAGAAGATTTACATCTTTAAAAAGGCAGAAGAAGAATTTACAATTGAAAATTCTCTAAGGCCGATGCTCTAAGGGAGGAGGGGCTTAAATTCAGAAAGAAGCTTCTCTAAGGTTCAGTGGAGCTGAGGGGAACCTTAGGATCTTCTTGGTCACAAGCTACCACAAATCTGCACAATCTCTTATGGAAGGAAGTTTGCCTCAGTCAGCATTGGGAATAACAACAATATAACATCACTTGAGATTCAAGCGCCTATCTCTTAACCAATGTGTTACAGAAATGAAGTATTCCTAATTATGGCATCCTTTTCTCCTTTTATATACTTGTTATTTATCCTTGTGCTTCCTTCATCCAAATCATTGTGCTGGGTAGCCTAACAAATCTAGCTTATATTTTATTAATTATGTGCCTGTGTAACCCTTAACTTCAAACATTAACATAGTTCAAAGGCTAAGGTTATTAAGAAGAATATAATTTTTTTTTGGTGTGTGTGTGTGTACTAGATAGCTCCAAAGGAAATGGAGGGAATTGTCATTTTTTATTATCAGTGTCATCAGAGTCATGTTGTAGGCAGCTCCTTTTTATCATGCCAATAAAAAATGGAAATTATCCTTTTTGATGGATAACAACATGTTTGCCTCTCTGGTAAGAGATTTGCATATCTTTTCACATTTAGCTGAACACGAGTCTTGTGAAGTAGCTAATTTTTCCGCTTTAAATATGAGACAACTGAGCTTTAGAGAAGTTAAGTAACATGCACTTGAAGAAGCTCTTTAGTAATATTCACAGTTATTAAAATTTGAATGTGAAATTCAATTCCATATTAACTGACTCTTGTATTTGTGCTCAAGGGTCACCCTCTAGGCTGTGCTTCCGGGGTACAGTCAGCTTCTTCCTTCTGGAAGAGCCCAGGAAAGGCCACCTCAAAATAGGGCACTGCAAAGTTACTTCACTTCTCTAAAGCTCAGTTTTCTCATATTTAAAGTGGTGGGCTGAGTATTTTGAATTAAAGACCCTTGGAGTTCAGCAGATGCTAAAACAGCGTTATCCTTGTTTTCAGAGGGACTGGGCATGCTGAGGAAGAAAATAATTATCTCTGGTCTTTTCCTTGAGTTTTCATTAACTAACTCATGTTTCAGGGCCTGTGGAATGTAACGTCACCTGGGAAGATTTTGTCAGAAGTCATTGTCATAAATCAAACTTTCAAAGGTAGAAGGACAGTTTCCTTTGCCCCTACAAATACAATATTTAAATTGTGGTTTTAGATTCTAAAAAAAGGCTTAGGAACCTCTGTTTCAGGGCTTTTTAAGTCCTGGCTAGACAATTATTTGAGTAGTTTTAAAAAAGAAAAGTTTACAAATATCCAAGTCCTACTACAGACTTACCCCAAATTCTCAGGTCTCTGTGTTTATAACCATGTTAGTATTTCTGGATGTCAATTAAATAATTTTTGTTCTCTCTTCTGAGTATTTTAATTGGACAGTGCTTCCCAGTCCTCTTGTGCTTGGCAGGAGTTGTGTGTCTAGGGCACTGTACTTCTGGGTCAGGATATCTGATTGCTAGTTTGGTCAGGCCTGTCACACTGAAAACACATCAGGCAGCCCAGCAGTGGTGGCAGCAGCACCCCATCTCTCCTTAGAGCAATCAGCATTTTTACCAGATCTCCAGGTGAACTCATGCAAATTAAAATTTAAGAAGCACTACTTTAGAGCTCTAGCTTTTCCTGGCCAGAAATATTTGAGATGGTGGCTGACTTGTCAGCCTGAGTGACATTAGTGGGCAGAGCCCTCTGCCATCCAGCAATGGGCATGTAGTTTGAGCTAAACTTTAGCCATTCAAGATGTTTGCCTGGCTTCATTCTACAATACAACTTATCCCATCACTACGGTGTGCCTTGAGTGTATGGGAAACAGTGTCAAATCTAAGTCAAAATATCTTAGGAGGAAAATATCTCTGAGTTGAGCCTATGGAAAGCAGAGAAGAATGATTGCTTCTGTTTTGGTATTTGCACTCTCTGCTATTAAAACTAAAGCCAAGCTCACGAGTAAGTGTTTGGGGAAAATATTATCACAACTTGCTATATGGGTAGCACTGTTTCCTAAGTGAAGAAAAAACAGGTGGCTCAGAAAAAAAAAAAAAAGAGCAAGGGATAGAGAGCAGAGAGAGGACTAGAAACAGCACCAAAAGTCTCAAGCTTACCCGAGCTTTCTCTTTTATTTCAAACCCAGAAAATAGCTCTGGCCACGTTAGCCTTGATGAACTGGAAAAGTTCCACACACGAAGGCCAGCAACTCTGACATAAGGCCGTATTGAGAATGAACACATCTTTTCGATGAAGGGCTAATCTTGTACAAACACATTGCAGGGTGTTTCGAGATTCTCTAATGACCCCCAGACTCTCTCTTGCACCATATTGTTAATGGAGAGGATATTTGTGTTAAACATTGTGCAGATTAAACTGATGGATTATTTTCCCTGCATTTTAAAATATCATTCTGCCCCCTGGCCAGACCATTTGTAGTTGAAAATACAAAATGTAACTGAATTTTCCTTTGCTTCATTAGTGGAAGTTTCAGAAAATTTAAAGGGACTGTTCAAGTTTCTTCCTTAAAACATGCTTATTTATAAGATACCAAAGGATACCAGGGACTTCAGAAAAGGAATGAGGTTATTATAGACTAGATGTCAAATTTATTTAATCATTTAGTTAGTCATTTATTCAAAAACTGTGTGCATATTCTCTTTGAGTCAGACCCTGTAATGGGAGCTGGTGATATAGTGGGAAATAAGGGCAAAGGCCTGTCGTTATGGAGCTTCTATTCTAGGGTAACCATGTCTGCTGTAAACCAATTTCTTCCATGAGGAATGTTGGTCAATTCCTTCGTCTCTGGTAACTTCCATGAACTCACATTGCTTGGTAGCATGATATCATCTTATAATATACTAATTGCCACCTTATTTGACATATTAAGAACTCTTTACATTTTCCCACTTATCCATCTTTTAACAGACCTTTTATGTAGCCCTTCCTATCATAAAACTTAATCTTCTGACAGTGTTGCTTTCCCAATGCACCTCAGCTTTATTTATCAATTTTGTTTTCAAAGAAGTGAGTAAAATAATAACACAGTGACAAAAGAAATCTGCATATCAGTTTTCAACTTACTGAAAATCTATGCCACATTCATACAGGATGGTGGCTATTGGCCGTACCCAGGAGACAATCCTAGGACCAAACCAAAGAGGTCGACTACCCAGACTGGTTTTAAAATCAAGCTCCAATCTACTTGGAAGAATTTATGTACTGATGGAGAAATTAGGCAAGTGGGTCCTCTATGGATCATTTATGGCTGGGAGAAAGAAAAAGAAAACAGAGATGGGGGGAGCAAGCTGAGATGACAAATGGATGAGAGTTGGTCAAGTGCATGTTTGAAATGTATGATTCAAAGATTGAATGTTCATGCAGCAGATGATTCCTGTTCACTTTTATTCATTCCACTAGGCCTTATGTCCTCATAGCCATAAAAATGGATTACACAAATCAGCTATTATAAGGGTACAGATGGGTAGGTTTGTGTTGCCAAAGAATTTGCCAGTCTATCCACTATAACTGTTGCTTCCCTCATAATGTTGTTGAAAGAATTAAATGAGAAGGTAACTGTGAAAATGTTTTATAAACCAAAAAGCACTTTCCCTGTGAGAAGTGGTACTGTTGTTATTACTACTGTTCTTGTTTTAGTACAACCTAGACACTGCAATAGCATCTCTTTATGCCAAAGTCAATGGAAAGCATGCTCTGATTTTCTGGTGCTGTCATTCAGACACATCTCTGGTAGGTAACTCTGACCTTTCACCCTTCTTACTGTTCTTGTCTTGCTGAGCTAAAATAGGGTAGTGTGCCTCTGTCCTGCTTTTAGGTGAAATTACACATGTAGATTATAAATTGAGACCTATTTATGATGAAGAAAATAGGAGGATGAAAATACAGTGCTTATCAACTTGTCACGCTAGGAGGAGGCCGGGAGGTCAAGTGCCCTTCTCAGGCTACTCTCAGAGGAAGAAAACTGATTTTCTTTTCAACACATGTCAAGAGGAAACTTTCAGGCTGTCATGCAGGGCCCATGTTTCTAGAACCTGCCCCAACTTGGCAATTGCCAGGCTTTGTGAACAGAGCCATCCAGAGGCTGTATGATTTTTCTGGAGGCCAAACCTTATTATTCACGTTCATCATCCAGAGGATACTGTTTCGAGGGGAGGAAGTAGGAAATTGCCAGGGACAGAATAATGAGACATAAATACAAGGCCAGAGAGCAAGAGAGCAAATACATGAAGAACACATGTATGGCTGGTGTATTATCGCATCACGTTAACCCATGAATGCTTCTGTTAATCAGAAATTCCATAAAGCTCGTCCTGTATTTTCCCAACCCACTTTTTCTTGCAAATACATGTACTCATACACTCATACATGTACTCAGGCCTTAAATTGTATTTCTCTGAACAGTGATTTTCAAACAGTGTGTCATGGCACCAGCATGCCATGAGAGAATCTTAGGTATGCTGCAAAAATTTTTAAAGATCATTAATTAAATTATTTTTGAAATAAGTTCAAAGCACAGTAAGTATATTCTTTTTTTACTCTTTTTTTTTTATCGACATAATTTAAGAATTAAGTGTGCCGTGAAAATTTAACTATAGGTTCAAGTGTGCTGTGAGATAAAAAAGAATGAAAAACACTGCTCTAGAAGAAAGCCTTATAAATAGGATCAAGTAAAAGAAGTTTGCCTGGGAAGTGATCCTAGAAATTACTAGTAGGGAAGTAGGAATAGAGGAAAGCTTGAAGCACACGTGTCAGGTGTGGTAGCTGCTCCAGACAGCTGAGACTCGGTGTATTGGCAGGGACTCTCTATCTTGCTCATGGAAAGCCCACTTCAGTGTATGCCTTCCAAAGAAACTGGGACATTCATCCATTAATTTCCATTCATCTTTGGTTGACAGCTATTCTCAAGGACCATAATATCCAGGCCCCTCCATCCTCTATATTCCTGGGATAAGGACACTCTTGGTTTAGAATGTTCTTTAGAAATGTGTCCAAATAGGGCGGCGCCTGTGGCTCAAGGAGTAGGGCACCAGTCCCATATGCTGGAGGTGGTGGGTTCAAACCCAGCCCCGGCCGAAAAAAAAAAAAAAAAAGAAATGTGTCCAAATGTTTTCAGGAAAAAAAGCAGGAAGTATTTATAGGACAATGGGTGTTGCGAGAACACGGCAAGGTATTAACAGTGTCACCTACAACGCACTACTATGCTTATATCCTATGATTTACCTATGATTTTTCTGGAGGCCAAACCTTATTATTCACGTTCATCAAATATCACCTGTGGAAGGGCACCACAGGCTCTTGTATTGGATGAGGAGGCTTTTTGCTCATATTGCTATCTTCCATCCATGTAGCATTCTTCAGTAGAATGTAAGGCAAGTTATAAATAGAAGCTACAT
Organism: Nycticebus coucang; assembly: GCF_027406575.1. Taxonomy (NCBI): domain Eukaryota; kingdom Metazoa; phylum Chordata; class Mammalia; order Primates; family Lorisidae; genus Nycticebus; species Nycticebus coucang. Next base: position 52,845,967 of record NC_069781.1, on the reverse strand, counting down.
AAGAAATTTTAACTTGTATAGTAGTTATAATTTTTTTTTTTTTTGAGAAAGCGTCTTACTCTGTGCCTTTGGTAGAGTGCCATGGCGTCATAGCTCACAGCAACTTCAAACTCGTGGGGTCAAGAGATTGTCTTCCCGATTAGCCTCCTAGATAGGTCTACAGGTACTGATCACAATGCCCGGCTAGTGTTTTTTTTTTTTTTTTTTGTAGAGATGTGTGCGGTATTACAGGCATAGCCACTGTGCCCACCCAATAACAGTTATAATATTTTTTAAAAATTAGAATAAATACAAAACAGATAAAATTAAGTTAATTTTAATATTATGTTTAATATATCTAAAATATGATTTAACATATACTCAACTTCGAAATGTGGATGAGATATTTTATGATACTTTCTTTTTACATCAAGCAGAGTCTTCAAAGTAGAAGTATATTTTACACTTACAGCACATTTCAATCCAGGTGATTATGTTTCTAGCACTCAACAGCCATGTACGGATAGTTGCTCCATACTGGATAGTGACATTCTAGGGCCTTCTCGCCGTCCACTTGGAATGCTTACAAGTGTCCAAATACTTTGGAGGCAAAAAAACATGGCACTCTCGCTGGATATTAGGTGAGAGATGAGCTAGCGATATCTGACTACATATCGGAGGCCACTGAAAGCACAGTTTTGTCCCCAGCCTGGAATTAATGGATAAATGTCCCGGTTTCTTTGGAAAGCATACACTGATAATTTGTCATCAGTGTCTAGTGTGGATGTATAATAATTCCTAAAACAGTTACACCTACCCCTAAGATAGACCATTACCCCAAAAGGAAACATAGACTTGTTACTATGTAAGGATTCACACAGCTTCAGAAATGAGGGCTGAATAAAACCTTCCACTCACTGTAACTGTTTCTGGCAAAGTAAGAAGAACAATATATGTGCTCCCCATGACCTAGCCCTTGGTATTCACAGTCTTATGTCGTGCCCTCTAGCACTGTATCAGAATTGGTCTACCTGATCAACAGAATAAAACATAAGAAGTGATGGTTAGTCTGTCTATTCTGAGATCAGGTTATGAACACGACATTCGTGCTAACTGTGCTATTGTTCAGCAACAGCTCGGTGGAAATAGCCACATTAAAGAAGTCAATTAAAGAATTGACTTCTTGTGAATCTTGAAAAGATCTCCCAGCCCTGGTCAAGTCTTAAAGACTGTGGCTTCAACTGACAACTTGACTGCAACCTCATGAGAGACCCTGAACCCACATTACCTGCTTACGACCCTAACTCTCAGATTCCTGGCCCTCAGAAATCATGTTTTAAGCTGCTAAGTTTTTAGGTACATGTTATACAGCAATAAATAACTAATACAACATCCAAGAAATTAATTTTAGTTATAAATAAATGAAGAGAGCACATCTCCATGTTTGCAGACCAAGATTTGTGTTCATTACAGTCAGTTTAAAAGGAATAAATGTAAGCCTGAAAACGTAAGATAAAACCAGACAGGAATAGGAACAGAGTCGAAAGTGAGAGATAGAGAAAGCAAAATTATAGTCCAGATTTTTTTTTTTAAACAGAGCAAAAATATCAAAACAGAAGCCCAAATCCCTCTTTCATTGTTTCCTAGCCTCTTGTAAAAACACAGGGTCAAGACTGATTTATTAAGGGGAGGTACGTTAGGTCTAGAAATCATCCCAGTGTTATCCAGATCATCAACAATTAGGAGAAAAAAAGGAAAAGGGAAAAGAAAAACTTTCCTCACAGATCTCAGAACAAATCTGAGAATACATATCAGAGGCCACTGAAAGCACAGTTTTTCCCCCAGCCTGGAATTTCACCTTGTATTAAAGGAGGTTTTGATCCTCCCAAGGGCCCACAATCTAGAAATGTGAACTACATTTCTAAGGAACAGTACCTATGTTTCTGAAGAAGCCTTGCCAGTGGGCCTAGTGTACGGAATGCTTTACATGGGCTTCATTAATCTTATTAAATAACATGTCTTTGCCGTTCATTGATTAGACATACAAATCACTCATCCCCATAAGGAATTGCAAAAGACATCTTAAGTTACTCAAAACTCAGGCTTGCTGCTTGTGGTTGTCAAGGTAACAAACATCTGACGATTCTAAGCAACCAGAACTCTGCAGATGATTTTGAAACTACCATAGGTATTACCCAGCCGTCCACCTTCCACTTCATGTAACAGTTTCCTGAGGCATTCTCTGGAGAGCTAATCAAGATATTAAGTTTACTTACAGACAACTAGAGTGCCAACACCCTGTAGCAAGTTAGAAGAAATAAATAGGCTATTCTCTGAGTTCCATCAAACTTGACTAAGTTCTTCCGCACCCAAGCAGAGCCCACTCTGCTGCAGTGCTTACTACGGTATAGAGCAGCTCTATTAAGAGTAATGATAAAAAGGAGTGGCCCAAATACGAGCATGCTAATTACACTTGCTCCTGTATATTGAGCACAGCCTTGATTATAGCTAGTATCATTTCGTAGTTACTTACATGCATATTACCTTATGCATGTTTTAAACATTACTCTACAAAAAATGGGTACTATCATGTTAATTTGAAAGATGAGGAAACTGAGGTTCAGCATGTGGCTGCATTCTTAGGGAGAATGCACTAAGTGATGGAGCCTCCATGAGGAGTGAAAACTATCTGACTTCCATGGACGTGCTCATCCTCACTATGATTTTTCTCACTATCACCTTGCCTTTTCCTGCAACTGAGTCTTTCCTTTCCTATTATCTTTTATAGATCACATTTATTACTAAACATGTTCTTTCCATAGCTTCAAGGATGCTTCTAAAATACAGTAGAACCCCCACAGTTGACTACCTCCCTACATTGACCACATCCTTAAGTTGACTTCATCATAGATTGGACATGCCCCACATGTACATACATTACCAGAGGCCTAGTTCCTTATGTCGACCAGTTTGTTATAACCCCTTGGGTCATCAACTTACAGAGGTTCTACTCTATTTAAGAACTGGTATGACATGGAAGTGGACCCATTACCATAGATACCTGATATGCTTTAGAGGGAAAGGTCCTGGATGCTCCTGGAAAGCCAGGGGTTGGCCTTGTAATCTCAAAACTGAGAGGTCCTGGAAAGACCAGGGAGAAGAAAGCAGGATTTTCCAGGACATGATTGGAGATGTTGTCATACCAGTGTGGGACGGCTGAATGTAAGGATGACTGGCTGAGCAAATGAAAAATACCAAGATGGAACTCAGACCTTATGACCAACTGTTTTGCTCCAGAATTCCCACCAGAAAAATAGGAAAGAATCTATGCATTGTGGTAGAATATATATTTAGTCTTTCACACAAAGACTAAGCTTATGATATAGCTGAAAACATATTGTGAAAACATATTAGTGTTTTTAGCTATATTACCTCAGATTCCTAAGATGAGAACTCTGCATTAAATATGAGAATCTTATAAATAAGTTCATCTTCTATGATATTTTTATGTTGCATTTTAAAAGATAATGTGTGTAGTATGTTCATCAGTGAAAACAGAGAAAATGAACAGAATTTGGCTTTTAAAATGAGTTTCGCCTTTGAAGAATAAATAAGTGTAATACTTTGCTGGTTCAACAAATGTATGGACATTTTTTTTGTCTTGATGAATGAACAACAGCATGATGCTGGCTTTGAGATACTTGGTAGCCAGAGGAAAAGAGGGAAAAGACAGGGAGAATGCGCCAAAGGACTGCAGAGACAGGCGCTGATGCAAATTTCTGAAACTAACCTATACTCTGAGACAAACAAATACCGTTAATAAGCCGAGCGAGAATCTGAATAGGTGTACTGCTTTGAATAATATAAATATAAAATATAAAATAATATAATATAAATATAAAATTCTATATCATTAGCAATATCCTAAAAATCCTTATATCTGATTTACCATTAGGCATGTCTTTAAAAATATTTTATAGAGCTGATTATACAGCTGTGAAAGAATAAGGAAATAAATTATAAACAGGGAAATTTAAATTTAAAATACCTTTAAATAAAATAATAAAAACAGACTTGTACTTTAGAAATCCCCATGTAATAAACAGTATTTGTGCTCAATAGTTATTTCTCTTGCAGAACTAGCTGGTATTGGGAACAAGAGAAAAACTGCCATTTGTCCTCTGAAGGTTCACTAAAGATCAATAACAAAAGTTAGACTCTTCAGAGAAAAGGTATATCATTTATTAATGTGTACGTGGGAGCCTTCAGAATAAAGGCTCAAAGATACAGTGCAAATTTTCCATTTTTATGTTTAAGTTTAAGAAAATAGGCAAAGGCTGGGCATGGTGGCTCACACCAGTAACCCTAGTACCCTGGGAGGCCAAGATGGGTGGATTGCTTGAGCTTAGGAGCTTGAGACTAGCCATAAATATGTGGTTAAGTCTAAAAAGAGAAATAAATATGTTAAAAAAATCAATCTAGATTTAAAAGTAAGTTAACCAAAAATGTACTAGCTCATTTAACTGGATAATTTTTCATATACTTTCATTTTTTCTTAGATAATAGAAATACTATCACAATATTTTAAAAGTGAATATCCAGATTTAAACAGAGAGGGCCACTGACATTGAGTACTTACAGATGGCTTTAAAGCTTACATATTTATATTCTTTGGTTTTATCCAATCAAAAGAAAAATGCATGCTCTTGGTCAAGTCCATGAGTGGGGTACAAAGTAAATAGGAGTTATCTCTTAATATGAAATGAATCCAGTTTACTGCAGTAATGCAATGATATAATTGCTCAAGGACCAGCCCTGTTTGTGAAGACTATGCAAATTTTCTCTGGGTCAAAGTATGTCAAATGGTCCTTCCTTCATATTATGTTTTATATTATACAAACAATAGCTTTCTATAATACATGCAAATGTAGAGATGGCTCTTTCTTCTCAGAGTAAGACTGGATATGATGGAATCTGTCAAAAAAACAAAAAGCTTTATATTTTAATGTAAGTTTGTAAATACATAAAATAGCAGAGCTCTCCAATGTCTGCTATAGAAAAAGTTTTAGACAGAGGTCAATGCATTGATCAGTGTAGCCTCACACAAGGAGGAAGGACTTTTCACAGTGTTTACAATATGTTTCAAAATTATTAAAACATTGCCAATTTTACTTTGGCCTTTTTGTTTATTGAACAAACATATCTAAAAAATATTTTGTAAGACAGTGAATATTGCTAAATGAGTGCTCTGTGTGATATAATTATCTTAATGATATCTAAGAACTTTTATAAATACTACATAAAATGCCTTTATTTTATAGATACTCTATAAAAATGAAGGACTATTAAATACAATAAATTAGAACAGAAATCTTAGGGTACATGAGAGAGAGTAAGACCTTTTCCTCTGGTTTCCTACTCCTTAGAGAGACTTGTCTTTTAGTGAATGTGAGAAGACCATTCTTTTTTCTTGCTCCACAGTGAACAAAGGAACCAACTCTTATTATTTGTTCATATTATTGACATATCATTGAATCAATACCAATGTCTTTCTGTTTTAGAAAGATTTTTTTACCCATCTGTATTGCCTCTGCTTTCACTAGTCAGTATTTAGTCACTTCTTCATTCAAGATGATGTCACTTCATTTAGATATTTCTTAAATACCTATTGTTTGCTAGGCACTGCCAATGAAGCAGTTTACAAACAAAACCATGGGCCTACACCACTTAGAGTTATAGTCTGATGGGAAGATAGACGCTAAGCACAAATAATGGAGATAATTTCAAATAGAAATTAGTACAGTGAGGACAAAGAACCTGGGTTTTCTGGAAGAGAATATTAAATCTAAACTTAAAATTTATATTGAGCTATAAATCTAGGAAGAACTGACATTTAAGCCAAGACTTGAAGAACATAAAAATATAGACCAGATAGAGAGGTTTTTCTAGGTAGTGGAAAAGGGGTACCAAAAGTCACTGAAGCACAAGAGACTTGGTGCTATCCCTCTGAAATTTTGGACAGAGTTCCTTCATATCTTTATATTTACTTTATATTTTTATTTTCTATCAATTTATATGTTCTATTTTCAGAGCTGCTTGAGGACAAGTACTTCTTTAGAGCCGTTTTACCACCTATCAAAAAACTATCCTGTATTCCAAGCATCACAAACTAAAATGCCTCCAGAGTTCAGGATGGTGGAAAGATGATGAAGAATAAGCATTTTACTATTAACGAAGAAGAGATTTTGGTTTTCTCACTGAATTCAAAAAGATTTAGTCAGGAAAACTGAAGTTATTCTACATAGTCTGAGTAAAATGTAACTGCTTTGAACTTCACACCTGATCAAGGTCTGCACAAGCATCTACCTCCTCCATCTGGAACATTTCTCTTCCTCTTTCTATGTCTGATGCTGAGGCCTCTCATTAATAGACCAAAATCTTTATTTATAAAGAAAAGTGGATTCTAGGAAATGTAGTTCCCACCTTCTCTTTATCAATGCACCTTTCCCACTTAGCATTTATATTTAAACTTTTAGCCATGTTTAAGTTCTAAGTTACAATATAAAAATAATATGTTGATTCTATCTAGCATGATGCAACTATTCCTCCTTCAACCGAAAACATGTTTACTTCTCAAAAATTAGAGATGCAGGTTTCATGATGTCCATTATGTATTTATCTTTATATAATAAATTTTTTTATCTCAGTTATAATTTCCTTTGATACTTTGTAACTTAAGCATTAAATTTATAGCATAGCAATGGTTAAAATTTTTAATATGCCTTATCAAATGTAGTATGGAAAGGATACAGAAGAAAAATGATTCATATAAAAATATTCATATAACCAAACAAGCAAAAGAAAAATTCCGGGCGGCGCCTGTGGCTCAGTCGGTAGGGCGCCGGCCCCATATACCGAGGGTGGTGGGTTCAAACTCGGCCCCGGCCAAACTGCAACCAAAAATTAACCAGGCGTTGTGGCGGGCGCCTGTAGTCCCAGCTACTCGGGAGGCTGAGGCAAGAGAATCGCTTAAGCCCAGGAGTTGGAGGTTGCTGTGAGCTGTGTGACGCCACGGCACTCTACCTGAGGGCTGTACAGTGAGACTCTGTCTCTACAAAAAAAAAAAAGAAAGAAAGAAAAATTCCCTAAGATTCCCCACCATGGCCCTTATTTTTACAAGTGGTAACTGCCACAATTTCTTCATCCATTGCTCACTCAATATTACCTTTTCCCTGTGAAAGCTTCTCAACTCAACTGAGGATTTTTATATGGCTACTGAATCCATCATTCATAAAGTACAGTCCTGTACCCAGGTGCTGCAAAACAATGTATTATTCAGTGCTGGGCTGCATGCATATGTGATGGCAGTCTTATAAAATAATAATATTGTATTTTTATGGTGCTTTTCTTTGTAGAGATACACAATTACTTACCATTGTATTGTATTCACCTACAATATTCAGTATAGTAAGCTGTTGTACGGGATCGTAGCCTGGGAGCAATAGGCTATGCTACATGGTATTGGTGTGTAGTGGGCTATACCATCTACTTTTGTGTAAGTACACTCTATGCTGCTCGTGACAAGCTCACCTAACAATGCATTTCTCAGAATGTATCCCCATCATTAAGCGATGTGTGATTGTAGCAGTTTTCGAGCCAAAATAAGGAAATTTTGTGTTAAATGTTTTATTAAATATTCCATTGAATGGTAGTACTGGAAATAACAATACCATGAAGTGTCTTGATGAAATTCCTGAGTTCTTGACCCCTCTCCATTTTGTAGGTAATTAAGATCAGTAATTCAAGTCAAACTAGTAATCCAGTACTTTTTTAGTATCAGAAAGAACCCAATGCCAGGATGGCAATCTCTACTTCAAATTCAGTGGAACAATCGTTATGTCTCCTGATGAAAGCCTCATCATTACTAATTCCTTTAAATAAGCAAAAACCAAGGTTCTGGGGACAGAAAGAAAAAAATTGAGATTGAGTTATTATAGGAAATAGAAAGAGAAGTCATTATAATTTCCACACCATTGTTCCCAGATCCTATGTATTCTGACTATGGGGGAAATGGTACCATATGCACATTAGTCAGAAGTTCAGGCAATATACGTCATCTTGTAGCACAATACTTCAGCTCACGTGGTTACCCAAATATTGCCATAACTGAGCTTTAGTTCACCATTTCAAATGCTTCCACTAGGCCACTGTGTTAGATCTGTTATGGTCCACAAATTAATTCCAGGGATGTAGGTGTATTATCTCACTTCTTTTGGCACATTGACCAAAAGCAGTGTTGCATGGAATTCCTTGATCATAAATAAAGCATTCAGTATGTGCCGGCTGTGGCATCTGGAAAAGAGAAAGTAAAATCTATAAGCAGAATAAGAATCTATTTTAGTAAGGAAAAATTGCTATTATTTCCATGATTGAAGAAGTCCGATATAACTGACTTGTCTACAGGTGGCTGGCTTGCCTCTGCCCTTGGCAATAATGCTGTATCAGGGATTCAGCTTCAGCTATTAGCAGGTTGGCGAGGCCAATTGTCACGGTAGCTGGAAAATTCTTGTCGAAGTTTGTTGGCTCATCTCATTAATAAACCTCCATCTCTGCTATCACAGAGAGAGAAAGGGAAACTTCTTCTATGCCCCCTGATGTTTTATTAAAAGATCAACTCACAATAATGCAGTTTAATAAGAGAAAGAGTTTACATAAATATTTGTGGTGTACATGGGGGGAATCACAGAGTAAATTAGCCAATATGCCAGTGGGGTCCAGAAATTTATATACCTTCATGTCAGAGGGGAGGGGGAAATGGGGAAATAGTTAATTCTGTGTAAGAGCAATAAATGGCTACTTGGGAGGATGAAGAAATTCTTGGGAGAATGAGTGGATAGAGGGAAATAAATTTACTTGTAAGTGATTCTATTTGCAAATTAAATTAACCTGACAGACAGGTATTATCTTCAAAATTGGTTGTACCAAGTCTGGTTGCATTTTTTTTTTTAAAGTGGGAACTAATGAGTTGAGAATATTAGATCTTATTATTTTTTCCAGAATATTGTGGAGTTCTAACGTTTAGGTTACATGAGTTGCTTTAGCACAGTTTGAGTCGATGTCATTAGTGTGCCCTTCACCCAGATAGCATGCACTGTACCCATTTGGAGTTTGCCCATCTCCTTCTCCCCCTCCCTCCTCCCTGGGTTCCACGGAGTATTATTTCCACATGTGAGCATTAGTGTTGAACAGTTACTTCTAATTTAATAATGGGTACATGTAACATTTGTTCTTCCATTCTTGTGATACTTCACTTAAAAGAATAGTCTCCAGTTCACTACGGATTGTTACAAACAGTAGTAGTTCACAATATTTTTAAATTTCTGTCTAGTATTCCATGGTATACATATACCACATTTTATTAATCCAATCACGTATTTATGGGCACCTAGGTTGGTTCCACATCTTTATGATTGTGAATTGTGCTGCAATAAACGGAATAAACGTTTCAGAGCAAATGTCTTTTTATTAAAAAGACTTTTCTCCTTTGGGTAAATCCCCTGTAGTGGGACTACTGGGTCAAATGGCAGGTCTACTTTTAGTTCTTTGAGGTATCTCTGTATTATTTTCTAAAGAGGTTGTATTAATTTTCAGTCCCACCAGCAGCCTAAAAGTGTTTCCTTTTCTCTGCATCCATACCAGCATCTGTTGTTTTGGTACTTTTTGATAAACTCCATTCTCACTGGAGTTAGGTGATATCTCACTGATTTTAATTTGTATTTTTCTGAAGATTAGAGATGTTGAGCATTTTTTCATATGTTTATTGACCATTAGTCTATCTTCTTTTGAAAACCTTCTGTTCATGTCTTTTGCCTACCATTTTATGGGTTTATTTGATTTTTTTCTTGATTTGTTTGAGTTTTTTAGACTCTGGTTACCAGCCCTGTATTGAATATACAGCATGCAAATATTTTCTCATTTTGTAGGTTGTCCTTTTCCTCTAATGTTCTATTGATTGTTTCCTTGGCTATGTAGAAGCTTTTTAACTTACTCAAGTCCCATTTGTTAATTTTTGCCATTGCCATAATTGCTTTGGGGTCTTCTTCATAAATTGCTTGTTTAGGCTGATCTTTTCTGCAACATCCTGAGATACCAGGAGTAAGAAGGGAAGTCATTTGTTGTTTTTGATGAGTCCTTCTGGTTTTATGAAGATTGAGGAAAAGCCCCTTTCAAAGCCTATTGATATCTAAGGGCTTTTAATTTGAAATATCTTTTATTCAAAGGAATCATATTTTGGTGTGAAATTCTCTTAGCTACCTCACTTTGTTTCTTAATGAATCAAAAATGTACAAGATGGTAATTTTTCCACACTCACAGAGGATTTCTTGTAATGAAAATTCGTATAGGATATAGATATCTGTCTATTTCTGAGAGGTGCATTTACTAAGTTCACCAGTTTTCCAATTGTGTTCCTTTCTGATATGTATTAGTGGAAGGAAAGAAAGAGGAAAAGGAAGAAAAAAGAGAGAGAATGAAAGAAAGAGAAGGAAGTGCCGCGGACCGCCGGTCGATGGGCCTCAGTCCGAGGGTGCTCAGGGAGAACGGTACAGGTTGGTTGAGAGGTCGACGCAGGATAAATGACAGACTGCCACACAGCAAAATGATGAAGGAAGCAGCTGTACTTTACTGAATTTTGAGTTGGTATTTATACATTTTTCACAAAGCATTATAAGTTACAAAAGGTATTTTTACAACTTGCTGACCTTTACAGGTTATTTTTCAAACTTGCAGACGCGAGTATTCAACCATCCTACTTACACAATGTCCTGCCCGCAAGGGGGAACAAAGGTTGGTGGTTATCAGTTCCATTTGCTTACTACCCCTTATCTTTTGGAATGTTACTAAAGTTAAAATTTTATACTTTTTATTGTATTAACCTATATATATATTTTTGTTGATTAGTTTCTGTGATTGTTTATTATTATACTTATAATCATTGGTGTTAGGTTTCTTATGATTGCTTAGTACAGTGTTAAAGTATAAATGTGTGTGAAAAGGTTTTTACTGTGGGTGATTTCAGTAAGTGGTGAAAGCATATATCTGGATGGAACATCTTGTTTGCTGTTCCTGCATTGTCTCAAGTCACTGACATTTATGATGGGAACGTGCCTGCACAGTTCCCTCCTAGAGTCATTGAGTTTCCGGAGCCATTCTCATTGTGTTTTATTGTGGATCAGTAAATCACTGTGTTTATTCTTAGCCTTTTAAGACAAACAAGCATTCAACTGAACATACAAGTTTTTGAGCAAAGGTTTCTTTAGAGTTTGTGCCCTAACCCATAGAGAATTGTGTTCAAAGAACAGCATGCTAGGCAATATTTCCATTGCTGTGCATGCAGGGGGTGCTGGGGGCTTCGCTCCGAAGAGCACAGACCACCTTACCATGCGTTCTATAACGCGGACAGCGCCACCTCGCTGCGGCTTGTTGCCGAGGGTGCGGCAAGGAAGGAAGGAAAAAAGGAAGAAAAAGAAAAGATACTGATTCAGCAATAATTAGGCAAAATTTCCTTCCTTCCCTCCTTCCTTCCCTCGTTCCTTCCTTCCTTCCTTCCTTCCTTCCTTCCTTCCTTCCTTCCTTCCTTCCTTCCTTCCTTCCTTCCTTCCTTCCTTCCTTCCTTCCTTCCTTCCTTCCTTCCTTCCTTCCTTCTTTCCTTCCTTCCTCTGTATTGATTATTTCCTTTGCTATGCAGAATCTTTCTAGTTTATTGCAACTCTATTTTCCTGTTTTTGTTTTTGTTGCCTGTGCTTTTGAAATTATATTCAAAATACCTTTACCCAGAAAAATGTTAAGACGCTTTCTTTCTATGTTTTATTTTAGCATTTTTACAGTTTTACTCAAAACTCATCCACTTTGAGTTGACATTTACAAATAGTGTAAGATAAAGGTCCAATTTTATTCTTCTGCATGTGGATATCCAGCTTTCCCAGCATCACGTATTAAAAAGACTGTCCTTCCCACATTATATGTTCTGGGCATCTTTGTCGAAGAGCAATTGACAGTATATGGGTAGGCTTATTTCTGGGCTCTTAATTCTGTTCCATTGGTCCATGTGTCTGTTTTTAAGCTTGTGCCATGCTGGCTTGACTACTATGGCTTTGCATTATATTTTGAAATCAGGTACTTTGATACTTTCAGCTTTGTTCTTTTTGCTCAAGATTGCCTTGCCTTTGGGGGGGGAGGGTCTTCATGGTTTCATATAAATTTTAGAATTTTTTTTCTTATTTCTGTGAAAATGCTATTGGAATTTTGATAAAGACTGCATTAAATAGATCATTTTAGATAATACGGACATTTTAACAATATTAATTTCTCAAATTCATGAGCATAGAATATATTTTCACTTGTTTGTGTCTTATTCCATTTCTTTCTTCACAAATTGATCTATTATCTGTATCTTCAGCCATATCTCCTTTTATATAATGTGAATGACAGATGCATGAGACAAATTCTGAGGGAATTCCCTTCCTCACTGCTCATCAGGGCTATCCTAAGCTTTAATTTTGCAGTCATCTGCTTTTATACTGTATAAATACATTATTATTATTATTTTTTTTTATTGTTGGGGATTCATTGAGGGTACAATAAGCCAGTTACACTGATTGCAATTGTTAGGCAAAGTCCCTCCTGCAATCATGTCTTGCCCCCATAAAGTGTGACACACACTAAGGCCCCACCCTCCTCCCTCCATCCCTCTTTCTGCTTCCCCCCCATAACCTTAATTGTCATTAATTGTCCTCATATCAAGATTGAGTACATAGGATTCATGCTTCTCCATTTTTGTGATGCTTTACTAAGAATAATGTCTTCCACGTCCATCCAGGTTAATACGAAGGATGTAAAGTCTCCATTTTTTTAAATAGCTGAATAGTATGCCATGGTATACATATACCACAGCTTGTTAATCCATTCCTGGGTTGGTGGGCATTTAGGCTGTTTCCACATTTTGGCAATGGTAAATTGAGCTGCAATAAACAGTCTAGTAGAAGTGTCCTTATGATAAAAGGATTTATTTCCTTCTGGGTAGATGCCCAGTAATGGGATTGCAGGATCGAATGGGAGGTCTAAGTTGAGTGCTTTGAGGTTTCTCCATACTTCCTTCCAGAAAGGTTGTACTAGTTTGCAGTCCCACCAGCAGTGTAAAAGTGTTCCCTTCTCTCCACATCCACGCCAGCATCTGCAGTTTTGAGATTTTGTGACGTGGGCCATTCTCACTGGGGTTAGATGATATCTCAGGGTTGTTTTGATTTCCATTTCTCTAATATATAGAGATGATGAACATTTTTTCATGTGTTTGTTAGCCATTCGTCTGTCATCTTTAGAGAAAGTTCTATTCATGTCTCTTGCCCATTGATATAAGAGATTGTTGGCTTTTTTCATGTGGATTAATTTGAGTTCTCTATAGATCCTGGTTATCAAGCTTTTGTCTGATTGAAAATCGGCAAATATCCTTTCCCATTGTGTAGGTTGTCTCTTTGCTTTGGTTATTGTGTCCTTAGCTGTACAGAAGCTTTTCAGTTTAATGAAGTCCCATTTGTTTATCTTTCTTGTTGTTGCAATTGCCATGGCAGTCTTCTTCATGAAGTCTTCCCCCAGGCCAATATCTTCCAGTGTTTTTCCTATGCTTTCTTTGAGGATTTTTATTGTTTCATGCCTTAAATTTAAGTCCTTTAACCATCTTGAATCAATTTTTGTGAGTGGGGAAAGGTGTGAGTCCAGTTTCAGTCTTTTACATGTAGACATCCAGTTCTCCCAACACCATTTATTGAATAAGGGAGTCTTTCCCCCAAGGTAAGTTCTTGTTTGGTTTATCGAAGATTAGGTGGTTGTAAGATGTTAGTTTCATTTCTTGGTGTTCAATTCAATTCCAAGTGTCTATGTCTCTGTTTTTGTGCCAGTACTATGCTGTCTTAACCACTATGGCTTTGTAGTACAGACTAAAATCTGGTATGCTGATGCCCCCAGCTTTATTTTTGTTACTAAGAACTGCCTTAGCTATACGGGGTTTTTTCCGATTCCATACAAAACGCAGAATCATTTTTTCCAAATCTTGAAAGTACGATGTAGGTACTTTGATAGGAATGGCATTGAATAGGTAGATAGCTTTGGGAAGTATAGACATTTTAACAATGTTGATTCTTCCCATCCATGAGCATGGTATGCTCTTCCATTTGTTAATATCCTCTGCTATTTCCTTTCTGAGGATTTCATAGTTTTCTTTATAGAGCTCCTTCACCTCCTTCGTTAGGTATATTCCTAGGTATTTCATTTTCTTTGACACTATGGTGAAGGGAGTTGTGTCCTTAATTAGCTTCTCATCTTGACTGTTATTGGTGTATACAAAGGCTACTGACTTGTGGACATTGATTTTATATCCTGAAACATTACTGTATTTTTTGATGACTTCTAGGAGTCTTGTGGTTGAGTCTTTGGGGTTCTCTAAGTATAAGATCATGTCATCAGCAGAGAGGGAGAGTTTGACCTCCTCTGCTCCCATTTGGATTCCCTTTATTTCCTTGTCTTGCCTAACTGTATTGGCTAGAACTTCCAGCACTATGTTGAATAGTAAAGGTGACAGAGGACAACCTTGTCTGGTTCCAGTTCTAAGAGGAAAAGCTTTGAGTTTTACTCCATTCAGTAAAATATTGGCTGTGGGTTTGTCATAAATAGCTTAAATCAGTTTTAGAAATGTGCCACCTATGCCTATACTCTTCAGAGTTCTAATTAGAAAAGGATGCTGGATTTTATCAAATGCTTTTTCTGCATCTATTGAGAGGATCATATGATCTTTATTTTTGCCTCTGTTAATATGGTGGATAACGTTTATGGACTTGCGTATGTTAAACCAGCCTTGCATCCCTGGGATGAAGCCTACTTGATCATGATGAATGACTTTTTTGATGATAAGCTGTAATCTATTGGCTAGGATTTTGTTGAGAATTTTTCCATCTATATTCATAAGTGAGATTGGTCTGAAATTCTCCTTTTTGTTTGGGTCTTTTCCTGGTTTTGGTATCAGGGTGATGTTTGCTTCATAGAATGTGTTGGGGAAGATTCCTTCTTCCTCAATTTTTTGGAATAATTTCTGCAGTACAGGAATAAGCTCTAACTTGAAGGTTTGATAGAATTCTGGAGTGAAGCCATCTGGACCAGGGCATTTTTTAGTTGGAAGCTTTTTTATTGTTTCTTTGATCTCAGTGCTTGAAATTGGTCTGTTCAGGAGGTCTATTTCTTCCTGGCTAAGTCTAGGGAGAGGGTGTGATTCCAAATATTGATCCATTTCCTTCACATTGTCAAATTTCTGGGCATAGAGTTTCTGGTAGTATTCAGAGATGATCTCTTGTATCTCTGTGGGATCAGTTGTTATTTCCCCTTTATCATTTCTGATTGAGGTTATTAGAGATTTACTTTTCTATTTCTAGTTAGTCTGGCCAATGGTTTATCTATTTTATTTATTTTTTCAAAAAACCAACTCCTTGTTTCATTAATTTTCTGAATGATTCTTTTGTTTTCAATTTCATTGATTTCTGATTTGATTTTGGATATTTCTTTTCTTCTACTGAGTTTAGGCTTAGATTGTTCTTCTTTTTCCAGTTCCATAAGATCTCTTGTGAGATTGTTGATGTGTTCTCTTTCTGTTTTTCGAATGTAGGCATCTAAAGCGATGAATTTTCCTCTCAAAACTGCTTTTGCAGTATCCCACAGGTTTTGGTAGCTTGTGTCTTCATTGTTGTTATGCTCAAGGAAGTTAATGATTTCCTGTTTTATTTTTTCCTTCACCCATCTGTTATTCAACAGAAGATTGTTTAATTTCCATGCCTTTGGGTGGGGTTGAGCATTTTTGTTAGAGTTGAGTTCCACCTTTAGTGCCTTATGGTCTGAAAAGATAAAAGGTAAAATTTCAATTCTTTGGATTCTGTTGATATTTGTTTTGCGTCCCAGGATATGATCAATTTTGGAGAATGTTCCATGGGGTGATGAGAAGAATGTATATTCTGTGTCTTTGGGGTGGAGTGTTCTATATGCGTCTATCAAGCATAGTTGTTCTAGGGTCTCATTTAAATCTCTTACATCTTTGTTTAATTTCTGTTTAGAGGATCTGTCCAGCTCTGTAAGAGGTGTGTTAAAGTCTCCTGTTATGATGGTATTATCAGATATCATATTGCTCAGACTGAGTAAGGTCTGCTTCAAGAATCTGGGAGCATTTAAATTGGGTGCATAAATATTTAGAATTGAAATGTCTTCTTGTTGTAGTTTTCCCTTGACCAATATAAAGTGACCATCTTTGTCTTTTTTGACTTTAGTTGCTTTAAATCCACATGTATCTGAAAATAAGATTGCAACTCCTCTTTTCTTCTGAATTCCATTTGCCTGAAAAATTGTCTTCCAACCCTTGACTCGGAGCTTTAATTTGTCTTTTGAAGCCAGGTGTGTTTCTTGCAGACAGCAAATGGATGGCTTGTGTTTTTTAATCCAGTCAGCCAATCTATGTCTCTTCAGTGGGGAATTCAAGCCATTAACATTTATTGAGATAATTGGTAAGTGTGGTAGTATTCTATTCGTCTTATTTGGTGAGAGTCCATTGCTTAGTTTTATCTTTTGCATCAGTGTGGAGGTTAGGTTCTGTCCTTTAATTTCTGAGTTCTTACTTTGCTGCTGATCCATTGTGGTGGTCAGTGTGCAGAACAGGTTGAAGTATTTCCTGTAGAGCTGGTCTTGTTGTGGCGAATTTCCTCAATGTTTGTATATCCGTAAATGATTTGATTTCTCCATCAATTTTGAAGCTTAGCTTAGCAGGGTACAGAATTCTGGGCTGAAAATTGTTCTGTTTAAGTAGATTAAAGGTAGATGACCATTGTCTTCTTGCTTGGAAAGTTTCATTAGAGAAGTCTGCGGTCACTCTGATGGATTTGCCCCTGTAGGTCAACTGGCGCTTACTCCTAGCAGCTTGCAGAATCTTTTCTTTTGTCTTGACTTTGGACAGGTTCATCACAATGTGTCTTGGAGAAGCTCGGTTAGAGTTGAGGTGACCTGGGGTACGATATCCCTCTGAAAGTAGTGTGTCAGAATCTTTGGTGATGTTTGGGAAATTTTCTTTTATAATATTCTCTAGTATGGCTTCCATTCCTCTGGGGCATTCTTCTTCCCCTTCTGGAATTCCTATAACTCGTATGTTGGAACGCTTCATAAAGTCCCATAATTCTGACAGTGAACGTTCTGCTTTCTCTCTCTTCTTTTCTGCCTCTTTTACTGTCTGAGTTATCTCAAGAACTTTGTCTTCTACCTCTGAAATTCTTTCTTCTGCATGGTCTAACCTGTTGCTGATACTTTCCATTGCATCTTTAAGTTCCCTAATTGACTGTTTCAGTTCCTTCAGCTCTGCTATATCCTTTTTATATTCTTCATATCATTCATCTCTTATTTGATTCTGTTTTTGGATTTCCTTTTGGTTATTTTCCACTTTATTAGCAATTTCCTTCATTGTTTCCATCATTTCTTTCATTGTTTTCAACATGTGTATTCTAAATTCCCTTTCTGTCATTCCTAACATTTCTATACTGGTGGAATCATCTGCAGTAACTACCTCATGGTCCCTTGGTGGGGTTGTTCTAGACTGGTTCTTCATGTTGCCTGGAGTTTTCTGCTGATTCTTCCTCATGAGTGATTTCTTTTATCTGTTTCCTTGCCCTAATTTTCCTTTCACTTCCTCTTGCTCTTTAAGTTCTTGTTTTTGTGGAAGTTGTGGGCGGGTTTAGACGGATTGAACACACGCGACCACTGGCCGGTTTTCCACTGTTTTAGTCCTCCTCTTGTGGTCCAAAAGTCTCTCGCTGACTCCCTGTATCTTCATAGGAGTGATGATAGGCAGTTCCCACCAGCCAGAGATGCCTGGAGTCCTATCTCCCCAGACTCACGGTGCCCAGATGCAAGGAAGCTGTTACTCGGCTGCCATCTTGCTCCACCTCCTGTTCTATCTTCAGTTAAGTTTTTGACCTTTAGTTCTGATCTGCTCCGTTTTACAGGAGAGGTAAGTAGACAAACACTCAGGCACTGACCTGACCTGACCGGAGCCACGGTTGAAGGGAAGAACTCCTAGGATCTGTCCCAGCCCTTCCCCGCACCGCCACCCCACTGGGCTTTGAGAGGACGGATCTGGCCAACACGGAACAGCTCCTTACACACACAAAGAAGTTACGGGCTATAAATACATTGTTTAAAACTATCTGTATAGTAGGCCATTCTTTTTTCCTTCACCTTCAGATAGTGATAGGGAACTTTGAGTGAAGCTGTAAGGTGTGGGTTGATGGAAAATATTTACTTAGTGAAAATATGTGTCATAAAATACAAAGCCACTTGTTTATAAAGTTACTTATGTCTTTATGCCCAACTTGAACCAAATACCACACACATATTTGACCCTTGAACAATGCAGTATTTAGGGGTCCCAAACCCCTGAGAAGATGAAAATCTACATATTAGCTGGGTGCCACAGCTCTGTAGTTAGAGTGCCAGACCCGCATACCAGGGGTGATGAGTTTGAGCCTCACCTGGGTCTGAATAAAAAAAGAAAGAAAAGAAAAAATACATATAATTTTTGATTTCCCCAAAATGTAACTATTAATATCTACTATTTCCTGGAAGCATTCCTGATATATAAATAGTTAAAGCATGTTTTGTATATTTTATGTAAATTTTTACATAATATGTTTATGTATATTTTACTATATTTTTATGATAAAGTAAGCCAGAAAAAAGAAAATATTAAGAAACCATCAAGGAGAGAAAATATACCTGGTATTCATTAAGTGGAAGTGAATCATAAAGGTCTTCATCCTCACCGTCTTCAAATGGAGAGGCTGAGGGGCAGGGGAAAGAGGGGTTGATCTTGCTGCATCAGAAGTGGTAGAAGCAGAAGAGACAGTCTGGGAGGCAGGAGGGCAGCGGTACTTGGTGTGGGTTTATGTAAATACACTTTAACTTATCTGACTTTTTTTTTTTTTCTTTTTCACCTTTCTAAAAATGTTTCTATATGGTGTCGATCTCTCTTCCAAAATTTGCTTCAGTTTTAGGGGGTCTACCACGGAAGGGTCCATGTTTGTAAAGGAAGTCAGTCACAAGCAGTCTTTAATAACTGAACCCCTCCTCTCAGATTATCTAATACTAACTTGTTTTCTGGTGCTGCTTATTCTAGGTCTTCTTCCTCATCATCTGGCGCTGCTTCAGAAGCACTCATCTCCATCCGGTCATCTTGCATTAATTCCTCTGGGGTAATGTCTGTTAGCTCTTGAATTTCTTCAAAATCTTGAAATCCTCCACCCCCACACCTTTGTTTGACATACCCACAATCTCTTTTGTGATTTCCTTGAGTGGCTTTGTCATAAATCCTGTGATGTACTGAATAACATCTAGATATATTGTTCTCCAGTAGAAATTTATTACTTCAGGCTTGATGGCATTCATGTTTTTTTCTATAATAATGATGGTATCTTCAAAGTGTGATCCTTCTAGACTTTCATGATGTTCTCTCTGTCTGGGTTTTCTTTAAAGGCATTGAGAGTCCTGTCCACAGAGTAACATGCATCATGAAAGTTAAATCTCCTTATAACTGAATTAAAGACTTTGTGTAGTAGATCATTACAGTGCCTTTGATGTTGAACTCATGGGGTTCTGGGTGCCCTGGAGTATTGGCCAATTCCAAAAAAACTTTAATAGGCAGTGTCTTACTGGAAAGGGACTTCCTTAACTTCTGAGACAAAACATCAACAGAGGCAATTCAGAAAAAAACATGTTCTCATTGTCCAGATCTTCTTCTGGATAGCTACAAGACTGGCCACTGCTGTTTACTTTTCTCTGTAAGGTTGGAGGTTTAGCTACTTTATATTTAAGGGTAGTCCTAATCATAAACCAAACAGTCCTGCCACAAAATGGTAAAGTTAGGGTGCTTTGTCAATGCTTTTCTTCATGGTGTCTGGGAACTCATTTGCTGCCTCTTGGTCAGCAGCAGGTGTTTCTCCTATTTTTTCTTTTTCCTTTTCTTTAAGCCTAATCTCTTTCTAAAATTATCAAACCATCCTTTGCTGGCATGAAATTCTTCTTCCTTTTGTTTTAAGTTGTCATATAACAACTTTGCATTTTCTTGAATCATATTAGAGTCTTAAGATAATGCCTTTCTTATGGCAATCATGCACCCACATAAAAGCTGCATCTTCAATATGAGATAAAATAAAAAAATATATATTGTGAAAAGTACAAGATTTTCATGCTTGCTTGTATAGCTGCAGGATGGCTTCATGCATTTTCTTTTTTGTTTTTTATAATGATCCTTGTGCTGAATTTACTTATCTTGAAATGGTGGGCAATGCAGCAATAGAATTCTGTCTATGATGTATATCAAACAATTCAACTTTTTTTGTGGCATGTCATGACTTTTCTCTGCTTCTGAGGAGCACTGCTATCATCACTAGTATTACTTCTTATGGGTTCCATTCTGTTATTTAAGATTTACAGTATTGCACTGAACATGATGAAAAATATGTGAGAACCATGAGAGATCACTTTTTACTGTGAGGTGCAATTTGCTGGAGAGATGAACTGCTCACAAGAAGATGATTGGCACCACATTGTGTTTTAAGTGGATCCTGGAAACACTTGAGCTCACTTTAACAGCAACAGGAGGTGGCTATAGAATCATTGCAGAAGTGCAGTATAGACTACAGTTAATTTTATACAATTATGATTTGTTACTACATCTTTACAGTTGTTGACATTTCCATGGACTGTAAATGACACTAGGGATGTCTCTTTTTGTGTTCATAAGCTTTGATGAACTAAAACTTTTTATAACTTTTATATATTTGTGCATGTTTCTTTGTAGTAAATGACAAAATAGACTAGTATCTACATATATTTTATGCATTTATGACATACATAGCCTTTTCTTAATTTTGTCAATATTCTAAGCCATGCAGTTCATCTGTATTTTCAAATTGTTGCAAACCTTCAAAAATTATCCCATAAATTTATTAAAATACATCTGCATATAAGTGAACCCATGTATTCAAACCTGTATTACTCAAGAGTGGACTGCATGTGTGTGTGTGTGTATGTGTGTTTGTGTGTGTATTCCACTTCCACTTGATGACTGACTGCTACTGTGAATGACACAGTTTATGGCTTAGGTGCTTAGATATATCTACTAAATTGTAATTATTTCAGGTTGCATGTATCCCATTTTTAGGAATTCAGTCTACACAAGGATTCAGTAACAGGACAAAAACTTTTCTCAAAAGGAGAGTATTTTTTTCTGCATAAAGAGTCTAACTTTGTTTCAAAAGTCTAGGAGACTGACTGCATTGTGCTGTGATTTGATTAGTACTTACCAAAAGTTCCATACAGTTTTCATAAACCAGTACTTGGGATAAAGAACTTCAAGCACTATTGAATCTATTAGGTGATAATGTTGAAATGAGAGACCATGACAACTTAGACTGATTTCAAAGCTGTGGTCTAGCCTCAGACCCGCTCAAGACATACCTCAATCAAAACCATAGGATCATATATTGGTTTACAAAAAGGTTGAAGTGGCATATTTAAATATAATATAAATTGCCTTTAATACACTAGAAGAACCCCTAGGTGTTTTACTTTTGTCTTGGCAGTAGATGATACAAAACGAGATAATTTTTCTTTAATTTTGAAAGAACATTGCCAAGCCTCAGTTCAACAAACTACTAGAAACTTACCAACTGTCAATCTTTGAATTTTCATGGAGTTTCTTTCTCACATTCTGGTATGTGATTATCTGAACAAAACAATTATGTAATTGTTACCTATTAATGACTAGGTACAAATAGCATTAAGTCATCACGTGGTGTACCATAGTGAGGCTCTGTGTGATGACAAGATGCTAATAATGTCTGTGAAGTAGGTTATTGCAGAGTTGGCATAGTCTACAAGCAACATAGTAAAAGTGTAGTATTATTTCCTCTAGGTCAAATCAATGATTTCTGGTGGTTTTTACTAGTAAATGGGAATAAAATATCAGTGGCTACACACCAAAGTTCTAAGCCTATGTTTATCTAATGCATCTAGAACAAGAGGTACAATTATAGTCATCTCCTAATTTTTTTATAATAATCCATTGTTTTCCTCCAAGATCTTTCTTTTGCACAGGCCTATAAGAGAGTTAAATAGGAATGTAACAAAAATCATTATCTCTAACTTTTCAAATATTACATAATTACACTAGTATCAGAAATTTCTTTAGTAATTAGGCAAAGCTTATGATTGTTTTATGAAAAGGCAGTTCCAAGTATCACCTGGCACTATCATGGTAGACTCAGACTGCCTGTGTGAATATTCTGCCAGTTACTGCATGTATATTTTTTCTAACTATCCTTCACCATATAGAAAAATAAGCTGATAGATCCTTTGGTCCACTGTGAGATAGAGCTAGGGAAAACTACATTTTTCATTTCACATCCATAGGCCCTCACTTTGAGAAGTGGACTCCAGTTTCTTTGCGGGTACCTGGGGTTAGATTAGAGTCAGTATCTAGTAATCTAAGAAAAATATATTTTCCTTTCCTCAAATGCTCGGCCCCTTTTATTGACCACGGACCCCGTTATAGTGAACTAGATTAAATATTTACAATACTTAACATTGAAAATATCACAGTATTTTACCAAAAATGGCTGCAACTTCCCCTTCATTCAGTGGATTTGGGTGTGGAAATTGTCTCAGTTTTGAGAACGGGGACATGGTTCATAAGTCTTTATTGTGTCATTTAAGTGCTATAGTTTTTTATTCCTTGTTTATGTAGATAAATAAGACTATAATAATAAACTTTTAGTCGATCTTAATCCTGAAAATATCAAGCTCAATCTACCAAGAGAAGATTTTTGAGCCAACCCATTCTAAATGTTGTTTTGATAGTGCTGCCCATTAGGGCAATGTGTTCTTCTTTCTGGAGCTTAATTGCTGCAATATGGCCTCCGCCCCTCTCTGACCATATATCATCCTCATTTAAATCAATGCATCCATTGCAATGGCAGCTTTCCCACTATCAATGCCTGCCCTAAGGAGAAGAACTCCTATGTCTAACAGTTTACAGACATGCTGTCGGTCCCTTTGCCAATGTATTTCTCAATGCTTTGGTGAGAGTAGAGTTCTCTGGGTTCTTCAGGGGGACATAGAGAGGTGGTGATAAGTCAATTCTAACATTCTCTTTCCTACATATTTATTTTTCTTTATCTACAGTATGTCAAAGTATTTATGCAACATCAACTTCACTTTATAAAGTACCACGGAGTCCATATTTTAGATAATTGGTCAAGCAAAATATGAAAGCCATTGCTGGCTGCTCAAATTAAAGCACCAAGTCAGGTACCTCTGATCAATGTACTAGTATCAACCTAAACCAAGCCTTTATTTTCCTCCATTCTTGATTATACTTTAATGACACACTTCTATATATTGCCCCATATGTATAAATATATATAAGACATATACATTTTATGTTTCTTATTTTTCCCCAGAAGGTGTCTGCTACCTTTTTCTAGATCAGTCTTTTGATTCATTTCCCAGCTGTGGGAAGCATGGAGTGAATAAAAGGAGATGGCGGATGTTTAAGAAAATCAGAATTATCCTGCTATGATCACTGAGATCATTAGAAGTTTTACAGGCAAAAGTCAGTTCACTTCTTCATTGATGAAATGAAAATGTTTACTTGCTGTTAATGAGGACTTGGTGAGGTTTGGAGACTTGTGGCATTCATATTCTTTAGAACCCACTCACATGTTTTCTAATTCTCTAAATTCTACTCTTTTCTGATAAATGATGTCCAGACACTTTTTGTGGGTGCAGACACAAAAGCTATGAATTCAACTTGCAATGTAACTCAGCTACTCGAAGGATCAATTCAGTATTTGTTTTCAAAAGCCTCTGAAATAGTAGATGAAATAAAAGATGTCTGTGGGCCAGTCAGATTAGCTCTCTGGTACTCTGATTGTGCCACATGTGAACCCTTCGTGCAAGCTTGCCAGTGCGTTCAGAAGGAATTCTACCTCATCATTTTACCTTACTGTCAAAGCAAGAAAAAATGGTCTTCTGTAGCTTTTCCTTTGAGAAGCATTTCATTCCTGCAGGTATAGATGGGTAATTATTAAATTGTTTTGTTACTGCATACCATTGACTACGAGAATCTCATTTTTTCACTAGCAGTGCAATGATGCCAATTATTACCTTTAAATCGCTGAACTAATCCCAATTCTCATACATGATGTTTTATCTCCCTGGGACTGCTTCAAGTATGAATACATATTAGTCAGAATTCTCAGAATATATTGTAAGAATTCAGATCAGGACTTTTTTTGTTTTTTTAATACAGAGAATTAGTCCTACACAACTGCTGGAGTGTCTGGAGGAGCAAAGATCATGGAAGCCATCGCCAACAATCAAAGCCTACAGCACAGAAATGGACAAGACCACAGTCGATTCTGCTAGTGACGTACAGTAGCTAGCTGACAACTTCACACACTTGTTTTTGAGAGACACAGGAGTATATGAGATATATTCTTGTTCTCTAACATTATTAGAAGTGATGATTGTTAACTGTGACTTCATGCTAATATTGGAGTGCCTTAGGAAGTGGTACAAATTGTGGCAACTTAGAGGGCTCACTGCTGTCTTTCAGATAATTGTTTCTAAATGTGGTTTAAATTTTGCTAGATTTTCTAAAATTTCAGAAGATCACACATTTGGATAGCAGACAAAGTATTCATTTTATATAATAGGTAACCAACAGATTTCAAGAAGTATTAACTGATAGCTGTAAAAATATAAGACCACTTTTGCTAAGTTAATTCCAGTGCTAGATTCTCTTCCCATAAGCCAGTCTCAATCCCTCTTTTCTCCCACCTCTATCAAAGCTACCAGGGTCTACTTTATAAGAACAGTGAGTATCTTGACATGATATGATAATTTGCAGGCTAGAAATAAATAATGCATTCCACTTATTTTTTAGCTAGTTCCATGCTTGCTTTTTTTCAATGGGCATTTAAGGCAGTGTCTTCTGTCCCTTAAAATTTGCCTAATGAATTTATGTAATCTCTTCAAAGCTGGGACAGATTTTGAAATTGTTACTAAAACTTCTAAATAAATAGAATACTTAAATTTTTACTAGAATTTTTTTTATTAAACAATCTCTTGTACCTAAAGTAAAAGTTAATATTTACTAAGTTGTTAAAGGAAAGAGAAGAAAGATATTATGCTAAGAAACAACAGGCAAAGATAATGACAGGACATAAGAAAGTGTGACCTGAGACTGAAGATTAGCACCAAGGACAAGTTTTTCCTGGGGCAATTAAAAGGTAGAAAAATAGGCATAAATATCTGCTTTCATCTTTTCCTCTGCCACTACCACTATCATATACTTATGACAAATAAGCCAAAATTAATTGTTCCTGATAGAATATACTCCGGGAATACTGAAAACTGAAATGAAATAAAACTCAAATTATTGGTCATATCTTCAAATTAGTCTCTTGATAGAGAGAGGATAGGTTAGAGAACAACATTTTGGGTTGACAGAGTTGGAATTTAAATATCTTTGATTTCAAGGAGAGAAGCTATTCTTATAAAGCTAGGAGGACAGATGACAGCTAGCTGGGCTGAGGAATCAGTTTTCTAGAACAAAAGCAAATGCGTGGGAAATAAGCTTCTGCTGAGTGTCAGAAGGCCTAATTTATGAGAGGAGGTACTCAAACAGGCAAGGTACCAAAAACTTTATACAATAAACAAAAACGGAAATCAGACTTCAGAAGTCAGCTGTGGAAAGTAAGTCTCTGTAAGGGGATTTCTTCATTTATTCTTTCACTCAATAAGCTATTATTAAGCATTTATTGTGTTCCAGGAACTTGCCCTGTTCCTTACACAGTGAGTATGAGAGATAACCTGATCCTCGGGCCAGGTGGATTGCCCTCTAGCAATTTTTCTATTTCTTTCTGTCTATGGGATGCTCTGGACCCAAAGCCAGGTGTCAAGAAAAGTTTCAACCAGATAGAATGTGGAGCTTTCATTACTAAATGTAGAAGGCAAAGGAGGAAATGTTAATACTCTGAGATACTGCCAATAGCTATCCAATTTTGAAACATACAAAATAACCTGTAAAGCACTAGCACAAAATTTGGTTTACAATAGGTAGACAAAGTACATGAATTCCATTCCATTCCATTGTGTTCCCTGGTTTTACACATCAGCAGAAAAGTAGGAGCAATATGTAAAAATAGGCTTTCTTGCTTCTTTACTAACATGTTCATATTCTCTAAATCAGCAAATCATCTGCTGTGTAGATTCAAAACTTATAGGAGAGCCCTTAATGCTGCTTAAAAGGACTCAGGGTTTCTTTGAATTCTGTTGAAGTTGGCAGCTTAACTTTGGACGACATTCTCGCCTTAAAGCCACTTCTCACATCCCCTGGGCAAAGAGCTCAATAATGACTTGAACTTTACCTAACAAACTCAAACCATGTAACCCAACATTTATATCCTCGTATTAATCTGAAATAAATAAATGTCTGTATTTCATAAAAAAAACTCGTATATTTTTCTTAAGTAAATTAAACAGCAACTTGATTTACATCCAACCCAAGAATAAACTACATGATTAAACATATTCTGTCAGTGTATAAACTACTTTGGGGGAAAACAGCGTAACTTTTGGGAAACACGTTCACATCCATATGCAAACCACTTTACGGTTACTAAGAAATCTAATGACGCAAAAAAACTTAAGGAATTATCTCAGATGTCAAACATCTGCACAGTAGAAATGTAGTTTGAAATCTGTATATGACACCTAGACAAGGGGCAAATATATATATATTATAATAATAAGTGTTCTATAAATGATTAGAGTTATTATTCCTTCTACTGATGTCACCATATTGTTAGTTCATTTAGATGAACATAATTTTATACAGATGCCTATTTGGAAGCATATTGAGAAAATTTCAAAATTATTATGAATTTCATAAAACTGTGACTTGTATTAAACATTAAATTTATTTTAGACAGTTTCATATTATTGGTAATTTAACCCTACTCAAAGTACAAATCTATAAGGCAATTTAGCTACTATCATTAATTTTTTATGAATTAGCTGTGACTATCTACTTTGCTCAGAAAGGCCTTTATATATCTAATTAGTGCTAATAGCAGATGCCTTTAAAACGTTCAAATTAAAACAAAAAATGATAGCAGTTATTCTTATCAGGAAAATGTGCACACTCCAAGGCATCTTATTAAGGGAGATAATGCAGCAGTCAGTTGAAAGATGCCGAGGAGTCTATTCATTGAAATGTGTGATTATTTTTTCATGCTATATACCTATGCAAATCAGTATATTGAAAATTACATAAGCTTCTAAACAGCGAGGTAAACTGGAATTTTTAAAACTCTGAATTGAAAAGAAAGAAATAACAGATGAGAAGGA
Organism: Nycticebus coucang; assembly: GCF_027406575.1. Lineage (NCBI taxonomy): Eukaryota > Metazoa > Chordata > Mammalia > Primates > Lorisidae > Nycticebus > Nycticebus coucang. Next base: position 52,818,442 of record NC_069781.1, on the reverse strand, counting down.
AAGGGGTAGAAAGGGAGGAATGATAGAAATAGCTAATACTAAAAATGTTTTTAAAAAGGCAGATAATCTGCTAGGCCACTAAAAGAGGTTGCTTTATGGATTTATTAATTTGGTCAGGAAATATTTTGGGGGTCCCTATTGTGTTTCAGTCACTGCACAAAACGTCTGGACTATTTCACTGTAAGGGTACTGCTGGTGTTCTCAGTGCTCACACTTTAACAGGAGACAGAGCCAGATGGAGGGTAGTCATTCCTAAGAGGCTGCGTCTGGAGGGCACAGGCAGACCCTGGGGATGATGAAGGTGCATCTGCGCAGGGAATTCAGAGAAATCTTTATGAGACAGAACATATGAGCTGTCTCTTACAAGAGAAGTAGGAATTTGCAAGTGGATAGGGGGAAAAAAAGTGTTGTTAGCAGAGGGACGGGCATATGCAAAAGTGTAGAAACAACATGCTGAGTTGAAGAAACTACAAGATGTTTGCAAGCTCCATTTAAACAACAGGCAGTCTGCATATTACTAGGAAATGTAGGAGTGTAGACTATTTGGTCCCTGAGCGCACAAGTGCTCCTCATTCCTGACAGATTAATGCAAGTTTTTGCGAAATGATATCCATTCAACCGTCCAGTTTAAAAAAGTAACTATCTCCACTAAGGGTAATGGAGATTACCCAGGACCCAGAGCTCAGTGAGAGGCCTAATCATTTGGCAGAGGAAGGACAGGCACATAGGTGGAGCCCCCGACTCTGTGAGTCTCAGAACGATGAGCAGGCAATAATTCAGCATTGTACTTTGTACGTAGGGAGTGCACAGCTGAGTCTTGCTCATGGTCAATAGAGCTCAGGAATGTAGTGTCAAGTGTCTGGACTGGTGGTCTATGGTTGTCCAGCTGGTTAAAAGAAAAAAACTCAAGTTAGGTTGAACCATATAAAATTGCCACTATTTGACCTTTTCGATCTATAAAAATGGCAATTTCATATTGTTCAATTTGCTGACTGCTTGCCCAGAACTTGTCAGTCTCCTAAACACTTTACATACGCTACTTAATCAAAATTTGCAAACATTCTACAAGATAAATTCAATTACTTACAATTTGCAGAGAAGAAACCAAAGATCAAAGTGGTCGAGTAGCATACCCCAAAGCAGAAAACGAAGAAGAAATTGCATAGCAACCCTCTGATTCCAATGCCAGAGAATTTTCTAATTTACCAGGGTCTTAATCTGTACATTGAGAGGTGAAAATAAATAACAACAAACACTCTGAAACTAGGTAACGGTCAGAGTCTTGCATCAGGAGAGCTGGTGAACCCAGACCCAAACCCCAAGTCCCAACCTTTGTGTTCTCATATTCTCTCTGCCAGTGAACTCTACCATCGACCATCTCTCTCCCCTTCTCTCTTTCTTCTATCCATCCTTGTTCCTTCACTCTTTCCCTGCTTTTACCTTCCTTTTTCTGGAATTGTGAAGAAGTACCTACATAAATGTTGGTGCAAAACAGGTAAAATTACATACCAATTAATAATCATTATGTAGAATTTATATTTAAGATACGGAAGAGCATTCAGGATTTATAAAATGAAAAATAAAAATTGTCAAAGGAGGGCAAGTACTTGATCAAAATATTTTTTATCTTTCTATTTATCTGGTTAGTTCTTTCGCTGGGAGAAAAATGTGATAAAATTCTAATAGTCATCTCTGAGAGGACTTCTGCTCATTTGATTATTTTTCCTAGTTTTCTGCTGTGACTCTGATTAATACTATAACAAAAAAAAAATACTGTTAATTTTCAAGTAATCTAATTTTATATCCCTATTTCTGAAAGCAGCATCTCTTCAGAAATACAGTTGACTTTAAAGGAAGCAATTTCAAACTCTTCATTAGGAACTTCATCCTGGGAAATGCTACTTATTTTAGAGGCCCATGCTCCTTTATTCAATAATAATACTTTAAGATGTTTCATTTCTTTATCTCAAAAACAAAACTAACAACAGCAACCTTTTTTTTATTGCCAAAAAATGTCATTCAGTATATTAAAAAAATTGCTATATTTTCTTTTTTCCTCTCCTGTTCCTTCCTCACCAGCCAAAATGTTTCTCTTTGCAGCATTCATTTGGATCCTTGGCTTTTTATGAAAGGGAGAGAAGAGCCCCGATGTGTTTTATAAACCCAGTTAGCACAATGATTTCTTGAGTAGGACCATTAGCCCTGCCCTTTCAGGTGCCACTATCTTCTTTAACAAGCTATCGATTTCCCAAAGAAAGTGGAGATAGAAATCAAAATGCATTTAAGAAAATGAAGAAACCAGACAAAAATCAACTGGAAAGGAAAGCAGACCTATGAAAGTATTAAAGTGGAAGGAAAATAAAATTCCTAGAATAATAGACCTGTCAAGACTTTGCGAGGTCACAGCCTCTAAGGATGTCTTTCGGATAGAAATATATCCTGTAGTAGCTACTCCTACAATCTGCCTGGGCTCAGATATATAGTTGCTGTAATGGCCTATTCTGTCCTTGACCTTAGCATGAACAATTTTTCCTAGCCCTATCCCATCAATGGCTAATGATGTAATTTTGTGAACTCGGTGGGTTTTATTCACCATGGAGAAAAATTTTTGTCCCTTTTCAGGAGACAGAATGTGGGGGGATCTGATTATTTCACCCCACTGTCAACCCTTGAGGAAGTTTTCCTCCACAGCCTTTCACTCACCTGACCATCTGCTGTTCGGTTGATGAATCAAGCTGCTACGTTTTACCTGATCCCTTCCTTCACAGCAGAGAACTCTCTTTCTTTAGCCGCAGCACAGGTGCAGTTAGTATGCAGGTCCTCTGATCTCTGGTCATGTGTTCTATCCATGCAGCTTCTTTGGGCTAATCCTGAAATCTCGCTCATGGTCTGAACTGCCATTTCTCATTAGAAAAACTGCTCTGTTTTCTGAAGTAAAAAGTCATCTTAATTGGAGATAAGTTGATCTTACCCATAAGACATTACCCCATCACAGGCATTTCATGATAGCATCATAAATATAAAATAAAGATTTCAGTAACTTAAAGATACTCTACAAGCTAAAACCCTATAAAACACAAAATAGCTTTAAATTTAGCTTTCCAGATTTTATAAAATTTAAAGTTATTTTATTTTGTGATTTTACTTGAGTTCAATGCGTTCTGTGAGAATAGATCACATGATTATCTATCATCTCTCTATCTATAATATATAACCTACACCTTGCCTCATTTTTAAAACAGCATTTATGACATCTAACTAGCTAATGGAATTATCTCATTCAGGCCTGCACTGCAGTTCAACATAATACATATTAGCCACCTTAAAAATTCCACAAAATATACTACACAAGATAATTCAAGGGAAATGTATGAATGTACAGCTGTATTTCTACCTTGGGGCATTTTAATATTTAATAAATAATATTTAATATTTAATAAATAATAAGCATGAATTGCTTAAATTCCTCAACAGAAATACAACCTTATAATGGTACACTTGTCCTGCATTACCCTTCATGCATTTCTCATCGACATGTAATTAGAATGTTTTCTATTCATATAAATCATATACTTTAATAATTAATTTATTGAATCAGAAAAATTTTTATATCCCACTACACTTATAACTCACAAGCTATTAGAGAAATTTACGTGGAAAAGGGGGGCATCCAAGTATGTTTATACCATCCAACTTTGTCTTCAGAGAATTTGGAATCTTTTTTTTTTTTTCTTTTAAATGTTCCAGCATATGTTACAGTATTTCCTTTAAGGCTCAGGATGAGGAAAATACCACTGGGTACTGACATCCAAGTGTGTTTCAGAGTGTGTAAGTACCTACCACCCCAAACCCCCCTTGCCTTCCAGTTAACTTCCCGGAAGAACATGTAATTTCCTCACGAATATGTCATCTAGACCCTTTCTTTCTCAAACTCTTTTATCTTTTTCCTAGTATGTCTTACTTCTGCTTTATACCATTGACAATTCATAAAGGTAGTAATAAAAATAGCATATGCTACATTTCAAGTACTATAGGATTATCAAAAATTTCACGATTATTCCACATTGAAATACAAGTAAACATGAAAAAATACCAATTTGCTCACTGACCAAAAGGATAATATAATAATGACAAAAGTAACAACCTAATTCTGGGAAATAGACATAGAAAACAAGACTGCTTTAGTTCGAATGTTACTGAAATTTGCATTTCCAATTCTTAAAGCAAAAAAAAAAAAAAAAAAAACCACCCAAAAAATAGGTTCATATATCTATTGAGTGGGTCTTAGAGAAACTAAGTAAATCAATTAAAGCCAGCTTCTGCTATATCAGTCTTAATGGAAGTAGAACAATGAAGAACAGGTCAGTCGTCTAGTGACAGGAACAGAAGGAAAAGTGCTAGAAGACTGAACCTTTGCCATAGGGTGGGTAGCACAGTAGATTGAAAACTTACTTGTGCAAAAAATATCTTGAAATATGACTGTCTTGACTTTCCCTAAAACAAATAGGTTTTGGTGAGGGGGAACTAGGAACAAGGGCTGTTGTACAATTTTCTATGGCTTGTGCAATGCTTAACTCCAGGGGAATGCAATTCGCATTGTACCCTGGAGTTGTGCCTAATCCACACAGGGGTACTCAATGACACTGACAGTCGGCACCCCCATTGCAAGGAAGGGAACTATCATAATTTCCATTGCAAGACTTATCTGTCCTGAGAAAGAGTACTGTGACCAGAAAAGATGCTAGGCTGAGATCTGGAGGTAGTCTCTGGGGAACCCATTAATATGCTTTTGTTATTATTTTGTTGTCAAAAGTGCACAATTACTACGAAGAGTGTACCATGGATTAAAACCAAATACTTTCTCTTGCCCTTAAACTAACTTAGAGGCCAAATAACTGTAACACTTATTTTCATGTCTTATTCCACTCCATTCTTTTCTTAAAGGTAATTTGATTATCACCAATTTTACAGAGAAGATAACTCTGTGAAGAGAGATTAATAGGTTTTTTGTTTTTTAATCAAGTGGTAGTCAAAAATGTTGAGATTTGAATTCAACAATGTCCATCCCCAAAGTCATTGTTTTTAGGTACTAACCATTTTCTTTTTTCTACCAGTTTTACACGTATCAAACCCATGCCTAGAAATGAATTCAGAGAGCTCTTTGAGGTCATTCAGTGAAGGTTATAGAGAGTGAAATAGGGTTTTAATTTCTCTAGTTTTCTCATCTTTAAATGCATTCTCAGAATTATCACAGGAAGCTTAATTAAATCAAATTAGCAAAATGAATTTTTGAGCTACTCATTCCATGTATCATTGCTTACTTTTATGGAGACTGGGTTCTGATGGAACAACTTTTCAAAATAAGTCAAAATATTTATGTCTCACACATTTCCATGACATTCTGCCTTTTTTAAAATCAAGGTTAATATTATTATAATTTAAATAATAAGGTCAGAGCTGAAAGCAAATTTTACAAGTATTCCCAAGTTCAATATCTTTTATGTTAGTCAAATGATCCTGGAATCTAGATCATTTAGTAAATGTCTAAAATTTAGAATAATAAAAGAATAAAACAATACATGATGTATAAAATAAAAATTGTTATTCTAAATAATGCTTAAGGACAAGATGGCGGACTAAAGCCAGCTTTCCACAGAGGCTCCCGTCCAGGAGAGTTAAGGGACAGGAATTTAGTAAGTATCCTGGTGGATTTGAGCTGCACCAAGAGAGAAGGTTGAAGAATGCACATCAACACTGCTGAGGCAAGATGTGATCACAAGGATGCAAACAAAAGGTACAAAATCCACCACCAAGCAGATGGGAGTCCCCCGCCCCCATGAGACCGGCTCAAGAGCCCCACAATTAAACAAAAGGGCAGAAATTAAAGGCCCTCCCACTCCACTCCACAGGAGAGACCTTCTAAAAACTGGACCTACCTCCCCTACTAGGGTGCCATGGCATTCTCCTGCCAGGCATAAAACTGTATAAAACTTTAAAAATCCTTTGCCAGCAACCCTGAACCCCCAACACTCCCCTCCCACTCACTGAGGTCTGGAGGCCTGTCCCCCAGGAGTCGGATTCTTGGGTGATTTCTCAAGGGGAGTGGACAGTCCCTGAGCTGCAACTGGTCAGCGCTGACTCTGAGGCACATGAGTGAGGACAGGGCACCCGGCTAAGGGGGAGTCACGCCTCTGCAGCACTTCCCTGTGGTGCAGGGCAGCAGCCCTCCCCGGGCAACAATATGGCCAGGCATAAATCTGAATGAAACTCTAGCTTCCCCGCTGAGCTCTCAGCACTCCCCCCCACTCTCACTCGGGGTCTGGGGGCCTGCCCCCCAGGAGTCCGGATTCTTGGGAGATCTTTCAAGGGGTGTGGACAGAGCATAAACTGCAGCAGCTCAGTGCTGACTCTGGGGTGCGAGACAGAGGAGAAAAGGGTCGGCTGGGTGCCCACACCAGAGCAGCAGTTCCTGGAGGCAAATCAACAGCCATTTTTTCTTTAACAGCAAAACGGCTCACTTCTGGATATTCAGAAGCCACACCCCCTGTCTCCCTGGGCAACCAGAGGAGGCCACCAGTGAGAAAAGGATTTGCCTGACACTGCTCACAAACCCGGGAAGCTTCCAGGGCAGGGCCTACTCAGAGAGGTAATTGGACACAAACCTCTAGCAGCAAAGACATTTGAACTCAGAACAGCCTGTCTTCTGTAGGCGATTTTAGCAGAAACAGAGACAGAACCCCGCAAAGTTGTCTGTTCTGTTCTGTTAGCAACATCAATCAGGGACGGGGCTAAGCCTGAGTGAACACCTCCCTCCCACCACCTGCATCAAGCACTCAAAGATGTCAGGCCCCATCTCTTCCTGCTAGATAGCGGCAGACTGAAGGGGCCTGGCAGACTTCCTTGCAATTCAAGCAGGTGGGTTAGCAACTGGGTTAGCTATCTGCAGAGATACCAGTGACTGGGTCCGATGGAGGGACAAAGTGGGGAAGGAGACATCAAACTTCCCAGACTGATCTATTTGCTAGGTGGCTCCTCCTGACTTCACGCAGCACTGGAGTAAGCCATATCAGAGGAGTCACCAGACCCCTGTGATCCAGTTCCCAGAGACCTCTTGAACTCTCCCACCCGAGACAAGTTCAGATTGAGACAATCGATTTGGACCTTTTGAACTGAACTAAGAGACTGAGGATTTTTCAGGCGGTGCCCTGGGTATGCGGTTGTAGGAAGGTTTGATTTTCCTTTTTCTTTTCCAATTGGTGCCAGAGGTGGGCCGGCAGGGTGACTTAATTGCTGGTTTTTCCACACAGCTGACACTTCAAGCCAGAGTAAATGTTACAATAGGATCGAACAGAAACCAACTGAAAACAAGACAGAACCACTTCACCCCACAACACAAGACAGGGCCCCAGTTTCTCAGGCCACAACACTGTACGGGCCCTCGATAAATCCCCATGGGGAAAACCAAAGGGAGTAAAATAACTATGGTGTGGAATCAGTGGAAAAACTCTGGTAACATGAATAACCAGAATAAATCAACCCCCCCAAGAAAAGATACGGCAGATGTGATTGAAGATCCCATTCACAAACAACTGGCTGAGATGTCAGAAATCGATATCAGAATTTGGATTGCAGACAAGATTAATAAAATGGAATTAGGAATTCGAGGAGAAATTCAAAAGTTGTCTCAAGAATTTAACGAATTTAAAGACAAAACCACCAAAGACTTAGACACACTGAAGCAAGAATTTACAGCCCTCAAAGATATGAAAAATACAGTAGAATCCCTCAGCAACAGAATGGAGCAAGCAGAAGAAAGGATTTCTGACATTGAAGATAAAGTCTTCGAATACTCCCAATCTCTCAAAGAGGAAGAGAAATGGAGAGCAAAAATGGATCATTCACTCAGAGAACTCTGGGATAATTCGAAGAAAATCAATATAGGAATAATTGGGATTGCGGAGAATGATGAAGTGACCTTGAAGGGCACAGAGGCCCTTCTGCATGAAATTATGAAAGAAAATTTTCAAGACATGCCTAGAGAATCTAAACTCAGATAGCAGACAGCTTCAGAACCCCAACACGATTCAACCCCAATAAGTCATCCCCCAGGCATATCATAATTAGCTTCACTAAAGTTAATAGAAGGAGAAGATAATCAAAGCAGCCCGGCGAAAGAAAAGCATTACGTACAAAGGAAAGAATGTTAGAATAACTGCAGATCTCTCTGCTGAAACTTTTCAAGCCAGAAGAGGGTGGTCATTGACTTTTAATCTCCTAAAGCAAAAGAACTTTCAACCCAGGATCTTGTATCCAGCTAAACTGAGTTTCATTTATGATGAAGAAATTAAACACTTCAATGACATTCATATGTTGAAAAAATTTGCCATAAGTAAACCAGCTCTTCAGCATATTCTCAGACCTATCCTCCACAATGACCAACCCAATCCTATACCACAAAAGTAAACTCACTCAGAAACTTTGGATCAAACTCCAACTTCCACACTGGCGAAAGGATTAAAAATGTCCACTGGACCTTTGAAAAACCCGATACCCAAAATTCCACCAGACTTATCAATACTCTCCATTAATGTGAATGGCTTAAACTGTCCTCTAAAGTGGCATAGGTTAGCTGACTGAATACAAAAACTCAAGCCAGATATTTGTTGCATACAAGAGTCACATCTTAACTTAAAAGACAAATACTGACTCAGGGTGAAAGGATGGTCATCCATATTTCAGGCAAATGGTAATCAGAAAAAAGCATGTGTTGCAATTTTATTTGCAGATACAGTAGGCTTTAAACCATCAAAAGTAAGGAAGGACAAGAATGGTCACTTCATATTTGTTAAGGGTAATACTCAATATGATGAGATCTCAATTATTAATATCTATGCACCCAACCGGAATGCACCTCAATTTATAAGAGAAACTCTAACAGACATGCGTAACTTGATTTCCTCCAGCTCCATAATCGTTGGAGATTTCAACACTCCTATGGCAGTGTTGGATCGATCCTCTAGCAAGAAGCTGAGCAAAGAAATCTTAGATTTAAACCTAACCATGCAATATTTAGATTTAGCAGACATCTACAGAACATTTCATCCCAACAAAACTGAATACACATACTTCTCATCAGCCCACGGAACTTACTCCAAAATTGACCACATTCTAGGTCACAAGTCTAAACCCAGTAAATTTAAAGGAATAGAAATTATTCCTTACATCCTCTTGGACCATCATGGAATAAAACTTGAATTGAGTAACAACAGGACTCTGCATACTCATACAAAAACATGGAAGTTAAATAACCTTATGCTGAATAATAGCTGGGTCAGAGATGAGATTAAGAAAGAAATTGCCAATTTTTTGGAACAAAACGACAATGAAGACACAAACTATCAGAACCTCTGGGACACCACAAACGCAGTTCTCAGAGGGAAATTTATAGCACTGCAAGCCTTCCTCAAGAGAACGGAAAGAGAGGAAGTTAACAACTTAATGGGACATCTCAAGCACCTGGAAAAGGAAGAACATTCCATCCCCCAACCCAGTAGAAGAAAAGAAATAACCAAAATTAGAGCAGAATTAAGTGAAATAGAAAACAAAAGAATTATACAACAGATCAATAAATCAAAAAGCTGTTTTTTTGAAAAGGTCAATAAAATAGATAAAACCCTGGCCAACGTAATCAGAAAAAAAAAGAGTAAAATCTCTAATCTCATCAATCAGAAACAACAAAGACGAAATAACAACAGACTCCTCAGAAATCCAAAAAATCCTTAATAAATATTACAAGAAACGTTATTCTCAGAAATATGAAAATCTGAAGGAAATTGACCGATACTTGGAAGCATGCCACCTTCCAAGACTTAGCCAGAATCAAGTGGAAATGTTGAACAGACCCATATCAAGTTCAGAAATAGCATCAACTATACAAAACCTCCCTAAGAAGAAAAGCCTGGGACCAGATGGTTTCACGTCAGAATTCTACCAAACTTCTAAAGAGGAATTAGTACCTATATTACTCAACCTGTTCCAAAAGGTAGAAAAAGAAGGAAGACTACCCAACACGTTCTATGAAGCAAACATCACCCTGTTCACCAAACCAGGAAAAGACTCAACAAGAAAAGAAAATTATAGACCAACATCACTAATGAATATAGATGCAAAAATATTCAACAAGATCCTAACAAACAGAATCCAGCAACACATCAAACAAATTATACATCATGACCAAGTTGGTTTTATCCCGGGGTCTCAAGGCTGGTTCAATATACGTAAATCTATAAATGTAATCCAGCACATAAACAAATTAAAAAACAAAGACCATATGATTCTCTCAATCAATGCAGAAAAAGCTTTTGATAATATCCAGCATCCCTTCATGATCAGAACACTCAAGAAAATTGGTCTAGAAGGGACTTTTCCTAAACTGATAGAGGCCATCTACAGCAAACCCACAGTCAATATCATACTGAATGGAGTTAAATTGGAATCATTTCCACTCAGATCAGGAACCAGACAAGGCTGCCCATTGTCTCCATTGCTTTTCAACATTGTAATGGAAGTTTTAGCCACCGCAATTAGGGAAGAAAAGGCGATCAAGGGTATCCATATAGGGTCCGAAGAGATCAAACTTTCATTCTTCGCAGATGATATGATTGTGTATCTGGAAAACACTAGGGACTCTACTACAAAACTCCTAGAAGTGATCAAGGAATACAGCAGCATCTCAGGGTACAAAATCAACATACATAAATCTGTAGCCTTTATATACACCAACAACAGTCAAGTTGAAAAAGTAGTTAAGGACTCTATCCCATTCACAGTAGTGCAAAAGAAGATGAAATATTTGGGAATTTACCTAACAAAAGACGTGAAAGATCTCTATAAAGAGAACTATGAAACTCTAAGAAAAGAAATAGCTGAAAATGTTAACAAATGGAAAAACATAACATGCTCATGGCTGGGAAGAATCAACATTATCAAAATGTCCATACTGCCCAAAGCAATATATAACTTCAGCGCACTCCCTATTAAAGCTCCACTGTCATATTTTAAAGATCTTGAAAAAACAATACTTCGTTTTATATGGAATCAGAAAAAACCTCGAATAGCCAAGACATTACTCAGTAATAAAAACAAAACAGTAGGAATCACACTACCAGACCTCAGACTTTACTACAAATCGATAGTGATCAAAACAGCATGGTACTGGCACAAAAACAGAGAAGTAGATGTCTGGAACAGAATAGAGAACCAAGAGATGAATCCAGCTACTTACCGTTATTTGATCTTTGACAAGCCAATTAAAAACATTCAGTGGGGGAAAAGATTCCCTATTTAACAAATGGTGCTGGGTGAACTGGCTGGCAACCTGCAGAAGACTAAAATTGGACCCACACCTTTCACCATTAACTAAGATAGACTCTCATTGGATTAAAGATTTAAACTTAAGACATGAAACTATAAAAATACTAGAGGAGAGTGCAGGGAAAACCCTTGAAGAAATCGGTCTGTGCGAGTATTTTATGAGGAGGACCCCTGGGCAATTGAAGCAGCTTCAAAAATACACTATTGGGACTTGATCAAACTAAAAAGCTTCTGCACAGCCAAGAACACAGTAAGTAAAGCAAGCAAACAGCCCTCAGAATGGGAGAAGATATTTGCAGGGTATATCTCAGACAAAGGTTTAATAACCAGAATCCACAGAGAACTCAAACGCATCAGCAAGAAAAAAACAAGGGATCCCATCTCAGGCTGGGCAAAGGACTTGAAGAGAAACTTCACTGAAGAAGACAGGCGCACGGCCTTCAGACATATGAAAAAATGCTCATCATCTTTAATCATCAGAGAAATGTAAATCAAAACTACTTTGAGATACCATCTAACTCCAGTGAGACTAGCCTATATCACAAAATCTCAAGACCAGAGATGTTGGCTTGGATGTGGAGAAAAGGGAACACTTCTACACTGCTGGTGGGAATGCAAATTAATACATTCCTTTTGGAAAGATATATGGAGAACACTCAGAGATCTAAAAATAGATCTGCCATCCTGTAATTCCTCTGCTGGGCATATACCCAGAAGAACAAAAATCACAACATAACAAAGATATTTGTACCAGAATGTTTATTGCAGCCCAATTCATAATTGCTAAGTCATGGAAAAAGCCCAAGTGCCCATCGATCCACGAATGGATTAATAAATTGTGGTATATGTACACCATGGAATATCATGCAGCCTTAAAGAAAGATGGAGACTTTATCTCTTTCATGTTTACATGGATGGAGCTGGAACATATTCTTCTTAGTAAAGTATCTCAAGAATGGAAGAAAAAGTATCCAATGTACTCAGCCCTACTATGAAACTAATTTGGGGCTCTCACATGAAAGCTATAACCCAGTTACAACCTAACAATAGGGGGAAGTGGGAAAGGGAGGGGAGGGAGGGGAGTGGTGGGTAGAGGGAGGGGGATTGGTGGGATCATACCTGTGGTGCATCTTACAGGGGTATTTGCGAAACTTGGTAAATGTAGAATGTAAATGTTTTGGCACAGTAACTGAGATAATGCCAGGAAGGCTATGTTAACCATTGTGATGAAAATGTGTCAAATGGCCTATGAAGCGAGTGTATGATGCCCCATGATCATATCAATGTATACAGTTATGATTTAATAAAAAAAAATAAAAAAATAAAAAAAGGAAAAAAATGAATAATGCTTAAATAATCATAGCATTTTCTACTAAAAATATTTAGTTGCTATCTCTCTCTGTATGCACATGCATCATAGACAATTAAGCTCATTCCTCACTATAGTTACCTTTGAGGTACTCCCTTTGGCCGTCTGGTGACTGTAGTGATATTCAGCAGTGGCCCCACTTCATATGAATGTCTTTTGTTTTCATTGATTCTTTATATTCCTGAGTAAGCTAGCTAGGAACATCCGGATTGTCAGATCTGTCTCACGTGAGTCAGTGAATGTGTCAAATATAAATTTCACTTATAAATTCCAGGATACAGGCAGAAAAGAGAGAAATAGACTAAGCAAGTAGAGGTCTGAGGACATCACGGGTGGCTCCCCAAGGCCTTCCCTTCTACAATGGACACATTCTATCTGTCACAGAATAACAGCTGATGCTCTTAGTGAGGTTTTCTGAGGTTAGGTTTTCTCATACAACAGGGAGCATTTAAATTATGGAAAATCTCCATTCCATCCTGTCATTTGCAGCAACATGGATGAACCTAGAGGACATTATATTAAATGAAATAAGCCAGGCACAGATGAGATATGTTCTCAATCCTATGTGAGAGCTAAAAAATAAGTTGAGCTCAGAGAAGCAGAGAACATAATTATGGTCATTTAGAGACTGGGAAGAGTTGGGGGAAGGGAGGCTAGGGAGAAGTTAGTGAATAGATACAAAATCCCAGCTAGATGTGGGGATTAAGTCCCAGTGTTCCATGACACTGTAAAGTGAATATAGTTAACAATAATTTATTGCATATTTTCAAAAGGTAGAAGAGAGGGTTTTGCATGTTCTCAACACAAAGAAAAATTAAATGTTTGAGGTGATGGATATGCTAAGTACCCTGATTTGATCATTATACATTGTATACAGGTATTGAAATATTACTGTGTATCCCATAAATATGCACAATTACTACCTGTCAACTAAAAGTTTAAAAAGAAGAAAAAAAATCTCCATTTTATACATAGAGTTGTTCTCAAGAGAACCACCTGTCATAAATTATGCGCTATTTACTATAAGTAATTATTTAACCATGGTTGCCCTGCTAAGGGTATTCTGCAGTGAAGATCCCTTCCTTACAGCAAATGGTATTAGTTGTTTACCCAGAATTACTGCTGTCAGGGACATGGACCCAATTACCTGATTTTTTTTCCTTCTCTTGAGGGCATCTCTCTGATAAAGAGCATGAATAGATAGCAAGAAAGCCCCTGTAACACTTTCTTCCCACAGGGTATTTACTAAGGTGAAATTCTTTCTCTCTCTTTTTTGCATCTTTATCTTTCTTTGCAGAGAAAGTACTCTTCAAAAGTTGCCAGAAAGTAGCTTTGTCTACAAGTCACTTTGGAGTAGATTTTCTTTTTTTGTAGGTAGGAATTAATCTGAGTGAGCACTCTATGAATCTATTCTGTAAATACGTATCCAATGCTCTGAGTAAAAGACATAAGGGAACAACTTTTTCAACTGCGCTTTTTGGACACTGAGATAAGTCAGTTGAGTTTGCACTTACTATTTTACAGAAAAAAGGGAAATGGCATATTTTTTCCTCTGTTGTAAGAATGTCTCTGATGAAATGAGATAGTGTCTAAGGGAAGCTGGTTATGTTGAAGAAGGTACTCATCACGAAATGAGTGAAGACATATACTTTTAATTCAATATATGGCAGAAACGAAACTTTTCTTCTGTCTCAAGTGCTCTAGCTCTATAGCAGTGCTTTGGAAATAATGAATGTGCACATGAAAATAAAAAGAAAATGGAATCCTACTTTAATGGAAGACCAACAGTACCTAAAGCCTGAGAGAGAGGTCTTCTCTTCTCTCTCCTCTGGATACTGAGCAGCACTGTTATTGTTCTATGAAAATTTCTGCAGAAAAAAAAAGTGATAGCATTGTACTGTGAAAATATTGGATTAGCTTTAGTGGCAGCAGTGGCAGGGTTCTTCTCCATAAGGCATTGACTAACAATGACTGTCCTTTGCACTTGTCAAGCACTGGAGAACTTTAGCTTAGAGTGTGACAGGATGGTTCCTGAATCCGAATGATGGCTAGAGACACAGAACAAGCCCTATGGAGCAAGAAGGATTTATATAGAGTGTGACCAGGCTATGGAGAACTAGCAGTAGTGGTTGAGAAGACAGTAGCTGTGACAGTGTCTGTGGGCTGGACATGCTGGCCGAGGCAGCCCTGTAGCTGAAGCTTCAGCAGCAACATCTTATCTCAGTGATATGTAATCAGCTTACAAAGGGAGGTGGCTGAGTTTCTCAGTCTTCCATGTACAGGATAGAGCTCGAACACAGTTACACAAGCACTCAGTGCAAGCCTATTCTGGCAGATGACGAAGAGGAAGAGGAGGAGGAGACGAGGAGGAGAAGATGAAGATGAAGAAGAGGAGGAGGAAGAGGAGGAGGGGAGAAGAGGAGGATGAGAGAGGAGGAGAAGAAGAAGAGGAAGAGGAAAAAGAGGAGGAGGAGGAGGAGAAGGTAGGGAAGAAGGGAGGCAGCTAAGGAAAGGGAAGAAAGATGGGAGAGAGGGAAAGAAGGAAGACAGGCAGGCCTTTTGGGATAATGACAGAATGAAGAATCCTGGGATTTTCATTAAAAAAAAGTTTGAATAAGAATCCCAGTCTTACTTTTTCCTCCAGACAGGACACTATGTACTGAACATTGGTGCTGGTTTTGCAAATGTAAGTAGTTCCCATTCATTTGTGCAATGGTAAGCTTAATCCTGGTTGGTGAACCTGGCCATATTGGTCATGATGGAAATCCAGAAAGAGAAAACACTGAGTATTCTACAGTCACTTGAACAAGGATCAATATATTGTGATTCAGATTCATTTACTTAATTTGCCTATTTGATTCTTTAGTTTAGCATGAATTGACTAAGAATAGTGAGGGCTCTATCTTTGAGCTAGATGACTTATGTTGAAATAGAGGAAAGAATCAGTGAATCATATAATGTAGCTGCACTTATTCTACTATCATGAAAAGAGAGCTCCAAAGACTGGCTAGTAGTCTACTTGGATTTTCTTTCATCCACATTGTGCTTGTCAGTCTGGGTAAGATATGTATGAATACACCATTACTGTAGAAACAAATACACATTTAAATCAATTCTTTTATATACATTTAAATGTTTTATTCAATGTTTTCTTATTAATAAAAATAATGTTCACTATGTTAATTGATGAAAGGAAATGGATTCTTCTATATTCTCAACATTCCTTCTATAGATTGTGATTGCTAATTAGAAGGAAATAGGGTAGGGTGCTGGCCCCATATACCCAGGGTGGTGGGTTTGAACCAGGCAAACTACAACAAAAAAATAGCCGAGCATTGTGGCAGGTGCCTGTAGTCCCAGCTAGTTGGGAGGCCGAGGCAAGAGAATCACCTAAGCCCAGAAGTTGGAGGTTGCTGTGAGCTGTGACACCACAGCACTCTACTGAGGGAGATGAGACTCTGTCTCTTAAAAAAGAAAAAAATAGGAGGAAATAGGACAAGTGAACAACACAACTTTCACTGCCTGCAGCCTTTGCCATTTTCTTCACATCTTTCTCACTATATATGCAAAATTCCTCATCAATATCCCCGCTATTAACAAATATTAACCTATAAAAATTAATATTGAAATAGAACATGGCAAGATACGCAGAGAAGCAGAAACAAATTAGAATTCTTTCCCGTTTGCTCTAAGAAAATAATTACCTTAAGGCAAAAAGATTTAAATACTTGACTTATGCTTCTAGACTTTATGTTACTACCTTTGTTTAACTTTGGTTCACTTCAGTAATTGTGAAAAAGAAAATTTTGCCAGTGCTCAATATTATTGCTATGGTCACTCTCATGTGTGAAACTTACATAAACTGAGACATTAACAAGATAAACTCTAGCTCCCCACATATGAGCTAGTTGGCAAACATCTAGAAGTACTATTTATAGTAAATCCCACAGAGATTCCAGAACTGAAAAGCATTGAAAGCCTCTAATTCTTGATGTCAGGGTTTGTTTCTAGAAATATTTTAAACTAGATTCTCAAAACCTCTCAATGGAAAAACACCATGAAATGTTAGATGAAATATAACAAATATTTGGGAAATGCATAACTGAATTCTTTAGGAAGTAAGGGGAGTCTCCAGAGACCAAGATTGAAGAGAGTGATAGAAATCAGAAGCAAGAGCTATGGATGCCCTAAGGGAGGGAGCTTGTCAGTGTTAATATCCAAAACATTTAGGTTTTAATGGTTGTGCCCAGAACAGTAGAAATGACCCTGAGCCCAAACAAGATGATATGTAAGAATAGAGCCTGCTTGAGAAGGGCAGGAACTGAGCAGCACCACACCTTCCATGAAAGCGAGGCTAAAAACATCCATGAGAAAAGAGAGTACTTGACAAGGAAACTTGTCTACCTGAGCCTGCAAAATGCTACGAAAAATAAAAGTCTATCCCAAGAATTTAGTATTACAGAACACGCCTGGGCAGGTTTGGCTTAAAGATACCTAGAAACCTCAACATTAAAAAGAAACACCAGTTAATACTTAGTTGGCAGTACCTTGAGAACAGCTAGCAGAAGCAATTAAAAATTATCTCTGGAAGGCCCTTATTTCAGACTTGCCTGGATTCTCACAGATAAATCGATTCCAAGCTAACCCTTATAGAGTCAGCAGAAGAATAAAGATCTCAAAGAAATTCAGATAAAAGTATAATCTTGTATAGCATATAAACTAGACATATTCAAAATGTTTGGGTGAATATAATGCACTATTCAAACTTTTAAAAATGAAAACTAAGGCACTATGAGGAAAAGAAATAGAAAATTATAGGGACAAAATATGACAAATACAATTAAAATCTAACAGATAGAACTGAAAAGATAAATACTGCATTATAATGTAGATCAGAAGAAACTGAAACTATATCTCAGAGAGACAAAGAGACAGAAAATATGAAAGAGAACTTAAGGTAGAAGAAGGCTTAGCATATGTCAAGTTGGCGTTAAAGAAGAATGACAAGCATAGTAAGAAACAATATTAGAAAAATAACAAATGATAATTTTTCATAAGTGACGACATAGACATGAATTTTCAGACTCTGCTATAATAGACTATCCCGTATGGGATCAATACAAATAAATATAGAACATGCAGTCACATCATCGAAACAGTAGCCCACCAAAGATGATGATACTTTAAATGTTACCACAGAATAGACCGATTACCTGTAAAGTAACACCTCCACAAAAATAGAGAGTAAGAGAGCTTTCTATAATCCCCATGCATGTAGATTAAATGATGTTCTTTTAAGATGAGTTTGAGAAAATCACATTTGTTTTCCTCCAAGGAGGAATTTCTTGATAGACGAATAATAAAATTGTGCAAGTTACTTTAACTATGTTTTTGTATGTTTTAATACATTCCCTTGGGAGATTCAGGAATGTAAACCAGAAGGTCCTATGCCCTGACTCTGATCACTTCATCTTCCATAAGGTGGCACAGTCAGATGCCCTCCCTATGGATGAGAACTCATGGCTAGGTGCACTCTGTAGTGTAAATGCTTATGAGACTAGATCTTTTGGAATCATCTGATTGCTGCAGTGTGGGTTTGAAAAAACAGCTGCACTCATGGGTAGTTATCTATGTACCAGCAAATCTCTATCACTTTTGCTTTCTCCGTTTCCTTGTCAGGTCAGGATGCGATTACTTCTACTACTAAGCTACATGCCAAGATGTACTCCCAGGAGAATGTACACTATGCTTTCTTTTCTGTGTGTGAATCTCTTCTGAAGGATAATATTAATGGTAGGTTTAAATGGGATAATTCTATAAAACACTTAGTACAGAACCAGAAACACTGGCACTCGATTGTCTTCTTTGTTGAATGATTGCCATTTTCTGTCCTGTGAATAAAGTCAGAAAGAACCAGGATAGAGGGTAGAGTTTGGCTAATCAGATTATTTATACATTCCCTAGAAATTTTGCATGAAATCTTAGACAGTTTTACATTTTTGATGTTCCCTCAGAGTAAAAGAACATAAAGTCCCCCAAATATTTCGTAATGATGTGGAGGAGACAGTATGCAAAAACCTCTTATCCTGCTCTCTGCAAAAGATGAACTGGTCAGTCTGTGGCTGGGTAAGTGAGTTGTCGTTTGAGCTTTTCATTTTGGGTGCATCATTTCTAGGCTAGGAAAAGCAAAGTGATTGGGAATGAGGTTAGGACAGGAGAAGCCACCTTTATAATTATTTCAAGTTTACCTACTTTGTTAGATTGTGTTCTTAAATCTGGGCATGCTGGTTCACACCCGTAATTCTAGCACTTTGGAGGCCAGAGTAGGAAGATCACTTGAAGCCAGGAGTTTCAGAGCAGCCTAAGCAAGAGCAAGACCTCATCTCCACAGAAAATAGAAAATTAGCTGGCCCTGGTGACACATGCCTGTAGTCCTAGCTACTCAGGAGGCTGAGGCAGGAGGCTGTCTAGAGCCCAGGAGATTGAGGTTGCAATGAGTTATAATGATGTCACCATGTTCCAACCTGGGCAACATGCAGGTGAGATTCTAGCTCAAAAAAAAAAAAAAAAAGGTGTGGGGGGACAACAACTCTAGCTTACATACATTCTGCCTTTTCTAAATTATCTTAAAGCAGAAAACAGGCTAGAATCTTCTCTTAATTATGTAATTTTAAGCATAATCTCTGAATCTCACTTTTCTCAACTGTACAAATAGATATGCCTTACAGTAGAGAGTCCTGTTTCTTGAAACTTCCACTGTTCTCAAGATAAATGCCAACCTTGTTAGTCCAGTATTAAGAACCTTGATGTGTTCCTCTCTGCCTTCCCCTCTGGATGCAGCAGGGATCAGCACCCTCCTCCTATTCTTTATCTGGTCAAGCTAAAATGTTTGCTGTTCTAGAATGAGTGCAATTCTCTCAGCATATACAGTTCCTCTTGCCTAAAAGATATTATATTTCTTCCCTCATCCTGTCAACTAGTTACTCTACATCCAAACTTTTGTTCTTAATTTAGACCCATCCCCTTCCTGCCAGCCACTTACCACCTCTAGGTCAACCATCCTCTCCACGTCCTGGCTAAACGCATTGCGTAAACTCCTCTAATCAACATTTTTTCATGTTTGCCGTATTATATTTAGACTTAAAACTTCTACAAGGCAGGAAATGTATTCATGATGTTGTCATAGCAAAACAGCTACAGCACAGATTTTAGCAATAACAATTATTTTATTACATACATTGTGTAAAGAATAACTGTTTGTGGGGGCTTATATTAATGATGAATATAAATGAAAATCAATATATAATGATAGCAGGTTAAATAAATTAACACTTTGAGTCATACATGGAGTTTCTTTCTTCTTTACTACTTTTTAAAAACTCCATTCTGGGCAGTGCCTGTGGCTCAGTAGGTAGGGTGCCACAGCCCCATATATTGAGGGTGGCATGTTCGAACCCGGCCCCAGCCAAACTGCAACAAGAAAATAGCCGGGCATTGTGGTAGGCACCTGTAGTCCCAGCTACTTGGGAGGCTGAAGCAAGAGATTCACCTAAGCCCAGGAGTTGGAGGTTGCTATGAGCTGTGACACCACATCACTCTACTGAGGGCAATAAAGTTAGACTCTGTCAAAAATAAATAAATAAATAAACAAACAACAACAAAAAAAAAACTCCCTCTGTCTTCAGCAGTTCAAAGATAAAAGATCACATATTTAATTAACCAAGTACAGAACCATTGTGTCAATTACCAAACACATACACTCAAAGAAACCTAATTTATGTGAAAGAACAAACGTGATGGCAGATTATTCAACTTCACATTGGTTAGTGGTGCCAACTCCTTATTAAATGCCTGAAGCCCTCTCATTTATGAAACAATGGGGGAGAGTTTGGATGGTAAATATTGTGACTCCTATAAGGGGTAAAATTTCAGGAAAAATAAAAAAGGCTTGTGGCTTTTTATTTATTTATCTTAATCAAAAGACTAAAAAAAGAAAAAGAAAAGGAGCTAAAATATTAATGGACATTGATACTTGTTTTATTTACCTTTGCTTTTGGAAATAGTTTGAGAGACATATTAAAAGCAAAGATCTGTCAAGGTCTTGGAGGGTACACCAGCTCCAGAATTCTGCTAATGCTTTGAGTTAGGCCTTAGCTCCATGGTAGAAAATCACTGTGGGATTCCAGTCTCTTAAATATTGTCATCTATGTATGTCCACAAACCCAGGAAGAGTTTTCCTGGAACCTCTGAAGGAATTAGCAAGTTTGTGAAGCTCAGTAATTGCTCTACCCAGTGGACCACACCACCTCATTATCCTCTGAAGTTTATTGAAGTTACATATGCAGTAGGAGCTGGTTGCAGGATGAATCAAATAAAATTGTCCTTGGAGAGATCATACATATGTATTAACTAAGAATTTTAAAGAAGGCTCTGATACTAGCAAACCACCAGGTTGAATTGTAGATGAATTCATGTGTAGAAAGGATTCAGTCCTTTTTATCATAATTCACAAGACACTATTAAAATGAGAGCAAAGGTAAGTAATCTCTCTAGTTAATGACTTTGTCTTTATTAAAACATGCTATTTTCTTTCTTTAACACACATTTTTATTCAATGATAATGTGATATATGAAGAGGGTGTACAAAGGTGCTTTATGCAAAACATAAAAGCTATTACTATCTAATAAACATGACTATTAATACATGTAGAAGACCAAAACAGTATAACTAAACAAAGCCTCTCATATAAATTACAAAGGAAAAAAATGTGAGCATATTTACTGTGGAAAAATTATGAAAAACAAAAATGAATTTGAGTTTCTTGAGAGCAGGAATTGTATTTTTTTTCACATATATTCTTACTTCAGCAAGCACAAAGTAGATGCTCAATAAATGTTACTTGGGTTTAACTGTTTGTTGAACCAAACGAAAAGTTATAGAAGGAAAAGAAGGTGAGCAACCCACAAGTCACTGTGTAAGTCCTCTATATTATAGGCCCACAGGTTAAAGTGAACTAGCCAAATATAGTCTACTATCTCCTTTATAAATAAAGGTTTATAACGGTTTATATTGTTGGAATATGTTGGAATGGTGATACACACATTCACAGTCTATGGATGTTTTCACACTTACTTACATAGTTAATTAGTTGTACAGAGACTATCTAATACATAAAGCAAAAAGTATTTACTGTCTTCTACAAGACTGGCTCCCACCCTGTATGTTCACTTACTGTGAAATGAAGACAATAGCCATGACCTTCAACAGGACCATCTTAGCATCACATTTCAGACTGGTTTGCATTGTAGGCCTTATGTGTCCTTAGAAATTAGGAACAGAGGCAAGGTATGGCGGCTCAGGATTATAATCCTAGCAATTTGGGAGTCCAAAGCAGGAGGAGCACTGGAGGCCAGGAGTTCAAGACCAGCCTGAGCAACATACCGAGAGCTCGTCTCTATAAAAAACAAAAAAATTAGCCAGGCATGGTTGTGCATCATGCCTGTAGTCCCAGCTTCTTGGGAAGGCTGATAAAAAAAAAAAAAAGATTGCTTAAGCCCAGGAGCTTGAGGTTATAGTGAGCTATGATGATACCACTATAGTCTAACTCCAGCAGCAGAGCCAGACCCTGTCTCATAAAAAAGAAAAAAAAAGATGAAAGAAAGAAATAAAAGAAAAAAACAAAAGAAAGAATAGAGGCATAGAGCTGGGATGATAATGACAGATGTGAATGAAAGAAAATAATAAAAATATACACAAATCATATTTTAAAATTCTGGACTCATATACAAAGTATCCCAAAGACTGCCATATATACACAGAGAAAATGGGAAATTGTAGCTAAACATACCTTTATTTACAAAATTATTAATTACAAAATTTTACAATATATTGCTCTAAGTGCTGATATATAAACATCAAAAATATGAAATATAATGAGTCTGTTAATTTTTCTCTTTTATGGCAAACTTTGGGACACTCTGTGGTTCTGATTTTGAATCATGGGATCTGGGGCTTATGAGCTTTGAGATCTAAGGCAAATTACTTAACTTCTAAGTATCTATTTCTCTTCTAGACAAATAGGTGTTAACATGTTCCTTCTATAATGTTGTCAGGAGGATTAAAGGAATCATATAATTAGAGTGCCTGGTTGGCAGTAAATGCTCAGTAAACACGTTTTGTTGTTTTATAAGACCAACCAGCTAAGTAACCCAGCAACTTCAACCTTTTTTTTCATGGAAGATGCTGGAGTGGATGGTTTTGATATGAGTCTGTTAGCAATTGATTTATTATAGTCTCTGTGCAGTCAAACCTCTCTGCTAAAATAATCTGAATTTGCAGCTGCTCCCCAGTGCTAGCATCACCACCTCAGCTCTACCTCAGATCATCAGGCATTCTCAGAAGATTAGATTCTCATAAGAAGCCAGCAACCTAGATCCCTTGCATCCATGTGTTACAGTAGAACACATGGATGCAAGAGAATCTAATTCTGTGCTCCTGTGAGAATCTAATTCTGGCACCACTGATCTGACAGGAGGTGGGGCTCAAGCGGGGATAATGTGAGTGATGGGGAGTGGCTGTAAATACAGATGGAGCTTCACTTGCTCACGTGCTGCTTACCTCCTCCAGTGAGACTAGAGGTTGGATACTGCAAAATTAACCTTCTAGTGGGCCTTCACTTTCTGAGCTCTCTTTATAAAAAAAGTAGAAATTGGGGCAGTGCCTGTGGCTTAAAGGAGTGCCAGCCCCATATGCCGAAGGTGGTGGGTTCAAACCCAGCCCCAGGCAAAAAAAAAGTAGAAATTGGCTAGTTGCATCAAAGCCTCCATGTTGGCTGCTAACTTTCTGCAATCCTCAACAACAGCAGCAAGAACACTACCACCAGATAATCAAACCAGAGTGCTGATACTCATTACAAAGGTCTTTGGAACTGGAGGTAGGAAATGAATCTGGTTCCAATGTCAAAATGTCAAAAATTAAAAGAAGAATTGGGATGGGGAGGTTTTCTTTATTGAAAATATAACAAAATCATTGAAACTAAAATAGTGTGGTATCCCAGTAAGATTTGGACATTGGTTTAATAGAAGGAAAGCAAGTCCAGAAATGTGTGTGTGTGTGTGTGTGTGTGTGTTTAGTTCAATCAGGAAAAATGGATATTCAATAAATCAATTACTGAGAATTGATCATTTGCAGAAAAATAAAGTTTGTAACTTAATCTCATTACATAAGAAAACAAATTCTACATAGATTAAAGAGTTATTATTCTAGTAATGAAACAAGAAAGCATTAGAAAAAAAAAGTGTAATCTTAAGTATAAAAGACCTTGCTAAGCAAGTCACAACTTTTAGAGCAATAAAAGAAAAAGATGAAAAATTTGCTTACTAAAAATTTAAGGGTTTTGTTTGACTACAAAAATTAGAATAAAATTAAAGATAAAATACAGAATAGAAGAAATGTGCTGCATATATGACACAGAGAGTCTTAGTGTTAAGAATATATTTAAAAATTCTTACCTAACAATAATAAATAAATAAATAAAACAAAAATGAATGAGAATTTGAGCAAGTAATTTACAAAAAAAAACTACAAATGACAAGTACATATAAAACGTTACTCCTTAGCAGTAGTCAAAAACATGAAATAAAGAAAAAATTTTCTATTTATTAACATGATAGAACAATTTAAGTTTGAAACTATCCAGTGTAGGTCATGAAGTAGAAAAAAATCAACATGTGCATAGAAATAATACTAATAGACAACCCTTTCAAAATTATTAGCACATACCAGGCAATGATATACCTGTACGATATATTCTTTACAACCTTATAAGATTGGTGATTTTTGTTAGACCTAATTTACAGATTAAAATCAAGTCGCAGAGAGGTTAAACAACTTAGAATAATGTAACTATCAAGGAATAAGTCGAATCTACCCAGTTTCAATCCTGAAATGTATCTCTAACCTCACCATGTTCTTCTGTACCCACAATGGTATTCACTCATAATAGCCAAAGTTTTTATTATCCACATTTCACAGATGATAAAATTAAAGCAAACAGAAGATAATATCTTGCCCAAGGTAACGTGTCACTTATGGTTGGCAAAAATAAAGCTTCAATCCCAGTAGATGGGTTTAGAGTCTGTCCTTTTAACAACTGTGCTATATGGGTTTGAATTAGAAGTAGAAAAGAAACAAAGCCCATTGAAAAGACAGTCTTTGGTGCGTGCCACACATTTTGGGGGCAAGACACGATTGCAAGAGGGACTTTACCTAACAAATGCAGTCAGTGTAACCTGGCTTATTGTACCCTCAATGAATCCCCAACAATAAAAAAAAAAAAAGAAAAGATAGTCTTACAATTTATTTCAAAAAATTAAATTGTCCTACATTGTTGACAGTTGCATATTAATTGCATATCTCGGATTCAAGTTCATGCAGATGTTCATTTAACATAGTTTTAAATAAGAAAAATAAGCTGTAGACAAGAAACAATTTAATACCCAGCAATTTAATACCCAGGAATGTTAAATAAGTTATGGTCAATCCACATTAAAGTATATGAGGATTCTGAGCAATCTTATGAAAAGTTCTCTAGGGGGGTAGTTGTGAAACAAAATGTAGGCTACGGTTTTATTCTTGTTAATAAAGGTAGATATGTATACTTATATAAGAGCACAGAAAAAATGGAAAAGTATATGTGAAATTAATAATTATAGATCTTCCTTGGAGAAGAGAGAGATTATAGTAAGGAATAAAAAAGAACTTTCATTTTTATTCTATACTTCTTTTTCACTAACTCTATTACAAATAAAATATATTCATAAACTGTAATTATTAGAAATTTATATTAAAAAGTTGAACACTACATACCATTTTATGGAGATCTTTCTTTTAAAATAAACCAGATGATTCAATGAAATTATTTTCTGCTTATCTGGGCCAAAATAATGCCTGGATTATCCTAATTGGACTTTGATTATCTCCCATTTGATTTTGATTTCTATCTGAAAGAAAACTAATACTTCTTCCTGTTTATTTCCTGTCTTATCTCATAGCCGTCTAGAATAGAAAGAAATGTTAATCACTTCTCCCTTCAAACCTGAAATAGAACAGCTAACCTGGAGGAACCGATCTTTACCTCTAAACCACAAATTAATTCTCTCAGATCTTCTCTCCCAAGACACATACCTTTACATTGCTCCTTGCTGAACTCTTCGTAGTTTTATGGAATATTACTGAACTCATAGATCGAATGGAGCCACAGGTGTAAGGAAGTAACTAGTTATCTTTGTTCTGAAAGTGCTCCTCCTTGATCTGCTGCTGAGCTTGTGTTCTGATACACATACTTCGCTTTCTTTAATGATAAAAACAAAAGAAAACTTGCCCTAACTCTTCTCCCATTGCCACTCTGAAGTGAGTTTATTTTTCTTTAGCTAAAATATCTTGCACAGAGAGTTGTGTTCCTCAGTTAAGTTTATTTTCCAAAGAAACTCAACAACAAGCCTCCGGCTCAGGGGGAGAAAGGCCTTGTAGCCAGTGCTCACTGAACTAGCATCTGGATTTGCACAGGGAACATTGATAGCAAAACTGCTTGTGAGGTCAAAAACACACGTCCCTTTGCTCAGCTTAGAGAAGAGAGTACAGGAATGAAGACTGGGAGTTAGAGGCTGAGTGCTGAAGTCAGGCTGTCTGAGTCTGAATCCTAGTTTCCTCGCCTTCAAAGCTGTCCACTTTTACACTGGTACCTAAATCTTTTTTCAGCAATGGTCTAACAGAGATTTATTTTTTAAGTGCCTACTTCACAGGGTGGTTGTGAGGATTAAATGAGGTAATATATATGAAGCCTTTTAAAGAGTTCCCAATACTTGATGACTGCTGGGTCTTGGAATTGTTACCTTGGCATTAATATTTAACTCTTTCATGGGAAGATGTACAAAATCGGCCTATTATGGGCTAATTATGTTGCTCTAAATTTCATATGTTGAAATCTCAACCCCAGGACCTCAGAATGTAACCATATTTTGCAAAAAGCTTTTTAAAGAGATAATTAAGGTCAAATGAGGCCATCAGTGGGGCCCTAATCCCGTATGATTGGTGTCCTATAAGAAAAGACAGAGACACCAGTAAGCACATGCACCCAGGATAGCTCGTGTGAGGACACAGCGAGAAGGCCGCCGTCTGCAAGCCGAGGAGAGAGGCTTTAGGAAAAATGATCATTTTTCCCCTGCCTACACTTTCAGCGTTTACCCTAAACCTATACTCTACACTAAGGTCATGTTGAGCTACTTGCCATCCCCAAACCATGCTAGTTTAATACACATCTATTTTCCTCTGGCTTGGTAGTTTTCTGTTCTGCTTTGCTATTTTTTCTTTTTGTCCCCTTAATGTCACGTCCCAACCTCTTTCTCTGACTTAGGGTAAGGAAAAGTGCTTAAAGCCTTAGTTCTCTACCAAGTTTACCATCAGTTACCCACACAGAGCAGTGCTTCTCAAACTTCAGTAGGTCTGTTTTACTTAGAAGCAGATTAAAGCTTCTAAGTGCTGGATACACATGAATAGTGAGGACATGGATGAGAAATACAGATATTAATGGTTGCAGTTCTTGGCTTCCCCTGAGTGACTTCACATCCTGAATCCCTCTCCCTTTTTCTTGCCACAGAAAATTATTGTCTCATACCTAAGCCTAAGTAATGAGAGATATCAAAAAGAAGTAGGCCACAGGCAAGCAATGAAGTTTGACTGGGAGTTTTAGAATTTTTTGTGCTGGGAACTTTAGTGTGGCCATCCAGTTTGAGGAGGTGTATCATTGGAGGACAGAGTTAAAGATAATTTCCTATAGATTTCTACATTAATAACCAAGAGAAAAACCTCATCAGTTTTCCATATTGAGAACAAGGAAGAATTTGGTCAAGATTGGGGAGAGCTGTTGCTATGGTTCAAACAAGATTCATCACCACCAAAACTCATGTTGAGTTCTGGTCCCCACTGCAATAGTCATGAGAGGTGGCAGGACTTTTCAGAGGCATTTGGGTCCTGAGAGACCCATCTTTATAAAGGGATTACTGCCTTCTCATGGGAGTTGAGTGGGTTCTTACTCTTACTGGACTAGAGTATTATAGCTGCTGAGAGAGTGAGTTGTCATGAGGTGCAGTCACTCCTCACATTTTGTCTTTTTCACACATGGCTGTCTCCCCTCGGTTTTTCCACCACCTTATCAAATATCACAAGACCTGCACCAGAAGCTAACCAGGTACAACGACTAGATCTTGGATTTACCAGCCTCCAGAACAGAAAGCCAAAATAAATCTATTTTATTTTAAAATTACCCCGTGTTGGGCATTCTGTTATAGCAACAGAAAATGGCTTAAACAGCACTCACATGATCTCAAGACTGAATCTGATGCCATCACGGTGAAGTATGATACTAGATATATTAATATATATCCAGATAGTTTTTTTTTGTTGTTGTTGCTTTAAAATTCACACCTGCAAGGTCCAATGTCAAGAAAAAGCTATTTAATCTACTTAATATGGGTCTTGAAAGATAGGTAAGAGGTAGAGTTGCAGGAGCAGTGTAGTGTGTTTGTGTGTGCAGACCATAGTTAACTTCAGGGAAAACAAAACGATGCTTCATGTATGTGTGTATTGTATATGTAAATCATAATACACAATATAGCTTCTCTGTGTATAAGATTTCCATAGTTAGAATGAAGCAAACACTGAATATTGATTTAGCTAAAAAGTATGATACATTTGTTTTGTTAAGATAGGAAAAGGGGAATGTATATAGGTGTATTAAAACTCTAAATTCTTATCCTCTATAGTAGAAAATTAACAAGTAATGACTGAAATTGAAAATCAGGAAAATAGCACTACTGTGATGTTATTTAGTATTGTACATACAAATAATGGAAAATAATAAAAAAAAATTGAAAGCAGAAGCCCTTAGAGGTGGTGTTATTTTTGGTAACTGTTAACAGAAACTTTGTAGTTTTATTTGCCTTTTTAAAATATAGTGTATGTGCACATGTATATTTGTTCGATAAAGTAAAAATTAAATTTACATGTATTAAATACAATTTGTTTTTAGAGCTCTTTTTGGGGTATTTGAAACAACGAGCTCTATGTATAAATGTTTGTTCATAATGACTTTTCTTTCCGAGTTAGTTTTGAAGCATAATTTTGTTGGGCCACTTTCCACTTTAACCTCAGAGAACCACAGATGGCAAACATTTGAATTCATTTTGGTGATCAGGACCACATTTCAGAAGAGCATGTTCTAGAATTAGAGGAGATATGTGCTTCTTCCCTAGGAAGTAAATGTGATTTTATACCACCAAAAAAAAAAATACTTCCCTAATTACCACATTGCCCTTACAAGTCATGTGAATCTTAAGCAGCTAATAGTTCAACAATGTGCCTTCCAAATCCATAATCTTTCATTGAATCCAGTGATTATTTCAATAAGAATGAAGAATTTAGTTATATTTCTCAAAAGTTAGAGGCCTAATTAGCTACAGTAAGAAGCATTATAATCTTTTTCTGCTCTGTCAGTTTTATTAGACAATCAGTAGAAGAATAAGATGACTAGGAGATAGGATAGAGAAGGGAAGGGCTTTTATTATGTGTTTATGTAGGTAGAAAGAGGTGGGGAGCTGGGGGAAAGGGGGAGCGATTGGGGAGCTGGGGGAAAAGGGGGAGGGATGAGGAGCTGTGGGAAAGGAAGAGGAGTGGGGAGCTAGGGGAAAAGGGAGAGGGGTGAGAAAGATTTTTTTTTTTTTTAAATCTTACAATATCCTAGGGTGCTTCACTTTTCTAAATCATGCCCAGGGTTGTTTATAGGACATTAAGGCACCTGAAATTCAAATCAAAATCTGTGTTTCTCCATAGTTCACTTTGTTAAGAACCAAGATAGGACAAATAGAAATCCATCGCAGGCCTGGGATCCTGTGTTTGGCCCCTTCTCTGGTCCTAAATGCAACAAGGATCTTTGTGGATTTGTTATTCATAAGACTTAGAGCCCAGCATTCATTTCCCTTCAATAATACCTAGCCTATATCTGTAAATTTTTAAGTTTCTTTTTTTTTTTTTTTTTTGTAGAGACAGAGTCTCACTTTATGGCCCTTGGTAGAGTGCCGTGGCCTCACACAGCTCACAGCAACCTCCAACTCCTGGGCTTAAGCGATTCTCTTGCCTCAGTCTCCCGAGTAGCTGGGACTACAGGCGCCCGCCACAACGCCCGGCTATTTTTTGGTTGCAGTTTGGCTGGGGCCGGGTTTGAACCCGCCACCCTCGGTATATGGGGCCGGCGCCTTACCGACTGAGCCACAGGCGCCGCCCAATTTTTAAGTTTCTTAAAGCAGAAATATAAACACTTCCTGGATGTCCTCTGAACATCTCTATTTCACTGTATTTATTACAGGGTTACCTTACAGCTCTCTTCCAAAGCATGGCATAATTGAAATTGTATGGAGAAGGAAACTTCGAAATGATTAGGGTTGGGGGCAGGCACAGAAGAAGTGAAAAATTCTGCCAACATCATAAGGACGCTTTGAAAATCCTTGGCTATTAACTAAAGAATGAGATTAGACTTGTGTCAAACTTCAAAGCTTCTTTCTAACCACCTATTTTAAAAGGTTTTTTTTTTTTTTTTCTGGGAATAAAATAGTTTCCCTTTTCTTCACAACACAGTGAGAAATATATTTTTGTTCATTTATACTTTTTTTCTTTAAGATAAAATTCTTTTGAGTTTATCTGAGAGGATGAATTCTTGCCTGCCCTTTCTTGTCAATGATTTTTCAAGGTAATAAAAAAGAAATACATGCAAACATTTTCCCAATTTGTGATGAGCACTCAATAAACAGAAAATGCTAATCATACTAATTTCTTCTCACAGGCAAAGTGTTGCATAAATAATCTATTAACATACAAGGGCCATCAGGGTTAAGCTGTTCAAACATTGTCATTGATTTCTTCCTTTTCCCCTATGCTCACTTCTTTTTTAAATGGTACTATGGAACTCTGCTTTTCAATTTTATTATAAAACTTTGCTCCCTTGAGCATCTCTGTGAAGCTCTGCTCCTAAAACATTAATTAAAGGGAGGTGAAATGTTTGACTAATCAGCAGAGGAGTCTGTAGGGCTCCAGTGCTGAATGACAAATGTCAATATCTACTTTAGGTTTGTTGGATCAACCAGCCAATATACAGAAACTGATCCATCATCTTGTCACCAATTCCCATAGCATCGCAAAAGCCTGCCAATTAAAAAAAAAGTTGTAATCACAATATATCACTCAGCCGCTATTGCAGGAACATGATAAATAGGAACCTTTTTCTTCCTCTCTGTTGAGAATTTGATGTCTTTTTTGAAAATTTATTTCATTTTTTAAGTTAATGCAAAACCAGATCCAAAATGAAAAAGAGAGCTCCTTAAGATATATAGTCCTCTGTTCTTTTTCCTGAAGCATAAATTAACATTTTGTTGAATAGGTATAAATTCTGTAGATTTTTGAAAAGTGACAGAAATGGTTAAGACAGTAATTTGTATTCCTGAGAACTGGACCACTTAATGTCCCTTTTCTGTGCAAAGCCAAACTTTGAAATCTTTGGTGAACATTCACTAAAAAGTGGTAGGTGATACAACACACAAATTCTGTAACCTCCCTCATTCTGTAACAAGGCAAAGGTCTGCTGCATAAACCTTTCTGACCACACTTCTCACCTCACTCCTACCCAGACCCTTTTCTCCAGCTATAGGCAGTTCTTTCAATGGTCAAACAGCTCTCTAAGCACATTTTTCCCTTTATCTGGAAGGTTCTCCTGACCCTTGGAGCATTTAGCTAACTCCTGCAAGTTCTTCCAGACCTGAGTTAAATACTATTTCTTTTTAGGAACACCCTTGACATCAACCTAAAGGCTGAGTTAAAGACCTTTTTCTGGGTTGCTTCAGTGATACTCTATCACTCTTGGTTTATGCCTCTTTTCAAACCTAAATGGTTAAATCTTTTCATTGTAATGAGAGATTTTCTTAACACTTTCCCTTTTAAGGTAGTGAGCTCCTTGAAAATTAGAGACCATCTTCAAATTTACCCAGTACTCAAACCACTAGCACAAGGAGTGGTTCCCAGTACGTGCTCAGATCTGATAGCACATAAAGGTGGTCTTAAAATCTCTGAGAGGGTCACCATCGTCTTAGAATAAAACTTAGCTCCTTAGCATAATCTACAGGGACCTAAACAAACTGACCTCTGCTCATATCTCTAGCTTCCTATACAGGCAGCCTCCCCATCCCTTATTATGCCTTATTCCCAACCAATTTGCTTTATTTTTTCCTATGTGATAAGTTCCTCTCTATCTGGGGGGCCTTTGTACATATTTCCTATGATTGAGATACTCTTCTTAACTATTTTTTTGTATAACTAATATTTTCAACTCATTTTTTTTTTTTCAAGAGACAAGGTCATGCTATGGGGCCCAGGCTGGCCTCAAACTTCTAGGCTCAATCGATCCTCCCACCTCAGCCTCCCCACATATTGGGGACTACAGGCACATACCACCTCACCCAGTTTTAATCTTGGGTTTTTGAAAAGCCACTTCTTTAGAGAACATCCCCTGATATTTCCCCCTTAAACACAATTATTTCTGTAACTGCCTAATTCCATGACATCATGGCTCTATCACACATGTATCATTGGTATATAGAGTCAGTCCTTTCTAAATTATAAGTCCCCTGAAAGACGACTGTCATGCTTCTTTTATTCCTATGTACATCTGCAATATCTGAGAAGAAAAAATAAATATTTGTAAGCTTTTTGACTAATTTAGTCTTGTATATAAAAAACAAAATTTTGATAGCACAAACTAGAATAAAGGCTATAAGCATGGAATAATGCTCTTTTAAAAATTAAGCTTTTGTAGTAACATTTATGAGATACTATAGGGCCACATAAAACTGTTCAGCTCTTCTCACCCACAGTGCTGCCAGAAGTTGCTGTGTGTCCCAAGGTAGCTGTGACTGTGCACAGTGATGTCATGCTTCTGTGACGGCTGGTTGGTACCTTGCCTGGGTAGAAAGGCGTATAGGGCCTTTCACTTGTGCAGATTGCAGATGGTGGACTGTGGACCTGCCATGTAGCTCAGCTTGCTGGCCACCAGGAGCTG
Source organism: Nycticebus coucang (assembly GCF_027406575.1). Taxonomy (NCBI): domain Eukaryota; kingdom Metazoa; phylum Chordata; class Mammalia; order Primates; family Lorisidae; genus Nycticebus; species Nycticebus coucang. The sequence continues at coordinate 52,785,541 of NC_069781.1, read as the reverse complement.
GATAAGGGCGGCCTTTCCATGTAGTTCACTGGCCAGCTGCGTGAGCTAAACAAAGCATGTGGTACCTGCCCTCAGCACGGAGTCACTCCCTGATCTGTTCCAATCAGAACACTTGCATTACAAAGATGCCTCTAAGAAACCCATATTCTTTGTTTTGCATTCTTTTTCCATGAGTCAATCAACAAGCTTAAAATAAGAATGTCTTAACTCTTAAAAGCCAGGTGCCTCAGTTTTTACCATAGGTCATTGATGTGATAAGGATCCAGAAACCTGCGGATATCATTAAATTTGAACGAAAATGTGCATAATCGTTTCTTCTTAATGCTCCCAACCCCAATAATTGTTTGCAGTTATAATTTCCTTGACAGGTGTTAGGACCTCACTCCTTTCCTCCCCAGCCAGATGAGGCATAAGTGCAGTTGCTTCACAAATTCTTCCACATTTTGGCACCGATAGATCAAAGGACACATAAGTTTCCACGTTCCGTGACCTACATCTTGATCCTAATGTCCATTTTTTTTGTCTTCCAAAACAGAAGACAAAACAGAATTAGAGGAGGTAGAAAACAGTGCCACTGGGTAAAATGTTTCAAAGGTCTGAGAAGGCAAATCGTGCCATGTCATATCCTTAGCAACCAATGGTCTATTGAGACTACTCCCCGACCTTCCTGCTTGCTTCCCCTATTAATCTTCAAAGCCTTTGAGTGGTAAATAGATGGTGCTGATCTTGGAAAAGGAATTACAGGGGCCCGGATTCCCTAATGCAATCACATAAAACACAGATAATAATTTGGCTTAAAAGGACTGCATCCCCAGTGACCCTGACTACTGATATCAGTGAAATTTATGAGCTTATTTATTTATTTACTTTCTGTCTGAAAAAGAATCTTAACATAGAATTAAAATTCAACAGAGAGAAGCCCAAGTTGAGAACCGTATTCCAAGTATTGTTTTTAATCTTTTATCTGATTCACACTGATGAACAAGAGAGCATTAACGTTCCTCTAGTCACTTTTTCAAATATTGCAAAGCAACAACAAGGGTGAGGATTGCTTTAAAATAAATCTTCACTAAAATATTACCAGACCAAATAAAGAAAAATAAGCAAACAGAAGGCCGGGGAAATTTTAAAAATCCACCTTCTGAACTGTCAGGGTTAGTCGAGAGACCAGATTCAAAATGAGTTATTTAATGTTTAAATGTCTCCTCGATGCTCTTGTGAGAACTCATTATAGCTCATTTAAATTTCTAAAAGGGAAATGATAAAATTCCACCAGCACTATAATTTCATGAACTGTATTTGTAGGTTTAATTTAAATATGAAATTCTCTTTTAAAAAGTTTTGTATAATGTTGCATAGAAACGTCAACAGAGTAAGCTGACCATGTAACAAAGATAGTCTCTTCTATTTTCTTTAAAATATGAAGACATAGTACACTGGTTTAGGAGGATATTAAATCCATTTTTAAAAACAAAATGTTGGTATGAAACTCCCTTTTCTGTTTCCTCACCTGATCATACTCTACTTATTTTGATGTATTTCTGTCTTTATCTAATTTGAAATATTTGCTATATTTCCATCTTTAAGACTGGGAAAGAGTTGATCTGGTCCATAAATGTTTTGAAAAGATTTGTTTTTAATTCCATAGTATTACGGGGCCCACATGTTTTGGTTACATAGTTTGCTTTTGTAAGAGTCATAGGTGTGTCATTCACCTAGAAAGTATGCAGTATACCCATGTAGTGTTCTGTTGGAGGGAATTTATCCACCCCCTTCTCCCCATCCTTCTATAAAAGGTTTTGTAGTTTACTTTTATGATCTCTCTAACATTTACACTATTCATCTATGTCTATAGGTATAGGCTATCAACACAACTACCTGACTTGAAGTTAAGTCATCAGCCATTGTCACTTTCTTGGTAGTATAAGGGCAAAGCACTCAATTCATTAATATTTTTATTCTTATCTTTTAGGTGCTTGTTTTAATACCTTCTGGATTACAAAGAATTAAGAGAGTTCCTGTTACATTCTCCTTCATCATCCTACCCAATACAAAATTCCATCTAATTAGAAGGAAAGAATCACTAATAACCAATAATGTTTTTACACATTAATCCTTTGGTCAAAAATATTCAAGTAAACTGAGGGAAAATAAGGTCTTGAGTTTATATTCCTTGTTTCTGCTTTAAGTCGCAGGCACAGTCATAGAAAATGGTAGTTTGCTCATGGTCAGCTCTTTTGAGATCGGAAAACAGAATCAACCCTGGTTGATTTTGCATTGATAATGGGGTGACTCATGGCAGATTATTAAATTTCCTAATTTTCCACCAAAAAGTCAATAAATTTACCTTCTGCTATTCTGAGGTAAAGTTTAAGTAGTAGCAGCTGATTCTAGAAGGGTTATGTTTGACCCTTCTGGTCTGAGACCCCAGAAAAATAATACATCCTCCTTTCTATATCTAGTTAGAAAATGACAATGGGTTAAAACCATCCTGTAAATTAATCTGTCTAGGAACCCTGAATTAAGGACTTCCAGAGCCTACACCAGTTATTGCATATACCTCTGCAAGGCACACACACCATGATTGGGCAGGGTACCATCTACTAATTTGATACTTTTCCAAGTAGAGCTGTACCATAATGAGGTGAAAGAGTTAATACAAACCTTTGAAGTACTACAGAAATTTACATCCTGGGAAATTATGGCTCCTTTTTTTTTTTTTTTTTTTTTTTTTTTTTTGGCCGGGGCTGGGTTTGAACCTGCCACCTCTGGCATATGGGACCGGCGCCCTACTCCTTGAGCCACAGGCACCGCCGTATGGCTCCTTTTTTAAAGCATTTGCTTTTACAAGTGATGCCTTTTGTTAACTATTCACTAACTTTTGCTGGTTATTTCCCAGGAAGAAAACTATCCTAAGTAATTTTAGTAATGTTACTACTTTTTCAATAAATAAAAGTAATAGATTTATTAAAGGAATGACTAAAAGTTAGTGTCTAGTTTATTGGAATTTGCTTCTCCTTAATTACTTCAATATTTTTTTCAGCTTAACTTCTGCCTGAACAAGAATCTTAGAATGGAATTAAAATTCAACAGAGAGAAACCCAAATTGACAACTGCACTCCAGGTATTGTTTTTAATCTCTTATCTGATTCACACTGATGACATTATGCATTAAATTTGGATTATGTATTAAATTTGAAATATGAGTTCACTCTATTGTCTTTCACTTAAATAATAACTCTAAGCAATGGCATTCCATTTTTTAATAAGCAAAGATAAAAAGCTCATATGAATGAAATGCTATGAACTGCCAGACCCTATTCTGGGCATCTACCTCTATGTTAACATTCTTTTATTCTTTAAACTGTGATGTTGGTACCACATCCTTTCAAATTCCCCTGTCTTTTTTTTTTTTTTTTATTAAATCATATCTGTGTACATTAGTATGATCGGGGGCACCATACACTTGGTTCATAGACCGTTTGACACATTTTCATCACACTAGTTAACATAACTTTCCTGGCATTTTCTTAGTTATTTTGCTAAGACCTTTACATTCCACATTTACTAAGATTCACATATACCCTTGTAAGATGCACCCTTGAATAGCCAAGACATTAAAATAAAATTTTATCAAAAATAAAAACAAAGCAGGAGGAATCACGCTACCAGACCTCAGACTATACTACAAATCGATAGTGATCAAAACAGCATGGTACTGGCACAAAAACAGAGAAGTAGATGTCTGGAACAGAATAGAGAACCAAGAGATGAATCCAGCTAATTACCGTTATTTAATCTTTGACAAGCCAATTAAAAACATTCAATGGGGAAAAGATTCTCTGTTTAACAAATGGTGCTGGGTGAACTGTCTGGCAACCTGTAGAAGACTGAAACTGGACCCACACTTTTCACCATTAACCAAGATAGACTCTCACTGGATTAAAGATTTAAACCTAAGACATGAAACTATAAAAATACTAGAAGAGAGTACAAGGAAAACCCTTGAAGAAATTGGGTTGGGCGAGTTTTTTATGAGAAGGACCCCCCGGACAATTGAAGCTGCTTCAAAAATACACTATTGGGACTTGATCAAACTAAAAAGCTTCTGCACAGCCAAGAACACAGTAAGTAAAGCAAGCAAATAGCCCTCAGAATGGGAAAAGATATTTGCAGGTTATGTCTCCGACAAATTCCCCTGTCTTAAGGTGAATTTGATGTCTTACCAAAATCAAAGGAGAAAGTGATGCTATAAATAGTATAATTCATATAAAAGGACTAAGTGTATTGCCCAAATCACTTAAAATCCTGTTCTTTGTTTTAGGGATCTGATATTATAAAAAGACTTCCACTGCCGTATTTTAAGATCTTCTATGAGCCAAAGATAATCTTTTCTTTTTTCTCAAAATATACTTGGCCTGAAAATTTTTGTTGAGTTTCGGAATGGTCAAAATTAAAATGTCTGTTATAAAGTCCTAAGAAATTTGGTTGGTAGTGGAAATGACAGATCAGCTGAAACTGCTGACCATGCTGGGTCCTGCTACGGTGTCACTCAAAACTAACTTTTTGACACATTCCAATTCTACGTCTCAGAACTTGTTTTCCATCATTTTTTTGATTAGTAATGTAAGACGGCTTTGAAAACTCAGAAGATAGAAAGATTTATATAGACTTTCAACTGTGTGTGGGATTTAATTAGGTAGTATATTTCTCTTGTCTTCTGGCAGCCAGACACCATTATGTTTCCCTGCATTAGTGACAACACTGAATGAGATTTGCTTATATTTGATTTTCATGAGAAAGAGGAACATTTTTGAATAGCTCTGTTGTCTTCTGTGTAGACGCATGGCTGATAGTCTATAAACTAATTAGCATGAGCCATTGGAGATAACAGAGAGTGGTTTGTCCCAGAAGCTGATAAGACAATATAAAGTCTCAGAAACAGTGCCAAATGATCTCCCGGTCCTCTGCTCAAAAGTGATAATGCTAATACCAGTTTATTAAAATTGGTAATCTAGTAGGTTCTGCTAATTTCCTCTTGGGGATAGTATTTATATTAAAAGAGTTGCTTATTTTATGTCCATTCAAAAACAAATGCAATATACATTTGAAAACTAAGTTTCAGGATTTTCAGCACTTATCTTTAGTATCAGATGTGATCAGTTCTGAGGGAGAAAATTTGAGTGTGTGAAACCATCGTGTTTTCAAACTGATTGTTTTCAAACCTTTAATTAAATCTCAGTGTGCTCTCTAGCCTGTTCTGAGCTCAAGCTACTGCAAAAATAGTGAAACTATGCATAAGCTGAGCAAGTTTATGGATAGTTTTACTAGTTAGAGAAAAACGCATTAAATAAGAGAAGTAAATAGGATCATTTCTCTCTGTTAATTAAAAACAACAACAATCTAAAACCATAGTGGCACTCATAAAGCAGGCAATGAATATGGAGATCCACACTGAGCATGAGATATAAGAGCAATCAAAGTTTTAGGTTGAAAGTAAATAGAAGTTGATTCCTGGTTTTGACACATACTGAGAAATATTGGTCAATTTCTCTGAACAGTACTTTATTGTAAAATAAAGGTAATTAGGCCTAACTCGAAAATGTGTGCATCTAGTTTGTAAGAAATAATAAATAAATACTTAATAAATATTAATGGTTCCCCCTTTTATCTAACGTACATGAAATTTCCTCCATTTCAAAAAAAAAGGTAAAATAAAGAAGCACATAAATAACATACCAACCCCCAATTTGTGCATGTTTAAAATTAATTGCTTTTTCTTCATAGTTTTGATACATGCAAGATAGCTTGACTGACTATGAAATTCTTGAATCACACTATTCCCTTGAATTAAAAAAAAATGCTTCATTGTTGTTTGGCTATCTATGTTACTGTTGCAAAATCTAATAATGGCAAAATTCTCTTTGCTTTGTAATGGACTGTCTTTTTGGCTGGGAGTTCTGAAGCTTTGTTGCTTATCTTTAAATTTTAGTTGCTTCATTGGGATATGTCTTAGAATTGCTAGTCTTTGTTAGTTTTCCCTTATGTCAATTTCAATATATACGTTCCACTATTAATTCTAGAAAATTTCCTTGGATTTTATTTTATATTCATTCCTTTGGGGTTCTCTTTCATTTCTTAGGACCTTGAGTTTACAGTTCTCACTTTCTTCTCTTTTCATATTACCAATCTCTCAAAAGACGCATCCTCCTGTCTGGTTGCTCTTAGGTGATACATACTGAACTGTTTAGGAGGAAGCGTTATAATGGCTGCAATGGAGTTTCAAATGTTTCAGCAAAAATAAAATTTATATATATGGATAGACAGACACATGCACCCAAGACTACAATAAAACCTCACAAAATGTTAACAATCAGTGAATATTTGTGAAGGACATGTGGACATTTGTTATAAATTTTATTCTAATTTTCTTTTTTTATTATGTCTTTTGTACATAGATTATAAATACATTTACGCCAATTTCAGTGTGTTGATTATTTGTATAAATTGAAGTGCTTACATCATACCAATCAACATAGCTTTCACCTCATTTAACCAATTATAACATTAGGACATTTATGTTCTACACCTGATAGAGCCAACTTATACTTGCAATGTGCCCCATAGTTGTGGTCCTCCTACTGAGAGAGGATACCTGAGGGGTGAGGTCTAGGAGAACAGGTCTTCTCAAGGAGACCACAAGGATACACCTGCAGGGTCCTCTCCATGGTGACTCAGCTCTTGGGAATTTGTAAACTTAATTTCCTGAAACTTGGAAATTTCCAAGTTCTGTGAAATCCTGTAGTTCTGTAGGGGCGGGAATAGCATCTCCCACTTGATTCAAACTGGCCAATGAGAAGGGTACCTGGAAGGTGGAACTTTTTGACTGTCAATAAAAAGGGAAAGACCAAGGCAGTCAGGGAGTGTGGCCATTTGGAATTCTATGCCGTAAGCTCCCGGCTGGTGAATAAAGCCCTTCCTCTTATAAATGTGGTGTTTGGGTGCTCTTTCTCTCCACTGGGCCCCGTCTTCCTGTAACACTACTATCCCCTACTATCCCTCCCACCCCTCTCCATCCCTCTCCCTCCCCTTCCCTCCTTCATCCTAGGCTAAAGTTGTGTTTCATTTTTCATATGCAAGTGTGAGTTATTATAAATTGGTTTTACAGCAGTACTGAGTATATTGGATACTTTTTATCCATTCCTGAGATACTTTACTAAGAAGAATATTTTCCAGCTCCATCCATGTAAACACAAAAGAGGTAAAGTCTCCATTTTCACTGCTGCATAGTATTCTATGGTATACATATACCACAATTTATTAATCCATTCTAATTTTCTATTTTCTAAGTTGGCTCTATCAGGTGTAGATTTGAGTTTATCAGAATAAAAGTCACAGCCAGGCTCATTTAAAAAATTATCTAGCTAGAACAGTGGGGTTTTTTTGCATATTGAAACTTAAAATTGAGATACAATATATAATTTACTATTTTTAACTTTTATTAAGCATATAAGTCAATGGTAATAAATACATTTATTTTCATATTTTTATTGGTAATTTCTCTCTCCCTTCCTTTCCTGGTCTCTGATCAATGACAATATACTCTCTGTTTATGAGATCTGTTTTTTACAGCTCCCATGTGTGAGTGAACATGACATATTTGTCTTTCTGTGCCTAGCTTATTTCACCTAACATAAAAGCCTGTAGTTTCATCCATATTGGTACAAATGACAGGATTTCATTCCTTTTATGGCTGAATAATATTCCCTTTTGTGTATATACCACATTCTCTTTATCTATTCATCACTTAATTGAATATTTTGGTTATTGGGAGTGCCAAGTATCACTATGATACATTGAGTTCCTTTCTTTTGCATATACACTCAGCAGGGAGGTTGCTGGGTTGAATGCTAGTTCCATTTTTAGATTTTTTAAAAACCTCCACACTGTTCTTTATAGTGGCTGTACTAATTTACATTCCCACTAACAGTGTAGGAGGGTTCTCCATTCTTCGCATCTTTTCCAGCATCTGTTATCGCCTATCTTCATAATACAAGACATTTTGACTGGGGTAGGATATTTCATTATGGTATTTGCATTTTCTGATTATTTAATGCTATTAAGCATTTTTCCATTTATTTAATGGTATTAAGCATTTTCCATTAAGCATTTTTCCATTGTTGATCATTTATGTCTTTTGAGAAATTTATATTCAGATATTTTGCCCATTTTTAAATCAGATTATTTGATATTTTCCTTTTTTTTTTTTGAGACAAAGTGTCAAGCTCTTGCCCTGGGTAGAGTGCTGTGACATCATAGTTCACAGCAAACTCAAACTTTTGGGCTTAAGCGATTCTCTTGTTTCAGCCTCCCAAGTAGCTGTGATTACAGGTGCCTGCCACAATGCTGGGCTATTTTTTTTGTTGTTGCAGTTGTCGTTGTTGTTTTAGTGGGCCAAAGCTGGGTTCAAACCTGCCAGCCTTGTTGTATGTGGCTGGCACCCTGCTGACTGAGCTATAGGCACTGCCTGGTCTTTTGCTATTAAGTCGTTTGAGGTCTTTGTGTGCTCTGGTTATTAATTTCTTGTCAGGTCAGTAGTTTGCAAATATTTTCTCCCATTTTCTGGCTCTCTCTTTACTGTGTTGATTGTTTCCTTTGCTATCAGAAGCTTGTTATCTTAATGTATTCCCAGTTATCTATTTTTGCTTGGGCTGTCTGTGCTTTTGAGGTATCACTCAAGAAAGCACTGCCTAAACTGATGCCCTGAAATTTTCTTCTAGCAATTGCATAGTTTTGTATCTTAACTTTAAATCTTTAGTCCATTTTGATTTGATTTTTCTATACAGTGAGAGATAGGGGTCTTCTGCATATGGTTATCCAGTTTTCCGACCATCATTCATTAAAAAGACTGTCCTTTCCCCATTGTGTGTTCTTGGCATCTTTGTCCAAGATGACTTGGTTGTAAATGCACGGATTTACATCTGGGTCCTCTATTCTGTTTCATTGGTCTTTATGTCTGTTTTCATGCTGATACCATGTTATTTTGGTTACTATAGCTTTATAGTAAAACTTGAAGTCAGGCAGTATGATGCCCTTGATTTTGCTCTTTTAGGTAAGGATTGCTTTGGCTACTTGAGGTCTTACATAAATTGTAGAATATTTTTTCTATTTCTGTGAAAAAATGCCATTTGATGTTTTGGTAAGGATTAAATAGAACTTGTAAATTGTTTTGAGTAGTATTGTCATTTTAATGATATTAATTCTTCCAATCTGTGGGCATGGACTATCTTTTTATTTTTGTTGTTCTTTTCTACTTTCTTTATTAGAGCTATATAGTTGTGTTTTTTTTAATAGATGTTTCACTTTTTTAGTTGATTGATTCTTAGGTTTTTGATATTTTTCAAAGCTATTTTAAATGGGATTACATTTTGATTTATTTTTCAAATTGTTTCCTCTTCATGTATGTAAATGCTAATGGTATTTGTACATTGAATTTGTATCCTGCAACTTTACTGAATGCATTTATCAGTTGTAACAACTTTTTGGTGAACTCTTTAGATTTTTTTTTTTTTTTTTTCAGTTTTGGCTGGGGCTGGGTTTGAACCCACCACCTCTGGCATATGGGGCCGGCACCACACTCCTTTGAGCCACGGGTGCTGCCCTGGACTCCTTAGATTTTTACAGTTAGTAGACTGTGTCATCTACAAACAAGGCTAATTCCACTTCTTCCTTTCCAATTTGAATGTGCTATATTTCTTTCTCTTGCCTAATTTCTCTGGCCAGGGTGTCAAGTATTATGTTCAATTATGGTGGTGAAAGTAAGCAACTTGTCACACTTTGATCCTCAGAGGAAAGGTCTTCAATTTTTCCACATTCAGTATGATGTTAGCCATGGGCTTCTCATATATAGCCTTTATTATTTTGAGGTATGTTCCCTCAATACCCATTTTGATGATGGATTGGATCATAAAGGGATCATAATGAGATGTTTATTTTATAAAATGTCTTTTGAGCTTGTATTGAAATAATCATATGGCTTTTGTTCTTTATTTTGTTAATTATGTATATCCTGTTTATTTATTTGTGTTATATTGAACCATTCTTGCATCCCTGGGATAAGTCCCACTTGATCTTGGTAAAATCTTTCTCAGGTACTATTGAATCCAGTTTACTAATATCTTATTGAGGATTGTTGCATGTACAAAGGCATGACAATTAAGTTCATAAACTCAGCCTAGAAAGAGTGCTATATACCTCATTACTGAATATCACTATGTTCATATTTGAAGTACTCCCCTTAGGAAGCTATGCATTGAGTTTAGGGCCTAGACCACCTTTCAGAACAATTCTGAAACTCTTTTACTGAAATGACCATCAGAGATGATGTTGTACAAGGTCTCATATTTAAGTTTGTGAACTTGAAACCATGTGTTTACAACTTGGTTTCATAATCTGGGTATATCAGTGTGTCATAGCAGTGTTTATGTCAACATGTGGCAGTGCCTTGATGAGTGGTGTTCATTATTGTTATTGCATGTTTTTGTTACCTTACGATGTCAGCTCAGATGGTCATTCCAGAAAAATGAGTTCCACAGTTGCTCTGAAAGGTGAACTGGGCACTGGCATAAGTGAATAGCATCCCAAGAGGAGTACTTCAAAGATGACTGTAGTGATATTTAGCAATAAGGTATGTAGCACCTATCTAGGATGGGTTTGCAAACCTAATTGTCAGATCCCCGTATGTTCATCAATGATAATGGCCTGTAGTTTTCTTCTTTTGTTGTGTCCTTGTCTGGTTCAGATTGCACAGAATCAAGGTTATGCTGCCCTCACAAGATGAGTGTTAAAGTGTTCCCTCCTATTTAATTTGTTTTTTCTAAGAGTTTGAGAATTGATATTACTTCTTTAATATTTCATAGAATTTAGCAGTGAATCCATCAGGTCTTGAACATTTCTGTAATAAAGAAATTTTTATCATGACTTAGATCTGATTACTTATTATTGGTTTGTTGAGGTTGTCCATTTCTTCGTGGTTCAATTTTCATAGTTTCTATGTGTACAGGAATTTGTCCATTTTTTTCTATGTTTTTCAATTTGATGAAATATCGTTGTTCACAATAGTCTCTACTATTAGGGAGACTATTTGGGATTGGTTTGTTCCTGCTTTTTTAGTTCCTTGAAGTGTATTGTTAGATTGTTTATTTGAAGTCTTTCTCCTTTTTTGACATACTTTTCTTATTGCTATAAGTTTCCTTCTAGTAATGCTTTACCATATCTCATAGATTTTGGTATATTGTGTCTTATATACCATTTTCATTTGGTTTAAGCTACTTTTAAAATATCCTTTATTTTTTCGTTGTTTCCATTGGTTGTTAGGAGCATATAGTTTAATTCATGTGTTGTATAGTTTTTTAAGATTTTTTAAGATGTGATTGATTTCTAGTTTTATTTCATTGTGATCAGTAAAGGTACTTAACATGATTTCCATTATTTTGAATTTGTTCAGACATGTTTTGCGGCCCAAGATTTGGGCTATTCTGAAAAGTGTTACATGTGCTGATAAAAGGAATATGGATACAGTAGCAGTTGGGTGAAATGTTCTCTAAATTGTTGTTAGAACTTTTAAAGCTAGTGTGTACTTTAACATTGTTTCTTTTTTCATTTTCATAGGAGTAATCTATCTCTTAGACAGGAGGATGTTAAAGTCTCCCACTATAACTATATTGTAGTCTGTCTCTCTACTTAGATCTATTAATGTTTAATATATATATTTGAGAGGTCTCGTGTTGGGTACATCGATATTTAAAATTGTTATAGCCTCTTGCTGAATCGACCCATTTATCATTATATAGTGAGTTTCTTTGTCTTTTTTTTTTCAGTCTTGATTTTCAGTCTATTTTGTCTTATATAAGTATAGGTAGTCCTATTTTTATGTATTTTTCTTTCTCTTTTGTGAGGGCTGTTCTGTTGCATGACACACCTTTTTCCATCCCTTCATTTTCTTTTAGTTTTTCAATAGGTGAAATTAATTTATAAGAGGCAGTATAGAATTGTGTCTAGTTTCTTTATCTACTAGGCCACTCTATGTCTTTAAATTGAGGAACTAAGACTACTTATAGTCACTATTATTATTGATAAGACATACCATTGCCATTTTATTTCTTCTTTTCTGGTTGTTTTGAGACTCCTCTCTTTTCTTTCTTTCTTTTTCACTTTTCCCATTTGTGGCTAAGTGATTAGCTTTGGTAGTATATTTTAATTTGTTTCATTTTATTTATTTTTTATTATTATAATTTTTTATTGTTGGGGATTCATTGAGGGTACAATAAGCCAGGTTACACTGATTGTAATTGTTAGGTAAAGTCCCTCTTGCAATCATGTCTTGCCCCCATAAAGTGTGACACACACTGAGGCCCCACCCCCCTCCCTCTGTCCCTCTTTCTGCTTTCCCCCCCATAACAATAATTGTCATTAATTGTCCTCATATCAAAATTGAGTACATAGGATTCATGATTCCCCACACTTGTGATGCTTTACTAAGAATAATGTCTTCCACTTCCATCCAGGTTAATACGAAGGATGTAAAGTCTCCATTTTTTAATGGCTGAATAGTATTCCATGGAATACATATACCACAGCTTGTTAATCCATTCCTGGGTTGGTGGGCATTTAGGCTGTTTCCACATTTTGGCGATTGTAAATTGAGGTGCAATAAACAGTCTAGTACAAGTGTCCTTATGATGAAAGGATTTTTTTCCTTCTGGGTAGAGGATTGCAGGATCAAATGGGAGGTCTAGCTTGAGTGCTTTGAGGTTTCTCCATACTTCCTTCCAGAAAGGTTGTACTAGTTTGCAGTCCCACCAGCAGTGTAAAAGTGTTCCCTTCTCTCCACATCCACGCCAGCATCTGCAGTTTTGAGATTTTTGTGATGTGGGCCATTCTCACTGGGGTTAGATGATATCTCAGGGTTGTTTTGATTTGCATTTCTTTAATATATAGAGGGGATGAACATTTTTTCATGTGTTTGTTAGCAATTCATCTGTCGTCTTTAGAGAAAGTTCTATTCATGTCTCTTGCCCATTGATATATGGGATTGTTGGCTTTTTTCATGTGGATTAATTTGAGTCCTCTATAAATCCTAGTTATCAAGCTTTTGTCTGATTGAAAATATGCAAATATCCTTTCCCATTGTGTAGGTTGTCTCTTTGCTTTGGTTATTGTCTCCTTAGCTGTACAGAAGCTTTTCAGTTTAATGAAGTCCCATTTGTTTATCTTTGTTGTTGTTGCAATTGCCATGGCAGTCTTCTTCATGAAGTCTTTCCCCAGGCCAATATCTTCCAGTGTTTTTCCTATGCGTTCTTGGAGGATTTTTATTGTTTCATGCCTTAAATTTAAGTCCTTTATCCATCTTGAATCAATTTTTGTGAGTGGGGAAAGGTGTGGGTCCAGTTTCAGTCTTTTACATGTAGACATCCAGTTCTCCCAACACCATTTATTGAAAAGGGAGTCTTTCCCCCAACGTATGTTCTTGTTTGGTTTATCGAAGATTAGGTGGTTGTAAGATGTTGGTTTCATTTCTTGGTTTTCAATTCGATTCCAAGTGTCTATGTCTCTGTTTTTGTGCCAGTACCATGCTGTCTTGAGCACTATGGCTTTGTAGTACAGACTAAAATCTGGTATGCTGATGCCCCCAGCTTTATTTTTATTACTAAGAACTGCCTTAGCTATACGGTTTTTTTTCTGGTTCCATACAAAATGCAGAATCATTAGCTCCAAATCTTGAAAGTACAATGTTGGTATTTTGATAGGAATGGCATTGAATAAGTAGATTGCATTCTAACAATGTTGATTCTTCCCATCCATGAGCATGGTATGTTCTTCCATTTGTTAATATCCTCTGCTATTTCCTTTCTGAGGATTTCATAGTTTTCTTTATAGAGGTCCTTCACCTCCTTCATTAGGTATATTCCTAGGTATTTCATTTTCTTTGAAACTGTGGTGAAGGGAGTTGTGTCCTTAATTATTTTCTCATCTTGAGTGTTATTGGTGTATACAAAGGCTACTGAGTTGTGGACATTGATTTAATATCCTGAAACATTACTGTATTTTTTGATGACTTCTAGGAGTCTTGTGGTTGAGTCTTTGGGGTTCTCTAAGTATAAGATCATGTCGTCAGCAAAGAGGGAGAGTTTGACCTCCTCTGCTCCCATTTGGATTCCTTTTATTTCCTTGTCTTGCCTAATTGTATTGGCTAGAGCTTCCAGCACTATGTTGAATAGTAAAGGTGACAGAGGACAACCTTGTCTGGTTCCAGTTCTAAGAGGAAAAGCTTTCAGTTTTACTCCATTCAGTAAAATATTGGCTGTGGGTTTGTCATAGATAGCTTCAATCAGTTTTAGAAATGTGCCACGTATGCCTATACTCTTCAGTGTTCTAATTAGAAAAGGGTGCTGGATTTTATCAAATGCTTTTTCTGCATCTATTGAGAGGATCATGTGATCTTTACTTTTGCCTCTGTTAATATGGTGTATAACGTTTACGGACTTGCATATGTAAAAACAGCCTTGCATCCCTGGGATGAAGCCTACTTGATCATGATGAATGACTTTTTTGATGATAAGTAATCTATTGGCTAGGATTTTGTTGAGAATTTTTGCATCTATATTCATGAGTAAGATTGGTCTGATATTCCCCTTTTTGTTTGGGTCTTTTCCTGGTTTTGGTATCAGGTTGATGTTTGCTTCATAGAACGTGTTGGGGAAGATTCCTTCTTCCTCAATTTTTTTGGAAAATTTTGGCAGTACAGGAATAAGTTCTTTCTTGAAGGTTTAAAAGAATTCTGGAGTGAAGCCACCTGGACAAGGGCATTTTTTAGTTGGAAGATTTTTTATTGTTTCTTTGATCTGAGTGCTTAAAATTGGTCTGTTCAGGAGCTCTATTTCTTCCTGGCTGAGTCTAGGGAGAGGGTGTGATTCCAAATATTTATCCATTTCCTTCATATTGTCAAATTTGTGGGCATAGAGTTTCTGGTAGTATTCAGAGATGATCTCTTGTATCTCTGTGGGATCAGTTGTTATTTCCCCTTTATCATTTTTGATTGAGGTTAC
Organism: Nycticebus coucang; assembly: GCF_027406575.1. Classification (NCBI taxonomy): domain Eukaryota; kingdom Metazoa; phylum Chordata; class Mammalia; order Primates; family Lorisidae; genus Nycticebus; species Nycticebus coucang. Next base: position 52,770,434 of record NC_069781.1, on the reverse strand, counting down.
TAGAGATTTTACTTTTCTATTCCTCGTTAGTCTGGCCAATGGTTTATCTATTTTATTTATTTTTTCAAAAAATCAACTCCTTGTTTCATTAATTTTCTGTATGATTCTTTTGTTTTCAATTTCATTGATCTCTGATTTGATTTTGGATATTTCTTTTCTTCTACTGAGTTTAGGCTTAGATTGCTCTTCTTTTTCCAATTCCATAAGATGGCTTGTGAGTTTGCTGATGCACTCTCTTTCTGTTTTTCGAATGTACGCATCTAAAGCGATGAATTTTCCTCTCAAAACTGCTTTTGCAGTATCCCACAGGTTTTGGTAGCTTTTGTCTTCATTGTTGTTATGCTCAAGGAAGTTAATGATTTCCTGTTTTATTTCTTCCTTCACCCATCTGTTATTCAACAGAAGATTGTTTTATTTCCATGCCTTTGAGTGGGGTCGAGCATTTTTGTTAGAGTTGAGTTCCACCTTTAGTGCCTTATGTTCTGAAAAGATACAAGGTAAAATTTCAATTCTTTTGAATCTGTTGATATTTGTTTTGTGTCCCATGATATGATCAATTTTGGAGAATGTTCCATGGGGTGATGAGAAGAATGTATATTCTTTGTCTTTGGCGTGGAGTGTTCTATATGCATCTATCAAGCACAGTTGTTCTAGGGTCTCATTTAAATCTCTTATATCTTTGTTTAATTTCTGTTTAGAGGATCTGTCCAGCTCTGTAAGAGGAGTGTAAAAGTCCCCTGTTATTATGGTATTGTCAGACATCATATTGCTCAGACTGAGTAAGGTCTGTTTCAAGAATCTGGGAGCATTTAAATTGGGTGCATAAATATTTAGAATTGAAACATCTTCTTGTTGTATTTTTCCCTTGACTAATATAAAGTGACCATCTTTGTCCTTTTTGACTTTAGTTGCTTTAAATCCACATGTATCTGAAAATAAGATAGCAACTCCTCTTTTCTCCTGAATTCCATTTGCCTGAAAAATTGTCTTCCAACCCTTGACTCGGAGCTTTAATTTGTCTTTTGAAGCCAGGTGTGTTTCTTGCAGACAGCAAATGGATGGCTTGTGTTTTTTAATCCATTCAGCCAATCTATGTCTCTTCAGTAGGGAATTCAAGCCATTAACATTTATTGAGATAATTGATAAGTGTGGTAGTATTCTATTCATCTTATTTTGTGAGAGTCCATTGCTCAGTTTTATCTTTTGCATCAGTGTGGAGGATTGGTTCTGTCCTTTAATTTCTGGGTTCTTACTTTGCTGCTGATGCATTGTGGTGGTCAGTGTGCAGAATAGGTTGAAGTATTTCCTGTAGAGCTTGTCTTGTTGTGGAAAATTTCCTCAATGTTTGTATATCCATAAATGATTTGATTTCTCCATCAATTTTGAAGCTTAGCTTAGCAGGGTACAGAATTCTGGGCTGGAAATTGTTCTGTTTAAGTAGATTAAAGATAGATGACCATTGTCTTCTTGCTTGGAAAGTTGCATTGGAGAAGTCTGCGGTCACTCTGATGGTTTTGCCCCTGTAGGTCAACTGGCGCTTACTCCTGGCAGCTTGCAGAATCTTTTCTTTTGTCTTGACTTTGGACAGGTTCATCACAATGTGTTTTGGAGATGCTCAGTTAGAGTTGAGGTGACCTGTGGTCCGATAGCCCTCTGAAAGCAGTGTGTCAGAATCTTTGGTGATATTTGGGAAATTTTCTTTTATTATATTCTCTAGTACGGCTTCCATTCCTCTGGGGCATTCTTCTTCCCCTTCTGGAATTCCTGTAACTTGTATGTTGGAACGCTTCATAAAGTCCCATAATTCTGACAGTGAACGTTCTGCTTCCTCTCTCTTCTTTTCTGCCTCTTTTACTATCTGAGTTATCTCAAGAACTTTGTCTTCTACCTCTGAAATTTTCTTCTTCATGGTCTAACCTGTTGCTGATACTTTCCATTGCATCTTTAAGTTCCTTAATTGACTCTTTCAGTTCCTTCAGCTCTGCTATATCCTTTTTATATTCTTCATATCGTTTATCTCTTATTTGATTCTGTTTTTGGATTTCCTTTTGGTTATTTTCCACTTTATTAGCAGTTTCCTTCATTGTTTCCATCATTTCTTTCATTGTTTTCAACATGTGTATTCTAAATTCCCTTTCTGTCATTCCTAACATTTCTATACTGGTGGAATCATCTGCAGTAGCTACCTCATGGTCCCTTGGCGGGGTTATTCTGGACTGGTTCTTCATGTTGCCAGGAGTTTTCTGCTGATTCTTCCTCATGAGTGATTTCTTTTATCTGTTTCCTTGCCCTAATTTTTCTTTCACTTCCTCTTGCCCTTTAAGTTCTTGTGCCTATGGACTCAGGGTTACAGGACCAGAAGGGTGAGAATGTTGAAGAGCAAAAAAGGGATGAAAGAAAGGAGGACTTATTGATAAGAAACAAAAAAAAAAATAGAGAAAGGAGAGGGGGTGGGTAAAAGAAATATTGACAAAAAGATGTGAGGCACAGAAAGAGGGAGACAGAGCAATATAGGTGTACAGTAGGGTACTTTGACACAACCTTAAAAACCCCACCATCTGGGGGTGCCAATTTGGGTGGTTCCCTTGAGGTCAGCAGCTCTTTGCTAACCTGATCAGACACAGTACCCCACCTCCACCAAGTAGAGAGGAAAGACAAAAATGCTATAAATCAAACCAAAACAAGCAAACAGAAAACTTTCTGGGATAAAATTGGGTGAAAAACCAAATAATAGTGGTAGAAACACTAGCAAAAATGAAGTTCTAGTTATCGAAAAAGGCAGCAATGGGAAATTATAATTAAACTAGAAAATTTGAGAAAGAAAAAGGATCTGTATGGATAAGGTTGAAATTAAAAAACAAAACAACATCAACAATATCAAAATAAAGAAAAAAAACAAGCAAACCAAAAAAAATAAAATAAATAAAAAACACAACCCAAAACAAAGCAGTATGTATATGTTATTGAATATTGTCTGGGCAACACGTGGTCTTCTGAGGTATGAGATGTTAATCACAGTTCTGATACGACTGGAGGCTGCTTATTTCTCAAACCCCGGCAGGTAGACACCCTAAATCTCTCTTCAGCCCACTTAAAAGGCACTTTGAACTTGTAAACTTGCTGAGCAGAAGCTTTCCCAGCTTTCTCGCTGGAATCACTGCTGAAGTGGCTATCCACTTACCCAGTGTACCAAAACTGGTCTCACTCTGCCCCTGAGGGTTAGGGCTGCAAGTCGGTTCAGACCCCACCCTTAGGGTACTTGGTCGCTGGGTTACCAGCTCCCACCTGATTCTAGCTCTGTGACCCTGAGGGCAGAGCTTGCCGGGGCAGATCGCTCACAATGGCTCCCTGTAACCCACAGCAAAACACCATTAGCTCCGTCTGGGTCAGTGGCTCAGACTGGGGGCCCAGACAATGGCCAAAGTTCTCTGCACTCCCGCTCAGGCTCTCCCCAAGGCAGTTCAACTGAGTGCCAAGTCCAAAGACACCAAAACAGTTCACAGGTAAGGCCTTTCTGGTTTGCAGTCTCGCTGCTACTGAACTTACAGTTGCGGACGGGTTTAGACGGATTGAACACACGCAACCACTTGCCGGTTTCCCACTGTTTTAGTCCTCCTCTTGGGGTCCAGAAGTCTCTCGCTGACTCCCTGTATTCTCACAGGGGTGATGATAGGCAGATCCCACCAGCCAGAGATTCCTGGAGTCCTATCTCCCCAGACTCACAGTGCCCAGATGCAAGGAAGCTGTTACTCGGCCACCATCTTCAGCTTCACTCGATCTGTTTCATTTTATTATTAGTGAATCTTATATATGTATTTTTTCACTGTGGTTATGATGAGGCCTATACAAAACATTTTTGAAATATAATAAGTTAAAGAGATGACAAATTATCTTGGATTACAGATAAAAGAATATAAGCAAAGGCAAAAAACATATAAAATTCTATACATTAACTCCATTAATTCTTCATTTTGAACTTTAGTTGTCTCAATAATCATATTTTTATATTATCTAACAGATTGCTATAGCTATTATTTGGGGGTAAATTTGTCTAGTTATGAGTGAACTGAACCACAAATAATAGAGTATTTTAAATTTGTCTGTGTACTTAATTTTAGCAGTGGGTTTATACCTTTAGAAATTTTCTTTTTCACATTACTGCCATTTGTCTTTCAGATTAAAGAACTCCCTTCAGCATTTCTTGCAAGATAGGTCTGGTAGTGTTCAATTCTTTCAACTTTTGCTTGTAAAATATTTTATCTTTCCTTCATATTTGAATGATAATTTTGCTGGATAAAATATTCTTGGATGGCATGTTTGTTCTTTAAACACTTTGAACATGTCATTCCACTCACTCTTGGTGTATATGCTTTCTCTGGAACAGTCTGTTGCCAGATGAATTGGAGCTCCTTTATACACACACACACACACACACACACACACACACACACACACACACACACACACACACACACACACACACATATATATAATTTTAAGGTGCTTAAATTTATTTTATATTTATTTCAAAATATTAAGGTAGTACACGTTTAGGGCTACATGGGTTGTTTTATAATGCTTGAGTCATGGCTATAAGTGTACCCATCACCCCAATAGTGTTAATTGTTCCCATAAGGTAAGTTCTCACCCATTTTCTCCTCTCATCCCCGTCTTCATTTCAACTGAATTTTACTTTCCTCTGTGCAGATGTGTGCAGATTAGTTATTTCTAATTCCATAGAGAGAACATGTGGAGATTGTTTTCCATTCTTTAGATACTTCACTTAGAGTATCCAGTTTCATCAAAATTACTGCAACAAGCATTAACTCATCCTTTTTTATGGCTGAGTAGTAGCCTATGGCATACATATACCACATTTTGTTAATTCACCCATGAATTGATGAATACTTGGGTCAATTCCACATCTTCATACTAATTGCAGTACTACCAACAATGTATAAGTGTTTCTTTCTTTCTGAATTCATGCCAGCATTTATTGTTTCTGAACTTTTAATAAAAGTCATTCTAACAGGGATAGGTGATTAGTTTTATCTCTTGCTGCTTCTAGAATCCTCTTTGTCCATGACCTTTGAGAGTTGGATTATTATATGCCTTGGGGTAATGTTATTTGACAAAAGACAAAAAGTCTTTTAACAGCCTACAGATATTTATAGATATTTATATCTTTTCTAAGTGTTGGAAAAATTTTGTTATTATTTGAGTAAGCTCTCTATTCCCTTACTCTTGCCCAGCTCCTTGAACCTGAATAAGTCTTAGATTTGCTCTGTTAATGCAATTTTCTGAATTTTGTAGGCTGTCTTCATTCTTTTTAGTTCTTTTTATCCTATTCTCTTCTCTGTCTGTGTATTTTCAAATAGCCAGTCTCAATTTTAAATGTCTTTTATTGCTTTTTCTTATCTTATTGCAGTGCCTAGAACTGTACACATTAATGTGTAAAAATCAATCTGAGACATTTTTTCTTTTACTGTGATCTAATCTGGTTTTAGATACTAAGACACAAAGCTCTAAGTGTGTTTCAAATAAAAATTAAGCTTGTGATTTTATTTTTCATAGGTTTATGGCATTCTTGGGAGATCTCTGTCAACTAGTTTAGCATATTGAGCTCTGGCCTTCAATGGAGATATCTGAATAATTTTTCTCATGAAGAAAAAAAGCTATAAAAATAACATTTTTCACTGTCAAACACTATGATAGGTGTTGTCTATTTTACTCTTTAAAGTAGCCTTTAGACCAGGTATTATTCCCTGCAATTATTGTATATTTATGAACAATCCTATTCAGCACCATTTACTAAATATTTTTTTCTTCTTTTTTCCTCTTTTTTATTTCTTTTATTTATTAAATCATAGCTCTGTACATTGATATGATCACGGGGCATCATACACTCACTTCATAGACCATTTGACACATTTTCATCACAATGGTTAACATAGCCTTCCTGACATTATCTCAGTTACTGTGTCAAGATATTTACATTCTACATGTACCAAGTTTCGCAAATACCCCTGTAAGATGCACCGCAGGTATAATCCCACCAATCCCCCTCCCTGTACCCACCACACCCCTTCCTCCCCTCCCTTTCCCACTTCCCCCTATTGTTAGGTTGTTACTGGGTTATAGCTTTCATGTGAAAGCCCCAAATTAGTTTCATACTAGGGCTAAGTACATTGGGTACTTTTTCTTCCATTCTTGAGATACTTTACTAAGAAGAAGATGTTCCAGCTCCATCCATGTAAACATGAAAGAGGTAAAGTCTCCATCTTTCTTTAAGGCTGCATAATATTCCATGGTGTACATATACCACAATTTATTAATCCATTTGTGGATTGATGGGCACTTGGGCTTTTTCCATGACTTAGAAATTATGAATTGGGCTTCAATAAACAAATATCTTTGTTATGTTGTGATTTTTGTTCTTCTGGGTATATGCCCAGCAAAGGAATTACAGGATTGAATGGCAGATCTATTTTTAGATCTCTGAGTGTTTTCCATATGTCTTTCCAAAAGGAATGTATTAATTTGCATTCCCACCAGCAGTGCAGAAGTGTTCCCGTTTCTCCACATCCACGCCAAGCTCTCTGGTCTTGAGTTTTTGTGATATAAGCTAGTCTCACTGGAGTTAGATGGTATCTCAAAGTAGTTTTGATTTGCATTTCTCTGATGATTAAAGATGATGAGCATTTTTTTATGTCTGAAGGCCGTGCGCCTGTCTTCTTCAGAGAAGTTTCTCTTCAAATCCCTTGCCCAGCCTGCGATGGGATCCCTTGTTCTTTTCTTGCTAATGCGTTTGAGATATCTGTGGATTCTGGTTATTAAACCTTTGTCAGATATATAACCTGCAAATATCTTCTCCCATTCTGAGGGCTGTTTGCTTGCTTTACTTACTGTGTTCTTGGCTGTGCAGAAACATTTTAGTTTGATCAAGTCCCAGTAGAGTATTTTTGAAGCTGCTTCAATTGCCCGGGGGTCCTCCTCATAAAATACTCGCCCAGACCGATTTCTTCAAGGGTTTTCCCTGCACTCTCTTCTAGTATCTTTATAGTTTCATGTCTTAAGTTTAAATCTTAATCCAGTGAGAGTCTATCTTAATTAATGGTGAAAGGTGGGGGTGCAATTTCAGTCTTCTGCAGGTTGCCAGCCAGTTCACCCAGCACCATTTGTTAAATAGGGAATCTTTTCCCCACTGAATGTTTTTAATTGGCTTGTCAAAGATCAAATAATGGTAAGTAGCTGGGTTCATCTCTTCGTTCTCTACTCTGTTCCAGATAACTACTTCTCTGTTTTTGTGCCAGTACCATGCTGTTTTGATCACTATCGATTTGTAGTAAAGTCTGAGGTCTGGTAGTGTGATTCCTCCTGTTTTGTTTTTATTACTGAGTAATGTCTTGGCTATTTGAGGTTTTTTCTGATTCCATATAAAACAAAGTATTGTTTTCTCAAGATCTTTAAAGTATGACAGCGGAGCTTTAATAGGGAGTGCGTTGAAATTATATATTGCTTTGGGTAGTATGGACATTTTAATAATGTTGATTCTTCCCAGCCATGAGCATGGTATGTTTTTCCATTTGTTAACATTTTCAGCTATTTCTTTTATTAGAGTTTCATAGTTCTCTTTATAGAGATCTTTCACGTCTTTTGTTAGGTAAATTCCCAAATATTTCATCTTCTTTGGCACTACTGTGAATAGGATAGAGTCCTTAACTGCTTTTTCAACTTGACTGTTGTTGGTGTATATAAAGGCTACAGATTTATGTATGTTGATTTTGTAACCTGAGACAGTGCTGTATTCCTTGATCACTTCTAGGAGTTTTGTAGTAGAGTCCCTAGTGTTTTCCAGATACACAATCATATATCTGTGAAGAGCAAAAGTTTGATCTCTTCTGACCCTATATGGATACCCTTGATTGCCTTTTCTTCCCTAATTGCGGTGGCTAAAACTTCCATTACAATATTGAAAAGCAATGGAGACAATGGGCAGCCTTGTCTGGTTCCTGATCTGAGTGGAAATGATTCCAAGTTAACTCCATTCAATATGATATTGGCTGTGGGTTTGCTGTAGATGGCCTCTATCAGTTTATGAAAAGTCCCTTCTAGACCAATTTTCTTGAGTGTTCTGATCATGAAGGGATGCTGGATATTATCAAAAGCTTTTTCTGCATTGATTGAGAGAATCATATGGTCTTTGTTTTTTTTTTTTTTTTTTTTTTGTAGAGACAGAGTCCCACTTTATGGCCCTGGGTAGAGTGCCGTGGCCTCACACAGCTCACAGCAACCTCCAGCTCCTGGGCTTAAGCGATTCTCTTGCCTCAGCCTCCCAAGCAGCTGGGACTACAGGCGCCCACCACAACGCCCGGCTATTTTTTGGTTGCAGTTTGGCAGGGGCCGGGTTTGAACCCGCCACCCTCGGTATATGGGGCCGGCGCCTTACCGACTGAGCCACAGGCGCTGCCCTGGTCTTTGTTTTTTAATATGTTTATGTGTTGTATTACATTTATAGATTTACGTATATTGAACCAACCTTGAAACCCTGGGTTAAAACCTACTTGGTCATGATGTATAATTTGTTTGATGTGTTGCTGGATTCTGTTCATTACGATCCTGTTGAATATTTTTGCATCTATATTCATTAGTGATATTGGTCTATAATTTTCTTTTCTTGTTGGGTCTTTTCCTGGTTTGGGGATCAGGGTGATGTTTGCTTCATAGAATGTGTTGGGTAGTCTTCCTTCTTTTACTACCTTTTGGAACAGGTTGAGTAATATAGGTACTAATTCCTCTTTAAATGTTTGGTAGAATTCTGATGTGAAACCATCTGTCCCGGGCTTTTCTTTTTAGTGAGGTTTTTTATAGTTGATGCTATTTCCGAACTTGATATGGGACTGTTCAGTATTTCCACTTGATTCTGGCTGAGACTTGGAAGGTGATATGCTTCCAAGTATCAGTCAATTTCCTTTAGATTTTCATATTTATGAGAATAAAGTTTCTTGTAATATTCATTAAGGATTTTTTGGATTTCTGACGAGTCTGTTGTTATTTTGTCTTTGTTGTTTCTGATTGATGATATTAGAGATTTTACTCTTTTTTTCTGATTAGGTTGGCCAGAGGTTTATCTATTTTATTGACCTTTTCAAAAACCCAGCTTTTTGATTTATTGATCTGTGTATTAGTCTTTTGTTTTCAATTTCATTTAATTCTCCTCTAATTTTGGTTATTTCTTTTCTTCTACTGGGTTTGTGGTTGGGAAATGTTCTTCCTTTTCCAGTTGCTTGAGATGTCCCATTAAGTTGTTAACTTCCTCTCTTTCCGTTCTCTTGAGGAAGGCTTGCAGTGCTATAAATTTCCCTCTTAGAACTGCCTTTGTGGTGTCCCAGAGGTTCTGATAGTTTGTGTCTTCATTGTCATTTTGTTCCAAAAAATTGGCGATTACTTTTTAATCTCATCTCTTACCCAGCTATCATTCAGCATAAGGTTATTTAACTTCCATTTTTCTGTATGAGTATGCAGATTCCTATTGTTACTCAATTCAAGTTTTATTCCATGATGGTCTGAGAAGATGCAAGGAATAATTTCTATTCCTTTAAATTTACTGAGGTTAGACTTGTGACCTAAAATGTGGTCAATTTTGGAGTAAGTTCCGTGGGCTGATGAGAAGTATGTGTATTCAGTTTTGTTGGGATGAAATGTTATGTAGATGTCTGCTAAATCTAAATATTGCATGGTTAGGTTTAAATCTAAGATTTCTTTGCTCAGCTTCTTGCTGGAGGATCAATCCAACACTGCCAAAAGAGTGTTGAAATCTCCGACGATTATGGAGCTGGAGGAAATAAAGTTGCTCGTGTCTGTTAGAGTTTCTCTTATAAATTGAGGTGCATTCTGGTTGGGTTCATAGATATTAATAATTGAGATCTCATCATATTGAGTATTACCCTTAACAAATATGAAGTGACCATTCTTGTCCTTCCTTACTTTTGATGGTTTAAAGCCTACTGTATCTGCAAATAAAATTGCAACACATGCTTTTTTCTAATTACCATTTGCCTGAAATATGGATGACCATCCTTTCACCCTGAGTCTGCATTTGTCTTTTAAGTTAAGATGTGACTCTTGTATGCAACAAATATCTGGCTTGAGTTTTAGTATCCAGTCAGCTAAACTATGCCTCTTTAGAGGACAGTTTACGCCATTCACATTAATGGAGAGTATTGATAAGTCTGGTGGAATTTTGGGTATCGAGTTTTTCAAAGGTCCAGTGGACATTTTTAATCCTTTCGCCAGTGTGGAAGTTGCAGTTTGATCCAAAGTTTCTGAGTGAGTTTACTTTTGTGGTATAGGATTGGGTTGGTCATTGTGGGGGATATTTCTGAGAATGTCCTGAAGAGCTGGTTTACTTATGGCAAATTTTTTCAACATATGAATGTCATCGAAGTATTTAATTTCTCTATCATAAATGAAACTCAGTTTAGCTGGATACAAGATCCTGGGTTGAAAGTTATTTTGCTTTAGGAGATTAAAAGTCAATGACCCTCTTCTGGCTTGAAAAGTTTCAGCAGAGAGATCTGCAGTTATTCTAATATTCTTTCCTTTGTCCGTAATGGTTTTCTTTCGCCGGGCTGCTTTGTGAATCTTCTCCTTCATGTTAACTTTAGTGAAGCTAATTATGATATGCCTGGGTGATGACTTATTGGGGTTGAATCGTGCTGGGGTTCTGAAGCTGTCTGCTATCTGAATTTCAGATTCTCTAGGCATGTCTGGAAAATTTTCTTTCATAAATTCATGCAGAAGGGCCTCTGTGCCCATCGAGGCCACTTCAGCATTCTCAGAAATTCCAATTATTCTTATATTGATCTTCTTCAAATTATCCTAGAGTTCTCTGTGAGAATTATCCATTTTTGCTCTCCATTTCTCTTCCTCTTTGAGAGATTGGGAGCACTTGAAGACTTTATCTTCAATGTCAGAAATCCTTTCTTCTGCTTGCTCCATCCTGTTGCTGAGGGATTCTACTGTATTTTTCATATCTTTGAGGGCTGTAAATTCTTGCTTCAGTGTGTCTAAGTCTTTGGTGTTTTTGTCTTTAAATTCGTTAAATTCTTGAGACAACTTTTGAATTTCTCCTTGAATTCCTAATTCCATTTTATTAATCTTGTCTGCAATCTAAATTCTGAATTTGATTTCTTACATCTCAGCCAGTTGTTTATGAATGGGATCTTCAATTACATGTGCCATATCTTTTCTTGGAGGGGGTTGATCTATTCTGGTTATTCATGTTACCAGAGTTTTTCCACTGATTCCACCCCATGGTTATTATTTTACTCCCTTTGATTTTTCCCCTGGGGCTTTGTCGAGGGCCCAGACAGTTTTGGGCCCTGTCTTGTGTGGTGGGGCTAAGTGGTTCTGTCTTGTGAGAAACTCGGGCCCTGTCTTGTGTGGTGGGGCTAAGTGGTGCTGTCTTGTTTTCAGCTGGTTTCTGTTTGATCCTATTGTAACATTTACTCTGGCTTGAAGTCTCAGCTGTGTGGAAAAAACAGCAATTAAGTCACCCCACCCACCCACCTCTGGCACCAATTGGAAAAGTAAAATCAAACCTTCCTAGAACCGCATACCCAGGGCACCGCCTGAAAAGTCCTCAGTCTCTTAGTTGAGTTGAAAAGGTCCAAATCGATTGTCTCAATCGGCACCTGTCTCAGGTGGGATAGTTCAAGAGGTCTCTGGGAACTGGATCACCAGGGTCTGGTGACTACTCTGATATGGCTTACTCCAATGCTGCATGGAGTCAGGAGGAGCCACCTAGCAAATGGATCAGTCTGTGAAGGTTGATGTCTCCTTCCCCACTTTGCCCCTCCATCAGACCCAGTCACTGGTATCTCTGCAGGCTAACACAGTTGCCTGTAGTGAACAGATACTCCAGGGGGTTGCACCTGCCTGAATCACAAGGAAATCTGCCAGGCCCCTTCAGTCTGCCACTATCTAGCAGGAGGAGATGGGGCCTGACATCTTTGAGTGCTTGATGTGGTGGTGGTGGGAGGTGTTCACTCAGACTTAGCCCCATCCCTGATCGATGTTGCTAACAGAACAGAACAGAACAGAACAGACAACTTTGTGGGATTCTGTCTCTGTTTCTGCTAAAATCGCCTGCAGAAGACAGGCTGTTTTGAGTTCAATCGTCTTTGCTGCTGGAGGTTTGTGTCCGATTACCTCTCTGAGTCGGCCCTGCCCTGGAAGCTTCTCGGGTTTGTGAGCAGCATCAGGCAAATCCTTTTCTCACTGGTGGCCTCTTCTGGTTGCCCAGGGAGACAGGGGGTGTGGCTTCAGAATATCCAGAAGTGAGCCATTTTGCTGTTAAAGAAGAACGGCTGTTGATCTGCCTCCAGGAAATGCCGCTCTGGTGTGGGCACCCAGCTGACCCTTTTCTCCTCTGTCTCATGCCCCAGAGTCAGCACTGACCAGCTGCAGTTTATGCTCTGTCCACACCCCTCGAGAGATCTCCCAAGAATCCAGACTTTTGGAGGGCAGGCCCCGAGACCCCCGAGTGAGAGTTGGGGGGAGTGCTGGGAGCTCAGTGCTAGAAACGGGGAAGCTACAGTTTTACTCAGTTTTATGCCTGGCCATATTGTTGCCCAAGGAGGCTGCTGCACTGTGCCACGGGGAAGTGCCGCTGAGGCGTGACTCCCCCTCAGCCGAGTGCCCTCTCCTCACTCGTGTGTCTCAGAGTCAGAGCTGACCAGTAGCAGCTCGGGCACTGTGTACTCCCCTTGAGAAATCACCAAAGGATCCGAAATCCTGGGGGACAGGCCCCCAGACCCCGAGTGAGAGTTGGGGGGAGTGCTGGGAACTCAGCGGGGAAGCTAGAGTTTCACTCAGTTTTATGCCTGGCCGAATTACTGCCTGGGGAGAGCTGCTGCACCGCACCGCAGGGAAATGCCGCCGAGGCAAGACTCCCTATTAGCCGGGTGCCCTCTCCTCACTCGTGTGCCTCAGAGGCAAGGCTGACCAGTTGCAGCTCGGGGACTGTCCACTCCCCTTGATAAATCACCCAAGAATGTGAACTCCTGGGGGACAGGCCTCCAAACCTCAGTGTGAGTGGGGGGGGAGTGTTGGGAGTTCAGAGTTGCTAGCAAAGGATATTTAAAGTTTTATACAGTTTTATGCCTGGCAGGAGAATGCCATGGCACCCTAGTAGGGGAGGTAGGTCCAGATTTTAGAAGGTCTCTCCCATGGAGTGTAGTGGGAGGGCCTTTAATTTCTGCCTGTTTGTTTAATTGTGGGGCTCTTGAGCTGGTCTCATGGGGGAGGGGGACTCCTGTCCACTTGGTGATGGATTTTGTACCTTTTGTTTGTGTCCTTGTGATCGCAGCTTGCCTCAGCGGTGTTGATGTGCGTTCTTCAAACTTCTCTCTTGGTGCAGCTCAAATCCACCAGGATACTTACTAAATTTTTGTCCCTTAACTTTCCTTCTGGACGGGAGCCTCTGTGGAAAGCTGGCTTCAGTCCGCCATCTTGTCTCTCCCCCCTCCAACTAAATATTTTTGAACGCCAATTACATTTCAGGCACTGTGTGAGGTACTCAAAATATATTGGGAACTAGCTAAGAATTGGCCCTCTTTATAATTATAAATTATAATTATTGTCAATACCAAGGAGGTCAGGTCATTAGAGGAATAATTACTATAAATTTCAGTAAGTACCTATATTAAGAAATGTAGCGTGCTACAGCAGCTCCAAATATAAGAGCTTAACAAGTTTTTAAAATTAATTTGTATAATATTTAAAGTATGCATGATGTTTTCTTACACATATATTAATATACATAGTGAAATTCTTACTGTGGTACAACAAATTTATATCTCTGTCACCTGCCATAGTTACCTTCATATGTGTAAAGTAACTAATTTTATACCTAAAATCTACTTGTTTAAAAAATAAATAAAATCACTCATTTAGAAAATTTTCATTGTAAAATCCAGTATTATTAACTATAGTTTTCATGCTATACATTAGATCTCTAAACTTACCCTACCTGACTCGAAATCTATAAACTTTGATCTATTTCTCCATTTCCTGTTCCTGTTAACCACTGTTCTAGCTCTATTTCTATCTATTTAATTTTTAATTTTTTAGAGATTACTTATAAGTGAGATCAAACAGTATTTTTCTTTCTGTATCTAGCTTATTTTGCTTAGCATTATATCCTCTGGTATATCCATTATAGATGACTATATCATCCATACTGTTGCAAATAGCAGTATCTCCTTTTTTAAAGCATGAATGGTATTTCATTATATATACATATAAATATACACATATCCATATACACACGCCTATACAAATATATCTTAAAATTTCTTGTCTAGTAATCTATCAATGGACATTTAGGTTGTTGTCACATTTTGGCTATTATAAGTAATGCTGCAAAGTACATGGGAGCACAGGTATCTCTATGAAGTGCTGATTTCATTTACTTGGGATATGTAAATAACCAATAGAGGAATTTCTTGGTCATATGGTAGTTCTACTTTTAACTTTTTGATAAATCTCTATACTGTTTTCCATAATGACTGTACCAATTTATAGTCCCATCAACTATATACAAAGGTTCCCTCTTCTCCACCCCCTACCAACAATGTTATCTCTCTCTCTCTCTTTTTTTTTTTATTGTATCCATTCTAATAGATGGAGGCAATATCTCATTGAGGTTTTAATTTGCATTTCCCTGGTAATTAATGATGTGAAACAATTTAAAAATGTACCTGTTGGCCATATTTATGTTCTCTTTGGAAAAATTTCTATTCATGACTTTTGCCCCTTTTTTAATCAGTTCTTTGTCTGCTGAATTATATGAATTTCTTATATGTTATGAATACTAACTAATTTTTCATTGCTATTTCATTTCTGTGTGCAAAATGGCAGGAAAGAAGGGGATAAGATTTCAGAAAAGGCCACACAAAAGTACTGACAAAGTAAATAAAGCTCACCTCTAAAGAATACATAAGAATTTTCTTGTCACAGAGACAGGAAGAAGTGTTTGAGCCAGAAGATCTAAGAATTTGAAAATGAGAATGTATAACATACCCTCAAGAACTGAACTGTCACTTTAATGATGCATAAAGAAGTGAATATGCGCAAGTCGTGTAAGACCCATTATAAATCATATTATAAGCATTTCCAATAACCCTAATGAAATATGAAGTCTTTAATCCATTGGTGGATCGATGGGCACTTGGGCTTTTTCCATGACTTAGCAATTATGAATGGGGCTGAAATAAGCATTCTAGTACAAATATCTTTGTTATGATGTGATTTTTGTTCTTCTGGGTATATGCCCAGTAGAGGGATTACAGGATTGAATGGCAGATCTATTTTTAGATCTCTAAGTGTTCTCCATATCTCTTTCCAAAAGGAATGTATTAATTTGCATTCCCACCAGCAGTGCAAAAGTGTTCCCTTTTCTCCACATCTGCGCCAACATCTCTGGTCTTGGGATTTTGTGATATAGGCTAGTGTCTCTGGAGTTAGATGATATCTCAAAGTAGTTTTGATTTGCATTTCTCTGATGATTAAAGATGATGAGCATTTTTCATATGTCTGAAAGCCACACGCCTGTCTTCTTCAGAGAAGTTTCTCTTCAAATCCCTTGCCCAGCCTGCGATGGGATCCCTTGTTCTTTTCTTGCTAATGTGTTTGAGTTCTCTGTGGATTCTGGTTATTAAACCTTTGTTGGAGACATAACCTGCAAATATCTTCTCCCATTCTGAGGGCTGTTTGCTTGCTTTCCTTACTGTGTCCTTGGCTGTGCAGAAGCTTTTTAGTTTGGTATATGTACACCATGGAATATTATGCAGACTTAAAGAGAGATGGAGACTTTACCTCTTTCATGTTTACATGGATGGAGCTGGAACATATTCTTCTTAGTAAAGTATCTCAAGAATGGAAGAAAAAGTACCCAATGTACTCATCCCTACTATGAAACTAATTTAGGGTTTTCACATGAAAGCTATAACCCAGTTACAACCTAAGAATAGGGGGAAGGGGGAAGGGGGGGGTGGGTAGAGGGAAGGGAATTGGTGGGATTACACCAGTGGTGCATCTTACAAGGGTATATGTGAAACTTGGTAAATGTGGAATGTAAGTGTCTTGGCACAATAACTGAGAGAATGCCAGGAAAGCTATGTCAACCATTGTGATGAAAGTGTGTCAAATGGTCTGTGAAGCTAGTGAATGATGCCCCATGATCTTATCAATGTACACAGCTGTGATTTAATAAAAACAAGAAAAAAAAAGAAATATGAAGTCTTTAGGGGATTTTGAGGAGGAATAGCAGGGACAAGTGTGTGTGTTAGCAAGGGAGGGGGAAAAACGTGTTGTCATAAAATCAAATTGGGTATTAGCAAAGTTGCATCCTTTCCCTAATACTCTATCCCCAAATATTCCACAAGATTACAAGAAAAGAAAATATCTCTTTTTCTGGCTTCAGATTTAACATCTTTTAAAAAGGATCCTTCCTTGTATGCACCACAGGCAGTTATGTAACATAATTCTTATGAAAGGAAGATAATATTCAAATATTCAAACTTAAATAAAAATTTAAAGTTATATACTACTTCCCTAAATTGCTACAATTTATTGGGTCCTAAAAATAAACAAAACATAAAAGGTTTTAATACTTTTAAATTTTAACTTCTTTCAGAGGCAATCAATATGTTTCTTAAAAATATTATAAGTACAAATGAGTATATTCCTATTTAAATACAACTTTGCTATTTTTTTTTAAAGCTATACACTTAGCAAGCATTGAACTAGATACAGAATTCAGGTTTAGTGTAGCTTAACAAATGTATTGTCATGTAGTATAATTGCAAAGAGTTTAAGAGTGTTAACTGTTGAAATGAAAACATGAAGCCTGAAGTGTAATTTGGTTAGTTTTACAAAGAATTAAGTGATTTGGATCACAAAGTTTGCATAAAACAAATTGCATGTGATAGTGGTGATATTAATAACAATCCTCATGGTATTACCGACTAATTATAACATGAGTTAGCTAAAGCTGTTCATTTCTCAAATAGAGCCTGTATCTAATTGAGTGTTTAATTTGATGGGAAAAAAGAAAAAGAAAATCAATATCTTGAATAGTTTTGTACACACTTGCCTTTTCCTTTCTTTAGATGTCTAGAATTATCACAGAAGAGGCTAACAGTAAATTATTATCGCTTGCTTTCTAATTGATACAATGTGGACCATCTTTATTATAAAGAGAACTTATAAAGAAAATATTATAGCTTTGATTCTGTCCAGACTTTGCCTTTATAGCTACTTTATGAATCAAATTTAATGTAAGAGAAGAAAGTGAGTGAGGAACTTCCACAGTAGCCTTGCCATTGACATTAGATAACTCAATTTTATCTCAATGAATGAATAATTTTTAAATCCCTGCATTTTGGACGATCAGTTTGGCTGAGATCAGTTTTCGTTCTATCCTGCTTTCTTGCTAAATTGAGAATTCTATAATTATTAACCAAACTACACCCCTCCATAATTAAAGAGAGGATTGGGCTTGGTAAAATGCCAGGTCTTAATCTGACTTTCCAAAAATAACATCAACTTCCAAATCATCATCAGGATGGGCTGAGCTCACACTGATGAGTTTCTCTGTAGAATCTGCCTCTCAATCACTTTGTTTCCAGAGTAAAACCCTAAAAGAAACAAGAAAAATAACGAAGCTCTACTGGCCTTCCTATTCAGAATTAAGACAGGAAAGAGGTCTTTCTTAGAAGGATAGTGAAACCAAATTAATGATTAGGTCAGTGGAGGGTTTTAGTTACTTCACTGGAAATAAAGACAAATGGTATTTTGAAATGTATATGATTCATTAGAGAAAGATATCCTTGAAAACTGTTAGTATCTGACAAAAAATAAAATTGAAAAAAGTAATGTTAATCAAAGTCTGCATTTATATAATTTATTTGTAATTTGATATCACTCTTTTCAACTTGAGCTAGGAACAGCTTTTAGCCAATCTATAACATTCCCAATACAATTTAACTGTCAAACAGAATGTGGGGTCCAAGACTGTCCTCACTGCTCTCAGTTTAATTGCTTAAGACCAGCTCCATACCTAGAAAATAGAAGTTTTTAATGAATACTGTTGGATGAATGAATATTCCATTAGGTCTTAAGGAATCCTCTAAAGGCTTCTCTGTCATCTCGCCTATATCCAATTCAGATAACATATAAAGCAAAGACTAGAATTGTTTGATCAAACGGGCTGTTCCCATTGCCTTAAAAACCATTACTTTTGATTATAAAATAGGGTGTTATGAAAATATTATTTGAAAAAAACCAGTTGTTGAGATAGACAAAGCAGTAGCATTTTGTCCTGAGTAGATTAGCGTTATTTTTTAATAAGTATTGAGGCGTTACACATAATTTAGACTGGAGTTATTTCTTTTGATCCATAAATAACTTTCTTTAATTCAAAAGAGCAGGGAACACAAAATAATTAACAAAAAATATTGATGAATGATACTGTAGTTGTAAAAATGTCAGCAATTATGTGTATACAATACATTTGGAAAGGTAGAGATATAATAGTTACACATATGGGTTCTAAAATTAGAGTAATCAATGCTAAAATTTAGGTAGAACATTTACTAGAAAATTCACTTATTCTTTCAAAGGATCAGTTTTCCATCATTAATGCTAAAAGTATATAGCATGCATGTGAATTTCAGCATGAAGATGGTCCATGACTTACTGATAAATTAAAAGGCACATCATAGAACATTCATCACTTTTTGGAAAAGCGAGACCAATGCATTAATAAAAAGTCTTGGAAGACTTTTAATAACCTCTAGACAATTAAAGAACAGACATGAAGAGGTAATCTCACTTTGTATTTTGTTTTTCTTTTTTGGCAAAGTGCCATTTGTAATAAAATTATAATATATAAATTCTGTTTTCTAGGATTGTTTTGAGGACTAAATGAAATAATAGTGACGAGCTCTAAACTAGTATCTCAGTAAGAAAAAAATCCTAAATGTTATAAATAACAGTGGTTTATTGATTGAAACAACAAACAATTATTTGTTGAAACATTTTTCTGTTGTTATTATTCCATAATTAGATATTTAATCACATATGTCATGGATTAATAAAAGTTGTTTAAAATGAATTTAAAATATACAATCAACCTACTTCAAGCTGCAATGTTTCCTACAGCAGTTCAACTTCAGATTGCATCTACAGAAAATGAAGCGAATTCATTAATAAAGAGATATGTAGTTTGCAATATCAAGTCAGGGGATATTTGTCTTTTCTAAACCCTCATCTCCTGCCACATTTGTATCCACTTGAGCATATAAGCACAAGTTATGATGGTTTAATTTAATTTAAATGTAAGAAGAATTTGAAATCAATATTAAAAGTAAAATTAATAAAGAGAAAATACTATCTATCAAAATAAAATATCCTTTGTCAAAGTTTAAGTAAAGGAACATTTGTACTTACAGAGGACATTTCATATAAGCTATGTATTATAAATTGCAAAATAAACACTATTAGTGACAAGTATCATAATATTTTTAAACATCATTGTTTCTGGGGGCACTCAATGGTATCCATGGGACCCAAGTGAGTTAATTTGCTTCTTGTGCATACAGAATTACAGTAAAATAATTCAGGAAGTTGGAGACATCTGGTATAGAGGGCCGTCCTGTACTTTCATTTTACCTCTCTCTCTTCTATTCCATTTGCTAATAGTAGTGTCTTAGAAAATGGAGCCTTGCTATTAAAGAAGGTATCCTTTGGTATATGAGCTGCTGAGCTCACTTTTGTATCAAAACTGCTATTTTGTATTGCTTATCAGAATTGCTGATGCTCATCCTTCTTGAGGTCTTATTTGAATTGCCAGTGCTGTCATCATTTTAATGCACACACACTGGGATATGTGCAGCTAATACAAATGTATGTCTTGGCATAAATAATATTCATCGTTGAATTTTCTTCTATGATGTTTTTATGACCAACAACCCTTCCACTCGGCAGATCATTGCAAATTGTGATTTTCAATGAATCACTTGGTAATAAAGAAGTATGTGCTTCACAAATTGAACCCTCTTCCATGCAACATGAACAGCTTCAACATAAATTACCCATAACAGGTTTATTTGTCATGAACTGCAGCCAAAATACCATAATGGCTACGTTACCTCCTGCATTTTAAACTCCCTATAAAAAAAAAAAATGTGATTTCTGAGTTAAACCTTTACTTTCAATGGCTATTCTTCTCCAGGGTCAGTTATGAGTTTTAATGAAATCAAACAGTTAGGATCAGGAATGCCAAGTTTGGCATTATTGTTTATTCATCAATTGTTGCTTATTCGGCATCTGGTAAGTGTGTAAGAAGAAAATATGAAGTTAAAAATGAATATGTAAAATACAGAACCTTAGTGGGTGTTTAATGTATTTAATGTTCACATATCTTTTAGATATGTATTTTATTTCTATACCCATTTCACAGTTTCATAGATTAATAAACCTAAGCTTAGACAGACTAGCGAAGATGGACAACATCACACAGCCAGGACCAGGACGGGAGGGCGCCAGTAAAGAGCCCAGATCCCATACTTTTAACTAGGCATGAGTTTCGTGCTTTTAACCAACATGTTTTTAAATCCTATATTCAGGTTCTAGTTATTATTTTGTGCAAGGCATTATGGGTGTTGTAGGGGGGACAGATGAACAAGCTATAGGATTCCCCCCCATATTGTTCAATGGACAGAGGAAACAGATCAATACCTGCATACATACGTGTAGTGTAGAGCAGAACATGACAATTTCTAGACAAGGAGCAGACAGCGTACATCCAAACAACAGATATAAGACTGATGAATTCTGACTCTGGGGATGTAGGAGGGCTTCATGAAAAAGTTAACAAGACCCTTTCACACAGACACATTCCATTTCTTATAAAAGGAAAGGAATAAGAGGAACCCAGGAGATATTTGGACAATAGCAAGGGTTGTATGTGATCAATAATGATACAAATTGGTTCATTTCTTATAACCCTGTTATATATGTATGAATATTATATCTGTCTCAATATGACAAAGATCTTCAAACTAGTAATTACCAGAGCTAGTGCTCCAGCACTAGCTCCAAACCAATGTGTATTATTCTATATCATGTGTTTTAAACTTAACCCAGAAGATAATAAAAATACAAAAAGACACTGAGAGGAGTAAACTGCACGGAAGACAATCAGGAATGTTCAATCTTTTAGCAGGCTATTGAGCACAAGCTATCCAAAGTAAATATTATCCAAAAAAAATTATCCAAAGTAAATATAAATGACATAAGATCAAAAAAAAAAAAAAACAAAAGAGAAAGAAATCTAAAAAGTATGTGTGAGACAAATCCAGTCCATAATTTTTCATATCATAGTATCTGGCTATGGTTCTTCTGTAGGGCTTTAAATCATCTTAAGTTAAATGACTGAGTCAGTTAATACTAGGGGAAATTTAAATTAATTTAAATTTTAAAAAGCATTTCTTGGATGAAAAAGCATAATAAAAATATTAGAATCAGATTCATCTCTAACGTGTAATACACCTCAAAAAGAATACACATACTGCAGATAAATAAATACTGAAGAATATAAGGAGTACATAGGAGAAAGTACCCAAGGTTCTACCCCACATTTGCATTTGACATATGTCATTTATTTATTTTTTGTTCCACACATATGTCAGGTGCTGTGCTAGAGGTTAGGAGATAGAATGTGCAGCACAAACAGACTCTGTTTTTATGTAGTTTGTAGTCTAATGGTCCACGAGAGAGAGGATGGAGCATGACTAGCAAGCTCTTTTAGGGTCAAGTCATGGAGGTTTCATACTAGAGTTTTGAGTAACCTTGGCATGTGTGATGATAGAACAACATCTTCACAAACAAAAAGCTGCCTCCCTTCTACGCACACCTGAGCTTGGATAAGGCTTCCCTAAGAAGGGGATATAAGTACGCAGTCCCTGAAGGGAGGGAGCTTCAATGAGCAGGGCCTGGCTGGTAACCAACAGGGAAGCCCAGCACCTGGCCCACAGCAATCCACATCAGGCAGCAATCCACTCTCAGTGAGTAAATGCTCGAGATCATCTGTGAATTTAGAGAAAGAAGGCAAAACAGTATCAGCTCAGCCAAAAGCAAGAGCATCCAAACTGAAAGTTCAACCAATCTGTACAAAAGGACATGTCATTAGGGATGCAGTCTTTCAGTTCCAGGCTGACTTGTGGGTCAGTTCAGTTTAAATAAACAAATATTTGTTGAACTGCTCCATGTGCCAAGGACAGTACAAGGGGCTGAAAATACAGAGATGATAAGAAAGATTTCTTGTCCTCCAGGAACCCATAGTTCCGTGACAGAGACAAATGTGTACACAGAGGGAACTCGGAATGCTTTGCAAAAAGCCCAACTTTGTTCAACAGGAGGGATCTGGTAAGTGTTCCTGAAGTAGGACTTCTCAAACCCAACTGTGCCTGCAGGTTGCCTGGAAGTCCTGACAATATAAAGATACTTATTCTGTATATTTGGAGTAGGGCCTGAGATCCCAAATTTTTAAACAAATTCCCATGTGAATTGGAAGCTGCTGATCTGAGGACCACATTCTGAATGTCAAGGTTAGCAGAGCCCACCAAGCCTGGCTGCAATAGTGATTAGTTAGGCAAAGAAACTGGGAAAGAGCACTTTACAGAGGAAGTGCTGAGCAAAGCCAAGCACCTGGGAGCTGGCCGGGATCATGAGGGAGTTGAAAGCAGGCCAGGGAAATAGGCAAGAACCAGATCTGAGCAAGAATTTGAACTTCATTCTGTAGGTAAATCACTGGTTCATAAGCTTTGCCTCTAGAAAATCACCTGAGAACTTGTTGATGATTCTGACCCCTGAACTCTGCCCCTACTAGAATCTGATGCTGAGGCCTTCTGTGTAGGATTCTGCATTTTTACAGCACCCCAATCCACCAGATGATTATCAAGCAGGTGGTTAAAAGACCACACTTCGAGAAATATAGCACTGACGGTAGGCAGGGTTGAAGGGTTCTATCCAGAGAAATGAGATTTTCATTTCAGAAAGTTATTGTGGTGCTGCTGATTTAAAGAGGAAAGGTCTAAAAATAGGGCAACTAGTTAAGTGTCTGTTAAAAATTGTATAATCAAGTGATAAAAGAAGTCTAGGACACGGCAGAGAGCGGACATGTAGGGGATGGAAATGTCAGGACTTTTGATCTGATTAAGAATAAGGAGATAAGGAATGAGGGGTGGGAGGAACCTATGTGACTTTCTCTCTGAAGTGATTGACAAGATGTGAATCCAACTGAAATGGAGAAAAGTGATCAAGAGTGGTTGAAGTGGTGATGATGATAAATTTTAGTTTGGGAATGCTGGCTATTAGTTTTCAGAGAGCCAACCCAGAATAAATGGGCCACAGGCAGTTAGCTATATAAGACAGGAGTTAGGAGAGAAATCGTGGTTGGAGAGAGCAGACATAGGAAGAAATATAATTTGCCTGAAGTCACTGACTTCCCATATGTCCATCCTCAGGCTATACTTACAACGGCACTGGTAGAAGGTAACGCTTTTAGTATTATACTTAGTCCCTTTGAAAGGGAAAGTTTTCTAGGATTATCAGCCACAAATAGCCTAGAATAATTTTTTTTTCCCATCATCAATATTTATTGAGCATTTACAGTGTTAGGCACAATAGAACATACAGAAAACATTGTCCCTGCTCTTGAGGAGCTTACATTCTAACAGAAAAAAAAAAAAATACACCTTTTTTAAAATGGCATTTTTGTTTGGTGTTTTCTGCTAAGTACTGAGGAAATAGTCTGTAGAGTGAGCTTTGGGTATAATTTAGCCCCATCATTATTTAGAGAAGAGAAAGAGGAAGAGACAATGACAGACCATTCAGGGCAGGTAGGGCTTAAGGGGAGATAAACACAATCTCATCAACTAAGGAGATTTGCTGTAGTAAAGAGGATTAGGGAAATAGTTTGTGGGATGCAAGCAAAGGAAGCAGGTATCTTAGACATTGAGTGGAGCCAGAAAGGTCATGCGGCCTTATTCCAAGTACACGGCCACCAAGTCGGAATGGTTGGTGACAAGACAGAAGGCTAAAAAGGAAGGTAATCTTGTGCACCAGACAAGTAGAATAAAGGGTCAAAATCGAAGACAAGGCTATTAAAGAGTATCAAGAAATTTTTAAAGACCAAAAGTATTTGGAAGCACAAAACTTACAGTTAATGCTACCCAATGTCATGATGGGCCAAGAACATTGTGGCCTCCTAAGTTAGAAAATGCCATATACCAAAATTTTAAATGGAACATACTACTTTTATCCAATTAATCTCCCCCTCCCTCAGAAAAGATAAGAAGTCATTTTGGTGGGGTTGGGAGGGAAGAGAGGGGAACATGGGACATGGTTGGAAACAGCAGTTGTATTAGAGTATTTGTTATGATATACCTTGTGTTTACTTGGTAAAAGCCCATTAGCTGCCAAAAGGGAATAAGGAATAAATTTTCAAAACTGTACAATTTCCTTTAGAGAAGTTTCAGAACCAAAAGACTAATTTACATGAAAAGCTGTAGAGAAAGTAGTTGAAAAGTCCATTCATAAAACTTTTATTCCACTTACATGAACTTAATACATGTGTTCTTAACAATTATGCTTGGATTGTTCATGAAAATTTCATGACATTTGAACAAAGCTAGCCATCATCTCAAGTTATTTCCCTGTTAACTATTTTTTACAGCACATGCATGTTAGGCAAGTATCAAAAAAAAAAAAATCACAAAAGCAAAAAACCTAAAAAAAGTTACGTACATGGTTTTTTTTGTTTTACTGCTGTGCTTGATACACACAAAGTAATGCATATCAAGCAATTCTTTTTACTGCATCTTTTCTTTTACATTTGTTCTTAGGTTGCCTAAAACATTTAAATACAAATAAAATGAGTGTAGCAAAGTAACGAAAGCAACAGCAGGTAACTTTACAAATAATGGAATGTGAACCGTTTCTGCCCTTATCCAGAGTAAATTGGGTCACTACTTTGTCTAGACGAACACTTCTGCAACTGTAGTCAGAGGTGTGCACACTGAGATTGAGTATTCCACAGACACACACGGTTTAACACCTAGTATCCAGAAGACATCTGTTCCCACCACAGCCTGGCAAGTGCTCCAAACTTTAAAAGTACTCACAATAACTACACCTGTGACTGGAACCAATGATCCCATTTATTCCCCGCCAGGACAAGCCAATATGTAGACAGTTTTCTTTGCTCAGACATGGAAGCAGTTTTAACACTGGCCCTTGTGAAGCCACAATGTACCAAAAGTACTACACCAAACATTTATAACTTATATAAAAATTCCACATCCCAATATTGGCCACCTCAAAATGAAAACAGATAACTCCCTAAATGTTAACTGGCTCTACTCCCCTGATATTAAACATAAAAACCACATGGGAAAAATAGAAATTCAAATAGAAGTAACATAAACCTGTCATAAATCGTAAACAAAAAAACTATTTATGGGACAGCATGGATGACAAAATAGTCTACTGTGTAAATTTTAGAATGAGGCAGACAAAAGTTGGAAAGCTGGTTAATTTCCCCTCCTTCTCCTGCTTCAGCTTCATCTCCCTGGGTATCCGATGTCCACAGTGTCAAGTTGTCTCTCAGCAATTGCATTATTAGCGTGCTGTCTTTGTATGACTCTTCACTTAATGTATCAAGTTCAGCAATGGCTTCATCAAAAGCTGTGTTTGCAAGAGAGCAGGCTTTCTCTGGGGAGTTCAGAATCTCATAATAGAAGACGGAGAAGTTAAGGGCCAGACCCAATCTGATAGGATGTGTTGGCTGCATTTCCTTTTTGCTGATTTCAAAAGCTTCTTGGTACGCCTGTTGTGACTGATCCACAATTCCTTTCTTTTTTTTTTTTTTTAAGTATGTAATTCACTGGCTTTAATATATTAACAGAATTATGCAACTTTCAGTACAATCTAAGTTTAAAACAGTTTTCATCACCACAAAATGAAACCTGTACCCATCAGTAGTCACTGCCCCTTCCTCTACTCTCCACCCTCTAGGCTTTCAGGACTTCAGTTGTTTTTATTGCCAAATAATAATACTATATATGAATATACCATATTTTGTCTATCAATGTTAATGGACATTTAGGTTGTTTCCACTTTGTAGCTATTATGAATAATGCTGCTATTGACATTCACGTACAAGGTTTTGGGTGGATGTATGTTTTCATTTCTCCTTAGTTTACACCTGGGAGTAGAATTGTGAAGTCATATGGCAACCCTACGT
Source organism: Nycticebus coucang (assembly GCF_027406575.1). NCBI lineage: Eukaryota > Metazoa > Chordata > Mammalia > Primates > Lorisidae > Nycticebus > Nycticebus coucang. The sequence continues at coordinate 52,744,057 of NC_069781.1, read as the reverse complement.
TTAAACTTTTGGGGAACTGCCAGACTGTTTTCCAAAATGATTGTACCATTTTACATTATTTTCAGAATATAGTAAGAACTCTTACAGTTCAATGATAAAAAGACTGACACCCAATTAAAAGAATGGGCAAAGGTTTTGTGTAGCTATTTCTCCAAAGGAGATATATAAATGGCCAATAACCTCATGGAAAGAAGCTCAACATCATTAGCCGTTAGGGAAATGCAAAACAAAAGTACAGTGAGATAAACTTTATACTTATTATGATGGCTATAAGAAAAAAGACACAGAATAACAAGGATTGGAGAAGATATTAAGAAACTGAAATCCTCAGATACTGCCGTGGTAATGTAAAATGGCACAATTCCTTTCTTATTATCACCAGCAGCAACCTCAGCCAAGTAACGGTAGTAATCTCCTTTCATTTTCAAACAGAAGACTTTGCTCTCTGCATGTGAAGCATTGGGAATCAAGAACTTTTCCAAAAGGGACAGTACATCATTGCAGATATCTCTTAGCTCCGTTTCAATTTTCTCTCTGTATTCTCGAGCCATCTGATGTTTTTTCTCAGCACCTTCCATCTTTTGCGCAATACTTGAGACGACCCTCCAAGATGACCTACGGGCTCCTACAACATTCTTACAAGCAACTGAGAGAACATTCCTCTCCTCGTTGGGTAATTCAGCTCCTTACTCAGTTACAGACTTCATGCATGCTGCCATGTCATCGTATCGCTCAGCTTGCTCGGCCAGTTTGGCCTTCTGAACCAGCTCATTTTGATCCATGCCTGGATGCTCTGTGTCCGGAGTCGGTGGCGGCAGACGGATGGGGGATCAGGAGTCTCTGGGCGGTGGCAGCGGCGAGGCTGAGACTCTCTAGCCTAGAATAAATTAAAGTGAAAGTTTTAATAGGAACTATTGAAGAGCAGTCTCTGGGAATTCATGGATAAAAGAGATGCTCTATCACGAAGGAGTCACCATATGAGACATTACCTTCTCACACAAAGGTTAGACAGCTGTTAGTGGGTGCAGACCCCTAGCTAGTGTGCGACCTACCCTACCAATGATTGAAAACTGGAGGTTGGGGGAGAGACACCAGTGTGTGCAACCTCCTGATCATCTGGCAGAAATGAATAATATAAGCTCAGGGCCAGCACAGCTTTTATTAAATTAAACTAATACAGAGTAACTAATCCAAACTACCCACTGTCATTAATCAATCATAGCTTTTTGTTGAGAAGATAATATTATCAATAATGAGTTTCCTTCTTCTCAAAGTAAAATCCAGAGTTTTGTTAAATATTAGTAGAAACCATAGATTTTTTTACCTATTATAATTTTTGGTCTGCCTGAAGAACTACTTTACCTTTAAAATTTTTTGGACGAGTCATTTCAAAGAATATTCCACTCTGATGAATAGAGGGGAAAAAATTTAAGTAACAGAACATTGATTTCTCACTTGCCTTCTTTAGTCTCTCCCTTATACAAATTTGAAAATTAGGAGCAGTTCATCAGTACCAGCCTCATACCCTCTGTCCAACACTGGGGGAGTATTTGCATAAACCAGACTAACCCCTATGGTAGAATAATATATTGGCATTAAAAATGATGTTGAATGAAATGGGAAAATATTTAGGGTATTAATATTTTAAAAAAAGCAAAATATAAAATTGTATAAATAGAAATGTACTACATTTTAAAAAGTAACAAAATGTTTGGACAGAAACTAAAATGCTATCTGAGATGATTTCTTGGTGACAAGGTTACAGAGTTTAGGTTTTCTTTTTACTCATTTGCTTTGGTTTTCTCTGCTTCTTATTTTTCTGAAATGAGCAAATGTTCATTTTATAATCCTAAAATGTAAAAGATTACAAACAAAAAACTCGGTTATTTTTATTCATATATATTTCCTTCATGATTCTGCTCTGGGTTAGTTCTCTGAAGGTCAGACACACAGGAAAGTCAAATAGGTAACCAGGAAAGGAGAAGTCATGGCAAACAGCCAGGCCTACGGCCCAGGTCGGGGAAGGCAGGAAAGCCCAAGGCAGAGGAATTGCAACCTACAGTGTTGACAGTTCCCGCCTCCTTTAGCCCTTTAAATGGCTTCCTCATAATCTCTGTGTAATAACCACTGAGGGATTTCAGGTCATGACTCAGATAAGATTTTCTGTTACTGTATTTATTGGTATAAAAATCAACATCACATAAAACATCTTTGCTTAAACAGCTTTTCATAAAATAGTGTTATGTTCCAATTGGAGTATAGTGTTATATTCCAACTGGAGAAAAAGCCTGTTTACACTTAAGACATCACATCCCAACCTTTCCAGATATTGATACTTTAAACTTTCCATTGCAAACAGATGTAATTTTTTCTCCCCTCTTTATATCAAAACGTGTCACTTCCAAGGAGAAAATGTACAAATTATCTAAATTTTGATGATTATGTACTCAGAGCATTGTACCACTGAAAAATGATATTTTGCTAAGGAATTTATAAAACAGGGATCTCTGTAAGAATTTCAGAACCAATCTGTTCTATCTTTAAAGAACAATTCTATTTGGTATCATTCTTGACAATTCGATTTGCATACTATATTCATGAAGCTTAATTGCATTAGCATAATTGTAGTACTGAGCTTTAAAAATATGTAATTTAACTCTATCATATTTAGATTTTCAGGGACTTCGTGTTGCTTTTGAAAAACTTCCAATGACAAAAACAAAAACAATCAGACAAGAATCTTTTTTCAAGAATCTGACTGACTTATAATTTCACAAATAAAAACAGAAAGTCAATAATAACTTGACCTAGCCCAGCCTTTTCAGGAGCTAACCCAAATAATGCTTCAGAACTGTTCTAATAGCACAGAGAGGCAAACCAGGATTCCTACTGTTTCTCCTTCTCTTTTCCCCCTTCATCAGCAATGTAGCTTTATGCCTGAATATTAGAGCATCTGTTTTAGGTACAGAGAAGGAAAAAGATGAAAGAAAGTTCACAAAGGGAAAAGAAAGCATAAAAAGAGACAATTATTTAAAATAAAAAAAGAATAGAATAGGACAAAATGTGAAATTCATAAATACTTCTGCATGAGAGAAATTGAGATAATAATATGGTAACAAATGGGCCTACAATTTTTTTCCTTCCAACCATATTTTTATGCATATAAATATTTAATTTGCAAGGTTCTAAGCTAATCTTTTCTACTTTAAAACATTTTAAACTATGATTTAAAAAATTGTTTCTTAAAAGTCATGACAAATAGGCGAGGCATGGTGGCTTACCTCTATATATAATCTCAGGACACTGAGAAACCCAGGCGAGTAGATTGCTTGAGCTCAGGAGTTCGAGGCTAGCCTGGGCAAGAGTGAGACACCATCTCAAAAACAAACAAACAAATGAAAAAAGCCAGGTGTTATGGTGGGCTCCTGCAGTCTCAGCTACTCAGGAAGCAAGAGGAACACTTGAGCCCACGAGTTTGAGGTTGCTATGAGCTATGATGCCCCAGGACTCTACCCAGGGTGAAAGAGTCCTTTTTTGAGATTTTGTCTCAAAAAAAAAGTAGGACAAATTATAAGACATAGGCTTGTATGTGCTGGAAATTCAGTAAATTTTAGTGTACATGATATTCATAAATTAACCATCCAAATCACTCTATTAAATGTGAACACTGAAGTTGGGTGGTCACTTGCTCAAGACCACCCAGGCAGAGGGCAGAGGCTCAGAGATCCTAATTGTTTGTATAAGAATGTGGCAAGTGGTTTCATTTTGTTAGCAGTAGAACCATAAGAATTTGGTAAGTACAATTCAAACTATAATCATTACACTCTAATAACAAGTTCTCCGAAGTGTGACAATTTTTCTTGCTTTTCATTTCAATCTAACAGCAGCCCTAGACCAGAATTTGATTTTTGAGTCATAACACTCATCTTAGACTTCATGGTTCTATGAAAGGAATCTGAGAAACCTGAATAGTAATAAATAATCTGAATGCCTTTTCTGTGTAAGGTGCATTTCTAAGCACATACACATGTTATTTAGTCCTGGGACTACTCCCATGGTGTAGGCACTGTTATTATCCATGACTGGCAAACAAGGCAATTGAGAGATAGTATATTTGTGTGACTTCATCAAAGTCACACAGCTATATAAGTGTGCACTATTAATAGTATTTGATTTATTTTTCATGACTATAACTTATTAATATAATTACTTTCACTTTGCAGACAAGAAAAATAAATAGATGACCAAAAGACTCAAAATGCTATTTGAAGTTGAGATAAGTGCTTGTTAATGAAATCAGAATTTGAATCAAGTTCTACTTTATTAAGAGTGTTCATGTTTTTTACATGTACTACCTGTGGAAGTTTTCCATAAAAGAAACTATTGGTCATTTCTGGATGCTGCTTTGATGTGCTGGGTTTTTTCCAGAAACTACTTATTGGGCATTAATACACCTCATCATGGCAGTTTATTAAGCAATACATTTACTAAGGCACATTTCTGCCAATAGGACTCTCATTTATTACATGCATGTGACTTTTGGATGATTGGTACAGAATGAGTGCCTTATCACAGAGAAACCAGGCCAGAAAGGCCTGGTCAATAGCCCTGAACCACAGTCTCCATTAACTCTGATAGATTTCTATGAAAAACTCTAGTAGACATGAGACTGTTGCCATAGACCAGGTCACCAGTTGGCAAGTGAAGCATCAGAATTTCTGAACTAATGGCAAAACATACCTCTAAGGAATTTAAAAGAAAATTCTTCAAATGTCTAGACAGATAGTCAACTATTTTTGGCATAGTGAAAACTATCAGTGAGGAGCAGGATCTTGCCATTGGATTGAGTTTTGGCTTCTAGACTGGTGAAAGGAAGAAAGGGAAGAAAGGCTTCTTCTGAGTGATAAGCCAGGGGGCCTTCTGTACATTCAGAAAAGTTAGGTGCCAGTAATCAGGATTAATAAAATGAATAGTGATGGGATGGCAACTAGGACCACCTGATGTTGACCTCCATAAGGTAGAGGCTAGAGATTGTAAAGCATTTTTTTAACTTAAGTCAGGTGTGATGTTAAAAATTAGAGAATGACTCAGTGTGAGGCTGGGAAACTCAGGAGGTTAATCTTAGGGATATTAGAAACAGACCCTGTTGTCTCGAATGTAGACAAATAATTACTCATGGGTTCATAAGAGCATATGAAGACATTTTTAGAGATAATATCAATCACGCCTTCATGCCAAAACTGAGAACAATGATCAAGAGTATATCCGAAATTGTATGTCAGAGATAGCTAAGATGAAATGAGTTCTTACTGTGTGACCTAAAGCCATTAGATCAATTTGCTATTTATATTTGCCTCTGAAGAAGGAACTATAATTATCTCCATTTTGCAGATGAGATAACTGAATTATGGAAAGGTTAAAAGTCTGGTCAGATGATATAAGATTTTGAGGTAGCAGAATTGGGAAAGGTAAATTCAATTTAAAGCAGAACAGGAATGAGGACACCAAGTAAGTCCTGCAGGATGTTTCTGTGACTCTTGCTCTAAACATGCAAATTCAGTTCCTAGTGCCCATGTAATCAGCTAACAGCAACCTTTAGCCAAGCCTGCTTCTGGACTTCTTAGTGCCATACTCTGATCTTCTATGGATAATAATAATAGTCAAGATGAATTGGTTTCTTACCCTGTGACCAGAATTGGTCCAATGGCTTTACACCCTGGGGCATAGCCAGTGATACTCAGAAAGTCTTCCTTCCTTTCAACTCATTACGGATCCTCTTTCAGTCCGCCAGAGGCCCATGTAGTGGTGTATATCACTTCTGGGCTGTGGCAGGGAACATCCCATGCCAATCCTCTTGACTTTCCCTGTTGCAGCAAAGTGGAGCCTCTTGTCCAGATGGTCAAGCCACGGGATTCAAGCAGCATGGATTGCTGAACAGCTGCGTGGAGGTCAGTTGCCCTGGAGGCCTATCCCAACCCATGGATGACTTTGTGCAAATGAGAGAGGAACCTTTGTTGGGTTAAGCCATAGAGACTTTAACTTATTTCTCAGCACATTTTGGCATACCCAGACTGGCAACACATATGTAACTTACTTAATGCACTCAAAAGTCTTATAACTGTTAGATAAAAAAAAGAGAAATCCAGAGATGTTAAAGGTCACCAAGCTAGATCACAGCAAGTTCAAATACAAATTCAAGCAGACTCATCCCAGAGATTGTGCACTTCCTTACCACATGCTCCTTCATGCTTACGGTCACAAAAAGGTACATTTTGAGGTACTACATTAAATTCATTAACAGTGCATTTTGAATCATATTTCAAAAACAACTTCCAATATAACAATGTTAAAATGGAATTTCATTGAGCCATACCTATTAAAGCCAGAAACAGGGCTCTATCTTGTTCCATCTTCTGTCAAGAATTTCGAACACAGAAAACGACTGGAATAAAAATAGCATGAAAAATCTAGCTTCAAAATTACAGAGATTCTAAGTTTAGCATGCTGCAGATAACACAAACAAAACATATTGCTCAGCTGAAGAATGGGAATAAGAATAAATGATTTCAATTCTTATGGGAACATTCCACAGAATAAAGTAGGCAGGTAAAAGCAAACCAGTGAAGGATTGGCTTCATTAGCAGAAAGCTACTAATAGTAAATAATGATCTCTAGAGAAAATAAAAATTTGTTTTTTAAAGAGCGAAGGACTTATTTTATGATGATTATATAGTAAACAACAGAAAAGTGTATCCAGAGAGAGAAAGGGGGCAAAAGTTGAGAGAGAGATTAGTTGCTTTTTGCTAACCAGTCCATGAGGATGATTAGAGGAGACCATAATTGATTACTAATATCTCTCACCCTGGACACAGAGGAATTATGGAGAATTAATCTTTAGAGTTATAATAAAATTGATGATAATAAATGCCATATGTTATTGTCAATGTAGAAAAAAACAATAGATGAGAAAAAGGAAGCTAGATACTGATTTCTTTCTTTCATTGAGCCATAACTATGAAAGCCAGAAACAGGACTCTGCCTTGTTCCATCTTCTGTCAAGAATTTCTAGAGCTAGAGCTTGATCAGGACACTCTGCAGAACCCTTACATGTGCATCAAAAGAACAGTAGCATTATTTTTTTTCCAGTGTTTATAGAGTTGCTTTCTATGTACTGCAGACTACTTGAAGTGTTTTGCATGAATTAACTCATTTAATTCTCACAACCCATCTGGTGCTATTATTATCTCATTTTCTAAAGAAGGAAACTGAAACAAAGACACTTGGACAATTTTCTAGTGTCACAAAGATGGAAAGTAGTAGAGGCAGGATTTAAGCCAAGTGGCTCCAGAGTCTGTGTTGTTAACAACTGCCCTTTCTACCTCTCTCAAGTTATTGCTCACGTGACTGGTAATAACACCTTCACCCTGTGATTGTTGAAGGAACAAGAGGCTTGGAATCAGAAGAGTTGAATTTGATTGCCATCTACCTCCACCACTTAACAAATGTGAAACCAGGGACATGTAGGTTCTTTTTCTACTTTGACATTTCTGATTCATGATCCACATACACTGTACAGGGTCATTGTTATGATTAGTAAGCTAGGAGAAGATTTAGAGTGTGCTTTGGGAACTTCTAAGTGCTCTCTCTATATGGAGGATTACATCTCAGGTACAGTGTGGTACCTAGATCGACCCTGGAAATATCCCACGTAATTGCCTGTGTATATCAGTCATCTTAGGCTGCCACAACAAAATGACATAGACTGGGGAGCTTAAACTACTAAAATTTATTTTGTCACTGTTCTGGAGGATAGAAGTTCAAGAAGCCAGGCTACTGTGTCAGCATGGCTGGGTTCTGGTGAGGATTCTATCTCTGGCTTACAGATGGCCACTTATTCCTTACAGGAAGAGATAGCAGAGACAGCAAAAGAAAAAGAGAGAGATAGAGAGAGAGCGAGAGCGTGTGTGTACACACAAGCATGCACACACTGTCTGGTGTCTCTTCTTTTAAGAGCACTAATTCCATCATGAAGATCCAACCTCATGACCTCATCTAACCTGATTACCTCTCAAATGCCCCATCGCCAAATACGATCACACTGAGGCTTACCTTCAACATGTGAATTTGAGGGTGAGGACACAAATCAGTTCTATAGCACTGGGCCAAAATTGAAGAATTTCTTTTGTGTATTTATTTTGGGTAGGGAATTGGGAGACAGGTTGAATACAGGACGAAAAGGCAAACTTCTGAAAATAGGATTCAGTGTTTGGTGAATCCATATTACAAGAGAAAAAAATTATAAGTTGGGTATAAGTCTATGTTCAATATGATTGTAAAATGCTTTGCAAAAGAATGCCTTTCACTGGAGAAAGGTCATAAAAAGTACCATTTTTGAGGCATTTCTCTGTGGTAGGTAAGAACTTGCTGCCAAGCTTGTTAGATCTTGGCTTCCATCTTGATTTTGCCATTTTGTATGACTTTGGCTAATTTATTCAACCTCTCTAAGTCTCAGTGACCTTATCTGTAAAATGAAGACTTTAATCACATTTGATGTGTGAGATTGTTTGAGAATTAAGTACACATCTAATTCTTTATGGGAATACCTTGTATTATGTCCTCAATAATTAGGAACTATTGTTATTGCTGAGAAGTAATTAGGCTCTCCTTTTTCTAATTTTTTTTACTTTATTCATGTGCCACATATTATATAGCAGTCATTACCCTTGTATTTCATGACCGTCAGGAAAAAAATTTTAAGATATTAATAATCCAAACATTTACTCATTTATTCTTTTTTTATTTCAGGTTAATGTGAGGGTACAAACAAGTAGGTTACAATATTTGCATTTGTTCGGTAGAGTCACTCTTGTAATTGTGTCCTGTACCTAAAAGGTGTGCCATATACCCTTACATTGTGCCTATTAAGTGGGAGAACACAAATCCCTTCCCCTCCTCCCTTTCTGCCAATCCTTTATTCCCCCTCCTTATAACTTGAATAGAACTGAATTTTTCTCTTATGTGGGTGTGTATCAGATCACCTACTGGCTTCATATTAGCATTGAGTACATTAAATATTTGCTTTTCCATTCTTGTGATACTTTACTAAGAAGAATGTGTTTCAACTCCATCCAGGTTAACACAAAAGATGTAAAGTCTCTATTTTCTGGCTGAATAGTACTCCGTGGTATACATATACCACAGTTTGTTAATCCATTCCTGGACTGATGAACATTTAGGTTGTTTCCACATCTTGGTGATTGTAAATTGAGCTACAATAAACTAATGCAAATGTCCTTATGATAAATTGATTTTTTTCTTCAGAATAGAAGCCTAGTAATGGGATTCTGGTATTAAATGGGAGGTCAAATTTGAGTTCTTAAATGATTCTCTATACATCTTTCCAAAAAGGCTGTATTAGTTTGCAGTCCCATCAACAGTGTAAAGGTGTTCCCCTCTCTCTACATCCATACAATCATCCACAACTTTGGAATTTATGATGTGGGCTATTCTCCCTGGGGTTAGGTACTATCTCAGGGTGGTTTTGATTTGAATTTCTCTGATGATTAGGAATGATGACCATTTTTCATATGTTTATTAACGATCTGTCCATCTTCCTCTGAGAAGGTTCTGTTCATATCTCCTGACCAGTGATAGATGTGATTATTTACTCTTTTTTTGTTGACTAATTTGAGTTCTCTGTAGGTTCTAGTTATGAACCCATTAGTTAGATTCATACTCTGCAAATACTTTTTCCCATTCTGAAGGTTGTCTTTTTGCTTTATTTTTTGTGTCCTTAGCTGTGCAGAAGCTATTCAGTTTAATTAAGTCCCATTTGTTTATTTTTGTCATTGCTACAATTGCCTACTTTCTTAAGTGGTCTTGATAGAAAAACATGCTGTATTTTATCAAATCCTTTTTCTGAATCTATTGAGAGGATATTATGGTCTTCTACTGAAAGAGTGAATTACATTTATGGATTTGCATATTTAAACCAGCCTTGCATGCCTGGGATGAAACCTACTCGATTGTGATGTATAATTTTTTTGACATGTAGCTATAATCTATTATCTAAGATTTTACTGAGTATTTTTACATAGATATTCATTAGTAAAATTGATCTGTAGTTATCCTTTTTGATTACATAATTTTCTGGTTTTGATATCAGGAAATACTTATTTGATGTTTGCTTCATAGAACATGTTGGAGAAGGTAACTTCCTTCTCAATGTTTTTAAATATGTTTTGCAGTAGAGGTATAAGCTCTTATTTGAAGGTTTGATAGAATTCTGATGTGAAGCCATCTGGTTAAGGGTTTTTCTTTTTTTAAGATTTTGTATTGTTTCTTCAATCTCAGTGCTTGATATTGGTCTGTTCAAGAGATCCATTTCTTCCAGGTTTATTCTAGGGTGATGGTGTAACTCCAAGTACTGGTCCATTTCTTTCACATTATCAAATTTCTGGGTGTAGAGTTTGTTGTAGTCAGAGATAATCTCTCACATCTCTGTAGAAGCTGTTATTTCTCCTTTTTCATTTCTGATTGAGGTTGTTAGAAATCTTGCTTTTCTGTTTGTGGTTAATCTGGCAAAGGTTTACTGATTTTGTTTATTTTTTGAAGAACAAACTTTTTGTTTCATTAACCTTCTGAATTATTCTTTTGTTTTCAATTTCATTTATTTATGATTTAATTTTGGATATTTATTTTCTTTACTAGGCTTAGAATTGGATTACTCTTCCTTTTCCATTTCCTTGAGATTATTCATTGGTTTGTTGATGTGCTCTCTTTCTGTTTTTAGAACGTATGCATCTACTGCAATAAATTTCCCTCTTAGGACTGCTTTTGCAGTGTCCCACAGGTTTGGTAGCTTGACTCTTCATTGTTGTTATGTAGGAGGAATTTTATAATTTCTTCCTTTATGTCTTCCTTGACCCAATTGTTATTCAGCATAAAGTTGTTTAATTTTCATGCTTTTATGTGGGGATGAAAAATTTAATTTTTCTTTCTTTCTTTCTTTTTTTTTAGAGACAGAGAATCATTTTATCACCCTTGGTAGAGTGCCGTGGCATTACAGCTCACAGCAACCTCCAGCTCTTGGGCTTAGGCAATTCTCCTGCCTCAGCCTCCCAAGTAGCTGGGACTACAGATTCCTGCCACAGTGTCCAGCTATTTTTTTGTTGCAGTTTGGCTGGGACCGGGTTTGAACCTGCCACCTTTCGTATATGGGGCCAGTGCCCTACTCACTGAGCCACAGGTGCTGCCCGGGATAAAAATTTTTATTAGAGTTAGTTCCACCTTTCTTGCCTTCTGGTCTGAAAAGATGCAAAATATACTTTCAATTATTTTAATTTTGTTGAGGTTTGATTTGTGTCCTACATGATCTATTTTGTAGTATGTTTCATAAACTGATAACAAGAATGTATATTCCTTATTTCTGGGATGGTGTATTCAGTATATGTCTATTAAGCACAGTTGTTCTAGGGTTGCATTTAAATCTATTGTATCTTTGTTTAATTTCTGTTTAGAGGATCACTCCAGTTTTTCAAGAGAGGTATTAAAGTCCCCAGCTATTATAGTGTTGTAGGCTGTCATATTGTTCAAACCAATTAGGGTCTGTTTTATAGATCTCAAGCATTTAAATTTAGTAATGAAATGTCCTCTTATATTGTTCCCATTACCGGTATGAAGCAACCATGTTTGTCTTTCTTAATTTCAGTTGTTTTAAATCCACTTGTATCTGAAAGTAAGTTTGCAAACCATCATTTCTTCTAATTTCCATTTGCCTGAAGTATTGTTTTTCAACCCTTCACACTGAGTCTTAATTTTCCTTTGAGGTTAGTTGTGTTTCCTGGAGAAAGCACATAGACTTCTGCTTTTTTATCCAATTGGCCAGACTATTCGTCTTTGGTGGGGAATTCAAGTCATTAATATTTATAGAGAGAATTGATAATTGTGGAGAAGGTGTATTTGTCTTATTTTTGTGAAAGCCTGCTGTTTAATTTTATCCTTTGTGTCACTATGGAAGCTAGGTTTTTGTCCTTTAGTTTGTGCCTATTTACTTTGCTGGTAGTCCACTGTGATGTTCAGTGTGGAGAATAGGTCTAAGTATTTCCACTAGAACTGGTTTTGTTGTGGCAAATTTCCTCAATATTGCATATCAGTAAAATATTTGATTTCTCTATTGATTTTGAAGCTTTGTTTAGCAGGATAAAGAATTCTGGGCTGGAAATTGTTTTGTTTAAGAAGGTTAAAAATAGATGACCAACCTCTTCTGGCTTGGAAATTTTCAGCTGAAATGTCCACTGTTACCCTGATGAATCTGTTGCTGTTGGTCTTTTGGTACTTAATCGTGGATGCTTGCAGAATTTTCTCTTTCATCTTAATTTTAAACAGATTCATTAGAATGTCTTGGAAATGTTGATTGAGTTGAGATGACCTGTGGTACAATATTCCTCTAAAACAGCAGTTCTCAACCTGTGGGTCATGACTCATTTTTAACAATGAAAATATATTGCAGCATTAGGATGGTTGAGAACCATTGCTCAAAAGGAGTGTTTTTGAATCTTTAATGATACTTGGGAAATTTTCATTTGTGATATCCTCCCATAGGGCTTCCTCTCCTTTGGGACATTCTTCTTCCCCTTCAGGGATCCTTATAATTTGTATGTTTGAATGTTTTATGAAGTCCCATAATTCTCTGAGCAAATGTTGTATTTTCTTTTTCTCCTTTTCAGCCTGTATAACTGCCTGAGCTAGCTCAGGGCTTTATCTTCTTGCTCTGAGATGCTTTCTTATCCATGAAATTATCTATTATTGATACTTTCTTGCATCTTTAAGTTCACAGATTGACTTGTTCAATTCCTTGAGCCCCACTATATCCTTTCTATAGTCTTCATATCTTTCATCCATTTTTTGGTTCTGTTTTTGGATTTCCTTTTTATTATTTTCTAGTTTCTCATTAATTCCCTTTATTGTTTTTGCTATTAATATTTTAAGTTCCCTTTCTGACATTTCTATTGTTTTTTTATAGGTGGAATCCTCTGCAGTTGCTATCTCATGACACCTTGGCAGAGGGAGGGTTGCTCTGCTCTGGTTTTTTATTTGCTGTTAATTCCTCCTCATGTATGTTTTCTTCTTGCTCACTTCCTTCACCTACTTTTTCCTCTCACTCCCTCCTTACCTTTAAATTACCTCATCGCTGAGTTTAGGTGTTAAAATGGCCTTCTGGTATAAGGTCAAAAGGAAGAGAAGGGTAAAGAGTGAGAAGGGAGAAAGGAAAGAAAAAGATTTTAAAAAGAACAAAAGGGGTCTGTGTGAAAAGAAATTATTGAAGAAGAGAAAAAGGTCAGAAAGAGATAAAGGGAGAGTAGGAATTGTGGTGTTCAGCTTTGACCCACACCTGCAACTCCAGGATGTTGGGTGGCCAAGCTGGGTAGGTCCTTCAAAGTCAGGATCTCCTTGCCAGCCTGAGAAAAAGCAATATCTACCAGATCCCACAGCCAAAGGTGGCTGAAGTTCTCTCTCCTTTGTCTCATTGTGAGTAGCTGATAAGGAAATGTCTCCAGTCCACCATTTTGCTTGAACTCTTGAGGACATTTTAGTATGAATGTTCAAACGTTGTTAAATGTCATCCAGGACTTAGAATCCCTGACCACTTGCCTGGCACCAGTCCAGTGCATCACTGGGTAGCCTAGAGTCTTTGAGGTTGTCTAATTCCCCTCCCCCTAAGCCAAGTGACTCTTCACTACCAGTCAGTGGACAAACTCCAGAGCTGGCATCTAATTTATTCTTTAATTCATTGATTTGATGAATGTCAAGAAACATCTTTTCTATTGCTAGGGTACTCTACTTAGTAACCTGCTACAGTTCTTGGGACTTAAAAGATATTCTAGGAAAGTGTACATTCTCCAATTTCATAGATAGTCTTTGTCTTGAACCTTTGCTTCTTCAATCTCTTGATCCTGAATGATAAATATTCATGTGTCTAATTTATGGTTCAATCCCTCAGCTCGAAAGGTCTTAAGGATGCAACAGTGAACTATTGGTACTCAGACTCATCCCAATTTTCTTAGGAAGACTTTCAGAAACTTGATCTTTTCCATTGGTCAAGCAAAATCCTTTTAACCATTCTTGACTCCTCTCTTCTCTCACACATGCACCTCCTGGAAGAATCTATTTAGAATCTAACCACTTATCATTTTTACCCCATCATTCTCATCCAAGCTACCAACATCTCCCATGTGGGTTATACTAAACATACTTATTTTGGTTCTTTTTCTTTCCACCCTTGCCCCCCTATATTATGTTCACTATACCAGAAAAATTATTTTAATTTCCTGCATTAATACAGCTGACTCAATTTATTCTGGCTTATTGTATTAGCATACTTGCATATAGGCTAATAATTTGAATAACAGAGTTAAAATCTATTTGTTACTATTGCCAATATCTGATTATGGTCTGGAATTAAAAAATGTGAAAGAGGGTGGCACCTGTGGCTCTAAGGAGTAGGGCACCAGCCCCATATGTCAGAGGTGGCGGGTTCAGACCCAGCCCTGGCTAAAAACCACAAAAGAAAAAAAAAATAAGAAAGAGAAAAAGTTTCACATGTGTATGTATAATATATATATACATATATATATGTGAATACATACAAATATAAATGTTTATACATAAAAACACATAGATGAGTGTACTCCAGAAAGTATCCATCCATATAATATGAAATATAGAGACATAAATGGCTAGATACTTTATATATATATAATATACACACACATATATATTCACATATATGTATACTAATATATATGATACTTTATATATATGTATACTTTATATAGATAAAGTATATAAAGTATATATAAAGTATATATACCTTATATGGATATGAGTATACTTTATATATATGTATCCTCATATATATGAGACTATGTATATATAATCTTATATATATAAGATTCAAGATGAATCTTGAACTAAGAAGATAAAATTGAGATTATCCATATAAAATATTAATTTGCCAAAATACTAGAATTCAAGTCTAGATATCCAAATTTCTTGTGTAAAAGTCAAGTGCAAAGGGCACAGACTTTTGTTTGGGTCACAGGCTTAGGCATGGTATGCTGAGGGAGGAGACAGAAACTGCTTCTCTCAACAGAGGTTGACAACTCTCAGCTGAACACACAGAACTTCCATCACAGATTCAGGACCAAGGGACACAGTCAGATTCCTAAGGATAGTTCCCTCTTAAAAAATAGGTAATGCTCAAGTAGTGCATTTGAAAATTGATTGTGTGGAATGCACATTTTTTTCCCATAAAATGTGTTACAAATGATAATCGGGATGGGGGAGGGGACTGTACCATGGCTAAAACATAACAGGTTATTGAGCCCATAATAGAGCTGAAACTCAGCACATTTATTACAGAAAAATAATTCTGTTGAAACTAGTGATGAAATAAAACATAAAAACCTATAAACTCAAATTCAAGAAAAATGGCTTATTTCTCTCGAGTGCTACTGCTTATAAAGGCACAGTTTTAATTAAGAGGATGAGGACAAAGAAGAAGGTGTGGATAGAAATTTTAAAGTGGACTGCTAAGAACTCACAAAGATTTTAAATGTTAGTAGCTTTGGTTATTGTCTTATTTCACTTTGAAATATAAACTTTGGTTTTTTTCTTGATACAAGTGCATACATTTATAGAATTATTTTTGTGTTTATAAGCCATGATGTGCATCAATATTTTAATTCTCAAAAGACAGAATGGAAGACAAAGAAATTTGGAATTAATTTGCTCATAAATTAATCTCAAGAAAGTTAAAAGAAGTTAGAAAGATAAAAGATGTATATAAATATATGAGAAACATTGTATAATAGTAGAATTAGCTGAGAAAAAATGATATGTTGTGTTCAACCTCTGTACTTATTGGTGAATAAGGAAGA
Source organism: Nycticebus coucang (assembly GCF_027406575.1). Classification (NCBI taxonomy): domain Eukaryota; kingdom Metazoa; phylum Chordata; class Mammalia; order Primates; family Lorisidae; genus Nycticebus; species Nycticebus coucang. The sequence continues at coordinate 52,728,116 of NC_069781.1, read as the reverse complement.
GAGTAGAGAGGTGATCTTAGGTCATACAATGTCATAAGAGTTAACTCTGGATAGCCTGTGGCTAATAAGGAAAATACATGCTTGATCAAATATTATATATGTGTAGGAATGAATTTGTTGCTATCTGATATTTATCACCCAGGAAGTCCCTTTCTTTTCAATTATCTCTGTGATTACACACTACAATAACCTGATTTGCTGATAAAGCATTTGAATTGAGCAGAAAAATAATTATGAGATGTTAATTATCCTTACATTTCCTTTAGCTCTTCTGATATATGTTATCCTAGCTATGATTAAAGATACCAAAAGCTCAGCTTTCAAGCTCTAACCACTACAGAACATAAAGCCATAAGATTTTGTGGTTATTTTAAATGAACTGAGTGAAGACTGAAAAAAAAAATTTCATTGTGTTTTCAGTCAAATAATGTAGCATTAAAAATTAATGCATCCAAATTTCACTATTAATATAGTTTTATCAGTGTGTAATGTAGCTAAGAGTACTATTAGCTTTTTACTTGGAAAGAAAGAGTAAGGGCACGCCCCAAGTGCCTGAGGGGCAGTGCGGGTTCCACAGCCAACCTGCTAGATTCCGATGGAGTTTCTTCCACTTAACCTTTAATCTTTATGTGCCTCATCTTTGTTATCCATAAAAGGAGGTCGTTGTGAGTATTAAATGAGTTAATGCATGTAAGAAACTTATATAATGGCCTGACACATAGTGAGAACTCCATAAATATTAGCTATTATAATTCCTATTAAACATTTTGATTAACAGTTTTTGTATCTGCCAGAAATTAGATTTCAGTCTCTAGAGTATTGGAATACACTTAACGTTAAACTATGCCAAGCATGTATTGATTTTTCTTGTACATTTTAGGAAGCATCTAGGATATTGTAGCATTTCAAGGTCATTTTCCCTGACCAACAGATGTCAATACTTTTTATATTTTTGAAGAATGCTTATTGTGGTATTGTAAAACTCATGATAAGGGGAAAGTTCAAATATTTCATTTTAATTTAAAAAATTGCTGCTAAGAGATGTTTTGTACTTCACTTACAATCATGTTCTCCAGAAAGCCTACTGTGACCAGCAGCTGCCACAGATTAGGGGTCCCAGTTCCTTCCATATCTTTTGGTAGGGTTCCTTCCCTAGCATTAACCAGACTGGATCATTCCTCACCTGGCTCTCCCAGATCTGTACAGACAAATACAAATTGGAATTGTATAACTCTCACTGTTATGCACTGTTTTGTGTAACTTCCACTTGTATCTCAAGTTTATGTCTAAAACATATACATGTCCCACCTAAACCTTATCATTCTCCACATTTCCTACTGGATGTACTCCCCCATGAAAGGGGACATGTGTTTCCCAGAACCATCACATTGTTATGTTCCCTTTAGTTCTTCAAACCACATATCCCGTGAGTCATCCAGCCTGGCATTTCTCCCTTACTGTATCTTTGATCTTTTACTGCTCTCATACCAGCAGTTTCTACTCTGTCAATTATGACTATTACTAAGATTTACACTATCTGCCCTAGATTACTAAGGTCTTGCCCTCTACTGCCTAATGCATTTTTCTTTATGGCGGTTATTGATCTTTCTAAAACACAAATATGATGTTTAAGTCCAACAATGGTTTCCCTCTATTGCAGACTAAAATCTAAGCTCATAACTTAAGATACAAGGTTATGCATGACCTGTTAACTCCTGTATTTCCATCTCAGGTCTGTGATATCATATGTGCAATGGGATAATTATGATCATTATATGAGTTACTATGCAGAGACTTAGATTACTGGCTGGCACATAGTGAGCGTTCAGTAAGTTCCAGCTGTTCTAATTACCTAAAAGAAGATCTATATTTCTGTCAGACTGAATCATAGACAGGCCACAATTCTTCCTACCTCTTAACTCTAAAACACATTAGTGTGCAATTCAGTGTTCACCACAATTATCACACTTATATTCTGAAAAGAATATCTTTGTTTTCTTGGCATTTTTTATTGCTGCTACATAAGCTCCTATGGATAAAGATCGTGCTTGCCTTTTTAACTACTGTTTACCTCACATTAGGTGCAACACACACAAAACAGGTGCCCAATAACTATACATTGATAAGATCAAATTGTTTTAGCCATAGCATATAACTACATAAGTTATGTGATGGGTTCTTTCTTCATGAAAAGAAAGAATAGTTATAATTAGCGGCAAAACTAGTATCGGAATTCTTGCCTTTTGGTTTCTAATTCAACATTCATTAATTCATTCACAAACATGTTTCTATGCCAGATAGATTCTATGCTTTTAAAATTTATTAAAAAGTCAGACACATTTAAAATAACCATACACAGTTTAATAAGTCTAGTGAGGCAAGCATAAGGTTCCAGGAGGACATATGAAAAGAAAATGGCACATCCATCTGATGGCGTTGAGAAAGCCATACTGGAAGAAGCAATGCTTGAAGAAGGCCTTGTAACAAGTTAGTCAGGCAAAGAAAGAAGGGGCACACTCGAGGCAGAAGAAAATGCATGTTTGCTGGAGATATTTCATACTGAGGTAGATACATGGTATTGGAGGGCTGAGGAGCAATATAATTTTAAAAATAAAAGCAAACCAAAAGTTTAGCGATGGCCTGCCATTAAGAAGCATCATTATTTAAGGCTGCTTAATATTTTGCAGCCTTAAAGAAAGATGGAGACTTTACCTCTTTCATGTTTACATGGATGGAGCTGGAACATATTCTTCTTAGTAAAGTATCTCAAGAATGGAAGAAAATGTATCCAATGCATTCAGCCCTACTATGAAACTAATTTATGGCTTTCACATGAAAGCTATAACCCAGTTATAACCTAAGAATAGGGGGTAGGGGGAGAGGGAGGGGAGGGGAGGATGGGTGGAGGGAGGGGGGAGGATGAAAAGTGCAGCAGTGAATACCAGGGATGGAGGGAGGGTGATTGGTGGGATTACATCTGCGGTGCATCTTTCAAGGGTACATGTGAAACTTAGTAAATGTAGAATCTAAATGTCTTAACACAATAACTAAGAAAATGCCAGGAAGGCTATGTTAACCAGTGTGATGAAAATGTGTCAAATGATCTATAAAACCAGTGTATGATGCCCCCCCTCAAAAAAAAAGAAATCTAAAAACATTATAGGTTATGTAACATAATTACTTTTACAGAAAAGAAAATTCAAAGGGACTTCCATGAGTTTCCACAGTGAATTAATAACAGACCCTACGTCAAAAACTAGGTTTCCCGCCCTACCATAATCATTTTTACTATTTATATGCATTCTATAACATCATGTTGTAAACCTCACCTATACAAAGTAAAATATATTCAAAAAGAAAAAAAAAAAGCATCATTCTTTTCTTATTCCTGAATTGTAGTTGGCATGTAAAGTGGCAAGTACTACTTTTTAGAATGTATTGGGGGAATTCCTCATTTTAGCTGTCTTTAGAACTAATCCCACTTAATCTTTTATTTGATTAGTGAGAAAGAGCATGTCCAGGACCCACAGCCCCACATTCCACTTTGTGGCAAGGTTAATGTATTGAGTGATCCAAAAGGTCTGCTCTTTTCTCTTTCTCAACCTGTCTAGCACACTGACTACCTGTGTTCTGCTTTGTAACCTTGAAGAGAAAACAGGTGGCCCCAGAGGCTGGAAGCAGGGTTTCCCTCCTCAGGAACAGGATGATATAGGAATGGGGAAACATACAAGGGTAATTCTAATCAGAAATCCAAGCCATTTTATCCAATACACATGTTTCAGGGGGGGAAAAAGATTTATATTTGTTCCTCAGGTGGTTCAGAACCCACAGTGAGAAACATGAGCAGTTCCGAAATGGTCTTCAACAGTTTTATTGGTCATTTCAAGCAAGTGCATACTTACCTTTCAAAAGTGGGCAGCAACAGTAGGGGAGTTCTAAAGAAGACATTGTCTTACAGTTTACAATAAAAAAAAATTCAATAGGCAGTAGTTACTGACACATCTACCTCTTTCCTGGGAGAAGCCCATAAACTTTAAAGAACTACATAGAAATACCTGAACTTTGTATGGGTCACCAGAGGGCAAATGGAGCTATAAAGAAAGGTAAATTATACTTTGAATTTACCTACAGTAAAAACATTTCAAAGTACACTTGGGAAGTTGACATTATAGCACAATTTTGCTAGAGGAGACAGGATTGGACCAGTTAATTCCTCTGATGGGACTCTGAAATCCTTTTACTAAAGTCCACACAAGGATTCATTGTAAAGGGACCTGAAAGATATAAAGATAACCTGGCTATCATTTTGTCACAATAAAAAACCAGAAATGAGACTCTAATCACAGGGCATGTTGGTTTACAGTAAAAGGAATTCCATGGTCTATTAGTAGTATTAATAATATTAATGGAATATGCATTTAAAGGGATATTTTTTCCTATAAAAGAAAGAAACTTTCAAATTCTTAGTCAATTAGAAAAGGGATGTAAGTGTGCAGTTTAAAGATCATAATTGAAAAAGAAAATATACAATTTTCCCTTAGAGAAGTAAAAGGATTACACTGTTTAATCTTCTTTGAGTTCAATATATGTAGTTCAATCCAGAGGGACTCCTGTGGGGATTTAATTAACGATATTTTGTGGCTCCAATTAGAATGAGATTCTTAACCTTTCTAATGTGCTGACCTACCTTTATAGGGAAGGAAAATTATACCACAGGCATACCAAGTAATTAAATTTACATTAATGCTACCAAGAAATGTGAGCAACTTTTTATTATTGAGAAATACTCCAAAAGGTCAGTAGGTCTGACAAATTTTCCATTCTTAAACATAGTAAACAATTTCTTGACATGACAAACATATCCAGAATGCCTTGTTCTCATAATATCAACATCCAAATTATGCCCTTGGGATATATTGAATCATTACTGGGCTGCAAATCAGGTGGGAGCCAGGCATTTATTCCGATAAAGAAGTTCCAGTTATAGTCCCCACTTAACTCAGGCCTGATAGAAAGCTCTAGAAAGGGCTAAGGCAATGTGTTGATTGAAATGATGAACTACTCCTCAGTTGGTACAAATTACTTAAATACAAACAGTATTCAGGTTTTAGACAAAAGTGTTTTACCAAGTGAAATAAGCTAGATACAAAAGAATAAATATTGTATGATTCTACTTATATGAGGTACTGAAAAGGTTCAAATTCATAGAGATGAAAAGTACAGCAGTGAATACCAGGGACTGGAGGGGGTGGGAAGAATAGGGAATTGATTCATGGGTTTTGTGTGGTTTTAGTTTGGGATGATGAAATAGTTCTGGCAATGGTTGCACAACAAGGTAAATGTATGTAATGCCACTGAACCGTATACTTAAAAGTGGTTAAAATCATGAATTTAATGTTATGTATATTTTACCAAACTAAAAAATATTATTTTACCTGATATCTAATTTGTAAAGTAGGACACATCCTCGGGTCATCTGAAAATCACTTATCAAAGACCTTATCACCCTTACCAGCCAAAGTCAGAATACAGCAACTTCAGTAGAACCTGTCTTATTTAAAATCCTCTCTAAAATTGTCACCATATTTGTTCTTCATTCTTTTTCTAAAGTTGCATTTTATGTCCTTGAAAATAATTTATTAAGTGCCTATTATGTTCTGGGCACTGTTGTAGCTTCTGTATATAATGATGAACCAAAGATTTTTTTAAAAACCTGTTATTATGGAATCTGTTAATATTATTCAAATACACTGAGGATCAGTATTATAAAACCTTAGTCATGCAACAATGAGAGTGGCAGGGTAAACGTTACTAAGTAACCTGTTTTAATAGATCTTTCTTTTAAATTTACTAAAGACCAAAATTTTTGGCACTATATAGTTTGTTTCCCTAAGAACTATGTTGAAATTAGCTCATAATTATCAAATATTTTCAGAATAGGTACATTTTTAAAACCATGATATACTAATTATAATGACCTATTGAGTAGTGTAATCATAGCTGTTTATTATTACAATTATTGTTGTAATTATATAACAATTCTACAATTCAGTAACGTTTTACTATTATGGAAAGTCTAACATAATAATAAGTTTCATCAAACCCACATGGTTGCCATTGGACATAAAACACTAAAGTTATATAAGAAAATTAAAACTGATTGTCTTCCTTTAATGTGTGAATTTAAGAAAGGGATATATCAAATTGAGGGAATAAGAGAATATTTGAAAATCAAAGGTATGAGGAGAATAATCCACGTGGCTGTGTCCAAGGAATAGGCATTTGCGTTCTTCACATGTCCTGGGACAGTGTATTCTGTAGGAACATTGTCAGAGACCTGCACAAAGAGCAGGTTCAGAAAACTTTCCCAGGGCTCCTATAAGGTAGAGAAAGAGGCGCTCTGTTTCTTAACAAAAGAAGATTGTGGGCAAATTTTATACTTTTAAGAGACAAAAGAAAAAAATGCAAAGAATAAAATAGGACAAAAATGTTACAATGGGATGGTATGTGATTTAATAATGAACATCTTTTAAGATTTTAGTAAGTACAGAAGAAAAAATATATAAATATTACATAGGATATTGATATTAAATTGACATTAACATTAAATAGGAACTCTAAAGAGACATGATGTGGAAAAAAAAACCATGAAGGCTAAAATACCCTTTCCTCTAGGTTTCTTGTAATACATACAATTAATGGCCTTGAGATTATATTGCAGGGCTATGCCAAGATGAATTGGGACCCATGGTTAACCCTCTAAACCATGCCATACTGTGAATTAATGTCTTTTTTGTGATTAGTTGACTGTTCTTATAATCACTACCTTCTTCTCACAGATAAGTGCACTTGCTTTTAAAATATCATATATGAATATTATATATGAATATATATATATATGCATAAAATAAACTTGTACTCTTCTTCCCATATACTATATTCCATCCTCCATCACTACCTGCCCAGGTAAGGGAAATCTTTCCTTACCTATTGTTCACAGAAAATTGACTGACAAAAGGTAGATTAATACAAGAAATGGTCTACAAATTCATTGATGTGCACAAGGGAAAATCACAGAGTGATTATTCCACTCGGATATGAGGTATAGGGAAGCATACACCCTTTTTAGAAAAAAGGGAAATGGAGAAGAGAGAATGATTTGAAGATTGTAGTAATGAGTTTTAGGGAAATTTAATGAAATTGAGGAACATAAGTTGGCCTCAGTCAAAATCTTTTGGGTCCACAGAGTAAACAACGGTTTGTGATTAAAGTCTGTCCAGATATGTTGACAGGCTTTAGTCTTTCTTCTTGTGATAAGAGTTCAGTTAAATGGCTCAGTGAGTAGGGCGCCGGCCCCATATGCCGAGGGTGGCGGGTTCAAACCCAGCCCCGGCCAAACTGCAACAAAAAAATAGCCGGGCGTTGTGGCGGGCGCCTGTAGTCCCAGCTACTCGGGAGGCTGAGGCAGGAGAATCGCGTAAGCCCAAGAGTTAGAGGTTGCTGTGAGCGTGTGACACCACGGCACTCTACCCGAGGGTGGTACAGTGAGACTCTGTCTCTACAAAAAAACAAACAAACAAAAAAAAAACTCAGAGAAGGGAACAGAGGTAGTTGTTTTCTTCTTTGGCAGGTCCAGAATTTAAGCAGATAAGAGAATTTCAGAAAACAACTTTATCCTGTGGCTTGAGAAACAGGAGAAGGGGTAGTTAAAGAAGGGGAAGCCTTGAAGCTGTTTTTTCAGCTCAGTATGGCAAAGCAGCACATTGGGGGCTATCGGTTTTTGGCCCCAACATAAGCACAACCTTAATACGTGTTTTTTCTTATTTTTTATACTTATATAATCCTAAAGTGATATATATTTATATAAATAAGCATCATCTTATCACAGGTTTATCATTATTTATTTCAAAATATTGGATCATAGTGTGTCTTGTATAAATCTCTTCTGGTCATCTTATAGAATTCTAGTTTATTCTTTCCAAGGGTTATGTAACATTTTGTAGTATGAATATGCCACCATTATGCAAATGTTCCCTGATATGGGGATGTTTTACTTTGCTGGCTATTAATAAAACCTGTTGCTACAATAAGTATCCTTGTAATATCTTTACTAATCGGTAATTTTATTTCTGTGGGATGAAACAGTGATTTTCTTCCAGCAGTGAATTTGATCAGTCAAATGGTCTATGTATCTTTTATTTTAGTAAGTGCTGTTAGATTGCCTTCCAAGGAGACTTTGTTCTTAACATTTCTTCCAGCAATGTAGGAGCCCAAGTAGACTTTGTGAGGCTATGGCAACTTATAGCCCTAAAAAATAAAAATAAAAAAAAAAATATATCAAGGGTTAACACAACAAACATTTATTTTTCATTTGTGCAAAAATCATATTTGAATCTGGGCAACTTTCTAGGCTTATTGTTCTTTATGAATTATCTCCAATTTATTTAAACTTTAGGTTGTCATTTCAACAATCATCGAGTAGTCTCCATCATATGAAGTCTCATCCACAATCATGGTGGCAGAGAAAGAGAGAAGAGAGCTAATCACAAGAACACTTAAGTACCCTGACACAGAATTCATGCATACATATTGCCCATATTTTGGGTAGGACTCATAAGGTTGCCACTGCTAAAGGCAAAGGAATTATGGAGTACTAGATCCTATGCATCTAGTAAGAGAAAGATGTGAGTCTACTCTAGTACTATTACAGCATCTTTATTCCCTACGCTCTGTAACAGATCATCTTCAGGGGTCCTCAAACTACGGCCGGCGTGATTGTATTTGTTCCGGTTTTGTTTTTTTACTTCAAAAAAAGATATGTGCAGTGTGCATAGGAATTTGTTCATAGTTTTTTGTTTTTGTTTTTTTTAACTATAGTCCAGCCCTCCAATGGTCTGAGGGACAGTGAACTGGCCCCATGTTTAAAAAGTTTGAGGACTCCTGCTCTAGATGTTTTTAATTCTTGTCTCCCTGAGGGTCTTAAAACAATAGCTTTAATAAACTTTATTTATATTCCCCTAGCTAATATGACTTTAAACAATTTTTTGATAAGGCTAATTCGTATTTTTAATTTGTTCTATGAATTGTCTATTCACATCTTTTGTTCATTTTAGGTCCTTACCCACCTTTCTGGCTTTATTTCTCACTTTCCTTTTATAAAACCTGTATTTAGCCAGATTTCTTAATTGCCCCTAAACATGTCAAGGGCTGCAACATTTCCTTGTTTGTGTCTATGCTGTTAATTTTCCACAGACTTTCTTCCCCTCCTCTCTTTTCCATGTTTGTCTAAGTCCTTTCTCTATTAAAGGCCCAACAAAGGCCCACATCCTCCTTCAAGCATCCCCACGCTCATCAGTCTTTCTTCCTAATAATTTTCAGTTGTCATTCTTTCAGTGCTCAGTCTATATAATTTTTTCTTGCTATTTATCATTTCATAAATATACTGCTTCATGGATTTCAAAAAGTTACTTTTCTCAGTAAAAACCTTCCAAAACATGAACTCCTTCCTTATTTGATGATAATTCTATTCTGTTTCATTGAAGGAATGAAGGACCAAAGATAATAAGAGATTGCACCAATATGGGATACCTGGGACCTGGCCCATCAGTTATTCTGCTGAGTCACTACTCATAGTGTCTCTAATATGAAGATTATCATAATTTTCACACAAATGCCAGCTTGATCAAATACTAATCTAGAAGCATCTATATTATCCTTTTCTACATATCTGCTATTTTAGCCATGCTAAATGGGCAACATAAGGGTACTTGAGGCTGAAGTGGGTCATTTGTACCTTCAGACAGCTATGTTGCATCTTATTAATGTGTAGTACATTCCATGGAACACATGTGAATTAAAATACTGATGTATCCAAAGTACTTCACATTATCCAAAGAACAGCTTTAAAAAGTTACAAATCATAGTGTATTTGTAGTACTCTTTCTGAATTAATTTACCTGAAAAGTACCCATAGAGAATTATAAATACCCCAGTTTGTAAATGTGAATGATGAGGAAGATGAAATTGAAATGTTTTCCAGTGTACTAAGATACTAAAAATATCACTTAAGACTCCCAAGACAGTTTTCATCTTATGCATTTTAACATTTTGTTTGTTGAAAGAGGGGAATATGTTGAACAATAATGAAAATCTTTTTGGTCCAAGTCCTCCAAACAACTTGATTAGTTTTTCTTCCTGTAGCTTAAAAGCTGCCCTTCTTCCTTCTAAATATTCTAAGTGCCTTTGACACAGGTTTGGGACAGAGCATGAAGGGAGGGTAGCTATATTTTCAAGTTCTTCAAAGTATAATGTTGGTGTTTTAATGAGGATTACACTGAATCTGTAGACTTCCAGCACTATGTTGAATAGCAGGGCCAATAGTGGACAGACATCCTTGTCCGGTTCCAGTTATAAGTGGAAATGCTTTCAGTTCCACTCCATTCAGTATGATGTTGACTGTGGGTTTGCCATAGATGGCTTTTATCAGTTTAAGAAATGTCCCACATTTGCCTATTTTTTCAATGTTTTTATCAGAAAATGATGCTGAATTTTGCTGAATTCTTTTTTGCATCTATTGAGAGGATCACATGGTCTTTATTTTTGTTTCACTTACGTGGTGAATTATTTTTATGGATTTGCGTATGTTGAACCAGCCTTACATCCCTGGGACAAAGCCCACCTGATTGTGATGTATGATTTTCTGAATACGTAGCTGTATTCTATTTGCTAGGATTTTATTATGTATTTTTGCATTGATATTCATTAATGAAATTGGTCCATAGTTTTCTTTTTTTGTTGGGTTCTTTCCTGGTTTCGGTATCAGGGTGATATTTGTTTCATGGAAGGAGTTGGGAAGAGTCCTTCCTTTTCAGTTTGGAGTAGCTTCTGCAATATGGGTAAAAGCTCTTAGAAAGTTTGGTAGAGTTATGGTGTAAAACAATCTTATTACAAGAGAGAAACTTTTACAGAATCAAACTTTCTGAGGTGGAAAGGACATAGAATTTACTTGAGTAGCTGCAGAATTCACCAGGCTCATGACCAGGGAATAGTCCTGATGTCAAACTCTGCACTTTTTGCACAACCTACGTTAAGTGACTCAGCAGAGATTCTGTGAAGCTACTCATCCTGTTATTAGATATATACAAAATATATACCATGTCTTATACCACACCTTCATATACCATATACCATATCTTCAATTACTTAAGTAAAGACAACCTTTCACACTGCTCTTTGAACCTCTTTCTTTTTTACTTTTCAGGTTGTATCAATGTTCATTTTAACAAGGCATTTTCTCATTTAAATATTAGTAACTTTCATAAAAGCTATGTACATGTAAAGGGAAAATAGGATGTAACTTGGTCAAAAAATCCAAAAGAAAAAAAAAAAACAATTTTAAAAGTAAGAGATATCCAGTAAGTGTTAAAAGAAAAAGAAATCATATCAATCTATACAATATATATGAAAGGACTGACTTTTTCCATTAAAATACATATGCTATCCAGTGAATACATGAATCAGAATAAAAGCCATATCCATATCTTTTTAACAAATACACATTTAAAAGAATTGTGAAATAAATAGATTAAAAGTAAGGAGAAAGGCAACTGAATTTAAAAAAAAAAGAAGAGAAAGGAAATCAATCATAACTGCTATATTTTTATCTAAAATGATAAAATTTTTGGTTTAAATATTAATTAAAATAAAACAATAAGATATAGAGAAAGGAGTGGTACCTGTGGCTCAAAGGAATAGGGTACTGGCCCCATATGCTGGAGGTGGCGGGTTCAAACCAGGCTCTGGACAAAAACTGAAAAAAAAAAAAAAAATAGAGAAAAGCACATGATATGGAAGATATGTCAAGTCATTATATCCAAGTACATAATAAAAAAAGTACACAAATAAGAATAATTTGGTAATAATTTCAGTGACAATATATTTTATATATATTTAATAATTGGGCAGACTAGTAGAAAAAATAAGTAAAATAAGAAATTAACAGTATATTCAGTTCATTTGACATCATGATATATAGAAATATCTTCACATTACTTGGACAGTGACTATGGATATTGCCTGTATTTATAGAATGTTTACATAAATTATTCACATACCTAATAACAAAGGAAACCTTGATAATGGTGGGTCCAACCTACAGCCTATGGTCTGCACGTCATTTTATCTCCTGAGGAGTTTTTTTACTTATCTGTGATGTCAGATATCATAAAAGTATGCACATATTTTGTTGGGGGAAGGGTAATTAGCTTTCCTTAGTGTTTGTGTATTTACTATATGGCCCAAGACAAGTATTATTCTTCCAATTTGTGGCAAAAGAAAGATTGGACATACCTGTGCATTTAAAATATTGAGTTTTTATCAGGCTACATTCTCTAATCATAACTTTATTGAGAAATAAATTAAACAATGACTGAATTTAGATGAATATTTAAAAATTAAGATATATCAGGCTCTATGGCACACCTCTTGGGCACAGGACACAATTGTAAGAGATACTTTACCTAACAAATACAATCAGTGTATCAAATTCTTTGTATCTTAAATGAATCCCAAACAATAAAAAACAAGATATAGATTTTAGATAAATCTTTAAAAATAAATTAGAAATTAATATTTAGAAATTAGGAAAACTGAGAATACCTACCATAAATCTATGTGTCAAAGTAAAAGCATTGATTAAAAGAATAACCACCACTGCAGACCTCTGGACTGTTACTAGGGAGCTGCTCAGAGTCTATGCAGTGACACTGCACCAGCTAGTGGGCACAACAGGGATCTAGTGGCTATTGATCCCAGGTTACCACAACTGATGCCATTCTGAGCTCTCAGCTACAGGGAAGCAGGTCTGCACAGGACTTGGCTTTGCAATAGCTGCCTTCAAATTGGCCCTGCTAGACTTGGAAGTGAGTAGGCAGAACAAATGCTCCCCTCTGCCATGCCCTGTGACTGGGTGCCACGTACTCCTCCACCCCCAAGTAGTATCTGAACAGAGGCTGCATCAGGTGCCACACACACCACTGAAAGAGCCTTGCAGTGGCTGCCTCCATGGAACCTGAGCAGGGGGAGATTCCAGCTGCCTGATAATCTATATACAAAATAAATAGTATTTGCTTTAAATGAAAATGGATTAAGCTCCCTAATCAAAATATGGAGACTGGCAGATGTATTAAAAATTATCTAATCTATAGAGACCCAATTTAGTTTTAAGGACACACATATGATAAAAGTAAAAGAATGGAGAACTATATTCTATACAAATGGTAATCAAAAGAGATCAGAGGTGACAATACCTGTATCAGATAATATAGACTCTAAGGTAAAAAAACTCTCAGAAAAAAATATTATAATATCAAAAGGGTCAATTCATCAGAAAGACATAACAATTATAAATATATATGCAACCAACATAAAAGTATCTACATATATGAAGCAAATATCAAGAAGATGATAGTCACACGACAATAGTTGAAAATTTTTCTACTTAGTATAACAGATAAAGCATGCACAAAGGATATCAATAAGAAAATGAAGGACTTGCAGGCCACTATAGACCAAATAGACCTAACAGACACACACCAAATATTACGTCAAACACAGCATAATACACATTCTTTTCGAGCACACAGAGCACTCTCTAAGATAAATTGCATATTAGGTTACAAAACAAGCATTCATAGATTTAATAAGGTTGAAGTCATACCAAGTGTATTTTATAACCACAACAGAAAGAAAACAAATATTAATGGCAGAGGCTAAACTAGAAAATTGATAGAAAATCATGCAGAAAGTAAAAAGCACACTCTTAAACAAATATGTCAAAGGAGAAATCAGAAGGGAAATTAGAAAATCTATTGAAACAAAATGTATGCACAACATACTAAAATTTAGGGGATACAGTAAAAGTAGCATGAAGGAGGAAGTTTATAGAAAGAAATGACTACAGTTAAAAGAAGAAAGATCTCAAATAAAAGTCTAACTTTACAACGCAAACAACTTAAAACAAACAAAACAAAACTGAATTTACAGTTAGTGGAAGGAAGAAAATAATGAAAGCAGAATAAATGAAATATAGAATAGGAAAATCGTATAAGAAAAAAAATTGAGTTGGTATTTTGAAAAGATCAATATAATTGACAGACCTAAGAGATCAACTAAGAAAAAGAAAAGTCTCAAATAAATAAGAAATAAAAGAGTATATATTACAACTTATATCACAAAAATTAAAAAGGATTATAAGAGACTACTGTAAATAATACACCAAGAAATTGCATAACTTAGAAGAAATAGATAAATTTCTAAACACACAATACTTTTCAAGACAAAACCATGAAGACGCAGAAAATATGAATAGACCTATAACCCCGGCCCGGCCAAACTGCAACCAAAAAATAGCTGAGCGTTGTGGCGGGCGCCTGTAGTCCCAGCTACTCGGAGGCTGAGCCAAGAGAATCGCTTAAGCCCAGCAGTTGGAGGTTGCTGTGAGCTGTGTGAGGCCACGGCACTCTACCGAGGGCCATAAAGTGAGACTCTGTCTACAAAAAAAAAAGAAAAATTATTTTCTTTATATACCCCTATCAACTGCTTGCTTCCTGTGAGCCACATACACATACAAATGAGAGAGCTGCCTCTGTTCTAATTTCAAATGATGGAAGAACACAAGAGAGGAAATGCCCCGCAAGATGTTTAAGGTGCCAAGGGGAACCTTCAGAGGATGGAGGCTTAGTAAACATTCTATATTGAGAAATAAACTTGCTATAATCTGCATGGTCCCAGGCAAGGTTCTTATTTTTCCAGGACCTAATCATTTTAATTTGCAAAATGTCCAAACACCTGTTGCACCAGAGCAGCTCTAATATGTGAAGTCTGGCATAATTTCAAATGTACTGCAATAGATACTCTGGGGCTACCTTGGGGTGTTTGTATAATACTTGTTTTACTATCCATGCAATGAAACCCGGATAGGTAAAACTACCTTAAGAATAATTATAACCTTTTACAATTTTTATCACCTTTTATGATGGCAATTATTTATTCAGCACCCATAATACCCATCAGGTATTACACTTGGCACTTGAAAGTGTTTAATCCTTAGAGCTTCGCTGTGAAGTGATTATTACTCTCATCTTACCAATGAGTTCATTGAGACTCAAGTTAAATGTCTTACCAGAAATTGCTCAACTGACAAGGAACTGGATTAGAATGCTCAAGTCTTTTAACTATAAGTTTATGGCTATTATTTTCCCACTAACTTATGACATATTTACCACGTTCAAAAGATGAGAAACAGAGAGTTGAGTTATAGCACACTGCTGCCATTTAAAACACTACGTTCTACAACAACCAGCACATTTTCCATTCAATTATTCACAACGCTTTAACTATCACGTCCTTATATTTATTTTAGCCACTTATTAAAGAAGCCATTTTTAAAATGTAGCAATTCAAAATACACCTATTTCTTAGTGATTCAGTCTCATCATTGTTAGTATGTATGTGGTGTTATTAAATTGCACAAGAGTTCTGCACACGAACTTTTTGTCCGCCCTGTTTATTTTAAAATTTTTTTATATTTTCTGGGTTTACATTAAGTAAATCAGGCTTTTTCTCTGCAGATAGTTGCCGTTTTTTCTCTCTTACCAGTGTGCACCATTGTTTCTAATCATCCACCTTATTCAGATATAAAATTGTGAGAAACTGATGAGTGCATTAAAATGTTCATTTTCATGAACTGAACCATTTGGACTTCCTGACAAGTCACTGTTGTTCAATGCACCTTTTAACTTGTATTTGAGTTCACAGTTAAATACCTCAGGTAAATTTAAATTTGAAGCAACTTGTGCTACAGCAAGAAAAAAAAAAAAAAAACAGGGCTAGATTATATAAAGGCCAAAGATTTATAGGATTTGGAATTTTTATGTCTTATCAAAAAAGTGGTCCAGATTATATTAACAAGTTTGGTCTTTATCTGGTTGAACTCACTATTCTATAAGGTCTTGTGTAATGTTGGCACATATACCATCTGTTTCTTGTATATGTATTTGAAAAGAAAAGGGAGGATAGTCATTTGGGTAAATATCACCATCAGCAGGATGGGAAGAAGAAGAGCCATGTGTAGTTTGAAAAATCACAGACATCCACAATGCTCTTCTCTCAGACTAGAGGGGCCTTAGCATTACTCTTCATTGGGTAATTCAGCTTAATAAACATTTCTCATTTAGACTAATAATGGGACAGGTAGATAGATGAGTGAGTGGGTACCAGGGAGAGTAGATGGATGGATAAACCAGGCACACTCTTTTTTGCAGGTCACTAGAGTTGCTATAAAAGCAAACTTTAGTTGTTAGTTTATTAAGAAAAACCTCTGAGTTTATTCTCAAGTTTTAGTACTGTCCTAAAAAAAGAATGGTAATTTTCCCTTTATGTTTACCCACTGTGTATAGCATATAGCAATTTATGAATACCAAAAACAATGTTCTTACAGAATAAGAGAATTTTAACATCAACAAGAACTATATCCTCTTTTTGTTGTTCCAAAAGAATGTCACATTTCAATATAATTGCTTAGCATTTTCAGTGAGCTATTTATAATCAATGGGGCGATTTGAAGTAAATGTATTTGCAATGGCTGTGGCTGTGTTATAACTGTATGTCACTTAAAAATACACCACAAATCCTTGTAAATTATTTCCACATTGCATTAATGTAGTTTATATGTGGCACATTTCTTAATATCTTCATTCTTCAGAGCAGTTGTTAAGATTTTAAAAATACTTTAAAATAAGACCATTGTTGAAGCTTGTAGAGTAGATAAAAAAGTTTATAGTTTTTCATACCTGCATTGCCTTACTGAAGAGTCTCTTACCTTTACAGACTTACACATAGAGTCATACTTGGGTAAAATCTCCCTTTAAGCCTGGGGCATGCCACTAGTTATTCTGAAAGCTGCAGGAAGACAGTAACCCTCTAAGCGCATACAGGAAGACTATAAGTGACAGGAACCCCTCAGTATTAGTGTTTGTAATGACATGTAAAACATGGGATTTTAATCACATGAGGACTCAGAACACATAGTTCTTTGCAGAGGTGCCCTTTCTTAAGCAGGTTCATTCTTTTCTTTACATTCATGTCCCTAAAGATTCAGTGA
Source organism: Nycticebus coucang (assembly GCF_027406575.1). NCBI lineage: Eukaryota > Metazoa > Chordata > Mammalia > Primates > Lorisidae > Nycticebus > Nycticebus coucang. The sequence goes on along the minus strand of NC_069781.1, from coordinate 52,710,955 downwards.
AGACTGGAAAGGTTAGTTATTTGGCTCAAGCACCATGGTGCTTTTATGACAAGATGAAAGTAATAAAAAGATGGGGAAGGGTGATACGGACATAACGCGTATTAACGAATTCCAGTGGCAGGCCTGTGGTACATGATGTACAGTTACTGGGAAATATTTTATTCTAAGTGATGGGAAAATTAAGACATTGAGAATTTAAGAAACTTTTCTAAAGTCACAACACTAAAAATTTGTAAAGTTTGTATTCAAAAATCAGGTTTGAAGTTATAGCATGATACAACAACAGATGAATTTACATCTCACTGAAGCTACCGCACATTGAATAAAATATGTATCCCAACTGTTTTCAGGCATTGAACCACAGTCAGTGTGGGGCAGTGATCCCTGAGAGAAGAGAAACAACCAAACAGCATTATTGCACTGGCTTTGGAGCACTTTCTAAATCACAGCAAGGGAACTATAGAATAAATAGAATAGAATAGAAAATCATTTGGTAGAGGAAACTGAGATCAAAATATGGAGATGCTGAGGTGACTGAAATTTATCTGTCAAGATACTAGAGACAAAAGAGCTGAGTGGTAAAAGAGGCAGAGAAATCTGCATAGTAGTTACCTTCAGTACTTGGACAAATACTAAACCATTGTGTGTGGATAATAATACTCCATGGGACTGAGCAGAAATACTGTGAGCTGAAGTAAGATTCTAGAGAGTGCATAGTGCTGAGCAATGTTTGAAATAGAACCAAATTAAAATGCCAGAATCCCGAGGCATTTAGTGAGGGTACCAGAATGGCTACAGGAGAACGTAAGTCTGCAGTAGTCCTTGAGTAGACACTCCATTAGACATGCCTCTACTAAGTCCATAATTCTCTAAATATTATGAGTTTAACTCATCAACAAAATAAATTATTCTTTAGAACTGGGGTCCTAAGCTCCTAGGTTGTGGACCAGTACTGGTGTCCAGCCTGGTAGGAACCAGGCCACACAGCATCATTACCACTTGACCTCTGCCTCCTCTACCATCTCCCCATCATCCCCCACTAGCACTCTACCCTGCCCCAGTCTGTGGAAAAATTGTCTTCCATGAAACCCAGTCCCTGGTGCCAAAATATTTTCCCATCTGTGACCTGTCAGAAACTAGGCTGCACAGCAAGAGGTGAGTGCTGGGCAAGCAAGGGAAATGTCAGCTGTCTTTACACCTGCTCCCCATCACTCATCTCACCCCCTGATTGCTGCCTCTTGTCCTATATGCTACCCCCACCCCGCCCCCAACAGAAAAATTGTCTTTCACACCAGTTCCTGGTGACAAAAATGTTTGGGACTTCTGCTCTAAAACAAGACTCATTATCCTTTAAAAGAAGACAAGAAAACTTAGCCTTGTAACATTGCAGCATCCACAAAACCCACATTACAAGAAAGTGGGAGAATGTGATTCAGAACCAGGAGGACAAAATAGTATAAGTAGAAACAGATCAAGATACAGATCATAATACATATCAAGAGATGATGTGTATTATGGACTTGGAGAAAGGATAATAATAGGACAAGAAAATATATTCAAGACTTTAAAATAATTGATCAATATTATCAGTAAAGAAATGGTCAATTTTAAAGATAAAAATTATTAAAAATAACTGAATGCAATTCTAACTATGAGAAAGAAAATATCTGACATTCATTTAATAAGTTTACAGCAGACTGAAGAACAATGAACTTGAAGATTGCTATGGAAAATAAACATAGAAAAAAAATTAGATAAATAATAAAGAAAACTGCAGAGGCCCTACAATCTTTGTGATAATATCAAGTGATCCAACATACATGTAAGTGGAACCCTAGAAGTAGAGAGAAAAGACTGGACCAAGAAAAAGAAATGAAAAAAATAATTGCTAAAAAGTATCAACTTTAATGAAAATCTATCAACCCACAGATCTAAGACAGTCAACAAATGTCAACCAGGTTAAACACTGACAAAAGCACATCTGGGGTTATTCTAGTCAAACTGCTGAAAATCAAAGCTAAGAGGAAAATCTTTCAAGTAGCCAAATAGAAAAAGAAACTATTTACAAGGGGAAAAGTAAATATTATCACTGACTTCTTACTAGAAACAATGCAAATTAGATGACAATAGGATAAAAGTTTTTAAATTCTGAAAAAAATGTCATTTGGAATTCTATATCCTACAAAATTATTCTTCAAGAACAAAGATAAAATAAAGACATTTTTCAGATAAAAGCTGAATTAATTTATCACCAATAGACCTGAATTATATGGAATATCAAAGATAGTAATTCCATGTGAAAGCAAATGATACCAGCTGGAAATATATAATTATACATAATAATTATGTAATAATGAAAATTTTTACATAATAATTCATAACAATGAAAAGTTGCAAAAAGCTAAATATGTGAGTAATTTTAGAAACTGCTTTACTTCTTCTTCCCTGGTTTATTTAATAAATAGCTAACTAGAAGTATGCATGCCTCATTCTTTCCCATGTCTTTAGCAGGTGTACCTGTGTTCGGAGGCAGAGATGTTGGTCCTACCCAGAAAGGATAGCTGTTGAACTAAGGATAGGGAAATAAATGATGGCAGTAGATAACATAGTAGGAGGTACTAAGTGAGCATTTGAGTCGCTCCTTCCAACTGGATTCTGTAGTTTATTGGATTACAAACAGAGGCAGAGCTGTCTTAATTAAAGATAGGTATAAACAGTCAATCTCTGTTACCGCACTACCTTGCCCATACCAGGGCTTTGGGGGACATGTTCAATTCCTTAACAAAGTACCTGTAATAACAACTGTACAAAGGAAAGAATGATGTATTTAAGAATGTACTAATGTTTGAAACTATCTTTATTCAAATGAAATATGACAAAATGAGAAGAGATTAATGTACATAAGTATGTCCAAATGGTTATTGTGGGAATTGAATTCACCTGCCTCGCCTTCCACTGTCCAGTGTCATGCTGTTCGCCCAAACAACCATAGGTTGTGATAAGCATGCTGAATATGGCTGAGTCACCATGGGAAGAATCCAGAAGGCTACTAGGACCTTAAAACTGACCAGGCAACTTTGCTTGTATTTTGAAAAGAACTTTGTTCATGATCTTGACAAGCAGCAGCTATGCCTGTAGGTTGGCCAGTGTTCATACATTTTATCTGCAGCTGTGTCCCACTTCAGAAATATGGGACAGGCTATTTCCTCATTTGGTAAGAATTCATTTATTTCTAAGGCCACAGTAGAGGATTAAAAGTATAAACAGGCCATCTCAGCTGTGCACTCAATGGAGATACCCAAATGTGTGGCAATAGTAAGTCTCAGCACTGATTCAGGATTATGACGTCAGGATGTTTTTGGATAACAAATTAGTAATCAGTGGTAACATGTGTGGGTACACATGTAAAATGTATTAGTAGCCATCAAAACATAAATTATGCATAACCCTTGGACCCAGTTTCACATCTAGAAATATTTTTATGACTAATTAGTGCAAGTATGCAAAATGTAAGGATATAAGAGTTCTCATTGGAATAGTACTTTTTCTGGCACTGAAAGTGTTCAGGCAGAACAGAAATTATTATTTGATAGGTGTAATGTAGAGGAATTCCCACCTCAAATGGAAGGTTAGACTTGATTATCTGAAGTTTCTTCCAATTATAAGCTCTTAATTTACTCAGCCTTGGGAAGAGGGGAGCACAATAGCAGCAGCATTAGGAAGGTGGAGTGTGTGTGTACGCGCACGTGCGCGCACAACAACAGAAGCAACAAATGTGGCTGCAACCAAGTACAGGCCAAGGAGGGATGAAAGACAGAGACATGGCAGGACCAGCTATTGAGCCTTCAGGAGAAAACAGATCCAGCATGGTCATGGTGTATGGCACTAGCTGGTCACCAGTGGGCATTTTCATGGTCATGGAAAGTGCTACAAACCCATCCTTGATGGGTACTTCCAGCATGTCAGTGGAGCTACCAATCTCTCTCCAACCACCTAGCATAAGTGTAATTGTAAAAGGAGAGGCCAGGATAACATTTTTGCCAACTTGCAGCGTCAAGGCTACATGATTTAATGAGGTGAACACAAGAAAGACTCCCAGCTGAAGGTAGGAGCGTAGAAGTAACACAGTTGTCACGAAACATAGACTAGGTGGCTTAAACAATGTAAGTTTATTTTCTCACTGAGAAGTCCAAAAACAAAGTTCCAGCTAATTCAGTTTCTGGTGAAGGCTCTGTTTTTGCTTGCAAAACACCATGCTCTGGCACTGACTCCATATGGCCTTTCTTTGATGTGTACAGAGAGAAAAGGGATGGGGAAAATACAGAGAGAGTTCTTTCTTCCTCTTCTTATAAGGCTACCAATCCCACTAATTAGGGCCACTTCCCTGTGCCTTCATTTAACCAGAATTACCTCCTGAAATTCTATTACCCAAATACAATCAAGTTGGAAGTTAGGACTTCAAAATATAAGTTTTGTGGGAAACTCAGTTTATAACAGGAAGAAAGAAAGATAAAGAAAGAACTCCCAATAGGAATTCTCTTCACTTATAGGAAAGGTAAAAGTCCCACTGCAGTTCAGGGGAAAACAGTAAAAAAGTCATCCATCCACTGGCCCTTAGCTATTGATGGAACTACTGGGGAAGATGAAGTGAAAAAGGCAGTGAAGTCCAGGGCCTCCAGACACAGCTCTTTTGCTTACAAAGGAACCAGCCCCCCATCGTAGACCAGTACAGTACATCTCATATATTGATGAGGGTCAATCTTCAGCCAGTACATATTGTTCACATAAGAGCTTGAGTAAGATAAAATCTTCCTTGAGGAAATTTAAAACAATGCTCCGACAAAATCAGTGATTCTAGCACGTGGCAGCAAGGTGGACTTTATCTAAGGTTGTTAGGAGAGCAATATGAAGGTCATAATGAAGACAAGAAAGCTGAAAGGCTAAAGTTCCCACTGCTATGATATCTTAGACCAAGGAGACAGTCACCTTTGAAGCCTGTTAAATAGGAAACAGAGCAGAAAGTTGTGATAAAGACTAGAGTTCAGGGAAGCATCTCAAGCCAATCTAGCTTTTCTTACATAATCTAAATTTCATAAACATAACATTATCTCTTCTGGTTTAATTTGTGTTGTCCCAGAATTTAGTAGTGGTAACCACAGAATATTTTGTAGTTTCAACTCTCTGTAGCCTGAGACCTCGTTCTCCAAGTAGAGCCCCACCTCATGCCTGTGCCCAGCAGAGACAACAGCAATGATTTATCATAATTGCTTCATTTTTTTCTGGCTTCATTTCTCCAAAGCTACATCATAGAATAAATCACAGATTGCAGGCTAGAAAAAAAAAGTTAACTCTGGGCAGCGCTTGTGGCTCAAAGGAGTAGGGCGCTGGCCCCATATGCTGGAGGTGGTGGGTTCAAACCCAGCCTCGGCCAAAACTGAAAAAAAAAAAAAAAAGTTAACCCTTTCTTTTAATCTTCTTCCTACAGCTTCCTGAACATAAATATTTAGCCTACACCATAAACCAAGCAAGGTCAGGACATCTGGGTGCAGCATATTTTGTTGGCAAAAATATTCTCTAGGCCCAGCAATTCCATCCCAGGTATGTAATGTGGAGAAATTCCCATATGTGTTCTGGGAAACAATAAAAATGTTTATAGAAAAATAAGCTGTATAACTAAACAGTATAAATAGTCCTCAATATCCAGCAACAGAAGCATAGGTAAATTTTGGCATATATATACAGTAAGATACTGTACAAAAGTGAAAATGAGTAACAGTTGATATAGACATCAGCATGATGAATCTCATATAACACTGAGTTTTTCAAAAGCAAATCACAGAATCCCTATAATATAGCACATTTGTAAAATAGTTCAAGAACAGAATCAATATATTTTAGTACATATTAATTAAAACTGTAGAAAAGTATGGGAAAATGATAAATATGAAATCTGGCTGTAGTTTTCTCTTGAGTAGAAGAAAGGAGATATGATCAGGGAGGTACGCACAGGAGCTTCAACAGTTTGGAATCTTTAAGCAAGAAGTTTATGTTTACATTATTTTTTATCTCAACATCTTTGAAATCATGATGATCTTAAGATCACTGTTAGCCAGGTAACCTAAATGTTATTTTTATTAACTTAGAAATTCCATAACCAATTTATTTTTATTTACACTTCCTTCTCAGTTTCTCACATGGATGATTCATGTCAAGACCTGTTTGAAAGACGTATTTTGATAAATATTAACTGAAAATTCTAGGTAAATAAAACTGCAAGAGCATGTAGTTTGGACTTGCTTTTATTATGTAAAACCAAAATTATATAACTATATTATAGGGTTTAATATATATGTAGAAGTAAAATGTATGACAACAGTAACACATATGATGAAATGGGATAAAAGAAATTAGACTATTTAAGGTTTTTTCATTATACTTGAAGTAGTGTTATACTAATTCAAGTTAAACTAAAATGAGTTTTAAAAGCATACTATAATCTCCTAAGACAACCTGGCCTACTAAAAAGTCAAAAGATACAATTGAATAAAAATTCTTAATAAAAATAAAAAGAAGGGGAAGAAATAAGAGAAGAGAAAGCATGTAGTGAAATGGAAAAGCCAGTGCTAACCATATAATGTATTATACTTACAGTAAATGAACTGAACTCTGACTGCAGTTAAAAGGCAGAGATAGTCACACTGGATAAAAAAGCAATATCCAATTATGTGCTCTCTATAAGAAATATTCCCTAAATAAAAAAAACAAATAAAATAAAAGTGAAATAATAAGAAATGATACAACAGGAGGCGGAGCAAGATGGCAGCTGAGTAACAGCTTCCTTGCATCTGGGCACCGTGAGTCCGGGGAGATAGCACTCCAGGCATCTCTGGCTGGTGGGATCTGCCTATCATCACCCCTGAGAGGATACAAGGAGTCAGCGAGAGACTTCTGGACCCCAAGAGGAGGACTAAAACAGTGGAAAACTGGCAAGTGGTCGCGTGTGTTCAATCCGTCTAAACCCGCCCGCAACTGTAAGTTCAGGAGCAGCGAGACTGCAAACCAGAAAGGCCTTACCTGTGAACTGTTTTGGTGTCTTTGGACTTGGCACTCAGCTGAACTACCTTGGGGAGAGCCTGAGCGGGAGTGCGGAGAACTTTGGCCTTTGTCTAGGGCCCCAGTCTGAGCCGCTGAGCCAGACGGAGCTAATAGTGTTTGGCTCTGGGTCACAGGCAGACATTGTGAGCGATCTGCCCCAGCAACTCCGCCCTCAGGGTCGCAGAGATAGAATTGGGTGGGAGCTGGTAACCCAGCAACCAAGTAGCCTAAGGGTGGGGTCTGAGCCGCCTTGCAGCCCTAACCCTCGGGGGCAGAGGGAGACCAGTTTTGGCACACAGGGTAAGTGGATAGCCACTTCAGCATTGATTCCAGTGACAAGCACTTCCCTGGGAAAGCTTCTGCTCAGCAAGTGAACAAGTTCAAAGAGCGTTTTAAGTGGGCTGAAGAGAGATTTAGGGTGTCTACCTGCTGGGGTTTGAGAAACCAGCAGCCTCCAGTCATATCAGAACTGTGATTAACATCTCATACCCCAGAAGACCACATGTTGCCCAGACAATATTCAATAACATATACATACTGCTATGTTTTTGGTTGTGTTTTGTTTTTTTTTTTTTTTGGTTTGGTTTTTTTTTTTGTTTATTTTGATGTTGTTGATGTTGTTTTGTTTTTCAAGTTCAACCTTTTCCATACAGATCCTTTTTATTTCTCAATTTTTCTAGTATAATTATAATTTCCCATTGCTGCCTATTTCAATAATTAGAACTTCATTTTTCTTAGTGTTTCTACCGCTATTATTTGGTTTTCCACCCAATTTTATCCCGTAAGGTTTTCTGTTTGCTTGTTTTGGTTTGATTTATAGCATTTTTGTCTTTCCTCTCTACTTGGTGGAGGTGGGGTACTGTGTCTGATCAGGTTAGCAAAGAGCTGCTGACCTCAAGGGAACCACCCAACTGGGCGCCCCCAGAAGGTGGTTTTTTTTTAAGGTTGTATCAAAGTACCCTACTGTACACCTATATAGCTCTGTCTCCCTCTTTCTGTGCCTCTCTTCTTTTAGTCGATATTCCTTTCACCCACCCCCTCTCCTTTCTCTATTTTTCTTTTTTTTTTCTTATCACTCGGTCCTCCTTTCTTTCATCCCTTTTTTGCTCTTCAACCTTCTCACCCTTCTGGTCCTGTAACCCTTAGTCCACAGGCATGAGAACTTCAAAAGCAAGAGGAAGTGAAAGGAAAATTAGGGCAAGGAAACAGATAAAAGAAATCACTCATGAGGAAGAATCAGCAGAAAACTCCGGGCAACATGAAGAACACTCCAGAACAACCCCACCAAGGGAACATGAGGTAGCAACTGCAGAGGATTCCACATATATAGAAATGATAGGAATGACAGAAAGGGAATTTAGAATACACATGTTGAAAACAATGAAAGAAATGATGGAAACAATGAAGGAAACTGCTAATAAAGTGGAAAATAACCAAAAGGAAATCCAAAAACAGAATCAAATAAGAGATGAACGATATGAAGAATATAAAAAGGATATAGCAGAGCTGAAGGAACTGAAACAGTCAATTAGGGAACTTAAAGATGCAATGGAAAGTATCAGCAACAGGTTAGACCATGCAGAAGAAAGAATTTCAGAGGTAGAAGACAAAGTTTTTGAGATAACTCAGATAGTAAAAGAGGCAGAAAAGAAGAGAGAGAAAGCAGAATGTTCACTGTCAGAATTATGGGACTTTATGAAGCATTCCAACATACGAGTTATAGGAATTCCACAAGGGGAAGAAGAATGCCCCAGAGGAATGGAAGCCATACCAGAGAATATTATAAAAGAAAATTTCCCAAATATCACCAAAGATACTGACACACTGCTTTCAGAGGGCTATTGGACCCCAGGTCGCCTCAACTCTAACCGAGCTTCTCCAAGACACATTGTGATGAACCTGTCCAAAGTCAAGACAAAAGTAAGGATTCTGCAAGCTGCCAGGAGTAAGCGGCAGTTGACCTACAGGGTCAAATCCATCAGAGTGACCGCAGACTTCTCTAATGAAACTTTCCAAGCAAGAAGACAATGGTCATCTACCTTTAATCTACTTAAACAGAACAATTTCCAGCCCAGAATTCTGTTAATTCAGAATTAACAGAATTAGCTAAGCTAAGCTTCAAAATTGACGGAGAAATCAAATCATTTACGGATATACAAACATTGAGGAAATTCGCCACAACAAGACCAGCTCTACAGGAAATACTTCAACCTGTTCTGCACACTGACCACCACAATGGATCAGCAGCAAAGTAAGAACTCAGAAATTAAAGACAGAACCTAACCTCCACACTGATGCAAAAGATAAAACTAAGCAATGGACTCTCTCAAAATAAGACGAATAGAATACTACCACACTTATCAATTATCTCAATAAATGTTAATGGCTTGAATTCCCCACTGAAGAGACATAGATTGGTTGACTGGATTAAAAAACACAAGCCATCCATTTGCTGTCTGCAAGAAACACACCTGGCTTCAAAAGACAAATTCAAGCTGCGAGTCAAGGGTTGGAAGACAATTTTTCAGGCAAATGGCATTCAGAAGAAAAGAGGAGTTGCAATCTTATTTTCAGATACATGTGGATTTAAAGCAACTTAAGTCAAAAAAGACAAAGATGGTCACTTTATATTGGTCAAGGGAAAAATACAACAAGAAGACATTTCAATTCTAAATATCTATGCACCCAATTTAAATGCTCCCAGATTCTTCAAACAGACCTTACTCAGTCTGAGCAATATGATATCTGATAATAGCATAATAACAGGGGACTTTAACACTCCTCTTACAGAGCTGGACAGATCCTCTAAACAGAAATTGAACAAGGATATAAGAGACTTAAATGAGACCCTAGAACAACTGTGCTTGATAGACGCATATAGAACACTCCATCCCAAAGATAAAGAATATACATTCTTCTCATCACCCCATGGAACATTCTCCAAAATTGATCATATCCTGGGACACAAAACAAATATCAACAGAATCAAAAGAATTGAAATTTTACCTTGTATCTTCTCAGACCATAAGGCAGTAAGGTGGAACTCAACTCTAACAAAAATGCTCGACCCCACCCAAAGGCATGGAAATTAAACAATCTTCTGTTGAATAACAGATGGGTGCAGGAAGAAATAAAACAGGAAATCATTAACTTCCTTGAGCATAACAACAATGAAGACACAAGCTAACAAAACCTCTGGGATACTGCAAAAGCAGTTTTGAGAGGAAAATTCATCGCTTTAGATGCCTACATTCGAAAAATAGAAAGAGAGCACATCAACAATCTCACAAGAGATCTTATGGAATTGGAAAAAGAAGAACAATCGAAACCTAAACTCAGTAGAAGAAAAGAAATATCCAAAATCAAATCAGAGATCAATGAAATTGATAACAAAAGAATCATTCAGAAAATTAATGAAACAAGGAGTTGGTTTTTTGAAAAAATAAATAAAATAGATGAACCATTGGCCAGACTAACGAGGAATAGAAAAGTAAAATCTCTAGTAACCTCAATCAGAAATGATAAAGGGGAAATAACAACTCATCCTACAGAGATACAAGAGATCATCTCTGAACACTACCAGAAACTCTATGCCCAGAAATTTCACAATGTGAACGAAATGGATCAATATTTGGAATCACACCCTCTCCCTAAACTCAGCCAGGAAGAAATAGAGCTCCTGAACAGACCAATTTCAAGCACTGAGATCAAAGAAACAATAAAAAATCTTCCAACCAAAAAATGCCCTGGTCTAGATGGCGTCACACCATAATTCTATCAAACCTTCAAGGAAGAGCTTATTCCTGTACTGCAGAAATTATTCCAAAAAATTGAGGAAGAAGAATCTTCCCCAACACTTTCTATGAAGCAAACATCACCCTGATACCCAAACCAGGAAAAGACCCAAACAAAAAGGAGAATTTCAGACCAATCTCACTCATGAATATAGATGCAAAAATTCTCAACAAAATCCTAGCCAATAGATTACAGCTTATCATCAAAAAAGTCATTCATCATGATCAAGTAGGCTTCCTCCCAGGGATGCAAGGCTGGTTTAACATACGCAAGTCTATAAACGTTATCCACCATATTAACAGAGGCAAAAATAAAGATCACATGTTCCTCTCAATAGATGCAGAAAAAGCATTTGATAAAATCCAGCATCCTTTTCTAATTAGAACACTGAAGAGTATAGGCATAGGTGGCACATTTCTAAACCTGATTGAAGCTATCTATGACAAACCCACAGCCAATATTTTACTGAATGGAGTAAAACTGAAAGCTTTTCCTCTTAGAACTGGAACCAGAAAAGGTTGTCCTCTGTCACCTTTACTATTCAACGTAGTGCTGGAAGTTCTAGCCAATACAATTAGACAAGACAAGGAAATAAAGGGAATCCAAATGGGAGCAGAGGAGGTCAACTCTCCCTCTTTGCTGACGACATGATCTTATACTTAGAGAACCCCAAATACTCAACCACAAGACTCCTAGAAGTCATCAAAAAATACAGTAATGTTTCAGGATATAAAATCAATGTCCACAAGTCAGTAGCCTTTGTATACACCAATAACAGTCAAGATGAGAAGCTAATTAAGAACACAACTCCCTTCACCATAGTTTCAAAGAAAATGAAATACCTAGGAATATACCTAACGAAGGAGGTGACAGACCTCTATAAAGAAAACTATGAAATCCTCAGAAAGGAAATAGCAGAGGATATTAACAAATGGAAGAACATACCATGCTCATGGACGGGAAGAATCAACATTGTTAAAATGTCTATACTTCCCAAAGCAATCTACCTATTCAATGCCATTCCTATCAAAATACCAACATCGTACTTTCAAGATTTGGAAAAAAAGATTCTGCGTTTTGTATGGAACCGGAAAAAAACCCGTATAGCTAAGGCAGTTCTCTGTAACAAAAATAAAGCTGGGGGCATCAGCATACCAGATTTTAGTCTGTACTACAGAGCCATAGTGCTCAAGACAGCATGGTACTGGCACAAAAGCAGAGACATAGACACTTGGAATCGAATTGAAAACCAAGAAATGAAACTAACATCTTACAACCACCTAATCTTTGATAAACCAAACAAGAACATACCTTGGGGGAAAGTCTACCTATTCAATAAATGGTGTTGGGAGAACTGGATGTCTACATGTAAAAGACTGAAACTGGACCCACACCTTTCCCCACTCACAAAAATTGATTCAAGATGGATAAAGGACTTAAATTTAAGGCATGAAACAATAAAAATCCTCCAAGAAAGCATAGGAAAAATACTGGAAGATATTGGCCTGAGGAAAGACTTCATGAAGAAGACTGCCATGGCAATTGCAACAACAACAAAAATAAACAAATGGGACTTCATTGAACTGAAAAGCTTCTGTACAGCTAAGGAGACAATAACCAAAGCAAAGAGACAACCTACACAATGGGAAATGATATTTGCATATTTTCAATCAGACAAAAGCTGATTGAAAGAAGAAGCTAATTAGAGAAGTCAAATTAATCCACATGAAAAAAGCCAACAGTCCCATATATAAATGGGCAAGAGACATGAATAGAACTTTCTCTAAAGACGATAGACAAATGGCTAACAAACACATGAAAAAATGTTCATCTTCTCTATATATTAGAGAAATGCAAATCAAAACAACCCTGAGATATCATCTAACCCCAGTGAGAATGGCCCACATCACAAAACCTCAAAACTGCAGATGCTGGCGTGGATGTGGAGAGAAGGGAACACTTTTACACTGCTGGTGGGACTGCAAACTACTACAATCTTTCTGGAAGGAAGTATGGAGAAACCTCAAAGCACTCAAGCTAGACCTCCCATTTGATCCTGCAATCCCATTACTGGGCATCTACCCAGAAGGAAATAAATCCTTTTATCATAAGGACACTTGTACTAGACTGTTTATTGCAGCTCAATTTACAATCGCCAAAATGTGGGAAACAGCCTAAATGCCCACCGACCCAGGAATGGATTAACAAGCTCTGGTATATGTATACCATGGAATACTATTCAGCCATTAAAAAAGCTGGAGACTTTACATCCTTCGTATTAAGCTGGATGGACGTGGAAGACATTATTCTTAGTAAAGCATCACAAGAATGGAGAAGCATGAATCCTATGTACTCAATTTTGATATGAGGACAATTAATGACAGTTATGGTTATGGAGGAGGAAGAAGAAAGAGGGTAGGAGGGAGGGGGTGAGGCCTTGTTGTGTGTCACACTTTATGGGGGCAAGACATGATTGCAAGAGGGACTTTACCTAACAATTGCAGTCAGTGTAACCTGGCTTATTGTACCCTCAATGAATCCCCAACAATAAAAAAAAAAAAAAGAAATGATACAACATAAAATAATAACTATAAGAAAACCAAAATATGTATGTTAATACCAGGCCAGAAAAAAAACAATCACATATACTAGGTTGACACATGGTGAAATAGAAAACTTGAATACCCTAATATTTGATAAAGACATGCAATTGATAGTTAAAAACCTTCCATGAAGATAACTACAGACACAGATGACCTCACTGGTGATTTATGACAAACATTTAAAGAAGAAGTAATGTCAATGTTACACAAACTCTTGTATAAAATTGAGGGGAAAAAAATTTCATTCATTTTATGAGACCAATAGTAAGCTCATACAAAAAGCAAACAAAGATACACACCAAAACAAAAACAAAAACAAAAAAAACCCAACTATTTATCGTGAACAGAAACACAAAAATCTTTCACAAAATATTAACAAACAAAATTCAAATTCACCATTTTATGAAATGAATAATAAATCATAACTAATTGAGGTTAAAGATATAAAAATCCACATAGAGGAAAAAATGGTAAGATCATTTTAATAGAGGCAAAGATCAGTTGAAAAAATTTAACACCAGATCACAAACAAACTAGCATAAAACTAAGGATACAGAGAAACTTATTTAATAAAAAAAATAGCATCTTAAAAAACATACAGGTAATATAGCTCTTAATTATTCACAGATGAATTCTTTCTATCAATGATCAGGAATAGGACAAGAATATCTATTTTCCTCACTTTTATTTAACATTGCCCTAGTCTGTGTAGTAAAGCAAGAACAAGACATTAAATGCGTACAGATAGAAAAGGAAGATTTAAATTTTATCTATTTGAGATGGTATGTTGTAATACACAGAAAATACTAGGTCAAATAAGTGAATTTAAGAATAAGAAATTAATATAAAGTATTAATTGCATTTCCCTATGCTGTCACCAAAAAATGGAGATAAAATTTCCAAAATTGAAAATATTTATGGAAAAGTTTTATGAAAGGTGTGCAACACTTATACATTTAAAACACCAAACCTTATTGGTAGAAAGACTGAAATAAATGGAAAGTTCCACACTATGTTTGTGTTTTAGAAGACTCAATATTTTTAAGTTGTTAAATTTATAAAAAGTGATCTACAAATGCAATGCATTTTCCATGAAAATTCCAAAAGATTTTAAAAAATTGAATTAATATGGCAATATATTTAGTGTGGAATAGCTGAAAAAATCTTGAAGAACAAGGTTGGATAATATATACCACTTCATATCCAGACTTACTATAAGGTCTCAGCCATCAACATATTGTGGTATTGGCATAAGGATAAACAAAGCAAGGGAATAGAATAGAGAATCATGGTCAATTAATTTTTGAAGAATGTTCCAAAGTAATTAAATAATAAAAGAAAAATCTTTTCAAAAATTTAGGCTAGGAAATCTAGATTACTTTATGAAAGACAAAAACCTCCCCCAACTCAAACTACCCTGAAGTTAATTCATGAGCACCAAAAAATATGAAAATGTGGCTCATGCCTTTACTGCCAGCTACTCAGGAAGTTGAGGTAGGGGGATTGCTTGAGGCTAGAAATTTGAGATCAGCCTGGACAACACAGCAAGATCCCATCTCTAAAAATAATTTTAAGACTATGAAAACCATAAAGCTTCTAGAAAAAATACAGAAAGATATCTTTATGTCATCATTTCTGTGGGTTATTACTTCTTGGAACATGAAAGCCATGAGTCATAAAGGATGTAAATAATAATTAGTCTTCATCAAAATTAAACAATTCTGCTGAACAAAAGTCTACTGTAGAAAATATGAGTAGGCAAGCCAGAGAATATGTTCATGACAAAAATATCTGACTTGTATCTATATATATTGTTTTTTATAGCTGAATAACAAAAAAGAAGGGAAATAGTATTAAAACATCAATCAAAATATAACACCAAAAAATCTAACCTAGGAAGAAATTAAGAAAGGAATTTATCAAATCTTTACATAAAGAGATATACAAATGGCCTAGAAATATAAAAAGCATTCTCAACATTGGTTATAAGAAAAATGTAAATAATAGGGATATTCATAACCTCAAGCACTTATCATTTTTTGTAATGAGAACATTTCAAATCTTCTCTCTAGCTATTTTGAAACACATAATAAATTATTGATGACGATAGTGACTTCACTGTGCTATTGAGCTCTAGAACTTATTCATTCTATGTAACTGTATTTTGGTTCCCATTAACTAAACTCTTTCATGCTTCCCTCCCCTCTACTCATCCCAGCCTCTAATAATCACCATTATATTCTTTACCTCTATGAGATCCACTATTTCAGCTCTCACAAATAGCAATAACATCTAATAATTGACTTTCTATGGCTGGCTTATTTTACTTAATATAAAGCTCTATTGGTGCAAATGACAGGACTTTATTTTTTTATGGCTGAATAATATTCTAAGGGCACATAAGATTTTAGAGCTCCATTGGCTATTTGTTGTGGAAGCCAAGTAAAAAGGATGGGGCTGTGCTATCAGTGTGTGTGTGGTGTATTTCAGGGATATGGGTGTGTGTGTAAATGTTTAAGAAAGAGATTCTAAAAATACATTTGTAAGTGGCTAAATAATTTTCAGAATCAGGAATAACTTCAATAAATTTTCCCTGTTTCAGAAATAATTTGCTTTTGAATTAAGTACAGTAGTAAATGTCCCTGTTAGTGAAATTAAAAGTATAGAAATGTACAAAGATATACATTAAAAAGTCTATAGCCTTACCATTAAGAGATAAACTACATTAATATTTCTTTTTGGATTTTTCTATAGTCTTTTAATACATCAGTAAACTTTATTTAACCAATCATAAGTAGCTGAAGACTTGGGAGATTTACAATGCTCTTCATAATTATAAAAATATTTAAGGAACATCTTTAAGTGTAAGTATTTGTCAGTAAGTCTGACTATTTACTTAGGAAAACTTCTAAAAGAAGCTTACTAAGATGAAGGGTATACACTCTAGAAATTTTCTGATACAAACTGCCAAATGAATTAACAAAAACTTGCATCAAATTTTCACAGTTAGTAGACAAATATTTTGCAGATCTTATATTCACACTCTGAATAATACTAAGTGTTACGTTGTCCTTAATTTTCTGATGAGTAAAAATATTATGATTGTGTATGAACTTTCTAACTTTATAAAACAAAAGTGCATAGGAACTCTTAGTTACAGCTTTTATTAGATGACCACACATAGTTATCATTAAGAGGCCCACAAAGTTAACAGAAAAATCCTTAGGAAACAGACTTTGCTGGAAAATATATTCTTACAAAGTATAGCTGCCAACACTTCATAATTATGTGCATTTAACTAGATAAGACTAGCACAAGTAACTGAACGTGCATGGGTAGGCTAACGAAAGTTTTAAGTGAGAATGCGTCATTCATTAGCTCTCAGCTCAGTGTTACTTTCTCCCAGAAACACATCTTTCCTCTGTTCTTTGACTAAATAGAGATAACGTTAAAGCAGTGCCTTTTCAGATTGGTGGATTTCTCTCGCTAAGCAGAGGCCTAACTCAAATTCTTCTTGAGATAGACAAAGATAAGTGCTTCACAGGATTATGGTGAGACCCTCATAGCCACTGTGTAAGATGCAGTAATAACACCAGCTATTTAAATGGAGCTTTTCATCAAGGACTATACGGCATCATCCCTATATATGATATGTTACTGTCTTTTTTTATGTTAATAGAAAGACTCACTTGCAAAATCTAATTTGAAAGGTAGAATGGGGAGGCTTTAGCCAAATGCCCCTCCATAGCCCTATCTCCAATTCCCAATCTATCTCAAATATGCACGCCAGGTTGAACAATTACATTTGCAAACTCATAGAAAAAATGCTACATACCTCATTCTGAATACCACATGATCACCTTCAAGGTACTCTTTTTTGGGAAGCTATGAACCAATGCCAATGCCTAGTCCACCCTTCAAAGCAACTTTGGAACTCCTTTTCTGAACTGGCCATCAGATCTGTCAGCATATAAGACCTGACAGTTAAGTTTGCAAACTCATCCTAAGAAATGTGCTATGTACCTCATTGCTGAATATCACGATGGTCACTTTTAAAGTACTTCTCTTGACTATCTGGTGACTATAGTGAATTCAGCAATGAGGTATGTAACACTTTTTCAGCAGAAACAGATTTTTCACGAAATGAAGCCTAAGGTTCACTTAAATAAAGTTCTTCTGAGCTCTCTACGTAATTTTGTATTTCTTAAAGAGAATTTTCAGAATTTCTGTAGATTCTGAAAATTTTATCAGGTCACACAAAACCTTAAGCTTGTGTTCACCACTATAAATTTAACCTGTACTTTGGTTTTGTAAGCACAATTTTTAAAAAATATTTTAAAGCCAGGGGATTGTTGTATCTAAGCCTGCTAATTTAGAAATCTGGAATTACTACTCACAGTCTCTCCATGCAAAAAAACTATGAGTTATCGGGGCGGAGCAAGATGGCAGCCGAGTAACAGCTTCCTTGCATCTGGGCACCATTGAGTCTGGGGAGATAGGATTCCAGGCATCTCTGGCTGGTGGGAACTGCCTATCATCACTCCTATGAGGATACAGGGAGTCAGCGAGAGACTTCTGGACCCCAAGAGGAGGACTAAAACAGTGGAAAACCGGCAAGTGGTCGCGTGTGTTCAATCCGTCTAAACCCGCCCACAACTGTAAGTTCAGTAGCAGCGAGACTGCAAACCAGAAAGGCCTTACCTGTGAACTGTTTTGATGTCCTTGGGCTTGGCACTGAGTTGAACTGCCCTGGGGAAGGCCTGAGCGGGAGTGCGGAGAACTTTGGCCGTTGTCTAGGGCCCCAGTCTGAGCCGCTGAGCCAGACGGAGCTAATAGTGTTTGGCGGTGGGTCACACGGAACCATTGTCAGTGATCTGCCCCGGCAAGCTCTGCCCTCAGGGTCGCAGAGCTAGAAACGGGTGGGAGCTTGTAACCCAGCAACCAAGTAGCCTAAGGGTGGGGTCTGAGCCGCCTTGCAGCCCTAACCCTCAGGGGCAGAGTGAGACCGGTTTCGGCACACTGGGTAAGCGGATAGCCACTTCAGCAGTGATTCCAGCGAGAAAGCTGGGAAAGCTTCTGCTGAGCAAGTTTACAAGTTCAAAGAGCCTTTTAAGTGGGCTAAAGAGAGATTTAGGGTGTCTACCTGCTGGGGTTTGAGAAATCAGCAGCCTCCAGTCGTATCAGAACTGTGACTAACATCTCATACCCCAGAAGACCACGTGTTGCCCAGACAATATTCAATAACATATACAAACTGCTTTGTTTTTGGTTGTGTATTTTTTTCTTTTTTTTGTTTGGTTGGTTTTTTTTGTTTGTTTGTTTGTTTTGACGTTGTTGATGTCCTTTTCTTTTTTAATTTCAATCTTTTCCATACAGATCCCTTTTTCTTTCTCAACTTTTCTAGTTTAATTATAATTTCCAATTGCTGCCTTTTTTAATAACTACAACTTCATTTTTGATAGTGTTTCTACCCCTATCATTTGGTTTTTCACCCAATTGTATCCCCGTAAAGTTTTCTGTTTGCTTGTTTTGGTTTGATTTATAGCATTTTTGTCTTTCCTCTCTACTTGGTGGAGGTGGGGTACTGTGTCTGATCAGGTTAGCAAAGAGCTGCTGACATCAAGGGAACCACCCAACTGGGCACTCCCAGAAGGTGGGGTTTTTTAAGGTTGTGTCAAAGTACCCTACTGTACACCTATATTGCCCTGTCTCCCCCTTTCTGTACCTCTCTTCTTTTTGTCAATATTCCTTATCCCCACCCCCTCTCCTTTCTCTATCTTTCTTTTTTTTCTTATCACTCGGTCCTCCTTTCTTTCATCCCTTTTTTGCTCCTCAACATTCTCACCCTTCTCGTCCTGTAACCCTTAGTCCACAGGCACAAGAACTTAAAGAGCAAGAGGCAGTGAAAGGAAAATTAGGGCAAGGAAACAGATAAAAGAAATCACTCATGAGGAAGAATCAGCAGAAAACTCCAGGCAACATGAAGAACCAGTCCAGAACAACTCTGCCAAGGGACCATGAGGTAGCTACTGCAGAGGATTCCACCTATACAGAAATGTTAGGAATGACAGAAAGGGAATTTAGAACACACATGTTGAAAACAATGAAAGAAATGATGGAAACAATGAAGGAAACTGCTAATAAAGTGGAAAATAACCAAAAGGAAATCCAAAAACAGAATCAAATAAGAGATGAACGATATGAAGAATATAAAAAGGATATAGCAGAGCTGAAGGAAATGAAACAGTCAATCAGGGAACTTAAAGATGCAATGGAAAGTATCAGCAACAGGTTAGACCATGCAGAAGAAAGAATTTCAGAGGTAGAAGACAAAGTTTTTGAGATAACTCAGATAGTAAAAGAGGCAAAAAAGAAGAGAGAGAAAGCAGAACGTTCACTGTCAGAATTATGGGAATTTATGAAGCGTTCCAACATACGAGTTATAGGAATTCCAGAAGGGAAAGAAGAATGCCCCAGAGGAATGGAAGCCATACTAGAGAATATTATAAATGAAAATTTCCCAAACATCACCAAAGATTCTGACACACTGCTTTCAGAGGGCTAACGGACCCCAGGCCGCCTCAACTCTAACCGAGCTTCTCCAAGACACATTGTGATGAACCTGTCCAAAGTCAAGACAAAAGAAAAGCTTCTGCAAGCTGCCAGGAGTAAGCGCCAGTTGACCTACAGGGGCAAATCCATCAGAGTGACCGCAGACTTCTCTAATGAAACTTTGCAAGCAAGAAGACAACGGTCATCTACCTTTAATCTACTTAAACAGAACAATTTTCAGCCCAGAATTCTGTACCCTGCTAAGCTAAGCTTCAAAATTGATGGAGAAATCAAATCATTTACGGATATACAAACACTGAGGAAATTCGCCACAACAAGACCAGCTCTACAGGAAATACTTCAACCTGTTCTGCACACTGACCACCACAATGGATCAGCAGCAAAGTAAGAACTCAGAAATTAAAGGACAGAACCTAACCTCCACACTGATGCAAAAGATAAAACTAAGCAATGAACTCTCACCAAATAAGACGAATAGAATACTACCACACTTATCAATTATCTCAATAAATGTTAATGGCTTGAATTCCCCACTGAAGAGACATAGATTGGCTGACTGGATTAAAAAGCACAAGCCATCCATTTGCTGTCTGCAAGAAACACACCTGGCTTCAAAGGACAAATTAAAGCTCCAAGTCAAGGGTTGGAAGACAATTTTTCAGGCAAATGGCATTCAGAAGAAAAGAGGAGTTGCAATCTTATTTTCAGATACATGTGGATTTAAAGCAACTAAAGTCAAAAAAGACAAAGATGGTCACTTTATATTGGTCAAGGGAAAAATACAACAAGAAGACATTTCAATTCTAAATATTTATGCACCCAATTTAAATGCTCCCAGATTCTTGAAGCAGATGTTACTCAGCCTGAGCAATATGATATCTGATAATACCATCATAACAGGGGACTTTAACACACCTCTTACAGAGCTGGACAGATCCTCTAAACAGAAATTAAACAAAGATATAAGAGATTTAAATGAGACCTTAGACCAACTATGCTTGATAGACACATATAGAACACTCCACCCCAAAGACAAAGAATATACATTGTTCTCATCACCCCATGGAACATTCTCCAAAATTGATCATATCCTGGGACACAAAGCAAATATCAACAGAATCAAAAGAATTGAAATTTTACCTTGTATCTTCTCAGACCATAAGGCACTAAAGGTGGAACTCAACTCTAACAAAAATGCTCAAGCCCACCCAAAGGCATGGAAATTAAACAATCTTCTGTTGAATAACAGATGGGTGCAGGAAGAAATAAAACAGGAAATCATTAACTTCCTTGAGCATAACAACAATGAAGACACAAGCTACCAAAACCTCTGGGATACTGCAAAAGCAGTTTTGAGAGGAAAATTCATCGCTTTAGATGCCTACATTCGAAAAACAGAAAGAGAGCACATCAACAATCTCACAAGAGATCTTATGGAATTGGAAAAAGAAGAACAATCTAAGCCTAAACTCAGTAGAAGAAAAGAAATATCCAAAATCAAATCAGAGATCAATGAAATTGAAAACAAAAGAATCATTCAGAAAATTAATGAAACAAGGAGTTGGTTTTTTGAAAAAATAAATAAAATAGATAAACCATTGGCCAGACTAACTAGAAATAGAAAAGTAAAATCTCTAGTAACCTCAATCAGAAACGATAAAGGGGAAATAAGAACTGATCCTACAGAGATACAAGAGATCATCTCTGAATACTACCAGAAACTCTATGCCCAGAAATTTGACAATGTGAAGGAAATGGATCAATATTTGGAATCACACCCTCTCCCTAGACTTAGCCAGGAAGAAATAGACCTCCTGAACAGACAAATTTCAAGCACTGAGATCAAAGAAACAATAAAAAAGCTTCCAACTAAAAAATGCCCTGGTCCAGATGGCTTCACTTCAGAATTCTATCAAACCTTCAAGGAAGAGCTTATTCCTGTACTGCAGAAATTATTCCAAAAAACTGAGGAAGAAGGAATCTTCCCCAACACATTCTATGAAGCAAACATCACCCTGATACCAAAACCAGGAAAAGACCCAAACAAAAAGGAGAATTTCAGACCAATCTCACTCATGAATATAGACGGAAAAATTCTCAACAAAATCCTAGCCAATAGATTACAGCTTATCATCAAAAAAGTCATTCATCATGATCAAGTAGGCTTCATCCCAGGGATGCAAGGCTGGTTTAACGTACGCAAGTCCATAAACGTTATCCAGCATATTAACAGAGGCAAAAATAAAGATCACATGATCCTCTCAATAGATGCAGAAAAAGCATTTGATAAAATCCAGCATCCTTTTCTAATTAGAACACTGAAGAGTATAGGCATAGGTGACACATTTCTAAAACTGATTGAAGCTATCTATGACAAACCCACAGCCAATATTTTACTGAATGGAGTAAAACTGAAAGCTTTTCCTCTTAGAACTGGAACCAGACAAGGTTGTCCTCTGTCACCTTTACTATTCAACATAGTGCTAGAAGTTCTAGCCAATACAATTAGGCAAGACAAGGAAATAAAGGGAATCCAAATGGGAGCAGAGGAGGTCAAACTCTCCCTCTTTGCTGACGACATGATCTTATACTTAGAGAACCCCAAAGACTCAACCACAAGACTCCTAGAAGTCATCAAAAAATACAGTAATGTTTCAGGATATAAAATCTATGTCCACAAGTCAGTAGCCTTTGTATACACCAATAACAGTCAAGATGAGAAGCTAATTAAGGACACAACTCCCTTCACCATAGTGTCAAAGAAAATGAAATACCTAGGAATATACCTAACGAAGGAGGTGAAGGACCTCTATAAAGAAAACTATGAACTCCTCAGAAAGGAACTAGCAGAGGATATTAACTAATGGAAGAACATACCATGCTCATGGATGGGAAGAATCAACACTGTTAAAATGTCTATACTTCCCAAAGCAATCTACCTATTCAATGCCATTCCTATCAAAGTACCTACATCGTACTTTCAAGATTTGGAAAAAATGATTCTGCATTTTGTATGAAACCAGAAAAAACCCCGTATAGCTAAGGCAGTTCTTAGTAACAAAAATAAAGCTGGGGGCATCAGCATACCAGATTTTAGTCTGTACTACAAAGCCATAGTGCTCAAGACAGCATGGTACTGGCACAAAAACAGAGACATAGACACTTGGAATTGAATTGAACACCAAGAAATGAAACTAACATCTTACAACCACCTAATCTTCGATAAACCAAACAAGAACTTGCCTTGGGGGAAAGACTCCCTATTCAATAAATGGTGTTGGGAGAACTGGATGTCTACATGTAAAAGACTGAAACTGGACCCACACCTTTCTCCACTCACAAAAATTGACTCAAGATGGATAAAGGACTTAAATTTAAGGCATGAAACAATAAAAATCCTCCAAGAAAGCATAGGAAAAACACTGGAAGATATTGGCCTGGGGGAAGACTTCATGAAGAAGACTGCCATGGCAATTGCAACAACAACAAAAGTAAACAAATGGGACTTCATTAAACTGAAAAGCTTCTGTACAGCTAAGGAGACAATAACCAAAGCAAAGAGACAACCCACACAATGGGAAAGGATATTTGCATATTTTCAATCAGACAAAAGCTTGATAGCAGGATCTATAGAGAACTCAAATTAATCCACATGAAAAAAGCCAACAATCCCTTATATCAATGGGCAAGAGACATGAATAGAACTTTCTCTAAAGACGACAGAGGAATGGCTAACAAACACATGAAAAAATGTTCATCATCTCTATATATTAGAGAAATGCAAATCAAAACATCCCTGAGATATCATCTAACCCCAGTGAGAATGGCCCACATCACAAAATCTCAAAACTGCAGATGCTGGCGTGGATGTGGAGAGAAGGGGACACTTTTACACTGCTGGTGGGACTGCAAACTAGTACAACCTTTGTGGAAGGAAGTATGGAGAAACCTCAAAGCACTCAACCTAGACCTCCCATTCGATCCTGCAATCCCATTACTGGGCATCTACCCAGAAGGAAAAAAATCCTTTTATCATAAGGACACTTGTACTAGACTGTTTATTGCAGCTCAATTTACAATTGCCAAAATGTGGAAACAGCCTAAATGCCCACCAACCCAGGAATGGATTAACAAGCTGTGGTATATGTATACCATGGAATACTATTCAGCCATTAAAAAAAATGGAGACTTTACATCCTTCATATTAACCTGGATGGAAGTGGAAGACATTATTCTTAGTAAAGCATCACAAGAATGGAGAAGCATGAATCCTATGTACTCAATCTTGATATGAGGACAATTAATGACAATTAAGGTTATTGGGGGGAAGCAGAAAGAGGGATGGAGGGAGGGGGGTGGGGCCTTAGTGTGTGTCACACTTTATGGGGGCAAGACATGATTGCAAGAGGGACTTTACCTAACAATTGCAATCAGTGTAACTGGCTTATTGTACCCTCAATGAATCCCCAACAATAGAAAAAAAAAAAGTATAGTAATAATAATAACAGCTATTATTATTACTCAATAAATACTTTCTTTGTAAAAAAAAAAAAAAACTATGAGTTATCATTCGTGTTTTAGGAAAAAACTTGACTCCTCTACTTCATATTTCTCTTTGGCTACTTCAAAATAAATCATGAGTCAACTCTGATGTATATGTGGATACGTATTCTGTTAATCATACTAAGTTAGAGGTGGAAGGAGCTGAGACATCATTGAGAGGATGCATGCTTTTAATTCAAAAATGAGAGTATCAAACCTTTCTCAGACAAAGTAAATTGCCCAGCATCTTCTGATAGGACTAAACTACATTGTTCAGACCTATTATGGAGTTCTGGTAGTAAAAGGCATAAATGGTTATTACCCCAGGCATTATTTGCCTTTCTGATTCTTCTCTTATGCTTAAATAATGGACAATGATGAAAGCATCATTTTTGGTTACAAGAGCAAGAACTTGCAAACATGTTGGAAATTAGGAGTGCAAGGAACTTAATGATTTTCCCAGAAAGATGAACACTTTTACAGAAATATCCAGCTTTCCAGCTTTTAGACTCCATTGGGCTTCTGATATTAAAAAGTTCAACACATTACTATTGAAGGACCCTGAATCACCAAACTTTTTTTGTGTCATAACTATGTGTATGCACCCACAAGAGCTAAAACATGTCATAAAGTTAAAGTAAACCCCATTCATTTATTCAGCCTGAATGTGAATGTTCTATATTATGAACAAATGAATGAGCTGTCCCACATTTGTGTTACAATAACTCTGATGGTTCCTGAGTGATCGGTTGTGTTGAGCAGTTACCATTTCTTGTTCTAAGCTCCAAAGAGGCACCAAATTCATTTAAGGGCTTGCCTATATTACTTCCTGATAACATAGAAGGTGTTAAGGTAGATAATTTACTAGGATTTTATTTAGCTGTAGCTTTATGCCAAATATTTCCCTAGACAGGATGATGATAGAGTTATCCAGGTTCAGTGAAAAAAAAAAAAGCTTGGAATTTTATCTGAATCAAACTCTCCATTTCCTATGTTGTGAAATTCAGCAAATCATTTTGTTTTTCTCTATGCTAACTCATGTAAAAAATTGGGATAATAAAATTCTACCCTTTAAGTTTTTTATAAGAACTGGAGAGATAATGAACATGAACTATCAGTGATGGAGTAGGTCACAGAGTAAAATCAGGTCCACACCCGATTACAGCATTGGCTTCAGTCTCCTATAAGAAAGATTTTACTGCCTTCCAGGAGTTGTACACGTGGATATAAAGTCCTTTAATCCTACTAATGTACACATGCATTAGTGGACACAGTTAATTCTTATAGAGAGATGCTCCCTTTTCCATTTAGAATAAAAAAAAAAAATCCACCAAAACCCAAGCCTTCACATTGATTAAAGTTATAAAATTGAAAAAAAATAAGATAGAATATAGTTTCTGGTTCATGACCATCTGTGAAGTTAAACATTCTCTTAGGTCCTTCTGAGGATAGTGTTGATTGGCTTAAGTATTTTTCGCATAAGTTTTACCTAGGGAAATGTTTTTTTTTTATTTTTGTCTAGTTTTTTAAAGAGAGAAATTCTAAATCCAACCCATCCTGTGCCATACTCTCCCAATTCTAATCCCACACACAATGACATTTAGAAAATAATTCTTTTCTAAAATAAGGGATAAATTCACATCTTTCCTACTGAGGGCACACTTTTTCAATTTTCAAGGAATCCACTAAAGTCTACATTTTTAACTTTATTCCTTCTATTCTTTGAGCTGTCTCGAAAGAGCAATCATGGGGATACTTAGAAGACAAGAAAATTGTAGGTTTAAAGCACATACAGCTGAATTTACTACTAAAACTGACTAATTATATGTCGACTTTTCCTATCCTCTTAGCTTATTGCAATTTTAATAGCAATTTTCTTGTTAAGGAATTTGTCTATGTCTATTCTCTCCCCTCCGGTGAACTCACCTGGGTATTGATAACTGATATAGCAGTTAGCAAGGCAACTGAAAACAGAGAACTGATGCGTGTCCCCACTATCCGTCCCTTTGCCGTTCACACTGTGATTATCTTTTATAGAGGTCAAGGTACTCAAAACTATCAAACTAGTTTGTGTGTTTATAGCCAGATTCAAAGGAATATGAAAATAAAGGAATAGCAGCACGATGGAGAATCTTTGTCCCCATGTGAGGCAATGCTCTAAAAATCAAAATTTGTTATTTCATGAGAAAGTTAAAAAAGATGTGGGTCTACCTCTCTGAAACTTTTTATGGGTACAACGTAAGGCTTAATGACTAAGATTTTAGTGTTAGGAAAAAAACACTAAAGTTTGAATTTCAGAGTCACCAGCTGTAGAACTGTGGGAAACAATATCAATTGTTTTACTTCAGTTTTCTTATTTGTAATATAGGAATAATAATTTTATCAACTTCCTATAGTTGTTGGAATTCAGTAAGTGATTAGGAATGAAACAATTAGTACCATACCTGACACACAGAGGGCGACTCAAAGATGTTATCTTTTATTACCAGTATCAAGCCTACCTAGCTGCTTTAGTAATACATGCAATATTCCACAGTATGAATAGTCAGCTGCGCCTGAAGAGATGCGTGGCCTTTGATGGCACAATTGCAGACCTTTCTCTGGATATATGAAGAGTATGGAAGGAGAAAAATATCATCAGTCAAGAAGATCTCACATAATCAGGACTGACCATTATCATTGTGAAGATGATCATCCTGGAATATTTAAATTAACAATAACATATGGACATGACCTTTGATTAAAATGAAATATTCTCACAAATGCTTTCAGGAAGAGCAATGGTTTCTCTCTCTCTCTCTCTTTTTTTTTTTTTTTTGCATAATTTGTGGCTGGGGCTGGGTTTGAACCTGCCACCTCCAGCATATGAAGCTGGCGCCCTACTCCTTTGATCCACAGGTGCTGCCCAATGGTTTCTATTTCTAAATGTCTTTGGGTGAAAAAAAAAAAATAGATCATTGTACTGGGTATGGAACTCCAGTAGAACATTCAGAAGAGCTGAAATATGTGGTCATGTGACTACAAAATTAGATTGTCAAAAAGCACTATCAGTCTAGCTATCAAATTATAAATATGGTTAAAGTTTATAATCTTCAAGATAATAATTTTTTAAAGCTCTTTCTCAAAGGGAAAAGAAAATTAGTTTATTTAACAAGCACACAGTGTTTCAGTTAGCTCAGGCAACATGATTTTTTTTCAAGTTATGTCAAAGTAAAAGTAAAATGGGCTCTGATCATTTCTTTTTTTCTTGCACACACACAAATATGAATACCATATGCTATTTATGTCATCACTTTGTGAAAGCTGATATATGCTTTCATACTCTGCTCTTCTATAATGCCTCCTGGGAAGATCCTACTTTATGAAAAATTAAGCTGAATCTCTTTCTTTTTGCAGAGTACAGAGATGAGCGTGACAATGAACCCACTGTACATCACAGGCTCTCATAATTTGCTCTTAAACTGTCACTTTAATTATTCTTGAATTGGGAGCTTGCCTCCAGGCAAATTTCACTGAGATTTTTAATAATCCATCTTATAAAATATCACTATGAACACCAGAAAAATATTGATAATAAAAAAATGAACACAAAGTTTAAATAATACATGAAGCACATTAATTCAAGGACAGGTAAACTTTTAAAAATAGAGCTTGACATATTTCTGTAGCCTATATATTTGAAACTCAGAGAATCATTCTAATTCTTTTCTGAATCTTTGTCATTGGAGGGGGTCAGACTATAGCTAGAGACTTCAAGGATACTGGGAATTTTCAGGAATTGTCCTAGGAACTGGGATTCTGTATAAATTAAGAAAGTCAGACCTAGGCTCATGGAGATGTATTTTAACAGAATTATTTTTTGAAATCCTTCAATTGCAGTGTTTTAATGTTTACATTCTATTCTTACTATAATTTCTGTCATAACTCCTATTTGTTAAATTTATGATATGGGCCAATAACTGGATTAAGTTATTTGAAATAGTTATTTTTTGTTGTTTAAAGTTTATAGCAACGATACAAAGATACAGGTTATATTTTAAGGCTTGAAGAGGTTTGGGTATGTGCCAGGTCATTCATCTGGTTTGCTAAAGATCTAGTATATGAATCCATGTTTCTCCCTTTTCAAAGCCTTTGGCTTTACACTATGCCATGTAGTACAGAGTGCAACTTTCCTTCTCTCTTCGGGCAATGACAAGGGAAGGAGGAAAGGAACAAATATTTACCAAGCATTATTCAATATGATCAATATGCATCACAAGATTTGACAATTAAGTTCATGACCTCATCTTAGAAAAAAGGCTATATACTACATAGAACCCCACTTGAGAAGCTAGGCACTGATGCCAGAACCTAGTTCACCTTCCAAAGCAATTTTGGAATTCATTTTCTGGAATGACCATCAGGGCTGTCATTGTATTACCCTTAACATTCTGAATGTCATCAAAATTTCTTCCTTTCAATATTTTCTTTATCTTTGGTGAAGAAAAAAGTCATTGGAGGCCAGATTAGGTGAGTAGGTAGGGTCTAATACAGGTCTTTGTTTACTGGCTAAAAACTCCCTCACAGACAGTGACGCGTAAGCTGGTGCATTGTCATGATACAAGAGCCACACCTTTCTCATGCCAACATCTTCAGTTAAGATTTTCCTGTTTCTCTTTCGATGCTTTTTTTTTTTTACTTGTTCTAATATACTTCTGTCAGCCAGCCAATAATTTTGACACACAGTTCAACTTATTTTTACAATGTTTTCATCAGTTCTACACAGGGGGGTAAGTTCGCAAACTTAATTGTCAGACCATTGTATTTTAGCTGGTATAACAGTTACTCTGGTTCTTTTGTATCATATTGCTTCAGTGAAAGGAATAGATATGGAAGAGCTATAAATTATCTGGGTTTTATCTTTGTATTCCATCCCTTCATCTTGAAACCAGCTTTTCTTCCTGGCGTCTGCTCATAGAAAAATACTTTTTCTCCTCATATGCTTATTTTGGCTGTATCTCACTTTACACATTGCAATCTATCCAAAGAATGAATTGGTCATTTTCTGATTTCAAGTTTTATTTATTATTATAAATCTAGTGAAGGAGAATATTAACTAAAAAAGTTGCTATTTATTTAGCTCTTAGTATGTAACAAGAACTATGTTTAAGAATGTTTATGCATTCTGCAAGTGTATCAGTCAGCTATTACTGCAATATTGTTGTATAATGATCAGCACTCAAAGTCACTGACTTAGAACAACAGGTTCTAAGCCTTAGAGATTTGTGCTTGGCAGGTACTCAACATAGATAGGCTACATTTTATTTCTGGGTTCAAGGATGAACAGTGGGTTTAAGTATGCTCTGTAACATTTGCATTTTATGCGGACCAAAATTTATCTAGGGCATGCATTTCTTAAGGATAATGGCAAGAATGTAAGAGATTAAGAAGCAAAATGTGATGTCACTTCAGACTTTTCTCAGAATAAACAATCACTATGTCCACATTCCTGTATTTAAAGTCACCAGGGGTGGGTAGCAACATTAAGTTATAAAGAAAAAGGAACAGAGAGAACATTAAAATATTGTAAAAAAATAATTCAATATACTAGGTAGAGTAATATTCATAACAACTGTTTTAGGAAAACACTTAGATAAAATGAGAAATTCATGTAAAGCCACGTAATTAGAAGTAGCAGAGTCATGTTTTCTCATGACTGTCCAAATCCAGCCTAAGCTCTAAACTGCTATCTAATCAACCCGAGAGTCTTCCAAAGTCAAGGCTACAGCCTAGTTCATGTTCAATTTCAAGCCTCTGGCCTGAGGAATACATGATACAGTCACGTATCCTACCTGTTTAATAATTATTAATGAAATTATTAATAAAGTCACCTTTTATCCTACCTATTTAACAATTGTTCTAAGGACTGATTTATTTGACCAATGAGATATTCCAAACAACATATGAACTCCTTTAAATATCTGATTTGTTGTCACTAATACTCTAAAATCATATATTTCAATTGAATTGGACATTTTGGCTAGCCACAAAGGCAGTTTAATGGCACTGAATTGCCAAAATACTTCATTGCAGGCACCTTTCATGACATTTCCTTATATAAAATTCTGTAAGTGATTCTATAGATTTTATAGACTTTTCATACATTATGAAAGTTTAGAAATTCCATAATTTTTACATAGTTCCAATGAGTTTGCAATTTGTCCACTTTGCAGTCTGTCCATTTGAAAAGATATGTTTTCAGATTTAATAAAATCTATGTAACAATTACTGTTATGGGAAAGTTACAGAAGTCACATTGATTCACATGTAGGTTGAATTGTTCCCTACAGGAGATAAAACTGTCTTACCTTCTTTGATATATTTTTTAAAAATAATTGTAAGTGTCTGTTTCTTAATTCGATTAATGAAAATTTTATAGATAATTTTGTTTCTTAGTTTGGAGACAACTTCAAAGGCTTTTAGTAGCCAGCATACGAAGACACAGAATAACATCTAGCAATTAGAATCATCACATATCACCTGCATCAGGACTTTGAACTCTCTTCAAAGAAAGACAATTTTACTGGATTTTTGCATTTTTTTTTTAATAAAGTACTTCTATTTGATGTTTCTGTTCAAGTTCAAATGTTCCACAGTAGAATTATATTAAATCTGTAAAGGAATATTTTGGAGTCTTTATAGCAAAATTATTTATTTAGGGTAAGAAAGTTTTACTATGTTTATTCTAATAATAACTATTCTAATTTATTCTAATAATAACTATTCTAATTTATTCTAATAATAAGTATTATTAGAATAATTATGATTGCATCCCAACAATGCTATGCTTTAAAATAATTGAGACTTAAATTTGACAAAAAATAAAGTCATTTTAAGACATAACTATTTAGTGGGAGTGAATTTAGCATGATTTAAAGGGGAAAAGGTGGTAAAACCTGACGGGAATAGAGGATTCATAGATATCCAAAGCAGGTCAAGGGAAAAGTAGTAGCAATGAAGATTCAAGAAGAAATCCAGTTAGGACCCAAACTGGGAAGATAGAGATGAAATCTGAAACACAACAAATTAGACTGCACAGGATCTTTTAGATATGAAATTTGAGAAATTCTACTTTGTTTACATTTTGAAGAGCAGAGGAAAAATGGTAAAAATAGAATATGCAGACTAAAACATTTTCAGATAATTTTCCATATCACAGGAATTGTCCACACAGATAAGATGCCTATGCTTGAGGGCAGCAACTTTAGTTACACTGCTTTCCAACTTGAATGTGAATAAATATATATTATGAATAAATAAGCAATTTATTGATATAATAGTAGACATCGCCTTGAAATATTGAGAGTTAGGACCTGAGGTAAATAAGGAAATCCAGCCAATAATATAGTTTAAAATATAGATTTAGTGAAGGGAAAGATTATGTTTTTCTTCATATAATAAATGTTATATATAACACAAATGCTAGCCAGAAAATGTTTTTAGTGATGGACTCTATCACTAAAAAGTTATTAGCCCCAAGGTCTATATGTAGATATATACATACATGTACACATAAATGTACACATATTGATTATGATTATATAATGTTTATGGACACACACGTATATGCACATACACGTACATATATTTCTATATTAATATACAGTTCTTTTTTCAAAATATAACCTAAAGTAGAAATTTGGAAATGATAGACTATAAATAGAAATGCATTAAGTATTTTCTGTGCAGATTTTAGTGGTTAGCTTTTCACATGCTATATGAGATATACATTCCATTTTAAAAGTCAAGTAAAAACAAATGTTACTGAGTTGGGGGTATACACAATCAAAATATATGGGGAAGAATAAATTTGCTTTGTTGCTAGTATGTGTCTCTTTGTGTTAATAAACTGTGATCACATAGTAGCACACTGTTATTATAGATCAAAGCAAAGCTGTTTATTTTAACTGAACATGCATTAATTAAAATCTCCCATTAATTCTCACTGTGGAACCTGAAATATGACATTTAATGTCCTTTATTGAAGAACTATGGGATGGGTATGGTGGCTCACACCTGTAACCTTAGCACTTTGGAAGGCCAAGGTGGCATTAAGGCCAGGAGTTGGAGACCAGCTTAAGGTAGATCTCTTAAGGCCAGGAGTTGGAGACCAGGGGAACAATATAGAAAGACCCTCATCTCTACAAAAATAAAATAAATTAGCCAGCTGTGGTGGCTATAGTCCCAGTTACTGAGGAGGCAGGCTGAGACAGGAGGATCACTTGAGTACAGGAGTTGAGGTTGCAGTGAGCTGTGATGATGTCACTGCACTCTACCCAAGGCAACACAGCAAGACCCTATCTCAAAAAAGAAAAGAACTATGACTACTTGTTTCAAAATAGGGTACATATCACTATAAAAGACTCATTTGTATATGGAAGGAGATACAACAAGGAAATTAAAAATTAATCTCTGAATTGTTCTATCTAGAAATAACCATTATTAATGTCCGGTAACAGTTTCCAAAGATGAATAGACATAGAAAGATGATCACACCATGAACTTGGCAATGGCACAAAGGGAAGAGCCGCGAGAGTGTGTCAGTCTGGATCCACGCAATAAGGGAGACACTGATTACAGAGAACTTGGAAATATTAATAAGGTGAACTAAAAGTGAGCCTTCTCTTTATAATCACCTGATGTCAATAGTTCTAAATAATAACAGTGATAAAGTCCTCCCATGATGAGAGTGGACACTTGGTAGTGTCCCTCCACCTTGGTAGACCAAGGGAAAGAAAGGATGATGGATAGATAGGTAGATGGATGGATAAGAAACATAAATAAATTCATAGAGTTTATAATAAAAATAATTTATTTCACTTTAATTTAACAAAATAAAAATTAATTTATGTGAAATTTAGACAGAACTGGAAATATGGGAAATATTTACTATCTAAAATATAGTTCTAACATTGCTAAAGATTATTTTAAAGGCTAATTTGTAAGATCATTATTTTAATCACAGGTTTCAACTTTAGACCATGACTATTTGTTCTCTGCTCTGAAAGATGGGAAAATATTCTTTCAACACCGTCTTTCTCTATTTTTCTATTTATACACTAAGAGCTATCACAATTACACTCTGTTCTATAACTGTAATCACCAGATGTTTTTCTTTGTCTTGAATTTACATTAATCCATGGTCCAAGTAGCATAATTATTCCATCCTTTTAATTCTGTAATTTTTCCTTTAGTTGACTAGATTTTATGACCTTGTCCTCCATTGTCTTCTCCTAAAAATTAGATCTTGGTTACTCTATTCCCTAGCTTTGCATGTTTGAAGACTTTTATATGTCATACACATATATTAATATACATAATTTTCAAGTATAGTTTTTATAGATTCTATTTCATATTTTAATTTCAATAATTAAGGTTAAGGGTATTTCTTGCAGAAAAGATATCTTTCAATTTGTGGCATCAAGTATTAATTTCAATGAATCAATATTTATTGTATAACAGTAAATATCAATACTATACTGATTTTATTTAATTGCCATATACAATTGTACATACTTATAGGATACATAGTGATGTTTCAGCACACATAAAGTATTGTCCATCATCTCAAGTGATTATCACTTTGATAGGACAACCTACAGAATAGGAGAAAATGTTTGCAAACTATTCATCTGATAGGGGATAAATATACAGACTACACAAAGGTGGGAAGCAGGCTGCTGACTTCCTCACAGGCCTTCCAACTCAGGGTGAAGTGCCCAGTCAGGGGATATCTATGTGACTATCCCTGCATTGGGATTCAGCAGTACAGGCAGGCTAAAACCATCAAATAGTAGTTTGGTTTAGGGAAGCTGAGATGTCTGCCCAAAGAGATGAGACTTGCTCTTCGCCGTCTCTCTCCTGCTTGCACCACTATCAGATGTTCCCTTACCCTATGTCCCTGTTTACCCTTTACCCAACCTTCCTGGGGGCTGCAATCTCCCATCTCTCATTCTTAACCTTGACTGCTGACTACTGACTGCTATGCATCCTTGCACATATACTCTGTTATGTACCTGGTAAAAAGACTCCTGAGCAGCAGGACAGGTTGCTACGTTGTCTTCAGGCTACTGCTTGGAGCATGAAATGATGTATGCCCTTACAAGCTCCCAGACTTTATGCTGTAGTTCAGTGTAAAGTCTCATGATTTCTCCAGTGCTGTCTCCCTTGCTGACCCCAGGTTGGAGTCCATGAGATTCCCAACACATAAAGAACTCCAACATCTCAACATGAAATAAATACACAGTCTGATTAAAAAAATTGGGTAAATGCTCTGAGCAGAAGTTTCTTATTTATTTATTTATTATTTATTTTTTTATTATTAAATCATAGCTGTGTACATTAGTATGAACATGGGGCACCATACACTTGGTTCATAGACCGTTTGACACATTTTCATCACACTAGTTAACATAGCTTTCGTGGCATTTTCTTAGTTATTTTGCTAAGACCTTTACATTCCACTTTTACTAGGATACACATATTCCCTTGAAAGATGCACCGCAGGTGTAATCCCATTAATCCCCCTCCCTCCCCCTCCCTCCCCCCTCCCTCCACCTCCCTCCCCCTCCCTCCCCTCCTTTTCCCCCTTCTTCCTATTCCTAGGTTGTAACTGGGGTATAGCTTTCATGTGAAGGTCCTACATTAGTTTCATAATAAGGGTGAGTACATTGGGTACTTTTTCTTCCATTCTTGAGACACTTTACTAAGAAGAATATGTTCCAGCTCCATCCATCTAAACATGAAAGAGGTAAAGTCTCCATCTTTCTTTAATGCTGCAGAATATTCCATGGTGTACATATACCACAATTTATTAATCCATTCGTGGATTGATGGGCACTTGGGCTTTTTCCATGACTTAGCAATTATGAATTGGGCTGCAATAAACATTCTGGTACAAGTATCTTTGTTATGATGTGATTTTTGTTCTTCTGGGTATATGCCCAGTAGAGGGATTACGGGATTGAATGGCAGATCTAGTTTTAGATCTCTAAGTGTTCTCCATATCTCTTTCCAAAAGGAATGTATTAATTTGCATTCCCACCAGCAGTGCAAAAGTGTTCCCTTTTCTCCACATCCGTGTGAACATCTCTGGTCTTGGGATTTTTTGATGTAGGCTAGTCTCACTGGAGTTAGTGATATCTCAAAGTAGTTTTGATTTGTATTTCTCTGATGATTAAAGATGATGAGCATTTTTTCACATGTCTGAAGGTCGTGCTCCTGTCTTCTTCAGAGAAGTTTCTCTTCAAGTCCTTTGCCCAGCCTGCAATGCGATCCCTTGTTCTTTTCTTGCTAATGCGTTTGAGTTCTCTGTGGATTCTGGTTATTAAACCTTTGTCGGAGACATAACCTGCAAATATCTTTTCCCATTCTGAGGGCTGTTTGCTTGCTTTACTTACTGTGTTCTTGGCTGTGCAGAAGCTTTTTAGTTTGATCAAGTCCCAATAGTGTATTTTTGAAGCAGCTTCAATTGCCCGGGGGGTCCTTCTCATGAAAAACTCGCCCAACCCAATTTCTTCAAGGGTTTTCCCTGCACTCTCTTCTAGTATTTTTATAGTTTCATGTCTTAGGTTTAAATCTTTAATCCAGTGAGAGTCTATCTTGGTTAATGGTGAGAGGTGTGGGTCCAGTTTCAGTCTTCAACAGGTTGCCAGCCAGTTCACCCAGCACCATTTGTTAAATAGGGAATCTTTTCCCCATTGAATGTTTTTAATTGACTTGTCAAAGATTTAATAATGATAATTAGCTGGATTCATCTCTTGGTTCTCTATTCTGTTCCAGACGTCTACTTCCTGTTTTTGTGCCAGTACCATGCTGTTTTGATCACTATCGATTTGTAGTATAGTCTGAGGTCTGGTAGTGTAATTCCTCCTGCTTTGTTTTTGAGTAATGTCTTGGCTATTCGAGTTTTTTTCTGATTCCATATAAAACGAAGTATTGTTTTTTCAAGATCTATAAAGTATGACAGTGGAGCTTTAATGGGAATTGCATTGAAATTATATATTGCTTTGGGTAGTATGGACATTTTAACAATGTTGATTCTTCCCAACCATGAGCATGGTATATTTTTCCATTTGTTAACATTCTCAGCTACCTCTTTTCTTAGAGTTTCATAATTCTCTTTATATAGATCTTTCACGTCCTTTGTTAGATAAACTCCCAAGTATTTCATCTTCTTTGGCACTACTGTGAATGGGATTGAGTCCTTAACTGTTTTTTCAACTTGACTGTTGTTGGTATATATAAAGGCTACCGATTCATGAATGTTGATTTTGTAACATGAGACACTGCTGTATTCCTTGATCACTTCTAAGAGTTTTATAGTAGAGTCCCTAGTGTTTTCCAGATATACTATCATATCATCTGCGAAGAGTGAAAGTTTGATCTCTTCTGACCCTATGTGGATACTCTTGATTGCCTTTTCTTCCCTAATTGCGGTGGTGAAAACTTCCATTACAATGTTAAAGAGCAATGGAGACAATGGGCAGCCTTGTCTGGTCCCTGATCTGAGTGGAAATGATTCCAATTTAACTCCATTCAGTATGATGTTGACTGTGGGTTTGCTGTAGATGGCCTCTATCAGTTTAAGAAATGTCCCTTCTATACCAATTTTCTTAAGTGTTCTGATCATGAAGGGATGTTGGATGTTATCAAAAGCTTTTTCTGCATCAATTGAGAGAATCATATGGTCTTTGTTTTTTAATTTGTTTATGTGATGAATTACATTTATAGATTTACGTATATTGAACCAGTCTTGAGACCCTGGGATAAAACCAACTTGGTCATGATGTAGGATTTGTTTGATATGTTGCTGGATTCTGTTTGTAGAATCTTGTTGAATATTTTTGCATCTATATTCATTAGTGATATTGGTCTATAATTTTCTTTTCTTGTTGGGTCTTTTCTTGGTTTGGGGATCAGGGTGATGTTTGCTTCATAGAACGTGTTGGGTAGTCTTCCTTCTTTTTCTACCTTTTGGAACCGGTTGAGTAATATAGGTACTAATTCCTCTTTAAAGGTTTGGTAGAATTCTGACGTAAAAGCATCTGGTCCCAGGCTTTTCTTTTTAGGGAGATTTTGTATGGTTGACGCTATTTTCGAACTTGATATGGACCTGTTCAACATTTCCACTTGATTTTGGTTAAGTCTTGGAAGGTGACGTGCTTCCAAGTATCGGTCAATTTCCTTCAGATTTTCGTATTTCTGAGAATAAAGTTTCTTATAATATTCATTAAGGATTTCTTGGATTTCTGAGGAGTCTGTTATTTCATCTTTGTTATTTCTGATTGATGAGATTAGAGATTTTACTCTTTTTTTCCTGATTAGGTTGGCCAATGGTTTATCTATTTTGTTGACCTTTTCAAAAAACCAGCTTTTTGATTTATTGATCTGTTGTCTTATTCTTTTGTTTTCAATTTCATTTAGTTCTGCTCTGATTTTGGTTATTTCTTTTCTTCTACTGGATTTGGGGTTGGAGTGTCCTTCCATTTCCAATCTCTTGAGGTGTCCCATTAAGTTGCTTACTTCCTCTCTTTCCGTTCTCCTGAGGAAGGCTTACAGTGCTATAAATTTCCCTCTTAGAACTGCCTTTGTGGTGTCCCAGAGGTTCTGATAGTTCGTGTCTTCATTGTCGTTTTGTTCCAAAAAATTGGTGATTTCTTTCTTAATCTCATCTCTGACCCAGCTATCATTCAGCATAAGGCCACAGCACTGTATGGGTTTGCACAGTCATTGGTGGGCTTGTGGTTTTATCTGTTGTAACTGGCTCCCGGGGCTGAAGCCAAGTTAGCGGCCTCAGCAGCTAAAGCCGGGTCCATGGCTTCAGTAGCTTCCTGGCTTTAGCAGCCAAAGCAGGGTCCGCGGCTTCAAGCTGGTCCCAGGGTTGGAGTGTTCGGGGGACTTATTCTGGGTTTTATGGTTCAGAGTTTCTCTTTTGGATTGGCACCCGCCAGTTCACTGTGCAGCCTAAACCGCCAGCCCCCACCAACACCTGGGGGAAAGGTGCCCGCCCTTTTGGGTAGTTCAAAATGTCTGTTTCCCAGGCAGGATCCCTTCCCTTCAGTTGTCAAACAGTTTGCCCAGCTCCCCGTGGTTTTGAGTGGCTCTCCTTTCGGATGCCTCTCTCAGTTCAGGAATAATTATTTGTCAATTGGGTTTTGTCAGCATTTACAAGCTGCTGACCTCCGTAGGGGAGGGGCCTGCTGGCCGGCCTGGCTGAGCAGGGAAGAATCTCTACAACAGAGTCTGTGATTTTAAATTACCCCGCATATATAGCAATCCACCAGTTCGCTGGGCATTTCCAGCTGTCTGTCCACTCCAATAATCCACACATAGGGAAGATCCAGATCACCTTTCCTCTCACCTGATGGCTTGCGAGAGGTGGGCTACACGGCCGTCCTGTCCGCCATCATGCTCCGCCCCCCCCAGCAGAAGTTTCTTAAAAGAGGATGTGCAAATGGTCAACAAATATATGAAAAAATGCTCAGTATCACTAATTGTCAAAAACATGCAAACTAAAACCACAAGGAGGTATGATCTCATCCCATATTATCAATAAGATAGAAAAATAACAAATGCTGATAGGGATGAGGAAAAAAGGGAACTCTTACACACTCTTTGTGGGATGTAAACTATGGAGAACAGTGTGGCTGCACCTAAAAACC
This sequence comes from Nycticebus coucang, assembly GCF_027406575.1. Classification (NCBI taxonomy): domain Eukaryota; kingdom Metazoa; phylum Chordata; class Mammalia; order Primates; family Lorisidae; genus Nycticebus; species Nycticebus coucang. The sequence goes on along the minus strand of NC_069781.1, from coordinate 52,671,645 downwards.
TGTAAACAGAACTACCATATGATCCAGCAATGTGACAACTGGACATTTATCCAAAGGAAAGGAAACCTGTACATGGAGGAGACATGTCCCATGTTGACTGGAGCACTATTCACAACAGCTGATGTATGGAATCAACTTACGTGTCCAATAACTGATGAATTGATTAGGAAAAAGTGGTATACATACACAATGGGATGCTAGTCAGCCATAAGAAAAAGAATGGAATAATGTCATTCATAGCAACACGGATAGAACTGGAGGTCATTACCTTAAGTGAAATCAGCCAGGAGCAGAAAGTTCAACACCGCATGTTCTCACTCATGTGTGGAAATTAAACAGTTGATCTCACAGAGGTAAAAAGTAGAACACAGAATGGTAGTGGCTAGGAAGCGGAAGAAAAAGAGATAGGAAAAAAAGGGATAGGGAGAGATTGGTCTAAGGAAGCAAAATTACAGCTAGATGGGAAGAGTAAGTTTTAGTGTTCTGTATTACTGTGGGAGGACTATAGTTAACAATAAATTACTATCCATCACTTTTTAATTGATTTATTCTCTTATTTCTTCTGTAATTTTCTTTAGGAATACAAGTTATTGTCTGTATCTATTTTGTACCTTTCTTTCATATATTCTCTTTAATGAGATTTGACAGTACTTTGATCTTTCTCATTTTATTTCATGTGATCTCATTGAGCTGCCAACCATATCCTGGACTATGCTGTTAAGTTGATTCGGTTTTATTAATACATTATTCTAATGTGGCTTTCATCTATGATTTGCTTTAAATTTAATCTGTCATTTCTTTCTGGAGTCCCACAATCCTATAATCTCTCCTTTGAATGCTCACCTATAGTCCGTGTGTGTTTGTGTCTATGTATGCGTGTATGTGTGTGTGTGCACACGCATGTGTGTGCATGTATGTGTGTCTATGTATGTATGTGTGTGTGCACGCATGTGTATGCACGCATGTGTGTGTGTCGTGTATGTGTGTGTGTGTGTGTGTGTGTGTGTGTGTGTGGTCCTAGCTGTTCATCTTCCCCACATTTTCAAGAGTCAGGGTGTCACTGTGGCTTGGTCATAGGATGGTGAATTGTAAACTGATGGCAGTTCTGTTTGCTGCCCTTCTTCATTCAACATTATTTCTTGGTTTTTAGCTTTACTGTGAGATAAGAAATGATGTCAGCATTTCTCCTGGAACTTCACTTCCCTGCCATTCTGTTATGTGGGACTGGGTCTCTGCAGGGATTGTCTCCATTTTGCTCATGGTTTTCTGATCAAAACATCGCTGGTTGTGACACTCAATATCTTACACTTACTCTTTTTTTTGTTTGTGTTTCTGGCTTTCCTTAAGGAACTTTTATATTCTAATCAAGATTAGGAAATGTATTGATTTCAGAGTCCTCTCTGATTTTTGGTTATATTTCACAGTGTTTGCATTACAGGTTTTGATTTGGGTTTGGCAATGCTATGTTCTGAATGTTTGTGTCACTACAAAATTCATATGTTGAAATCTTAACTCGCAATACCCAAGATATGGAATCAACCTAAATATCTATCAGCAGGTGAATGAATAAAGAAATTGTGGTATATATACACAATAAAGTATGGTTTACCCTTAAAAAAGAAGGAAATCTGGTTACTTGAAACAACATGAATGGACCTGGAAGACCTGCTAAGTGAAATAAGCCAGTCACAGAAAGACAATTTCTGCATGATTTCACTTAACAGGTGAAATCTAAAAATCTCTAACTACTAGAGGTAAGACATAGAAAGGTGGTTACCAGAAGCTGGTGGTTGGGGGGAGAGAATGAAGAGATGTAGTTTAAAGGATACAAAATTTCAGCTAGATAAAAATTGTACTGTTCTTAAGATCTACAGAGGGTGCCAAAAAATGTATACACATTTTAAGAAAGGAGAAAACTGTATTATATTTGTAATACTCAAGTCATGCTTGATTTCTTCAATTATAAGAGGTTCTCAGTGTGACTTGTATTCATCTTTTATTATCAGTATAAATTGAGTATTACGATTTACATACTGCTTTTTTTTTCATTTCTTAAAATGCTTATACATTTTTGGCACCCTCTGTAGTACACAGCATGGTGACTAAACAATAATGTGTTGTATATTTCAAAATTACTAAAAGAGTAAATTTCAAATGTCTCACCACAAAAAATAAGTATGGTGAATAATATCTTATTAGTTTAATCATTCTGCATTGTACATGTATATCAAAACATCACACTGTGCCCCATAAATATATACAGGCAGTCTCCGAGTTACAAACATCCTACTTATGTACAACTTGAACTATAAACAGAGACTATTAAAGGTAATAGGTAAATGCACCTGTTCCAACCTACATACAGATTCAATTTAAGAGCAAACCTACAGAACCTATCTTGTTTATAACCCAGGGACTGCCTGTATAACTATGATTTTTTCAATTAAATAATAATGACTTTTAAAAATAGGAATCTTAGAAAAAAGGAAATCCTAACTCTGAGGGTAATAGTATTAGGATGTGGGGCTTTGGGGAGGTGATTAGACCATGAGGGTAGAGCCCCAAGGAATGGGACTAGTGTTCTGATAAGAGTAGCCAGAGGGAGTTTCACCCAGCGAAGACAGAGGGTAAGATCCCTCTGATGACAAGCCAGCCCCCGTCAGAAATCAGATCTGCTGCTCCTTGATTTTGAACATCCCAGCTTCCAAATCGTGAGAAATAAATATCTGTGTTTATAAGCTACCTTGTCTATGGTATTTTTTTTATATCAGCTGAAGTGGACTAAGACAGGACATTTATTTATTTCTCTATCAAACTTTTTTTTCCCGTGTGTGTGAGTGCGTAGGGAGGCTGTGGGTGTACTGTGAGCCCCTGCCCTGCAGGGCAGTGCAGCCAGGCCGTGGCCTAGGCTCCAGGGAGGAGTCAGCCTGCCAAGTTGCCTCCCTTGCAGGTGACGACGTGACCTCGGAGGCGGGAGGCAGCCCAATAGGTGGAGGACTCTACCCGCAGCCCAAGGCCAGTCCTGCTGCTCTCGGAGCTGCAGTGCCTGAGCGGAAAGTCTCCCTCTTTCCACGTATGGCAGGGAGAGGTGCCCTGTCGCACTCCAGCTTCTCCCCCTGACAGGTAGGGAGGAGACACACCTCCCCACCCTACCGCAAGTTTCTCTCCAGGACCTGACGGGAGACTGAGGGGTGTGGGCGGGGAGTAGGAACCACGTTAGAGACTGTTCTCTAGTTGGAACAGATAGTGAAGAGCCCCTAAAGCCCTCACACTGACCTGGGCCCTCTGGGCCTTTTACAACTAAACTTGTACATTTCCACCCTTATGGGTTCTTCAGAAAGGGTCATGGGAAGAAGCATGCTGAGAAGTTGTTATATAACCTAACCTGTCAATCATCCCAAAGGTGGTAGCAATGGCCAATACTGTGGGAGGAAGGCGGGATAAACCAGTGGGCTGAGTTGCCTATGAAAGACCCTGGGAGGTCCCACGGGGATTCCGCTCCACCAGTGGGGGTGGATCCAGCTCGCTCTTGAGACATATTTTCCTTATGGTTATTGTGTTTTTTCTGCAATGAATATATGTAGATGGTGATCGCTTTCTGTTTGTGATCTCTCCATCACTGTCTGGGCCCCAATGCTCATTTTTGACACTGGGAGCCAAGAACCTGGGAACATCCTTCCCCAGAGGGACCTAACGGTTTCAGCAGGAAAGATAAAAGAAATTTACTTTCATATACTATCTACACTAGAAAACATGAGTAATTTAATCTCCAATGTAAATTCATATTATATATGTATATTCAATTTGCTAATATCCACATGATACATTTATTATTCCTAAAATACTATAAATCAATATTTAAATTATTAATAAAATATTTTACATTCTTTCTATATTCATCTTTAAAATCCAATGTGTGTGTTTTATTTACAAAACATTTCAATTTGGACTAGGCACATTTCAAGGACTCAAAATTCAGATGCGGCTTATAGATACCATATCGGAGAGTATAGTCCTAGCATATATAACATAGTGGACATTCCAAAATTATAGTTAAATTATCATCATCTTTCACATGCATAAGTATTTAAGATGGAACTGACATCTTAACTGCATACCACAAAGCCAGGCAGAGACTCTTAGATTGGAAGACTGAAGATGTTAGGTTACAATTTCTCAGAGTACTCCTTTATCCTCTATAAAGGAGAATAATTCAAGGAAGTTTTCAAGAGTTCTGTGAGATATTACACATAAATTTTTTCTAAAATTTTACATGTCATATTTTCTAAAGACATTAAATGTAGATTAAATAATTATATGAACTATGTTAACCTGAGGTCATTTGTGCCCTAGAAAGTATTTGTCAGTATTCACAGATTTTGCTTATTGATGAAACTTAACTTTCAGTATACCTTTACTTGCTACTTCCACCTCTGCCTCTGTGCTCTTGCTGACAGCATTGTTCCTGGATTGCCCTTCTCTCACCATCCATTTTGTGAATGAAAGGGCAGGAAGAAGTCAGGAGTGGAATGTGTGAGACTGCAAAAATGAGTGCTGTGATTGGCCATTTTGTTAGATTTGGGAGGCTACCTGCATTTGCTAATGATGCTCATAGAAGGGAGGATTTGCTCAGGGGCCTTATCTTTCTTGATGTTGACATTTAAAATAGATGGTCCTCAGGTTCCTGAGAAGGTCCTTTTTAGGTTGCAAAAGATTTACATTTCCAAAGGGCAGAGAAAAGATGCACAATTGTAAGTTTTCTGAGATAAGGAACCTCAGGGGATGGGGGCTTATAAATCAGGAATAAGCCTGTCTAAATTCAGTCAAGCTGAGCAGGGCGGAGGGCATTAAGGTTGTCTTGTCATTGCTCACAGGGCTAGGTATTAGAACTACTTTGTAAAATGGAGGTGGTCCCTGACAGTGGGGTAGGAAAATCAGGGTCAGATGCATCTTTATAGGTGGCGGTGGTGTCTGTACTTGAGTGGGAGAGAAGGAGGCAGATATGACAGCGTGACACATTGGATAGAAAAAGTAAAGTAAACTAACTCAGGGCTTGAAGTGGAAGTAAGATGTGGGTTACCTAAAACTCTTAACAGCAGCATTAATCTACAATACCCAGGGCCAGGTAGACAAATACATGAGTTTAGCCATCCAATTGTAATGTAATAAGGTGTGTTGAGGGTTGTGGTAAATCTGAGAGTATTTGCCCAGACTTAGGAATGCAGTTTCAGGCTCTACCCAGACCTCCCTGGTCCAAAGCTGCATTTCAACATGATCTAAAAGGGATACGTAGACACATTAAAGTTAGAGAAGCATAGCTTATGTACCTCCCCAAATAACAATGTTTCTCTTACTACTTGTTTGCATTGGTTTTGATCATTTACAACACCTCAGCCACACAGCAGCACTTAGAGCAGAGGCACTTTTTTTTCCTCTCTGAATATTTGCTTTGACAACAGATTTTCTGAGTGAATGAAAGTGCTGCCCTATAGGTGACCTATGTAAAATTATTCTTGCAGGTTGGCCCTCATGTCACTCAGGATTAATCACATGTATTTACTTGTGAAGGTAAGAATTTCAAATATAGCCCTGAATTACATTCTGGAATACATTTTCATATGCAGAGGAAAAAGACAAACACATAACTATTACATATTCTTTAAAACAAAGGGAAGAAACAGCAACAGAAAACATATTAATGTGATTTTATGGCTCAGAATTTTAAAACAAGCATCATGGAATGTAAAATTATAGTCCTCATAGGAATCATAACTGGGCTATAAGGCAAATATATATTAAGGCATAAATATAAGAGTCTATACAGTAATAGAAAATCTACAACCAGATGTGTCAAGAGCCTAAATTATAATTGACATGGGAACCCTAGATTTGGAACTTCGTACTGCTTAGAATTTAAATTTTTCTGAGATGCTGACGTAATACGAAGGCATCCAGAGACCACAGGGTGGGTATGAGGAAGTCATATCAGCAACAAATAGTTCATGATATTTTATTTATATCGACTAGACACTTGAATTAAAGGAATAGTTAATTATAAACTTATTTAAATAAGGGCTCTTAGGTTTTACACAAAATCAATCACTATAAAACTATGTATGGAATTTTAGGCAGTCTGAGTACAGATGGTATATAAACTCATTAATTTTGACCCATTAGCTTGGAATTTATGATAGGGTAGATGAGGAAACTCATAGGCAGTTGGTAGGTAGTAGAAGAAGTCTTTGAGAACATCAAGGCTGGAGGTTTGCCAGCTATGCTGTGTGCGTGCGTGTGTGCGTGTGTGTGTGTGTGTGTGTGTGTGTGTGTTGGGGGAGTGGTGGGGAATGTTGACCAACATGGCCTTAACATTCCTCTGAGCTTCACTAGACAGATTTGTTCCTAAATATAGCCCCCTGATTCTCCTTTTTCTCAGAACATTCACTTTAGAAAATTTGTTTCTTTGCAATGTAAATCTTCTAGGACCCATGTTTTTTCTTAAGGACCTAGGAGCATCTCTTTGAAATGTAATTATCAAGAAAGATAGTGACTTTATCTCCCATTCTTAATGGGAGGGTGGGAGTTTAATTTGTATACTCAACAATTAGCAAATAGAGATGGTCTAATCAAGCTACTCCTTTCTGTCCTCCAGTGCTTTCCCACTACCTCATCCCAGGGCTTAAACCCTCTCCTGCCTCTTGCTTCTCTGGAGTTGAGTTCAAACCCTCGACCCCTATTGAAATAGTCTTGAATAAAGTTTCTTGCCTATTTATTAATAATTCTGTCAGGTAGAACAGTATGGGTGTTTGTGTTGGGATGTGTGTATGTTGGTGTGTGTTCATGTATGTGTCAGGATGTGTGTGTGTGTGTGTGTGTGTCTGTGTTCAGGGGCTCCCACCTGTGGGACATCAAGGTCAAGCTCATGTCTACTGAAAGCAGTTTTGTTTTGTAATCTGTTTTATGCATACATATTAAAGTTTTCTCCTAAAATTGTATTTAAGCAAAAATCACATGGTTTTAAATATTTAGAAACACTTTAAGAATCATTTTATTTTCAGATGAGAGATTCACAGGAATGCCCTAGATCCCACTGTGAGTAGCAGCTCTAGAGACCTGGGATGATGCTCCAGTGCCATTTAAATGTTGTTATATTTTTGTCATCATCCAAAAAGAGAATGTGAACTAGGCAATGCAAGAGAAGCAGGAAGAATGGTTAACTTACTTAAAAGGACAAACAATCTTCAACTGCCTTAGGAACATTCATTTGCATGCAACCAATTCATATGCAAATTAGGAATAATCTTTATTTAGGACCTTTGTTTGAGAACATTTATTAGCCATTAGTTCAGTTACTTTATTTACTTGAATGCTTATTTTCCTAAATTCTACGTAACCATGTACAGTATTATAAACCTAACATTTAAAAATGTACAACACAGAAATAAATGGAATCCAACGGCACCAGTACAAATAGTGGCTTTATCCAGTGTATTTACATGAAATGAGTAATTCTCAGTATTTTCAGTTAGAAGGTAACTTAGTGCAGATAATCACAAAAGAGTAAATTTGACAGAGATGCTTAGCTTTCCAGTCTCACTTTTTCATTTGTAAAATGGTCAATAATCCCTAAATTGTACTACTTTCATGAAAATGATGAAAACGTATTTGAAGTGCTGAGACAGTACTAAATCACTAAAAGAGGCTCAACATGGTGGTGTTATATGTAACATCAAAATAAGGGTCATCATCACCATCAGTATTATCATTATCATCTTCTTTAGCTTTCATTCTGTATTCCTAATATAATTTGCCTAAATGCTAACCACTCTTTTGACATTAATTCCATCTCTGTACTATGGAAGAGTCCAACAAAAAGCTGAAATCTTTGCTTCCTAACTCAATGTTGAGTTTAATTAAACTAAAAACTCCAATTAGTACATATGTTTCAGGTGTTCTTAACAGTCCTAATTTAAAGCAAATGCTAATGACCAATTAATTGGGTTCTGTCATTCTATCAATATAGATAAGGCCAATACTACTTGATCTTTTTTGGTGATGTCTTTTAAAAAACTCCAGTAAGCTATTTTATGGGAATAAATAACATATAATAATTTTTTTTTTCCAGTTTTTGGCCAAGGCTGGATTTGAACCCACCATCTCGGCATATGCGGCGGGCACCCTACTCCTTTGAGCCACAGGCACCACCCAATAACAAAAAATTTTAAGTATTAGTTATTGAAAGATATATCAAACAGAGTCAGTTGTGTTAGTTCGCAATTATAATCCCAATGACTCTGGAGGCTGAGGTGGAAGGACTGCTTGAGCCCAGAAGTTCATGTACCAGCCTAGGTAACACCCTAAGATCCCACCTGTCTACAAAAAAAAAAAAAGAAAGAAAGAAAGAAAAAAGAAAGAAAAACAATTAGCTTGAATGTGACCTGTAGTCCCCACCACTCAGGAGGCTGAGACAGAAGGTTCTCTTGAGCCCATGAGTTTGAGGCTACAGTGAGCTTTGATCATTCCACTACACTCTAGCCTTCATGACAGAGAAAGACCTCATCTCTAATCAAAAAAAAAAAAAAAAAATCAAAGAAAATTATGCTTCTACTGTTTTCAAACATAAAATATCATTCCATTCTCCAGTATTTCCTTGTACTTCTTCAGAAGTCAAGGCAAATTAATCAATGCAGAAAGAGAGAAAATGGCCAGTGTAGGGGAATATTTTTGCCAAACTTTGTTCTGGAAGTTCTTATTAAAATAAAATGACCTGAATCACCTTTAAATTTATTCTGGGTTTAAACATTTGTTTTCCTTTGGACTGGGAAGGGAATCACAAATTAAATCAGTGAGAAGTACTGTCATGCTGGTGGATGCACGCTAAATACCACAGATTTATCTACTTAGATAAAAGCAGTCAGAAGCAGTAGATCTATGTGAAATGTTTTGATGCTTCTACAGAAATTCAAAAGGTTGTGGGCAAATGCAATTTTACTTCAGTCAAATATGGTGCAATTGTCTAGAGCTGCTGATGGTTAAATGTCATCTTTATCAAATCAGTTCCATGGATTTCATAAATCTGAAAAAATAGGGTTATCAGACAAAATACAGGCAGCCAAATTAACAGTGAATTTTAAACAATGTATAATTGTTAGTATAAGTATATCCCAAGTATTGTATAAGTGTAAGCATAAAATATAATTTATATTAAAAAATAGCAGCTGCTAAACATTTTTTATCCTTAATGTGTTATTTGAACTAATGGTCAAAACTGATTAATTAAATTAAGTATTCACATTTTTAATTAATTCATTCTAAAATAGTCATTTAAAGGCTGCAATTACAGAAAAAATAAAGACATGGTTAAAAAAAGAAAACATAGACTGCCAATAATTTGTTATACATACTCAATGGACAACAATTAGTTTAAAATTTTTTTGTACTTTTTAATTTTTTTGATTTATTGAGTGTACAAAGAATTAGGCTACATTGATTTCGTTTGTTAAATAAAGTCCCCCCCTCCTTTTCTCTTTTTGTATTTTTAACTCACGTATAAATGGAATCTTCTAGGCCAGGCGCAGTGGCTCATGCCTGTAATCCTAGCACTCTGGGAGACGGAGGTGGGAAGATCGCTAGTCTCATGAGTTTGAGACTAGCCTGAGCAAAAAATGAGACCTCATCTCTACTAAAAATAGAAAACCTGAGGCAAGAGGATCACGCTTGAGCCCAGGAATGTAGGTTGCTGTGAGCTATTACCCCATAGTACTCTACCCAGGGTGACAGCTTGAGACTGTCTCAAAAAAAAAAAAAAAAAAGTAGAACCTCCAGTATTACCTGAGTTTTTGGTTGTTTAGAGTAATATAAAATTAGCTTAGCTTAAAACTTCCCTTTCAATTCAGTTTAGTCAATTCAAAAGTGAAAATGCTTTCCATTCATTCAAATAACTTTGTGCTTATTATTACTTTAAATATACAGATGTTTATGTTAACCTTTGAAAGACCCAAACTAAGGAGCTGTAAATTTCAAAAGTGTTTAAGCTTTAAATTTTGATCAGATTTTTTTTTTGTTTGTTTGTTTGTTTGTGTGAGATAGAGTCTCAATCTACAGACCTTTGTAGAGTATCATGGCATCATAGATCACAGCAAACTTAAACTCCTAAGTTGGAGAGATCCTCTTACCTCAGCCTTCTAAGTTGCTGGCGCTACAGGCACCTGCCACAACCCACCCAGCTAGTTCTACTTTTAGTAGAAATGGGGGTCTTGTTCTTGCTCAGGCTGGTCTCCAACTCTTGAGCTCAAGCAATCCACTGCCTCAGGCTCCCAGAGTGCTAGGATTACAGGTGTGAGCCACATTCAGATTCTTTTAAAGTAATTTTAAAAGTAAGAATATGAGATATTCTGGCAAAATAAAAAGTTGGCTCTGAGACCTCTCTGATTTACAACTATCTATAATAATTTGGTATAATTTGTATTTTTATGAAATAATTTATATTTTTATGAAACATAAATTATTTTGATTAGTAAAATAAAATCTTTGTTAACTTTTTATAAAAACCTTGAATTGTTTTTTAGCTAAATAGAGCTTCTATGCTATCAACAAACAAAATAGTCTATGTATCAACCAAATAGTTAATATTTAAACTAAGTTTATGAATTAGAATAAATGAATAATAAATAATAAAAGGATATGAGACATTTTTCATTATTCTAGATCTTTAACATTTAAGAAATTTATATCTCTCCCTGACAACTCCCCTTTAGTGTAGGTGTGATGGTGGCAAACTCTATAAGATACAAATTTATTTCATTTTATTTTTGAGGTATATTTTAACTGGATGTAAAATTCATGGTCAGGGTTCATTTTCTTTGAACACACTGAAGCTCCACTCTCACTGGTTGGTGTTCATTTTTTCTTTTGAGAAGCCAGTTGCTAATTTAAATCTTCTTTAAAAGTTATATGCTTTTTTATGTTGACTGGCTGTAAGATATTTGATATTCTATAGTTTTATTGTGATACCTTGGACACAAATTATTTATTTTTATACACCTAGGACTTTACTAGGTAGATGGTTTTCATCTGTTCTGGAAAATTCTGATTCCTAACCTATTTTAATAGTCCATATTCCTCCATTCTTTCTCTTCTCTCATTTTAAGACTCTAATTCATGGACTATAAGATAACTTGAATCTTCTTTCTTTATGTCCTATACTTCTAAATGCTCTGTGTTTTTATCTTTCCACTCATAATTTGAGCTGGATTTTTTTTTCTTTTATTCTGTCATATATCCTGGTTGATTAATTCCACGTTCAGTTGTTAAGCCCAGCTATTTAATTCTATATTTCATATGCTGTACTTTTCAGTTTTTGAATTTCTATTTTGCTTTATTTCAAATTTGATAGGCCACTTTTAATATTTCAGTGCTTGCTATGAGTTTTAAACTTAAGTCCTTGGATGTGGTAAATATAGTTATCTTATAGTCCATGTTTGATAATTACAGAGTTGTTGCAGGTCTTCTTGTATTGTCTGTAATTTCTGCTTGTTCTTAATCATGTCTATGCACATTCTGTTTATCTTTTTATGTTGGATTTCTATTTGTGTTTGAGAATTTATTTATGGAAATAATTTGAGAACAAAGATGATGCTATCATCCTCTTGAAAGGAAGTTCTACTGTTTTGCAAGGCACCTAGGTAAAAATCATTTCTAAATTATCTTGGTCCAATTGCAAGGACTGAAATTTTTCTGACTACCCAGAAGTTTTTAATTAGGCCTGAAGTTTGTCAAATGAACTGCCTAGTTCATTTTCTTTTCATTCTTGCTACTACAGTCCATCTAAAACCAGGAGCTAATTTAACATGTAATCTCATTAAACACCCTCCTAATGTCCTTTACCCTGGAGAGGTCAGCCTATCAGCTGACAGTATCGCTTTGTGAATGCCACCAGAACATAAACAATCTCTGAAAAAGGCTATATCTCTGGACTGTTAACCATTTTCTGGATCTTAATATTGCCATTATTACTATATTTTAATTTTGTATTATTATACATCTTATTTAGTATTGCTTATGATATTTATTTTCATATTTGTATCAGTATATTCCAGCTTTTCAAAGTTTATATCAGCTAGTAGTTTTGTTCAAGTAATTTAATTTGCCTTTATCACAGGTGAAACACCTGATTTTTAAAAGTTGGCTTTAAAAATATAGCTATCTACAGAAGACAAAATCTATTTCATCATATTTGAGGATGTTTCATTACAACCTAAATGTGCCTGGCTTTCTATTGTAATAGTTTTTTGATCATTATTATATAGGAGAAAATAAAAATACTGGTAGGATATCTAAAAAACAAAAGTATTTACTCCAACTAACATGATGGAACCACATTGCTACAATGATAGTAACCACAGAAGAGCAGGAATTAAGTTACTTTGTGGATTTATTGAATTACTTTTTAAAACAGGTACAGTGTTCTCATTCTACCTATGTGTTATGAATATATAAAATATTTCAAATATTTTGAAATATCTCAAAATAGTCAAGGCCAAAAATCATAAGCTGTGTTTTACTATAATCTTGGGTACAATGCAACTTACATTATAATATATCAATAATAGAAGAAATTGAACTTTAATTGACTCGGAACCCCACCCTCTGAATCTCACCCATTAGGCAATAAAAATGGTGAGAATATATATTTTAGTGAGAAGAGTAGTGACTGAAAATTAGAACGTGTAGTTTTGTCCTCACTTGGGTATTGGTTTAATCAACATACCATCGCCATTACTCCATTCATAGACTCATTCATAAAATAAGCAATTTGAGCAACATACTCTCTAAAATTCATTTCAACTATTAATAGAAGATTTGATGATGTTATATTTCAAAGTTTCATTTTATTTTAGGTTATTGATAATTCCTTGAGTGAACATTACAGAATTACACACAGACACATGAATAAGTGGAAAACAGTGAATTTTTTTTTTGCACAAAAGATGTCTCTCAGAAAGTAAATGTAAGCAGAAGCAACATAACTCCATAAGAATAAAAAATATATACTTCTCAGGGGGGAGAGACAAGATGGCGGACTGAAGCCAGCTTTCAACAGAGGCTCCCATCCAGAAGGAGAGTTAAGGGACAGGAATTTAGTAAGTATCCTGGTGGACTTGAGCCACACCAAGAGAGAAGGTTGAAGAACGCACATCAACACCGCTGAGGCAAGCTGTGATCACAAGGACGCAAACAAAAGGTACAAAATCCACCACCAAGTGGACGGGAGTCCCCCTCCACCATGAGGGCTCAAGAGCCCCACAATTAAACAAACGGGCAGAAATTAAAGGCCCTCCCACTACACTCCACGGGAAAGACCTTCTAAAAACTGGACCTACCTCCCCTATTGGGGTGCCGTGGTGTTCTCCTGCGGGGCATAAAACTGAATAAAACTCTAGCTTCCCCGCTGAGCGCCCAGCACTCCCCACCACTCTCACTCAGGGTCTGGAGGCCTGTCCCCCAGGAGTTCAGATCCTTGGGTGATTTCTCAAAGGGAGTGCACAGTGCCCGAGCTGCGTCGGGTCAGCGCCGACTCTGAGACAGGTGAGCGAGGAGAGGGCACTCTGCTGAGGGGAAGTCAAGCCTTGGCGGCACTTCCCTGTGGTGGGGTGGAACAGCCCTCCCCGGGCAACAATACCGCCAGGCACAAAACTGAACAAAACTCTAGCTTCCCCGCTGAGCACCCAGCACTCCCCCCGACTCTCACTCGGGGTCTGGAGGCCTATCCCCCAGGAGTTCGGATCCTTGGGTGATTTCTCGAGGGGAGTGCACAGTGCCCGAGATGCGTCAAGTCAGTGCTGACTCTGAGACACGTGAGCGAGGGGAGGGCACTCTGCTGAGGGGGAATCAAGCCTTGGCGGCACTTCCCTGCGAGGCGGTGCAACAGCCCTCCCCGGGCAACAATACGGCCGGCATAAAACTGAATGAAACTCTAGCTTCCCCCCCACTCCCACTCGGGGTCTGGGGGCCTGTCCCCCAAGAGTTCGGATTCTTGGGAGATCTCTCGAGGGGTGTGGACCCAGAATAAGCTACGGCCGCTCAGTGCTGACTCTGGGGCGCGAGACAGAGGAGAAAAGGGTCTGCTGAGTGCCCACACCAGAGCGGCAGTTCCCTGGAGGCAGATCAACAGCCGTCTTTTCTTTAACGGCAGAACGGCTCACCTCTGGATATTCTGAGGCCACACCCCCTGTCCCCTGGGCAACCAGAGGAGGCCACCAGTGAGCAGGGGATTTCCTGACACTGCTCACAAACCCGGAAGCTTCCAGGGTGGGGCCGACCCAGAGAGGTGATCGGACGCAAACCTCCAGCAGCAAAGAAGACACAAACCTCCAGCAGCAAAGACGTTTGAACTCAGAACAGCCCGTCTTCTGTAGGCGATTTTGGCAGGAACAGAGATAGAACCCCGCAAAATTGTCTGTTCTGTTCTGTTAGCAGCATCAATCAGGGATGGGGCTAAGCCTGAGTGAACACCTCCTTCCCATCACCTGCATCAAGCACTCAAAGATGTCAGGCCCCATCTCCTCCTGCTAGATAGTGGTAGACTGCGGGGGCCTGGCAGACTTCCTTGCGATTCAGGCAGGTGCAAACCCCTGGAGTGTCGTTCACTACGGGCAACTGGGTTAGCCATCTGCAGAGATACCAGTGACTGGGTCCAATGGAGGGGCAAAGTGGGGAAGGAGACGTCAACCTTCCCAGACTGCTCTGTTTGCTGGGTGGCTCCTCCTGACTCCACGCTGCACTGGGGTGAGCCGTGTCAGAGGAGTCACCAGGCCCCTGTGATCCAGTTCCCAGAGACCTCTTGAACTCTCCCACCCAAGACAGGTGCCGATTGAGACAGTTGATTTGGACCTTTTGAACTGGGCTAATAGACTGAGGACTTTTTAGGCGGTGCCCTGGGGGTGCGGTTGTAGGAAGGTTTGATTCTCCTCTTCCAACTGGTGCCAGAGGTGGGCAGGCGGGGTGACTTAATTGCTGATTTTTCCACACAGCCGAGACTTCAAGCCAGAGTAGACGTTGCAATAGGATCGAACAGAAACCAGCTAAAAACAAGACAGAACCACTTAGCCCCATCACACAAGACAGGGCCCCAGTTCCTCAGGCCACAACACCGTACGGGCCCTTGATAAAACCCCAGGGGAAAAATCAAAGGGAGTAAAATAACCATGGGGCGGAATAAGCGGAAAAACTCTGGAAACATGAATAACCAGAATAGATCAACCCTCCCAAGAAAAGATATGGCAGATGTGATTGAAGATCCCATTCATAAACAACGGTCTGAGATGTCAGAAATTCAATTCAGAATTTGGATTGCAGACAAGATTAATAAAATGGAATTAGGAATTCGAGGAGAAATTCAAAAGTTGTCTCAAGAATTTAACGAATTTAAAGACAAAACCACCAAAGACTTAGACACACTGAAGCAAGAATTTACAGCCCTCAAAGATATGAAAAATACAGTAGAATCCCTCAGCAACAGAATGGAGCAAGCAGAAGAAAGGATTTCTGACATTGAAGATAAAGTCTTCGAACACTCCCAATCTCTCAAAGAGGAAGAGAAATGGAGAGCAAAAACGGATCACTCACTCAGAGAGCTCTCAGATAATTTGAAAAAAAGCAATATACGAATTATTGGGATTTCTGAGAATGATGAAGTGGCCTCGAAGGGCACAGAGGCCCTTCTGCATGAAATTATGAAAGAAAATTTTCCAGACATGCCTAGAGAATCTGAAATTCAGATAGCAGACAGCTTCAGAACCCCAGCACGATTCAACCCCAATAAGTCATCCCCCAGACATATCATAATTAGCTTCACTAAAGTTAACATGAAAGAGAAGATTCTCAAAGCAGGCCGGTGAAAGAAAACTATTATGTACAAAGTAAAGAATATTAGAATAACTGCAGATCTCTCTGCTGAAACTTTTCAAGCCAGAAGAGGGTGGTCATCAACTTTTAATCTCCTAAAGCAAAATAACTTTCTACCCAGGATCTTGTATCCAGCTAAACTGAGTTTCATCTATGATGGAGAAATTAAATACTTCAATGACATTCATATGTTGAAAAAATTTCCATAAGTAAACCAGCTCTTCAGGATATTCTCTGACCTATCCTCCACAATGACCAACCCAATCCTATACCACAAAAGTAAACTCACTCAGAAACTCCTGATCAAACACTAACGAAATAACAACAGACTCCTCAGAAATCCAAAAAATCCTTAATGAATATTACAAGAAACTTTATTCTCAGAAATATGAAAATCTGAAGGAAATTTACCAATACTTAGAAGCATGCCACCTTCCAAGACTTAACCAGAATCAAGTGGAAATGTTGAACAGACCCATATCAAGTTCAGAAATAGCATCAACTATACAAAACCTCCCTAAAAAGAAAAGCCCGGGACCAGATGATTTCACATCAGAATTCTACCAAAACCTTTAAAGAGGAATTAGTACCTATATTACTCAACCTGTTCCAAAATGTAGAAAAAGAAGGAAGACTACCCAACACGTTCTATGAAGCAAACATCACCCTGATCCCCAAACCAGGAAAAGACCCAATAAGAAAAGAAAATTATAGACCAATATCACTAATGAATATAGATGCAAAAATATTCAACAAGATCCTAACAAACAGAATCCAGCAACACATCAAACAAATTATACATCATGACCAAGTTGGCTTTATCCCAGGGTCTCAAGGCTGGTTCAATATACGTAAATCTATAAATGTAATTCAGCACATAAACAAATTAAAAAACAAAGACCAGCATCCCTTCATGATCAGAACACTCAAGAAAATTGGTCTAGAAGGGACTTTTCTTAAACTGATAGAGGCCATCTACAGCAAACCCACAGCCAATATCATATTGAATGGAGTTAAATTGGAATCATTTCCACTCAGATCAGGAACCAGACAAGGCTGCCCATTGTCTCCATTGCTTTTCAACATTGTAATGGAAGTTTTAGCCACCACAATTAGGGAAGAAAAGGCGATCAAGGGTATCCATATAGGGTCAGAAGAGATCTCGCTCTTTGCAGATGATATAATTGTGTATCTGGAAAACACTAGGGACTCTACTACAAAACTCCTAGAAGTGATCGAGGAATACAGCAGCGTCTCAGGTTACAAAATCAACATCCATAAATCAGTAGCCTTTATATACACCAATAACAGTCCAGTTGAAAAAGAGGTTAAGGACTCTATCCCATTCACAGTAGTGCCAAAGAAGATGAAATATTTGGGAATTTACCTAACAAAAGACGTGAAAGATCTCTATAAAGAGAACTATGAAACTCTAAGAAAAGAAATAGCTGAAAATGTTAACAAATGGAAAAACATACCATGCTCATGGCTGGGAAGAATCAACATTATCAAAATGTCCATACTACCTAAAGCAATATATAATTTCAACGCACTCCCTATTAAAGCTCCACTGTCATATTTTAAAGATCTTGAAAAAACAATACTTAGTTTTATATGGAATCAGAAAAAACCTCGAATAGCCAAGACATTACTCAGAACTAAAAACAAAACAGGAGGAATCAAACTACCAGACCTCAGATTTTACTACAAATCGATAGTGATCAAAACAACATGGTATTGGCACAAAAACAGAGAAGTAGATATCTGGAACAGAATAGAGAACCAAGAGATGAATCCAGCTACTTACCGCAATTTGATTTTTGACAAGCCAATTAAAAACATTCAGTGGGGAAAAGATTCCCTATTTAACAAATGGTGCTGGGTGAACTGGCTGGCAACCCGCAGAAGACTGAAATTGGACCCACACCTTTCACCATTAACTAAGATAGACTCTCATTGGATTAAAGATTTAAACTTAAGACATGAAACTATAAAGAAATACTAGAGGAGAATGCAGGGAAAACCCTTGAAGAAATTGGTCTGGGTGAGTATTTCATGAGGAGAACACCCCGGGCAATTGAAGCAGCTTCAAAAATACACTACTGGGACTTGATCAAACTAAAAAGCTTCTGCACAGCTAAGAACACAGTAAGCAGAGCAAGCAGACAGCCCTCAGAATGGGAGAAGATATTTGCAGGGTATATCTCTGACAAAGGTTTAATAACCAGAATCCACAGAGAACTCAAACGCATCAGCAAGAAAAAAACAAGGGATCCCATCGCAGGCTGGGCAAGGGATTTGAAGAGAAACTTCTCTGAAGAAGACAGGCACATGGCCTTCAGACATATGAAAAAATGCTCATCATCTTTAATCATCAGAGAAATGCAAATCAAAACTACTTTGAGATATCATCTAACTCCAGTGAGACTAGCCTATATCACAAAATCTCAAGACCAGAGATGGCGTGGATGCGGAGAAAAGGGAACACTTCTGCACTGCTGGTGGGAATGCAAATTAATACAATCCTTTTGGAAAGATATATGGAGAACACTCAGAGATCTAAGAATAGATCTGCCATTCAATCCTGTAATTCCTCTGCTGGGCATATACCCAGAAGACCAAAAATCACAACATAACAAAGATATTTGTACCAGAATGTTTATTGCAGCCCAATTCATAATTGCTAAGTCATGGAAAAAGCTCAAGTGCCCGTCGATCCACGAATGGATTAATAAATTGTGGTATATGTACACCATGGAATACTATGCAGCCTTAAAGAAAGATGGAGACTTTACCTCTTTCATGTTTACATGGATGGAGCTGGAACATCTTCTTCTTAGTAAAGTATCTCAAGAATGGAAGAAAAAGTACCCAGTGTACTCAGCCCTACTATGAAACTAATTTGGGGCTCTCACATGAAAGGTATAACCCAGTTACAACCTAACAATAGGGGGAAGTGGGAAAGGGAGGGGAGGGGGGTGTGGGTAAAGAGAGGGGGATCGGTGGGATCACACCTGTGGTGCATCTTACAGGGGTATTTGTGAAACTTGGTAAATGTAGAATGTAAAGTTTTTTGCACAGTAACTGAGACAACGCCGGAAAGGCTTTGTTAACCACTGTGATAAAAATGTGTCAAATGGTCTATGAAGCGAGTGTATGATGCCCCATGATCATATCAATGTATACAGTTATGATTCAATAAAAAAATAAAAAAAATAAAAAAATATATATATACTTCTAAATTAGGGCAAATTCAATCCACTGTCTTAAACTAAGGAAAACTATTTTTAGCGCATGCTTACAAAAAATTCATTACAGTTCAAATTTAATTTTGTTTCTCTAAGTAGATGTAACAGAATCAGTGAATATTTCCCTAATATCTTTTATGTTCATGTCAGGGAGATAACAGTTTCATACTCAAAGATTGCTAATAGATTTGACCATAAAATAAGCCTTTTGTTCAAAGAAGGACAAAAAACAAAGGATAAGAAGATGACAATTTACGTTTCAGATACAGACTGCATACAGATATCTTGGGGTGGTTATAGAATCATGAAATTGGCCAAGAAGTGAATAAGCTGCAATAATTAAACAAGAGCATAGGCATATCTTTATAGAGGTGCTTGAAAAGGGAAGACCAATTTATTCTACTTCAGAGAAAGACATCAGATGTTTGTATATGAGTTGCTTTCAAATAGAAATACTGTATCTGGAGGATGATTCAATAGCACAACTAAAGTAAGTAACTTCTAGGAGTTTTGTGAGTTTTGAAAATGTCACTGAATGTCACTGGTCATACCTTTCTATCTGTTGTTATTGCCTCTGATTTTAAGATTGAATCTGAGCATTGGAAAATATTTATCCCCATGGTTACATTTTTTATCTCATTTCATATTTCATTTTCATCATTTGTAGAAGGCTGATTATAACACCTAGTTGAGGAATTATTATGCACTCTAAAAGCTGTGAAATAAATTCAACTCCATTTAAATTGGGTAGGAACCTGTTAATGTGAACTGTTACTACATTCTCTTTGGCATGCATTTAAACAAATGGAAGCCCTCATCACCAGAGTAACCTGACAAATATTTAAAAATATATCAATAAGAAAGCCACAAATGGCATTGAGCAACAGTATGTTTCATTCTGTATTTTGAAAACAAACCAAAACTATCTGTAGTAATATCCATTTATACGTTATCAAAGGAATCTATATGCACTGTCCTTGCCTTCTCTTAGAATACTGATTTTCTTTCTCCTTCTCTGGTTGCTTTTCCTTTTTCATATTTCCATTCTCTAGATGTTGTCCCTCCCTCAGTATTTTCTCCTTTACGATCTACCACATAATTATCTTAAAGTCATCATCTAATTGAGGCTTCAATTGTTGTCATCCAAAAGATAAATCCCCAAATGGCATATCCCAACCTGCCTTCTGATCCAGACTTAGTTATGTGACACAGGACATTTCTCTACTTGAAAAACTTCCTCCATTTGTTAATATCCTCTGCCATTTCCTTTCTGAGGATTTCATAATTTTCTTTATAGAGGTACTTAACCTCCTTCATTAGGTATATTCCTAGGTATTTCATTTTCTTTGAAACTATAGTGAAGGGAGTTGTGTCCTTAATTAGCTTCTCATCTTGACTGTTATTGGTGAATACAAAGGCTACTGACTTGTGGACACTAATTTTATATCCTGAAACATTACTGTATTTTTTGATGATGTCTAGGAGTCTTGTGGTTGAGTCTTTGGGGTTCTCTAAGTATAAGATCATGTTGTCAGCAAAGAGGGAGTGTTTGACCTCCTCTACTCCCATTTTTTTTTTTTTTTTTTTGCTCATGGATGGGAAGAATCAACATTGTTAAAATGTCTATACTTCCCAAAGCAATCTACATATTCAATGCCATTCCTATCAAAATACCAACATCATACTTTTAAGATTTGGAAAAAATGATTCTGCATTTTGCATTGAACCAGAAAAAAACCCGTATAGCTAAGGCAGTTCTTAGTAACAAAAATAAAGCTGGGGGCATCAGCATACCAGATTTTAGTCTGTACTACAGAGCCATAGTGGTCAAGACAGCATGGTACTGGCACAAAAATAGAGACATAGACACTTGGAATCGAATAGAAAACCAAGAAATGAAACTAACATCTTACAACCACCTAATCTTCGATAAATCAAACAAGAACATACCTTGGGGGAAAGACTCCCTATTCAATAAATGGTATTGGGAGAACTGGATGTCTACATGTAAAAGGCTGAAACTGGACCCACACCTTTCCCCACTCACAAAAATTGATTCAAGATGGATAAAGGACTTAAATTTAAGGTATGAAACAATAAAAATCCCCAAAGAAAGCATAGGAAAAACACTGGAAGATATTGGCCTGGGGAAAGGTTTCATGAAGAAGACTGCCATGGCAATTGCAACAACAACAAAAATAAACAAATGGGATTTCATTAAACTGAAAAGCTTCTGTACAGCTAAGGAGACAAAAACCAAAGCAAAGAGACATCCTACACAATGGGAAAGGATATTTGCATATTTTGAATCAGACAAAAGCTTGACTTGATAACTAGGATCTATAGAGAACTCAAATTAATCCACATGAAAAAAGCCAACAATCCCATATATCAATGGGCAAGAGACATGAATAGAACCTTCTCTAAAGAAGACAGACGAACGACTAACAAACATATGAAAAAATGTTCATCATCCCTGTATATTAGAGAAATGCAAATCAAAACCACCCTGAGATATCATCTAACCCTAGTGAGAATGGCCCACATCACAAAATCTCAAAACTGCAGATGCTGGCGTGGATGTAGAGAGAAGAGAACACTTTTACACTGCTGGTGGGACTGCAAACTAGTACAACCTTTCTGGAAGGAAGTATGGAGAAACCTCAAAGCACTCAAGCTAGACCTCCCATTTGATCCTGCAATCCCATTACTGGGCATCTACCCAGAAGGAAAAAAATCCTTTTATCATAAGGACACTTGTACTAGACTGTTTATTGCAGCTCAATTTACAATCACCAAAATGTGGAAACAGCCTAAATGCCCACCAACCCAGGAATGGATTAACAAGCTGTGGTATATGTATACCATGGAATACTATTCAGCCATTAAAAAAAATGGAGACTTTGTAGAGACAGAGTCTCACTGTACTGCCCTCCGGTAGAGTGCCGTGGCGTCACACGGCTCACAGCAACCTCTAACTCTTGGGCTTATGCGATTCTCTTGCCTCAGCCTCCCGAGCAGCTGGGACTACAGGCGCCCGCCAGAACGCCCGGCTATTTTTTTGTTGCAGTTTGGCCAGGGCTGGGCCTGAACCCACCACCCTCGGCATAGTCTCCTGCTACTCACTCATCCCTCAGAAGTCATGTTCTCCCGCTTTGCATTCTTTGCCTCCATATTTTCTTGCTCACAAATGAGTGAGATCATTTGATATTTGTCTTTTTGTGCCTGGTTTATTTCACTTAAGATAATGACTTCGAGTTCCATTCGTTTCTGCGAAAGACATGGGTTCCTTCTTTATTATGGCTGTGTAACAGTCCATTGTGTATATGTGCCACATTTTCTTTATTCATTCTTATATTGATAGTCTCTTAGGTTGATTCCATCTTTGTATTATAAATAGTGCTTCAATAAACATGCAAGTGCAGATATTTCTTTGATATATTTATTTCTTTTCTTTGGGTAGATACCTAGTAGTGGGATTGCTGAATTGAATGACAATTCTATTTTTAGGTTTTTGAGGAATCTTGATACTTTTTTCTATAATGGGTGTACTAGTTTACATTCCCATCAGCATTGAATAATAATTTCCCTTTCTCTGCATTTCCAACAGTATGTTTTTTGTTTTTTTAATAATAGCTATTCTGACTGGGGTAAGATGATATCTCATTGTGATTTTTGACTTGCATTTCTGTGATGATCAGTAATGTTGAACATTTTTTAATACACTTGGCCATTTGTATGTGTACTTTTGAGAAAATGTCTATGCATGCTTTTTGCTTAATTTTTACTGGGATTCTTAAGTTTTTCTTTTGGTTTTTTTCCTCAGGAGTTCCTTGTATATTATGGATACTAATCCTTGTCAGGTGAATAGTTTGCAAATATTGTTTCCCATTCAACAGGTTGCCCTTCACTCTGTTGATTATTTCCTTACTCTGCAGAAGCCTTATGGTTTAATTAAGTCTAATTTATCTACATTTGTTTTTGTCATCTGTGTTTTTGAGGTCTTAGTTATAAACTTGTGGCCCTTAGACCAATACCCAGGAGAATTTTCACCAGGTTTTTCCCTAGAATTGCATAGTTCTTGTTCTTACATTAAAGTCTTCAGTCTATTTTGAGTTGATTTTGCATATGGTGTGAGATACGGTCCAGTTTCATTCTTCTGTATGTGGCTATCCAATTTTCCTACTACAATGTATTGATGTAAGTTCTTATCATTCAGTTGGCTGTAAATATATACCTTTATTGCTGAATTTTTCTGTTGTGTTCCATTGGGCTCTGTGTTTATTTTTAGACCAGTGCTATGCTGTTTTGGTTGTGATGGTGAAAGTATGATTAGGTAATGTGAAGTCAGGCAATGTTACTGAAAACTTTATAATATGGTAATGTAAATTCAAGTCTGGTATTATGATACTCTCAGATTTCCTTAGGATTCTTTTTTTTTTTTTTTATAGTTGGGCTCTTCTTTGATACCTATGAATTTTTAGTTTTTTTTTTCTAATTCTGTAAAGAAGAACTTTGGTATTTTAATAGGAATTATGTTAAATCTGTAGATTGTCTTAGGAAATAGTCATTTTAATAATACTGAGTCTTTCAATTCATGAGAATGGCATGTTTTTCCATGTGTTCATATCATATTTGATAATTTCTGTAGTGGCACCAATTAAGTCCATTTTCCCCTTCCTTTGTGTGGTTGCTTTACCAGTAAGTTTTATACTTTCATGTATATGTCTCTTTAAGCCTTTCTTGTAGGGGCTTTCTTGTAGTGTCTCTTTAAGCCTTTCTTGTAGGGGCTTTCTTGTAGGGGTAAATGTCTCTTTAAGCCTTTCTTGTAGGGTCTGTCTAATGGTAATGACTTCCTTGGCATTTGCCTAAGAAAGACTTTTTTTCTCCTTTATTTGTGAAGGTTAACTTTGCTGAATAGAAATATGAATCCTTTTATTCTCTCACATTATCTACTTGAAGTGTGGATATCTACTTGCTATTCTGGTTCCTCTCTGTGGAGGAGGCACATATTAGTTGCATCTAGTCAGCCATCTTGATTCTATGTCATCTGACCTCATACTTTTTATTCAAATTTTTTCTACTTCTCTTGAAAACTAGCTTTGCACCAATTAAACTGCCTCATTAACTTCAAGCTACACCTACCTCCTTCAAGCCCTGTCAGTATTCATGATTTTCCCTGAGGCTGGAACCATTTCCTCCAGGTCAATACGTCTATAAACATTCTTCAAAGTTTAGAAAGAGCTCCACTTATGTCATGAAATTATATATATCTTCTCTAGGCCATTTTTACTTCTCTAACATCTCTTAAGTGCTTACAGGCAAAGGTTGAATAGATACCATGATGAATAGTTAAAAGTGGAAAATCTAAACATTTTGGTCTATATGGTACCAAACAGTCATTTTGACTGATTGCTTCCCTTAAGTTGATTAGTAATAGAGTTCTACTAAATTGGCTCAAACAACTGGTAAATGGGATATCCCATGGTCATGGTAATATCTTGCCTGTAGTTTATTCAATTCTGACAATGTTACCAAGGGTCATTAAACCAAACATATTTCCCAGTGCAATCTGTAATGGCACAACTCCTTATATGCCTTATCGGTGCCATATTTTTGCTGCATGTGCACAGATGAAAATAGCAATGTCAGACACAACAACTGTCAAATTTGATGCCTCAGGCACTATTTTTGTTAAAAACAGCTGCAGATGCTAAATTAAGTTTTCCTATATACTTTTTATTCCCACCTTTTTTTAAGAAAGATGTCCATTGATAGGCTTTATATTTTTGTTTTTCATCTGTATTTGGATGCTAAGAAGACAAATAATGCACTAACTCCATGGTGTAAGGAATAAGGACAGAAAAACACCTGTCAAATGCACAACTTTTAGCTACATTAGAAGAGACAGCACATTGCTTTTACTGACAATGTCCTTTGAAAACCCGGGAGAGGCCTAGATCTCTTCAGGAGATCATTGTTGTGTTCCATTTAAAAGTTGTTTCTGAAAGTAACTAAAAGATCCTTTGAATTCTCTGAAGTTCTCACAATTTGAAAGCATCACACCCCTCTTCCATTCCGTCCCAGTCCATGTACTCCAGGGGTCTGCAAACTTTTTCTGTAAAGAGCTAAAAAATAAATCTAAAGAGTGTCAAAAAATGTATACACATTTTAATAATGGAAAAAGCCTGCATTAAAATGGTAATATTTGATATATAACAATAACATTTTTTACTTGTGTATTACATCTTGTATCTCTTGTAATTGCACAAGTCAAACATGATTAAGTATTTCAATTTTAATATAGGCTTTTCCTTTCTTCAAATGTGTATACATATTTTTGGCTCCTCTGTATTTTGGGTTTAGTGGGCCATAGGTCTTTGTCATAGCAAAAATAGGCATAGACAATATATAAATGAATGGGCATGGCTCTGTTCCAATAAAAATTTATTTATGATATTGAATTTTGAATTTCACATAATTTTAACCTCACAAAGTATTATTCTTCTTTTCATTTTTTCTAATTATTTAAAATTTAATGATATTTTAAACTCACAGATTATTTTTTAAAAGGCAGTGGGCAGTTTTAATATACAGAACATAGTTTGTTGACCTCTGGTCTATACAATTTTATTTTTATTTTTTTTTTTTGTTTATGTTGTATTAAGACAAGAAATAGATGTCCCTGTCAAACAGACTATCGTTTCCAAATAATGAGGTATCCAAGCCTAAAATTTGTCAATTGTCTTTATCAGCTAACAGAGATCTAAAAGAAAACCTCCAATGTATAGAGTTTTCAGAAGCCAGAATAAAACAAAAGTGACCTGCTATCCCTTTTGAGGCACACTTCAATCATGTTCTGGCTTGTCCAGACATCTTAGATAGAAAGATAAAGTAGTCATCAGAAAATATGGTACTTATAATTTCTTTACTTTCAAGGTACTTTTTGTACTACTGACAACACAAGTGTGAAATTCAGTATATTATTAAAATTTTAATGTGGCTGAATGTTAAGCCTCGGTGGTATCAGCCAGAGTTATGTCTGATCTAATCTGGAACCACATTGAATTCCATTCTTATGACTGCTCAATCAAGAGAATAGGGTTGTATTTTAACTACGAGTTTCTTATAAACATATACCATATGATGTTGTGTTACAAAACAGTTTAAAAACTCTTCCACTGACTCACTAACCAGGACTTGGCCCACTCATCGAGTTTCTGAAGGAGATGATGGTAGGATGTGTTGCGCTACAAAACTAGTGAGTTAATATAATGTTCTTCAGATAGTTGGCCACCCCTCAAAGGTCTTTATGTTTTTCTTATATTGTTCTTATTTATTTTATTTTTTGTGGAAGGACTCTTCTTTTTTGTTTTAATTTCATTACTTTGTTTCTTACTATGTCAGTAAAGAGTTGTACAATCATGTTGTCTCTTTATAAGTTGGTTTGGAGTGGATAATATCATAGCCTGCATCCCAGAAATATATAATTACATATTCAGGTTAATCTGGGCAGGTTACCACAAGAGAGGTTGGACAGTGTTTACTAGCTCCCTGGGGCAATCTATTCAGACTAATCTCTGGCTTCTGAGTGGCTTGCTAAACACTGCAATGTAGCAGAACATTATTATTTGCAAAATGGAGTTGATATTCCATAGTTTTGAGTTTCCCAAAGAATATGGGAAAGTATAAAAGAAATATACCCAAAATAGGTGTATTTACTTTTATTCAAAGTCCAGTTAAATTTATTATTTTTACATTTAAATAGTACAAATGGATCTTAGGGTAGAATTTCTCATGGACTTCAAAAATTAAATGGAAACCAAGAAATGTGTTTGTCATATAAACAAGAATGTGCCAATTCTTCTACCTCCTCTTTTATTCAAGGTGAATAAATAACATCACTCTACAATTCCATTAATGATATTTGGTAGAAAAGTTTAGGAAATGTTGCTACATTTTTCTGATACCTTGATTACTGAGGACATTGAAATGACTCTATGATCCAATCAACACTTAAAGAAAAAGAGAAAAGTAAAACTCATCCTCTAACTCTCTTGTCATTCAAATATACCAAATATTAGTTTGTTTAAATGCACTCCACCACCTTCTCCTTAAGTCAGGTACTACTACTATTCAGAAGTCCCTGGGTCTAGGAGTCTTTGGAGCTAACTTCTTCCTCTAACTCTTTATAAATTATTAGATGACATGTCACTTTACTCTATGTCCACTTTTGGGGCCTGTACCTTCCCTCCCTCTATGACAGGGTTTAAAAAAATAATATAAAAATAGTTGA
Source organism: Nycticebus coucang (assembly GCF_027406575.1). Classification (NCBI taxonomy): domain Eukaryota; kingdom Metazoa; phylum Chordata; class Mammalia; order Primates; family Lorisidae; genus Nycticebus; species Nycticebus coucang. The sequence continues at coordinate 52,644,198 of NC_069781.1, read as the reverse complement.
AAATCAGAGAGTAATATTTCATAAATATTCAGGTTAGAAGAAAAAATTATATTTCTAGACAAAGTTGAATAAAGTAAGGTAAAAGGGAAGTAAATCTAATGGTTTCTGCATCCCACTCCTAACCTCATGCCTCACATACTATTCTTCATTATAATGGAATAAAATGAGTTAATTATTTTAAAAAAATAAAAGAATATCTGAGAAATGTGTTACTTTATGGGAAAGAAGCCTTTTTTAATCTCTGAAATTGTTGGAAAAGGAAAATGTTGTACTGACTTTTACCCTACTAAAAATTATTGGGTTTTTTCTTTCCTTTGCTTTTTTCCTTCTTTCTTTTTGTTTATTTAACAACAGTACAGAATAACGGATGTCTGCAAAGAAGAAAGAGAACTAGGAAAATATGACAATAGTCACAACTGGCTTCCTAGATTTATTTCCAGTTGATTTTACATCTGGTCCAACTGTGTTGTTTGTTGATATTCTATTGGCAACAGATAAGACCATATGCTTCTTAGGTTTCATTAACATTTTCATATCTAGACAAGACAATTTAACAAAATAGCAATGATCTAAGCAGTTTTTTTTATTATTAAATCATAGCTGTGTACATTAATGTAATCATGGGGCAACATACACTGGTTTTATAAACCATTTGACATATTTTCATCACACTGGTTAACATAGCCTTCCTGGCATTTTCTTAGTTATTCTGTTAAGACATTTATATTCTACATTTAGTAAGTTTCACATGCACACTTGTAAGATGCACTGTAGGTGTGATCCTACTGATCACCCTCCCTCTGTCCATCCTCTCTCCTCCCCTTCCACTTCCCCTTCTTCATATTCTTAGGTTACAACTGGGTTATAGCTTTCATATGAAAGCCATAAATTAGTTTCATAGTAGGGCTGAGTACATTAGATAATTTTTCTTCCATTCTTGAGGTACTTTACTAAAAAGAATAGTGTCAGCTCCATCCATGTAAACATGAAAGAGGTAAAGTCTCCATCTTTCTTTAAGGCTGCATAACATTCCATGGTGTACATATACCACAATTTATTAATCCATTCATGCATCGATGCGCACTTGGGCTTTTTCCATGACTTAGCAATTGTGACTTGGGCTGCAATAAATATTCTGGTGCAAATATCTTTATTATAATGTGATTTTTGGTCTTCTGGGTATATACCTAGTAGAGGAATTAAAGGATTGAATGACAGGTTTATTTTTAGATCTCTAAGTGTTCTCTAAACATCTTTCCAAAGGAATGTATTAATTTGCATTCCCACCAGCAGTGTAGAAGTGTTCCCTTTTCTCCACATCCATGCCAACATTTCTGGTCTTGGGATTTTGTGATATGGGATAATCTTACTGGAGTTAGATGATATCTCAAAGTAGTTTGGACTTGCATTTCTCTGATGATTAAGGATGATGAGCATTTTTTCATGTCTGTAGGCCGTGCTCCTGTCTTCTTCAGAGAAATTTCTCTTGAAGTCCCTTGCCCAGCCTGAGATGGGATCACTGGTTCTTTTCTTGCTAATACGTTTGAGTTTTCTGTGGATTCTGGTTACTAAACATTTGTCAGAGACATAACCTGCAAATAGCTTCTCCCATTCTGAGGGCTGTCTGCTTGCTTTATTTACAGTGTTCTTGACTCTACAGAAGTTTTTTAGTTTGATCAGGTCCCCGTAGTGTATTTTTGAAGCTGCTTCAATTGTCTGGGGGTCCTCATAAAATACTCACCCAGACCGATTTCTTCAAGAGTTATGCCTGCACTTTCTTCTAGTATTTTTATGGTTTCATGTCTTAAGTTTAAATCTTTCATCCAGTGAGAGTCTATCTTAGTTAATGGTGAAAGGTGTGAGTCTAGTTTCAGTCTTCTACAGGTTGCCAGCCAGTTCACCCAGCACCGTTTGTTAAATAGGGAATCTTTTCCCCACTGAATGTTTTTAATTGGCTTGTCAAAGATCAAATAATGATAAGTAGTTGGGTTCATCTCTTGCTTCTCTATTCTGTTCCATACATCTACCTCTCTGTTTTTGTGCCAGTACTATGCTGTTTTGATCACTACCAATTTATAGTATAGTCTGAGGTCTGGTAGTGTGATTCCTCCTGCTTTGTTTTTATTTCTGAGAAATGTCTTGGCTATTCAAGGTTTTTTCTGATTCCATATAAAATGAAGTATTATTTTTTCAAGATCTTTAAAGTATGACAGTGGAGCTTTAATAGGAATTGCGTTAAAATTGTATATTGTTTTGGGTAGTATAGACATTTTAACAATGTTGATTCTTCCCAGCCATGAGCATGGTATGTTTTTCCATTTGTTAACATTTTCAGCTATTTCTTTTCTTAGAGTTTCATATTTCTCTTTATAGAGATCTTTCATGTCCTTTGTTAGATAAACTTTCAAATAGTTCATCATCTTTGGCACTACTGTGAACAGAATAGAGTCCTTGACTGTTTTTTCAGCTTGTTTATTGTTGGTATATATAAAGACTACCGAATTATGGATGTTGATTTTCTAACCTGAGATGCTGCTATATTCCTTGATGACTTCTAAGAGTTTTGTAGTAGAATCCCTGGTGTTTTCCAGATATACAATCATATCATCTGCAAAGAGCAAAAGTTTGATCTCTTCTGACCCTATATGGATACCCTTGATCGCCTTTTCTTTCCTAATTGCGATGGCTAAAACTTCCATTACAATGTTAAAGAGCAGTGGAGACAATGGGCAGCCTTGTCTGGTTCCTGATCTGAGTGGAAATGATTTCAATTTAACTCCATTCAATACAATATTGGCTGTGGGTTTGCTATAGATGGCCTCTATCAGTTTAAGAAATGTCCGTTCTATAACAATTTTCTTAAGTGTTCTGATCATGAAGGGATGCTGGATATAATCAAAAGCTTTTTCTGAATCAATTGAGAGAATCATACGGTCTTTGTTTTTTGTGCTGAATTATATTTATAGATTTACGTATATTGAACCAGCCTTGAGAAACTGGATAAAACCAACTTGGTCATGATGTATAATTTGTTTGATGTGTTGCTGGATTCTGTTTGTTAGGATCTTGTTGGATTTTTTTGCATCTATATTCATTAGAGACATTGGTCTATAATTTTCTTTCCTTGTTTGGAGATCAGTATGATGTTTACTTCATAGAATGTGATGTGTAGTATTCCTTCTTTTTCTATATTTTGGAATAGGCTGAGAAATATAGGTAGTGGTTCCGCTTTAAAGGTTTGGTAGAATTCTGACGTGAAGCCATCTTGTCCCGGGCTTTTCTTTTTAGGGAGATTTTGTATGGTTGATGCTATTTCAATACTTGATATAGGCCTGTTCAGCATTTCCACTTGATTCTGGCTAAGTCTTGGAAGGTGACATGCTTCGAAATATTGGTCAATTTCCTTCAGATTTTCATATTTCTGAGAATAAAGTTTCTTGTAATATTGATTAAGGATTTTTTGAATTACTGAGGAGTCTGTAGTTATTTCGTCTTTGTCATTTCTGATTGATGAAATCAGAGATTTTACTCTTTTCTTTCTGGTTAGGTTAGCCAAAGGTTTCTCTATTTTATTGACCTTTTCGGAAGACGAACTTTTTGATTTATTGATCTGATGTAGAATCCTTTTGTTTTCAATTTCATTTAATTCTGCTCTAGCTTTTGTTATTTCTTTTCTTTTACTGGGTTTGGGGTTGAAATGTTCTTCCTTTTCCTGTTGCTTGAGATGTCCCATTAAGTTGTTAACTTACTCTCTTTCCGTTCCTTTGAGGAATGCTTGCAATGCTATAAATTTCCCTCTTACAACGGCCTTTGCGGTATCCCAGAGGTTCTGATACTTTCTGTCTTCATTGTTGTTTTGTTCCAAAAAATTGGTAATTGCCTTCTTATTCTTATCTATGACCCAGCTATCATTCAGCATAAGGTTATTTAACTTCCATGTTTTTGTATGAGTATGCAGATTCCTGTTGTTACTGAGTTCAAATTTTATTCCATGGTGGTCCGAGAAGATGCAAGGAATAATTTCTATTCCTTTAAATTTACTGAGATTAGACTTGTGACCTAAGATGTGATCTATTTTGGAGTATGTTCCATGGGCTGATGAGAAGTATGTGTATTCAGTTTTTGGGGGATGAAATGTCTGTAGATGTCTTCTAAATCCAAATGTTGGATGGTTAGGTTTAAATCTAAAATTTCTTTGCTCTGCTTCTTATTGGAGGATCTGTCCAACACTGCCAAAGGAGTGTTAAAATATCTGACTATTATGGAGCTGGAGGAAATCAAGTTGCTCATGTCTGTTAGAGTTTCTCTTATAAATTGAGGTGCATTTTGGTTGGGTGCATAAATATTAATCATTGAAATCTCATCGTATTGAGTATCACCCTTAACAAATATGAAGTGACCTTCCTTACTTTTGTTGGTTTAAAGCCTATTATATCTACAAATAGAATTGCAACACCTGCTTTTTTCTGATTTCCATTTGGCTAAAATATGAATGACCGTCCTTTCACCCTGACTCTATATTTATCTTTTAAGGTAAGATGAGATTCTTGTATGCAGCAGATATCTGGCCTGAGTTTTTGTATCCAGTCAACCAACCTATGCCTCTTTAGAGGACAATTTAAGCCATTCACATTAATGGAGAATATTGATAAGCCTGGTAAAATTGGGGTATCAAGTTTTTCTAAACTCTAGTAGACATTTTTAAAACTTTTGCCACTGCGGAAGTTGGAGTTTGATGAAAAGATTCTGAGTGAGTTTACTTTTGTGATAGAGGATTGGGCTGGTCATTATGGAGGATAGGTCTGAGAATATTCTGAAGAGGTGGTTTGGTTATGGCAAATTTCTTCAACATGTGAATGTCATTAAAATATTTAATTTATCCATCATAAATGAAACTCATTTCAGTTGGATACAGGATCCTGGGTTGAAAGTTATTTTGTTTTAGGAGATTAAAAGTCAATGAACACCCTCTTCTGGCTTGAAAGGTTTCAGCAGAGAGATCTGCATTGATTCTAAAATTCTTCCCTTTGTACATAATGGTTTTCTTACGTCTGGCTGCTTTCAGAATTTTTTCCTTCATATTAACTTTAGTGAAGTTAATTATGATGTGCCTGGGGGATGTCTTATTCGGGTTGAGTCATGCTGGAGTTCTGAAACTGTTTGCTATCTGAATTTCAGAATCTCTAGGCATGTCTGGAAAATTCTCTTTCATAATTTCATGCAGAAGGTCCTCTGTTCCCAGTGAGGCCACTTTGTCAGTTTCAGGAATTCCAATGAGTCAGATATTAACCTTCTTTGAATTATACCAGAGCTCTCTAAGAGAATGATACATTTTTGCTCTCCATTTCTAAGTGTTCAAAAGCTTTGTCTCAATGTCAGAAATCCTTTCTTATGCTTGCTCCACTCTGTTACTGAGGGATTCTACTGTATTTTTCAGATCTTTGAGGGCTGCAAATTTTTGCTTCAATGTGTCAAAATCTTTGGTGATCTTGTCTTTAAATTTATGGAATTCTTGAGACAACTTTTGAATTTCTCATCAAATTTCCAATTCCCACCTTTTTAAAATTTATCTTGTTTGCAATCCAAACTCTGAACTCAATTTCTGACATCTCAGCCATCTGTTTATGAATGGGATCTTCAGTTATGTCTGCCATATCTTTCCTGGGGGAGGGGAGGGGTTGATTTACTCTGGTTATTCATGTTACCAGAGTTTTTTTGCTGATTTCGCCCCATGATTATTTCACACCGTTTGACTAGATGAGTGGATAAAGAAAAGTTGGGTTTTAGGGCGCCTGGAGTAGTGATTAACCGGCCGTTTGCCCAAAAGCTGGGACTGATGCCTGTACCTTTTCCCCTAGAGCTTTGCCAAGGATCCGTACAGTGCTATGGACTGAGAAACTGGGGACCTGCTTGGTGTGGTGCAGCTAAGTGGCTTTGTCTTGTTTTCAGCTGGTCTCTGTCCGGCCCTTCTGAATCAGTTACTCTGGGTTGAAGTCTCAGCTGTGGAGAAATACTAGCAATTAAGTCATCCCGCCCCCTACAGGCAATAATTGGAAAAGGAAAATCAAACCTTCCTACAACCCAAAACCTAGGGTACCACTTGTATAGTCCTCGGGCGATTGGCCCAGTTCAAGAGGTCCAAATCTATTGTCTCAGTCATCATCTGTCTCAAGTTGGAGAGTTTGAAAGGTCTCTGGCAACTAGATCGCAGGGGTTTGCTGACAACTCAACTCAAATATGACTTGCTCTGGTGCTCCGTGAGGTCAGGAGGACCCACCCAGCAAATAGATTGGTCTGGGAAGGTTGATGCCTCCTTCCCCACCTTGCACCTGTGTCACACCCAGTTGCTGATAACCCTGCAGGGCTGTGACCCAGTTGCCTCCAAAGAGCAGATTCTTCAGGGGTTTGCACCTGCCTGATTCACAGGGAGATCTAGGTCTCCTCAGCCAGGACAGTGCTCTCTGCCACTATCTAGCAGGGGGAGGTGAGGTCTGACAACCTTGGGTGCTTGATGGGGCTGTTCACTCAGTTCCAGCCCTGCCTCTGATTGATGTTATTGACTGAAAAGAACAACTTTGCAGAATTTGTTTCTGTCCTAGCTAAATACTCGTGCAGAAGAGAAGCTGTTTAGAGTTCCCAGAACCTGTGCCTCAGGCCCTGACTTTGCTGCTGCCTGGTAGTTTGTATTCACAGCACCGTTAGCTGTCAGTTCTAGCCTCCTGTCCTCCTTTGTCTAAGCTGATGATCCCCTGAGAGCTGTGTGTGTCTTAGGCTCAGTAACGCGGTCCTCTGGGTCAGCCCCGCCCTGGTAGTCTGCCGGCACTTTGTGTGCGGTTTCTAGTCTCCACGCTCTACCCAGGCTGTTACCACCTCAGGCAAACCCTTTACTTACACGGCCTGCATTTCCATCTCAGATCTTTTTTGTCAGTGGCTGCCACCAGAGAAGATGCCTGGCCTCCTCTGGTTGCCCAGAGAGACAGGGGGTGTGACTGCGGAATATCCAGGGGTGATCCCTATTGTTGCCCAAAATGGCTGCTGCTCTGCACCTGGGGGCACCGCCAGGTTCCTTCTCAGCTGACCATCCTCTCCTCACTCCTGTGCTGCAGAATAAGCACTGGCCAGCAGCAGTCCATGACTTGTCTGCACCTCTCAAGATAATACCCAAGAATCTGGACTCCTGGGGGACAGGCTTCCAGACCTCAGAGTGAGAGTGGAGGGGAGTGCTGGAAGCTCAGAATTGCAGTTAGAGAATATATACAGTTTTATATTTTTATGCCTGGCAGGAGAGTGCCATGGCATCCTAGTAGGGAAAGTAGGTCCAGTTTTTAGAGTGTCTCTCCCATGGGGTATAACGGGAGGACTTTTGCTCATTTGTTTATGGGGTACTCCGAGCCATTCTCATGGAGGAGGAGACTCCTGTCCACTTTGTGATGGATTTTATACCTTTTGTTTGTATCCTTGGGGTCGCAGCTCACCTCAGCAGGGTTGATGTGCATTCTTCAACCTTCTCTCTTGGCACAGCTCTAATCCACCAGGTTACTTGCTAATTTTCTGTTCTTTAACTATCCTTCTGGAAAGGAGCCTCTGTGGAAAGTTGGCTTCAGTCAGCCATCTTGTCTCTGCCTCCCTAAGTATTTTCATTATATTCCCAAAGTTGCCATCTTTTTACCTCTATTCAAAATGTCACCCTATCTAATCACTTCTAGGTGTTTATAAGTATCTGTAGTTTCTCTTTAAACTCAGTTTTCTTTAGTTCAAAGCAGCAAGATCGAGCCATCCCTAACTCCAGCACCAGCTTCCTTACTTCCCTCCTGAGTGGGCATTATAGTTCACCTATTTTACTGGCACTATCCTTAAGATTCTCAGATAAATACATGCTTATGTGCCTAGCTATTTCTGTTATGTACCAATTACCTATAAAATCAGCTCCTTGCATATTAACAAGGCATACAGATTTTTAATATTAGTTACTAATATATTTTGTATTTCTAAGCTCTAATTTTTTGCCATTCTCTCTACACTTAAGATCCTGTCATATCTCTGGCCCTTCACACGATTTTTACTCTGCCTACATTTTCTTTGTTGTCATTCATCCTTGTAGACCTAGCTCAACAGCAACTCTTCTATGATATTTTTATTGACACTCCTTGCTATAACAGCAAAGTAAATCCTTCCAATGCTACAGTGAGTTAATTTTCCCTTAGGAACAAACTCACACCTCAGAGTTTTCTTTTATAATGACACCTTCAGCAAGAGATAAAAATAAATGGTATGAACGACATTCTAGAAACAAACATACAACTCCATGTGGCATTTTAATATTACAATGGCTTATATAAGTTTTCAATCAGCTAATTACAATTAGATAGAAAACTTCTCTTTTCTCTCTCTATATAGGGCCTTTAATCCAAGAACATCAATATTCTCATAATATATTCCATGTTTTTTCTAAATGATTTGTAATATAGGATATTTTTGGAATAAAAAATAAGGTTTTAAAATAATATACAAAAAGTGATGAACCAGAATTTTCATAAAGGTTAAAAATAAGCTACTAAATTTTCTATTTATAGATTTGGCTTCATTCCCATTATGTGGCCATTTACACCTGCTCGTTTCAGGGGCCATTACCCCTGCTCATTTTAGGGGTCTAACTAAGGCTATTCCTTGCTATTTTTTAAGAGATAATATTACATGTGTCACTAATCTTCAGAAAAAAAATTTGATTCTTTGAGTTATCTTGATATTTGCTCTTGAAATGTAATAGTTGTTAAAAAGAAAAGAGGAAAATTTCTTTTCTTTATAACGCCAAGTTGATATTTTTCAGCAAGTCTCATTTTTTTATCTTGATTAGAGCACTGGTACTTCTGATTCTTATTGGTGCTTCTCTTTTCAGCAGTTATATGAGTCACATCCCTACTTGGGAAACATCTCTGCAGTCTTAACATTTCACAGGTATAAATGCATACAGCTTTGTATTATGGATATTGTCATATTAGCTTATTACTCAAAATAGGTTTAAAGCTTCTTCAGTGAAGGGATCTTGAAACATTCATCTTTATAGTCCCAAAATGGTTGTAGCATGGTGCTTTCACAAAGTTAATATCAAGTGAGAAAATGTGCTAATACATATGACAAAGCATCTGAGCACTGAATGAACATGGTGATACATTTTTATGTTTAAGCAAACAAGCAAAAATTAAATAAAGATTTAATAATAATGGACTGCTTTCATATTACTATTTTCCTTTTGGTATACTGATGGGCCTCAAGTTGTCATTTGCAAACCTTATGAATATACAAAGTAGGCTTTTGCATGGGTGAGGTAAACCTGTTGAGCCATTGTCAGACCAGAAGAACTTCTTTGATAGACCAGAATCAGACTGGTGGCCCCTCTTCTCTCAGCTTCCACAGTCCTGTAAATCAGCCAGGACCTTCCAATCTCTTGGGAAACCTCCACTCCTATGCTCAAATTGTGTTTATAACCTGGCAGCCTCCATGCATTAAATGACACCCTCTTGACTAAAGGAATTAATGGTCCTCCAAGAAGTGATGAACTCAGTCCCATCTTACTGTTCAGATCAGCCCCATTATGTTTTATTTGAAAGTTATGGTTACTTTTCTCTTTTCCTTTCCTAAATGAAAACACTAGACCAACTAAATTCAATTTAAACAATATTTATAATAGAACAATTAAAATGTTCAAAATTCCCAAGTTAGTTTCTCCATCTGCTTGACCCATACATTTTCTTATTTCATACATATCTCCAGGTAAGAATACCTACTGTAACAAACCCACATACAGGCAGATACTGGTAATCTTAAGGATTAAACTACAAAGTTTTCTTAAATGTTAAAATGCTTTTCTGTGTTTGAAAATAATAAATCTATGTCTTATGTAGTAATGATAAGGCAATATATAATTTATAAAATTATCCCTGTCATTACAATATACTGAATTCAATTGGAAAGAGGGAAAAAGTGAGCAAGTGAATAGCGAACTATGTTGTAGAACATCAAGAAGATGTGGATCAGAGTAAGGTGTGATGTCTAGAAAGTGCCCTATACAAGCATTTAAAGACTCCAGATAGGAATCCATGCATTGGCACCTCACGTATTTGGGGAAGCCGAATACATTAAGGAAAAGAACCAGATATAACTGAGCATCAGTAAAGTTCTATTACATTTTAGTAATCCTCTGATTTTGAGAAGATAATGGATTTATTCATTCATCAACACATCCATCTTTCTCTCCTTTCATCTATCATTCACCTGTCCATCTTCACATTAATCAATAAGGTCTGACAATTAAATTTGCAAACTTGCCTCCTTGTGCTTACTTTTGCAGTATTGTACAAACAACTTGGTGAGGGTTTATAACCTTGGTACATCAGTGTCTCACAGCTGTGTTTGGGTCAATGTGTGGTGGTGTCTTGCTGAGTGGCATTCATTATTGTTGTCTTGTGTTTTTGTGTGCTATCATGAGAAGGTTTGAGCTTGAATTAGAGCAATGAACAAACATTAAATTTCTTGTTAAACTTGGCGAGAGTGGAGGGGAAATCAGGGACATGTTAGTTCAAGTTTATGTGGATAATGCTATGAAGAAAATGGTAGCGTACAAATGGATTAAACATTTTTCTGATAGGAGCAAAGAGTCACTGATGAAGAGAGGTCAGGGAGGCCAGGAACAAGCAGAACTGATGAAAATGTTGCAAAACTTCGTCAAGTCACGCATCAAAATCATTGGTTGACTGTGAGAAGCATAGAAGGCCAAATAAACATCAGTAGAGAAACAGTTAAGGAATCTTAAAAATCATGGCTCTCACATCATGACAATGCACCAGCTCACTCAGCACTATCTTTGTGGGAGTTCTTAGCCAGTAAACAGATAACTGTATTGGAACCCTATCCCTACTCACTTGATCTGGCTCCCAATGACTTTTTGTCTTTACCCCCAAATGAAGGAAATATTGAAAGGAAGACATTTTGATGACATTAAGGATATCAAGGGCAATAGAATCACAGTTCTCATGGCCATTACAGAAAAAGAGTTCCAAAATTGCTTTGAATTGCAATGCATAGCTTACCAAGGGGAGTACTTTGAAGGTGACCACAGTGATTTTCAGCATTGAAGTATGTAGCACTTTTTCTAGGACAAGTTCACAGACTTAATTGCCAAGGTTTAAAAAAGATTCTCAAATAATTTCTGATCAACTATATAAATGAGTTGATAAACAGCACAAATTCTTATTATGTTAATATTTTTAATCTGATTGAGTTTTTTATTTGAGGCAAATTAATATATCAAATTCACCATTTAAACCATTTTAAAATGTACAATACAGTAACTTTTAGTACTCACAATGTTATGCAATCATCACCACTAGCAAATTCCAGAATATTTCCATCATTCTAAAACAATGTCCTCTAACCATGGAGCACTAACTCCCCATTTCTCACTTGGAAGACACTAACCTGCTATTTGTCTCTAAGAATTTGCCCACTCCAGATATTTCATGTAAATAGAATCATATAAAGTGGCCTTTTTCTAGATCCTTTCACTTACCATAGTATTTTCAAGGTCTATCCATATTTTAACATGAATTGATATATCATTCCTTTGTAAGGTTGAATAAAATCCCATTGTATAGATATACCACATTTTGCTTATCCATTCTTTAGTTTATAAACAATTGGATTGTTTTCCCTGCCATGAACCTTCATATATAAGTTTTGTTTGGATACTTGTTTTTAATTCTCTTGGACATATACCTAGGATTCTTGGGCCACATGAAATTCTGTGTTTAATGTTTTGAGGAACCTGATCTGTTTCTTATAGCAGGTGAACCATTTGGCATACTCACTAAAAATGTATCCATATCATATTATCCTCCAGATTTATTTTTACTTGTATTTTAAAAAATTACAGCTATCCCAGCAAGTATGAATTGGTATTGTCTTGACATTTGATCTGTGTTTCCTTAAGGAGCAGTGACAGTGAGTATTGTTTCACTCCTTATTTTCTTTGTGTATATTCTTTAGAGAAATGTTTATTTGAGTCTTTGCCTGTTTTCTAAATAGTTGTTTTTATCTTGTTGAGTTTTAGGAGATTTTTATATATTCTGAATATTAAATAGTATATATATATAGTTTACAAATATTTTTCCCATTTTGTACATTGTCTTTTTGCTTTCTTGATGTTTTCTTTTTGTTTGCTTTTTGATGCACAAATATTTGTATTTATTTATTGATTGATTGAATGATTTCAAGACAGAATCTCCATCTCCCAGCACCATCATAGCTGTCAGTAACCTCAAACTGTTGGGCTCAAGCAATCCTCCTGCCTCAGCTTTCACAGTAACTGGGACTATAAACATCCACCACAATATCTGGCTAATTTTTTTCTATTTTTTCTTCATTTGTTTTTAAATTTCAAATTAGTATGAGGTACAAATGTTTTGGTTACATTGTTTTCAATTCTAAGGTAAAATTCAATTGTAGTTGAGCCCTTCACCTAGGCAGTGTGCTGAACACCTTACATTGTGCACATTAGATGCGATCCCACTAATTGCCCTTCTTTGTCCCCCTCCTTTCCCCTTCCTAAACTATATTTGTGTTTTATCTTTCATGTGGGTTTGTAGTTGTTTATATATTTGTTTCATATATAATTAGCTTTTCCAAAGTCAATTTTTTTCCATTTTAATAGAGATGGGGTCTCGCTCTTTCTCAAGCTGATCTTAAATTCCTAAGCTCAAGCCATCTGCCCACCTTGGCCTTCTAGAGTGCTAGGATTACAAGGATGAGTTATGGTGCCTGGCCTGATTCACAAATATTCTTAATTTCAATGAATTCAAATTTATCTATATTTTTATTTTTATTGTTTATAGTTTTAACATGGATTGCATTAAATCTACATATCAAATTTGGAAAGTATTACCATTTGAACAATATTAATTTTTCCAATTTATGATGAAGGGATGTCTTCCCATTTACTTAGGTCTTTAATTTCTTTCAGCAGTATTTTCTTGTTTTCAGTGGACAAGTCTTACATTTCTTTGGTTAAATTTATTACTCAATGAATATTTATCAAGGTTAACAAGACGCAGTAGATACAGTGATAAGTACTGAAGACATAATTAAAAACCAAATTCTAGGTCCCTTTTATTTATGTATCTTCATACTTCCTTGTAAACTGGGGTGGAGGTCTTTATTCAGGATGCCAAAATAACCCAAACCTTCAAAATTTATTTTGTAATTTCAGATTATTATGAGGGTATATATTGACTGCTTGTGTCTCTATCAATAATATTCACTGTTAATTCTGAGCTCAGCCTGACTACAGTCTCTCTTATTTGTTTCCTTCTATGGTTCGATAATTTAAAAAGTGATACTCCAATGGCATCAGGTATTATTACTTTATCAGTATCAAATCAGCACATGGCTGATTTAAATGACCAGATCTTTCATTTACTTGCACACCAAATAATTGATTATTTTATTTGATGATATTTTTGAGCTGTTCGGTGTTAGACATTATAATAGGCACTGAAGATGGAAAAATTAAATATACACAGTTCCTGTCCTGAGCAAACTAAATAAAATTTGGAGGCAAATATTAAACAATAAAATAAATACTCAATTAGAAATAGGTAAGTGCGGTCAGCAACATTTTCAAACCTCTCTACCTCTGGAGCCGGTGGCCAAGGAGAAAGAACCAGCGAGGAAGGCGCATCCCACGGCCCATGTGGCTGCAGAAGGGGGGGCAGCGGCCAGAGCTGCCAAGTTGAAAACTACACTGAAGAAGAATACACATGACACAGCTGAATAACCAATATATTCATAAACTCAACCTTTTGGAGAAAGAGAGAAAATCTAAGAATGAAAAAAAATCAAGAATTTCAAGAAAAGAATTTGTAAGCTTTAATACAAATCCAGAATCTTTCAGAACACTGGATGATGGGAAGATGGCGGACTGAAGCCAGCTTTCCACAGAGGCTCCCGTCCTGAAGGAGAGTTAGGGGACAAAAAGTTAGCAAAAATTTAACCTGATGGATTCAAGCAACACCAAGCGAGAAAGTTGAAGAACGCACATCAACCCTGCTGAGGAGAGCTGCGACCACAAGGAAGCAAACAAAAGGTACAAAACCCATCATCAAGTGGACGGGAGTCCCCCCTCCCCCACCTGATCGGCTTAAGGGCCCCACAAACAAAAAGGCAGAAATCAAAGGCCATCCCACTACACTTCACGGGAGAGACCTACTATAAACTGGACCTACCTCCCTTACTAGGATGCCTAGGCGTTCTTCTGCCAGGCATAAAACTGTATAAATCTGTAAATATCCTTTGCCAGCAACTCTGAGCACCCAGCACTTCCCTCTGCTCTCTCTGAGGTCTGAAAGCCTGTCCCCCAGGAGTTCAGATTCTTGGGTGACTCCTAAAGGGGAGAGGACAGTCCCCGAATTGCGGCTGGTCAGCACTGATTCTGGGGCACAGAAGAGAGGTGAGGACAGTCAGCAGAGGGAGACCCTCACCAGGGCGGCACTTCCCCGAGGCAAGGTGCAGCAGCCCTCCTTGGGCAACAGTACAACCAGGCATATAACTGAGTCAAACTTGCTACCAGCTGCTCTGAGCTCCCTGCTGCTCTGAGCTCCTGGAGCTCCCCCCACCCTCGTTCTGTGGTCCGGAGACCTGAGTGCCTACCGTGTGACTGACCGGGCAGGGAGCCGGGTGGAGCTGAGTCTGTTTTTCGCTGCACGGCGGTTCTGGGCTCCAGCCGCTCCCTCCACCCCGCCCCCACTCTGAAGCCTGAAGGTTTGTGCTGTGATGGTACAACTGGGCAAGAGACTGGGAGGAACTGAATTTGCTCACTGTCGAGCGGGCTCCCTACGGCTCGGAGTCCCTGTTGGCTCTGGGCTCCAGGCGCTCCCCCGCCCTCACACTGTGGTCTGGAGACATGAGCGCCTGCCGTGTAGCTGGGCAGGGAACACGGGGGGGGGAGCCGAGTCTGTTCGCTGCCAGGCAGTTCTGGGCTCCAGCCGCTCCCCCCACCCCGCCCCCACTCTGAAGCCTGAAGGCCTGAGCTGCAGCGGTACAACCGGGCAAGATACTGGGAGAAACTGAATTTGCTCGCTGCTGACTGGCTCCCTGCAGCTCTGAGCCCTTGCTGGCTCTGGGCTCCTGGTGCTCCCCCCGCCCTCGCTCTGTGGTCCGGAGACCTGAGCGCCTGCTGTGTGGCCAGGAAGGGAACTGGGTGGAGCCGAGTCTGTTAGCTGCCTGGCGGTTCTGGGCTCCAGCCGCTCCCCCCACCCCGCCCTCACTCTGAAGCCTGGAGGCTTGGGCTGCGGCGGTGCGGTGGAGCCAAAGATTGGGAGTAATTGAGTGAGCTTGCTGCCAGTGGCTCTGAGCACCCAGCACCCCACCCCACCCTCACTCTGGGATCTGGAGGCCTGTCCCCCAGGAGTCCAGACTCTTGAGGGATTTGTTGGGGCATGGACAGTACCCAAACTGCGGCTGGTCGGTCCTGACTCTGGACACAGAAGTGAGGTTGGGGGAGACCCATGTCAGAGCGGCAGTTCCCTGAGGTGGCTGAAGCCATGCCCCCTGCCTCCCTGGGCAAACAGAGGAGGCCACCCCTGAGTACAGGATTTGCCTGAGGTGACTCACAGACCCCGGAAACATCCAGGGTAGGGCCGACTCAGAAAACTGAGACTTCAACCCAGAGTAAGTGCTTCACTGAGGTCAAACAGAAGCCAGCTGAAAACAAGTCAGAGCCACTCAACCCCACCACACCAGACACGGCCCCAGTCTCTCAGGCTACAACACTGAACGGGCCCTCAACAAAACCCTAGGGGAAAAATCAAAGGGAGTAAAACAACCATGGGACGGAATCAGCGGAAAATCTCCGGTAACATGAATAACCAGAATAGATCAACCCCCCCCAAGGAAAGAAATGGCAGATGCAATTGAAGATCCCATTCATAAACAACTGGCAGACATGTCAGAAATCGAATTCAGAATTTGGATTGCATACAAGATTGACAAAATGGAATTAGGAATCCGAGGAGAAATTCAAAAGTTGTCTCAAGAATTTAATGAATTTAAAGACAAATCCACCAAAGACTTAGACACACTGAAGCAAGAATTTGTAGCCCTTAAAGATATGAAAAATACAGTAGAATCCCTCAGCAACAGAATGGACAAGCAGAAGAAAGGATTCCTGACATCGAAGATAAAGCCTTCAAACGCTCCCAAACTCTCAAAGAGGAAGAGAAATGGAGAGCAAAAACGGATCTCTCTCTCAGAGAGCTCTGGGATAATTTGAAGAAGACAAATACACAAATAATAGGAGTTCCAGAAAACGATGAAGTGGCATTGATGGGCACAGAGGCCCTTCTGCATGAAATTATGAAAGAGAATTTTCCAGACATGCCTAGAGATTCTGAAATTCAGATAGCAGACAGTTTCAGAACTCCAGCACAATTCAACCCCAATAAGTCATCCCCCAGACATATCATAATTAGCTTCACTAAAGTCAACATGAAGGAGAAAATTCTCAACGTTATCAGGTGAAAGAAAGCCATTACCTACAAAGGTAAGAACATTAGAATGACTGCAGATCTCTCTGCTGAAACTTTTCAAGCCAGAAGAGGGTGGTCATCGACTTTTAACCTCCTAAAGCAAAATAACTTTCAACCCTGGATCTTATACCCAGCTAAAATGAGTTTCATTTATGATGGAGAAACTAAATACTTTAACGACATTCATATGTTTAAGAAACTTGCCACAACCAAACCAGCTCTTCAGGATATTCTCAGACCTATCCTCCGTAATGACCAACCCAATCCTCTACTACAAACGTAAACTCACTCAGAAACTCCTGATCAAACACTAACTTCTACAATGGCGAAAAGATTAAAATTGTCCCCTGGACTTTTGAAAAACTCGATACCCAAAATTTCACCAAACTTATCAATAATCTCCATTAATGTGAATGGCTTAAACTGTCCTCTAAAGAGACATAGGTTAGCTGACTGGATACAAAAACTCAGACCAGATATCTGTTGCTTACAAGAGTCACATCTTAACTTAAAAGACAAATACAGACTCAGGGTGAAAGGATGGTCGTCCATATTTCAGGCAAATGGTAACCAGAAAAAAGCAGGTGTTGCAATTTTATTTGCAGACACAATAGGCTTTAAACCAACAAAAGTAAGGAAGGACAAGAATGGTCACTTCATATTTGTTAAGGGTAAGACTCAATATGATGAGATTTCAATTATTAATATCTATGCACCCAATCAGAATGCACCTCAATTCATAAGAGAAACTCTAACAGACATAAGCAACTTGATTTCCTCCAGCTCCATAATAGTCGGAGATTTTAACACTCCTTTGGCAGTGAGGGATTGATCCTCCAACAAAAAGCTGAGTAAAGAAATTTTAGATTTAAATCTAACTATCCAGCATTTAGATCTAGCAGACATCTACAGAACACTTCATCCTAACAAAACTGAATACACATACTTCTCATCAGCCCACGGAACTTACTCCAAAATCGATCACATCTTAGGTCACAAATCTAACCTTAGTAAATTTAAAGGAATAGAAGTTATTCCATGCATCTTCTCAGACCATCATGGAATAAAACTTGAGCCGAGTAACAACAGGAATCTACATACTCATACAAAAACATGGAAGTTAAATAACCTCATGCTGAATGATAGCTGGGTCAGAGATGAGATCAAGAAGGAAATTGCCAAATTTTTGGAGCAAAACGCAAAGAAGACACAAACTATCAGAACCTCTGGGACACCGCAAAGGCAGTTCTAAGAGGGAAATTTATAGCACTGCAAGTCTTCCTCAGGAGAACGGAAAGAGAGGAAGTTAGCAACTTAATGGGACATCTCAAGCAACTGGAAAAGGAAGAACACTCCAACCCCAAACCCAGTAGAAGAAAAGAAATAACCAAAATCAGAGCAGAACTAAATGAAATTGAAAACAAAAGAATAATACAACAGATCAATAAATCAAAAAGCTGGTTTTTTGAAAAGGTCAACAAAATAGATAAACCGTTGGCCAACGTAATCAGGAAAAAAAGAGTAAAATCTCTAATCTCATCTATTAGAAATGACAAAGATGAAATAACAACAGACTCCTCAGAAATCCAAGCAATCCTTAATGAATATTATAAGAAACTTTACTCTCAGAAATATGAAAATCTGAAGGAAATGGACCAATACTTGGAAGCTCGTCACCTTCCAAGATTTAACCAGAATCAAGTGGAAATGTTGAACAGGCCGGAAATAACATCAACCATACAAAACCTCCCCAAAAAGAAAAGTCCGGGACCAGATGGTTTCACATCAGAATTCTACCAAACCTTTAAAGAGGAATTAGTACCTATATTACTCAAACTGTTCCAAAATGTAGAAAAAGAAGGAAGACTACCCAACACGTTCTATGAAGCAAATATCACCCTGATCCCCAAACCAGGAAAAGACCCAACAAAAAAAGAAAATTATAGACCAATATCACTAATGAATATAGATACAAAAATATTCAACAAGATCCTAACAAACAGAATCCAGCAACATATCAAACAAATCATACATCATGATCAAGTTGGCTTTATCCCAGGGTCTCAAGGCTGGTTCAATATACATAAATGTATAAATGTAATTCAGCACATAAACCAAGTAAAAAACCAAGATCATATGATCCTCACAATCGATGCAGAAAAAGCTTTTGATAACATCCAACATCCCTTCATGATCAGAATACTTAAGAAAATTGGTATAGAAGGGACATTTCTTAAACTGATAGAGACCATCTACAGCAAACCCACAGCCAATATCATATTGAATGGAGTTAAACTGGAATCATTTCCACTTTAGATCAGGAACCAGACAAGGCTGCCCATTGTCTCCATTGCTTTTTAACATTGTAATGGAAGTTTTAGCCACCGCTATTAGGGAAGAAAAGGCGATCAAGGGCATCCACATAAGGTCAGAAGAGATCAAACTTTTGCTCTTCGCAGATGATATGATTGTATATCTGGAAAACACTAGGGAGTCTACTACAAAACTCTTAGAGGTGATCAAGAAATACAGCAACGTCTCAGGTTACAAAATCAACATTGATAAATCAGTAGCCTTTATATATACCAACAATAGTCAAGTTGAAAAAACAATTAAGGACTCTGTCCCATTCACAGTAATGCCAAAGAAGATGAAATATTTGGGAGTTTATCTAACAAAGGATGTGAAAGATCTATATAAAGAGAACTATGAAACTCTAAGGAAAGAGATAGCCAAGAATGTTAATAAATGGAAAAACATACCATGCTCATGGCCGGGAAGAATCAACATTGTTAAAATTTCCATACTACCCAAAGCATATACCTTCAACACAATCCCTATTAAAGTTCCACTGTCATACTTTAAAGATCTTGAAAAAACAATACTTCATTTTATATGGAATCAGAAAAAACCTCGAATAGCCAAGACATTACTCAAAATGAAAACAAAGCAGGAGGAATTACGCTACCAGACCTCAGACTATACTACAAATCGATAGTGATCAAAACAGTATTGTATTGGCACAAAAACAGAGAAGTACATGTCTGGAACAGAATAGAGAATCAAGAGATGAACCCAGCTACTTACCGTTATTTAATATTTGACAAGCCAATTAAAAACATCCAACGGGGAAAAGATTCCCTATTTAACAAATGGTGCTGGGTGAACTGGCTGGCAACCTGTAGAAGACTGAAACTGGATCCACACCTTTCACCACTAACCAAGATAGACTTTTACTGGATTAAAGACCTAAACTTAAGACATAAAACTATAAAAATACTAGAAGAGAGTGCAGGGAAAACCCTTGAAGAAATTGGGTTGGGTGAGTTTTTTATGAGAAGGACCCCCTGGGCAATTGAAGCAGCTTCAAAAATACAGTTTTGGGACTTGATCAAACTAAAAAGCTTCTGCACAGCCAAGAACACAGTAAGTAAAGCAAGCAAACAGCCCACAGAATGGGAGAAGATATTTGCTGGTTATGTCTCTGACAAAGGTTTAATAACCAGAATCCACAGAGAACTCAAACGCATTAGCAAGAGAAGAACAAGGGATACCATCACAGGTTGGGCAAGAGAATTGAAAAGAAACTTCTCCAAAGAAGACAGGAGAGTGGCCTTCAGACATATGAAAAAAAGCTCATCATCTTTAATCATCAGAGAAATGCAAATCAAAACTGCTTTGAGATATCATCTAACTCCAGTGAGACTAGCCTATATCACAAAATCTCAAGACCAGAGATGTTGGCGTGGATATGGAGAAAAGGGAACACTTTTGCACTGCTGGTGGGAATGCAAACTAATACATTCCTTATGGAAAGATATATGGAGAACACTTAGAGATCTAAAAATAGATCTGCCATTCAATCCTGTAATTCCTCTGCTGGGCATATACCCAGAAGACCCAAAACCACATCATAACAAAGATATTTGTACCAGAATCTTTATTGCAGTCCTATTCATAATTGCTAAGTCATGAAAGAAACCCAAGTGCCCATCGATCCATGAATGGATTAACAAATTGTGGTATATGTACACCATGGAATACTATGCAGCCTTGAAGAAAGATGGAGACTTTACCTCTTTCATGTTTACATGGATGGAGCTGGAACATATTCTTCTCAGTAAAGTGTCTCAAGAATGGAAGAAAAAATATCCAATGTATTCACCCCTACTATGAAACTAACTTAGGACCTTCATATGAAAGCTATAACCAAGTTGCAACCTAAGAACAGGGGGAAGGGGGAAAGTGTGGGGAGGTGGGTAGAGGGAGGGGGATTGAAAGGATCACACCTGTGGTGCATCTTACAAGGGTACATGTGAGCCAAGGGTACATGTGATCCTTGGCAAATGTGGAATGTAAATGTCTTGGCAAAGTAACTAGGAAAATGCCAGGAGGGCTATGTCAACTAATGAGATGAAAATTTGTCAAATATTCTATGAAACATGTGTATGGTGCCCCATGATCATATTGATGTACACAGCTATGATTTAATAAAAAAAAAAAAATCGGTAAGTGCTAGTACAATGGTTCTTTCAAAGTGATAGGTTGGAACAAACAAATAGTAAAAAGGGTTTTCACTGAGTTTTAATGTCAGAAAAGGCTTTTGTCAATAAGAAGACAGTCCAACCGACTAGAACAGAATGTACAATGCTGAGAAGTGTAAAGTACGAAGTTATAGTCAGAGAACTCTACAGAGTTGTACATGGAAAAGAGGTCAAGCAGGAGGTGCCAAGGACTGAGTGACAATAAATGATGTTAGAAAGATACCCAGGGATGCTTCCACAGACAATGTCCCACAGAGCTTGAGCTTTCAAAGATATTTTAATCACATACTTCTTTATATTTAAACCGTAAGCAGAAGCAAAGCATTTTCAGTACTACATATAGCTGAAACTTCTCCTGCTACCTCTAATTACCAAACATTCCTGGAACACTTTTGAAAAATCACATGGGAAAAAAACTATATAATATCCAGACCTTATTTGGAGCCCAAAGTATTGAAGTCATTTCTTGCTAATTTGGGAACAGTTCAGTATAATAGTCTAGTGATAGTAGACTATATGTATTCTAGTCTAAATGGATGAAAATCCATTCAGATTTTAGAAATGGATTAGGAAATGCCTAGAGTGACTTTAGTCTTGCTCTCCCATAATTCATGTACCACGCATCTGCTATCATGATCACTTTAAAACATAAATAAGATCTTCAGTCTTCTGTTTAATCTCCCCCAATTGCACATAAAGTAAGAGCTGGACTCCATCCTGTGGCCCACTGTCTGAGCTGTCCTGCCTGTCACTCCGCTTTCCTTCTTGTACCATCTTGCAACGTGCTCCTGCGTGACTGCTTTCTTCTGTTCTCTGGACACAAGCTGGCTAGCATCCTTTCACATTCTCCCTCTGTCTGAAATGCTTTGCCTCTAGCTCTTTACACAGGTTTCTGCTTAAATTCCTCCTATTCACAGAGGTCTTCTCTGTCTACTGACCTAAGGGAGTTCTCTCCTGTCACTCCATGATGCCTTATCCTCCTACATTTTTGTTTTCCTTGTTGCATTTAGCGCAATTTGATTTTTTTGCATACTATTTTATGTGTTTATTTTCTGTCTCAACCTCATACCAATTTTCCTAAAATGTAAGTGCCAGAAAATACAGGTTTGCCTTCTTATTCACCACTCCATCCCCAGTTCTCAGAACAATGCCAGGAGCTTGGTATCCTGTCATTACAGATTTGTTGAACAAATGAATTGAATAAGGAATACCCAAGGGTAGCTCCAGCAATTAAAATTAGGAGAAATAGTGGTGAGTGTAGGTCAAACAGCACAGGTCATGCCTAGCATAGTCTGTAAGATCCTGGTTGATCGTCCATCACCCGAGAGGACAGTCTCTATTATTCAGCATATGACTCGTCATTTCTGCCCTTTATTTCATTTTGCCCTTACTAATTCATCTTTCTAGTCACCTATACTTCTTACCCTTGTCTTTTAGCAAAGTGATTTTATTCAAAAATACTCCCCAGAGAGCATAAAACAGGGTAAAGGATGCTTAAATACAAAATAATTCAGCTTTAATGAATATATTATATGCAGCAAGCTGTCATCAAAACCATGAAGTTATATCAACTTTATAAATGGGAAAAAGCATCTTACAATACTAATAAAATGTTTCCTGGGAGTCACTTGCATTATTACGAATAGTATTTCAACACTGAAAATATACTATATAGTTTCTGCCCTAAACTCACACTTCACATTTTATCACAGAACTATGATTGAAAAATCTCTTCTTACATTCAACAAACCATCTAGAAAACTCTTTTAAAGACCTTTAGACAACTTAAAGAAAATGGATGAAGTAAAAAGCATTCTGACTTTAGGGTAGAACAAAATTAAATTGGTTTCCACTAGGTTGGCCACAATCAAGAAATTCAAACTTAACTCTGAAAGCAAGAGAGGCACTTGAAGACTGGTAATATGGTTTCAGGGAGAGGAAGATGAATTTAGTCAAAGTTTTTGAACTCTCTAGTGAGGAGGGAGGTCATAGATAGGAAGACCAAGAAGTCTGCAGTGATCCAGACAGGCAATGATTAAAGCCTGGATGAGAACAGGAATTATTGATTGTCTAAAGAGGGAGTGGGAAGGGAGTTAATTTCCCTTGCTTCTTCCTTACCTTGTGCAAATAAATCATTGCTTTCACCTATATATCGGAAGAAACTACATTATAAAATACCCTATTGGTGTTTAAAAAAAAACCATGAAGGCATCGTGAGTTAAATGCTGCCAGAACTTGAATTGTAAAGATAGCTATATAAAGATAAATTATTAATTACAAGCTCCAACACTGATTCCCATATTGCCAGAGCCTGCTGAGATTTTGAAAACCAATATGTTTTTGTCTGGAAGGGTGTTTGAAAGAAACTGTTTAACCTAAAAGGCCTTGAGATGTTAGGGGAATCACAGAAGAGAGACTCTGTAAATCAATACAATTTCTTCAGCAAATACTGTATCAAAAAGAAGGACATTGAATTCAACATTGTCAGCAATGGAGATAAAATCATTTATATCCAAGAAAGTGTAAACAGCCTCAGACTAAATAGTTGGCAGCACCAGAGGAAATTGAAAGAGGCTTTCCTCATACTGATCCTGCACAATCTCCGATTCAGTAGAAGTCCCACGGAAAAAGACGTACTCCTCTTCTGCAGTCTGCTTTAAAAACTTAGAAGAAAACACTTCTGCTTTTCTTTTGGTATCATAAGGATGTTTCACATTTTTAATTAGTGACTCCAGCTGGTTACAGGATTAAGCTGTGCTCCCATTTTAGACAGGACAGAGGGGGTACTGACAAAGCATAAGTAGCTTTAAATTTTGACAAATTAGGATCTTATGAGTCTAAAATCGCTCCAGAATCCAAGGTGGAATCCCCAAAGGAGAAATTACTGCTAAAATAAAACACTAAATGTAGTTAAAGCCTTTCTGCCAGGGGCCACAAATCCCGTAGCCTCAGTTTCCTTATCTGTAAAACAAGGAAGCAACATTTTATGATCTAATGAATACCCTCTCATTCAAATATTTAATGATTATGTACCCCGGGCATAGTTAACCACTCCAGCTCCCACAAAGTCTGTACAACAAAACAAAATTATACAGCTTTTCCTCTTCACAAACATTCTTGCATTCTCAGATAAAGTCAAAAGGAATGTCTGAAAGAGATACTGGGAATTAAGTACATGAATCATAAGAAAGAGGATAATGGTAGGAGGTGCCTGTGGCTCAAAGGAGTAGGGCGCCGGCCCCATATACCGGAGGTGGTGGGTTCAAACCCAGCCCCGGCCAAAAACTGCAAAAAAAAAAGAAGAGGAGGAAAATGGAAGCGTCAAGAGAATGAAGAACTCACCTGGCAGTTACTAAGAACTTAGAGAACATCAACCATGGCCCACCCAATGCTAAGGCTTTGCAGAGAACACAGACATGTGGGAACCATGGTTTGTACCTCCATAAGTGAACACTCCAGCACCCAGAAAACGAAATTACCTACAAAATATTAGAGAGCCCTGTTTGAATACAACATGTTCAGTAACTCTTAAAGTTACACACACACACATAAATACAGAGAAATGAATTCTGCTAACATTCAACTTGGGTTTGAATCTTACCTCAGAGATAGCCATTGACTAAATAAGACAGCTCTCTTTCTCTGATTATCATTTCTTGCCAGCAATTTTCTACACAGAGCTGTATCAGGAAGAATAATAGGATGACAACTCATTGGTTGGTATGTTAAATGGTCACTTCTTCACTAACTATCCTGCACCTTCTCCCGGTAGCTGATGGTGTTGAGGTGCTTTGCATTTCAGTTAATCACAAGCCATAAGGCTTCAACTCTTGAAAGCTTGTATATTCTACTGTCAGCCCTTCTGGTGTCCATCAGTCTCTCAAGGAAGCCTGACTTCTCAATACTCTTCACACCTTAGTTTGATTTGCCAATGGTAAACAACAGCACCATTTCATTTCACCACAAAAAAACAAAACAAAACACTTCCCTTCTAATTTCTAGTAGATAGCAAGTATTTTTTTTCTTGCAAAATACCTCCTATCCATTGCTTTTCTTCCAAAGAAAGCATTCTCTCTCTTTTACATATAAAAGAAGTAAAGCAAACTACATTCATCTTAGATCAGAGTAAGGATTTTTTATTATCGAACCAATTTATAGCTCTCTCCCTTCCATTGGCTCTCCTTATTATAACCTATATTTTATTATGGATTATAAAAAATATATACTTAGATTTTTTTTAACTATTTTAAAGTCATAATTACCAAGAATTCACTTAGCTCCCACAAAGAATAAAACTAAGGAACATTCAAAAGACTCCTCTCTCAGACAGAAAGCTTATCATAGTATTGGTACAATTCTGAGTTTTAAGAGATCAAAAATAATAATTCATTTGAGTTTAATTTTAAAAAAAGAAAAACCAAAAACTAAAGCAAGTCGGTTTGATTAGTTTTAACCATGATACTAATACAATAGTATTTCATACAGGATTTTATTTTGGGTATTTATTTGCTTATTTTTTAAAGCTTTTAATTGACTGGTTATTACTAATAGGCACTGAAATCCATCTAGTAAAAATGAAACTGTTAGACCTCCAAAGAGGATGATTTCAATGACAGAGAGCAGCTCATCATAGGCTGTTAATCTTTTACAAGTCTGATGCTATGGTGGGTAAAGGTGGATACCATAACACAGACAGGAAAAGCAAACTCACAAGTTTTAAGTATGTTGCCTAAAGCCAATCAAAAAATCATGAGAAGAGAGCTTAAGACTGACACCTTAACCTATATAAAAACTAAATAGTTCTTCAAAAGACAGAGAAAATTGATTCTGTATGATGAATTTTCAAACTTTAACCAGGAGGAGAAAAAGCATTTCAATTTCCATTTCAATATTTGAAATATTGAATATGTCCAAATAAAAATATGCTGTGATGTTTCTGCAATATTGAATTAGGCTTATGGTAAATTGACCAGTCCTGAAATTGATCCATATATCTCTAAAGACCATAATAAATATCATACCAAATCCGACAAATGGTTTACGAGCCCAGTAATATATCTCTGGTAAGTGCAATGGTACATTTTCTGGGAGATAGTGGGAGCTATTTCACACGATGTTTAGATGCTTACATGAAAAGATTAGACTTACTGTTTACATATGTCACATATTGTAATACAGAGTTTTCCTTCACAACTTTTGTAAAATATTTGGTAAAAATTAATGGATAGCTGATACACTATAGGTGTGGGTCAAAGCTCAGTACTAGTGCTCTAAGTTTTATATAATTTCTATGATGTAAATAGTAATCTCATGTCACTGATAAATAATCTTGGGAGAAATGATGGAATAATTTACCCAGGCCCACACAATGAGAGTGATGGTGTTAGCATTTTCAACCCAATACCCTACATGAAAGTGCCAGCTTCATTGCATCACACTCACTATCTCCATCTGTCCTCGGGGTAGAAATGAATGACACCTCCAGGCATGTTTCCCTTGCTGACCTGAGCCATGGCTCAGAGAAAACACTCCAGGAGACCATGAGTAATCTATGGGACTGGATATGACTTGTTAATACTAGCTATTTTTCTACACGAACTATACATGTTAATAATACAATCAAGCACACATATGCGTGCGCACACACACACATAGGATGTGTTTTTAAACTTTAAAAAATTCCATCCTTAAGGTCTATAATGTCCATCCTGCATAGAATTAGAACAATATTCAGACACCATGGAAGCATATCTCTCATTTAAAGACTTGAGCAAAGCCCCATAGATAGATGGTACATTTCCCAACTTGGCAATTTGAGGGTGGGGGGCTTATTTTCTTAAAATAATACTTACTAATTGCTGGTGCCCAAGCAGCCCTCCCTCATTTGTCTTCTTCCAAATCAACCTAAGTTTTAACCCATAATTAAAGTTCTCCTTATCTTCTTTGATAAGATTTCCAGATTGCTCTAATCCATATAGAAATCTCTTAATTCCCTTTTAATTAGCTAAGTTTCTTTCAGTTATTTACCACTCTCTTATATCCTGTTTTATACAGTTACCTTCATTATTTTCTGTTTCTGTTTCTTCCTATTTCTTTTTATAATGCAAACATCAATGATTATCTTGGTGGTGTTGAAAATTTAGGACCTCTCTGTCTAAATCAGGTATCAAAAGTCACCCAAAATAAACCCAATTTAAATAAAATACAGTGATTATTATGAAAATGTGTTTTTAAGACAAGCCCACTAACCTCCTTAAATATTTTCAACCAGAGGCTGCCTCATTCAACCCTTTTCTGTATTGATATTTTGAAGTCACCTCCAGTAGAAGTTTATTTCTTTTACTCAGGATGCGCTGAGAGTATGTTAGCTACATAACACTTTTAGGTCCTGTTATGGTTATGGGGAGTTGTTTGATGCCCTGTGCCATCTTTTTTTGGATATCTGCCTTGTCATTTCTTTCTGGGAGCCTTAATAACCTTAACCGTTACTGACTTACTATGTTGTGTAACAAAAACTATGGAACTTCATACTATATTCACAAAATATGTTTTAGATAAAATTTGGAGTTAAACTGACCTGACTTCGTTGTTGTTTCTTTATTTCCCTGTACCTTTAATTCTGATTTATAGCAGAGACCATTTCTCCTGAAATATTTTTTGCTTAAATCCACTTGTTTCTAAGACACTGTGAGACCTATTTTTATATTTTATTTTATCTTTCTTCCCTGTGAGTTCCTGTGCCAGACATCTGAACAGTCAGACAATTTAAGAGCTTCTTTTCTTGGTTGATATTTTCTTTGACATCAATGGGAACTCACATGTGTAAATGAAAACTTTCTATGGAAAGAATCATCTGTAAGATCCATATGGACCAGCCAGATAACTCTGGGAATGGTTTTAGATTACTCAAGGAAATCCAACTATTTATGACTGCTAGGTACTTTGAGCAGATTCTCATAGAATATGCATTAACAAATTTTGGAAATATTTTATAGTATCATATGAAAGTTACAGCTCTACATGTGTTATAATAATTCCTTATGTAATTTTTTTAAAGTACATTGTTATACAAGATCTTCATAACAATGAAGTGAGGTGGTATGGGAATGTATTATCGTCATTATTTTCATGTAAATCAACACAGGCTTACCTATAATATTAGATGGTTTGATCAAAACAATTAGGAAAGGGTAGAGCCGAGATAAAAATATAAAATGTTCTGATTGCAAATAATATAAAGGATGAATGATGCTTAAATGATTTAAACAAATTCAGAAAATGAACTGATTTTGACAGCCCATTCAATTAAACCAATAGTTTATACTTATAAAATATAAACATCATTTTTTACTGTATTCCTTTATCTATGTACACATATATGGTGGTATTCATTCAACAAGGATGTATTAATTGCTTATCATACACTACAAATTCTGCTGCATACAGGAACAGATGTGGGATGAATAGGTTAAGGCCTGAGCACTGTGGGCTGTGAAGTTCAGTGTTTAACCTGCTGACCCCTGAGTCTGAGACCTTAGCATTTTTATATCAAAGGAAAACTGGATATTTTTTATAGCTCTACATTTTTTATTTTTATGTTAGTTACATAACGTATTCTATATAATACACAAAACTAAATTTTTACAAAAATGTATATTCAAAAAGACAATAGAAAGTAAAAACAACATTTTTGTTTTGAGATAATTTTAAACTTCCAAAAGAGTTGCAAGAAAATTTCAGAGGTTATATGAAACATCCAGAACAGACGAATAAAAAGAGACAGAAAGTGAATTAGTGATTACTTGAGTCTGGTGGTTGACAAGAAATGGGGAACCATGGGGAGTGATAGCTAATGAGTATGGGGCTTCTGTAGGGAGATTCCATTGACAGTCTGATTGTTTCCCAATGATAATATTTACATCTTTATTTTTATGTTTTTATATTACATATATGTCCATGTAATATGGAGATATATCTACAATTTTACCAGTATCCTTCGCCATTTCTAGTGTTCAGATTGCAAGGAGAACAGAAGTGAATGGTCTTACCAACCATTTTGATGCAATCATCCTATAAATTCACACTTCATTTGTAAATTTGAATACAATTTTTTCTTCAATGAAAGTAAGTCAAAGGTTGCAAAAGTACTTCATATAGCAGGGATGCCTTTTTTTTCCAAATGTCCTTCTCCAATTTTAGGTGCATTCTTGACATGAACAGAATCTATCTCCAGGCCTCCACCTCACATAACACACTCTCCTTACCCACATATGCCTCGTCACGAAACCCTCTCACTCCACTACTAAGGAAAAGCTGGTTTGTTGGATGGCCTCCTTAGCATTATATCCAACTCATTCCTGAAGAATCAAGAAAGAAGTAACTCTCTTTTATGCTCATCTTACATTTTGGAAGTGATAAAATTGACCATACCCACCTGGATACATTGAATTGAGACAGTTGATAAGAGACTGTGGTTCTGTAAAATTTCCAACTCTGAAAACCAACATGGTTTCACTGAAAAAAAAAACAGCAAATATATTTTTAAAAAATACCAAATTAGAGGCCCTTTCAAGTTTAGATTAACAAGCTAAGGGGAAGTTAAATACAAGTGTCCTTTTTAAATATTTCTTTCGGATCATCCCAATTACACTCATGATAACTAAGCCCTAATATAAATATATGAACTACATGATTTGATTCAAAATTTCCTCAGAGTTTTTTAAACTTAATTAGCCATCATGAAACATCTATATAGCAAAGAAATGCTTTGTTGTTAATATCTCGATATTAGAACACATCAATGACATTTGCCTACTTATATTCAAGTCTACAAGAAACTAAGTCACCTGCAACCAAAAATAATGATAGATTTTTTTTTTTAATTTTAACCTTTCTTTTTAATTTTTGAGACAGAGTCTCACTTTATCACCCTTGATAGAGTGCTGTGCTGTCACAGCTCATAGCAACCTCAAACTCTTGGGCTCAAGTGATCCTCTTGCTCTAGCCTCCCAAGTAGCTGGGACTACAGGTGCCCACCACAATGCCCAGCTGTTTTTAGAGATAGGGTCTCGCTCTTGCTCAGGCTTTTCTCAAACCCCTGAGCTCAGGCAGTCCACCCGCCTCAGGCTCCCAGAGTGCTAGGACTATAGGGGTGAGCCGTGGCATCTAGCCTAATTTTAACTTTTGAGGAGGATACCACATCACCATAGATTCTATTTGGGTAAGTGTTATGTCTTTTGAAAATAGCCCTCTCAGGCCTAGATGTAGCTTATCCTTGCTATTGTTTTAAATAAAACTTTTTCTCAAGTTAAGAGTACATGGTTTTCAAGATTCCAAAGACCAGTGTGTAATAGAGACGATCTATGAGAGGCCAGACATGCAGGCAGCAGCCGGAAGACTCCGAGTTCTGCGCTGCTCCTAAGGACACTCTCACTTTACATCACAGACTGTTCAAATCATGACCCTATATAATAAACGAGGTATTCAAATGTAGTCCACATATTTTAATTAAAAATCAGTAAAATATATATACTGAATATCAAAAATATTTAATTTAGGAATAATAAAATATTTAATTAATGAATAATAATTAATAGTTGATTATTATTATTATATTATTCCTATATAATGAATATCAGAAATGTTTTCTTTGACTGGAATATTTTAAAGTTGGGTTATATAAAGTATTATGCTATTGGGAACAGAATGATTCATGTACTGAGGGGGCATTGTTAGGATGTTTCTGTAATTAGTTTTATAAAGCACAATTGTTTCAAAGGTTAAAAAATTTCAACATGATTTTTCTTAGCAGATTATCCTATTAAGTACATGTGACATGTCTTTGTAGAGGGACAGACTATTCAATAAGGTACTAGCTAAGGGCTGAAGTAAAGCCTGCAAGAGCATTCTATGTGAGAGATGTTGTATGAGCAGGGCTAAGAGAATAGGTGGAGATACAAATTAATGAATTTCAATCCAAAGGAAAAAATCACTTAAATTCAGCTTAAATGGACAATTTTGTTCCTCTGTCTGCTAAAAGAGGGTTTGCTAAAGTCAAAATGTTTTTTTGGTTCTTTAGTCATACAATATGTAAACAAGTCCCAAAAGTCTTGTATGTTCTAAGATAGAAGAATACAACAGGGTAGAATTGGGAAAAGGGAAGGGAAGGTTAATTCTACCTGATAGCAATATAAAAAATTATTTTTGAACAGGCACTAAGCTGAATTTTGAAGGAGAGAGACAATGTTATCAGGCACAAATGGATACCTGAAGGGAAACCGCCAGACCTACAATGCATGATTAGTAAAGTGGCTGAACAAAGGAGGGCAGAGATGAGTGTACGCATGAGGGGCAGGAACTGTGTCAGTGAAGTCAAGGGCATTTAAACCACTCTGAAACATACGTTATTAACCAATTCAGTATGGCTGCAGCACAGATCATGCAGTAAGGCATGTTGAAAGGTAAAGACTGTTACAGGCAGGTTCGAATGGTAGAACATTCTTCTAAATTAAAATTTTAAAGACAAAAGCAATAGCGTGAAAGTCTTAACATAGTAATAAGTCTTCTTTGATATCATAATGGCAGCAATGTATAAGGAAGAAATAAATGAAATTGACTTAAAATATGATTTAAGCCTCCAAATTGATAAAGTTCTTCCAAACCTTCGGTGGAAGTATCTAGCACATATATTAGCACAGCTGATAGCTAATTGGGTTAAGGAGAGTGGTGAAATTGGGGAAAACTTCCGCTCAAATGGGAAAAAAGAGTGAAGAGAGACCACTATTTTACAATATGAACAATTCACATCATTGTCTAATTCTGTATACTCAAACACATGATCTTGACGTAATTAAGAGTAGAGAAGGTGAAATCTTGACTCATTATGCATTTTGGAATTAAAAAAGCAGAAGATAATGTTGATGGTGTCAAAGCAAAAACTGTGCCAGAAAAAAATAAACAGGAAAGGAAAACTTTATTCAAGGCTATTGCAAGAAGGGAGAAGGACCAGGGACCACAATTCAGTCTAAACTTCACTGAGGCCAGGGGGCATCTTAGTCTGTTTGCTAATTGGCTATACCCAATGGAAAAGTACATTTTATCATATCTTCATAGCAAAGGATAGGTTTGCTTACAAGTTGAAGCAAAATACTAAAGTTAGGCACCTCCCCTCCCACAGAGACTGGGTGATAGGGGCTCTAACTTCCTCACTGATTACATTTCAGAGGAATGACTTCCACCCAGGTTGTCTTAGGGATTGTTAAACTGGCAAAAGGCATTTTAAAGGAATTACATCTCACATGGAGTATAGAAAGAATTTACGGGGCGGCGCCTGTGGCTCAGTTGGTAAGGCGCCGGCCCCATATACCGAGGGTGGTGGGTTCAAACCCAGCCCCGACTGAACTGCAACCAAAAATAGCCGGGCGTTGTGGCGGGCTCCTGTAGTCCCAGCTACTCGGGAGGCTGAGGCAAGAGAATCGCTTAAGCCCAGGAGTTGGAGGTTGCTGTGAGCTGTATGATGCCATGGCACTCTACCAAGGGCCATAAAGTGAAACCCTGTCTCTACAAAAAAAAAAAAAAAAGAAAGAATTTACGATTATAAATTTTTACATAAATGATTAAAACAATAGGGAGGTCAGGAGCCTGCTGTTAGGAAGAAGCCTCTCCAAAATGTACCCAGGATGGGGGAATGTTTATGTCCTTTCAATCAATAGGAAGAAAGTTACTAAAATGATATGTAATGGCATCTGGCCTAAGTGGTGGGAAAGCCAGCAGACAGGTGGTGGATTGGAAAGGTTTCCTTCCTTCATCCCTCCTTCCCCTTCCCCTTCCTTCCTTCCTTCCTTCCTCTCTCTTTCTCTCTCTCTTTCTTTCTTTCTTTTTAATGAGGGCTAAAAGCAAAGTATAGAACAAATAAAAAACTGACAGAGGTGAATATACACAAGATGTCAGTAAATATTGACATGATTTTATACTGCAATTTAAAATTTGGGGATGAGAATATTTCGGCTTCATCACAAATAAGGGTTTCCAATATGATGGGTGGATAAAGATATTAAAACCAAGGCAGAAAATGGATACTACATAGATTTTTTGTAATGGTAATAACAGAATTTTTTGGTATGAGCTCTGTGGTAAACAGTATTACATGTAGCTTTAGCGCTAATGCTCGGATTTTGAAAAATACTGTCAGATGACTTTCCTCTTACCTGGACACACTCTTGCAATGCTTTGTTTAAAAGTACTGCTTGAAATCTGGTGTAAATGCTATGTCCTGTCTCATTAAGATTTTAGAGTACTTGTGACTATGAAAATCTATGTTTTTCGGTATATTCATTTCTCGCTTCTTTTGTTTTTGTTTGTATTCTTACATAGTGTTAGGGCTTCTCACTTCTCGCAGATGTCTTTCTCAGCTCTTCTAAATTGACTATTTTAATCTGAGAGAAAAAAAGGCTTGCCGGATTTTAAGAAAACTGGAAACAATTAATATTTATCATTGCTGGGAAGTTGAATGAGAGTGGGGGAGGCAGCAGAGAGTTACTTTTTACTGTAAATACTTTTGTTTTATTAGAATCCCTTAGGGCAAACCTTTGGAATTTGGAAAGGCTATTTAAAAAAAAAAATGTTATGTAGATTAATTCTGCTTTAACTGAGTGCCAGAGGGACTTTCCCCTGACAAAAATTAGTGAGTATTATTGTGTGAGTTTTGTAGCTTGTATTCTGATTGCCCAAAGGTCCTCTTGGTGTCCTCTTGAATTTTCAGCACCTTCTAAATATGTGAGGTCACTAAGTTTTCGAGTTTTGGATACATAGGACATTATTGTATGCACACATTTTCTAATTTGAAAAGATAAGAATAAGGAGAAAATAAATTCTGGTTCAATTATTTAGCAGTGAAGTGGTTAAAAGTCCCACTGCAGCTGATTTTTATGTTTTCATATGATTTGCTCTTGAAAAATGCCTTCTTTTGTCATCACTAGAGAGTACTCTACTCTTCACATATTATGCAGAACAAAATCTCAGTCAGAATAGGGAAAAGCATCAATAATTAATTAGACATAAATTATTCCTAATCTACACACAATGCCTAATCCCTGGTTCACAGAAATGCAAATCGTGCTTCAAAAACAATATGTTAACAAGTCATTTGTCTGCAAAAGACAGGAGCCCAAGTTCAATATAAAATATAGAACAAATACTTCAAGCTCATTTCAAGGAATATGCTGATGGAAGTTATCCAGCACTGCAAGGAAATAGGAAACTATGCAAATAAAATACCCACAAGGTGAACTTGCCTCTTGGTATGTCAGAAACAACTAGGGTTTCTATTGAAGCTATTTTTCAATTCTTAAACAATGTTAAGAATAAACCAAAAAATTATACTAATATTTTCTTTACTATGAATAGTAAAATAACAATGGAAGTGATGATAGTTTTAACAGGGCAATTTTTCTTTTCCCTAATAGGAACACTCAGAACAGGACCCCAAATTCATTACAGAATCTAGGGAAACTGGTAGACTATAACATTATAAGCTGTCTTCTGATAAACAAGAGACTTGGAGGCTAAGTCATCCGGCCCAAACCATGAAACACGTGCATCCTTTCCACTGAAATAACCTCAGTAGGCTTCATGATAGTAGTTGTGGCTCAGTGTTTCTGGATTTCAGTGTTCCTCTGCATGTCCAACTCCACCTACCTCCCATAGACTCAGTGTCAAAGTAATTGATACAGGAAAGGTGATATTGCTATGCTTTCTCAGAAAGATGAAGGAATTTCCTGATCTAAAATATCTTTTTTTTTGGTGGACATCACCTCAAATTCCAGGGTTCAGAAATTCCAGTTACTTTAAATGCTTTTATTATCATTAAAATACTACAGTTTTTTACTAGTTTAATCACTCATTTAGAGTTTCTTATTCTAGACAATAACTTTAAGAATACAGACACGGAATAATATACCATTTTTCTGAATTATTTTTTCTAAAAACTGATCCTTCTGAAATTCTCCTTGGGAAGGTGGGGGAACTCTCTACTCAATAAATTCAGCAAACTATCCATTTGTAGGCCTGGAGGGTCCTCATTTTTTCTTTATCTCTCTTCTCTTCCTCCTATCCCCAAAATGAGGATTTATTATTTTGATTAGAAAGATTTTAGAACACTCATTTCAGCCTATTTCCTTACAGGGTGGGGGGTAAATGATGTTTGTTTGTTTCTGTTTGTTTGTTTTGCTTTGTTTTGAGCTAGAGTTTCATTTGTTGCCCTCCATAGAGTGCCATGGCCTAGTATCTCACAGCGACCTCAACTGATGGGCTGAAACAATTCTCTTGCCTAGCCTCCCAAGTAGCTGGGACTACAGGCACCCGCCACAACATCTGGCTATTTTTTAGAGACAGGGTCTTGCTCTCACTCAGGCTGGTCTCAAACTGCTGAGCTCAGGAGATCTACCCACCTTGGCCTTCCAGAGTGTGGGATTGCAGGCATGAGCCACTACTCATGGCTCACATAAATGATGTTTTTACAGCATGCATCTGGGCATTGTCCTCTTACACACCTGTTTTGGTTCAGCTGCTTAGGTTAACAAACTGAGTCTCTTCTTTGGACCCAGCCCCTTTTCTTTCACCTTTCTGTGAGACATTTTCTCCCAGGATTTGTAGCCATGCAGTTTGCTGAGACCTGCAATCCACCTCTCCTGCTTTTCTCCTTTTCATTCTTTTTCTATTTTTATTTTTTTTTCTTTTGCAGTTTTTGGCCAGGGCTGGGTTTGAAACCACCACCTCTAGTATACGGGGCCGGCGCCCTACTCCTTTGAGCCACAGGCACTGCCCTGCATTTTTTTTCATAAACTGAGTTAGGAATTATGCTAGTATTCAGTCAGAGCGGGTCTACCATATTCTGTTCTATTTCCACTTAAATAAATGGAAAATTGACTTCCAGCCTGGCTCAGCTGGCCATACTGGTTAAAGAAGGAATAGAATCACATTGGTAAGTTTGAATGAATGGACAGAGATCATTTATTACTGAATATCTTACCAGCACACTTAAAAGACTTCATTGGAGTATCAGGCATTCACATTATTAATATTAAAATGTTACTATGAGTTCCTATTTATTATTGTTATTGCTTCTTATGTATGCAGCTTCCTCTGGAGACCTCACGAAGAGAAAATGAGATTAGTACAAGGCAAATTAGGACACTCCTTGGCTTCCTGGCCTTAATACCTTCCTAATGTTATCAAAACCCACTATACTTCTAATATATACTATCTCATGCTCAGAGAATCCAAAAGTACTTGCATGTATTAAAATATCTTGGAAGATATACAGAAAAAAATAAAGCTCCTTAGCTATTTAATCTGTGCACTGAAACATTTAACTATAGGATATTTTTTAAAAAGTCCTATGTTACCATAAATTTCTAATAGAAAGGATATCCTCGTGACATTATTTGAGAACTTCTGCTCCAGAATGAAATCGAGAATGTAAACAATTGTCTATGTAATAAAAATGTATGAATTTTACCTACATTATCTATAAAACTGCCTAATACTCCATTTCATAAGCATAGATTTTTCTTTAATGACACTAGTAACAAAAACTTCAACCAGAATATTATTTAAATAGTTGTTGATTTCCTAATAACACATTTCACTTCTGTTAACTAAAAAAAAAAAAATTTAAATGAGATTTATACTTTGGAAAAGGAGAGCTTTATTTATACTAAAGGGTAGCAACCTATGGGGGAGCCATTCCAACAGGCTGGGAAGCAGGGCCCTGGCCAGAAGTCAGGCATACATGCTTCAAAGGCCAGACAAAAGGAACAAGATTTTCTTAATTGGAGGGGTTAAATATACATGTCCAAAAAACTGTAGGAGGAGTCGTAAATATTTATGAAGGAAAATAATATACACATAATGATCATTTCTCTCTTCCATCTCATCATGGCTGAGAAGTTAGTTTTAAGGTGTTTCTAGGGCACCACTGGCCAGGAGAAGTCCATTCAGCTAGCAGAGGGCTTTAGATTTTACTTTCAGACTGCTAACTTTTGCATATAAGTATCCCACATATCTTTCTCAATAATAGTTGGATCTTAAGGAAACGATAACACTTAATAACACTTTAAATGTTACCTATAGACTTTTATAACTTGATTAATATCTATTTTTTAGGATATCATTATGTCACAATATTTTTTAGCTCTCTTATTACTTTTGAGTTACCTCTGAAATTCAGAATAAGCATCCTTGCTATAGGAATTATCTGAATTGAAATTAGAGAAGAGAAATAATATGAATTTTTACTTCCTAACTTTTCCTTAGGATACATGTATGTATCACAGTCATGTCATATCAATGAATTCCTAATGTCGCTTTGGATATATTCAAAGATAACATAGAATTGAATATAGCCTTCTTCCTAGGTATTTTTGGTGATTATGAAAGCATGTATTTAATATTAAGTATTGTTCTATTTAAAAAATATATAATGGTCCTTTCAGTCACACAGGACCCAAATAAATTAGATGTCTTTCAATGTAAAGAAAATTTTGACAGTATACCATTAATTAACACAACTCAATACCAGCAATGGGTATCATGTCTGGTGGGTAGCAGCTGCATAAAGCCAAAATGACTCCTCCTCTAGCAGTAGCCTACCTTCTATCTAGGAGATAAATGAAGGTTCCTTAACTCCAGGTTGGTCTAGGACAGAGGTTTTCAATCTGTGGGTCGCGACCCCTTTGGGGGTCTCCTGCATATCAGATATTTATATTACGATTCATAACAGTAGCAAAATTACAGTTATGAAGTAGCAATGAAAATAATTTTATGGTTGGGGGTCACCACAACATGAGGAACTGTATTAAAGGGTCACAACATTAGGAAGGTTGAGAACCACTACACTAGGAGGTTTAAGTAACTGATGAGCCTAAGTGAGAAACTCGGGAACTCAAACTCAGGAATGACATCTTTGCGATATATTTAAGGAAGTTCTATAATTCTTTTCAAAATGCCACATTCCTAAAAACAAAAACATGACTGAAAATCTTTCTGAAACTTAATGATTCTAAGTTGTTTGAGGGAGTATAAGTTTCCTCTTTCAGAAAACCTAATTGAACTCTTTTGAGTTATAGCAAGAAACACCATATCCAGACACTTCTTACCAAGACCAGGTTTAAAATCTGGGAATAGATTTCCTACTGGAAACAACGGTTCTTGAATCAAAGTAAATAAGAGTCGATTGGCCTTCCAATAGGGGTTTATCATCCTACCTCCAAATTAGTAGATTATGAAGGTATCCTGAAGCTGCCAATTCCGCAAATATATATTACAAAAAAAATAATTTTCTGTACCAAACAACTTTAAAAAAATAAATTTGTCTATATTGGCTTGCTTGGGCTGAGGAACAAAATGTCAGAGAATAGGCATTTTAAATAACAAAACTGTATTTGCCCACATTCTGGAGGAATCTAAGACTAAGGTGTCAGCTGATTCATTTACTGGAGAAAGTTCTCTCCAGTAGGTGCCGATGGCTGACTGCGCATCATGGTCTCACATAGCCTGCTCTCAGTGAACATGCGTTTGGAGGAGAGAGAATCTCTCTTCCTCTTTTTATAAGGCCCTACCCTCATGAAATAATTTAATTATTATTATCTCGCAAAGGCCCCATTTCCAAATACCACCTCACTGGGGTTAAGGCTTCAACATATAAATTTGGGTGGGGGTGGGGGTGAAAAACATTCAGTTCATAACACTGTCATCTTAGAGTGAATATTAAATTGCTGCAAAGATGAATGTCTAGAATACATCAAAATTAATTGGAAGATCATTTTTTCCTATGTAAAATAAATATAAGCAGATAATTTGTGGAGTGGATGACAGATCTAAAGATCAGCCTCGCTCTCTTCATCCTATGCTGAGCATTACTAGTCTGGAAATGTGAAGAATATTGATTTCCCTTAAATGGAAAGCCACATACTTTACAAAACTTTTTATGGAAAAAAAAAAAATGCTGTTTCAAAAGATGAAAAGCCTCTGTTTTATAAGCAACTGGTTGCTGTGGCCCAGCAGGACCTACAAAGGATGGCTACCATAAGGCCTCTCCCCGAGGTAAGTCGGCCCTTGCTCTGCTCTGCACAGGGGCATTGCCCACTCCTGCTTCTGCTCTTGCTCTTCTGTAACCCCTGATCTCATGCTTTCTATAAAATATTCCCTATTCCAAACTTCTCTTTCAATTCTACTGCTTTTTTCCTCCGGAATTCTCCATCTTACTCTTGCTATACACTCAGTAGAATCACAATTTTTTCTTATGCACCTTAAAGATTTCTCACTCATGAAAAGAGACAAGATTTGGCATCTAAACATTGAGCACTGAGCTTTCCACATGGTAAATGCTAATAAAACTGGGTCTACTATTTCTTATACTTTAATAGGGTTATTTCAGATCCTAACTACAAGAATCCTTTAAAAAATTCATTATTGACTGAAACTTACTTTAGCATACCAGAATTTCCATATTAAATGTTTGTACTCTGATTTTCACCAACAATCTGAGTTTTCACAATTTTCTATGCCTATAAGTGAATCTCTAAATCAAATGGAACTTCAGACCTGAAGTTCAAAGGAAAAGACCTGACGGCTGTGTCACTAAACTGTCCAGCCAGACTCCTTTCCTCTTCTGTTCTGTTCAATTTCCCCAGTGCAGTTGGCAACACAATGATGGATGCAAAAATGGAAAGAATGCACTACTGCACATGATTGATTGCATGGCAAAGGGAGAAACTTACAGAAAAACCCGTCCTGGGAACTTATTTTATATCATTCCCTGTTGCTGCTCAGTCGTGAACGCTGCTGTGATTCATTTTCAACACTTTGAAATCTCTTGGTGTTTGTAACATGCTCTAAACCAGATATAAATTGATTGTTTAGCCCTACATGTTTTTTTTTTTTTGATTAACATTTTTTTTTTACTAACATTTAGCAACACACTTAACATTGCTTATATATAACATTTATTTCTTCTCAAGGAAGAAAAAGGCAATTTTACCATAAGATCACATAACGTAAGAGAGCATTGTGGAGTTTCTATAAAAAAAGTCACAACAGTCCTTTCCTTAAGTGATAGAGAGCATGTCTCATTGGAAGTAGAAGGTAATTGGATATATTTGAGAAATGAATTATTTTAGAATATCTTTAAATGAGTATATAGGCACTAAAATATGTAATGTAATTTAGAAGTCCAGGTTTGGGTAAGCATTAGGTGATGAGCTACAAAATGCGACAGAGCTGGCCATGGTTTCAGCAAGTGTGGAACTTGACATATAAACTTAGACATCTTTTTAGAACCTTTCCTGTTTTAAGAGGAGACTAGCATCTAATGCAGGGCATATTATAACAAAAACAAAGAAAATACTTGCTCATTCAAGCATAATATAGCCCACTAAATGGATAAGACAACATATGATCTTTTGTTTTCTAACCAAAGAATAAAATATTTAGTGGTTTTAGTTTTGGCTAATTGTTCCATATGGCACAATTTGGCTATTGTGCTCCAACATGTGTATCAAACACGCAAATCTTAATAGTGAATTTAGGATTCAAAGAAAAACTTGGTAAAATCAGGCTCTTGGACATTTCTGATTTCCAGAATTTGAAAGACAGCCTGCAATTTTGCCTAAGTGTTTGCTCTAGGCAGCAGCCTATTAATGCAGGAACAGATTGCTTATTCCACTGATAGTTGGTAGGAATCAAGCAATTTGGAAAAGGATTTCTCCATAGATTAGCTTTTTTTTAAGCATGAATTCTGTAGGTGAAGAATTAGAATGATATGGCTTCTAAAGCCTTGGCACCAATGTTCTATCTTATCCTAGCTTAAACTATTAAATACGCTTTATTCCATATGCCATTTTTTTTTTTTTTATAGACAGAGTTTCACTTTATTGCCCTCGGTAGAGTGCCATGGCGTCACACAGCTCACAGCAACCTCCAACTCCTGGGCTTAGGCGATTCTCCTGCCTCAGCCTCCCGAGTAGCTGGGACTACAGGTACCCGCCACAACGCCCGGCTATTTTTTTGTTGCAGTTTGGCCATGGCCGGGTTTGAACCCGCCACCCTCGGTATATGGGGCCAGCGCCCGGCTCACTGAGCCACAGGCGCCGCCCTCCATATGCCATTTAATTCTACCCTTTCAACAACTAGATGTGTCTTTACCTAATTAGATAGATGCATCGTGAATCTAGGTACATGTAGCTGCAGTTACAACTCATTTAACAAAGAAAATACTATCTCGAACCTACACACAGGTTCTCAATAAATCTAGAAATGATCTTATCGATACTTTTGACAGGACTGTAATATTCCTTTGCATTTCTAAAACAAAATGAGCACACGCCTTTGATAATTGTTACTTACAAACACCAAGTTCCAGTAAATTCTGACTCTATTGATGAAAAACTCAGTAAGCAAGCATATAATTTGAAACAAGAAGAATTGTATTTAAGGCATTCACTCTCTGTCTCTGCATATATATGTGTATGTGTGTATAATTTCTGCTAAATACTAACAATTCAATAAATGAAGTATTATTTGTTTAACTGCGAAAATCTTGAATTCTCCATCTTTATAGGGTCATTACTACTTTAAATGTTTAGAACCACATTATTTTTGCCCTGTGATGGGAATTCCAGTGCCTATTAAAAAACCTTTCAGTCAGGGTTGGAGAGAGGAGGAAAGGTTGGCTTATGGAGCTCCCAAAATGTCTCACTCTACCTTCTATTGAGAGCTTGATTTTAATTAT
This sequence comes from Nycticebus coucang, assembly GCF_027406575.1. Taxonomy (NCBI): domain Eukaryota; kingdom Metazoa; phylum Chordata; class Mammalia; order Primates; family Lorisidae; genus Nycticebus; species Nycticebus coucang. Next base: position 52,602,289 of record NC_069781.1, on the reverse strand, counting down.
CTTGCATAGCTTTTCTCAATATCTGAGAATGTTCTCTCTACTCCCCATTATCTGCCTTACCTGAGTCTCTTCATGTTTTCCCCAAAGGGCCCTATACCAATAGCATAAGGTTATTCTCTGTAGTATCTTCACTTAATATCTGTAGATAAAAGTGATAATAATTAATGTGTATGATTCCATGTATAATGCATGATACCACCTATATGAAGTATTTAAACTAGTCAAATACATAGAAGAAGAGAGTGCTTGCTGAGGGTCGGGTCAATAGGGTACTTGTTATTTGACAGGTAGGTATAAAGTTTCAGTTATACAATATGATTACTGACATCTGCTGTAAAACATTGTGTCTATAGTTAACAATACTATATTATACACTTAAAAATTTATTAAGAGGACAAATCTTATGTTAATTGCTCTTAACATACAATTTTTTAAAAAGTAAGTACAGCATAAAGCAACACACGAATTCAGAATGAATGCCAGACACAAGTCCTCCTAGAAATTATCTCTTATTTGTTGTGTGACTTCATATGCACTAACCTACTGTCATATTGGTGTGGCTTTTTTAAAAAAATGATCAACTCAGCAGTAATGAGGATGCTAACATCCAGGCTCTTTTTTACAACAATAAATTAGTGTTCCTCAGAGAAGTTATGAATATATATTTGGGACAGGGAATATATTATTGCATATCCAGCCATTTAGTAGAGATGTGAGAAAATTCACATCTTAATCTTAAATCTACCTAAAGGAAATATAAATGTGAGGAGAAGATAAATAAAAGATATAAAAAGAACCAAACAGAATTAAGAGAGATGAAAACATTTTATCTAAAATGAAAAATCCAATATAATAGTAGACATTGTAGAAAAAAAGATCAATTAAATTTAAGCCAAATAATAGAATCCATCCACATGAAGCAGAGGGTGATGAAAGACTGAAACAAGTGAACATAGCCTTGATTACATGTCAGCCAGATTCAGTCTAACATGCATATAATCAGAATCACCCACATAGAAACAAAAATAAACTTTTTTATAGAAGACTTCCAATTTTTTTCAAATTTTATAAACATTTAAACTCATACATGGGAGAAGCTTATCAAACATTGAAAAAGTTAAATCAAAAAGCTTGTTATGCATACAACACTAACAAATTACTGAAAACTAGTGAAAAAAATGAGACTTAAAAGTATCTAACAAGATTAGACACATTGTACACAGATGAGCAAATGTAAGATTAGTGAAGACTTCTTTCCTGAAATTATGTGAGCTAAAAGACAGTGGAATAGCATCTTTTATGTGCCACAAGAAAAAAAAAAGACATATAGAATCCTGTGTCCAATGACCATATCTTTCAAAAAATAAAGGCAAAAGGGACGTTTGGGGACACACAGAAGATTGGAAAATTTATCATCAGAAAACTTAAATTACAATAAAACATAACGGAAGTTCTTTAAACAGAAATAAAAAAATACATCTTTTACAGTTGTATTCATGCAAATATATGAAAAGTAATGGAAATGGAATATGTATGTATGAAATGTGTGTTGTTTTAAGCTGCTAGGTCTGTGATAATTGATTACAAATAAGTAGAAATTTATTTATCTTAAAAATTTTATTATAAAAGTTTTATACCTTTCATAATAAATGACTTGTAATTAAGTTATAATAAACTTAAAAAATATTTTAAAAAACTTAACAAGAATTAAAAAGTATCAAGTGATAAGTAGAATTACTAAAATTTAATGTTCAAGACAGAAAAAGAAAATAGACATAGAGACTAGAAAGAGAAAATAGAATACAGATAAGAAGGTAACATATTTGATTTCAACCAAATCAATAATTACACTAGATATAAATGTTTTAAATACTTCAATCAGAAGCAGAAATTGTCCAACTTAATATAAATAAGACACAATTGTAAGTTTTTTACATGACTGCCACTGTAGTATATATGTATTAATAGTTTGCTATAAATTAAGGAATGAGAAAATATATATATCATTCAAACAACAAACATAAAAACACTTAAATTGCTATATAAATGAGGTAAAATGCATGTCAGAAGAAGAATAAAAGATAAATATATCAATCCCCTGAGGACTTAGCAGCTTTAATGAATGTGCACACGATAAAACAGCTTTATAACACATGAAGCAATGATTGATAAAAGTAGAGACAAGTACATAAACACAGCTGGATATTTTATTTTATTCTGTCATTAATTGATAGAATAAGCAGAAAGAGTCTATAAAGTTATAGAAGACTTGAACAACACTCCAATCAACTTGGCCTCATTGGCATTCACCAGAGTCCACTACATCGCAACAGCAGATCAACCACTCTTTCCCTAGTGCTCAAGAACATTTACTATTATTGTATGACTCCATGCTGAACAGCAAAATAAGTCACAATTAAAAGTATTAAAATCACTGAAAGCGTATTCCCTAACTAAAATAGAATGACATTAAAAGTCAGTTATAGTGGGCAGCACCTGTGGCTCAACGGAGTAAGGCACTGGCCCTGCATGCCAGAGGTGGTGGGTTCAAACCCAGCCCCGGCCAAAAACTGCAAAAAGAAAAAAAAAAAAAGGTCAGTTATAGAATGATTTCTGGAAGATTTGGAAATCAAACTACAAACTTCTAAGTAAGTTATAGGTTTTATATAGGTTAAAAATATCGAAGGGAAATTAGAAAATGTTTTCAACAAAATGAACATAAAAGAGCAATGTGTCAAAATTTATAGGATGTGACTGAAGTAGTGTTTAGAAGGAAATTTATAGTTTTAAATACTTGTATTAGAAAAAAATCCAAATTATAAAAGTTTTACTTGAGAAGCTAGGAAAGAAAGAAAATTAGTTCGAAATAAATAAAAGGAAGAAAATAGTAAAAATAAAAGTGGAAATAAAATAGAAACAATAATTCATAATGCTGGAAAGAAGACACATGGTTTTTTGGAACTGACCTTGAGTGGGGGAAATACTGAGAAAGAGCAAGACAAAACTGTTAAAGATGAATTAAATGTTCTATGTTTTGATTTTGGTAGTAGTTACACAATCAATATATATGTTTAAAAAAATCATTAAAAAGTACCCATCAACCCATGAATGGATCAATAAATTGTGGTACATGTACACCATGGAATATTATGCAGCCTTAAAGGAAGATGGAGACTTTACCTCTTTCATGTTTACATGGATGGAGCTGGAACATATTCTTCTTAGCAAAGTATCTCAAGAATGGAAGAAAAAGTATCTAATGTACTCAGCCCTACTATGAAACTAATTTATAGCTTTCATATGAAAGCTATAATCCAATTATAACCTAAGAATATGGGGAAGGGAGAGAGGGAGGGGATGGAGAGGAAAGGATGGGTGGAGGGAAGGTAATTGGTGGGACCACACCTACGGTGCATCTTACAAGGGTACATGTGAAACTTAGTAAATGTAGAATATAAATGTTTTAACACAATAACTAAGAAAATGCCAGGAAGGTTATGTTAATCAGTGTGATGAAAATACGTCAAATTGTATATAAAACCAGTGTATGGTGCCCCATGATTGCATAAATATACACAGCTATGATTTAATAAAAAAAAAAAAAGAAAGAAAGAAAAAAATCATTAAACTGTTTACTTAAAATAGGTCACTTTAAAAATGTAAGCCTTACTAAGGCTAATTTTTTAAAATTCTTAGATATTTTAGGAAGTTAAACAGTGACTGAGTATTTGAATATTAAAGAGTTATTATTTATGAAAAATGCTACTGCAGTTATTTCTAAAATAAAGAATCTTTGTCTATAAGATGAGGACATATTGACATATTTATGGTTGACATGATAGATTTCTGAATTTTTTCCTGATACTGTTGGCAGTGAGGAAACAATTTGGGGGGAACAATGAAACATGAACAAGTGAAGGAAATTTAGGGGTTCACAATATTATTCTCTTTGCTTGTGCATTGGTATGCAGTGTTCCTCAATAAAATGTTTTAAAATATGTCTTTTTAGTTGTTACAGCTAGTACATTAAATAAATCTGAGGCATTTTAGAATTATTTATCAAATAATTCATAGCTCTTTTTCAGTGTGTTTCTCCAACTTGCTCATTGAACCATCACTTTAACAATTCTAGTGTCTTATCTCTGTTCCTAATTACAGTATATCTATAATACTGATACTTTCCCCACCCCTAGAGAATAATCTTCCTTTGGTTCAAAGTCTTACAGAGGTTAAGAGTCCATCTAGCCTTGACTAAAAACTGGCTCAACCATTTCTAGCTATATGACCTTAAGAAAAGGACCTGATATTTCTAAGCCTGAGACTCCTCATTTATAAAATGAGCTAGTACCAGCCCCACCAAGGTTTGTATGGAATAAATGAGATAAGCTTCAAAGCATCTAACACTGTATCTCAGAATAAGTTAGTTATTGTAATTGTTTTATAGTGTCACCTTGCATCCTAGAAACACTACTTAAAATTATCTAAATCCACAAAATAGACTCAATGTAGATCACTTGTTTTACCTCTACACCTAGATGTTTGCCATAACTTAAGATCTTTCATTAAACTTTGATTTTACCATTAATAATAACCACATGAGAAGAATGCACTCCACTTCCAATCATTTCAAAATTGACATTGCCATTAGCAACATATCAATTATGGGCTCTGGAGTTCACTGAAATTTACTCATATATTTGGAATATCCCATTCCCCTCCAATCTGTCCTAAAATAATTGCACTATTTTTCCAGCTGTTTTGGGACTTTTTCTTTTTTGGCTTCCATACCTTCCTTGGGATAGACAGGCACAAAGTCAGAGCAATGACAATTGGAACTCCATGACTATTCCATTGAAAGTCAATTGAATTTCAATTTCCTTCAATGGGAAAAGCCAGGAGGAACCAATTATTGTTGCTTTAACATTGTGCAATTTTACCTCAGGCACCACTTAGGATCCAAATGAAAACATTTCAATTCCTGCTTATTACCTTCTTCCTGATAAAATGCTACTTTTCCCTGGCTCCTGAAAACAGTGCCATATCACAGGAAACCTCCATTAAATACATTTTACCATCTTGGTCAGATTAACACTATTAAAAGCAAAAGGACATACAGGCACCAATGTTTCCCATACAAAGCTCTGTGTTGTTTATTTTTGCCTACTATTTTATGTGGTGTTGCTCTGATTTCCCTTTGTCACAACAACTTACTCAAGAATGGAGTCAGTACTATTCACTTTCTGTTTGGGATATCAATTCCCAATCTGGAAGAAATCTCATCACCATGCTGAGTTAGCTTGCATCTGCCAGGACCGCGGGATTTCTGGGAGGCTATTGGCACAGCTCACACATTTCCACTGTGTAGCTTGGCTTCGGGAGGGAGTGAGAATGCTGTTCCCCTAGCAGTCATTCAGGGCCACAGAGTGTGAAAACCAGGGCCACCTAACAAGCTGTGAAAATTTCAGCCACCTGAGGAGCTGGGAAAGATACAGGTTGTGCTAGCTGAGGTGAGCAGGCAGGAGTGTCCAGAGGAGCTGCAAGTACCCTAAGTCCTCATGTCAGTGAAGAAATAGTGCACTTTGAACTGAGTAACAAAGTCAGCAGGGACTGAAAGATAGCAGAAGTGAAAATAAACTTAATCACGTTAGAAAAATGACTGCGCAAGAGTGGGATATTAACTGTCCGAAGTCATTATGCTCTGGCTCTGTTGTATGAAAAGAAGACAAATTACTTAAGAAAAATAAAAACAAACTTAAGCACTACACATATCCAGGGCCCAATAATTGAGTCAATTTCCAAGCCAGACTCTTGATACTACAGCTCAGCATGGGAAGAACCTATAAAAACTCACAAAACTCTGGGGTAGCCCAGGCTGCAAGCAAATGTGCTATGTCTCTTTTCCAGTCCCCTCTTGTGTTAGAGCAGTAACTAGGAGTTTTTATGGGTCATTACTTCTCCTTATGTTCCGCAAAATAGACTCCATTCTGCCCAGGACACATCTGGTGTGCTGCCTTTCCCCCCAAGTCCTCTGAATACTCCCATTTCTCTCGTCCCAGTTGGACATGAGATTGTCACGCAGATACAACTTGATCACCGCATCAGTTTCACACTAGTATGATTTTCATCCTAGCTTTTAAGAATTTAAAGGGCAATATCAATTATCCTTTCAAAGCTCTTTCACATCACTGGACAAACTTTGAAAATTAGATTTAAGTTCCCGGTGTCAACTTATCTTGAGGTTATGTTAGGTCTTGGGAGCTGGTTTTTGCCACGGTATGTGCATGGATGGGAAACAAAGAGTAACTTTGAACTTTGTTCTGTGGATCGGCGCTGCTAGGGAGACCAAGGGCACTGTTTTGACTAATATTCCTGAGCACTTCTTTTAAGATTTTTTCCTATTCCTTTTGTCATTCCAAATAGATAATAATTGTTAAAATAGTCAGGAAAGATTTTGTATAAATGCTTTTGGAAATTAAGAAAGACCTTCAACATGGGGTAAAAAGATATGGAAATTTTGCCCTTGTGCTTCTTTTCTTTAAGTTCTAAGAAGGTTATTAAAATTAAGAATTATTTGGTGAATTAGGATGAGATTCTCATTAAAGGATGTATTTTTACAAAGAGTAAAGTCATAACTCTTATGCAAATACAAAATGAGCATAAATCAGAGATTTTGTTTCATTCATTAATTAACAAGGGAAGTAGTAAGATGTTATGGCCAGTTCAAGGGAGGACTGAAAGAATTGTACAGATATAGGTCATCAGAATTCTCAGTGAATTTACAAATAAATGATAGAAAACTAGACAATCTCACTCCCTGGATGTGATGCACTTGCATTTCTCTGGACAAAAATCATTTGCATTAGTATCAATTCCCTACAACTTACAGAGTTACGCAGTGAAAGGAAGAGATAACTTAGAAAGTTGCCCTAGACAATCTTAGGTTTCTACTGAATATACACAGTCATCTTTCTAGTCTATTTCAAAGTTTTTCTGTGATATTTCCTGTCATTTTAAATATAGCGCTGATGAAGGGTATACAAGGATAAAGGGTAAATAAGATTGCTCGTATCCTGTTTAGGATTGCTGCTTAAGAAAACCCAGAGGGGCTGGGCATGGTGGCTCATGCCTGTAATCCTGGGACTCTGGGAGGCTGATGTAGGAGATTCCTTGAACTCAGGAGTTTGAGACCAGCCTCAGCAATAACCCTGCACATTGTGGCAGGCTCCTGTAGTCCCAGCTACTTAGGAGGCTGAGGCAGAACCTAGGAGTATTAGGTTGCTGTGAGAGAGGATGATGACACGGCACTCTAGTCTGGGTCAACAGAGTAAGATTCTGTCTCAAACAACAAAACAAAACAAAGAAAACAAATGAAAAAACCTCTTGTACACATTAACATTATCAACATTTAATGATAAATTATCCTATCGTCCATTTTGCACAAATTCCAATCTATAGGTCAGTTATTCAAATACATGGTATCTTAGTTTCTGACAACTGCTAATACAAATTATCACAAAGTAGCTTAAACAACAGAAATTTATTATTTTAGGAACTGAATAAAATTCAGAGATTTTATTTGAATCCTGAAGACTACAAATTTGAAATTAAGATATCAGCAAGGGCCACGGAGCTCTAAGAAAGAATCTGTCCCATGTTTTTTTCATTGCCTCTGGTGGTTGCACTGAATTCTTGGCATTTGTTTCTTGGTTTATAGATACATGGCTCTAATCTCTGCTTCCATTGCCACATGGTATTCTCACTGTGTGTCTGAGTCTCTGTCCGCATTTTCCTCTTCTTATAAGGACACTGGAAAGAAGATAGTCGGACTATTGGTTTCAGGGCTACCTTTATCCAGTATGACTTCATCTTAACTTGTTTACATCTGCAAAGACCCTATTTCCAAACAGAATAACATTCACAGGCTCTGAGTAGGTATGAATATGGATGGGTGGGTGAGAAGACACTATTTAATCCGGAACATACGATGATACAAAACACAGAGGATGTAAAGGGAAGTGTTTCTTACCAAGAGATTGCCAGGGAACTGTGAAAGACCATTTTTAAAAGCAACAGGCTTAAAAAACAGTCCAATTAAAGAGCAATTCTAGTTTATAACCAGGTCTGGATCACCTCCAAAAAGCAAACCAAGCAAGTAAATGTGATACCAGACTTCTGGGCCAGTGCTTCAAAGGCATGAGCACACTTGTGTCCTCCAAGAGCACCAGCTTTTAGTTCTGGCTTTGCAGCTAATGAGTTGTATGAATGGGGGCACATCTTCTGTTTAATTGAACCTTACTCTCTTCTTTTGTCAAATGAGGGGAATAGACTGAAATATTTTAAAATCCTTTTCCACTTTTAATAGGCTATGATTTATGATCTTTTTCTTATACATGCAACATGTCTGACTCAGTTTCAGAATATAAGCTAGATTGTCTTGAAGATCATTCAAACCTACTTGTATCTGCTTATACTTTCTAAACTTAGCACAGAATCTTGGAGTTCTTTTTATTGTTGTTAGTGGTGATTATTTGTTTTCCATTGTTGTTATATATAGAGGTTGGGATCTTTTATTCTCCTTTTTTTTCTACAGCAGACATAGGTCTTCTACATGATCCTGTGCTCTTGGCTACAGCCATTGCACTTTCACTTTATATAGCACCAAGAGGCATTTTTCTTTTTTTTTAAGTATAGAAAGTAAGAGAGAATACTACCTGAGATTCTGATGGCTTCTCGTTCTTGTGAGACTTAGCTGTGCTTCTATATTTCTGTCCCTAGGCTCTCTTTCTTAAGCTGCTTTGAAGGAGTTTTGTTACTTGTAATTTAAATGGACTAGACTGAGACAGTATTGATTTAATATACAGGTGATCCTCAGGATATGGATGAGATAGATTCCTGAGAATATGTTTAGGTTGGACTTATATGTAACTTGGATCCCCTGATGAATAGCATGCATACACACAGTAATAAAAATAATAACAACAATGCTATAATGTCTTATGTGTTGTACTAATAATAGAGTGATACTATAATAATAATAATACCTCTGTAGTGTAATAAGTTACAGAAAAAATTGTGCTTTTCTTTTAATTCAGACAAAAAGAACGTAAAACCAAACTCATATAAGATGTTTAGATAAGAGAGAGGAGAAATTTCTAAAAAGAATGTTCAAGGTTAACATTCACCTAATGCCACATCAATGTTCCATTGACCCCTGAATGGATCAATAAATTATGGTATATGTACACCATGGAATATTATGCAGTCTTAAAGAAAGATGAAGACTTGGGAGGCTGAGGCAAGAGAATCGCGTAAGCCCAAGAGTTAGAGGTTGCTGTGAGCCGTGTGATGCCACGGCACTCTACCCGAAGGCAGTATAGTGAGATTCTGTCTCTACAAAAAAAAAAAAAAAAAGAAAGATGGAGACTTTACCTCTTACATGTTTACAGGGATGGAGCTGGAACATATTATTCTTAGCAAAGTATCTCAAGAATGGAAGAAAATGTATCCAATGTACTCAGTCTTACTATGAAACCAATTTATAGCTTTCTTATGAAAGCTACAACCCAATTATAGCCCAAGAAGAAGGGGAGAGGGAAGAGTAAGGGGAAGAGTGGGGAGAGGATGGGTGGAGGGAGAGTAATGGGTGGGACCACACCGTGCATCTTACAAGGGTACATGTGAAATTTACCAGGTGTAGAATATAAATGTCTTAACACAATAACTAAGAAAATGCATCTTACAAGGGTACATGTGAAATTTACTAGGTGTAGAATATAAATGTCTTAACACAATAACTAAGAAAATGCTGTGAAGGCTATGTTAACCAGTTTGATGAAAACATTTCAAATTGTATATAAAACCAGCACATTGTACCCCATGATTGCATTAATGTACACAACTATGATTTAATTTAAAAAAAAGAAAATGATGATGAAGATGGTGCTAGCAAGGATAAAGTGGGTGCTGGAGAAGCAGGGTTGTTGTTGGAGGAGGGGAACTTACCACTGAAGTTGCTTTCTTGAGAAAGGTGTCTAGGGTTGTTTGCACAGCCTTTTTCTCTTAGTTCCATCATAAATGGCCTTGCAGCAGCTGATGTTCTCACTAATTGCACAGTAAACCTTTGTAAACCGCTCAATGTTAATATCTCACCTCTCAAGCTTAGCAAATCCTGCTTCAGTGAGATAAAAGTCTTAAGATGATACCTTGGTTGTAAACTTTCTTTGCTCTGAATCTTCTGATTCTCTATTTGCTTGTGTTTCTCTCAGCTACTTCTATAACTATGAGACTAGCTGCTGAATAAATTAACTACTTATACCATGTGGGTTTATTTACATGTGTAGAAGAAACTAGTTCCCAAATTATTAATTTAATTATTTAATTATAAATTATCCTTATGGGCCTTAGCAGCTCATTCGTAAGGACAGAATGCCATAAGTCAGATCATCTATAACCTGGAAACTGCCTGTATTTCTAATTAAGAAATTTTCCTTATTACGTTAGATTTAATTCATTGTAAATGTTCTTTCTCAATAGAATCAAATATACATGAATTCAACTGCCCACAATAAGTATTGACTTGTCAAAGAGATCAATAAGTATATTGATCATTTTAAACATGACCAAAATGATTACATTATGTGAGCAATTATCTAATAAAAATTATTTTAAATGCATATAAATACATTCTGAGTAGTTTCTGCTTTAGGCAACATTATATTTTGAAGGATTAACATCTCTTGTTTAAATCTTTGTATGTCTAAATTGCAATGTGCAAACCACACTGCAGTATCTCTGAAATAGATGAATTTGATCTAAGATCCATGAGAGGATAATTCCCACCAACTATCATAGGTAGATTCCCAAGAGTAGTGGCAGACACTAGTAAAGTGCAAGAAAGGCTGGTTTCCCCACAGAAGCTCAGGACCAAATCTAAGGATCCCTAAAGTTCGCCTCCCATAACATCTTAGGAAAAAATAATTGTATACTCCAAAATATATTGGGCAGCCTAAGTAAAACCAGTTGGTCAGAATTATGCTCTTGGCTGTGAATGATGGAAATCATCTTATGTGGAGTATGTTGAGTACTGTGGTGCTCAGGCCTGTGCCTAATTTTATTGTCCACCAAGATGAGCCTTGAGCAGGACTCAATACCCCTGCTCGTGTTTTCCTCAACCCCAGAGGAGGTCAGAGGGCTGAGAAAGAGCTGTTCACCCACCTCAGTTTCCTCAGATGGTAACTTTCTTCTAGTGTTTCTTGAAATGATCAATTAAGACAAGTTAAATGTATCTGAACTTATGTTTTATTCTCTTTCCACAGAACAGTCTCAAGGTCAAAAAAAATCCAGGGTGAACTTTAGGAACTCTAATTTTTTTAAAACAATATTTCTATAGGAAGTATTCTGTAAAATCTAAAGTATCGAATACCTGTAAATAAGTTTTTTGATCCTGGAGTAAAATAGCTAAGTGTATAGAGGAAATTTAGAGGACCTTGAGCAACTGGGGGGTATATTAAGTTAAATATTTTTTTCATTCAGAGAGAACAACTGATGTAAGGAATAGGATTTTTAAAAGAGCAGGGCAGTGTTGGGTCTAAATCTGTTAAGAGAAATGAAAAGACAGGTCTGTGACTTGTACAACTATTCACTTAAATCAACAGATATTTAGCAAGAGATCGGGGCAGAAACTTCTTCCAGGTGATGTTCAGGGATGGTTTTTCCAGCTTCCCCAGCCCAGCCATTCCTTTTGAGTCATTTTCCCTGACACCACCACCCTTTACCCCACCATCCCTGCAGATTTGTAAAGATATCAGAGAGACCAAGGATCAGCTCCTCTAACTCATTCATCACCACCTAGAAAACCCTACAAAGACAAAATTGGCTGTTTCTGCAGAGCCAGAGGTTGAGTGATTTCAGAGACCTCATTGCACTGTCCCTCTGTGAGGAAACAAAATAAATCTGTTTGCCGATGCTTGATAAAGTGGGGGGTGAGGGCAGCCCAGGGTCTAAAATCAGAAATAAGAGGCTGAAACAGAAAATACACATATCTGGAAGGTAAAAATTTTAGTGAGAACAAGTTTCAGGCAAAATGTAATTAATCAAATCAATCAAGGGTAAATGAATGATACTAGTCAATTTTCTATTTTGATGGGAGAAGGGGAGTGAGGAAAAGCAGGAGGTATCAGGAACTTGGAGTAGGAGACCTAGGACAAGGGTAAGGAGGAGGCTTTAAAGGGCTCACGTTCACCTGAGCTGGATCTGTGCTCTTTCCAGTAGGCCAGCACTTGCAGGGTCCCACTCAGGACTGTCCTGACCTATCTATGGGAAAACAAATAGAACTGTTCTAAGAAAGCTGTTTGGTGTTTTAATGGGGATTGCATTAAGTCTGTAAATATATTGGGTAGTATAGATATTTTAACAATGTTGAGTCTGCCGATCCACTAGAACGATATGTTTTTCTATCTGTTTATATCCTCTGTAATTTCCTTCCTCAATGTTTTGAAGTTATTCCCATAGAGGTTTTTCACCTGCTTAGTTAAATATATTCCTAGGTATTTTATTTTCTTTGATGCTACTGTGAAAGCTATTGTATCTTTTATTTGATTCTCAGTTGGACTGTTGTTGGCAAACGTGAAAGCTACTGATCTAGTATCTTTTGTAAACAACTGAGATGGAACTGGAGACCATTCTTCTAAGTGAAGTATGGCAAGAATGGGAAAACAAACACCACATGTACTTCATACTAAATTGGAACTAATCCATACCTACTCATGTGCATACACCCAAGTAAAATTCAACAGAAATCAAGCAGGTGGGAGAAGGGAGGAGAGGATGGATAAATCACACCTAATGGGTACAGTGCACACTATCTGGATAAAGGACAGAATTATAACTTTGACTCAAACTGTACAAAACAAATAACATAACCAAAATATGTGCACCCCATAGTACTATGAAAATTTTTTTAAAAGAAACCTATTTGGTGGCTTTTTCATTGTTTCACTTTTGGGTTGAGTAGTAACTCCCTTCTCCAAAGAAATGCTAATTGAATGATAGCTATTGTTTGAATCTGGGCAGGTGCAAAGCTATTTATTTTTGGATTCAGAGTTGAAGAATAACCAAGAGTGAGATGCCAACTACACTTGGAATTCCAGGAAGTTATAACCTTTCAAGAAACAAACTTTCCCTCCACACAAATATTTAACAAGGGAAAAAGAAAAGTTGGGAAGGGAGATGAGTCACAGATACTTTGAGAAGACCTTAATTTAAGAAAAGAAGAAAGCTAAGAATTATTCAATTGTTTTCAGCATCAAAAAGGCAAAAACTAACTGTTCTCAGAAAATTTATTAAAGCACCCTTCAGATAAAACACATGCATTTTGATAGAGGGTTTTAAACTAGTCTTTCTTAAACTGTTTCATATTCACGCTGTGTGTGTGTATGGGGGGATTGTTTGTTATAGACCATGAGCCTCTATCGCTTAGGGATTTGCTGAGGACCTTCACATTTTTCTTGTGCCATGATGACAAGAGAGTATATCAAGTTCCAGAACAAGGTTGCAGAATTGAAAATTTGGCAGTGAGAAAGAATAAAAAGAGGCCCTGCTGATGAACTGGTATGCCAGACCAGTTTGTACTTGAGCAGGGGAAGGAAGAAGAAGAAAAGGGAAAAGCAGATTGGATGTGGTGGTTGTGCTCTCACAGCAGAGCAAGTGGTTGCTAAGGGCAGTTCTCACCACCAGCACAGCGTCTGTGGACCTGAGAAGGAAAATTCTCCCTCTGTCTCCTTAAAGCCCATCTACATTGAAAAAGGATGAAACTGCTTTCTATAACTATAAAATCAAGTGAAAATGGAAGGAACAGAAATCAATCCTAGGCATCACACAATGGCTTATCTTCTCCCATTTCAAAGCCCATCTTAGCCATCACCAGAATGACATCAAGAATGATGGTGGAGGGAGGAGAGTTGAGAAACTATCATTTCTAACCACAGGGTGAACATAAACATCTACGTCAGTTTATTTTAAAATCTATGTCATTGTGTATATAACATCATGAATAGAAATTCTTACTATAAGGTAAGTGCAAATATATCGCATGCTGCACTTTCTGTTAATCTGGAGAGCAAGTAAACAATAGCTTAACACAGCTTGGGGCATACTCAAAGGCAATCCCATTTTCACTTTCCCCCAGATGTATTAGATTAACAATGTATAGGTTACCTTCCTTGAATGACCTCTGGGGATATCACAAGAGTATCAGAATAATTTTCACAATGAAATGGTGGCCCAGAGACTTGGAAGAAGGAGTAGAGAACATTTTCAAATTATAAGCCTGTGGAGTTTGTCATCTCTAACACAAAGATCCCAGGCCCCTCTGCAGCAGTGAAGATCAGACCACCAGTGAACTCAGCCTCCTTGCCAGGGATATGCTCACAGGAAGGGGCACAGGAAATGTCTTTTGCATAAATCCACTGAGAAGGGGAAGTATGCAGCTGCTGAACCTGCTGCACAGGTTACAGTGTTGGGTAAGTCTGAAAAGAAAAACAAAACAGTTTACACTGAGGCATGTAATTTTCTTTCCCAGAGAAGATACTCCAAAAGCAGGAACAATTTCAACAGCTCAGACTAGGGCGGTGGTTCCAGCATGCTGCTTGTCAAGTTAATTTATGGCTGTGTATAATTGGGTGGTTGCTTTTCCTCTAAAAAGATGAAATAGCCAAGCCAAGAGAGATGGGTATCTCACTATTTCTAATATAGAGATAAGAATCTTATTTTTATTGTGAAGCAAAAAAACACGGGGGGGGGGGGGTGCTAGGCAAAGAGGAGGCTTTTGCAGTGTTGCAAAGGTACAAAAAAGCCAAAGGGATGGGGAGATGTTTTAGGGAGTTAAGTGTTGAATAACTCCAACTTTTAAGAGTTAACTCTTGAATTCCCCCCACCGGAAGGCATTGCTTCTGCTAAGTTATGTTGAAATATTTCCTACAACTAAAAATCAAGTGCTTTTCATTTAAACCTCAGCCATGTAGGAGCTGTATTTTTATTATCCCTTTTAAAATGTGCTTTATTCTAGCACTATAATAAACTCTAAGTCTCAAATAATAGCCATGATTAATCAAAGCAGTTGGTTATACAATATCAGATTGATTTCAAATCAAGTTTTACTTCAGTGGCTATAGGAGAGGAAATACTTTGAGTTGAACAAAAATTTTACAGGAATGGGAATCTGGGAGACTTCAGAGAGCCAGCTGGCTGCACCAGCCTCCCAGGCTGAGCTCTTCCTCCCAAAGAGTGTCTGTTAGCAGTGCAGTAAAAGGAGCATCAGTGGCCAGGGCTCCACCTGGCAAATTGTGACATGTGTTGTTGAAGACAGAGAGCTTTGGTATGTATAAAACAAAATAAGTTCTCTGCAATGGGAAAGCTGGGACGTTGGTGGCCCCCAAAGTCAGTCATCTGAGAGAATTTCAGACCTACCCAGTAAAGACTTGGCTTAAATTAGGTTCTTTATAAACAAGAACTCTCTTGCTCAAAGATTGAATATACTGCTGTGAGCACTGTAAAGACAATGACTGTGACAGCATCACTGGGATTCACTTATTTCTTTTCTTTTTTTTTTTTTTATTAAATCATAGCCGTGTACATTAATGCGATCATGGGGCACCATACACTGGTTTCATAGATCGTTTGACACATTTTCATCACACTGGTTAACATAGCCTTCCTGGCATTTTCTTAGATATTGTACTAAGACATTTACATTCCACATTTACTAAGTTTCACATATACCCTTGTAAGATGCACCGCAGGTGTAATCTCACCAATCTCCCTCCCTCTGCCCACCTCCCCCCTCCCTAGAGAGGAACTAACTTCCCCACAACCTGTTGCCTCTTGAATCTCTCAAGGACACTTTAGAGATACAGATAAAATCAGATCCTGTGTCCTCTTCAAACTAAACTGTCAGGTTAGGCTGGATATGAAATGCGAGCTTGCTCCCAACATTGACAATCTCAACGTTTTGGGGATCTCTTTATTTATAATTGTGAAAACAGAGGAAAAGAGATTAAATGACTGTCGGAGCTTCTCTCGCCAGCAAAGGGCTAACCAAAACTGGAAACTGGGCTATTATTTGACACTGATGGAAAATGAGGTTTCTTAATATTGTTAGATGATCTCATAGGAAAAATAGGAAAAGGAAGTTTATGAGAACATAAGGAACATTTATTTGGAATGTATTCTTCAGAATAGCTATCTAAACTCACATACTTATCAATAGCTTTGTTTTGTATTTTGTGATTTTTATTTTGCTAATCTTTGATTTCCTAAAATAGATAAAAGCAATGAAGCTAATAAGAAAGAGGTCCATATTTCTAACCTGTCAGTTTTAGAAATAAGTATTATATTTTTATTTTCTTTTCTGCCTAGATGAAGCAATGTAAATGCATCAGGCTAAAGCTATATCTGAATGAGGACCACTAAAATATTTTTGATCATTCAGATGATATTCTGAGGCCTGAAGAACGTCACTGATTTTTGGTTGTTGCTTGTTCTTGAACCATTAGTGAATAAAGAGGTTCAACAGAAGAAACCCAATGATTCAATAGTGCTATAGTCCAAGGCATGAATAGCATCAGTTTTATTCCTAGGCACGTCCACTCTGAAATCATGGTAGCATCCTGTCTTCTGATCAAGATGAGTAATTTAAAGAAATATAAAGTGAGTGTCGATCCTTCCTTTTTTATCTACAGGCTCTATAGTAATATATTTTAAAATAGCCTCTGCTTTAATAACTTTGGTTTGATTAGTGCTAAATTTGGTTTGGTGAGATAGGAAGAGAGAATAAGATGTTTTTACAGCTGAGAGAGTGAAAAAGGAGTCGATCACTTGAGCTGTGGGATAGTATCTTGAAGAGGCCAAGGCACATTGTCTTGAGTTCAACAGAGAGCAATTCATCATTATGAATTCCTGCAGGTCCCTAAGATTCCAGGATCTGTGTGTAAGAATTAACTCCCGAAGTTCAACAATTTGGGGCAAGGCAGTAATCAGACTGATTGTTCATGTGGCTCTTTATTGTAATCTAGAAAAATACTATAGACTGTCCAGATCTTCACTAACTTTAACTCCAGTTACACAGGGATTCCTTCTATTATTTCTCTAATGATTTGAGAGCCATCTGGACAGTGATAAATTTATTATGCAAGCATTTAAAAATAATTTTTCCTATCTAGAAAACACTGGGTATACACATTTTTCCTTTTCTAGCATTTTCCTATCACATGGGTGGGAGAAGAATAGCAAATATTCTTCTCCATTATAACTCTCCATTAGGGTCACAGTATAAATCTCTAAAAGTGATTTCTCTAATGTTATTTAAAAAGCTTGAGTATTATTTTAACAATTAAGATACTCCAAATTACTATGATTTACATATGTTTCACAGAGCTTGAGTAAATTAATTCAGAGAATCATCTTTGTTTTGACTGATGTAAATAAGTTTTCAGGTAGAAAGAAACACACTGTTCTGGACTCACTTTCTGGAGAAATAAATCTTAACTACCAGTGGCCACTTAAGTATTCTTTAATTTATTCATTTAAAATTTTTATTGAACTTTTATTCTTTGTCATATATAATGTTATTAATTCAGTTAATGCAAAATTGGTTTGTTAGATGAAAATCTCAAGAAACTCAACACGATAAGGAAATCAATAATCAAAGAGCAAACATTATAAACCAGAGACATACAGACAGGAGTGAGAGATGGGGAAGGTCAGGGAATGACTGGCGGTAAATGAAACAACTAGACCAAAAGCAGAAGGTCCATGTCAGATTGTGGCAGAAAAGACAGTGAGAATCACAGGGAAGTATCATATCATGCCAGGCTCTGTCAAACTGGAATTGGACTTAATCTTGTCAACAATGATGAATCTTTAAGGAAATACATATATGAAGGAAAGAATTGTGCTTTACATCATTAGCATTGGGTTTTACTAATAATGCTCCAGACTTAATGCAAAATAGATTTGGGGATGGGTGCTATGGTCTGAACATTTTGTCTCCCCCAAATTTCTTTACTGGAATCTTAATCTGCAAAGTAATGGCATTAGGAAATGGGGCCTTTGGGAGGTGATTAGGTCATAAATGTGTTTGGCTTCATTAGCTTTGTGCTAGTGAACGGGACCACTGCCCTTATGTAAAATTACAGTTAGAATTTTCTACAAACCAGAAAGCAGCACATCACTAGGCACCAAATGAGTTAGTGCCTTGACCTTGAACTTCTCATTCTCTAAAACTTAAGAGACACTTCTGTTGTTTATAAGCTACACAGTGTACAGTATTTTGTTATAGCAGCCAAACAAACCAAGACAGTGGGTATAAATGGAAGCCGAAAGCAAGCACAGGAAACTGTTACCATGATCCAGATGAGGACTAATGGGAACTTGTAACCATCAAGTTCATCAAGTTGTAACCATCAACTTGGAAGTTGATGGTTAATTAAATCTGATCAGAGAGAAGAAATAAGAAGAAAAATCAGATGACTGACATTTATAGTATGAGTGACTAGCACAATTATGGCACCGTTCATTCAAACAACGCAAATCGTAAAATATGGTATTTAAATTGGTGGATAAAACAGTGGTGATGGTCAGGAAGAACTGGCTCAAATTAGGAAATAGAGAATTTTTCACTTTTTCAGGGTGGTTTAAATTTTATGGAAACATTTCCCTCTCCCTAATTCAGACAAAAAATATAAATTAAGTTTTTTTAAATTTCTATATCTAAATTATACACATTTAAAAAACAATTTTTTCTATGTATGTTTATATGATACAAAGAGGGTTTTAAAAAGTTAAGGGAAGATAAATATAGACTCAGGGTAAAAGGATGGTCATCCATATTTCAGGAAAATGGAAATCAGAAAAAAGCACGTGTTGCAATTCTATTTGTAGATACAACAGGCTTTAAACTAACAAAAATAAGGAAGGATAAAAATGGTCACTTGATATTTGTTAAGGGTAATACTCAATATGAGATTTCAATTATTAATACCTATGCACCCAACCAGAATGCACCTCAATTTATAAGAGAAACTCTAACACACATGAGCTCCATAATAGTCAGAGATTTTAACACTCCTTTGGCAGTGTTAGATAGATCACCCAATAAGAACCTGAGCAAAGAAATTTAGATTTAAACCTAACCATCCATAATTTGGATTTAGCAGACATCTACAGAACATTTCATCCCAACAAAACTGAATACACATACTTCTCATCAGCCCACGGAACATACTCCAACATCGATCACATCTTAGGTCACAAGTCTAACCTCAGTAAATTTAAAGGAATAGAAATTATTCCTTGCATCTTCTCGGACCACCATGGAATAAAAGTTGAACTCAGTAACACAGGAATCTGCATATTCATACAAAAACATGGAAGTTAAATAACCTTATGCTGAATGATAGCTGGGTCGAGATGAGATTAAGAAGGAAATTACCAAATTTTTGGAACAAAACGACAATGAAGACACAAATTATCAGAACCTCTGGGATACTGCAAAGGCAGTCCTAAGAGGGAAATTTATAGCACTGCAAACCTTTCTCAAGAGAACACAAAGAGAGGAAGTTAACAACCTAATGGGACATCTCGAGCAACTGGAAAAAGAAGAACATTTCAACCCCAAACCCAGTAGAAGAAAAGAAATAACCAAAAATTAGAGCAGAATTAAATGAAATTGAAAACAAAAGGATTATATAACAGATCAATAAATCAAAAAGTTGGTTTTTTGAAAAGGTCAATAAAATAGATAAACCTTTGGCTAACCTAACCAGGAAAAAAAAGAGTAAAATCTCTAATTTCATCAATCAGAAACAACAAAGACGAAATAACAACAGACTCTTCAGAAATTCAAAAAAATCCTTAATGAATATTACAAGAAACTTTATTCTCAGAAATACAAAAATCTGAAGGAAATTGACCAATACTTGTAAGCACGTCACCTTCCAAGATTTAGCCAGAATCAAGTGGAAATGTTGAACAGGCCTATATCAAGTTCTGAAATAGCACCAATTATACAAAATCTCCCTAAAAAGAAAAGCACGGGACCAGATGGTGTCACATCAGAATTCTACCAAATCTTTAAAGAGGAACTAGTACCTATATTATTCACCTATTGCAAAATATAGAAAAAGAAGGAATACTACCCAACACATTCTATGAAGCAAACATCACCCTGATCCCCAAACCAGGTAAAGACCCAACAAGAAAAGAAAATTATAGACCAATATCACTAATGAATATAGATGCAAAAATATTCAACAAGATTTTTTTTTTTTTTTGTAGAGACAGAGTCTCACTTTATGGCCCTCGGTAGAGTGCCATGGCTTCACACAGCTCACAGCAACCTCCAACTCCTGGGCTTAAGGCAATTCTCTTGCCTCAGCCTCCCGAGTAGCTGGGACTACAGGCACCCGCCACAACGCCCGGCTATTTTTTGGTTGCAGTTTGACCGGGGCCGGGCTTGAACCCACCACCCTCATATATGGGGCCAGCGCCTTACCGACTGAGCCACAGGCGCCGCCCAACAAGATCTTAACAAACAGAATCCAGCAACACATCAAACAAATTATACATCATGACCAAGTCGCTTTTATCACAGGTTCTCAAGGCTGGTTCAATATATGTAAATTTATAAATTAATTCAGCACATAAACAAATTACAAAACAAACACCATATGATTCTCTCAATTGATACAGAAAAAGCTTTTGATAATATCCAGCATCCCTTCATGATCAGAACACTTTAAAAAATTGGTATAGAAGGGACATTTCTTAAACTGATAGAGGCCATCTACAGCAAACCCACAGCCAATATTGTGTTGAATGGAGTTAAATTGAAAGAAATCATTTCCACTCAGATCAGGAACCAGACAAGGTTGCCCATTGTCTCCACTGCTTTTTCACATTGTAATGGAAGTTTTAGCCATCGCGATTAAGGAAGAAAAGGCGATCAAGGGTATCCATATAGGGTCAGAAGAGATCAAACTTTCACTCTTCGCAGATGATATGATTGTATATCTGGAAAATACCAGGGATTCTACTACAAAATTTTTAGAAGTGATCAAGGAATACAGCAGCGTCTCAGGTTACAAAATCAACATCCATAAATTGGTAGCCTTTATATAAACCAACAATAGTCAAGCTGAAAAAACAATCAAGGACTCTATTCCGTTCATGGTAGTGCCAAAGAAGATGAAATATTTGAAAGTTTATCTAACAAAAGATGTGAAAGATCTCTGTAAAGAGAAATATGAAACTCTAAGAAAAGAAATAGCTGAAAATGTTAACAAATGGAAAAGCATACCATGCTCATGGCTGGGAAGAATCAACATGGTTAAAACGTCCATACTACCCAAAGCAATATACAATTTTAATGCAATCCCCATTAAAGCTCCACTGTCATACTTTAAAAATCTTGAAAAAATAATACTTTGTTTTAAATGGAATCAGAAAAAACCTCGAATAGCCAAGACATTTCTCAGAAATAAAAACAAAGCAAGAGGAATTACACTACCTGACCTCAGACTATACTATAAATTGGTAGTGATCAAAACAGCATGGTACTGGCACAAAAACAGAGAGGTAGATGTATGGAACAGAATAGAGAAGCAAGAGATGAACCCAACTACTTATCATTATTTGATCTTTGACAAGCCAATTAAAAACATTCAGTGGAGAAAAGATTCCCTATTTAACAAATGGTGCTGGGTGAACTGGCTGGCAACCTGTAGAAGACTGAAACTGGACCCACACCTTTCACCATTAACTAAGATAGACTCTCACTGGATTAAAGATTTAAACTTAAGACATGAACGTATAAAAACACTAGAAGAAAGTGCAGGAAAAACGCTTGAAGAAATCGGTCTGGGCCAATATTTTATGAGGAAGATACCCTGGGCAATTGATGCAGCTTTAAAAATACACTACTGGGACCTGATAAAACTAAAAAGCATCTGCACAGCCAAGAACACAGTAAGTAAAGCAAGCAGACAGCACTCAGAATGGGAGAAGATATTTGCTGGTTATGTCTCTGACAAGTGTTTAATAACCAGAATCCACAGAGAACTCAAATGTATTAGTAAGAAACTAACAAGTGATCCCGTCTCAGGCTGGGCAAGGGACTTGAAGAGAAATGTCTCTGAAGAAGAAAGGTGCACGGCCTACAGACATGAAAAAATGCTCCTCATCTTTAATCATCAGAGAAATGCAAATCAAAACTACTTTGAGATATCATCTAACTCCAGTAAGATTAGCCCATATCACAAAATCCCAAGACCAGAGATTTTGGCATGGATGTGGAGAAAAGGGAATACTTCTACACTGCTGGTGGGAATGCAAATTGATACATTCCTTTGGAAAGATGTTTGGAGAACACTTAGAGATCTAAAAATAGACCTGCCATTCAATCCTATAATTCCTCTACTAGGTATATACCCAGAAGACCAAAAATCACATTATAACAAAGATATGTGTACCAGAATGTTTATTGCAGACCAATTCATAATTTCTAAGTCATGGAAAAAGCCCAAGTGCCCATCGATCCATGAATGGATTAATAAATTGTGGTATATGTACACCATGGAATATTATGAAGCCTTAAAGAAAGATGGAGACTTAACCTCTTTCATGTTTACATGGATGGAGCTATAACATATTCTTCTTAGTAAAGTATCTCAAGAATGGAAGAAAAAGTATCCAATATACTCAGCCCTACTATGAAACTAATTTATGGCTTTCATATGACAGCTATAACTCAGTTATAACCTAAGAATATGGGGAAGGGGGAGAAGGAGGAGAGGGAAGGGGGTAAGATGTGCAAAGGGAGGTTGTTTGGTGGGATCACACCTATGGTGCGTCTTACAAGGGTACATTTGAAACTTACTAAATGTAGAATATAAATGTCTTAACACAATAACTAAGAAAATCCTGGAAGGCTATGTTAACCAGTGTGATGAAAATATGTCAAATGGTATATAAAACCAGTGTATGGTGCCCCATGATTGCATTAATGTACACAGCTACGATTTAATAATAAAAAAAAAATAAAAAGTTACGTGACAGTTATAAAGTGCTATAAAATACTATCAAATATAGAAAATTTGTTCTATATGTAGTTAATAGTTAAAATAACTTTATGTCATCTTTTGGCAGTAATGGCCTTTTCTAAAAATGTATACAAAAACAACTCCTTAATCAAGTTTGCCTTGTTTTATACCATATGAGATTCATACTCTGATGACTACAGATTGATTTAAGATTAAGTGGAAGGACATTACTATACTACAGAAATGTAAGTTACAAATACAAGCTATCTGTTCAATTTTAAAATTTTCTAGTACACACATTTGAAAAAGAAAAAACAAACGTGAAATTAATTTTAATGATATTGTTTTATGTAATCAAATGTATTCTTTCATATAGTCACTATAAAATTTATTGATAAGATATTGTACATTCTTTTTTTCTATTCTTCGTTCAAAATTCTGTGTATATTTCATGCTTATAATACATTGTGATTTGGACTAGCCACATTTCAACTGCTTGTTGGTGTGTGTGGCTGGTGGCTACCACAGTGTAGTCTTGTGTGATTGATAATAGTCTATGAAGTAGCCCAGCACAAGAAAAGAATATTCCCTGGTGATAAACAAGGGCATTCAGCAAACTCTTATGAAGTTAGCACAAGGGGAAAAGTAGGACAAAGGCAGAAAAAATTATTATAATATAATTCAAAAGACAGAAAGAAGGTGGGGAGTCATAACTACAAATAAACAGAAGCCAACCTTGGACAAGCAGAAGACGAGTACAGAGAAATGGTCAGCAGAAACAATAGTAGCGCCAAATATAGACGGAGAACTAGACAAAGTGAAGTTGAATCATGATAATAGCAGACTACTTACCATGTCAGTTGCCCAGTAAAGCTGTTACATAAGCTAAAATGTTACTGAGGTTCTC
The DNA here is from genome assembly GCF_027406575.1 of Nycticebus coucang. NCBI lineage: Eukaryota > Metazoa > Chordata > Mammalia > Primates > Lorisidae > Nycticebus > Nycticebus coucang. The sequence goes on along the minus strand of NC_069781.1, from coordinate 52,578,289 downwards.
CATGAGAACTGGCAATGTAGCTTATGAAAACGATTTCTATTTTCTTTCATTACCACATTTCCTTTCAACAAACTCTCACCATCTTGTGTATGCATTAGATATGTAAAGAAGCTACTTTATTTTGCCTTCTACCATCCCTTTAAATTTTCTATAGAGTATTCCTTCTTCAGCATTGAAAAAAGAATACAACTAGCAATCAGACTTCTTACTCTAAAATGAGAAAAAAAATTGTGGTTCTTTTATGTTATCTAACTTTTGTAATTGAAATGCTTTTTCTCAGGTAATAATCCAAATTCCAAATTTCTTCTTTTTCTGGCCCTTGGTACGCAGCTGGCACTTGCACAGGTGAATCAACAAGGACACTGTTGACTGTGTTGCTTTGAAGTAAAATAATGGACCATAACACGGTCTGTCTCAAAACTTTCCTAGTGTGACTTATGTGGGGGTTATATAGATAGACATAGATGTAGGTAGATGGGTTTGCTGGTCCTCTACTCCCATTTTCTATCCCTATTTCCCAACTTTCTGACCATAGTTTTGTTTTGCTTTTTGTTTCTAGGGTTAATGCAAGGTACAGAGAAACAGAAGAGCCAGGAGGTTTTACTGGGTATTTATGATGATCAGTCATGGCATCTCTGAGACTGTCTAGTGTTTAAAACTGACTCTTCTTTCTTCCTTTGTCACTTTTGTGTGTTCTTTAGGGACCCCCATCATCCCACAAAGTTCGGGGTCTCCCTTAGGGTTTCCTCTGATGTGGATAAATGCAGGGGTTGCCTTTGATCTTAGGCATCCCTTTGGTGTTCTGTCCTTTACTTCTTCGCATAATATCACAATCACTGGTATTAACCTGAGTTAACTAAATACATTGACCCCATTTAAAAAATGACTTCACTAATGGAACTAAAATACTGAAAAGCCTTGCATGAAGATTAGATGGGCATTACTAAGGTTTACCTTTACTCTCCTATCCATTTTTTTCTCCCGTGGTTCACTAACCCCTTCTAATGGACTCTATAGCCACATGTTAATACATGTTAATATAGCAAGTCAGATTACCACTTGAACCCCTTTATGTATTTTTACTCAACTTGCAGGCCATTTTTAAAGATTAACTCTCAAAGGGTAATTGATTTTTTTTTTTTTGTATATCCTGGTTTCTGCGGAAAGCTTTATTGCATTTATCTACACAAGGAAAACACTAAGCTTTAGCTTTGGAATATTTTAAGCAAATTTCATGATGATATGCTTGTTTTTTCAGTACTTTGCTTTCTCTGTTCTGCATATAAAGAGCCTGATGCTCAGACACAATTTTTGAAATGTCCTAATAAGAATATCATGAATATTTAAATTTATAATGAGGAGATGTTCTTACTATGTTCCTGCCTTCTTGAGCCCATCCTTAAATATGGCACATGTTCAAACTCTGGCTCAAACTCTGACCACATTAGCTAGAATGGCCAATTCATTGCTACTTGAGCTACCACCTAGAAAACATGTAAATAAATATTGTTGCTTGGAAGAAACAAAAAACATTTTTTAAAACAAAATTTCAAATTATAAAAGTTACAAAACAGTTTTGAGATAAACTCAGAAATATTAGCATTGTGACTATACATTTCAGTGGTTTACAGAACATTTTTCTAAGCAGATTTAAAGAACTTGGTCTGTCTCTATAATCACTAATTGCCACATCTAAAGAGTTGGAAGTACTTTAGAAATGCACATTGGGCTTCAAAGATATTATCTCTGAACGACCTTTTGTGCTTGGTATACTGCTAACTGGGTCACACTTCAAGCTGAAGAAATCCAATTGCACCTTGCGGAGGACATAGAGCACATGCATGCGTGCAAAGCTGAGTGCAGAAATCAAAATAATTGATCTGATAATGCAGATAAAATATGTTCCTGTTAGAGGAAGCCAGGTAATTTAGGAATGAAGAACATTTTAGTATTGAATTTTTAGAATAATTGAGTGTCATAAACCTTCATTTAAATTTTACAGATAGATACTATGAAAGAACTCTTGCTAATCAGAAGCAAGTCACTGTCTTTGAATTAAAGTCTGAATTGAAGTTTAAAGGTAGTATTTTGTCTAATAAATGTGATATTATTATAAAATGCCATTCATGATTTAACTTAACTTAAATAGCAAGTAAGAAAAAATAATAACTAATGTTCATTAAGGAACTACTACTATGTGTCCAGCATTACACAAAGAGCTTTACACAAATTATCATACCCATGTCACAATGGAGATGTTACAATGGGATCTCATTGTCCATAGACGTTTGGTGAGACAGTGCCTAGGAATCATTCTGGAAATGATTTTTTCTTTGTTATGTGGAGGAAAAACCATTATATTATTCTAAAATTCTTTCTTAATGAGGATTAGAAATCTTATTTGTTGAGTTTCTTTTCTCCTATCTGTGGACCAGCAGGCTTTTTCGTATCTCAGATAAATTCTGCATTGCTTTCTATTTAATACTTTGGCTCTTAGGAGTCTTACAAGCATTTTTAATTGGGGTTTTTAAAATCTTTCCTGCCCCATTGGTGATGTATATTTTCGGAACACAGTGAATAAAATCATGCACAGGTCTCATAGCCTTTGAGGTTATTTTCATTTTTCCTCTCTCCATACATGATAAATAAATTAGAGAGGGTTGGAGCCTTTAAATTAACCAAAGGTTAAATAAAATTTTATGATATCCCTTGCTGATTTCCTGGCTAGGACTGCATTTTGAGTAATACATCATTAGGAAAATCACCCTCTAATGGATAATTGTAATATTATGATAGAAGAGTTGTTACTTAGAGGCACCTCCTTAAATAGACTGTTAGCCCCAAGAGCCTTAAAAATGGCAAGTGAATTTCTTCCCAGGGTTGCTGAGAAAGATCTTCAAGAGGGCCTAGGAATTGAGATAAATTTAATGGCTTTAGGGGACCCGTTCCCATTAACTTGATAGGCCTGAGGCATCAAAGGAAAACCCTTGACCTGTCAAATTATATCATTATTATCTTGCACAACATTTCAATGAATTTATTTTAAAGAGCCAAGAAGGACCTGTGAGTACAAGCAGTAGCTTGAAGGTTAAATTAATCATACATAGAAAAACTCAATTCAAATTTGACTCTTTCCTTCCCAACCCTTCCCCACCTAAAGACCTTAAACTTAGTTTACTCTAAGTTGAAAAGATTGTTGAGTAATATATAAGATGAAAAAATTGAGAAATATGTAACTAAATTCATCAATTAAAAAAGTTAACAATGTGGGGGAAACTTTACCACCTTCTTTTTCTTTTAATAAAATCATTCTTTTTTCTTAATTTTTATTAAATCATAGCTGTGTACATTAATATGATCATGGGGCACCATACACTTGGTTCATAGATCGTTTGACACATTTTCATCACACTAGTTAACATAGCTTTCATAGCATTTTCTTAGTTATTTTGCTAAGACCTTTACATTCCACATTTAAATAAAATCATTCTTTGGCAACTTCCCTTTGGCAACTTTCCACCTTCCCTTTGCCCATATAGACTAAAGAAGAGAGATATTTTATCAAATTTTCCTAAATATTTCTACCTATACATGAGCACCTGTACCATCGAAAGCAGCCTTTGGAGCCGAGAGGTTTGTTACACTCTAAGAACTTCTCTGCCCACAAAACAGCAAATTAGGAGGCTAACCTTCATTGTCAAATTCAAATTTTTGCAAAAAGAGGAGATAAAATGATTATGAATTCACAAATGCTCTTGTACTAAAAGAATATGAATGATAGTAGCTGATTTTTAAAGGTTTAGGCTCTTTAAAAAGAGAATAATTTGAAATATGTCTCCTAGTAGCTCAAATGTATCACTGGGAGTAATGAACTTTTATCCCAGAGTAACTATAAAAGTCAGTCAACTCAATTCTCTTGCTTCACTTTTACTAAGCCTTTAAAGCACTTATCAAAAATAAGGTGATATATTCCTTTTAACAAGCCTGTGAGCCTTTGTTATTCACTGTCTACTGATGAGGAAAAGTGAAGACAGAAAGTTAAATGCCTTTCCTGGGGTCACAGTGCAAAATGGGGAAGGGCGCGCTAGGTGTCAGCCCAATCCCTGATTTGTTTTTCCAGTCCTCCTTCTAAAAGAGCTCAAAATCATATTATTTTTGTGATGAAGATATCTGACTAATCCAAAGACACAAAATAGGGTCTAAAAGAGAGAAGGATAATACATAATTGTCTGCCTGAAGTGACTTTTATTTGCTTCTAAAGGCTTCAGTGAGACCACAAACCATGCCAAAGACAACACTTCCCCACAATCAGTAGGAGTGGGAGGCAACTGGATCTTCAGATTAACATCGGTTTGGATTGCTGAGCCTTGGCAGGCAGTGCAAAGATTTTCAATGTAATACATACAAAAGACTCAACTTTTACGGCTTCCTTTGTTAATATCTTCACTACCAATAAAGCCGTGATGAATGACATGCCTTTGAAAGAAATGGCTGTTGCAACTAAGAAAAATGAGGAGAGAGACAGAGAGGATAAAGAAGAGGATAAAGTAGGAAAATAAACACAGGAATTGAGCACAACTACAGGAGGTTGATGACTTATGCACAAAGATGGAAGAGGAATTTCATTCAATATTCTGGCATTGTTTTACCAAGTTCCACTCTAATTTAAAAATTTCTGCTGTCTTTACAGATGCCCTTTTGGTTTATATTCTGACATTATACACCTATAACTGCATTAAGAGAAGAAAGCTATGACAGCATTTTTTTAGAAAAGAATAAGAGCGGAAAGAAATAAAAAAGAATTACAGTGTTTTGGAATAATTGCTACTATTTATTGAGGACCTACTATGTACCAAGCATCTACCAGGCATTTTTCACTTATTATTTTTAATTCCAAAAAGTCCCAAGCTAAATTAATTCTTGCTATTTCTTGAGAAAGATATACTGACCCTCTATTGAGGAACAAAAGATAAGAAAGACGAGATAACACCCAATTATTGCTTGGCTTCAAAGCATTATAGTACAGTTGGGGTTTGAAATTAAATTCATCTCATTATGCTTTCTTTCTACACCACTTAATATTGAGCTTATATTTAGGTCAATATCATAATATTAGTAGAATAAATGAAAAATGGACAGTTAATACAAATTATACGTTACCTACAACCAAGCCAGGTTGTTCTACTTTTGCTTTTAAACATTTAGCTTGGTTATTACAAAAATAGTTTACAAAGATCCTAATTGAAATGCTGAAATAGAAACATTCCTACAATATTAAGGGTACTTTAGGCTTATGGATACATATTGTAAATAAGTACTCTATATTTGAGATTTTATTCATATCTCAGCAAGACAATTCATTCCAGAGATGTTTGAGGCTTAATTCAATAACTAACCCTTCCTATCTGAAAAACAAAGGATGCATGTGCAACTGCCACTGCCGTCTCATTGACAATAGTTATAGATTACCTGGTATGAAGTGGGCATCAAATATCCCTGTTCCCCCCCCCCCACAAAATAGATCTGGAATAATATGCTTATTGAATGAAATAACTAATAATATAGTTCAAAAAACCTATTAAGTAGAACTTTATGACCTATCTACAATTTGGCCAAACAAATATTTCAATGATGTCCTTCTTACTACATTTTCTACATTGTAATAAGTGACCCAGAAGGAACTGTTAGAAATAATAACGTTTCTGGAATCAATGACAAACCAGAAATATCTACCGACTTCCTCATTTTAAAATTTATGTGATGAATTACATACTTATAGAGTCTGCTCACAGATACTCTTGTGGAAATATTATCTTTTCTGCTAAATTATCAAATACTTGAAAATGTGGAAGTTTTCTAGTGAAGCAGAAAGACCCGTTCAGAGGAAGCCAGTTGGGAGGAAGGTCACTCATTGTTATAAATTATCTATGCTCTGGATCAAGACTCTGTGCCTATGTGTGGCCTTAGAATACTCATGAAAATAAAATGTTTATGCTAAGAGAATTCTAATCTTTCATCAGTTTTTGTAGTTCTTGAAATGTATGGTTGAAGGAAAGACTGATGCTATCCATTTTAACCTTTTTTATTTTTATTTATTTATTTTTAAATTCAGAGTAATATGAAGGTACAGATGACTAGGTTACACTATTTGTGTTTCTAAGGTAAAGTTCAAGTTGTGTTTCTAAGGTAAAGTTCAAAACCATCATCCAGGTGGTGTGCTATATATCCTCACAACGGGCCCATCAGGTGAGAGCAAACAGGTCCTCTATATTGTGTTCAAATAAAAATAATACTATATCCTTCAGCCACTCTTACAAATGGGGTAACTAATTAAATCTAGGTGGTTTGGGGGGAGGGTCATCTAAACATTTTATTGTGCCCCTCCTATATTCAGTCTTATTTCTTAGTTGGAATGTGGCTGTAAATCTAAAGCTCCAGAAGCCATATCATGACCCTAAGGGCAGGAGTCACAAACTAAGGAAGGATAGATGACTGCTGGGCTATTCAAGGCTTCCTGATATCATCATCTCAGTCCTAAAGTGATGTTAAGTTTTTAATATTCATATACAGTAGAACCTCTCTAAGTTGACCACCCAAAAGACTATAACAATCTGTCAACATACAGAGGTCATCAACATGAGGAGCGAGAATGAGGCCTTCTGCACTGATGTGTAATGTGGTACGTGTCCAGTCTATGAAAATTAGGTCTACTTGAGGAGCTAGTTGATGTAGGGAGGTGGTCAACTATGGAGGTTCTACTCTATATTAATTTTATCTTGAACATGAACACAAAGTACTCTGGTCCAGGCCTGAGTTTGTTTTAATTACCCCATTGTAAATAAGTCTATACCTTGCTCCTCCTGGACTCAGAGGTGACATGAGGAAAGCGAGGTCAAATGTTCCATGCTAGTCGTGAAACACTCCATTGGTGAGAAACATGCACTGATTTTTCTCCATTTATATTGAGAAAAGAGACAGCCATCACTCCCCTCCTGAAAGGAGAGGAAAACATCTTTCCTAGATACCAACAGAAACCATTTTGTATCTTTTACAATTTCTAAGACAAAAAGATGTCTCAAAGTGCATGCTTCAACTCTTTTAAGGTGGAAATACTTAGGGAGACGTTGCTGCAGTGTTCCTGACACCTTGAATCTTAAGGACCTAGCCTAGGCTGTAAACATTTGATTCTCTAAGATCAGAGAAATCAAGTAGACAAATAGCTATAAATCTAGTTTTCATAAGTGAAGAGTAAAATATTCCTAAGCAAAGTAAAAGCATTGTATATATTATATAAATGCCTGTGACTCAGGAGGCTAGGGTTTTTTACAAGAGTACTGAGAAATACAGGTAACTTTCATTTCTCTGCAACAGGCCACACCTAGACTTCTACCAGAGAGAATAAACTCAGTTTTCAAGCCATTGTAATTACATCTCTGTTACTGGCATCAAAACACAACTTCCATTTGACACAATGTTTAACTTTAAAGTATCAGGGATTTAAATAAAATCCAACTTTCAGTTCATAGGACCAGTGACCATCATAGTGCTAAAAACATATAAAGCACTCAATACAGGATTGTTGACTGCATGGATAAATGAGTGAGCTAATAGAAGCCACCCAGTATAGTCTGGATTTTTTTTCTTCCAACCTAATGATTAGCTCCCAATGTTGGAGTTGAGAGCTTAATGGGAGGTATTTTGGTCATGGGGGAAGATCTCTCATGAATGACTTGGTGCCATCCTCACTAGTAATAAATGGGTTCTCACCCCATTAATTCTGGTGAGAGCTGGGTGTTAAAAAGATACTAGCACCTTTCTTCCAGCCCAGCATTCTCTTTCACCAGGTGAGCTCTGTACCTGCCAGCCTTGCTTCACCTCTGAGATGAATGGAAGCACCCTGAAGCCCTCAGTAAAGGCAGACTCTGGCACTAGGTTTGTTGCACACCCTGCATTCCTAAATACGTCATTTTCTTTATAAATTATCCAGCCTCAAGGATTCCTGTATAGCATCACAGACTATGGTGCCTCTCAAAAATAAGCCACATAAACAGCAAGCAAAAGTGTGAGCATAGAACTCTGTATGGATGTTGCTGGGAAGAATGTTTCTATTTTCACTGTTCTGCTTGGATTGTCTCTGCCATCCTAATTTTATTTCAATTTTAATCCTACACACACGCATTTCTCTTTGGAAACATTCAATTCTATCACCCCCAATGATCACCTGACTGATTCAAAGAGCCAACATAAACGCAGCTCATTTAGGGGCAACTCACAAGAGCATCTTGCCTAACGTAAATTATTTTGCTTTTTATTCCTTTAACACGCTTTATTTAACATTTTACAGCATTTATCACAATAGCCTGCATATTAAAATTGACTGTCATCACAGTTGGCTACAAAGCTCAGTGAGGACCAGGAACAAGTTCATATTACAATTTACTGAGTTCCCAGAATTTAGCTCAGAGCCTAACTTCTTTATGATAATAAAAAAAAAAGTTTGTCTTTCCCTCTTTTTTTTTTCTTTTACAAAATGCTAATCATAATTTTCTAACAATAGTCTGCAAATGGTCTGCCGTAACTTTGTTGGCATTTTTCAGAAAGCATTATGTTCTGTCCATGAATCATTTTCCTATGGTTGTCTACTTTGCGACATGGCAGTGGACAAAATTACACTCTGAAAAAAGGACAAAGAAGCAGATGATATAGCCCCAGAGAACTTATTTCCTGCTTCAAATACATTTCCTGATTGAAGATTGCACACCTAGGAGGTGAGATGAGAGAGCTATTTTATAAAAATGTCCAGCAGATGTACTGCAGTAATTCCCACTGTATTCATCATTTACTGAATTGCTCACACACCAGAGGTATAATCCAATGTAAATGATCTCATCACCCATCAGTATGAGGGCTCACAAATTCAACTTGGCCTCGAGCTAAAACTTGACATTTCAAGGTTCTTAAATCCACAGTAAGTACGCAGTATATTGATGACTTCCAAACGTCTCTTCTGAAATGGCACCAGCTTTTGAGAAATGCAGGTGTTTGGGATCTAGAAATAGAAGTGGCCAGCTGCCCTTGAGATACTTGGGGCACAGTTCCATATCTCCTACCCTTGATTTGGCCCTGTGAAAGGAACATTTTGTTCAGAAGATAATGGAGTTGACACCATTTGCATTCTGCCCATACAAATACCAAAGAATGAAATTTAAAAGGTTCATTTTAAAAGTATCCCTTTTTGCAATTTTACTGGCATCACCATATGTGGAAGACATAAGGTATTCTCATGCTGTGAAATCAGATCACAGAGACTCACCAGATTGGCAGGGAACTTGGGAGGTCATTGATGTATGAACCCACTCCAACTAAAGGGTTATTGAACTACAGGTAAGTCCACCAGTCTCTCTGAGTCTGTGTTTCTTGAACTATGATAGGAGAAAACAGGCTAAATGGATAGTCGCCATGTTGGCCCAGGTGCATCTATGTCCCTTTTTGTTAAACCTGGCCTGGTCCTCTCCGGTCTGTGTATACCTCCGAACCCCTTTTATCCGGTGCTGAAAACCTGGCGCAGCCATGGCAGCTCCCTCAGGACCAGGTCCTGGTGTGGCCCAGACCCACTGCACTGACCTACTGTCGGAGATTTTTAGAGGATTTCGTCTTGCTGCTGTTTGAGGAGCAAGTCAGGGAGAGCAAGATGGCAGCCAAGTAACAGCTTCCCTGCAACTGGGCACCATGAGTCTGGGGAGATAAGACTCCAGGCATCTCTGGCTGGTGGGATCTGCCTATAATCATCCCTTTCAGGATACAGGGAGTCAGCAAGAGACTTCTGGACCCCAAGAGGAGGACAAAAACAGTGGAAAACTGGCAAGTGGTCACGTGTGTTCGATAGGTCTAATCCCATCAGCAGCTGTAAGTACAGCAGCAGCAAGACTACAAACTGGAAAGGCCTTACCTGTGAACTGTTTTGGTGTTTTTGGACTTGGCACTCAGTTGAACTGCCTTGGGGAAAGCTTGAGCAAGAGTGCCGAGAACTTTGGGTGTTGTCTAGGGCCCCAGACTGAGTTGCTGAGCCGGACAGAGCTAATAGTGTTCGGCTGTGGGCCACAGGGAGCCATTGTGAGAGAAGTGCATTGGCAAGCTCCGCCCTCAGGGTCGCAGAGCAAGGATCGGGTGGGAGCTAGTAACTTAGTGACTGAGCAGCCTAAAGGCAGGGACTGAGCTGCCTTACAGCCTTAACCCTCAGGGGCAAAGTGAGACCAGTTTTGGCACACTGGGTAAATGGATAGCCACTTCAGCAGTAATCCCAGTGACAAGTACTTTCCTGGGAAAGCTTCTGCTTAGCCAAGTTTAGAAGTTTAAAGTGCCTTTTAACAGGGCTGAAGAGAAATTTAGGGTGTCCACCCTGAAGGGTTTGGGAAATCAGCAGAGGCCTCCAGTCGTATCAGCATTGTGATTAACATCTCATAACCCAGAAGATCACCTGTTGCCCAGATGATATTCAACAAGATATATATACTGCTTTGTTTTTGGTTGTTTTTTTTTTTCTGTTGTTGTTTGTGTTTTGTTTATTTTGTCGTTGTTGTTTTTTAATTTCAACCTTTTCCGTACAGATCTTTTCTTTACTTTTTTCTTTCTTTTCTTTCTTCATTTTTCTAGTTTAAATATAATTTCCCATTGCTGCCTTTTTCAATAATTAGAACTTCATTTTTGCTAGTGTTTATACCCCCATTATTTGCTTTTTCACTCAATTTTATCCCATAAAGTTTTCTGTTTGCTTGTTTTGGTTTGATTTATAGCATTTTTTGTCTTTCCTCTCTACTTGGTGGAAGTGGGGTACTGTGTCCAATCAGGTTAGCAAAGAGCTGCTGACCTCAAGATTAGCACCCCCAGAGGTTGGGGTTTTCTTAAGGTTGTGTCAAAGTACCCTAATGTAAACCTATATTGCTCTGTCTCCCTCTTTCTGTGCCTCTCTTTTTTTGTCAGTATTCCCTTTTACCCACTCCCTCACCTTTCCCTATTTTCTTTTTGTTCTTTCTTTTTTTCATCCCTTCTTGCTCTTCACCTTTCTCATCCTTCTGATCCTGTACCAAAAGGACTCATTGAAACCTTAGTCCACAGGCATGGAAATGTAAAGAGAAAGAGGAAGTGAAAGGAAAATTCGGTCAAGAAAACAGATAAAAGAAATCACTCATGAGGAAGAATCAGCAGAAAACTCCAGGCAACATGAAGAACCAGTCCAGAACCAGTCCCTCCAAGGGACCATGAGGTAGCTACTGCAGAGGATTCTACCTACAAAGAAATGTTAGGAATGACAGAAAGGGAATTTAGAATACATATGATGAAAACAATGAAAGAAATGATGGAAACAATGAAGGAAACTGCTAATAAAGTGGAAAATAACCAAAAGGAAATCCAAAAACAGAATCAAATAAGAGATGAACAATATGAAGAATACAGAAAGGATACAGTAGACCTGAAGGAACTGAAACAGTCAATTAGGGAACTTAAAGATGCAATGGAAAGTATCAGCAACCGGTTAGACCATGCAGAAGAAAGGATTTCGGAGGTAGAGGACAAAGTTCTTAAGATAACTCAGATAGTTAAAGAAGCACAAAAGAAGAGAGTGAAAGCAGAACGTTCACTGTCAGAATTATGGAACTTTATGAAGCATTCCAACATACGAGTTATAGAAATCCCAGAAGGGGAAGAAGAATGCCCCAGAGGAATGGAACCCATACTAGAGAATATTATAAAAGAAAATTTCCCAAATATCACCAAAGATTCTGACACACTGCTTTCAGAGGGATATAGGAACCCAGGTCACCTCAACTCTAACCGAGCTTCTGCAAGACACATTGTGATGAACTTGTCCAAGTCAAGACAAAATAAAAGATTCTGCAAGCTGCCAGGAGTAAGCGCCAGTTGACCTACAGGGGCAAATCCATCAGAGTGACCGCAGACTTCTCTAATGAAACTTTCCAAGCAAGAAGACAATGGTCATCTACCTTTAATATATTTAAACAGAACAATTTCCAGCCCAGAATTCTGTACCCTGATAAGCTAAGCTTTAAAATTGATGGAGAAATCAAATCATTTATGGATACACAAACATTGAGGAAATTAGCCACAACAAGACCACTCTACAGGAAATACTTCAACCTATTCTACACACTCACCATCACAATGGATCAGCAACAAAGTAAGAACTCAGAAATTAAAGCACAGAACCCAATCTCCACATAGATGCAAAAGATAAAACTAAGTAATGGACTCTCACAAAATAAGATGAATAGAATAAAACCACACTTATCAATTATCTCAATAAATGTTAATGGCTTGAATTACCCACTGAAGAGACATAGATTGGCTGACTGGATTTAAAAAAAAAAAAAAAAAAAAAAGCCATCCATTTGCTGTCTACAAGAAATACACCTGGCCTCAAAAGACAAATTAAAACTCCAAGTCAAGGACTGGAAGACAATTTTTCAGGCAAATGGAATTCAGAAGAAAAGAGGAGTTGCTATCTTATTTTCAGGTACATGTGGATTTAAAGCAACTAAAGTAAAAAAAGACAAAAATGGTCACTTTATATTGGTCAAGGGAAAAATAATAATAACAGGGGACTTTAACACTCCTCTTACAGAGCTGGACAGATCCTCTAAACAGAAATTAAACAAAGATATAAGAGATTTAAATGAGACCCTAGAACAACTATGCTTGATAGACGCATATAGAACACTCCATCCCAAAGATAAAGAATATGCATTCTTCTCATCACCCCATGGAACATTTTCCAAAATTGATTATATCCTGAAACACAAAACAAATACCAACAAAATTAAAAGAATTGAAATTTTACCTTGTATCTTCTCAGACCATAAGGCACTAAAGGTGGAACTCAACTCTAACAAAAACGTTCAACCCCACACAAAGGAATAGAAATTAAACAACCTTCTGTTGAATAACAGATGAATGTAGGAAGAAATAAAACAGGAAATAATTAACTTCCTTGAGCATAACAACAGTGAAGATACAAGCTACCCAAACCTGTGGGATACTGCAAAAGCAGTTTTGAGAGGAAAATTCATCGTTTTAGATGCCTACATTCAAAAAACAGAAAGAGAGCGCATCAGCAAACTCACAAGCCATCTTATAGAATTGGAAAAAGAAGAACAATCAAAGTCTAAATGCAGTAGAAGAAAAGAAATATCCAAAATCAAATCAGAGATCAATGAAATGGAAAACAAAAGAATCTTTCAGAAAATTAATGAAACAAGGAGTTGGTTTTTTGAAAAAAATACATAAAATAGATAAACCATTGGCCAGACTAACAAGAAATAGAAAAGTAAAATCTCTAAAAAACTCAATCAGAAATGATAAAGGGGAAATAACTGATCCACAGAGATACAAGAGATCGTATCTGAATACTACCAGAAACTCTATGCCAAGAACTTTGACAATATGAAGGAAATGGATCAATATTTGGAATCACATCCTCTCCCTAGACTTACCCAGGAAGAAATAGAGCTCCTGAAAAGACCAATTTCAAGCACTGAGATTAAAGAAACGATAAAAAAGCTTCCAACCAAAAAATGCCCTGGTTCAGAAGGCTTCACACCAGAATTCTATCAAACCTGCAAGGAAGAGCTTATTCCTGTACTGCAGAAATTATTCCAAAAAATTGAGAAAGAAAGAATCTTCACCAACACGTTCTATGAAGCAAACATTACCCTGATACCAAAACCAGGAAAAGACCCAAACAAAAAGGAGAATTTCAGACCAATTTCACTCATGAATATAGATGCCAAAATTCTCAACAAAATCCTAGCCAATAGATTACAGCTTATCATCAAAAAAATCATACATCATGATCAAGTAGGTTTCATCCCAGGGATGCAAGGCTGGTTTAACATACGCAAGTCTATAAACTTTATCCACCATACTAACAGAGGCAAAAATAAAGATCATATGATCCTCTCAATAGATGCAGAAAAAGCATTTGATAAAATCCAGCTTCCTTTCATAATTAGAACACTGAAGAGTATAGGCATAGGTGGCACATTTCTAAAACTGATTGAAGCTATCTATGACAACGCACAGCCAATATTTTACTGAATGGAGTTAAACTGAAAGCTTTTCCTCTTAGAACTGGAACCAGACAAGGTTGTCCTCTGTCACCTTTACTATTCAACATAGTGCTGGAAGTTCTAGCCAATACAATTAGGCAAGACAAGGAAATAAAGGGAATCCAAATGGGAGCAGAGGAGGTCAACATAGTGCTGGAAGTTCTAGCCAATACAATTAGGCAAGACAAGGAAATAAAGGGAATCCAAATGGGAGCAGAGGAGGTCAAACTCTCCCTCTTTGCTGACGACATGATCTTATACTTAGAGAACCCCAAAGACTCAACCACAAGACTCCTAGAAGTCATCAAAAAATACAGTAATGTTTCAGGATATAAAATCAATGTCCATAAGTCAGTAGCCTTTGTGTACACCAATAACAGTCAAGATGAGAAGCTAATTAAGGACACAACTCCCTTCACCATTGTTTCAAAGAAAATGAAATACCTAGGAATATACCTAACGAAGGAGGTGAATGACCTCTATAAAGAAAACTATGAAATCCTCAGAAAAGAAATAGCAGAGGATATTAACAAATGGAAGAACATACCATGCTCATGGATGGGAAGAATCAACATTGTTAAAATGTCTATACTTCCCAAAGCAATCTACCTATTTAATGCCATTCCTATCAAAATACCAACATCGTACTTTCAAGATTTGGAAAAAATGATTCTGCATTTTTTATGTAACCGGAAAAAACCCCGTATAGCTAAGGCAGTTCTCTGTAACAAAAATAAAGCTGAGGGCATCAGCATACCAGATTTTAGTCTGTACTACAAAGCCATAGTGCTCAAGACAGCATGGTACTGGCACAAAAACAGAGACATAGACACTTGGAATTGAATTGAAAACCAAGAAATGAAACTAACATTTTACAACCACTTAATCTTTGATAAACCAAACAAGAACATACCTTGGGGGAAAGACTCCCTATTGAATAAATGGTGTTGGGAGAACTGGATATCCACATGTAAAAGACTGAAACTGGACCCACAACTTTCCCCACTCACAAAAATTGATTCAAGATGGATAAAGGACTTAAATTTAAGGCATGAAACAATAAAAATCCTCAAAGAAAGCATAGGAAAAACACTGGAAGATATTGGCCTGGGGAAAGACTTCATGAAGTAGACTACCATGGCAATTGCAACAACAACAAAAATAAACAATTGGGACATCATTAAACTGAACAGCTTCTGTACAGCTAAGGAGACAAAAACCAAAGCAAAGAGACAACCTACACAATGGGAAAGGATATTTGCATATTTTCAATCAGACAAAAGCTTGATAACTAGGATCTATAGAGAACTCAAATTAATCCACATGAAAAAACCCAACAATCCCATATGTCAATGGGCAAGAGACATGAATAGAACCTTCTCTAAAGAAGACAGACGAATGGCTAACAAACATATGAAAAACTGTTCATCATCCCTATCTATTAGAGAAATGCAAATGAAAACCACCCTGAGATATCATCTAACCCCAGAGAGAATGGCCCACATCACAAAATCTCAAAACTGCAGATGCTGGCATGGATGTGGAGAGAAGGGAACACTTTTACACTGCTGGTGGGACTGCAAACTACTACAATCTTTCTGGAAGGAAGTATGGAGAAACCTCAAAGCACTCAAGCTAGACCTCCCATTTGATCCTGCAATCCCATTACTGGGCATCTACCAAGAAGGGAAAAAACCCTTTTATCATAAGGATACTTGTACTAGACTGTTTATTGCAGCTCAATTTACAATCACCAAAATGTGGAAACAGCCTAAATGCCCACCAACCCAAGAATGGATTAACAAGCTGTAGTATATGTATACCATGGAATACTATTCAGCCATTAAAAAAATGGTGACTTTACATCCTTTGTATTAACCTGGATGGACGTGGAAGACATTATTCTTAGTAAAGCATCACAAGAATGGAGAAGCATGAATCCTATGTACTCAATTTTGATATGAGGACAATTAAGCTCAGGGTGGGGTGGTGGAAGGGGAGAGCAGAGAGAGAAAGAAGGAGGGAAGGGGTGGAGAAAAGAAGAGCAAAGAGAGGGAAGGAGGGAGGGGGTGGGGCCTTGGTGCGTGCCACACCTTTGGGGGCAAGACAAGATTGCAAGAGGGAGTTTACCTAAAAAATGCAATCAGTGTAACCTGGCTTATTGTACCCTCAATGAATCCCCAATAATTAAAAAACAAAACAAACCAAAAAAAAAAAACAGGCTAAGTGGTTTTACTCTTCATATGTTTACATTTTCTGATTTCACAATTCTGTCCAAGATTACTTTGAGAATAATTTCAATTAGGCCTGTTATGATCACCTCCCCCCTCAATTCAATCTGTATCATCTCTTCCTGTCTCTTTTTATTTTTGCAAGGTGTATATATTGGATAAAACTTAGGCTTGTCATATATGCCTGCAATCTAGTCCTTGCTATACCACAATACTTTCTAGCTGACTGATCGTAGCCAAAATACTTATTCTCCTTAAGTTTCAGATTTTATGACTGTATAATAGAAACAACAACTTTTCAATAAACTTAGTTTAAAGGTGGAACTAAATGATATTTAAAAAGACCTAGAGAGAACTAATTTTTCACAAGGTATAAATTCTTACTTTGCCACAATTCTCTTAACATCTTGAATTTTCAAGCATTTAAAATACATATATAAACAAAATCCCAAGAAATAAATTGTCATTACATATTTACTTTCTTCTCCTCCCCCAAACCGCAGTAGCTTCTGTTTTTTTCCTGTTGTAAACTGCATCTTCTCACTTCCTCATCTGCCCTCTGGTTGTAATTTACAGAATTACTTTTTTTATTCCACTATAGTATGCCATAATGTTAAGCCCATCACTCTTGCCTGTAAGTGACAGTTAATCAACTTGAGGTATCTAAAAAGGGGGGGATAGGTGTTTATTGGAATGACATTGCAGTGACTTACAAAGGAAAATCAATAGGAATGAAATACCCCAAGACCCATGGTTCTAAAGTGTCTGTCTTTCCTTCTGTCTGTCTCTGTCTTTCCCTCTCTTTCCTCCACTGGCTGTGATTTCTTATCTTCTGGCTTCTCAAGGCTGATGGAAATTCTGGAGTTATAATCTTACAACTACTCAACCAGAAAATAAATAGAATTTATCTTTTCTAGTTTCAGTATTAAACACACACACACATACACTCAGTATTTTATTGGTCCACTCCAATCACATGTCTACTCTCTGTACCAATCACAGAAGCCAGAACTATTTATTCTCTTATATTTGACTCAACCTGAGCTACACATCTCTTATAGCAAGTGGGAAACAGAGTCTGTTACCATAAGAGGGGAAGGCAAATGTACAAGATAATAAAAGCTGTTGTCTTTTCTTGTAGATTTTAGATGTGACTAATTGCACTTCCAGCTATGTATCTATAGGAAAATAAACTTAACATGAATCAAATAGAATTATTTATAAGAATCACAGTCTATTATCTCCTTATGATTTGGAAGTTATAATTGCAGTGAAGCATTGATGTAAAATTTTTGTGTTTGTTATTTAATATGATCATTTTCCCTTCTGATATGGTAAATGGGGGGAAGAAAACTACAGATGGCTACTCATAGAAATATGTCTTTTTTTTTTATTAAATCATAGCTGTGTACATTGATATGATCATGGGGCATCATTCACTAGCTTCACAGACCGTTTACCAAGTTTCACATATACCCTTGTAACATGCACCGCTGGTGTAGAAATATGTCTTAATTCAAGGACAAAAATAATACCATTTTACTTCTCCAAATGTTTCCTCACTAATGTCTAAATTCCTTTTAATAGGTAAATCCCATGGTCATAGTTTTATATGAAATTGAGACTATCCTGGGGGATCTAGCTCACTGAGAAATGCAACTAAAGATAGAAAAGATTGAGTCAACTTCTCTTCCAAAATCTTTAGATAAAAGAAAGAGAACCGTCTATATAATGCTTCTGAAATTAGGTGGTGTGAGGTATATAATTAAAGATATGATTAAAGATTTGGATGGGACTAGAAAAAGACTGTCTTATTAATTGGCTGAAAACAGTTCAGTCCATTAATAACCAAGGATGCACTGAGGTTTCTAAAACTATTGCTCATTTTCTAGTTAAACCTAAAATTATTCTTTGAAGTATCTGGGAGCTAGCAATAATTATCTCCATTTGCTGAAAACAGGAACACAGTATCTGAAAGGTGAGGTAGTTTAAGTGTACAATGAAATCAGTAGCACTTAAGAACAACCCAGAAGGTGATGAGTTGAGAGTGCCTTTTTTTTTTTTCTTTTTTGCAGTTAGAGATGCTAATAGACAAGTCAACTGGAAGATGGTAGACAGAACGGTGGGACTAAAAAACTTAGATTTAAGTGCAGTTTTCCAATTCACAAAAACAAGAACTTTGGTCACTTTAACTGTACTTTTATTATCTATGAACTAGAAATAACAATAATCACTTTACAGGGAGTGAATCACTTTATGAGGAGGAATGGTGGTGGGGAACTCATGGTCCCACCTTTTGTTCCAATTCTTTCTGCAATGAGAATGCTCATGTTTGACCAGGACCAAGAAGTTATCTTAGGCCTCAATCTTACCAAATGGCATCTCCCAAAGATTCACAAGATTTAATGCCCACAAATATTACAGCTTCTAATGAAGGTCTGAGCACTCTAAATTATGGTGCCCGCTTATCGCGATAGGAAGATGTGTACACCAAGTATCTTTCTCTTGCTATATCATAACCTTGGGGAAAGTTGAAGGAATACTCTGGGTAAGTTCTAAGTCAATTATCTTGATCCTTTCACTTTACAGAAAAAGAGACCTAGAAAGGGTGCATGAAATACACTGCTTAATAATAAATTATAATTTATTTTTATATTTTATAAATTATAATTTAATAAATTATTAAAAAATAAATAATATATCATAAGGTTAAGATCCAATCTGACATTTCTTTAAGATTATAGCCCCATAATGAATAACTTTATATTTTTAAATACAATCTTCCTCCAGGTGTTGGCAAGGAAATAGAGTTGAAGCTCTCTTGGCAACCCAGAAAATAAAACCTTGGGTTAGGCTCCCCAAGCCAACTACATTTTCCTTGGAAAATGCTAAACTGATGAGAAATCTAAAATACAATATTAACAGCTCCATACTCTGCAGTATAGAAAATAGCACAGAAAAGATCTGGAATTGTGTCAAGATGCCAATTAAAAGTCTGGCACAAAAGCCAAAGAATGTAAGTCACATGTACAGACTCTGCCACGTGTTCAGAACAGCTCTTTAGAATTCTACTGTGGTTCGAACTCATAACTTTGAGTAGTAATGCTTGTTTGTGTTGATTTCTCTCTCAGATACATATCTTTCCTTTGGGTTCTTTGCATGAATGGGAAAACATCAAGAATCAGATAATCCTTGATCCCCAAACTAACACCAATTTAAAGTCCTAAATAGAAACAACATACACAAAACCCCTGGTCAGATATAAAGCACAACCTATAATTTTACCTATAAATGCAGGCTTTCCCTTAAACTTTCTCAGTTCCCTGATAAGGAAGAAATGAAACATTTTCATTTCCCTTAGCATTTTTACACTGAAGCCACTAGTCTCAGTATTCAAGGACTTTGTAGATGCATCATTCCACACGCCTCTGTCATCCCGTAGCTGCCATCCCTCTGTGTGCCTCTGTCTTCACATCATTGTCTTACCATTGTCACACCAGTCATATTGGATTAAAGCCCACTCCTCTTAACTTGATCCTGTCTACAAAGACCATATTTCGAAGTAGGAGGACATTCAAAGGTGCTAGGGGCTCATATCTTTTGTGGGGGATACCATTCAATCTGCAATAGGGCCATAAGATAAAAATATTGTCTGATATGTCTATACAAAGTCCTTTTACAAATCAAGAGAGCTTTTAGTAGCCCAGAGGGAGATTTGAGAACAATCAATTATTTTTGTACCTTCCCACTACCCCCAAGAGTGATATGGAAATGGTAAGAGAGAGGACTGGAAGAAGTGAGGACTCTTTATCAGAATAAAGCACATGTGGCTGTGGCTGCCTTTCATGTACCCAGGGACCATCTGAGAACATGGATTTTTCAGGAAATGAAAGCATAGAGATATGAAGGCTCATGACCAGATGGGATACTGTAAATTTAAGAGAATGTCGGGATGGACAGATAGCTGACAAACCTTACCTCTATAGTCTACTTCTATTGATGCCTTGATGCTACCTGAAGTTCTCTAGAAAGTGGATCTTACATGTACCATGGAGATATGTTAGAAGGGGGAAAAAGGATTGACTGAAAAGCTATGAATTGAATGAATAAGTTTACCCCAGATTGACTAAGATTAAATATTGTCCCATTAGATTAAATAAGAAACCCAAGAATAAATTGTCTTCACATTGAAGAAACAAAGAAAGTGACATTTCTTGTCAACTTTAATTTGTGATCTGAGATTTATATGTGTTAATGTAATGAGAGGTAGAAAAGTTCTCTGGGACCCACTAGGCAAAGCTATGTCAGTATAAATACTATCTTACATAGGACATGCTGCCAATGTGAAAATAAAGAACATGTTAGACTGAAACACTGAAACATGGAGAGCTATAATTTCACAGGAATCCTGTAGGCTCTAAAGTGTGTATCACAGAGGTAAAGACTATAATCAAACCTGGTTGCTTTTATTCTGGCAGCACCTATGATTTTTGTTTTGACAAAAATCAGTTCATCGATCAGGATAGTTTCCAAAGGCTGATTCACTGTACACATTCAGCATATAGTCCATAAAACTGTGAACACTATATAAATGATAAAAGAAAAGACGGCATGTTTGTGAGTTGAATTTGCCTGAAACTTTATGTAGATAGAACCATAATAATTTTTCTGATACAGAGTTAGATAATAAGAGTGACAGTTTTCCCTATAATAAATTTATATTTGAGATTTAGCTCTTAGCAGCTAATTGATCCTCAAGTAACTTAATATTCATAAACCTTGTTTTTATAAGGTATCAAGTTACCATGATAATAGTACTAACCTCACTTGGTCAAGACATTTAAATGGGATAACACATGTACAGCACTCAGCACATCCAAAAAATATGAGTTTTTTCTTTATTCATTTTTTTTAACTCCTCCCTTCTCCCCACTCCCTCATTCCCCTACCCTCTACACCCTTTGTATTAGCTCATCAACTGCCTTCACA
Source organism: Nycticebus coucang (assembly GCF_027406575.1). Lineage (NCBI taxonomy): Eukaryota > Metazoa > Chordata > Mammalia > Primates > Lorisidae > Nycticebus > Nycticebus coucang. Next base: position 52,556,946 of record NC_069781.1, on the reverse strand, counting down.
TTAGAATGGAATACATTGGATTCTTTCTTCTCCATTCTTATGAGGCTTTACTAAGAATGATGTGTTCCACCTCCATCCAGGTTAATACAAAAGATATAAAGTCTCCATCTTTTTGTAATAGCTGATAGTATTCCATAGTATACATATACCGCAGCTTGTTAGTCCATTCCTGGATTGGTGGGCATTTAGGTTTTTTTCCACCTTTTGGTGATTGTAATTTGAGCTGCAATAAACGGTCTAGTGTTAATGTCCTTATGATAAAAGGTTGTTTTTTGTTTGTTTGTTTGTTTTTTGCAGCTTTTGGCAGGGGCTGGGTTTAAACCTGCCACCTCCCCCTTTGAGCCACAGGCGCCGCCCTGGTTGGGTTTTTCTTTTTTTTTCTCTTCTGGGTAGATGCCTAGTAATGGGATTGCAGGATCAAATGGGAGGTCTAATTTGAGTTATTTGAGGGTTCTCCATATTTCTTTCCCAAAAGGATGTATTACTTTGCAATCCCACCAGCAGTGTAAAAGTGTTCTCTTCTCTCCATATCCATACCAGCATCAGCACCTTTGAGACTGTGATGTGGGTCCTTCTCACTGGGGTAAGGTGCTATCTCAGGGTAGTTTTGATTTCCATTTCTGGGATGATTAGGGATGGTGAGTATTTTTTCATATGTTTGTTAGCCATTCATCTGTCTTCTTTAGAGAAGGTTCTATTCATCTTTCTTGCCCAATGATACATGGGATTGTTGGATCTTTTTTGTTGATTAATTTGAGTTCTCTGTAGATCCTAGTAATCAAGCTTTTGTCCAATTCATAATATGCAAATATCTTTTCCCATTCTCCAGGTTGTCTATTTGCTTTGGTTGTTGTTTCCATAGCTGTACAGAAGCTTTTCGGTTTAGTTAAATCCATTTGTTTATTTTTGTCATTGTTGCAATTGTCACTGAAGCTTTCTGAACAAAATCTTTCCCAAGACTGATATCTTCAAGTAGTTTCCCCACATTTTCTTTGAGGATTTTTGTTTTTTCGTGCCTTAGGTTTAAATCTTATATCCATCTTGAATCAATTTTGTAAATGGTGACAGGTGCAGGTCCAGTTTCAGTCTTTTACAGGTGGCTATCCATTTCTAATAGCATCATTTATTGAATAGAGATTCCTTTCCCCAGTGGGTGTCCTTGTTTGGTTTATCTAAGATAAGGTGCTGTAACAGGTTAATTTCATCTTGTCGTTTTCTGTTTGGTTCCAAATGTCAATGTCTCCATTTTTGTGACAATACCATGCTATTTTGATCACTCTGGCCTTGTAGTATAGCCAAAAATGTAGTAGGGGTATATCCCTGGATTTGTTTTTATTACTAAGAATTGCCTTGCCTATACAGGCTTTCTTCCAGTTCCATACAAAAAGAAGAATTATTTTTTTCCAAATCTTGAAAGTATGATGATGGTAGTTTAATGGGGATTGCATTGAATGTGCAGATTGCTTTGGGAAGTATAGACATTTTGACAATGTTGATTGTTCCCAGCCATGAGCTTTGTTAATATCTTCCACTATGTCTTTCCTTAAGGTTTCATAATTTTCCTTGCAGAAGTCCTTCACCTCTTTTGTTAGGTATATTCCTAGGTATTTCTTTTTCTTTTCTTTTCTTTCTTTCATGTCTTTCTTTATTTTTGAAACTACTGTGAAGGGAATTGCATCCTTGATTAGCTTCTCATCTTGGCTGTTATTGACATATACAAAGGCTACTGACTTGTGGACACTGATTTTATATCCTGAGACACTGCTGTATTTTTTGATTACTTCCAGGAATATTTGGGATTCTCTTTTTTGTTTGTTGTTGTTGTTGTTGAATCTTTGGGATTCTCAAAGAGTGAGAGTCTATCCTCCTCTAGCCCCATTTGTATGTCCTTTCTTTCTTTCTCTGGCCTGATTGTATTGGCTAGAACTTCCAGCACTATGTTGAATAGTAGTGGCAATAGAGGACAACCTTGTGTGGTTCCAGTTCTAAGGGAAAAAGCTTTCAGTTTTACTCCATTCAGTATAATACTAACTGTGGGTTTGTCATAGATGGCTTTAATCAGATTGAGAAATGTGCTACATATGCCTATTCTAATCAGAAGTGTTCTAATTAGAAAAGGACGCTGAATTTTATCAAATGCTTCTTTTTGCATCTATTGAGAGGCTTATATGGTCTTTTTTTTTTTTTTTTGCTTCTATTGACATGGTGAATTACATTTATGGACTTGGATATGTTAAACCAGCTTACATTCCTGGGATAAAAACTACTTCATTGTGATGAATGATTTTCTTTTAGCTAATGTATAGCTATAATCTCTTGGCTAGGATTTCATTGAGATATTTTGCATCTATATTCATTAGTGAAATTGGTCTGAGGTTCTCCTTTTTAGTTGGGTGTTTTTCTGGTTTGGGTCTCAGGGTGATTTTTGCTTCATAGAACATGTTGGGCAAGATTCCTTTCTTATCAATTTTTTGGAATAATTTCTGCAGTATGAGTATAAGCTCTTCTTTGAAGTTTTAATGGAATTATTGTGTGAAGCCATCTAGACTAGGGCTTTTTTCTTTGGGAAATTTTTTATTGTTTCTTCAATCTGTGTTTTTGAAATCAGTCTGTTCAAGAGATCTATTTCTTCTTGGTAAGTCTAGGGAGAGGTCTCATTTCACGTATTGATCCATTTCCTCCACATGGTCATATTTCTGGGAATGGAGTTTTTTGTAGCCCTCAGAGATGATCTCTTGTTTCTCTATGCCATCTGTTATTTACTCTTTATCATTTATTCTTGAGGTAATTAGAGATTTTACTTTTCTGTTTCTAGTTAATTTGGTGAAAGGTTTACCAATTTCATTTATTTTATAAAAGACCAACTTCTTGTTTCATTAATTTTCTGAAGGATTCTTTTGTTTTCAATTTCATTAATCTATAATTTAATTTTGGTTATTTCTTTTCTTCTGCTGTGTTTGGGAGTAGATTGTTGTTCTTTTTCCAATTTCACAAGATGGCTCATAATTTTGTTGTTGTGCTTTCTGTTTTTAAATGTACATGTCTAATGCAATAATTGTCCCTTTTAAGACTGCTTTTGTTGTATTCCACAGGTTATGGTAACTAATGTCTTCATTGTTTTCATGTTTGAGGCATTTAACAATTTCCTCTTTTATCTCTTTATCAACCCAACTATCGTTCAACATAAGCTTATTTAATTCCCAAGTCTTCATGTGGGGATGAATACTTTTGTTGGACTTGAGTTCCACCTTTATTGTCTTGTGGTCTGAGAAGATACAAGGTATAATTTCTATTTTTTAATTTTGATGAGGTTTGATTTGCATCCGAGGATGTTGTCTATTTTAGAGTATATACCATGAGCTAATGAGAAAAATGTAGCCTTTAGCTTTTGGATTGTGTGTTCTGAATATGTCTATTAATCTCATTTGTTCTAGGGTCACATTTAAGTCCTTTGTATCTCTGTTGTTTCTATACAGAGGATCTGTCCAGTTCTGTCAGAGGAGAGTTAAAGTCCTGACTGTTATGGTGTTTTGGGATATCATATTGCTCAGACCCTACAAGGTCTGTTTCATAAATCTGGGAGCATTTCATTTGGGTGCATAAATATTGAAAATTAAACTGTCTTCTTATTGTATTGATCCTTTGACCAGTATGAACTGTTCACCTTTGTCTTTCTTAACTTTAGTTGTTTTAAATCCGCTTGTATCTGAAAATAAGATTGCAACTCCCCCTTTCTTCTGATTTCTATTTGCTTGGAAAATTGTTTTCCATCCCTTGATTTGTCCTTCAAGGCTAGGTGTAATGGATGATTTGTGCTTTTTTATCCAATCAGACAGGCTGTGCTTCTTCAGTGGTGAAGTCAATCCATTGACATTTATAGAGAGAATTGATAAGAGTAATGCAGTTCTATTCATTTTAATTTTCTGTAAGTCCATGGTGTAGTTTTATCTTTTGTGTCATTGTGGAAGCTAACTTTTGACCTTTAGCTCTCTGTGTTTACTTTGCTGGTGGTCCATTGTGATGGTAAGTGTTGAGAATAGGTCAAAGTATTTCCTATGGAGCTGGTCTTGTGGTGAATTTCCTCAGTGTTTGTATACCTGCAAAAGATTTTATTTTCTTCATCCTATTTGAAGCTTAGTTTAGCAGGATACAGAATTCTGGGCTGAAAATTGTTTTGCTTAAGAATGTTGAAGTTGGATGACCATTCTCTTCTGGCTTGGAAAGATTCAGTTGTAATGTCTTCCATCATCCTAATAGCTCTGTCTCTGTGGTTCAGATGGCTCTTACTCCTGGTTGCTTGTAGAACGTTTTTTTTTCATCTTGACTTTGGACCGGGTCATTACAATGTGTCTTAGAGAAGCTCCGTTTGAGCTGAGATGACTCAGGATTCAATATCTATCTGAAAGGAATGTGTTGGAGTCTTTAGTAAAATTTGGGAAGTTTTCATTTATGAGTCTCCAGTAGGGCTTTCATTCCTTTGGGACAATCTTCTTCCCCTTCAGGATTCCCTATTATTTGTGTATTGAACAATTCATGGAGTCTTGTAATTCTCCAAGCACTGTTCTACCTTCTCTCTATTCTTTTCTGCCTCTTTAACTACCTATTTTACCTCAAAAACTTTATACTCTAGTTCTGAGGTTCTTTCTTCTCCCTGGTAGAACCTATTTTTGATACTTTCTAATGCATCTTTACATTCCCTAATTGTCTCCTGCATTTCTTTAAGCTCCACCATATCCTTTCTATATTCTACATATCTCTTGTCTGACTTTTGGTTCTGTCTTTTTATTTTCTGATTCATTCCTTTTATTGTCTTTATCATCCATATTTTAAATTCCCTTTCAATCAAATCCATTAATTCCTTATAGGTGGAGTTTTCTTCAGTAGCTGTGTCATGATCCCTGTAGGAGTTGCTCTGTTTTGGTTTTTCATGGTCTCTGAATTTTTCAGTTGGTTCCTCCTTGTGTGTTCTTTAGTCTTGTTCACCTCCGTGTCCTCCTTTTTCCTTCTCAATTCCTCTTTTGCTTCAAATTACCTTGTCCCAGAGCTTAGGTCTCATAGTGGCCTCAGCCTGAGCAAAGCCAAACTCTTCCTTGTTCATAAAAATAAGAGGCCTTGCTCTTGATAACAATATGTTGCAATATGTCACTGGGTCACCAGGTGGTGTTGCAGTTGTTTTAGGGGACAGATAACACAACCAGTCCTTATTCCTAACTTCATTGCCCTGGGGTGATAGCCTGATGGATTCTTCAGCATTCAAACCCTGCTGGGTTGGGATCTTAAAGCTCACAAAAATTCCTTCAGGGGCAAGTCTCTCGGTGCCCCCTAATACCAGTTCCCACACAGTAAGGGTGTCCCTCAGCCTATCCCAAGAGTGGAGTTCTGGTCCTGGTGGGCGAAATTAAGACAGCTGTGCTTCAGACGTCTGTTAAGACCTTCTCATGACCGTCCCACAATTGAGCCCCCTGGCTGCAGAGACCTTCTCTGTATGGCTGCCATTCCAATCACCAAACCTTTGGTTAATCCACTCCAACCAGCATTTAAATCTGGTTGCTATGTACTATTTGATTCTGCCCACTATTCCAAGCTTTCCACTCAGCACAAAGCTTCCCTTAACAACTAAAAACTCCATGACTCAGTGCCTATAGCACAGTGGTTATGGCGCCAGCCACGTACACTGAGGCTGGCAGGTTTGAATCCAGCCTGGCCAGCTAAATAACAATGACAACTGCAACAAAAAATAGCTGGGCATCATTGTGGTAGGCACCTGTAATCCGAGCTACTTGGAAAGCTAAGGCAAGAGAATCACTTAAGCCCGAGAATTTGAGTTTGCTGTGAGCTGTGACGCCATGGAACTATACTGAGGGTGACATAGTGAGACTCTGTCATACATACATAAATAAATAAATAAAATTAAAGCTGCAGAAAGCCTTCCTAGCATCCCAGGCCTCCATAGGGGGCCAGCATATCCCAATAGGTGATGATCACTTGCCTAATTCATCAGTTTTCCACTACTATGGATCATATGTTGTATCCAGTTCATGGCTTCCTCACTGGGTTATGTCCCTATGCCAGGTAAGGTTGGGTTCTCTCTTTTGCCCCAGTGGTTCTAGGAGAGCTCCGCTGAATGATCCTTCTAGTTCACCATCTTCATTTTATTGATCTTTGTTTATTAAATCAAGCATTAGCTTTACAGTGAAAAGCGAAGTAAAGATAGAATTGGATTATTTTCTGTTTTAGAATTTATCTATCTCTAATCACATATTATGGAGTTTGTTCATGGATATAGGTAGGATTTCAGATGACTTATCATGCCCTGTATAAGTCTGAAATTTTACAGTCTGTAAGAATAGACAGTTGATGAGATATAGTTGATTATGAATCATACAACTTTCTAGATCTTCATGATTTTAAAAATTATCTTCTGTTTAATCAAACTTGAGAATAGGTAAGGGGATTAGGCCCTGATAAGCCAAGTAAGCTACCAGGAACTTTTCTACTGTTTATTTACATGCACTGACCTTGACAACTTTAAATGTAAAATATTATTCTTTTTTGGTATTAAATGCTGAATTAGTTTCAAAATAATCACTTAGCTAATACTTCTAGTTCTGCCAGTGGGAATTAGAACTATTACCACTAGCTCAAGTTCTGCAGTTAATGAGTACAGCTGTTGTTCCACTTTTACACACATGGAATGCAAGAGTCTTAGTCAGTGTGAACTCTGGATCATCACATTCTTCTTATGCATACTATCTTTTCTTTTACTGTTGAACCAGTATGGTCATTATTATACTTCAGTTGTCTCTGTATGTATGTCTTCCTCTGATACTCAGTCATATGAGACCAGGGCTCACAATTTATTTACCCTTATTCCAAGTACTTAGCATAATCCCTGGAGTATAATGATTAATCAGTTTTTATAGTATCACTTAAGAAATGAATGAGCAAATTAATTTTATAATATTTCATATGAATTTGACTTTTTGTACATAAAAATAGTCAAAGATAAAATATTTTAACATATATTGTAAATGCCAGCTATAGACCTAATTTTTAACTTTCACTCAACAGGGCAATTATTTCAATATTTATGAAAGCAAGTTATTCAATTCCCAAGTTTATTTTTTTTTTCTTTACTTAACCCCTTTCTTATTTCTACCTTAATCTTATCTTAGGTCTATGTCTCAATTAAGAACCTTCCCTGATGATCTGATTCAGCACTCTCTCCATTAAGATCTATTCTTTAATTCATTCGGATATCCAGAATTGATCTATAGAGTTAACTAAATTCAAATCAATACCCAAATATCCATTTTAGATATCTAAAAAATTGTCAGGTTGATTCTAAAATATATACAAAACAACAAGGCTATAGAATAGAATAATCTTCAAATAGAAGAAAATTGGATTAATCACATCCTTCAAACACAAAATCTGTGAAAAACCTAAATTAAAATAATATAATATTGCTGTCAGAAGAGAGAAATAGATCAAGTGAATAAAATCATGAGTCCAGAAATAGACCCATGTCTAAATAGCAAACTGATTTTTGATAGGACACTGGTAATTCAATGTGGAAAAAATTCTTTTTCATGAAATGCTGCTGAAAAAAACTAAATATCCACATGAATCTCTCATGATACATACAACAATTAAGTTGATATGGATCACAGACAGTAACTCACTACTGGATTGTCATGGGAAATTAGAACCGTGGTCTATGAGACTATCTAGGAGAAATATAGGCTATCTTAAACAGACTTAAGATAATTAAATGTTATGCCCTACCCATGGTTAGACCATTTTTCTGGTGTACTTGTCACTTGTGCACACATTTCTTAAAAACACAAATTTAACCATGTTTTAAATCAAAAAGCAACATTTAAATGATTCTATTAAAATGCTGTCATAGAGTGTAATAACAATGTTTGAGTTCTAGAAAACAATATCAGTAACCACACACAAAGGAACATCTTAGCAGACTCTTTCTAATTCTTGTTTCTGGCATGAAGTTCCTTGCTAGACAAACATGTTTCATATACTGGCACCTTCCCATACCACGCACATCTAGGCAATCATTTTGAAAGAGTAGAGTGATGGGTTCATATTTTAGAAGAAGAAATAGTCAGAAAACCCACTCTTAGAGAACCCACAGGCAGTAAGGTCTAGGGAAGATATCATGGACTTTAGCTCTAAATATATTATGGGTCCAGTTCTGACCAGTTTTGGACAAATGACCCCTTCATTAGTAAGAGTATGTTCTACAAAATAATAATAATACTTCCTACTTTAAAGCTTAGTAGAGAAAGGAAAAAGTAATTAAATGTGGATGTATCTTAGAGATATAATGTAGAACAAAAATACACAGATAACATAGGGTCCATATAGAGACTCCTTTATGTGAATTTTAAAAAAGACACTTACTGTGGTAATCAAGATCAGCATAATTGTTACCTTTTGAAATGATAAGCTTTGATTTGGAAGGGGACTAGAGAAACTCCCAGATAGGCCGGAAATATTCTGTATTTGGATCTTGGTAGTAATTACATGGGAATAAAAATTCATAAAGCTAAATACTTAAGATTTATGCATTTTACTAAATGTTAAGTTACATCTCAATAAACCACACTGCCTCCTCTATTTAAAAAAAAAAAAAAAAAGACTGAAATGACATACTGAAAGCACACAGAGCTTCACACATCATGGAAATTAAGTGTTAGCTTCCTTTTTCTATTTAAAAAAGAAATCAAACCAGGCACCACATTTAGCAGGAATATTGACAGACAAGAAGCATCTAAATTGAAAGATATGTTATAAGATAAATAAATATATACATTTTGTTAATTGGGAACAGCAAAAGGAACTGGCGATAATGCTTTAGAGAAAATACTTCAGAAAAACTAATAATAATAGTTTCCACATATTTGAAGGCTTCCTTGCCAAGGAGGTAGTATATTTCTTTTCGGTTTCTAGAGTAGTCAGAAGTAGAAAAGGGAAAAAAAAATCTCATCAATCTTCCCCTTAAAAAAGAGGTGTTTCTATCATTGGAGCATTTAAGCAGTAGCTAGAGGACTATACCAAGGATACGGTAAGAGGTTCCTAGTTCAAGGTGTCAAATGCCAAGTTTCTATGATTCTGAGAAATTAACTTACATGTGTCAGAAAGATGCAGAATATTTATCATTGAAGCATGTCCTGCACCTGGTAGCTTCAAATAATATGACCTAGTTTCTTGAATACTTAGAATTTTCAGGCTCTTGAATATACAACTAAAAATTTACAATAGGAAATATTTCTGTCCAGGGGCTGGGGAAAGTGGAAGAAAATAAATTTAAGGGAGCTTCATCATGTTTACTTCTGTCCGGTTGGGGTAGGGTAGCTCATCTCAATAAACTGTTTTCATCTTAGATGGAAATAGTTTGTTGTAAGGATAATTTCTGGAAAGTGAGAAAGCACAAACAAATTGTTTGAAGGTAGACTAGTCAGTGCTCATGGAGAAATGAAACATTATTTATAAACATCCATAGAGGAGTTTCATAAGCTACTCAGAAATTCAATGAAAGCTTTATTTTGCTTTATTGTCCTATTTGATTGAGTAAACCTTCAATGTCACCTTCAATAAAACTACCCCAAAGAAAAAAAAGAAACTAAACAAAGATCCATTGAAGTAGGGATAACCATTATGTGTGATAGCTAGAAAAACTAAATGTGAAAAATCCTTCAAGACCTCAGAACAATCCCTCCAATAACAACAATGTTGTTGTTTTTCACATTTAGTTTTTCTAGCTATCATGCATAATGGTTAAAAAAAAGAAGAAGAAGAAACACAAGTGAAAAGCCTCAACACTTAGTCTGATTTTATGTGCATCAGGAAGCAAATGATAGACTGCTTGATTAGTGAATTATAAATTTCTTTTTTAAAAGAACCAAATTTTTTATTCAGCAGGCATAAAGAAGTATTAAAATGCAAATATTCTTTGGGCAAAAATATAAGCACTTAATTGTCTACTGCCATTTAATGCAAAAACTTACAGAAGTTCTTTATAGCCTGTTTCATGGATTTCAACAGGATATCTAAATTTTTCTACAGTATACTTGATATGTCTTCATAGAGATACTACTTGAAATCACTACTGTCACATTCATTCTGAAAAACAGGTTGTAGTAAGGATTTGAGGGAAGGAAAAAAAAATCATAAGGACATCAGAGATATGTTTAATGGAGTGCTTGGGTAACGTGAGAGCCAGGGCAACAGTGAAGGGAAGACAGATTGTGCCTGTTTCTCGATTTTGCCCTCACCTTTGGGCCCAGTAAGAAGTTTGAGACTCTGTTTCAAAAGAAAGAAGCAACATTGTTTTAATCTGCTAGGATCTCACTTAGTAAATTAAGACCTAAACCACTAAATGAGTTTAAGGCAAAAGTAACTATTAAAATGCACAAGTTAAAATGCTGTGAGCTATGGTTGAACATCATGATTATACGTTGAAAACATGTCAAAAAAAATTCTCCCAACACCAACACAATTCTTATATGAAGGAAACTTATACCTATAGAATCAGATTTCTTATAATCACTCATTATAACTTCACACTGTCCTGAAACCAGTGACTTAAAATATCATTACTTTCTGAAATATCTACTGTCACTTCTAACCCTCTCCTTTACCCTTCATTCCTGAAGAACATTTGCTCTTTAGTTTTTCTTTAGATAATCCTGGGAGGTATTGGGGTATATGCTACTCAATGCCATGTCCGTTATTCTAGTACAGGATTTAATAATAATAAAATCCTGCACTGCTATTGTTTCATGAGTTACTAGAATGGTTATTCATTTTGGAATCCTTCAAGAATCCCCATGGTGTTCTATTTATGGGAAAAATATGAATCCATTTTAATACTTAATCATAGCTCCATACTAAAAATTTGCTCTATTATTTTTCATTGAATGACTTATAATACAAATTCAGTCATGTCAAGTTCAATACAATTTGAATATATATATGTATTTATTTATTGAGAAAAAGAGAAAATAATTCTTCAAATTACATTTAAAATATCTTGGGATATTATATCTCTATTTCAAAATATTTGAAAAGGTTTAAAATCATCACATCTGAATAAATGTTAATTACATTATGAATTAATATACCTTCATCAGATATTTGGAGCTAACATATTTTCTCTACCAAGCACATATTAACATATTTCATATTTATGCTGCTGTTAGGATGACATATATAATCATTAAATTCTATGCATGATGGTCTAGGGCATGGTTCACATTAATCCATTATCAATTCCCCTCAAAGCATTTTCAAATAGTATGATTATGACCTTTATTTGGATATTATTACTCAGGATAGTTCTTTCCTTATTTTTTCTATGCCTAAGCAATGGCTTTTGTATTTTACAGTGGTTCTAATAATGATCAGAAAGTTATTTTGAATGATAAATTTAACATTAATATGGATCACTATGCTATATAATCCTGGTCATAAAAGTAGATGATTTGATCAACAGCAATTAGTTTTGGTTTTTAACCCACTTTAATCATCCAGACTCATTTTAGTATAGTGTTAAATCAATGTGTTTTCTATGATTTAGATTATTGTTTATTTCTTTCATCACCTAAATGAATCCTCCCTATACATTTATAATATTCAAAGCACTATTGACTGAATCTTTTATAATAACATACTATTAGTTCAGGACCTGAACAATCAAAGAGCAAAGGTCTCATAATAATGCCACTGAATTAATAATAAAGCTGTAAGAGTTCCCCATGTCTAAGCCCCTAATCACCTGCCACAGTACACAATGCATGGTCATAAAAATATCAATGTAATTTTGGCTCTATCCCAAATCACCTATAATCTAAATAATCTAAATTCAATGTGCGATGCTCAAAAACTAAAAGAGCTTAAAACTCTCCTCTGTGCCTTTCCTTAGTAGATAGTAAACAATATATATATATAATTATCATATTATTGTTTCATATCAAAATTTTCATATAAACATTTCCTTTCCTATATGTGTTAATGATAACAGATATACGTATGTTAGGTTATTAAGTATGAAATGTCTGCTTTCCTAAGTAGTAAGTTTGGTATTTATTCATCTGGCATTTCACTTTTGACGCTTCTTCTGTTTTTTTTTTGGTGAAGGTACTTTCTCATTTTTTAAGATGTATATTTTGACTTATAATTATCTTTCAAATTGTTTTAGAGTACTTTTTGTGAAACCGTAGATAAGTCAAAAATTTGTGTTATTTTTACTTTTATTAAATTTATTATTTTTTTATTTAAGATTAATAAGAGGGTACAAATAATGGTTGTGTTAACTCAAATGTGAGTTCTGTTGTGGAAGCAATCAGCCCAGATAGCTCTAAATATCAATTAAATGTTTGGGACGATTTTGGCTAATGAATATACAGTACATTGATATTTTGAGGTTTTGTTATGGTGATTTTAATCTTTTGTTCTTTTTTTATATTTCAGAATACTACAAGGGTATACATGTTTTACTTACATAATTTGTTTTTGTAGATTTTAAATCAAAGTTGTAAGTATGCTTTTCACCCAGAAAGTGTGCATTATACTAGCTATGTTTGACTTGAAAAGGACCCACATGGACAACCTGAGACCAAAGTGGATAATGAAGAGTTGAAAGCTGTAGTGGAAACGAATCCATCTCAACCTACGCGTGAATTACCAGCAAGGTTTGATGTCACTATTCCAACAAGATTGGACCATCTGAAATAAACCAGCAAGGTAAAGAAGCTGACTAGATGGGCTGCACATGAATTGATGAGCATCAGAAGAGCATCTTGAAGCTTGCTTTTCTTTACTGTCATGACATAAAGGCAAGCCATTTCTACACCATCTTGGTACACGTAATGAAAAATGAATATTGTTTTTGACAATCACAAGGATTTGGCACAATGGTTGTATAAAGATGAAATGCCAAAACACAGTCCAAAACTAAATATTCATTTAAAAAAGCTAATGGTGTCTGTTTGGTGGTCCAGCACAGATATCATCTGCTACAACTTCATGAAATCTATTCAACTGATTACAGCTAGTGTCTACTGCAACCAGTTGGATGAAATGATGGGCATTCTTGGGATGAAGCACCTGAGATGGGTCCATAGAGACAGGCCAATCCTTTTGCAAGACAATGGTTGACCACATGTCACACACACCAAGCTGCTTAAACTACAGACGGAAGCTGAATGTGGAAACTCTCTTGTCATACGATGTATTCACCAGATCTTGCACCAACTGACTACCGCTTATTCCAGAGTTTAGACCACTTCCTGAAAGAAAAGATATTCAATTCTCAACAGGCTGTGGAAAAATGCCTCTCATGATTTCATTGCCACTCACACTCGCCAGGCTTCTTAGCTACCGGCACAAACTACTGTTCAGATGACAACACGGTATCAACAATTTAGCTGCATTCTTTGATGAATTGTACTACTACTTGAGATACAATAAACTTTCAATTTGAAAACAGACATTTCCTATTTAATGACCTAATTAGTATGCATCTAAAGAAGGGAAGAAAGCACTTGACAATTTTCACCTAATCGATTCTGTGATTTCTTCTGCCAGGGAAATCTTTGACCACTTTGTCAACCTGGAAAACATCTACGTGTCAGATAGTAATAATAATATAATCATAAAGGTAAAATATAAATACATTTAAGAGAAAATATTAAATGTGCCGAAAGGAATTGCAATGAGGATTTAAAGATGGGAAAAGACTATGGCAATCAGTAATCAGTAATTAGAAGTTCTATCTCTACATATGATAATCTGATGGTAATTAGCATTAGTTAATATTACAAGACCAAATTTCCCTCTTGAATAAATTTTCCAAAGTGTCTTCTTCAGGTCTCTTATTGAAGCATGATGGGGTAGGGAAGCTCAGTATTTGGTGAGCAACATTTGCTATTCTTATTTCTCTAATATGTAAAGTAACTCACCTCAGTCATCATTATATATAAGGAACTATGCCTATTCTAGCACCATTCTCATCCCATATCACAGCTGAGTAATATGTATACTTACTTTGTGATACACGAATTTTTCTACATATCAGTGATCAATTTTGATGTAGAATATTGCAAGTAACAAATAATTGGTCAAATCATCAAATTATGTGCATAGATGCAACCACAGTCAGACATTATTTTTAGCTGCTTGGGCTGAATAACTTCTCAGAATTCAAAGTCTATACCTGTTTATTCTCAAAGGTTACTGGGAAGAAAAATCCATGTCACTTTTTGTCACATAATCATTCCTTTTTCCATACTTTCTATTATTATGCAGATAGTTATTTGAGGACGGAAACTTTAAAATAATCATAAAGCCAACACTTTAAATTCAAACTCATGAATTTACTGTCATAGACCAGTGTAATGCATGTGCGAGTCCCTGGTACCAATCCATGCAGATATTAATCTTTTCTCAGCCTTTACACTAAGGTATTGTATTTGGACTGATGTATGTGCTACATGAGAAAAGTACTCCAATCAAATGAGTTTGCAAAATGACAGATGGCAACTATTGGAGAATTGAACAGCCACTCCTGAATTTTGTTTAATAACTGGTTAAGTTGGAGTAGATGTGTATCTGCTTGAGGAGGTAAATATAATATGTTATATATACTGTGGACACTTGAACTGAGTATTCATATTGTTTCTAGTTCTTTTCCATGAAAGAGCAAGAGCATACACATGTACACACACCTACTTAACATTAAATTGATACAGATTTGGGACACTAACTTTTACTTCTATATTAGATTTGTACCTCCTTTTTTCTACACTGATAATCCTGATTTTCTGGGTAAAAGGAATAACAGAGTTAAAATTCCCTATGATTATTAACTTGTTTCATCTAATGTTATGAACTGAACTGTGCTTCTCCAAAGGGTGTTGAAGCCAATACCTACGAATTTGGAAATAGGGTCTTTGGTGATTATCAAGTTAAGATGAGGTCATTAGCCTGATTCCTAACCAAATATGATGGTATCCTTATAAAAAGATGAAATTTGAACACAAATACATAAAATCTTAAGAGACAAAATGATGTGGGGATATAGGAAGAATCCCACATACAACGCTAAGAATTCCTGGGGCTATGCAGGAGCTAGGAGAGAGGAAAGGAACAGAGTTTCTCTCATAACCCTCAGGAGGAACAAACCATACTGATACCATAATTTCAACTTCTAGCCTCCAGAAATGTGAGACAATACCTTTCTGTTATTTAAGCCACCCAATTTGTGGCACTTTGTTATGTCAGCCCTAGCAAACTAGTACATAATACATTCTATGATACCAAAAAACAAATTTGAAATTCCAATTTTAATATTAGCATCACTATCTCATTTATACCTAAAAGTAGGTACATTTTGTGTATGTACACTCTGCCTATTCTTCCCCCATTTACTAATATCTCATGATTTCTACATCATGAAAATATGCAACCATTACATATGCTCTCTATATATTTTCATTTAATCTCATTTTTATAAGTATTAATATACATGTATAGGTTAATTAATACTTATTATTAATAACTATGTCTTTATATCATTTTTATTATCTGAAACCCATTATCTAGTAAATTGTTCAGGAAGAGTTCACTGGGAAATTATTTCCTAATTTGTCTCACTTTGGTAACTTTTTTCCTCTTACACTTGAAAATACATTTTGCTGGACATAAAATCATTGGCTCAAATTTTCTTTTTCTCAATATTTTAAATGTGTTAGTTTCATATCATCTGGAATAAAGTGCTGCTGTTGACTAAAAGTTACTGATTTCCTTTTTCTCATAAATTACTTTCTCTTTTTACCTAGATAAACAAAGACTATTTTTCCAGTTAGTTTTAGTAGTTTATCACCAAAATACTTCTTGATGTTTGTCATTCTGAGATAATATTCTCAGATATATACATGAGCATCTGTGTGTCTTTGTGTATAATCATTTACTCTTAAATCATATATTTTTGTTTTTATTTCTTGTTTTAGGTTTCTTCTGATACTTCTATTATGCATATGTTGAATCTTCTTAGCCTATATCTTAAATATTTGGCATTTTCTCTACTCCTTATTCCATTTCTCAAAAATTAAAAAATTAATTTCTCCACTATGTGTGATTTTTTTTTTTTTTTCAGATCAATATCATCTTGTATCCTTGAGCCAATATAAACTTGCTTACTATGGCTGTATAGTAAGCTTTTAGTTTAAGTTCAGGTAAAGTAAGTTGACAACTTTGCTCTCCTTTTTCCAGAAGTGTTTTGACTACCCTAGGTATCTTGTATTTTCATATAGATTTTAGAATAGGCTAATAAATACGTATCTACAAGAATGCCTACTAGGACATTTATTTAAATTATGTTCAGTCTACAGGACAATTTAACATCCTAACAATGTTGAGTATTTTAATCCAAGAACATAGTGATTTAGGTCTTCTTTAGTTTCTCTCAGCATAATTTTGTAGTTTTAAGATCTTATTAATAATTTGCTAAATTTAATCCTAATTACTTCAGTTATTATTCCATTGAAGCTTGCATCTTAAAATTTTAATTTCTAGAAATACATTGCTAGTATAAAGAAATACCCTTTGATCTTTTTTAATTCTTGTAGATTTTTGACAAATTTGTTGGAATGAACGCATATATTATCATGTCACATAAAAAATATTTAGAATACTTTTTTCTTGTGCAAATGTCCTTATGATAAAATGATTTTTGATTGCAGGATCAAATGGGAGGTCTAGTTTGAGTTCTTTGAGGATTTTCCATACTTCCTTCCAAAAGTGTTATATTACTTGGCAGTCCCACCAGCAGTGTAAAAGTGTTGCCTTCTCTCCACACCCATGTCAGTATCTGCAGCTTTGAGTCTTTGTGATGTGGGCCATTTTCACTGGGATTAGGTGATATCTCAGGGTGGTTTTGATTTTTGCAGCCCAATTTACAATTGCCAAATTGTGGAAACAATCTAAATGCTACCAACCCAGGAAAGGATTAACAAACTATGGCATATGTATATCATGGAATACTATACAGCCACTAAAAAGGATGGTGACTTTACATCTTTTTATTAATTTGGATTGAGTTGAAATACATTCTTCTTATTAAAGCATCACAATAATGGAGAAGCAAGAATCCAATGTACTCAATTATGATATAAGGAAAACTGATGTTAGTACATGGTGGGGGGAGGAGGAATGGGGGAGGGGAGAGAAGGAAGAAAGGACGGGGTGTGGGGCCACGGTGTGTCACATCTCTTGGGGGCGGGACACTATTAATAGAGGGACTTCACCCAGCAAACACAAGCAGTGTAACCTGGCTCACTGTACCCTTAATGATTAATAATTCTCCAACAAAAAAAAAAATTCTTTCTCGCAAAACTATGTGCCTTTTATTTCTTCCTCCCTCCACTCCTCTCCCTTTTGCCATTTGTGTGTGGGGGGAGGTAAGGTGTTCACTACAATGTTTAATAGAAAGATTGAGAGAGTTCCATTTTCTGTTGCTTTGATATGGTATTAAAAAATGGCTTCTCTGGGCGGCGCCTGTGGCTCAGTCGGTAAGGCGCCGGCCCCATATACCAAGGGTGGAGGGTTCAAACCCAGCCCCGGCCAAACTGCAACCAAAAAATAGCCGGGCGTTGTGGCGGGCGCCTGTAGTCCCAGCTGCTCGGGAGGCTGAGGCAAGAGAATCGCTTAAGCCCAGGAGTTGGAGGTTGCTGTGAGCTGTGTGAGGCCACTGCACTCTACCGAGGGCCATAAAGTGAGACTCTGTCTCTACAAAAAAAAAAAATTAAAAAAAAAAAAATTAAAATAAAATAAAAAAAAAAAATGGCTTCTCTTGGGTGGCGCCTGTGGCTCAGTGAGTAGGGCGCCAGCCCCATATGCTGAGGGTGGTGGGTTCAAACCCAGCCCAGGCCAAACTGCAACCAAAAAAAAAAATAGCCCGGTGTTGTGGCGGGCGCCTGTAGTCCCAGCTGCTCGGGAGGCTGAGGCAAGAGAATCGCGTAAGCCCAAGAGTTAAGAGGTTGCTGTGAGCCGTGTGACTCCACAGCACTCTACCTGAGGGAGGTACAGTGAGACTCGGTCTCTACAAAAAAAAAAAAAAAAAAAATGACTTCTCAGGAGGCAGAGTAAGATGGCAGCCGAGTAACAGCTCCCTTGCATCTGGGCACTGTGAGTCTGGGGAGATAGGACTCCAGGCATCTCTGGATGGTGGGATCTGCCTATCATCACCCCTGAGAGGATACAGGGAGTCAGCGAGAGACTTCTGGACCCCAAGAGGAGGACTAAAACAGTGGAAAACTGGCAAGTGGTCGCGTGTGTTCAATCCGTCTAAACCCGCCCACAACTGTAAGTTCAGTAGCAGCGAGACTGCAAACCAGAAAGGCCTTACCTGTGAACTGTTTTGGTGTCTTTGGACTTGGCACTCCGCTGAACTGCCTTGGGGAGAGCCTGAGAGGGAGTGCGGAGAACTTTGGCCATTGTCTAGGGCCCCAGTATGAGCCGCTGAGCCAGACGGAGCTAATAGTGTTTGGCTCTGGGTCACAGGCAGCCATTGTGAGCAATCTGCCCCGGCAAGCTCCGCCCTCAGGGTCACAGAGATAGAATTGGGTGGGAGCTGGTAACCCAGCAACAAAGTAGCCTAAGGGCGGGGTCTGAGCCGCCTTGCAGCCCTAACCCTCCGGGGCAGAGGGAGACCAGTTTTGGCACACAGGGTAAGTGGATAGCCACTTCAGCAGTGATTGCAGCAACAAGCACTTCCCTGGGAAAGCTTCTGCTCAGCAAGTGAACAAGTTCAAAGTGCCTTTTAAGTGGGCTGAAGAGAGATTTAGGGTGTCTACCTGCTGGGGTTTGAGAAATCAGCAGCCTCCAGTCCTATCAGAACTGTGATTAACATCTCATACCCCAGAAGATCACGTGTTGCCCAGACAATATTCAATAACATATACACACTGCTTTGTTTTTGGTTGTGTTTTTTATATATATTTTTTTGTTTGTTTGTTTGTTTGTTTATTTTGATGTTGTTGATTGTTGTTTTGTTTTTCAAGTTCAACCTTTTCCATACAGACCGTTTTCCTTTCTCAATTTTTCTAGTTTAATTATAATTCCCATTGCCGCCTATTTCAATAATTAGAACTTCATTTTTGTTAGTGTTTCTACCGCTATTATTTGGTTTTTCCAGCCAATTTTATCCCGTAAAGTTTTCTGTTTGCTTGTTTTGGTTTGATTTATAGCATTTTTGTCTTTCCTCTCTACATGGTGGAGGTGGGGTACTGTGTCTGATCAGGTTAGCAAAGAGCTGCTGACCTCAAGGGAACCAGCCAACTGGGCACCCCCAGAAGGTGTTTTTTTTTTTTAAGGTTGTATCAAAGTACCCTACTGTACACCTATATTGCTCTGTCTCCCTCTTGCTGTGCCTCTCTTCTTTTTGTCAATATTCCTTTTACCCACCCCCTCTCCTTTCTCTATTTTTCTTTTTTTTTTTCTTATCACTCAGTCCTCCTTTCTTTCATTCCCTTTTTTGCTCTTCAACCTTCTCACCCTTCTGGTCCTGTAACCCTTAGTCCACAGGCACGAGAACTTAAAGAGCAAGAGGAAGTGAAAGGAAAATTAGGGCAAGGAAACAGATAAAAGAAATCACTCATGAGGAAGAATCAGCAGAAAACTCCAGGCAACATGAAGAACCAGTCCAGAACAACCCCGCCAAGGGACCATGAGGAAGCTACTGCAGATGATTCCACCTGTAAAGAAATGTTAGGAATGACAGAAAGGGAATTTAGAATACACATGTTGAAAACAATGAAAGAAATGATGGAAACAATGAAGGAAACTGCTAATAAAGTGGAAAATAACCAAAAGGAAATAAAAACAGAATCAAATAAGAGAAGAACGATATGAAGAATATAAAAAGGATATAGCAGAGCTGAAGGAAATGAAACAGTCAATCAGGGAACTTAAAGATGGAAGTATCAGAAATGGAAAGTATTAGCAACAGGTTAGATCATGCAGAAGAAAGAATTTCAGAGGAAGAAGACAAAGTTTTTGAGATAACTCAGATAGTAAAAGAGGCAGAAAAGAAGAGAGAGAAAGCAGAACGTTCACTGTCAGAATTATGGGACTTTATGAAGCGTTCCAACATACGAGTTATAGGAATTCCAGAAGGGGAAGAAGAATGCCCCAGAGGAATGGAAGCCATACTAGAGAATATTATAAAAGAAAATTTCCCAAATATCACCAAAGATTCTGACACACTGCTTTCAGAGGGCTATCGGACCCCAAGTCGCCTCAACTCTAACCGAGCTTCTCCAAGACACATTGTGATGAAACTGTCCAAAGTCAAGACAAAAGAAAAGATTCTGCAAGCTGCCAGGAGTAAGCGCCAGTTGACCTACGGGGCAAATCCATCAGAGTGACCGCAGACTTCTCTAATGAAACTTTCCAAGCAAGAAGACAATGGTCATCTACCTTTAATCTACTTAAACAGAACAATTTCCAGCTCAGAATTCTGTACCTTGCTAAGCTAAGCTTCAAAATTGATGGAGAAATCAAATCATTTACGGATATACAAACATTGAGGAAATTCGCCACAACAAGACCGGCTCTACAGGAAATACTTCAACCTGTTCTGCACACTGACCACCACAATGGATCAGCAGCAAAGTAAGAACTCAGAAATTAAAGGACAGAACCTAACCTCCACACTGATGCAAAAGATAAAACTAAGCAATGGACTCTCACAAAATAAGACGAATAGAATACTACCACACTTATCAATTATCTCAATAAATGTTAATGGCTTGAATTCCCCACTGAAGAGACATAGATTGGTTGACTGGATTAAAAAACACAAGCCATCCATTTGCTGTCTGCAAGAAACACACCTGGCTTCAAAAGACAAATTAAAGCTCTGAGTCAAGGGTTGGAAGACAATTTTTCAGGCAAATGGAATTCAGAAGAAAAGAGGAGTTGCAATGTTATTTTCAGATACATGTGGATTTAAAGCAACTTAAGTCAAAAAAGACAAAGATGGTCACTTTATATTGGTCAAGGGAAAAATACAACAAGAAGATATTTCAATTCTAAATATCTATGCACCCAATTTAAATGCTCCCAGATTCTTCAAACAGACCTTACTCAGTCTGAGCAATATGATATCTGATAATAGCATAATAACAGGGGACTTTAACACTCCTCTTACAGAGCTGGACAGATCCTCTAAACAGAAATTGAACAAGGATATAAGAGACTTAAATGAGACCCTAGAACAACTGTGCTTGATAGACGCATATAGAACACTCCATCCCAAAGATAAAGAATATACATTCTTCTCATCACCCCATGGAACATTCTCCAAAATTGATCATATCCTGGGACACAAAACAAATATCAACAGAATCAAAAGAATTGAAATTTTACCTTGTATCTTCTCAGACCATGAGGCACTAAAGGTGGAACTCAACTCTAACAAAAATGCTCAACCCCAACCAAAGGCATGGAAATTAAACAATCTTCTGTTGAATAACAGATGGGTGCAGGAAGAAATAAAACAGGAAATCATTAACTTCCTTGAGCATAACAACAATGAAGATACAAGCTACCAAAACCTGTGGGATACTGCAAAAGCAGTTTTGAGAGGAAAATTCATCGCTTTAGATGCCTACATTCGAAAAACAGAAAGAGAGCACATCAACAATCTCACAAGAGATCTTATGGAACTGGAAATAGAAGAACAATCTAAGCCTAAACTCAGTAGAAGAAAAGAAATATCCAAAATCAAATCAGAGATCAATGAAATTGAAAACAAAAGAATCATTCAGAAAATTAATGAAACGAGGAGTTGGTTTTTTGAAAAAATAAATAAAATAGATAAACCATTGGCCAGACGAACGAGGAATAGAAAAGTAAAATCTCTAGTAACCTCAATCAGAAATGATAAAGGGGAAATAACAACTGATCCCACAGAGATACAAGAGATCATCTCTGAATACTACCAGAAACTCTATGCCCAGAAATTTGACAAAGTGAAAGAAATGGATCAATATTTGGAATCACACCCTCTCCCAAGACTCAGTCAGGAAGAAATAGAGCTCCTGAACAGACCAATTTCAAGCACTGAGATCAAAGAAACAATAAAAAATCTTTCAACCAAAAAATGCCCTGGTCCAGATGGCTTCACTCCAGAATTCTATCAAACCTTCAAGGAAGATCTTATTCCTGTACTGCAGAAATTATTCCAAAAAATTGAGGAAGAAGGAATCTTCCCCAACACATTCTATGAAGCAAACATCACCTTGATACCAAAACCAGGAAAAGACCCAAACAAAAAGGAGAATTTCAGACCAATCTCACTCATGAATATAGATGGAAAAATTCTCAACAAAATCCTAGCCAATAGATTACAGCTTATCATCAAAAAAGTCATTCATCATCATCAAGTAGGCTTCATCCCAGGGATGCAAGGCTGGTTTAACATATGCAAGTCTATAAACGTTATCCACCATATTAACAGAGGCAAAAATAAAGATCACATGATCCTCTCAATAGATGCAGAAAAGCATTTCATAAAATCCAGCATCCTTTTCTAATTAGAACTCTGAAGAGTATAGGCATAGGTGGCACATTTCTAAAACTGATTTAAGCTATTTATGACAAACCCACAGCCAATATTTTACTGAATGGAGTAAAACTCAAAGCTTTTCCTCTTAGAACTGGAACCAGACAAGGTTGTCCTCTGTCACCTTTACTATTCAACGTAGTGCTGGAAGTTCTAGCCAATACAATTAGGCAAGACAAGGAAATAAAGGGAATCCAAATGGGAGCAGAGGAGGTCAAACTCTCCCTCTTTGCTGACGACATGATCTTATACTTAGAGAACCCCAAAGACTCAACCACAAGACTCCTAGAAGTCATCAAAAAATACAGTAATGTTTCAGGATATAAAATCAATGTCCACAAGTCAGTGGCATTTGTGTACACCAATAACAGTCAAGATGAGAAGCTAATTAAGGACACAACTCCCTTCACCATAGTTTCAAAGAAAATGAAATACCTAGGAATATACCTAACGAAGGAGGTGAAGGACCTCTATAAAGAAAACTATGAAATCCTCAGAAACGAAATAGCAGAGGATATTAACAAATGGAAGAACATACCATGCTCGTGGATGGGAAGAATCAACATTGTTAAAATGTCTATACTTCCCAAAGCAATCTACCTATTCAATGCCATTCCTATCAAAATACCAACATCGTACTTTCAAGATTTGGAAAAAATGATTCTGCATTTTGTATGGAACCGGAAAAAACCCCATATAGCTAAGGCAGTTCTCTGTAACAAAAATAAAGCTGGTGGCATCAGCATACCAGATTTTAGTCTGTATTACAAAGCCATAGTGCTCAAGATAGCATGGTACTGGCACAAAAACAGAGACATAGACACTTGGAATCGAATTGAAAACCAAGAAATGAAACTAACATTTTACAACCACCTAATTTTACAACCACCAAACAAGAACATACCTTGGGGGAAAGACTCCCTATTCAATAAATGGTGTTGGGAGAACTGGATGTCTACATGTAAAAGACTGAAACTGGACCCACACCTTTCCCCACTCACAAAAATTGATTCAAGATGGATAAAGGACTTAAACTTAAGGCATGAAACAATAAAAATCCTCCAAGAAAGCATAGGAAAAACACTGGAAGATATTGGCCTGGGGGAAGACTTCATGAAGAAGACTGCCATGGCAATTGCAACAACAACAAAAATAAACAAATGGGACTTCATTAAACTGAAAAGCTTCTGTACAGCTAAGGAGACAATAACCAAAGCAAAGAGACAACCTACACAATGGGAAAGGATATTTGCATATTTTCAATCAGACGAAAGCTTGATAACTAGGATCTATAGAGAACTCAAATTAATCCACATGAAAAAAGCCAACAATCCCTTATACCAATGGGCAAGAGACATGAATAGAACTTTCTCTAAAGACGACAGACGAATGGCTAACAAACACATGAAAAAATGTTCATCATCTCTTTATATTAGAGAAATGCTAATCAAAACATCCCTGAGATATCATCTAACCCCAGTGAGAATGGCCCACATCACAAAATCTCAAAACTGCAGATGCTGGCATGGATGTGGAGAGAAGGGAACACTTTTACACTGCTGGTGGGACTGCAAACTAGTACAACCTTTCTGGAAGGAAGTATGGAGAAACCTCAAAGCACTCAAGCTAGACCTCCCATTTGATCCTGCAATCCCATTACTGGGCATCTACCCAGAAGGAAAGAAATCCTTTTATCATAAGGACACTTGTACTAGACTGTTTATTGCAGCTCAATTTACAATCGCCAAAATGTGGAAACAGCCTAAATGCCCACCAACCCAGGAATGGATTAACAAGCTATGGTATATGTATACCATGGAATACTATTCAACCATTAAAAAAAATGGAGACTTTACATCCTTCGTATTAACCTGGATGGACGTGGAAGACATTATTCTTAGTAAAGCATCACAAGAATGGAGAAGCATGAATCCTATGTACTCAATTTTGATATGAGGACAATTAATGACAATTATGGTTATGGGGGGGAACAGAAAGAGGGAAGGAGGGAGGTGGGTGGGGCCTTGGTGTGTGTCACACTTTATTGGGGCAAGACATGATTGCAAGAGGGACTTTACCTAACAATTGCAATCAGTGTAACCTGGCTTATTGTACCCTCAATGAATCCCCAACAATAAAAAAAAAATGGCTTCTCGCTTTTTTAAATTTCTAGTCATGTAACTTTCCTTCAGTTTTATCTGGTCATTTTCTCTCCTTCATCCATACTTTCCTATCCTACTTATTTTCTGATACCCCTCCAGCAATGTCTCCCTAGTGTAAGAGATAGATGGCTAGTTAGGCTTTAGAATCATAAAGACTCATATACTTCAGCCCCTTCCAATCTCACCAGCGTCCCATGAAACCTCTTCTTATGGGATTGGGTCAAACTCATCCAGATGACCTCAAGTCACCTGCATGGATTTGCTAAAATGCTGACCTCAAGTTCACTAATATGATTTTTATTGAATATCTGTTAACCTTTTTATCAGTTCTCCTGTTCTCAATTCCTGTGCAGACTCGGATATGACAAAAGTTATATAGCTATTATTACTGTTTTATACCCAACATTTTATCATCTATAATATATATGGATACTTTGTTACCTACAGTATTTTGCCATGTATAATGCACATTTTTTGCCCAAATTTTTGACAGAAAAATAGAATGTAAATTATACATGAATAGTACTCATTTCATATATAAGAAATAGTTTAAACTCTTTTATTTATGCTTATGTGTTAAAAGTATAACTCTAGAAAGCAATAACAATATCTGTATGCAAAAATAATACACTGGAAAAGGGTAATTGCATGCTCCATACTAAATCCCTCCCCGGCAGCCTCCCCCTCATCAAACAGGCACCATGCTACAGGAGCCTCAGCCCACCTGGCTGTTTGTGCCAGACACAGCTGCCACCACCATCTTGGAAGTGGGCATGCCACTGACGGTGATGAAGGCAAGCATCTGGACCTTGGCAAAGGGAAGGCAGAAGTGTACGCCTAGTGGTACCTCTTTCTCTGATGAGAGGCATGAAATGCAGAGCTGACTGCTGGTGACAAGCTAGGAGCGAGGCCAGGAGGCAGGTGAGAGTGGTCCAGCAACCCGAGCACTTGATATCCCCCCAGTGCCCAGCCCCAAGCCCACCATCATCCCCACATCCTCTCACTTCTTACTCCCATCCATGTTTATCACTAGGAACATGGCCATGGCTACTCCACTGAGAACCCCAGTGGGTTTGTTTCCTAAGAAGCTGGTGTGAGGGGCCAGGGCTGATCCTGCTTGCTTAGCACAGGATCCTGACGATAGATCCTGCACTTTCTAGGCCGCCTCATCTATCACACAGCTGTCATCATTCTGAAGCCTCTAGGACACTGCACTGAGGAGAAAGATCTCTGAGCTAGGTTCTGAGACCTGGTTCTACTGGGAGCCCACTGTTGTGACCTTGGGCCTCAGTCCTCATGAAATTCCCCTCTGTGAGGTTACCTGGCAGTGAGGCATAAAAGCTCCAGGGCACTTGAGCCCATAGATCATAATTTTGAGCCTATGGCTTATCTGAACCCCCAAGATGTTAAGTTGGTATAATTTCTCAAACTTACCAATGGCAAGAACCATCTAGGATGTTTATTAACAGATTGGATAACCAGATATTTCTTCTGGAAAGTTGATTCAGTGTATTTGGATGTGGCTCAGGTGTCTTATTTTAACCTGTCCCCTGCACAATTTGTAAGATTTTTATGTTTGGGAAAGGGTGGTGTCATTCAGTTTGATATTACTGAGTGCCCAAAGACTGGATGGCTCAAGAAGCTCATGGTACAGTCACTAAACAGAAATAGATCATTTTCACATGCCTCCTGGGCTTTGCCCAACTTCTCCACGGTGGCTGTCTCCTCACACCTCTCATGAGGGAGGCACTGCTGTGTTTCCACTTCTGCTCTCCTTTAAAAAATTAAAACAAAATAATTTTTTTCTAAAAGTTTTGGAAAAAAACATGGGTGTTAAATATGGGAGGGCACTGTATGTGGAAAATATGGTAATTGTGTTACAAATGTTTTCCACCCACTGTTGGTCTTAATATCTGAGGTCATTAAAATCTAGGTTGTTAGTACCAACATATCCCTAGAATCTTCCAAATCAATACTTTTTTTTTTTTTTTAGAGTGAAGGGTAGTGATATTAAAAATTATTCCTCAACAAAAGACACAAATTGGAACTGCTCTAGTAATGTATAGCACCTATCTTTAGGCTAAGGATACAATTCCACAGTCCTTATCTTGGCATAAATTAATCTTAAAGATTGGGTCCTTACTTAGCTCTGTACTACATTTCCTTCATCATGGACTCTAATATACAGTATTCTAGGCATTGGACACAATAACAGTTATGTAGTTTGTCAAATAAGCAATGTTTTGTTGTTCCTGTTATTGTTTTTAATTGCATCAGACTAACTAGAAGAACAATGGAAAGGTTTTAGTATGAGCTCCTGTCAGGAAAGGCCTTGGACAAGTCATAATATGCTAGTTATGACCCTGAGTCTTAAGCATTGTTAATGGATGTGAGGGGCAGGGAGAGTGTTACAGTATTACATTATCATTACTTGCATTTGGTAGTGCTTCGGTTTACCAGACCTCATCCTCTCCAGACTAAATGGTATAGTGTATATCCTCAGGCCAAAAGCTGAGCTCATGTGAATTAATGATTTTAGCAGTAGAAACAGCATTTTTCTTCTATCACTAACCAACTGGTTCAGGTAAGCTACATTTGTCACTCAACACATTCAGATCTCTAAAAGGAGCAGCTCTTGTAATATGAGATATACTGTCTAACCTCCCAGTTTAGATACAAAGTGAACATACTCCCTTTGTGTGGGAGACTTCCATGGTCAGAGACTTGCTGTTACTGACTTCCCTTTGGAAACATCTTAAATGTTGCTTGGCCTCTGCCTCTCATAACTTGTTCAAAGGGTAGGGGGCCAAGATATTGTGCAGAGTTTCAGAGCACGTAATTGAAATTAGGATGTGCAGTTCTCAGGCCAAGCCTACAATTATTGTGTAATTGGTTAAGTTTTTGTGTGCTTCTGTCTACATAAAGAGGCTTTACTCATCATTGGTTCTTTTTATTTAATGTTGGTACAAAAGTCATAACTTACGGAGAATTGGCTTATTCACTCCTAAGCATTGTTTATTATCAAGATAGATATCTCAATCTTAGCAGAGTTTATAAGCACTAAGAAAAACAAGAAAGCACTTACTAAAAAGAATGGGAGTTCATCTACTTTCTTCATTTAACATTTTAAGTGTATTAAAGATTGTTTGCCTTTTGCCCAAAGCAAGATAATAAAAGTATTATTTAAGAAATATGTCTATGCTGGCATGTATACATGGCCATCTTTTCTGTAAATTCTATTCAAGTTGCCTTTAAGATTTTTCAACCACTTTCCACATACTCTTTGAAATTTTTAATGAAAATTCCTTTCTTATACATGAAGATTCCAATAATTTTTTGCCTTCAGTATACCCATAGCACTTTAAACATATGTCTATAAATTCTAATTTCATTCTGGTAAAGTGATTTGATCAGATTTTAATTTCTTTCCTGCTAGTCTTTCACTTTCTTGCATATAGAGGCTATACCATATTCATTTTTATATTTTTAAGTATAACACAATGTCCAGACATATAGTCAACATTCAACACACACACATATATGTATATATATGTTGAATACCTAATTTAATAAAAACAAGTTGTATTTTTCTAATGGAAAAGCAAATATCCAATGTACTCTATACTGATTTGAAGCCAGTAGATGAATTAATACAAACCAACACAAAAGAAAAAGTCGATTCGGTTCAAGTTGTGGGGAAGGGGAAGAAAAAAGAGGGGTTGGGGTGCTCCTATCTAACAGGCACAAAGTAAGGGTATACGGCACACCTCCTGGGTACAGGACACAAATGCAACAGGGAATTTACCCAAGAAAAGCAAACATTGTAACCTAATGGTTTGTACCCTCTTATTAACCTAAAATTTAAATAAAATAAAATTTACCACTAAGCTACAGTCCGACAGACATAAGAATATTAGCAAACGAATAGACAATATAACCAAATAAATCCCTACCCACACACACACAAAAAAATTAAAAACTTATTCTAGTCTGTGAACACTACTAAATGTGGAACAAATTCACAAAGTATGAAGTATTTAATCTACTTCAAGTTGAAGAACATGAGGCCCAGAGAGGTTAAAAATTTGCTTAGCATAACATAGTTCATATGTGGCTTTATAACCTTAACAGAGTTATATAAAAAAAAATTTCAAATAGATAAAAATAATTTGTTATAGAGATAGGCATGCTTAGAAAAAGCAAGTAACAAATTGTATCAATTGGCGTCCATTCAGAAAAATTAAAACCTCACCAAGTATTTACACAGAAAGAACTTAATGTCTAGAATTGGTGACACAGGTATTGAAAAACTGAGAAAGTCTAAATGAAACATTGAGTCAATCTGAGAGGCAGAAATGGCAGAAAGTATCTATCAACCGTGTTGCTTGAGAACAGAAGGGAAAACATACAATTGGCAAAATTAAGAAGCTCAGAGGGCGGCGCCTGTGGCTCGGTGAGCAGGGCGCCGGCCCCATATGCCGAGGGTGGCGGGTTCAAACCCAGTCCCGGCCAAACTGCAACCAAAAAATAGCCGGGCGTTGTGGCGGGCGCCTGTAGTCCCAGCTACTCGGGAGGCTGAGGCAGGAGAATTGCCTAAGCCCAGGACTTGGAGGTTGCTGCGAGCTGTGTGATGCCACGGCACTCTACCGAGGGCAATAAAGTGAAACTCTGTCTCTACAAAAAAATGAAAAAAAAATAATAAAGAAAAAAAAAAGAAGCTCAGAGAATAAATCCTACAGTTAAAACTATGCTCAGACCTCTGAGCGACAGGTACTACCTGCCTGTTTTTGCTACCTCTTGTGGGGAAATTTGGTGCCAGTGCTGGAAATCTTGAAGGAGCCAGAAGCTAACAGCTTCTGCTGCTGAAACATTGCTGATAGGAGCAAACAAAAAGAAGGGAGAGGAGGAAGAGAAACGTCCCTCATGAGCACCTGCTCCCCTCTTCCTGTCTTTCAATCTGCCTCTAGTGACTCTTCCTGATTGTTGACCGAACCTAACAGAAGTCACTTGATGAGTAAGTCTAAGATATATGGTTTATAGGATCCCAACTCCAGCATCAAAAATCAGGGCCTGCACATGGGCCCTGAGAATTAAGACAGTGGGTAAATAACCGACATGCCTGATGTGTGTGTAACTTGGATTCTTTGAACAGAGTTTAGGTGAAAAGAAGACAAAAGAGAAAAAGGACCCATTTCTTTCAATATTTATTAAACATAGCAACATGTTAAACTCTTAAAAAAGATTACTCACACAACAAATATGTTTTGAACACGTATTATTTCCAATCATCGTAAAAGACCCTTCAGGTGTAATGATGAAAATATTATCCTTCCTTTCATAGAATTAGAGACTTGAGAGAAAAATGAGCAAATAAGTATGTGATTATTACAACATTTATATCTATCTAACTCGAGTTTTGTAACAACCTGGAAAGAGAGTTAGATAAAAAAAAAAGTAAAAATAAAAACGATATTAGAATTTTCCAGAGCTGTAAATGGCATTGACAGGATCTGACCCCAGAAATGTTGGACTCTGAGATCATCTTTTCCAGAAGCACCTCTCATTTTGGCGGGTGATAGACGTCTACGATGGCAGGTGGATGTGTCGCTGTTGCTAAGTTTTGCAGGTTCATACAGGGAAAAGCTAAAAAGTAAATTATTTGATTTTAATTTTAATCTTTAGCTTCCTTAAAAATTGCAAATGAATATTTTCACGGATGTCCACGCCAAATAAAAATTAATTTTTGTTACTTTTATCGGGGTTCTTGTATTTTGCATCTGTCCAGCCACATTAGATTTCCTGATTTTGTAATAATGCCGATTAGACACTTTTTCTCTTGATCGGTTAGTTTAGAAAAAAAAAACAAAAAAACTTTTATTTCCTCATCTAGTATGAGTCTCCAAAAAAAAAATCCATACAGCCAAAATTTAAAGTACAACAATAAGCCTCGATTGAGGCTATAAAAATTCTCTTTTGTGCTACATACATGAGATTGAGTGTTTTCAATATTTTGTTTGTTTTGTCATTTTAAAGCTCTATTAGCTATTTCTCATGAATGCCAAGTAGATAGGGACTGTATGGCCTGAGTTATTGAGAAAAGACAGAGTAAAATTAATTAGGGATGAAAGGAATCATTAGTGATTCAGACCATTTGATTTACACATAAACTGTGGTGCTGAAGAAGTTAAGTGACTTTTCTTAGTCTCCCATCTCAAGTTTGTTAGGGATGACAAATCTATGAAGTTTGGGATCACGTTTACTGGTGCAAACCCTTTCCACAATGTCATAGAAGTTAAATATATTCAGCTCCTTATAAGAGCAAAAGTGCATTTGAATAAACTGGTGCAAAAGTTTTAACAGCATTTAGAGACTTCAGTAATGAAGATAGGGTTTAGAAATTCCTTGGGACCTAGGAAGTAATCCCTGGAAATCTCACCACTGAAGTGGATGATTTGGAACAGAATTTTGAGAAAAGGAATTCAAGGTTAAAACTTCAAAATGAAGAACACAAAGAGAGTGGGGTTGCAGAATGAGAATATATGGCATGAAACTCTGACACTTATTGGCCCAGAAGACACTGAGAATGTTATGGAAACGTATACATGGCCAGGGTACAACCTCTAGAGAAGTTCTGTATGTGTTTATGTGAAACCTTTATGAAAAGAAAAAAGTTGAAGTCCAAGTTTTATAGCCATCTATGTAGTCCCTAGTAGAATAAAGTTGTGTGATACTTCCTCTTTGCATTCCCCAAGGATTCCCTGAGTGGACATGGAAGAAAAGACTCAATCAGTTACTGAGATAATACTTAACATAAGCAAACCCCCTGAAACTATGCCAAAAGAAATCATTAGTTTCCTCAAGCATAACTATAAAGCCACAAGCTATCGAAACCAGTGGGATACTGCAAAAGAGGGAAATTTATCACATCAGATGCCCATATCTAAAAACAGAAAGTACAAATCAACAACATAATGAATCAGCACAAAAACTGGAAAAGGAAGAGCAATTCCATCCCAAACCTAGCAGAAGAAATAACCAAAATTATATCATGAATAAATAAAATTGAAAGCAAACAAATCATTCAGAAAATTAATGAAACAAAAAGCTTGGTCTTCAAAAAGACAAACAAAATCAATAAACCTTTGCCGTATCAACTAGAAACATAAAAGTAAGATCTCTAATAACCTCAAGCAAAAATGAAAAAGCAAAAATAACAACAAAAAAGGAGAAAACAATCCAATTTATTATCATTGAACAAGAGACATGAACAGAACCTTCCCTGAAGAAAACAGACGAATGGCCAATAGTCACATGAAAAAATGGTCACCATCTCTAATCATCAGAGAAATGCAAATCAAAACCACCCTGAGACGTCACCTAACCCCAGTGAGAATAGCCCACATCACAGTCTCAAAGCTGTGGCATGATTGTGAAGAGAAGGGCACACTTTTATACTATTGAGGGGATTGCAAACTAATGCAGCTCCTTTGGAAAAAGTATGCAGGATCTTTAAAGAGCTAAAAGTAAACCTTCTATTTGATTCCACAACATCATTACTAGATATCTACCAAGAAGAAAAAAGATAATTTTATCACAAGGACATATGCATGAGAATGTTTATTGCAGCTCAGTTCACAATCACCAAGATGTGGAATCAATGCAAATGCTCATCAACCCATGAATGGCTTGATAAACTGAGATATATGTATACTGATGAATATTATACAGCCATAGAAAGATGAAGACTTCACATCTTTTGTATACCTGGATAAGTTGAACAATATTTTCCTTAGTAAAGTTTCAGAATAATGGGAAAGCAATTATCCAATGTACTCAATGCTAATATAAAGCCAATAGATGAACTAATACATGGCCACACATGAGAAAAACACAATTAAATACAAGAGGGGAAGGCGGGCGGGGGTTGGTGTGCTCTCACCTAACAGGCACAATGAAAGGGTACACGGCACAACTCCTGGGTGAAGGGCTGAACTACAACTTGGACTTTACCTAACAAATGCAAACTATGTAACTTAATCGTGTGTACCTTTATATTAATCTGAAATTTAAAGAATTACTAAAACTGTGCCTTAAAAAAAAATCTTTTTTTTTTTTATTGTTAAATCATAGCTGTGTACATTAGTGCAATCAAGGGGTACAATGTGCTGGTTTCATATACAATCTGCAATATTCTCATCAAACTGTTCAACGTAGCCTTCATGGCATTTTCTTAGTTATTGTATGTAGACATAAACAGACCAAAAGAAGAAGTGTAAGCCTATTATGAGCCCTCCTAGTCTAAAATAGAGTGGTGATCTCCACAAGGGGAGCCCATCTGTTCTATACAATCTCTAAGCTAAGCCAAATTTATCAAGTATCGGTTCTGTCTCTTGAGTCAAAAAGAGTTAGTTTTTAATCCTGGATCCTACATTAAACCAGTATGACTTTAAGAAAATTAACTAACATTTCTGAGTGGTTTACTTATAGATAGAAACAATTTATAAGGTTGTTAAAATTTTCCTATGACTTATTAAGGTATCTAGAAAGAAATTCCCAGAATAGTAGCCAGGATGTAATAGAAATTTGATACCCAGCATTACGAAAAAGAAGTTGTTTCAATCTGAGTCAAAAAATGTATATGCTGGCGATTTTCTTTCTAATGTTGAACATAATTCAATTCCTTTTAGTACTACCTTTAAAGTTCCTTAAACAGAAAAGGAGGAAATCATAAATAGCTCTAGTTCTGAAAAGAATAGTTGAAAAGGTACTATCAGATAAAGAATGAATAAGATGAAGATTGTCGTGGAGATTCACCAGTTGTAATACTTGGCAGATTAATAAACTTTTGCCTAGTTGGTTATTTGTTTCTCTGAGAGTACCATTCTTAGCTAACTCATGAAGCCAAGCCCAAGAGAAGACATTTAAGTAGGTGAGGTAAAAGTTACTCAACCAGCTTGATGTAATCATTCTACAATGTATGCATGTACAAAACATCACATTGTGCTCCATGAACACATATAATTATTTGCCAATTAAAAAAAAATCAATTAAATTATTTTTTTAATTATGTGAATTTATAAATGAGAAAAACCTCATTTTTATTAAAACCATGGTTTTATTTAAAACCATGGCGAACTTTACTTTCTTCCAGACTTTAAGAAGAAAATTAAGTGAGTTGAATTTTACCCATGCATTCATTTAATATTATTAAGCAGTTATTATGGATACTGGAGATTTAACAGAAGACAAAAATGGGCATGTACTGGACTTTATGGGGTATACAATCTAGTGTAGGACACAGACAAATAAAATCACACAAATGTGTAATTATACACTATAGTAAGTTCTATGATGAAAATATATAGAAAATGTAGACAGTGTTTCTGGAGAACCTAAGTAAGTCTAAAGGTCAGAAAGACTCTCATAAGGAAGAGACAAATTGGCTGATAGCTGAGAGAGAGAGGGAGAGTTAACTAGGTGAAACAGTGGGAAGAGAACTGGGGCCCCAACGGAGGAAAGAACAGGTGCATATTTGAGGAACTACCTGAGAGATAATTAGGCAGAAACTCAGAGATAGAGGGGCGGAGAGCCAGATAATTTAGAGAATGTAGGTTTTAGTAAAGATTTCATTCCTTACATTAATTACTAAAGTGCTTTAAG
This sequence comes from Nycticebus coucang, assembly GCF_027406575.1. Taxonomy (NCBI): domain Eukaryota; kingdom Metazoa; phylum Chordata; class Mammalia; order Primates; family Lorisidae; genus Nycticebus; species Nycticebus coucang. Next base: position 52,522,473 of record NC_069781.1, on the reverse strand, counting down.
TAGAGAAGTGACATTACTGAAATTGCATATTTTTTTGAAATTGCATTTTTAAATGCTAATTCTTCTTAAAGAATGAACCTGTGACATCATGGCACTCTACTGAAGGCGGTAAAGTGAGACTCTGTCTCTACAAAAAAAAAAAAAGAATGAACTGCAAGGAGGGAAGAGTAGTTGCTGACAGAGGATCATGAGGTTTTCATGGTTGTTCAGTAGAGATAAGGTAGCTTAAAAATAAGATAATGATAATGAACATGGCCAGTAGTAGATGTTGTTCAAAGGTTCAGAAGCAGGTTTATTTGCTTAAATTTGTTGGTAAACTAGAAATGAAAGGTGGGAGGAAATGGGACTGGGATCAGAAGAAGGGACAGAGAAAAAGCAACCGTAACTGTGAATGTACCACTATAGGGTGACACTGTGCTCTGACTTCCACGTGTCTGGTGGCTCCAAGGAATCCTTACTAAGACAAAGTAGGAGTATATGTAAATAGGATTGGATTGACCCCAAAGCACTGCTTTTTTGTGTAATTTTCTGCTTAAGACGAAAAATCTGATGGTTTGGATCACCTTCTGAGTACAGCGATGCAGTTTGTGGCAGCCAGCCTGCTCTATGTCCTCAAAGATCCTCACTCCCTCGCATCCCTGCACTTGTATAGTCCTCCCGCACTGAAGGTGGGCTGCCACCGTGTGACTGATACCATACCGTGCATGTAATGAGTTTATTCAACTAATCAATCAACTTCCAGCATTGAAATAGTCAATAGATCAGGAAGCTCACAAGAAGAAACATTAATATTTCCTCTTTTATCAGGTGACAGTTTTAACGAGAATATACAATGCTGAGGAAACATCTAAAATCCGAATGATCTTGAATATAAACAATACTTGACTTTCTTCCTGATCTAGAATAGTGCTATATACCTAGTAGGTACTCTGTGAATGTTTGCTGAATTAAATTGATTTGGCCACAGATACTTTCCTATATTTATCAATTAATCATAAATAAGATAAATTAAAGAGAAAAATTTTATTCTTCATTGAACATTGAATTTTATGTACTGTACACAATTCACTTACTGCCAATGAAGTTGTAACTACTTAGTCTTTGCAGACACCTGTAACTTTGTACACACAGAGTAAGGTCAGTACTGCTGATGTCACGTTGATAACAGCTCCTTCTTACAATGCCACTAATTTTGGAGCTAGTCTGGTAGTTTCTCACATTTTGATATATGTCATTCCTACCATACATTATGATGTTTGTTTTCAAAGGACCATTGTTTGTTGACAATGATAGAAGCTTATCTAAAAAGGACAAGATGATAATGGCTATTAATAGTTAGTGGAAGAATCAATAAAGTTATACACGTGCATACCACAGGGTTTTGAAAATTTAATTAAAGGTGAAATAAACAAACAAATAAATCATAATTTTCCTACATAGATAAATTGGAGCATGTTAAATTGGTTTTCTTAAGTATATATCAAACTGAAGGACTGAATGAAATATGCCAGCCCCAATTTAACTCGTTTATTCCACCCTAAGGAGTTAACACATGTTTTTGCCTTGTTAATATAAAAGTATGCTCCATGGGATAATATATATAGAATCCCTAGAAATCTATCATAGTAAGGACATGCAAAATATTCAGTGACTGGAAAAGTGATGGAAGTGAAAATTGACGTATTGTATTTTTAAGCAGTTAGTGATGATCTGCATTGACCAGGTAAAGAGCAACAGAGAAATGTTTTAAATCACAGGGCACTTGAAATAAAAAGTATTACCAGTGTCGAAAGGGAAAAGGCAATCATATAAAAGGTAAAAAGAAAGATTAGACATGTGGGGAAAGAAATAACAATATGAGGTGAACTCAAAAAGTACAAAGTGATATATAAAAAATAATGATTTATTATATAAATCTATTCAGTTGGAGACAGATAAAGAAAGGATTGGGCAGTACAATGGACAGTAAATTGAATCAGAATAAAGTGACATTAACAAATATCGGAAAGGTGTCATTGGCTTGCCCATGAAATGATAGCTCATAGATTATTAAATCATATCACGTGATTCCATATATTATAAGTTACCTTTCTGTATGACCAGAGAACCATGCTATACTTATGCTGTAATCTCTGTGGGTAACATACAGATTTTTAGAAATAAAAGCAAAAAATAAAAACTGATTGGACAAAACATTAATTGTAAACATCTTAAGTTTGGAATATACAAGCAGAACATTGAAATGCTTGAGCTTTTCAAGCATTAGGAAACCTTACAATTTGCCCATAAAATACAGTACAGAAAGGTTTCTACAGAGTTAACATTCAGGCTCCATGACTAGATATTTAAGGAGTACCCAAGATTATTTGGATACTAGTACCCTTCGGCCTACATAAGGGGCTAATATTAAGTGGGTAATTCTAATGAGATACACTGTTCTTTGATCCACTGATAGCAAATAAGAATGACACAGCACCTTCTGGGATAAAGGATTGGCAATTAAATTTCATGTGAGTTAAAGATAAAACTAGCATGATATAATTAAGACATGTCTGAAGCTTTAGGTGTAAATGCAAGACCAGAAAAAGGATAGAATATTGGCCTCTCAAGTTGGCTTCTATGTCTGGATCTTTATAATAGTTAAGATTATCTTTGTAACATAATAAGGCTTATTTTTTTTTTACTTTTTTAACTGAAAAGCAAAAATGCTTTCTAATAAAATATAGGAAATCATCTTTCTTTGACGGAATAAACAATTATGGTTCTAAAAATTGACATGCAGTGTTTCATCAATCTTAAAGCTGAACATTCTGACGTATTGTTATTGTTACAGTGAATAAACAAATCAACATACATTTTTTATTATATTGATATTCTTGGATAAATGCCTCCCCGTGTTTTGTGGCTACTCCAGCAGAACCGTTTCTGTTATTAATGAGTTAGTTTTGCTTTCTGCATTTCCGCCCAGCATCTCAACATTAGATATAAATCTGCTCTAACTTTAGGACTCAGTGGTAATGAATAAGCTATTAACTACCTTGGGAGAGAGAGTGAGGCAATGTATAATCTCAATAATTCTGTGGCATATGTGATTAAATTATAGTTCTAACAGCAAAAGAAGCCAAAGTAGCAAAAAAAAAAAAAAAACCCATAAAGTTAGATAAAAACAAGTCCTATTTCTTCTGATATAAGGTTGAAAAGACTTGCAGCTGAGGGCAAGCAATTAATTGAAGAAAAGTAGTGTATTTGTTTAAAATAATTTCACTTGGCTTACAATTCTGTTTGAGGGAATGTTTTGATACCAACAATATCTTAGTATTCCTCCATATTTTAGCTTCTAGAAATTATCCTACTTGGAGAATTCTATTACTTTATTCATTCAAAGATGACACCAGCAGAAGGTGAAGCATTTCTGACCTGCTGCTTCAGTTCTGTGAGTTTGGTGTGTAAAGTGAGGTATTTTTTTATTATTATTCTCGTAGGGCAGGGGGCCTTGTTGCCAGCCAAGTAGCTACCATCAGAAGCAGGATCACAGAGCATTTGTGCTGATGTAAGACTACCACAGGCCATCGGAAGAGGAGGCAATGGAGAGACAGGTGCGGGTGTTCCAGGAAGAAGTCAAATTCTCCAACACGAAGTGCAAAGTTCAATGACAGAATCTGAGTTGTGTGATTAATACACGTAAGATAGAAATGTCAAACAAGAATAAGCAGAGTCGATTCCCAATGTCTACTCTCAACACCCTTAAGTTATTTTTTGTTAACAGAGTGACATTATTGCTTCAGTTTATCACCTCTTATGACTTATTTTCTGAGTCCAATTTAAAGACAACTTGCTAGATAGAGCACATGAGAAATTTGCACAGCTATGCGTTTATTTAGTTGCTACTGCCCTCTGAGGGTGAAAAGGGACTTGACCAAATGGTCACTAATCAGTCTTGTACACATTCCAGAAATAAGAGGCTATACAGCTTCTTTCCTTTACCAGAGCATATTTCAGAATTAACAAGTGATTTGTAGTAGACTATGGCATACCATCTTCAGTGATTGATTTTTGTTTGTTTGTTTTGTGTCAGAGTATCAGGCCATCAAAGCTGTCTCTGTAAATGGTCAAGAGATTTAAAGAGAATTAAGTAAGAAATCTGCTCTGAGATTCCTTAAGGGTCTTTGAGGAATTGAATGGATGGAAGATGAATAAGAAAGGCTGAATCCAGGCAGTTGGCCTTGCTTGTGGCAAGGCTTGTTTTGAAAACTACAACTTCTAATTCTTCATGCTTTCTGATTCTCATTTAAAAGCATTATGCAAAGTAGAAAATTAATAATTAAACATAACAAGGTTAAGGCATTAGTCCATGCATGGGAAAAAGATCAAATTTCAAAAAAAGGCAGCTATGGTCAAGCATTCAAGTGGACTCAAATATCAAACAATTTGAAAGAATAAAGCAACACCTTTTATCTAAATTTTCAACAGTAGCTGCCCTATAACAGAAATCCAGAAGTCTCATGAAGGAGTAGATCTGGGTAGGTAATATCATACATAAAATTTCTGTTCACCTTAAGATTTCAGATGAAAAGCTAGTAAAGAGATACTTTCCAGGCATTTCCAGGAGGCTCCGAAGTATCGTTTATACTTCTTAGTGTTTGAGTTCAGATAAATCCCTCTGAGCTTCAATTATTTGCATCTAAAAAGTAGAAATTATAAGGACTACCTGCATACTTTTATAGCAGTGTTACAAAAATGTAAGAGGAAAATGAGTCATGCAATGGTGTTACTGAAAAGTGCTTCTCAGACATGAGTTGTTACTGTTTGCCTGAGGTGACGTAATCTTGTTGCTGTGCTCCACGGGACTCTGGTCCTTTCTAGGGCAATAAGTAATAGCCTGGCTCTTACAACATCTAGATGATTCTATACTTTTCCTTTCTAGCCTTTGACCACTTATCTTTACCTATCCACTCAAGCAAATGCCATCCGCAGGGCCAATGCTCCTTCACAAACTTATAAGGCTTAAAAGGAAAAACTATAACAGCAGGTGATTATATGAATAGTTCATGTTTTTTTGGTGGCTTCTGAGATTCTGCGAGTGACTTGTCAGTGGCTAAACCCCAGGGTCCTCAGGAAAACTAGACCTAAATGCTGGGGTTTCTGCCTCTCCACCTGCCTATCACCTCCAACCAATTAAGTTTACTCACTTTCGTAGTCACTGACTTCTCTTTTGACCCCAACTAGCCATCTCAAAATGACTGCCGAGAATCAAAAGGCATTCCAGAAGAGAGATCCTGGAAAAAATCTAGCTTACACAGGAAAAAAAGCAGTATTACAGAATCAGTTTTAAATGTCAATAATAACTCCAATTTCTAGAGCACCAGCCGGGTGCCAGGCACTGTGACAGTGCTTTGGCACAAGATATGGGATAATATTTGGAAGTACTAATTTAAGTGTTTTCTTTCCCTGGATATTTCCCCTCTTCTTCTCCCAACCTTCAGGCAAGGTTAAAAACAGCATTTCTCTTTGCTTTCTTCAAAGGAGTTTTGGAAAGAGTGATTTGTTTTCAGAATTGTATACCTACTGAGGAAATGACACTGGATGTTCCTGAGAGGAATGGAAAAAAGGGTATTTGTATATATAGACTAAATGTTCTGTGGGAGAAGAAGGATTCGCCCCATATCTGTAGCAGTAAAATATTTCTGTGGCTTCTGTAAGAAACAAAAGAAGAGAGGACGTTCTCTAGACCCTGAGAGCAGAGAAAACCTTTGGTTTTCAGAGACAAAGGAGCGTGTAGGAGATAGTCTTCCTGAGGACCGCGTCATAGATTCTGTATACCCACTTGGCGAGAAAGAGCAAGTCAGGAAGCCTTGACCTGCAGGGCTGTGCTCACCAATGGACTGAATGTCTCAAAGGCCATCTGAGCTGACTTAGATTTCTGTCTGTCCCACCAAGACCTCACAACACAAATCTCACCACCATATGAAACCCTCAAGTGGTGAATATTACTCCATAATGAAGCAGGAATCAATTTCAGAAACAAATTAAATTGACTTTTGATCTTTTTACTTCTAACAGCCCAATAGAAGATTTCAGAGTCCGAAATCATAACAAGTTAAAAGAAAAATGAAGACAGCTGATTTTCTTCCAACCCAGATAGGTTTACCTTCATATTCACCACATAGTTAATGCCTCAACTATTTCTATAACAGCACTACAATGAGAAATTCCTCTCCCTCTTCTTTACAGATGCTGTCTATCCTCTGCTCTGTTTCCTGTATCATGAGAGTGAGTAGACTGGACAAACTTCAGTATTGGCCAATTACAATACCAACTTCTTTTAAAGTTATAATGTGAGCCCAGAATGCATTCTTGCCTGTTCATATGAACCCAGTGACAAAGCAGAAAGAGATTTTTGGCGTTCAGTCACAAAAGTAAGCCCCATTAAATATTTCATACACACAGCTGCATCTAGTTGAAACACCCACTAGATTCCTCATAGGCTTTTGATGACCTAGTCCCTTTACTTGATTCTGCTTGGTGGTAGTTCAGAAAGAACAAAGTCTGCAAGGGATAAAAATCCATCTGTAGTCATCGAGTAATTTTCTGAAGATTAGAGACTCAGCTGGTTTAAGGACAACGTAGGCCAGCCCTAGGAGGAAAGGAGGTAGCTAGGGATATTTCAGGGCCACTCCCCAGGGTCCCACATGCCCCAGAATGAAGTAGCACCAAATAGTTGCTCAAAGAGCTGCCAGCAAAGATTGGTCCTTTTTCACCAAGACCAAGAGGGAAACAAGTTGCAAGTCAGTGATGACAGCTGGAAAAACACTGCCTGTGAAATAAAGGGGATGAGCTCTTCTGGAGAGTGCCAAATAATTTCTGAAATGGGCAAGGATGGCTGACGTGTGGGCACGCAGGACTGGAAACAGATCCAGAGCAATGATGCAAACAAGTGAAATGAAAGGCAGGAAGGAATGTAAGAAGGAGAAAGGGGAGGAAAGGAAAAATACTAGCCTTGATTAAGAAAGTCAATCAGTTAATACATTTTTTTTTTCAAAAGGAGAGCCTGACTTCATTCATGTTGTGTTAATTACCTTAAAATATCAGGTAAAGAAAAGTAAGTAGAGAAGTAAAATTATTATCTGAGGAAGGCAAAGATAGTACACAAATACATACTGTAAATCAGACCACTCAGATTTTTTAACCCCAAATATGCCGGAGGTGGTGGGTTCAAACCCAGCCCCGGCCAAAAACTGCAAAAGAAAAAACAAATATATATATGACCTTGTGGGCTGTTCTGTAATAATTTTTAAACATCAGTTTTCTCATTTGTAATAAATGAGGGCTGATAATACAGAAATGATAGCTGATATCATTATTCCTACTAAGACCTATGTTCTAACAAGCGCTTCATACACATTGTGTGCTGGGCTAAGCATGTTAAATGAATTCTCTCGCATAATTACTCTAATAACTACATGAGGTACCATTGTTAAAGAAGTTTGTAGAGTACCAGACTCACAGTAGGCATTCAATAAATGGTGACTACTATTAATAATGCTATGGATATTGATTCATTTTATCTGTGTAATCCCTAATATCAAAAATACTTTTAATGAATGTCTATTACAATTGTGATGCCTGATAGGATTGGTGACCATGTAGTGGGAATGAAGATTTCATTCTTCTCCTTATAAATTTCAGATATGGTCACCTTTCCAAAGACATGGAAAAGATAGACTGGCTACACAAACCTTGAGATCAGACAAGATTCGTAATTGTTATGCTCTAAAGCTGCAGTTTCCCCTATATTGTACACAGTTCTGTCTCTGATGTCCAGATAGAATTTTATTTGTTTCTGGTATTTGCTGGCCAAGTGAAAAGCAGGTTCTTTACTCCCCCCCCTTCTTTCTTTCTCTCTCTCTCTATATATATATTTACATCTATATATATGTATGTGTATATATATGTATCTATATATATATATATATATATTTTTTTTTTTTTTGAGACAGGATCTTGCTCTGTTGTCCACACTGGAGGGTAATAGCATGATCACAGCTCACTGCAGCCTCAAACTCTGGACTCACGAACTCCTCCCACCTCAGCCTCCAAAACTGTAGGATTACAAGGGTGAGGCACAGTGCCAAACTCTTCTATTTTTATCCACTTTTTTACTGAAAGGTGTGTGCACATGTACTGCGAAGTTGTCAAATGAATGTAATTACTACACATTCTAGCACTTACAGGAAATAGAGTGCTCACTCTTTAACTCAGGAATGGCTAATTTATTTATATCATGAAATGTCACCTCTTTTAAAAGACCTTCCTCAACCAACCATTCTAAATTAAGTTTTTCTGTTAATTTCCATCTCATGGCCTTGTTTTGGAATGCTTTCAAAGTACTTATCAAAATTACTTCTCAATAGTTGTGGCTACAGTGGCTCACATCTGTAATTTTAGCATTCTGGGAGTTTAGACAGGTGGACTGCTGAGCTCAGGAGTTCGAGACCAGCCTGAGAAAAGTAAGACCCCTTCTCTACTAAAAATAGAAAACTAGCTGGGCATTGTGACAGGCGCCTATAGTCTCAGTTACTCAAGAGGTTGAGACAAGAGGATTATTTAAGAGGATCACTTGAGCCCAAAAGCTTGAGGTTGCTGTGACTATGGTGCCATGACACTCAACCTCAGGGCAGCTGAGTGAGACTCTATCTCAAAAATATAAATAAATAAATATTTGTATACGGTTTTAATTGTTTGCCTGGTTATTTATAGAAGCTTCCTAGAGTTACAAATGAGATATGTTCTGCAAGTTAAATTTGTATGTAAGTTGTAACATGTATGTTTATCTATTACCTGTAATAGCTTCTGTTTGTAAGTATGAGTCACATGTCATTCGGAAGTTTGTGACTCGGGAAATGCCTGTATTTGTCCTTACTCCTCCCTACAAAGTAAATTCTGTGAGGGCAAGAACCATGTCTGTGTTTTCAGCATTCATTAATAATTATTAAGCACCTACTAGGTGCCAGGAGTTGTTCTAGGCACTGGAATATAGCAGTGAACAGACATTCTAAGTGAGAAACAGGAAAACAACCAAATAAACAGCAAAAAATGGCAGGTGGCAATGTAATAAAGCATACAGCAACACGGAGGATTAAAGAGTGCTCCCGGGCTAGAGCAGTTGTATTGTTGGAATGGATTTTATTTCATTGAATGTAAACAGCAAAGGCTTTCTAGGAATTTGACACGATAACAAGTAGGGGAAGAGAATTCTAAGTAATAGGATGAGTAAATGCAATGACTAAGAGCTTGGTTCTGCCTGGTTCTGCTCGGTGTATTTATGGAACACCAATCAGGTATTATAGTGGGAGTGTGTTGAACATGGAGACAGGAAAGAGATGAGATTGGAAGGATTGCAGAGCTTCTGAAAACTATGTAAGGCCCTTAATTTTATCAGGTGATGGGGGGACAGTAATAAAATCTAGAGTGGCCCGGGGAGACAAGATGGCGGACTGAAGCCAGCTTTCAAAAAAGGCTCCCGTACAGAAGGAGAGTTAAGGGACAGGAATTTAGTAAGTATCCTGGTGGACTTGAGCCTCACCAAGAGAGAAGGCTGAAGAACGCACATCCACACCGCTGAGGCAAGTTGTGATCACAAGGACGCAAACAAAAGGTACAAAATCCACCACCAAGCGGACGGGAGTCCCCCTCCCCCATGAGACCGGCTCTAGAGCCCCACAATTGAACAAGCGGGCAGAAATTAAAGGCCCTCCCACTACACTCCACGGGAGAGACCTTCTAAAAACTGGACCTACCTCCCCTACTGGGGTGCCGTGGCGTTCTCCTGCCGGACATAGGGCTGAATAAAACTTTGGGAATCCTTTGCTGGCAACCCTGAATCCCCGGCGCTCCCCTCCCGCCCACTGAGGTCTGGAGGCCTGTCCCCCAGGACTTCGGATCCTTGGGTGATTTCACAAGGGGAGTGGACAGTCCCCGAGTTGCGACTGGTCAGCATTGACTCTGAGGCGCGCCAAGTGAGGAGAGGGCACCGGGCTGAGGGGGAGTCACGCTTCGCGGCACTTCCCTGCGGTGCAGTGCACCAACCCTCCCCGGGCATACGGGGCCCAAGACTGAATCAGACTCTGGCCTCCCCACTGAGAGCTGAGAACCCCTACTCTCACTCGGGGTCTGAGGGCCTATCCCCCAGGAGTTTGGCTCCTTGGGTGATTTCTCGAGGGGAGTGCACAGTGCCTGAGCTGCGTCAGGTCAGCGCTGACTCTGGGACACGTGAGCGAGGAGAGGGCACTCTGCTGAGGGGAAATCAAGCCTTGGCGGCACTTCCCTGCGGTGCAGTGCAGGAGCCCTCCCCGGACCGTAGTATTGCGTGAAACTGAATGAAACTCTAGCTTCCCCCCGCCCCACTCCCAATCGGGGTCTGGGGGCCCATCCCCCAAGAGTTCTGATTCTTGGGGGATCTCTTGAGGGGTGTGGACCCAGCACAAACTGCGGCCGCTCAGTGCTGACTCTGGGGCGCGGGACAGAGGAGAAAAGGGTCACCTGAGTGCCCACACCAGAGCAGCAGTTCCCTGGAGGTAGATCAACAGCCGTTTTTTCTTTAACGGCAGAACGCTCACTTCTGGATATTCTGAGGCCACACCCCCTGTCTCCCTGGGCAACCAGAGGAGGCCACCAGTGACACGGCTCACAAACCCGGAAGCCTCCAGGGCGGGGCTGACCCAGAGAGGTGTTCAGACGCAATTCTCCGGCAGCAAAGACGTTTGAACTCAAAACAGCCCGTCTCCTGTAGGCGACGACAGGAACAGAGACAGAACCTCACAAAGTTGTCTGTTCTGTTCTGTTCTGTTAGCAGAATGCATCAGGGACGGGGCTAAGCCTGAGTGAACACCTCCTTCCCATCACCTGCATCAAACACTCAAAGATGTCAGGCCCCATCTCCTCCTGCTAGATAGCGGCAGTCTGCGGGGGCCTGGCAGACTTCCTTGCGATTCAGGCAGGTGCAAACCCCTGGAGTGTCTGTTCACTGCAGGCAACTGGGTTAGCCATCTGCAGAGATACCAGTGACTGGGTCCGACGGAGGGGCAAAGTGGGGAAGGAGATGTCAACCTTTCCCAGACTTCTCTGTTTGCTGGGTGGCTCCTCCTGACTCCACGCTGCACTGGGGTGAGCTGTGTCAGAGGAGTCACCAGGCCCCTGTGATCCAGTTCCACCCAAGACAAGTGCCGATTGAGACAGTTGATTCGGACCTTTTGAACTGGGCTAATAGACTGAGGACTCTTCAGGCGGTGCCCTGGGTGTGCGATTGTAGGAAGGTTTGATTCTCCTTTTCCAACTGGGGCCAGAGGTGGGCAGGCGGGGTGACTTAATTGCTGATTTTTCCACACAGCTGAGACTTCAAGCCAGAGTAGAAGTTGCAATAGGATCGAACAGAAACCAGCTGAAAACAAGACGAACCACTTTGCTCCACCACACCAGACAGGGCCCCAGTTTCTCAGGCCACAACACTGTACGGGCCCTCGATAAAACCCCAGGGGAAAAACCAAAGGGAGTAAACCATGGGGCGGAATCAGCGGAAAAACTCTGGTAACATGAATAACCAGAATAGATCAACCCCCCCAAGAAAAGATACGGCAGATGCGATTGAAGATCCCATTCATAAACAACTGGCTGAGATGTCAGAAGTCGAATTCAGAATTTGGTTTGCAGACAAGATTAATAAAATGGAATTAGGAATTCGAGGAGAAATTCAAAAACTGTCTCAAGAATTTAACGAATTTAAAGACAAAACCACCAAAGACTTAGACAAACTGAAACAAGAACTTACAGCCCTCAAAGATATGAAAAATACAGTAGAATCCCTCAGTAACAGAATGGAGCAAGCAGAAGAAAGGATTTCTGACATTGAAGATAAAGTCTTCGAACGCTCCCAATCTCTCAAAGAGGAAGAGAAATGGAGAGCAAAAACGGATCACTCACTCAGAGAGCTCTCAGATAATTCGAAAAAAACAACATAAGGGTTATAGGAATTTCGGAGAATGATGAAGTGGCTGCCAAGGACACAGAGGCCCTTCTACATGAAATTATGAAAGAAAATTTTCCAGACATGCCTAGAGAATCTGAAATTCAGATAGCAGACAGCTTCAGAACCCCAGCACGATTCAACCCCAATAAGCCATCTCCCAGACATATCATAATTAGCTTCACTAAAGTTAACATGAAAGAGAAGATTCTCAAAGCAGCCCGGCGAAAGAAAACTATAACGTACAAAGGTAAGAATATTAGAATAACTGCAGATCTCTCTGCTGAAACTTTTCAAGCAAGAAGAGGCTGGTCATCAACTTTTAATCTCCTAAAGCAAAAAAACTTTCAACCCAGGATCTTGTATCCAGCTAAACTGAGTTTCATCTATGATGGAGAAATTAAATACTTCAATGACATTCATATGTTGAAAAAATTTGCCATAAGTAAACCAGCTCTTCAGGATGTTCTCAGACCTATCCTCCACAATGACCAACCCAATCCTATACCACAAAAGTAAACTCACTCAGAAACTTCGGATCAAACTCCAACTTCCACACTGGCGAAAGGATTAAAAATGTCCACTGGACCTTTGAAAAACTCGATACCCAAAATTCCACCAGACTTATCAATACTCTCCATCGATGTGAATGGCTTAAACTGTCCTCTAAAGAGGCATAGGTTAGCTGACTGGATACAAAAACTCAAGCCAGATATTTGTTGCATACAAGAGTCACATCTCAACTTAAAAGACAAATACAGACTCAGGGTGAAAGGATGGTCATCCATATTTCAGGCAAATGGTAATCAGAAAAAAGCAGGTGTTGCAATTTTATTTGCAGATACAGTAGGCTTTAAACCATCAAAAGTAAGGAAGGACAAGAATGGTCACTTCGTATTTGTTAAGGGTAATACTCAATATGACGAGATCTCAATTATTAATATCTATGCACCCAACCAGAATGCACCTCAATTTATAAGAGAAACTCTAACAGACATGAGTAACTTGATTTCCTCCAGCTCCATAATCGTTGGAGATTTCAACACTCCATTGGCAGTGTTGGATCGATCCTCCAGAAAGAAACTGAGCAAAGAAATCTTAGATTTAAACCTAACCATCCAATATTTAGATTTAGCAGACATCTACAGAACATATCATCCCAACAAAACTGAATACACATACTTCTCATCAGCCCACGGAACTTACTCCAAAATTGATCACATTTTAGGTCACAAGTCTAACCTCAGTAAATTTAAAGGAATAGAAATTATTCCATGCATCTTCTCGGACCATCATGGAATAAAACTTGAATTGAGTAACAACAGGAATCTGCATACCCATACAAAAACATGGAAGTTAAATAACCTTATGCTGAATGATAGCTGGGTCAGAGATGAGATTAAGAAAGAAATCGCCAATTTTTTGGAACAAAATGACAATAAAGACACAAGCTATCAGAACCTCTGGGACACTGCAAAGGCAGTTCTAAGAGGGAAATTTATAGCACTGCAAGCCTTCCTCAAGAGAACGGAAAGAGAGGAAGTTAACAACTTAGTGGGACATCTCACGCAACTGGAAAAGGAAGAACATTCCAACCCCAAACCCAGTAGAAGAAAAGAAATAACCAAAATTAGAGCAGAATTAAATGAAATTGAAAATAAAAGAATAATACAACAGATCAATAAATCAAAAAGCTGGTTTTTTGAAAAGGTCAATAAAATAGATAAACCTCTGGCCAACCTAATCAGGAAAAAAAGAGTAAAATCTCTAATATCATCAATCAGAAACAACAAAGACGAAATAACCACAGACTCATCAGAAATCCAAAAAATCCTTTCCTTTTTCTTTTCTTTTTTTTTTTTTGTAGAGACAGAGTCTCACCGCACCGCCCTCGGGTAGAGTGCCGTGGCGTCACACGGCTCACAGCAACCTCTAACTCTTGGGCTTACGCGATTCTCTTGCCTCAGCCTCCCGAGCAGCTGGGACTACCGGTGCCCGCCACAACGCCCGGCTATTTTTTTGTTGCAGTTTGGCCGGTGCTGGGTTTGAACCCACCACCCTCGGCATATGGGGCCGGCGCCCTACTCACTGAGCCACAGGAGCCACCAGAAATCCAAAAAATCCTTAATGAATATTACAAGAAACTTTATTCTCAGAAATATGAAAATCTGAAGGAAATAGACCGATACTTGGAAGCACGCCACCTTCCAAGACTTAACCAGAATAAAGTGGAAATGTTGAACAGACCCATATCAAGTTCAGAAATAGCATCAACTATACAAAACCTCCCTAAAAAGAAAAGCCCGGGACCAGATGGTTTCACGTCAGAATTCTACCAAACCTTTAAAGAGGAATTAGTACCTATATTACTCAACCTGTTCCAAAATGTAGAAAAAGAAGGAAGACTACCCAACACGTTCTATGAAGCAAATATCACCCTGATCCCCAAACCAGGAAAAGACCCAACAAGAAAAGAAAATTATAGACCAATATCACTAATGAATATAGATGCAAAAATATTCAACAAGATCCTAACAAACAGAATCCAACAACACATCAAACAAATTATACATCATGACCAAGTTGGTTTTATCCCAGGGTCTCAAGGCTGGTTCAATATACGTAAATCTATAAATGTAATTCAGCACATAAACAAATTAAAAAACAAAGACCATATGATTCTCTCAATTGATGCAGAAAAAGCTTTTGATAATATCCAGCATCCCTTCATGATCAGAACACTCAAGAAAATTGGTCTAGAAGGGACTTTTCTTAAACTGATAGAGGCTATCTACAGCAAACCCACAGCCAATATCATATTGAATGAAGTTAAATTGGAATCATTTCCACTCAGATCAGGAACCAGACAAGGCTGCCCATTGTCTCCATTGCTTTTCAACATTGTAATGGAAGTTTTAGCCACCACAATTAGGGAAGAAAAGGCGATCAAGGGTATCCATATAGGGTCAGAAGAGATCAAACTCTCGCTCTTCGCAGATGATATGATTGTGTATCTGGAAAACACTAGGGACTCTACTACAAAACTCCTAGAAGTGATCAAGGAATACAGCAGCGTCTCAGGTTACAAAATCAACATTCATAAATCGGTAGCCTTTATATACACCAACAACAGTCAAATTGAAAAAGCAGTTAAGGACTCTATCCCATTCACAGTAGCGCCAAAGAAGATGAAATATTTGGGAATTTACCTAACAAAAGACGTGAAAGATCTCTATAAAGAGAACTATGAAACTCTAAGAAAAGAAATAGCTGAAAATGTTAACAAATGGAAAAACATACCATGCTCATGGCTAGGAAGAATCAACATTATCAAAATGTCCATACTACCCAAAGCAATATATAATTTCAACGCACTCCCTATTAAAGCTCCACTGTCATATTTTAAAGATCTTGAAAAAACATTACTTCGTTTTATATGGAATCAGAAAAAACCTCGAATAGCCAAGACATTACTCAGAAATAAAAACAAAACAGGAGGAATCACACTACCAGACCTCAGACTTTACTACAAATCGATAGTGATCAAAACAGCATGGTATTGGCACAAAAACAGAGAAGTAGATATCTGGAATAGAATAGAGAACCAAGAGATGAATCCAGCTACTTACCGCTATTTGATTTTTGACAAGCCAATTAAAAACATTCAGTGGGGAAAAGATTCCCTATTTAACAAATGGTGCTGGGTGAACTGGCTGGCAACCTGCAGAAGACTGAAATTGGACGCACACCTTTCACCATTAACTAAGATAGACTCTCATTGGATTAAAGATTTAAACTTAAGACATGAAACTATAAAAATACTAGAGGAGAATGCAGGGAAAACCCTTGAAGAAATTGGTCTGGGTGAGTATTTCATGAGGAGAACCCCCCGGGCAATTGAAGCAGCTTCAAAAATACACTACTGGGACTTGATCAAACTAAAAAGCTTCTGCACAGCTAAGAACACAGTAAGCAGAGCAAGCAGACAGCCCTCAGAATGGGAGAAGATATTTGCAGGGTATAACTCTGACAAAGGTTTAATAACCAGAATCCACAGAGAACTCAAACGCATCAGCAAGAGAAAAACAAGGGATCCCATCGCAGGCTGGGCAAGGGATTTGAAGAGAAACATCTCTGAAGAAGACAGGCGCACGGCCTTCAGACATATGAAAAAATGCTCATCATCTTTAATCATCAGAGAAATGCAAATCAAAACTACTTTGAGATATCATCTAACTCCAATGAGACTAGCCTATATCACAAAATCTCAAGACCAGAGATGTTGGCGTGGATGCGGAGAAAAGGGAACACTTCTGCACTGCTGGAGGGAATGCAAATTAATACATTCCTTTTGGAAAGATATATGGAGAACACTCAGAGATCTAAGAATAGATCTGCCATTCAATCCTGTAATTCCTCTGCTGGGCATATACCCAGAAGACCAAAAATCACAACATAACAAAGATATTTGTACCAGAATGTTTATTGCAGCCCAATTCATAATAGCTAAGTCATGGAAAAAGCCCAAGTGCCCATCGATCCACGAATGGATTAATAAATTGTGGTATATGTATACCATGGAATACTATGCAGCCTTAAAGAAAGATGGAGACTTTACCTCTTTCATGTTTACATGGATGGAGCTGGAACATATTCTTCTTAGTAAAGTATCCCAAGAATGGAAGAAAAAATACCCAATGTACACAGCCCTACTATGAAACTAATTTGGGACTCTCACATGAAAGCTATAACCCAGCTACAACTTAACAATAGGGGGAAGTGGGAAAGGGGGAGGGTGGGTAGAGGGAGGGGAATCGGTGGGATCACACCTGTGGTGCATATTACAGGGGTATTTGCAAAACTTGGTAAATGCAGAATGTAAATGTTTTGGCACAGTAACTGAGATAACGCCGGAAAGGCTATGTTAACCACTGTGATAAAAATGTGTCAAATGGTTTATGAAGTGAGTGTATGATGCCCCATAATCATATCATTGTATACAGTTATGATTTAATAAAAAAATTAAAAAAAAAAAAAAAGAGTAGATACTGAAAGGGCAAAGAGATTAGTTAGTATATAACATAAGTACTACAATATATTACACATCTTAATTATTAGCATACTTGCCTCACTAAATCTCTTAATTAATACCTTTAGCTGCCTCCTGGACCAGGCATTGTTGAAGAATAAAAGAAGCCAAAGCAGCAAAAAAAAAATAAATAAATAAAATAAAATAAAATCTAGAGTGGCAGATTCTGACTTTACATGGATTATGACTACTTTTGCCTGCTATATAAAAAATGGCCTTGAAAGGGTTGGTCAAAAGATACCATTCTAATAGTTTAAGTGCAATATTACAGTGGTATACAATACAGTTATTTTGGTAAAGGCGACCGATATCGGTAAAGGTGACAAAAGTTCTTTCACTGACAAAGTGAAGGTGACTAAATTTGCTGAGGTATTGGTTAGAGGCATGACAGAATGAAAGGAATCAAGAATAAAACCATTTTTTGGTCATATGAGGTGTGAATATTAAAGTTTCACTGAACAAGATAGAAAATACTTGTAGAGAAGGATGGTTGGGAGGTGAAAATTAAGAGTTAAGTTCAAGACGTGTGAAGCTTCAGCTGTAAAATATTGCCAAATAAGCAGTTGACTATACAAGTATGAAGTCCAGGAAAGAGTTTGGGGACTGGAGAGATTTATATATATAGGAATGCATCCAAATACACATAGCATTTAAAAGCATTAGAGTAGATGGATTCACGTATGAGGAAGAAAAACAAAGTAAAGATCTGAGCACTGACTTTCAGGGTACTACAGCATTTAGTCCTTGGAAAAATGAAGATAAAATAGCAGGGAAGACTTGACGGGTATTTGTCTATGAGGGAAGAGAACATCCAGAAGAATAGAGGGTCATTGAAACCAAGGGTCTGCAGCAGCTGGAACGGAGAACGGAGGGCTGGGTTTGGCAACACAGCAGTGCCTGACACCCTCTTGATAGAGAAGTTACGTGGAATAGAGATTGAATGGGTGAATGGAGCAATTTTTTTTTTTTTCTTTTTTTTTTTTTTTTTTTTATTGTTGGGGATTCATTGAGGGTACAATAAGCCAGATTACACTGATTGCAATTGTTAGGTAAAGTCCCTCTTGCAATCATGTCTTGCCCCCATAAAGTGTGACACACACCAAGGCCCCACCCACCTCCCTCCTTCCCTCTTTCTGTTTCCCCCCCCCATAACCATAATTTTTTTAAAAGTTCAGAAGGAAAGGAAATGGAGTATAGACAAAGCTTTCAAAGGATTTTGCCATAGAAGACATTAAAAACATGGGGCTGTGTTGGTGAGTGGGATGCATTTAGTAAGTGGGACCCCAGTTTTTAGAAAGGGATAAGCATACTTATAGAAAAAAAATAATAAAGTTGATGCATCAGGGAGGGGGAAATTGCAAGTGACATCCTTGAACAGGAGAGAGGATGGAACACACTACCCAACACAGGGACTAGGTCATGGGACGAGATGGGAATGACGGGAGAGGGCGTTTGTAACATGTGCCTTGCGTATATATGCAGGCGTATTGTTAGATCCAGCCTGTCAATCCAGTTCCTTGATTGAATCCTCAGCATCTGTCACACTGCCTAGCACATAGTAAGTACTAAAAAAAATGTATTGCATGAATGGATGTGCATTATTAAATCGGCTTCCAGAAAACTTCCTGAGAATAATTCTCTGTGTTAGGTCTCTCCTTGCATTTTAGCTTAAACCTTCACTATAAAATGGAAGGCAGACAGAAAAAGAGAGCAGCTTTTCAAATAGTCTCTAACGATTTACTCCATAACCTCCACCCCTTGCCTTTCCTTCTAAAACAAAGATGTAGATAGAAAGGTATGGGATGTTGTAATTTTATTATAGAAGTAATTGGATTTCTGTGACTCCTCTTACCCTCTCATAATATCTGTTGGATATAACTCTTGGCTACATTCCCAGAACTGTATGTAAAGTGTTTTCCTGAAATATTGAAAGGGAACCTACATTTTAAGTTCATCATCTCTTTGCCTGAAAAGTGGCTTATTCTTTTCCTACTGAGATTGCATTTAGTATGTGATTTTCTCTTCCTTTATTATTAAAGTCAAAAGTTAGAACTGTGAGTTGTATACAAGCCTAGCATATTGTCACGGACAATAAAGAGGTACACACACCAGTGAGAAAAAGAACTTGAAGGTGGTTAGAGTGCATTTTAAATGTGAACTAAGGAGAGAAGAGGGGGCCGGTTGTCACCCATATTCCACCCTGGGCTCTCTACAAATATGCATATATTGAGTCATTACCAAAAGCAACATGAATAATGGCTAGTACTATTCACATGTTACAAAGAGAGAGAAAGAAGTTCAAGATTAAAATAGTAATATTTCCACTTTTTATGTATGTTATTAAAAATACGTCTGTACCAGATATATTGCTAAGGATTTTATGTGCGTTATCAGCTTTAATTTTAGAACAACACTGTAAGGCATGTGTGTGTATATATATATATATATATATATTTTTTTTTTTTTTTTTTTTGCAGTGTTTGGCCGGGGCTGGGATTGATCCCACCACCTCTGGCATATGGGGCTGGCAACCTACTCCTTTGAGCCACAGGCGCTGCCCCTATAAGGCATATATCTTATACCTCATCTTAGAAGATGACACAACTAGAGCATAAAGAAGTTTAATAATCTGTGGAAGGCAAAACAACTACCAGGAGCTCCACTCCAGACGGGACTGATGTTGAAGACACGCCCCTCCTTCCCTCAAGGGAAGCGGAAATGCCAGAGAAATGATCAATATGTGAAAACAGAGCAAAATAAAATTCCTGAATAAATTTTAATAAATAACATCAATGGTCCAACAGCTTAGTTATTACATTTATGGAAATGAAATTTTCTATGTAGTTGCATTCCTCCAAAAACAAAGAGGTTGTTTTATTTCCAAATAGCTCTCAATACATTGGATTTGAACATTAGCAAAAACATATAGCATAGACTGGATTTTTAAAATTCAATACAAGATGGGGCAGAGTGTCTCTTAACAAGCAGCCAGATAGATTATAATGAAACATAAAAGAAAACTTATCTGGCCTATGTAACTGTATACACGTATGCATGTTCATGTAATTCTTTTTCAGAATAATTTTTTCACAGACAACCTGGGAGAGATAGTAATTAAGAACACAGTTCTAAAATCAGAACTGAATTTTAATCCTGCCCTCACCAGTTTCTGGTACGAGACTTGTACAAATTCCTTAAGCTACGCCTCACAGTCTCCACCATGGAGGAAGGGATAGCACGGGCAGAGCATTGAAATAACCTACTCGGCACAGCGACCAGCACAGACAATGTGCTCAATAACTTGTTGCTGTTGCCTTTTCAAATGTCATTTGGAAATACCGAGTCAGGCTCTAATGATCCTTTTAGAAACTGTCACAAGCATGAAGATTTGACCTCAAGTAGAATGCTGGTTTTTAAAAAAGGTTCTGATGATTAAACCTGATGCAGATAAATCACAGCATAGGCCACATTATTAAATTGCATTTCCTATTTAATTACTTCTCAGGTGCCAGATACTATTACAATTTCTATCTCTACCTCAAGGAAAGGATTATGGTCGATAGACCCAAGAAAGTGAAAAGGAAAATTAAAAATGTTTAAATATGGACAAGATCTTAGTACATGTAAATAGGGTCAGTTTACTTTTCTAAGACATATTATGTTCTGTTATGCTATGTTATAACAAACTAATAATTTTTAAATTATTCAACAAGCAGGGGAACTTGAAAGAAACAAATTCTTAAATTTGGTTTTAGTTTTTCTAACTTCAGTCCAAAAATATTCCCATCTAACTCCCTAAGATTTGTGTAATATCCACAACTATTCATTTAGGTGAGGAACTAAGAAAAATTTTCACAATAAAATAATACTTTTTCTTTTTAAGTATCGTATCACAACTACATACACCTGTAGCTAAGGGCAGAACTCTGAGAAAAGATATGCCTTTTGTCTCTCAGACCGTGAGCTTAGACATCAGCAGAATTATAGAATGTACAGGTGTACAATGTAAAGGAATGGGACATGGAGTAAAAACACACAGCAAGATAAGGATAGCTGTAAGTGTCACAGAAAAAAGTGAAACGTAAACAGAGAAAATATGAAAACAAGCAATGTAAATAAATGGGATGCTGGCAAGAGAACAAACTGCAATAATAATAAGGGTAACTATAATTATCACAAAAAAGGAGACAAAAACAGCACAGGGCACATGACACATTACAGTTCCCTCACCTCCCAGGGGCCTTTGGGCACAAAGGCCTAACCATTATTTTGGAAAGCTACCCTCCTTTACATTACCAGAAGACAGGAACAAGATAACATCCCCATTGGTCGAGAAAAGAAGAAAAAGGGACAGCATCATGAAGGAGGAAAAATTTGCAAGAAAAAAGAGATGACATGGAAACCCCAGTGTCACTGTCCACTGGGATGTGAACCCATTCCCACCTCTTTTGAAGTCTACTATCTCCTGCTATTTAGAAACAAAACCCCCCATGGCCGCAGTCTGATCAGATGTCTGCCCTCTCTTAACCCATTTAAGAGTAAACTTTTACTTTAATAAAGTTTGCTGCTTGCTGCATCACAACCCTTTCTTGCTTTCATTCTTCAATTGTGAGAAGACAAGACCTTTACCTCTACAAATACAAATACACCCATTTCGTCATGTGGCCCTTCAAAGTAACTTCCTTCCTTTGTGAGATTTTCCCATTAGCTAGTAGCCCACTCAGATGTGAACTGAGATCCAGGAATTCTTCATATAAAAAGAGTAGACAGGGGCAGTGCCTGTGGCTCAAAGGAGTAGCTTGCTGGCCCCATATACTGGAGGTGGCATGTTCAAACCCAGCTCTGGTCAAAAAAACTGCCAAAAAAAAAAAGAGTATTGAGGGCAGTGCCTATGGCTTAGTGGGCAGGGTGCCAGCCCCATATACTGAGGGTGGCAGGTTCGAACCCGACCGCAGACAAACTGCAACAAAAAAATAGCTGGGTGCTCTAGCGGTGCCTATAGTCCCAGCTACGTGGGAGGCTGAGGCAAGAGAATCGCCTAAGCTCAAGAGTTGGAGGTTGCTGTGAGCTGTGATGCAACAGCACTCTACCGAGGGTGATAAAGTGAGATTCTGCCTCAAAAAAAACAAAAAACAAAAAACAAAAAAACGAGTATTCAAGGACTAATGCTTAAAATATTAATTTGTTTTTTCAGTAAACCAGTGATGCGTGATATATCTTAGGCACTACGGAGAACATTCAGTTTTATTCTCAGTGACTTGCAAACTGCCAGTTACTTAGGCTTAAGGAGTTATGAAGGCCTCGGCCTTGCATCTGAAATTGCAAACTCAAGGAAGAAGTTTTTGATATTTCCTTTGGTAGTCAGACCAGTTAGTCATGCTGTTAACCTTCGCTTTATGCTCTACTCCAAAAGAGGTGAAAGCAATGATTTTAAACATTTCCTAATAATTACTAATTCTTACATTTGATCTATATTCCCAGTAGTACAGAATTAAAATTTGATCCAGATTGAAAAACAAAACAAAACAAAAACAAAAAGATGTAAGCTTTAAACAGGTCAATTGCAAAGAACAGGGCACGACTGGTGAATGTATTTATCCAAGCTGCTCTCCAAGTACAAGTGCTCTGAATTATTTTCTCATCTTGTGCTCCTGAGTGGGAGTTTAATGAGGCAATATTGTAGTTACTTCAAAGAAGGATTAAATATAGAAAAAGACAAACATGCTTCTATTAACACTGACTGAGCTTGTGTTATCTTGAGATTTGTATACTGTAAGAAATTTCTGAACTGCCTATGTTTCATGTAGAAACAAAACTGCAAGTTGAAGGTTTCTCTTGAGAATATAAAATACATATGGTAATATCTTTAAAGGGACACGTAAAGGTTAAAAATATGCAAAATTATCCAATCAAAATTTGAGCTCTAGCATTCTCTAAAACCTCATAGAACCATATGTGGTCAAATATGCTGGGAACCTAACTGCTTGATGGGCTTTGGGTCAGTCTGTCTGGCTTCCAATCCAAGATCAGCATTTTGTAGCCAGACTTCCTCATTGTGGTTTAGACTCCGTTTCCCATGTAAGAGTTCAGGGATCACAGTATCTGGCAAATAGTTTGTACTCCAAATGTTAGCTATTATTAGTGTTACTGACTATTTTTAAGTAATTAAATGTTTATAAAACACTACTTATAAAAAAGCTAAATTTTATAAGGAAAATGAAGGCCCACAGCTATTGTTAGAACTCAGCATATAAGGCCACATGCATTTTGAATTAACCAAAGCCAGTTCTTTAAAGGGAAGTGACAATGTGTTAATGCTTTTGGTTTTTGTATTTTCATTTTTCTTTTTCTTCTTAGAGGCCATGAATATGTCTAAAGAAGGATCCATTATAACGAATCTCAGTGTTGCATGAAAGTCAGGATTACTACCATAGGGACATGCTAAACACTGAGGACAAAAAAAGAAAACTCTGGTCCAGAGACAACTGGAATCAACAAGGTATCTTTCCTAGAATTTCAGTGCACATTGGTTCTACTTAATGCTCTAAGAGAGTTCATTGTCATCGGAGGTTGTTCTGATGTGGTCATTCTTTCTTCTAGCTTAACTCCTCCTCACTCTCTGTTTCTCTTTCTCCCACTCCTTCCTCAATAATCTATGGCCAAAAGCACTGGGTCAGCAGTCATTGCTCAAACCACATCTACAGCTAGCAGGCGACAATGTCCGAGAAGTAGCTTCAAATGGGTCAGACATCCTAGTTCATTCCATCCTTACCTGGAAAGCATTCTTGTCCCTATACATAAATCAGAAGTTGCCTTTGTGTATTATAACCTATCATATGTACAACACTCATGAGTCACAACTGTTTAAAAACATTTATTTTCTGAAAACAAATTTGTAATCTGAAATCTATAGGAGTTAATTGACCTTTTAAAAATGTTTAATCACAATTATAACTTCTTATCAGAAGGGTAATAACCAGATATGGGAGGTTCAGTAATGTAATTCTAGCTTAAAGCAAAAGAACTTGACCTTTTCATCAGCATGTTTAACTTTACCTTAGGCAAATGTATTGATTTTTAAAGTGTTTTTTTTTTTTTTTAACATCAAAGAGGTTGTATAGTACTAGATTCTGCCCCAAATACTACCTCTAGGAAGTGAGGTTTGAAAAATGATAAACTCAATTTTATGACAATAATGGGATTCTTTTGTAGAACAAGGGTAAGATAGCAAATGGTTTGATGTCAAGTAACAGTATTGATACGGTCTGTACCAATATATGATTCATCTTGAGATGAAAAGGGAAAGGAAATCACTCTTGTGAAAACTATAAAGTTTTCCGAAATAAAATGTTGCTACAGGGCTGTAATTGATGATAACATCCCTTGGATGAGTCTGTTTATATGTGATTGGTACATCATGATTAGACAAGCAAGAAAAATAAGCCAGCATATTATGAAATATGGGTGGAGATTTTCCAATCATTTTCCAAGGTTAAACTTGGGCTCTACACAGCATGGGAATTTTAGTTGATGTTTTTTTACTGAATTGTGGCAAGGTATGTGGGAATTGCCCAAGGTATTATCTTATGTGTGTCTTAAGATTTTAAGCCTAAAATTAGAGGATGTTCTAAACTGCCCAGCTGACCAAAATTCTAGCTCCAATTATTGGGAATTACAAATAAAACAGAAAATTCCATTTACTTAACAAATAATGAATATATCAAGCACTGTGATAGGTGTTGGAAACATAGTAAAGATTATGATTATAGGAATTGCTGTTGAAAAATCAATTTCTATAAAGCATGATGACTCTCATACCAGAGGAAAGATAGAGTGTTATGTTGTCACAAATACTTGTGTCTCTCCTTTTGAATGCATGGTAGACTGTATGAGTTATTCTGACCAGGGATATGGACTGGAAGCTTTGTGGATCACTTCTGGTTACAAATTTTAACAGCCACAATGCGATTAACCACGCTCTTTTCTTTTTTATTTTCCACAGTAGCCGACATTGTGCCCTAGTGTGGCTGAGCTGAAAACCTGGATACTAAAGTGAAGTCGGTAGAGAACAGAGTTGTCAGCAGACCCATGATGAGTATGTAGCATGAGCGGAAAATAAACTCGAAATGTTGTAAGCCTCTGAAATCTGAGGTTTGTCACTACAGCATACCCTTCCACCTTTGTGGAAGGTGCTCACAACCCAAACTTCAGGCAGGGAAGGAAATGCTCACTTGCAGATTACAAGTACGTGCAGAAGTTATTTACATAATCATCTCACCACTTACTTGTGGTAAACTCTGTGTAAACTATGTGGACATAGCACTTGGCACAAAATTTTGTTCAGTAAATTCTGGTTTAAGATGGATGAAACAAAAAATAAAACTGTGGTTCTACGAAATTCAACTTCAGTGCTCTTTTGCACCTCCTGTTAATCAGAATACTGGTTCTAGAGAAATCCTAGCTCTGCTGCACTACATAATTGGGAACTTTTACAGATGTTTCTTTATTTAGATGGGTAGCAGATCAATCACCAGCTAAACTGAAATGATAATTGCATGAAAATATTTATTGCAATCTTAGTTCAAAACAGGTAATCAACAAAATGCTATTTTTCCCCAAAAACATTATTCTCTGCTTCTTTCACATTTCACTGATGACAGATTTCAGATGTGAAAACCAAGACAATAAACATAACGCTGAAAGAAAAGACAGTTAGAAAAACTGAAAACATGATCACTCTTCACTAAAATTAATATACGCCAAATGCACTCTCAAGTTGTTATATCAACAATTGATATCAAATTTGACTTCAAAGACACTTTTAGATTTTCCATTATGAAATTTGCCTGTGTCTTGGCCCCAAATCTCTACGTTGACTTTCTGTCTTACCAATAGTATTAGTTTCTGAGTGGTCATAAAATGTACTTGCAGACGTTTGAGAATAAAATTTAATTCTATGCTCTACTTCAGATAGTTTGAAATCAATAGAAATTTTGCATGAGTAAATTTACCAGAATTGGGTACTTAATGATTAAATGATACATGCTTATATTTGTCAAGTATTCCCTGTGCCTTAGTCACACTTTGCTAAGTGCTGCTTTAATTCCTCCTGCTCTTTGCAAAGCTAAAGTCTGACTGCTTGTCTCCCATGCAATGATTTATAAAGAAATCTTCCATTACCCTTGCTGATAAAAATGCTTTCCAGTGCACACTGCTGCATCTTCAAATAGATATTCATCTCAACCATGAAAAAAAATCTTTTTTAATGATTATAGTGCCATGATTTACAGTTGTTAGCTGAGAGAAGATTAATCCAAAGAGACTTGATGAAGTCTATGCCAAAATGCACAAGTAACAAGTATTCAACCCAAGCAAAACACTTCAAAGGGGTGCTTCACCTTTGATGGACTCGGGCATACCCCACAGATCAAACACCCTGAATAAACAGACGGAATCTCTGTAAATTCTTTACATTGACCTTCCTATTGAGTCATCCAAAGAAAAAAATTAAAAATAAAAACTCTCAAAAAATGACTGAAGACCTCTCTAAATATGTGTCTGAGAAGAGTCAGGAAGCTTTTGGTAAAACTGGCTGAGCAAATCTAACTGAAGCCCATTTTGAAATGTGCCCATCAGCCTGTGCATTAAATACCCAAGAAACTACATTTAGGGTTTTCTTAGCTTGGATCTGCAGACTCAGGCTATCCACATACAATTTGGATGAACACAAGATTAGCAGCCATACTGCTCTGATTCATCTGATTTTAATGGAACCCTTGGGGATTGACTCAATGCAGCTGACTGGTTTCTTGCTGTATTAAATTGTCCCTAATCTGATTGGCTACATCCTGCTATTCTGGACTATGCACTCTTCGTCAGAGAATGTTTATACATACGGTTCTTTGTGAATGTAGCCAAGTTAGCTATTTTCTTGAAGATGTGATTTCTAATTTCCCAACGTGAGAATATGACCACCACTAGCCAATGTCAGTACCTAAATGGAAATAGAGCCTACCATTAGTGAGACATTACTTCACCATCAAAACAATGATCGTGAGTTGTGAAGTTTTTCGATTCTGCTTCTGAAAAGTGTATATGTGCCTGGCTTGCATTTACCACAATTGCTTCATTTGCAGGAGACAATGTTTGGGAATCAGCGTCTCATTTTTCAACTCACCACGCATCCCAGTGCTAAAGATAAAGAGTACAGTGTGAGCCTGCCAACCCTACACTCACAAACCTTCTTGCTGAACAGGGCACCATTAGTTTACATTCTCAAAGCTGATTTCAGCATTTTGGCAGATGTTTTATGAATGTTGTAAATGGATACAACATGGAGAATATCCAAATATCGAGAGTAGTAAATATTATCGTCATGAGCCTAAGGCTTCTCTATACACATTAGAAGAAAGTACTCTCTAAAGAGAATGGCTAGGAGTTAAAAGAGAATGAATCACTATTGTAATAATAATAAAAAAGCAATTGCATTCCAGTGCTAGATATTCTCTGGGTAATAAGGAGCTAATAATTTTACTATATTAATGAAGACTTAAAGCCGTAGTGGTCTACTCATTTGGATGGAATTTGCTTCAGCATTAGGAAAGCTGATGTCTTCCTTTTAAACTCAAGTTATTAACTTGATCCTGTTATTGACAGATTGCAATCCTTAATTTAAGGGTAATTCACAATGACATCCATAACATTATATACAAATGGGGCATTAGCTAAGAATGGAGTGGAGGATATCCATGCATTTTTATGCTCTATTCTGGCTGACAAAGGATCCGGCTCCTGGTGCAGACTGTTGACACACACACCCTGCCTTTTTCCTGCTCCTGCTCAACTTACAAACGCCAGATGCAAACCATGCAGGGAAAGGCAAATGCACAGGGCATTGTTTTACATGAAGTGCAAAGGTCTAAAGTTTTATTTTACACAAAGTTGAAGAAATCAGTTCCTGCAGAAGTCTACACTTTTTTTTTTGCAGGTTTTGGCCAGGGCTGGGTTTGAACCCGCCACCTCTGGCATATGGGGCCAGTGCCCTGTTCCTTTGAGCCACAGGCACCGCCCAGAAGTCTACACTTTTAAACTATATGTATATAAATATGTATATTTTGTTTCTTAAGGTCAAACTAGAGCCTTTTAGTTCACAATAATTTTAATGGTGACGTCCTGTTTAAATGATAGTATTTGGGATGTGGTTTAAATGAAATACAGCAGAACCACCATAGTTGATCACCTCCCTCCATTGAACACATCCTTAAATTGACCTAATTTTCATATGCTAGACATGTACCACATGTATGTATAAGCACAGTAGGCCTAGTTCCATATGTTGACCACCTGATGTTGACTGTTTATTACAGCCCCATGGGGGTCTCCTTCAAGGTTCTTTATATGGAAAAAACATTAGATTAGGAAATTTGTACTGATTCGTTTACAGATTAGCTATGTGCAATATCTATTCAAAATTGTTACTTCTATCACCACAGCTATAGATCAAGACACCTTGAGAAAATAGAGAACAGAGGAGGTGAACGATGCTATTGTCTAGAACACTGAAAAATTATAGAATAGAACATTTCTCCCGTTAGAATAGGACTAGCGTGTAGGACCAGGGCAGCTAGAGATGTGAGTTAGATAAGCTGGACTTGCTTCACAGGTGAGAGTCATTCCTGTTCTTATTTTCCTCTTTCTGTTAAAGTTAAGCAACACTTGGAAAAATCAAATCCCCTTTCAGGATATCAGAGTGAAAATACTATGAACCATTTGATTTTGGAGATTTCAGATTGTGTTTTGGGTCTTATAGCATCTCCCATGTAATTTTAAGAGTCAATTCACCTCTCTGATCCTGTGATTTTCCATCTATAAAATGGAGCTAACAAGCGGGTAGTCCTGCTCCCAGGAGTCATTAAATGTTATATAAAATGAAACTCAGCCCAGTGAGTGTCACATAGCAAAGTTCGATCAATGACTTTCATTCTTTTTTTTTCCCTTTTCCACATGCAGAACATCTATTTATTCTTTATAATTAAAATAAAAAGTCATGTTAACTGTGAATCCATAGTATGCACTCTCACCCCCCCCCCCATTTTCCATAGAATATCTTACACACTTTGTCTTAATTATTTGGTGACATATCTGTTTTCCCCACTATACCATTGTGAGCTTCTCGAGGTCAGGATGTTTCTAATTCTCCTTTGTAATCTCAGTTTCCAGCATGGAACCTGGAACATAGAAGGTGCTGAAGATGTGATGGATGAATGAAAAGATGAAAGAATGTCTGGGTGTTTATGGTTCAGCCTTTGTAATCCTTGGGGTTGGAATACAATGAAAACAAGTCAATGATTCCATAAATAGTGTATTGGTAAGGAAAAGAAAGGAAAGTATAACACTCATTTTTGTGTTGCCTTTTGTGTGACCACATACCTGGTTCTGGATAGCCATCTTGCAAACAGTCCATAAAGGGCTGCCCTACTAGTGCTAGAGAAATACAGAAAAGCAAATACTCCTGACATGGTTATCGCTCAGTAGCCTTAGATGAAAACATCACCCGAGAAGCAACAACCCCCACCAGCTTTATGCCTTGACTCCCTCTCCTGGACACTGGCTCCACTCCCCTCCACTCTCAAATACCAGCCTTTCCCCAACCAACACTGTGCACTTTCTTCTTCCATACCTTCGTTCATGTTCCACTTGACATTTCCTTATCTTCCTACTCTTATTCCTCTGCCCCCACCCTCCTTGAACCTTAGTAAATTCTATGTTCTTTAAAATACATACAGTTCAAAGGCTGCGTCCACTATCTCTTCTAATCAGACCAATCTTTACATATTCTGTCCTCAGCATATGGTTTGCTGTTTCAACTGGCAG
Source organism: Nycticebus coucang (assembly GCF_027406575.1). Classification (NCBI taxonomy): domain Eukaryota; kingdom Metazoa; phylum Chordata; class Mammalia; order Primates; family Lorisidae; genus Nycticebus; species Nycticebus coucang. Next base: position 52,492,492 of record NC_069781.1, on the reverse strand, counting down.
TTACAAAGCTCTTCCTGGTCGCCATTTATCTATTCCCATCAAGCCCTCTAGAAGATATGATTCTAGAAGAAAGAAACTATATTATATTAACTGTATCCATTGTGATGCCTGGGTTCAGGGGCCTGTATCAATGCTTTGTAACCATTAAAAAAAACTGTAGTAGGACTGAAGTAAATCTCCATAAAATATTTAAGCCAGTGCATGCTATGACTTTCTAAAAGTTTTTAACTGTTTCTATTTACAGAGATTAATTCTGATTCTATTTGTATATTGATTATGTGAGTCTAATATTTCACATGTTCTATTTGTATACTGATTATGTGAGTCTAATATCTCACATCTTCTGATTCTTTCCAAATGGAAAAAATTCTAAATTCCCTCTGAACACAGAGATTGCAACCTTGATTCTCTGTATCCTGCAGACAGTGGTCATCACTAAACCAGGAGAGAAATGAGGGAGGGTGGAACAATCTCACCATTAACAAAGGCAGGATCTGGTCAAGACGTTAAGGCATCCTGGATGGGTAATGCTTTAATAATTTATACCAGCAGTCCCCAATCTTTTTGGCATCAGAGACCTTTTTTGTGGAAAGTAATTTTTTCATAGAGGAGAGGGATCGTAGAGTAATCAGAGAGGATGGGACAGGAGGTAAAGCTCAGGTAGGTCTACACTACAGAATACTTGTTTAAAATGATTTATTGAAAATTTATCTGTTGAGGCATAGAAAAATTAACTTTCAATAAAATGTTTAATCTGTAAATATAAATTAGCGTGTTTGAAATACATGAAATGTGTTATAAACACACAAATTATCATTTTTAATTATGATCATGTGCTATGTAACAACATGTCAGTTAACAAACTGCATATAGGTCTGAGGTTCCATAAGAATACCATATTTTTACTATAGCTTTTCTATGCCTAGGTATATACACAAACATTTGTCAGTGTGGTACAACTGCCTACAGCATTCAGTACGGTAACATGTTCTGGTTTCTGGCGTAGGAGCACTGGGCTACACTACACAGCCTAACTGAGTTGTGGGCTACACTATTCTAGGTGTGTGTACGTGCATGCTACTATGTTCACACACCGAGGAAAGCGTATAATGAGGCATTTCTCCAAACATATCCCATCATCAAGCAATGCATGACTATATTTGGAATTTTCTTTTATTTCAGTATTTATTAACTCCCAATTAGATATCATTAACTCCCAATTCTTACTTAGGATGGATGTAAGCAATGAAATTGTGAAAACTTATCCTAGGTAAGCAGCATTATACCATGCATTATTCATTTTCAAATTTTATCTCATACAATGAATAGATGACTCTCATGTATCTACTATAAATTTGGTAGCATATCCTATAGTAGTCAAAGGTAGAAACTGGAGTTCATTGGTGAGAATTAACTTTTTGGTTTATCTCAGCAATGTTTTATTGTTGCTTGCAGAGTCTAAGTCTGAGGCTACTTGCTACCTGAACCACCAAACTTTCCAACTCTCCATAGTCAGGAGTTAAACATACATTCCAGGCCCCAAGTCTATTTATCTAAATAATGATCAATATAATTACTTGATTCTGTAACAGTGGGCCTGAACACCTATTGAGATCATTCATTCATTCATATTTTTCCCCAGTTCTTCTACCTGATATACTGAGGGATCTTAGCCTTAGCATGTTACTATGATTCTCTAAAGTCACAAAACCTTAAACTCTGAAATTGTCCTGATAATACTATTTACTCTAAGGCAGTGGTTCTCAACCTTCCTAATGCCACGGCCCTTTAATACAGTTCCTGTGGCTCGCAACCCACAGGTTGAGGACCGCTGCTTTAAAGGTTGTTTTCAGGATTAAATGAGATAGTTATTTAGGACATCAAATATATTCAATGTTCAATAAACACTAGACAGTGATTGCTTCACTGGGTAGAAGGAGAATAAATGAGAAGTAGAAAAAAGAAAAGGCAAATTTATAACATCTAAATCTCAAAGTAAAAATCTGAATAGTGACACCCAGTGCCAAGAATTTTCTAAGTCAGGCAGCCCTGGGTCTGAGTCTTAGATTCACAATTTACAAGTTATATAATATTAAACAGATAGTTTTAGTCCTCTGAGCACCCATGTCCTTATCTATAAGTAGGAGCTAATGACAACTGCCCCATAGATTATGAGGATTAAAGAAAAGAGCATATTAAAGGCCTGAAATATAGTAAATGTGAGAGGAATATGTAAAAGCGTTAAATTAGTGCTGCATTTGTAAGTAGGCTGGCCCACCAGAGCAGTTGATATGAAAGGTGTGCTGTTTACTTGGTGATTCCCCTTCAAATACAAATAAAAATAGTCTGCCTTATACTACCAGACTATTTTAAAATAATCTTCTGGCTGAGCTACAGCTGTGCCACCTTGTTATCACTGTTTGGGCCCGGAATGTGTTTACCTGTTGAATTTTGTAGACAGGACATCAATAAACAGGCAGAGCACTTTGAAAAGCCGATTGTCCCCTAAGCAGTCCTCAGAGAGAAATGGAGTGGGCTGGATGGATCACCAGGATGCCACATGGAGGTCAATGCTGTCTGCAACCGACTTTAAAGAGATCATGTCTCAATGCTTCAACTCTGATAGAGTTTGTGAAATGTCTTTTCTAAAACACTCACAAATTCGTCCTCATGTGCCCCCTGGGGGTACTTTTATAGCTCCAAAAGGCTTTTATCTTGTCCCCCTCCTTTGGATAATTCCAAAGATATTATTAGTTTTAAATCTCACTAATTTATGCAATCTCAAATATTGGACATACTAAATATTTAGCAAATGTTTATTGAACAGAAGTAACTTAATCAAAATAAAATATATGACTACACACAGGAAACTTCTCTTAAAAATGCTGGAGAATTTATAACAAGAGAAATAAAAACATTCATTCCTCATTAACCGTGTAATTTGAGTCCTATTATTAGGGAAAGTATAAATGTTTAACAAAACAGAATTGCTCAAGTACTTTATGGCATCTCATCATAATGGGATATTATATCTATCCTAAAAGAAGTAATTACAAAAATATTATTGCAATATTTTACAAAACAACATTTGGTAACAGTACTAATATATAAAAATCTCATGCTATATTGCTCATGCTCATCTCTATGCTATATTGATAATTATATAAAATACATACAATTACATATGGCTACTATAAAAGAATATAAAAATATGAGAAAGTCTTAATTTACTATGATCAAATTATTGTTATTTTTCTTTCTTTTTTTTTTTTGCAGTTTTTGGCTGGGGCTGGGTTTGAACCCACCACCTCCAGCATATGGGGCCAGCACCCTCCGTTGAGCCACAGGCACTGCCCTACTGTTATTTTTCTTGATCAAAATCTTTTTTATAATAATTCTATTTTCAATAAAACAAAAAAAAATTTTTTAAGAGGCTAAGAGAAGAAGCATATGACTTCTCCTGTAATACAAAACATTAAGTACCAGGCACAAGACCTGTGTTTGTATTCTTATACCAGACCATCACAGATGTCATACAAAACGATGGAGAATTTATAACAAGAGGTATTAAAATGTTAGAAGCCATTATGCTTTGTAATGCTGACCTGGTTCATTGTCTTTCTTCCTCCATAGATATAAGCTTTGCAGGGCTTTCTGAGGGCAGGGACTATTTGTTTTATTTAGTGCTTATTTTTTGCATTTTCATAATAACATATACATTATAAATAATATGCAATTTGTTTAATCAATAAAAAGAAAAAAGGGCTTGGCCCCTGTAGCTCAACAGCGAGGGTGCCAGCCACATACACTGGAGCTGGCAGGTTCGAATCCAGCCCAGGCCTGCCAAACAACAATGACAACTACAACCAAAAAAATCAAAATAGCCAGGCATTCTGGCAGGCTTCTGTAATCCCAGCTACTTGCAAGGCTGAGGCAAGAGAATCGCTGAAGCCCAAGAGTTTGAGGTTGCTGTGAGCTGTGATGTCACGGTACTCTACCAAGGGTGACAAGTGAGACACTGTCTCAAAATAAATAAATAAATAAATAGAAAAAGAAAAAAGGTGCTCTGTCCAAAACATGACATTCCTCTACATTGGCTCTAATCTAAAAATCTACTGAAAATTCACCTTCTTAATTTCAAGAAATGAAATGATTAAACTGTTGCCAGTCATTTATAGCTGATACTCTGCTGAGACCTGACTTTGATAAAGGGAATCACTCTATAAATAGAATGGAGAGTATACCAAAGGCCTGTAGAAAGCATACCAAAGAGATACTTTGTTTATTTTACAACTGTGTCTAAGTATAGTCCCTTCAATTTGAATTTATACCATTGCTAATTCGGTTCTGATATAATATATAATAAACTACAACAAAACCAGTATTCGAATTAATGAACACAGAATCTTCAATTATTCAATATGTATTGTACATTGTTTGTGGCATTCTACTTATACATGAAAAGCAAACTATAAGAAAATCAATTACTGTAGATTATTGATTTTGAAAAAAATTTTCTAGGGGATGTCAAAGAGTATGTGACAATCTTTTAAATCTTCGATTTTTTCCAAATTCACAACTTAAAGACGTAAAGGCTTTACCTCTATGGAAAGTTCAATCTAGAGAGTGCTTCAGAGATGACTAATCTAATTTTACAAATAAATGCATGGAGAATCCAAGAAGTGAAGTGATCACCAGTTGATGATCTAATACAAAAGTCAAGGCCAATCACCAGTCAGTGGCTAATTCAAAACTCAAATGTTAGACTTGACTTCAACTCGAAGACATTTTCTCATATACCATCAACTAGTTCCTAAATGACATCTCTAAAACATCACAAAATTCAATGCTATCAAGGATTTTATGGCGTTTATGAAATTATATGTACTGAGGCAAGGAAAATGCCTTCTTTGTGTAGGGAGACAAAATCCATACAAATCCTACTCACAGCTTTACAGTCATGTCAATGAATTCTTTTGGAAATAGAAGTAATAACAAAAATACTTTTAAAATATCTTTACTAAGCCAAAATATGGTATTTCTTCAGAATTTTCATCACAGATTTATTTATTTTGGATTTTATTTAGGAATTTCAAGCTTTCAGAAAGTCCATTGTCAATTTTTATGCTGCTACATGAAGTTGAAGAAAATGAAAAGCTGGTTTAAAAAACTGAAACATAATTTTAATAACATCACATCTCTTAAAACCTTTGTGTCTGGGAAGATAAAATAAAACTAATTTCTAGGTGATTTTTCAAGCAGTGAGCTTTGAAAGTCATCCTTCTAATATATAAATTCTTTGATTTCTAGTGGTCCCTGATTGAAAATAGTACATATTGTGTAATTTACAAAGTAAAGACATAGCTAACTCATTTCAAAAGATTACTTTGAAGATGTTTACTTAGAATCATTTCTGATGTTCAAAGAAATAATATCCACATAGAACTTGGATACATATTCCTCTATCAATAGGACAATCTACCATGAGCAATTACGGAGCATATATGTAATGTAACCCTGCCTTCAGAATTTCCAGACTACTAACGCAGATCTCCTTGCCAGCTGAAAAGGTGTGAGGCACAGAGGCATTTAAGACCTGCTAAGCTTAACCACCCTTTCATCTTGTTAAAGAAAATTAAAGGACAACTTCTTCGATGAGACTTTTACATTAAAAATGATGAAGGACAGCGCATGAAAGTAAAAATATTTGAATTCTTAGAGCTGCCTCCAAAAAATTTTTCAGGTAATTTGCACACATCCTACCAACTATTTAGAACATTCCAATGGGCATTAAACAAAAGTATAGGTTTAATATTTTAAAACTCATTTTTGAAATTATTCACAAATTATTTTTTAAATAAAATAGTTGATATGAAACCAAGCAGTTATTTTCTGCTTTATAATTCTGTATTTTCAGCAAATATTAGAGAAATATCATTTCTATAATGAAACACAAAAATATGACTACTATAAGTTTTTTAATTTATGAATTTAATAATTAGTTCTTTAATCTTATGTCCATTTTGGTTTTTCTTAGCTCAATGTTTCATAAAATATAAATACGGAATGATAGGAACTTATTAATGAAAAATGGTTTTCTGTGATCCATTTGGAATAGTCTCATTAAGGAAGCCAGTTGACGGCAGGAAATTTCTGTGACTTTTAATATACTAATGTGCATCACGAATCTGTTCTGGGAATGCTGTGTAGAGCATTTATTTCTTAAGAAGAGTTGACTCTAATCTACTTTATAATGAAGCATCAATCTAGTTTTACAGAAAATATATTGATAAATACAGATTTAGTTACAATTCATGAAGTGACTTTTTTCTGTCCTTAAGGTTTCTGGAAATATGCGTGTGTGTGTGTGTAAAATTTACTTTTTCAAGTGTGGAAAAAATACGACTGGTTATATTAACACCTATTCTACTATTCTTCCTTGGTGATGAATGTCCAGTTTTTTAGCTGGGTACACTGCCACCTAGAATAAAGCCTATATTTACCCCACCTTATGTTATGTGTTAGAAGTATGTTATGATAGCACTTGAGAATCCTTACAGGGTAGCTGGCATGTGCTCTTTGATGCATCTGTGTTCTTTCTTTCATGCTGCTACCTTAAATCCATGTGTACCTAGAACAGGTAAATGCAGCTGTGGCATTTCCCCGCCCACTTACCACCCCACATCTCTAGGACACAACCCTCATCCTCACAGGTCCAAATGCCTCCGTGTTCTGAGAATTTCCTCCTTCTCCCAACAGGGCTTGGTTGCATGGATTCCACTGGGTTAGTAATATTCTTGCTCATTTAATTTGGGAACCTGTCATACAGAAGATGACGATTCATGATAGCTGAGCAATCAGAATGGAAGAGTTGATCCACAGATCATGTACTTGTGGATTCTAGAGCCTGCCTAGTTTCCTACTACTGGAGGCTTGGCTATTTAATAATTACTTTAGATTTCTGTTTGCTGCATAAACGAGACAGAATTGGTTTCTGTTACTTACAACAAAAAGAATTTAATTAATGCTATTGGTTTTGTTTAAGATATGGTAAGTTTGAAGAAAAGATGTAACATAAAGACATCATATCTGTGATAGTTAATTTTACACGTCTATGTGAGTGGGTCTCAATGAGTTCCCAGATAAAACATTGTTTGTGGGCGCTCCTGTGAGAGTGTTTCCAGATGAAATTAGGATTTAAATCAGTGGGCTCAGAAAAGTAGATTGTCTTCTCCAGTATGACTGGTTGTCACCCAATTCATTGAGGTCCTAACAGAACAAAAGGGAGACAGAGGAAAATCTGCCCTTCCCTCTCCACCCCCAGCCTCTCCACTGAGTTGGAACATCTTATTCATTTTCTCCGGGCCTCACACTGGGATCCGCACCATGGGTTCTCCTGATTCTCCAGCCCTTTGGATTTGTACTAAATTATGCCACCAGCTTCTCTGGGTCTTCAGCTTACATATGACAAATCATGAGACTTCTCAGCCTCCATCCTTGTATCATCCAGTTCTTTAATTTCTATAAAATGTCCTTTTATATATCTCTCTTATTGATTCTAGAGAACCTTGACTGGTACAGTATCTGATAAATTATGGAAAAGTTAAGAAATCAGACAAAAAAACCTAGATGAGGCAGGTATTTGTCCTGATACAGTAATTCAATCCCCTTTTTACTCCTATTCCCAATGTTTCTAGTAATCCCAGCACCCATAAATAAATAAAACTTTATTTCAAATGCATACTAACAGATTTCCTGTTCTTATTCCCTCTCTCTACGAGCATCTGCCAACTTGCCTCCCTCAAACTGTATTCACCACTTCAGCCAGAAAACATCAGTGTCATCTTCTTGCCCATCAAATCACTTTCAAACTCAACCTCCTTTCTTTTCAGTGTTTTCATCGCCTATTCCTGTCTTAACTGTCTATCCAGAGATCTTGGGTCAAATTCCTCCCAATAGGGCTGAGGTCCCTTTATAATCATAATATATGTGACGATTTTTTTACTTGTCTTTGGCAAAAAAATCAGGAGACAGAAATAATTTGACTGCTAACAATTATTCCCAAGTCACATAAAACTTCATGTGTTCTTGTTTGAAAGGTACATTCCACATACTTACAATAGATGTACTATGTAATAATTGCAAAATCTTTTTGAGAAATCACTGTTAAAAATTCCTAGCAGCTTGTAGGCAGGGTAATTACTGAGAGGAGAGGGTGATCTGCTCATTGAAATGTCCTCATAGGAGATAATGATCTGTGTTTGGATATCATCACTGTCAATCATCTCTACCACAGAAGAGGTTATAGAAAGGGCTAACATTCCTCCTTCTCTTTAAAACAGCAAAAATCTTTATACCCACTCTCCCCCAAATGTGATAGTCCCAACTGTTCCACTTTAAAAGCAGAGAGCTAGACCTGAAGCCAATTTGGCAGCATCTAAAAGCTGCAGAATAGACTTTCTTGTATCAGATAAAAAGTTAGTAGAAAAGCACTGGACTACTGTCCAGGTCCTTTTTATTTCACATTTTTGCTGCACTGTTTATATTTTTAAAAACTTAAATTAGACTTTGTCTAGTAAAGAGAATCATCTCAATTTTAACCATTACCAAATACACCACCCCACTTTAACTCTGAACTGACTCTAAGAGAAAAGTAATTAAGACAATTGTTCTGGACCCCAAACTTTTGAGGATAAGTCAGTATTAAGATCTTACCAAGTTCGGGTGAATGCTTTGATTAATTGTACTGCTTCTTGTTTGAGATATAATAAACTAAATTTTTGATTTGAAATCTAAAAAAAAAAAGATCTTACCAAAAAAAGTAAAAATCTTTTATAGATTCATTCGGCCCACCAGCCTTTTAAAATCACCAAGACATCACTGCAGGGATTTACTATTCCCTAGCCTTCTACCAAAGCAGTTATTTTGAGGTTCTTTTCTGCCCATTCAATGTTAATTTTTGTATCAGTTTTCATCTGTTTCTAAGAAAATGAAATAAACCAGGCCATATTATTTTGGCTATGACACAGGTAGGGCTGGTTTGGGAGGCCAAAAGTTCCTGTATCCCTAACAAAAGACCTTGGAACAATTGTGACCTTGACCAGTTTATAAATTTATTTCCACCTCTGGCCTTTTTTTTTTTTTTTTTTTTTTTGCCATTCTCTTCCTATTAAGTGCCCTATTCCAATATCTAGTTCAACACTAAGAGCAGTCCTTCAAGCAATTTCTGTCACAGCTCTTCCTAATGTCTCCACCCTGGGTGGAACACTTTCTGTTCCATTATCTCATTGCACTTAGAGGAAACAACAACAAAAAAGCTTTCATTTTCCTTGTTACCGTTGTTGATGTTGCTGTTATTTCTCCTTCCTTTACCAGATTGTAAGTTTCTCGGTAAAGCGTCCAGCTCCCACCTTCCTAGAGCACTAGGAGACTACTCCTCAGTCAATATTTCTTGGTTGCATAGTGAAAGGAAATGGCTTTTGTCATCTAAGCCATTAGTATTTCTTTCATGGCATGCCACACCTGCCTTCTCGCTTCACGGACAGTGCATTCATTGCATGCTGTATCTCTCGTTGGAATACTCCTTATCCATGTTGAGTAGTAAACATGCCTTACATTTCATGTCTCCAGTTGGGTCTCACTTCCTCAGAAAAACATTTCTTTTTTAAAAAATTTTTTTATTAAATCATAAACACATAGATCATGTATACATTAATCCATTTATGGGGTACAATGCACTGATTTCATACGGAATTGGGAATGCTTACATCACACTGGTTAATATATCCCTCATCTCATTTACTTAGCACAAGACCAGTTTATTTCTTTATTGTAGTATTTTTCACAAGTGTATCAAAAACTGACTAAGTATAATTAGTTAATTACTATTATTCAGTAGCTCCCAATTATGGGTTATTTTGTTCCTCACAGAACATTTGGCAATATCTGTAAAAATGTTTAGTTATTATAACTGGAGTTAAGGGAGGGTTGCAGTGGGTAGACAGTGGGTAAAGGGCAGAGATGCTGCCATTCTACAACAGTACAGGACAGCCCCACACAACAAACAATAATGCAGCCAGTGTTTAGAAATCCTGTCTAGCTTCCCAGCATCATGGCACACTGAATACGTGCTTTACAGTTAACTCTCAAGCTATTAAAAATATTAGAAGACTCAGATGTATAAAATTCTGAGATATTGAGGATGTTATCTACCATATTAAACTTTATTCCCTTTAAGGAAAGAAAAAATATATTCTCAGGAGAAGTCATACATTTTTATTGAATAATCTTTTAAAGTATTGTTACCCTCTATTTGACTGCTAGAAAATTATAGCTAAATTTTCTGCCCTTCTATAATAATAATAATAAATGACTATATGATATTAATTCCTACCAATTTTATTGCTGGATTTATTATTTTCCTATTTTTATTTTCTTTTATCTAAAATTATTCCTTTCTTTCTTTTCTTTTTTTGGGCATATAAGAATCCATTTTTTAATAGAGCAACACTGTTAGACTTAATTCCCCATAAAGCTCAAGGGAGGGACAGTTATCACTAAACAATACACTTTGGATCAACATAGCTCTCAGAGGCAGAAATAAGAGAATAAATTCATTAATATTTGCATAGTAACAGAATAATATCAATAACCTAAATAGGAATTGACCTAGGAGGTGACAGATCCAAATCTTTCATTTAACAGTGGAGGGAAGTGATTCAAAGATACTAAATGCATTGTCTAAGTTTATCCAATAGCACTAAAATTCTACCCCAAATATATTGATTTTCATTTATGAAAGCCATTTACATGAATAAGCAATAATACAAAATTTTTCTCCCACATACTTTTTTTTTTGTTTTGAGGCCAAGTCTCACTCTGTCACCCTGGGTTGAGTGCTGTGGCATCATCATAGCTCACAGCAACCTGCTCCGACATTCTTCAGGTACCATAGATTTGTAGACACTATAAGGGATTAACATCTTTAAAAAACCCAACATTTTAAACATGAAGGTATTTGTTGTATGTACAGGAAGAGCATGACACCTAACACTGAAGAGTTTTTTTGCCTTAACCACTGACTTCCCTAGCAGAGAATTACAGATTATAACACTGCTAATTTCTACATTCTTAGAGAAATAATTGCTTTAAATTCATGGATTAATGTCTGATCCTGAGAAAGAAACAGATACAAGTATTTCTTAAACATCCTCTTTGAGAGATTACTCTTTTTAAGGAAGATCACATATATCAAAAATGCCTGCCTTTCTTTAAGTCATCTAGGGCCTGGCTTACTAAAGAAAAATGTGACTAGCTATTCTGCGTCTACAATGAGTTACATATACCTTCATGTTTAGTTTTACTTTTTAGTAACTTACAGAATTTTTTTTCAATTTTGGATTTCATCACTGAATTATACTTCTCATTTATTTCTGTTGTAATTTTACAATGAAAAACAAGTTCAAGATTTGTCTCTGCTGCTTTTCTAGCCATTAATTTACTAATATATCATGAAAGTTGGAGTAATTGGATCAATTTTCTTCTCTACTGTATTTCTAGCACAGGGTCTCTTACAAAATAATTACCAAGGAATTATTGCGTGAAGTATTTAAAATATAGGCAGAAATATCAACAGTGTCTTTCATTTCATTATAAAATAAGCAAACTAGAATTAGGCTTCCAGTAATGTTTGTCCACAGGTTGAGGTAATCACCCATCATATCATTTTCTTGTGTCTGAGCTATGAATAAAATTTCTCCAAGAGTTATGTGCCAAGAAAAAATTATTTTAATAATTATATCCATATATATATCCACATCATGTTTTGTCATTATATATTTCTATATTTACATGCAAGAGTAAACTCTATGTCTTCAATTCATGGTACTATTTACTTCCATTCAAAAAATTTCAACATACCTTTTAAATACTAATGGGATAAAATTATCATTGAATGTACTTAATTTATAGCTCTGTCTTACAAATTTAAAATAAAAAAGCTCTAAATTATTGCCAGATATTATTTGATATTAAAAATGTTGTAAGTGGAAATACATTCTGAACAGTGTCAGTGCTACTAAAAAAAGATATTTGCAAGGCTCATGTAAGTGTAAGGTGTTTGAATGAATCATGAATAGAAAGAACATAGAGGGTTCTGTCTCTCTACCAGGGGTCCTCAGACTTTTTAAACAGGGGACCAGTTCACTGTCCCTCAGACTGTTGGAGGGCCGGACTATAGTTTAATAAAAAAAAACTATGAACAAATTCTTATGCACACTGCACATATCTTATTTTGAAGTAAAAAACAAAACAAAACGGGAACAAATACAATCACACTGCCTCATGTGGCCTGTGGGCTGTAGTTTGAGGACCCTTGCACACTGTGTGCTTCAAAATATGTCTTGGCTCAAGGATTCTGTGGAACAGAAATCCTTAAATTTATTAGTTTTATTAAGTATTTCTGGTGCGGGTTTGAAACCCAAATCCTACTATTTACCATTTAAGACTGACAATGTCTGAGTAGATTGGCTAAAGAGGAACATTTCATTGATTTACTAGTAGCTGACTACATGCAAAACATCCCTAGCTTATTTCCTGCCCAATCCAAGGTGTTCAAAAAAAAAAAGGCTGGACTAGAGAATGTGGCTTAGCCTCAAAGATTCTGTGTCCTCCTCCCAAAATATAGATGGTCAGGGCCGCTTAACCTAAAGTCAGAAAGGAAATAAGCACTCCCTCATGAGTCTAAACTTGGGTCTGGAATTTAAGGCACAGTTAGCCCACTCTCTAGTAAAATGGGGCCAATGAGTGCCAATCTTCTGACCTAACTCCTCTCCTAGAGCAGTCGAGAGGGGAGAGGACGGCCAGGGAGCAGGGTAAGCAGAGGGCTAGAAGCTGGGAACAGAGCTGAAAGGGTCAGAAAAGGAGTTAAAATATCCCTTACTTCTGTTGGGGCTCAGAAAACAGTACCCCAAAATGAAGCAAACACTTTTCTCTGACCTTTTTCTGCCTTCCTGGCTCATAGTTTCATTTTCATCTGAGGCTAAGCCATGGAAAGTAGAATCCTTCTTCCCCAAACCTGGTCACAGAAACCAGAACCTATTTACCCCAAAGCCAGCCCTAAACCCCCAAAATATTACTCTAATTTCCCCTCTCATTTTTTGTGTAAAAACTGGCCATAAAGACATCTGACCTCTTTTATTTGACTGTAGGCCGTAATTTCCATCTCAGAGAGGCTCCGGCTCCATTTCCTGAAGGAAGAAACGTGCACCCAGAGGCCAAGAAGACTCGGCAGGTTTTGCTAGGTTTTCCCACTCTGTCTATTGACATTACATCACTCCCTTTTTGTTCAATCATGATTGCACATGGCTATCAATATACCAAAGCCAATCATAAAAATATTTTTTTTTTTTTGAGACAGAGCCTCAAGCTGTCGCCCTAGGTAGAGTGCCATGGCATCACATCTCACAGCAACCTCCAACTCCTGGGCTCAAGCGATTCTCCTGCCTCCAAGTAGCTGGGACTACAGGCGCCTGCCACAACACCTGGCTATTATTTTGGTTGCAGCCGTCATTGTTGTTTGGCTGACCCAGGCTAGATTCGAACCCGCCAGCTCAGGTGTATGTGGCTGGCACCTTAGCCGCTTGAGCCACAGGCGCCGAGCCCATAAAAATATTTTTAATCCTTCATTGATCATATAGAAATAAAAAACACTTAAAAAAAAAAGAAACACCTGGATTTAAGTTGGAATTGGTTCAACCAGTTTCTGTGTGCAAACACAGGATCAAAGTATAAACGGAATAAATTAATTTCTTCCTTCTGAAAATTTTTATTGCAAATAATTATTTTCAGGAATCCAAAAATTGGAGTGCAAAAATCAAGCACAATTTAAAATTGTTACTACTATTATCCAATTTTGTTTTCTTTCAGAAATAAAGATATACATTACATATAATTCATATTCCCAATAAAACTTTCACATCATGTTGTCACTAAGAAAAATGCCCTTTTAAACATAATTTCAGGTACGCAGTATAAGGTCTTATCATAGTCATTTATTTATGCCTTTAATTCTTAAAAAGAAGTCCCCTTAGAATGTCCACCAAGCAAACTGGAGTTGAAAATTTCAGGCCTAAAATAAAGCTTAATAGCCAAAACTAAATGGTTTGCTCTAAGGAAAGTATTTTTCTTATATGAGCAATGTATTACAAGTACTTGGCATTCTAGAAAAATATAACACAAAGTTTTCTATTTCTACTTTGCTATGTTTCCATGTAAGCTTTTATTGCATAGTTTAAAAGTAGGTTAGCTGTTTCCTTATTAACCACATTTTTCAAGAGTTGATAACAGTGTTGAAATTTCTTCTCTATCTTTCTTACTTGATATTGCAAGGAAATTCAATTATATGTTTGGAAACTTGAGAAGATTCATTTAAGTGTTTTTATACTTCTCTTTTACCAGTTTATATTGAAACTGAAACAAACCTTTCTTCCAACAACACAGGGACTGAAACTTCAAGACTCAACAGAAGTAATCAGAATTATTTTATTCTCATGACATAATCTGCTTATTTCAAGGAAATAATTTAAGCAAAAAAAATACTGAAGAGTGAGCTTAAGAATTATGGGTTTTAAATTTTAATTAAATAAAAGTTTTCTCAACAGCGTTTCTTTTCCCTTTCTGCAGGAAATGACAATATTGTTGAATGAACTTGGCAAGATAAAAGACAATTACTATATAACATAGAAGTAGATGTTATATAGAACATTGATGAAAGATCCCAGATTTCAAAAATATGTAGTAAGAGCATTTTTGATATTTTGGAGATATAAAATATAATTTGTATACATACATAGTATATATTATTAACAACTAGTAGAGCTGATCCCCTGTAAGTTTAATAATGATTTTTTTTTTTTTTTATTGTTGGGGATTCATTGAGGGTACAATAAGCCAGGTTACACTGATTGCAATTGTTAGGTAAAGTCCCTCTTGCAATCATGTCTTGCCCCCATAAAGTGTGACACACACCAAGGCCCCACCCCCCCTGTAAGTTTAAATATGAAATTCTTAGAAGTATACGTATTGTGATGAGCGTATCTTTTATCTCTTTAATATGTTAATGTTAATATAATTGGACATTACCAACGTGCACATAGAAAAGGGAAAATTTTCTTATATCTTTTATCATTTATCTTTCTCATATCATTTAGACTGCAAAAGTAAATTAAAAATGTAAATATCCATTTTTCACATTTGTGTAATGCTTTGCACTTTATGCAGTTCTCATGAACAGTACCTAAGGTTAGAAAGTATGGAATAGAAAATGAAAAATGAGGATGGTTTATAGACATGTGGCCCTTAGTATTTCTGGGCCGGTGATGCAATAATATAAACCTTATTAATTATATTAAATCTAGTCTTTGTTTAGAAAAGCCTTTCTTGGGCGGCGCCTGTGGCTCAGTCGGTAAGGCGCCGGCCCTGTATACAGAGGGTGGCGGGTTCAAACCCAGCCCCAGCTGAATTGCAACCAAAAAATAGCCGAGCGTTGTGGCGGGCGCCTGTAGTCCCAGCTACTCGGGAGGCTGAGGCAAGAGAATCGCTTAAGCCCAGGAGTTGGAGGTTGCTGTGAGCTGTGTGATGCCACGGCACTCTACCCGAGGGCCATAAAGTGACACTCTGTCTCTACAAAAAAAAAAAAAAAAAATAGAAAAGTCTTTCTCATTTATTAGATGTTTTATAATTACATACTGGGACACTGGCTTCAAGAAGCATTCTGTCATTATAACTGGTTTAGTTATTATATCATTATATTTTATTGTTATTATTTGAAATACCAGATATAAAGGACATAAGTACTTTGCTTTTGGCATGGATGATTTCTATGTCAAGAAAGCCCTGGGAGTATCTAACAATTATACCTCAATTTCAATGTATTTCTATTTTTTTCATTTATAATTAACAACTAATATCTAAATGGACGCCCTAGTCTCCATCATGACTATTTTTAGTGAATATAATATTTTGTACTTATTTTTGGTTGAAGAAAAGTTTCAAGATAAAATGTGAATTTCAAAAGCACATTCTATAAAGTATTTCCATTTTTTAAACAGTGCCTTCAGAGTCAAACATAGAATACGAATGATACTATTGTTTCCTTTCTATTCTACAGATGTTTCCGGTTGAGCTGAATATGCCTAAGTAACACTAAAAGTAAACTTTGGTCTAAGAAAATTAAGTCTATACCATAGAACAAAATAGTTTGTTTTTAATAGGGAACTAAAGATATTTCATCTATGTTTCTTCTGCACATTGCCACATCAGACTAGATGATGAAACTAGCTATGAAATTCAAAGATGAATTAATTATGAAAAAATAAAAAAAATCCCTTTGTGTGCATTATTTAAAACTTGGATCATCTTTGAAAGTATAATCTTTTGTTTCAATTGTCTCTCTAAGTTGAGTTTCTATAGCGCAAACACAGGAAGTAATTTCTCATGAGTACTATTGAAAGCTGACAAAATTATTTCTGGGGTAAAACACTTGTTTATTTTTTTATTTTACTTCAAAATGTTAAGAGGGTACAAATACCTTCTTATATGGACTACATGGGTCACTTTTGTAATGCTTGAGTTGCAAAGCATTGCCTGATATTGTTCATCACACAAATAGTTTTTATTGTACCGGTTAAGTCTTTGCCCCTCCCTCCCGCTCCCCCCCACAGTTGATTTCCCCTGAGATTGACTTCCCTCTGTCCACATGTGTGCTCATCAGTTAGTTGCAATTTAATAGTATTTGTTTATCCATTTTTGAGATCCTTCACTTAGGAGAATGGTCTTCATCCAGTTTATTGCAAAATTTATTGATTCATCTTTTTTAAGTCTGAATAGTACTTCATGCTATACATATACCACAGTTTATTAATCTACTCATACATTGATGGGCACTGGGGTTGATTTCACATCTTTGAAACTGAATTGGGCTACAATAACATTTTACTACAGATGTCTTTTGATGAAAAGTCTTCTTTTCCTTTGGGTAAATACCCAATAGTGGGGTTGCTGGGTCAAATGATAGGTCTACTTTCAATTCCTTGAGAAATTGCCACACTTTTCTATAAAGGTTGTACTAATTTGAAGCACCACAAACAGTGTATAAGAATTCTTTTCTCTCTACATCCACACCAAATCTATTGTTTGGGGAATTTTTAATAAAAGCTGTTCTAATGAGGGTAAGGAATGGTGTCAATTTGCAACTCCCTGATTACTGGTGACGCTGAGCATTTTTAAATGTTTATATGCCACTTGTCTTTCCTGAGAAACTTCCATTCATGTCTCTTATTCATTTTTTAATAGTGTATTTGGGTATTTTTCTGGATGCGTTGCTTGCTCTGTAGATTCTGGATATTACTCTTTATTGAATGTGTACCTTGTGAGTATTCTCTCTCATTCTGTAGATTATTTGCTTTATTGACTGTTTCCTTTGCTGTGCAGAAGCTTTTTAATCAATTCCTATTAATTTTTGTTGTTGTCATGATTGCTCTTGGAGTTTTAGTCGAAATTCTTTGTGTAGGCCAATATCTAGAAGAATTTTTCCAAAATTTTCTTCTTACAGTTTCATGACTTATATTTAAGTACTTTATCCATCTAGAATTAATTTTTGTGAATGGTAAGAGGTAAGCATCCTGTTTCATTCTTCTGCATGTGGCTAACACATTTTCCCAGCATCAATCATTGAATACAACTTCTTTTCCTTCGTGTACGTTGTTGTCGGCTTTGTCAAAGATCAATTAGTTGTGAGTAGATGGTTGTATATCTGGGTTTTCTGTTCCATTCCATTGGTCTACATCTCTATTTTTGTACCAACACCATGCTATTTTCGTTACCACAGCCTTATAGTACAGTTTGAAATCTGGCAATGTGATGCCTCTAGATTTGTTCTTTTTTTCTTAAAATTGCTTTGGCTATTTGGGCTTTTTTTTTTTCTCTTTTCAGTGCCAAATGAAGCATAGAATTATTTTTTCTAGATCTGTGAAGCATGACTTTGTTAATTTGATAGGAAATGCACTGAATCTGTAAATCACTTGCATGGTACAGACATTTTTAATAACATTGACTCTACCTAACCATAAGCATGATATGTCATGATACGTTTTTTCCACTTGTTTGTATCCTTTGCAATTTCTTTTGTTGGTGTCTCCTAGTTCTCCTTTTAGAGATCTTTCACTTCCTTGGTTAAGCGTATTTCTGGGTGTTTTAATTTCATTGTAGCCATTATGAATGGTATTGAGTATTTAATTTGACTTCCGGCCTGTTATCGGTATATAGAAATGCTACTTATTTATGTACATTGATTTTGTATCCTGAGACTTTGCTGAATTTGTCTACCAATGCCACGAGACTCTTGGTGAAATCTTTGAGGATTTCTAAATTCAAGATCATATCATCAGCAAAGAACAATAGTTTGACCTCCTCTTTCCCAATTTGGGTTTACTTCACTTATTTCTTTTGTTCCATTTCTCTGAGTAGGACTTTTAGCTCTATGTTGACAAGAAGTGGTGCAGTGGGCGGCACCTGTGGCTCAAAGGAGTAGGGTGCTGGCCTCGTATACCAGAGGTGGCAGGTTCAAACCCGGCCCCAGCCAAAAACTGCAAAAAAAAAAAAAAAAAAAGAAGTGGTGACAGTGGGCATCTGGATCTGTTCCAGTTTCTAGAAGGAATATCATTCAAGATGATGTTGGCTATGGGTTCATCATATATAGCTTTTATGATACTGAGAAATGTTCTTTCTATGCTTAGGTTTTTGAGGGTTTTTATCATGAAAGAGTGTTAGATTTTGTAAAATGCCTTTTCTGCATCTATCAAGATGACCACATGATCTTTGTTTTTGCTTTTGTTTGGTGAATCGCGTTTATTGATTTTGTTATATTGACTCAGCCTTGCATTCCTGAGATGAACCCCACTTGATCCTGGTAGATTATTTTTTTGATGTGCTTTTGAATTCAGTTTTCCAGTATTTCATTGAAGATTTTTGCATCTATATTTATACAGGATATTGGTTTGTAGTTTTCTTTTTTTGTTATGTCCTTTCCTAGCTTTGGTATCAAGGTCATATTGGCTTCACAGAATGAGTTGGGGAAGATTCCGTCCTTCTCAATACTATGGAATAATTTCAGTATTATGGTTACTAATTCTTCTTTATAGGTCATACAGAATTTGGCTATGAATCCATCTGTCCACAATGTTCATTATTCATCTGTTCAGTAGTTCTCTGTTTCTTCTTGGTTGAGTCTTGGGAGGTTGTGAGTGTCCAAAAACTTGCCCATTTTCCCTTTATAATCTTAGTTTGATGTGTGTAGAGATTTGTGCAGAATCCACAGATGATGTTTTGTATTTCCGCAGTATCAGATGTAATGTCACCCTTTTCACTTCTGATTGAGCTTGTTTTGGTCCTTTCTCTTATGTTCTTGGTTAATCTAGCAAAAAGTCTGTTGATTTTGTTTAGCTTTTCAAAGTATCCATCTACCAACGTTTTGCCTTATTAATCCTTTGTGATTGTTTCGTTGTTTTTCATTTCACTTGGTTCTGTTTGGACTTTTGTTATTTCTTTTATTCTGTTGGCTTTGGGTTTGGTTTGCTCTTCATTTTCCAGATTCTTGAGGTATGACATTAGGTTAATTTGTGATCTTTTTGTTTTTTAGACATAGGTATTTAAGGCTATGATTTCCACCACCCCATTCCCCACACACACGAATGCTTTTCTGTGTAGCATAGATGTTGATAGCTTTTGTCTCCTTTGTTGTTCAAAGAATCTTTTATTTCCATCTTAATTTCATTCTTGATGCAATAATTGCTCACCAGCAGGTTCTTTACTTCCCAAGGCTTTGTGTAGGTTTGAGTGTTTCTATTGTGACGATTTGTAGTTTTATTCTGCTGTGGTCTGAGAAGGCACATGGTGTGATTTCAGGTTTTAGTAAGACTTATTTTGTGGCCTGATATGATTAATCTCGGAGAAGGTCCCATGTCCTGCTGAGAAGGATGTATATTCTTTAGTTTTCCAGTAGAATATTCTGTACATGTCTGTTAGGTCCATTTGATTTAGAGTGTGTTTTAGGTACAGTTTATTTATTTATTTGGTGCTTTGATGATTTGTCAAGCTCTGACAGTAGGATGTGGAGGGCCCCAGTAATTACAATAGGGCTATTTTTTTCTTTGCTTAGCTTTAGTAAAATTTGCTTTATGTATCCAAGGTCCTGTTTTGGGTCCAAATACATTTAGAATTGTTATGCCTTCTCGTTGAATTTCTCCTTTAACATAATGACTCTCTTTTGTCTTTTTTTTTTTATCTTGGTTGGCTTAAATTCAATTTTTTCTGATATAAGAATGGCTAAAGCTGCTCTCTTTTGATTTCTATTTGCATGAATTTTTTTTTTCATCCTTTTACATTGAGTCTGCTTGTGTTCTTGTCGTTTAGATTTATTTCCTGGAGACAACAGATACTTGGGTTGTGTTTTTTTCATGCATTTAGTCAGCCTATTTCATTTGAGAGGAGCATTCAGTCCATTAACATTAATTGATAGCATTTATATGTGGGATGTTGATCTGTTCATCCTGTCATGTAGTTTCCTATTGCTTTGCTTTAGCTCTTGTTCTATTGCTTTATAGAGTTATTAGTGTGGAGGAGGATAGGTCATTTTACACTGGTGGGTAAGTGTTGTGCTGATTTGTGGATAATGCTGTTCTGAGTATTTCATGCACAGCAGGTCTGGTCATGGTAAATTTCCTCAGTGTTTGTCTGAAACAAGACTTTCTTTCTTTATTGATCCTTAGTTTTCCAGGATACAAAATTCTAGAGTAACAGCTATTCTGTTTGAGTCAATGGAAGAGAGGGCTATAATCCCTTCTGGCCTGTAAGGTTTTCACTGGGAAGTCTACAGTTAGCCTGATGGCTTTCCTTTGTTGGTTATTTGACACTTTTATCTCGCTGCTTATATTATTTTCTCCTTCATTTTAGCTTTGACCAGGTTGATTACTTTGTGTCTTGGATATGACCTACTTGCAGTCATTTTTCCTGATGTTCGAAGGCCACCTGGTATTGGTTTGTCTGAATTTCTGATGACACTAAGGAAATTTTCTTCATTAATTTCCCCAGATAGGTCTTCCAAGCTTTTAGTTCTTTCTTCTTTTTCTCCTTCAGGATACCTATAATTCAAATGTTAACACACTTCACATAGTCCCGTATCTCTCTCAGTGGTTGTCCACATGTTTTTTTATACTCTTGTCTGCCTCTTTGAATGACTGGGTTTTCTCAAGAGCCTCTGAAATTCTTTTTCTCCTTGGTTTAGCCTGCTGTTAAAGCTTTCTGCTATATTTTGAAATTCTGTAAATGACTCTTTCATTTCTTTAAGTTCTATTATATCCTTTTTTATATTGTCTAGCTCTGTGGTGACTTTTTCATTGATTTCCTAAAATATTTTCTGGCATCATTTTGTTGGTTTTCAACCTTCTCTTCAATTCCATTCACCTCACCTGCCATTCATATTCCATTTTTGTCATTTTTGGCAATTTCCTTGTGGGGGGAGTCTCATACTATCACTGCACTGTGTTCCCTTGAGTTGTTGAACTATCTTGGTTTTTCATGTTGCCAGTGTTCTCATGCTGGTGTCCTCTCATCTGGCTCCTGTTCTCTGAGCTCTGCATTAATAGGATGGCATGACACCTATTCTCCTTTGCTGGGGAATCTTTTGAACCAAGTCGAGGAATGATAGCTGCTCAGGGTTGGGGGTCCTGAGTGAAGTGTTGGACCTCAGGGAGGTTCTTCTGGCCCAGTGGTAGTGGTGAGGACACAGTGGTGGGGTGTTGGGTCCAGGCACAACTCTGGAGTCTCAGGAGTTAAGCTGTCAGCCCAATAGGACCCTGAAATTACAGGAGCAGAGCCTCTAACTCCACTACAGTGAGAGATTCAGAGCTGGCACTGGGGATTTGGGAGACAGAGCTGCCCACATTGGGGACTGTTCCATCAACATGGGGACTGCCAATGCACAGTTATACAATCATGAATTTGTTTCAGTGGCCCAGAGTCTGTGTAGGTGGGCCAGATATGCTGGTCAGCAGTGTTTCTCCCCCCACATCTAGGATCCTCCACAGCAGTCACCCCAGGTTTCCCAAGTGGTGCCTGTGGCATCTGGGGCTCCTAGTCTTCTCACCTCCCACACCAGAGAGGGGTCATGCTGGGCTCCTAGTCATAAGACACGGCATAGAGTTTCCCTTCCTGGCCCAGCAGGAGTGGTGCAAAGCCTACTACTGGAAGACCAGATCCCAAGTGGACCTGACTCTGTGCACCAGAGTGATCAGGATAGCATCACTTACAGAAGCTTGGGGTCAGCCGCGACAGACCTCTGCTGCACCTGCTGTCTAGTAGAATGTCCCTGCATATACTCTGAGCGGCTCCCCAGTCAGCCCAGTGATCTGCAATGGAAGAGGAACACCCCTCACAGATCGAGCTGCCTGTAAGCTTTATTTCTCTCCTAAAAACAAGTGACTCCCTGGTTGCTTCTATCCTGCTGTCCTCACCTCTTCCCAGTGGTGTGAATTGTATTGTGACTCCCAGCTTAATCTCTCAGGTTGTGGGTGATGCTTGTGAGTAAAAATCAGCTGTACCCTATTTCATTGAGTTGGTAGATGCTCTAATGAGCTATAGAATTGTTCTCCCTGTCAGTGGTTGATGCTTGCAGCAAAGAGCCAAGTGCAAAAATGTTCTTTTGTGCCTGTAATATGCTCTAGTCCCTAAGTAGGAGCACTGAATGCCCTAAGCTTTGGGAGGAGCCTCGTTGCTCAGAGGGGGTTGCTGGTTCTCCACCAGGGCAGAAGTAGGAGAAGGAGTGAAGCTAGGCCTGGTTAGGTTGTACGACTCTGGAAGGTGAAGGTTGCTTTCCTAGCGGCTGGGGGAGCCACGGGGAGTATGATTGAGGCTGGCTCTCCAAACCAGGATGACTACTGGTAATGGAGGGGTTGCTGTTTTGGGATTGGCTGTCGGGAATGAGCTCTGCCCCTATTGCCATACCCCTGCCCTTTGTTGCAAAAGGGCTCCCGAGTGTGCCACACTTAGTAGCTATGGTGCTGTGGGCTTTCCCCACCAGGAGACTCTCTCTAGTCTAACAGCATGACTTTGAGTCTCAGCAGGGCTCCGGGATTGTTTTTCCAGCTGCTAGGGAAAGCCACTGAGAACAGGCTGGCTTTCCAAACCTGGGAGTTTGCTCCTGTGGAATGGGCCACCGTTCTCCGACTGGTTCTTCCTTTCTTGTGTTACCCTTACCCTCTGGTGTCAGGTTGCAAATGGGTGTCCAAACACACTGCATAAATGAGTATATAATGTATAAATGTATAATGTATAAATAGGTGTCCAAACACACTGCATAAATGAGTATATAATGTATAAATGTATAATGTATAAATAGGTGTCCGAACACACTGTATAAATGGGTGTATAATGTATAAATGTATAATGTACAAATGGGTGTCTGAACACACTGTATAAATGGGTATATAATGTATAAATGGGTGTCTGAACACACTGTATAAATGAGTGTATAATGTATAAATGTATAATGTATAAATGGGTGTCTGAACACACTGTATAAATGGGTGTATAATGTATAATGTATAAATGGGTGACTGAATACACTGCACTTGGTTGCCATAGTGCCTTGGGCTGGGATATTCCCAGATGGAGGACTCACCCTAGTCTGACAGTGGGGCTTTCCAGTGGTGTGTGGGGGGAGGATGCTCCCCCAGATCACCACATCTTGGATCCTCACGGTATTTTCCCACCAGTTCTGTCCATGTGAGCTCTCCTGCCTCCCAAGTGTGGCTCCCAATTCTCCCTCCTGTGTGCCTTAGCCATTTGCTTGACTACTGGGAGCATGGGATCCAGCCTGTGTGTCTGACTTATCTCATCTCTGAGAAAAGCCATCAGGCAGGGAGCTCACCAATCAGACACTTTGGGTCCTCAAGGTGAAAGGCATGGACCCCACTCTCTGTGGAAACCTCAAGCGGGAGGATGTGCCAGCTGGGGAGACATGCCACTCAACAAATCCTTGGCTCAAACTGCTCTTCCCATTACAGTGGGCAGGTGAAGAGCAGGGGAGGAGCAAGGGAGAATAAAACTACTAATGGAAGAAAGCCGGTTCTCACTCCCCTGGAGGAGAACCCCACACAGAATGTCCAACTCTGGTATCATACAAGTTCTCGCCAATTCAGTGGTTGCCACAGTGCTTGGGCTTTGGGGCTTGGAAAAGCTTCCAAGCCAGCTGGTTGCCCAGTGATCAAAGAAGTGTGGGAAGGAGAAAAGAATCCTCCCTCACCCTCCTCTGTGCTCTGAGCCTCTCTGGGTTTGATTCTCACCAGTATCTCTTTTTCCTTTTCCTCTTCCTTCTCTGCTTCTCAGTTTTCCTCTGTGACATCTCCAGCAGGCTTCCGTATTTTTTCCTCTGACCTACCCTTGACATGGGTCCTTTTCCACCTCTCCTTTAACCAAAACTTTCTGTACTCCCGAACTGTCCAGTAAGCAATGACCGTAGTTAGCCATTTGGCCTTGAATCTCGATAGGACCTTTTTATTATAAACCCTTCTTAGTAAGTTATATGTATATGGTTGAAAAAGCTTCTGGTAGATTTTTTAAAAATCCAGTAACATATTGAAAAAGTACAAAAGGCAGCAGCAGAATCAAATCAAAATTTGACAGAAACATTGATTACCGTGAAATTTTTTTATTGAGTCATTTTCAGGGATAAGTTTTCAGTAAAAATCACTAGTTTAATCAATAATAGTATAAAATAGTGTTGAGTCTAATAAAGCAAAATCTAAAAATGGTAGGCTACTTCACACATGTATTTTGGAAATAGTCGACAGAGTCAGCTTTACGAATTTTTTATATTTACTATAATATTTAACAATAAAACATTATGTGGCAAGTATTCCTAGAAAGACCTAAATTATATGTACATCAAATTGTAATAATTTCAGTGTTATTACAATTTTCTTGACCTCTCTTAATAATATGAAGCTATGAAATCTCATTATTCTTATAATAGCCAAATTGATCCAGTAATCTTTAATGACCTTCAATTATAATTTTGTTGATAAATTTAAAATTCAAAATCTAAATTATATTCAATTCAAACAAGTGCAATTAAATCAATCGAGGATACTTTCCCAGTCAGAGTAGAGGCTTGAGAAGACTTGGTGTCTAAAAATGCCTCATCTATGAATTAAGCATTTGCTATAAAACAAGAGCTTATAGAGTTTCATGTACCCTATGTCTGTTTCCAATATATAAACCAAAACATGTACAAGATGACATTTGGTCCTGTTATTTACTGTATAAACTCTGCTCCATAATCTATTTTGCTAATGTCTTTTTAATGACTTATTCTTACTCCTCACTTTCACTTTTCATGTGGCGTTATTGTTTGTTTCTCTGACTAAAGAAGTACATACCTGTGCAGAAATTCAAACAAATTAGAAATGAAACTGATATAAACCCTTATACAGTTCCCTCAGTACTTTTTTCACTACATTTTCCAATCATCTTTTGACCCGTTTTAATTTTAGCTAAGATAGCCAACACCAATCAAATCCTCCTTTTCACACGTACTTAAAGAGAAATATCACATTGTTCACAGGCTTTCTTTTGTCTGGACAATGTGTAAGATCATTTGAATCACAGGTCTTCATGTGTAAGGCGATTCGTACTGAACCCTCCTGGTATTTGACTGTGGTACCATGATGGTACAATGAATGGCCTCCTCATATCTTTACTCTTATATTACATTAATCTCCTAATGTGTCTACCCTGTCTCCTGTTCCAGAATGGCAAATTGTTTTTGTGCCCTGTGCCAATTTAATTGCTAGTATAAGTCCAGAGTGTTACCTTGAGAAAGATTCTAAGAACACCATGAGGCTCAGTAGGAAGGAGTTCTGTGTTGGATCAGTGAACTCAGCCCTGTGGCACTGCCACAACCCACCCTGTCTACCACGGTCAAGGTGATCTTTCTAAAGCACATCACAAGCTAATCAGATTGTATCATTTCCCTGTTCAAAATATTTCATTATTGTCCCAACTGGCTGGCAAATAAATTCCAAGCTCTTTGAAGATTGCCATTCAGAGTTTGTCAATGATCTGGCTCCAAACATCCTTTACTGTTTCTTTTCCATTCCATGTCCTTTATGGAATTATACTGATTTATTTCTTATAAATTACTTATAGAGTTTCATGTATTTTCCCTTCTTTTTACCTTTATTCAAACAAAGCCATTGGTCCAAATCTTTCCTGTATCAAAGTCCAGCTCAATTGCCATTTCCTCTGACTTTGCTAGGCCTTGTAAGTTCCTCGTAAGCTCTCCCACAGCCTTTCAAAAAAATATTATTTTATGTCAAATATTCTATTCTCCAACAGTTATTCAGCACTTTCAGGAATGTGTTTCTTTCACTTTAGAACATTCCTCTGGCTTAGGGTACCTCAACAAAGCTTTGCTTAATAATGAATTTTCACAAAGCACCCACACAGCATTTTAATCAGCTTGGATTTGTAAATATGGCTTTAACAACCTAGAAGAAGTTTTCTACATTACATCCTTGTCTTTGTACAAATGGTACCTATTACGACATCTAGACAGCTAAGTGTGAGCTATCACATGGAACAATCTTATAATCCACGGCATATGGAGCAATAGGAAAATTTCTATGTTTTCAATGACAGGCTAAATATTATAGGGTATGATTGTTTTGAAACCAAATACTACATGTTGCTTTCCCAGGTGTTAGAAGATATTCGAGTGAAAAAAAAAAAAAGTGTGTGAATACACATGTCCCATCCCTGCACACAATGCAATTAGATTTATGTCACCAGTTTTGTCCAAATTTTAAACCAAGTCTTCTGAGATCTTTTAATGTTGGGGCTATAATTTGACACATGAAATTTTCAACCTTACTGCAAAGGAAATATTTGTGGAAACCCTAGCAATGTTTCTGACACAGTTTCAGGATAATATACGAATGTTAAAATGGACTACAGTCTTGCTAATCAAAGTGTGGCCTGTGGGCCAGCAGCATGGCATGGCCCAGGAGCCTGATAGAAGTGCAGTATTCCAGTCCCCAGCAAAACCCAAATGAATCCCAGCCTGCACTTTAACAAGGCTCTCAGGTCATTCATATATGGATTACCATTTGAGAGGCAGTCATCTAGAAAACTAAATCACTTTAGAACTTTGGAAGATAGTAAGACATGGATTACCACCCCTGGAGACTCCAATTTAATTGATTTGGATGTATCCTATGCATCGTGATGTTTAAAATTCCCTAATTATTTTTATTATTCAACCAAGGTTGGCAAACTTCAATGAGCATAAGAATCACACCCAGAAAACTTGGTAAAAATATGGAGGCCCAGGCCCTAAGCTACTTTAAGAATTTGGGCCTCTGAACCCCAAATTAGTCCTTTAGGATTTTCTGACACATACCAAAGTTTGAGAGCAACTGATCTAGAAAAATCGTACTGTAGGAAGTCTGGGAAGTCTCCACAGGCCAGGTGATGGATAGCAATGAAATACAGATAAATACAGGCACCATGGTAACATATCTCCAAAGATGCCCCCCCTAGTATTCTCACTCTATGGTTATTTAACAAAACATTAGTCTGAGTACTACTATGAAGAGACTTTGCAGATCTAATAAGATTACTATGTAAAATAAAATTACTTAAGTGATCCCAATATATAAGAATTATATGAGCTTTTAAAAGCATTGGAATCAATAAATGAGGATGCAGAAGAAGAAAACTAGAGACAAATAAAATAATACATGTATCTACCCAGGCGGACAAACATCAGACTATTTCATAACCTTAAAAGAAGGAGCACAGAAAAAGGAGATTAAAGGAAGAAATAACATTAAGAGACTTCTCTAAAACTAAAACGTAGTTGTCTCCAGATTGAAAAGGCCCGGACAATATTCATTGTCCTTTTATTGAGGACAATAAAACAAAGTAAAACCAATATACCCAAACTAAAAAGCATCATCTCGATATTTCAGAATACTAGAGAATCAAAATTTCTGGAAAGAAAAACAATCCCATAACATACAAAATATTAGGTATTAGAATGTTCCCGGTCTTGTCAACTGCAGCTTTGGAAGTTTAAAGTCAGTGGTAGAGTGCCATTAAAATTACATGCAAATGATACTGAATCCAGAATTTTATTCCTAGCCAAAATAACAGTTGTGTATTAGGATAAACGCATTGTTTACCTTCAGAACACTGTGCCTTAGGAAACTATTAGGAAAATGAGTCACCAAGTCAAGACAGCAAAAAAAGGCAAAACTTGAGATCAAAAACAGAAGGAAAAAATTGCCTATATGTAACAGTGAAAAGATAAATTAATTCCTAGGATCAGAAAATGGGCATTCCTAGAAGGCAGATGTGCCAGGGATTTAGAGATCAGTCAACTTAGACTGGAGAAGGGGACCCAAAACTCCAGGAGATATGCTTGCAATTAAAAAAAAAAAGAAAAATTAAAAAAAATAGATGGTTACCCTATAGCAGTGGTTCTTAACCTGTGGGTCGCAACCCACAGGAACTATATATTAAAGGGCTACAGCGTTAGGAAGGTTGAGAACCACTATCCTATGGGTTTGAGCAAGATTCTGTTGACTCCACTCTCAGCTTTGTTGATTTTTTAAACTCAGAACTCTGGACATGTATGATATTGATCATTTGAAATAAGTCAGTTCAAGTCAGTTTTTCCTGAGAATGTAGTGAGCACCTAAGTTAAATGCCCTTTTCCTCAAAGGAAGTCACTTCACTTCCCTTATTAAAATATATTTGCCTGTTTTTAAAACCAAAAAATAAATCAGTATAGACCGAAATGAAACATTCTAATACACTATTTCTTTAGGTTTACTCCCCAGAAATTTCCCTCAGCAAAGAAAGATTCACTTTCTGTTTAGTAATTCTTAACATTTCCACAATCATTCCTATGTAAACCATTCACTTCATAAAGAAAATTACTGATTCAGCATCTATTTTGAAACAAAATAGAGTTATAAATACACGAATACATCAATCAAAATTATGAGAGAGGAAAAAGGAGGAAAGTCACCTCTTGCTTGGGAAGTAATTCATACTGTACTAATAAATTCAGTATCCAAATTAGTTACCAAAATAATAATAAACCTGTGCTTCTGTCAGTCACACTGATTGAAATGACTATATCATGTGATCCCTATTTCCTTACTTTAGGTAAAGTCTCTCTAGATGAGAAACACCACATGATCAACGTGGCTTGATAAGATTGCTATTCACCTTACAAGGTTCACATGCACATTCAAAGGTTCAGCCCATTTCCTTGAGGGAGCCATGCTAAATAAAACATCCTGGAACACTATGTGTCTGGGATTGAAAAAAAAATAATGGCAAAAATCAAATATATCTGATATTCAATAGTCACTTAAAAATAAAACTTGTCTTTCTCCTGTGTCTTCTGACATTTAATACCTATCTTATTTTGTCAGAGAACATTCTCAGGTTATACTGTAAGGCATGAAACAGCCTAAGTTCCAAAGCTGCTATATTTTAAGAATGGTACAATGAAGAAAGAATATTGTTCTTCTATAGTAGGAAATTGGGTTAAGTCATCTCTAAACAATTTTTTAAAACACATGTAGTTAGATAATTATGATTATTTGTATCATATCATTTGTTTTAACCTACCTACCTGGTCAAGTATACTTCATTGGTCCAAATCACTGATCCAAATTAAGTTAAAAAAAAAAAAAAAAGCCATTTCTAATACAGACACATATTTGTTTTTTTCCAAAAGTATGGATATTAGAGTTGGATGGGCTATTAGAATCTTTAATAATTTTATTTTATAGATAACAAAATTAAAGTCTAGACAAAAATTAATGACGTATTCATATACATTCAGCAAGGGTCATTCTATTCATTTTAATCAGCAGAACTGTTTCCTTCTGCATGACAATAATGATAATTTTACTAATAACCAGTCTGTGTAAAACATTAGAATACTTTCTGTGCACTGTTAATAATCATCATAGCAATCCAGGTTTTATTTTCACTCATGAAGAATCTGATTCCCAGAGAGATAAAGTGAACTCTCCAAAGCCACACAGACAGCCAATACTAGGAGGCCTTGAAAGCCTGTACTGTTCTGCTGCGCCTGGCTGGGTCTCACTTAAATTAACCCTATCATCTGATGCAGATACGGTTGTTGTTGTTTTTCTCTCTCTTTCTCCCTCTTACTCCCCCAAAGGAAGAGGAGAACAGTCATTAATGGCAAATGGCAACCGCAGTAAAGCAACACCAAGAGCCGGCTTCACACTCAGGAGAGAACACTCAGGAGAGAACCACGGGCCTCTTCACACTCAGGAGAGAACCACGGGCCTCCTTCCCATGGTTTCTAGTGCTCCACACATTCAGAGAGACTTCTCTAGTAACGAACTATAGAAATGATCCCTGAAAGTATAGTCTTCAGATATAGTTTTTTAAACAGAAAAATCCATCTGGCAAATTTTCCACTGATGCAGAGTGAAATTATCATTTGCTCCAGTATATGATTGGATTATTTTCTATGACTTAGCTAACATTACTGGCATTTTTTTTAACTGGTGAACCAAATTAATGGGAAACGCTTAAAACCCTGGGTTTGTGATGCTTTAACAAATCCAGGTGGACCATAATTTCAATAATGCTTCTATGTACATTAATAATGTTTTCTAATTTCCTGATATCCTATAGTTAGTTTTAATTTAATTATAAGGTTGAACATTAACTAACTCATAACTTTACCCAAAGGTTTAGTGAAAATATAACAAAATAGGATATACTCTTATGGTGAAAAATTTAAAGGACCCGTGCTCAATTATAAAAAGAAACAGAAGGAAAATAGAAAACATATAACTTCTAATAACAGTTTAATACAATAATAAAATTAATTTATTACTGTAATACAATGAGACTATTTTCAAGGTAAGAAATATAGAAAAATTTTTTTCTTAAGTATCAGTAGAAGGAAAATGGTTTTTAGTCCCACACTTGCTAGACAGTAAATCAAGCTATAGATTCCTGTCCTGTTATTATTCAGCAAAAATATAACAGTAAAAAATAAAAGGCCTAATTATGTTATCTTTGGGGATTTAGAGAAAACAGCTCAGGAATAGCAGAAACCTTGACCTATTAAAAGATTTATCAATTACTACAATTCTATGTACTCCACGCTCCAGAGCATTTGTTCTTAAAACTTAAAATTAATTATTGAAATTAATACTTAACAATAGTGAAATTTTAGGTGAAAGGCCAATTTCTGTAGCTTAAGAATGCTTAATCTTTTATAAATTATAAACCATTTTGGGTCTCTGATTTAAGCCGTGTTTCCCTTTACTCACAAAATGCTTCAGCTTATGTATAGATACTTTGCTACCTACCATTCTAGGGAGTTTGTAGCTATCCTAAATAAGAGTTTCTGCCACTCGTGAACTTGATGCAGAGAAATATTAGGAGCCTGAAATTTTATTTACATATCGTTATCCCTAAAATTTTCTGTATTTTTAAAATACCATCGTACATGTCAGGAGTTATTGTGAGCTATAAGACCACTTTACCCATGTTCTGGAATTGTCACAGCATTTAATAACAAGCATTAGGTTACTGTAACTGTCATCTTTCATAAAAGCCCAAATTTACCGAGAGTCGGCCAAAGTGAATTCTCTCCTATCTTTTTATATTTTTTAAAATCTTTTCTACTGCTGAGTACCCCTAAATTACCAGACTCTTTATTTGCATTTATATCTCCCTCACTACTCTATAAGCTTCTCGAAAACAGGAAAAAAGTCTTGGTCATTCTTTTAATGCCTAGCCTAACCTAGCACCTATTTATAGTAAACATTTAATGAGTATTTACTACGTGAATTAATGTCCTAATGCTATAGAGCCTTTAGTAAATTTTGTTACCACCCTCCACATTCAAATATCAAGCATTTCTGAGAAGTTCCAGATTTGCTTTTAAGAAAAATCTTTCTGAGTGAATTTTAGGTTTTATAATATGTGTATATTTAAAAATCAGGTTATTCAGTTATGAGAAGCAATTGTTACTTAGCACAAATCTGCAAGTCCTTAACAATTTTTATATTTATGAACTCACTTAGTACTCCCTTTTAATTCAAAAAGTTAACCACACACAGCACAATTTTGGCACATAGATATCACTACTATAATCATTGATTATAATACTGTTAAATATTATTTCACACTATGTCTCAGAATTATTTTGCGCATTCTTTGTGGTTGTAATTGTTATTCTGTACAACCTTTATAAAGCACTGTTTTTAAAGTACTCTTTCTAACTACAAGTTTCTATAAATAATAATAATAATCGTACACATTCTGGGCAAAATGTCAGAGGATACTGCTGAAATTTGCACAATTTTCAGCAAGAGTTACTGAACCAGATTGAAAACGTTCTAATTTGGAAGACAATAGTGCTGGATTGGTAGAATAGAAAACTCTATATTAAGCTTTAAGAATAGTTTTCTGAAAAAAAAAAAAAAATTATTGATCTAGGGGAATGGACCCAAATGAAACAACATACACAAATATCAAGTTTCCTAGGAAAAGAATCAGCTAAAAAAATTATTTATGGGGTTTATCAGTTTTGTAGTTCTTGCTCAAGGTTTTAATGAAAAAAGTAAAAAAGTTTGCCACT
The DNA here is from genome assembly GCF_027406575.1 of Nycticebus coucang. Classification (NCBI taxonomy): domain Eukaryota; kingdom Metazoa; phylum Chordata; class Mammalia; order Primates; family Lorisidae; genus Nycticebus; species Nycticebus coucang. Next base: position 52,459,722 of record NC_069781.1, on the reverse strand, counting down.
CCCCTGATACTGCAGCCTCACTCCAGAGCCAGCTCAAAGCTTTCTCTGCCAATAATCTAATCCAGAAAAAAAAGCAACATCTTGTTTAGAAGTGAAAAGAAGCAATACATAAGTCATCCAGGAAAAATGTTTTCAGTAAACAAGCCAATGTTCTTTATATAGGAAAAGTACCATATTACAACACTGTCCCCTACAAAAACCAAATTGCCTACATACAATTGTCTTCATAATCATTTCATTCACTGGGGAAAGAAAGGTATGAGTGGGGAAAGAAAGTAAACCCAAACCTATGAAGAACCTCCAATTACTTACTCTTTTCCCACACATGCTCATTGAATGCCTACAATGTGCCCTGAAGGTAGACATACTTATTTCTGTATTACCCGTGAGGGAAATGGGATTCTGGTACCTAAGTGAATTGGCCCAAGATGCCCAGATAATATGTGTGAGGGGTAAAATGCCAGTTAAGATCTATATAAATGGAAGAATCTTTCTATTTTCACTGGCTGTAACACCTACTAGACAGAAGAAGTGCAGAGAGATCGCAAAATAGCACATCTGTGATAAAATATTGTGGTTAATATTGATAGAGATGGAGACAGAGTTCAAAGAAGTGGTAACAATTAGAAGCAATATTTGTTTCTAATCATATCATAGGTGTTGAATTTTAGTTCCACTGTAGAGTGTGGCAAGCATGAAAGGGAACCACGTTGTACAGAGTTAATTGATGAGAGTGGTTTCAACATTAGCCTGAAGAGCTATGTTTGAATTCCAGTAACAAGACAACTCTATCCAGGGGTAGGGTTAAAGAGGAGGCAGCAACTTCAAAAGTGAAAAACATCCATGCAAGATGTTACATTTCCTTAAGACTTGTGAGTCAGAGGCAGTGAGTGAGGCCTAAAGTCCTGAGATAGTTGACCATGAGATATCTTATTTGTGATAATTTTCCATACTTAAATAAGATACCTTATAATTTCAGTGGCCAGAGAATGACCCTTGGGAGTGTTGTGAGTCAAAAAAGCAATTGTGTACTTTTATAGAAATAAAGGGAAAAAACATTTTCTCATCTGAGGCATATCCAGCATGGCCCCGGAATTTAGCTTTTTATCACTTCTTTAATAATGGATTTTTTCCTTACCTGTCTAATATAGTTGAGCACATTCAGAACAGTTAAACACATGGTCAAATTTGACAACAACATTAGGGAATCCTTGGAGGCAAACCACACAAGGGAGATGTTCCCCCTCCCTTGCCCACTCTAAAGTGTCATTTCCACTCAGCTAATACCTAACTAGAAGTTGACAACATACAACTGAATGCCAATGGCAAGCTCCATCTTTCCCAAGAAGTTCTGCTGCAGGGTACACTGACTGACACTAATTTAATCCAACTTTAAAGGGAGAGAGCAACAAAATTTACTAAGAAATAATTGCCAGTCTTGATGAATATGATTGATCACTCTCAATGGATATGATGTCCTTTGAGTGAAATTGTCTAAACAGGAGGCATCGCAAAGCTAGATCAAGTCAGGAAATATAGAACTTGGAATACAGAAGTGGAAGGGACAGTCTGATGCCTAGTGCTTGGCAGTGCACAGTGACTCGCCTGAGATATGCTCCTGAGCTGAACTTAATTCTTGGACAATCCCTGAACAAGTCTGAAAATGTCTCACCTTTGTTCATAGACTTCCTATTAGGATCCGGTCTCAACAAGCGAGGAGAATGACCACTCTGGGAAAATGCCTAGGCCTAGAACCGAGATGGATAATGAAGGTAGCTGAATATGGGGGTAAATCTCAGTCACAAGGACAGAAGTTCCAGCGTGAATTTCCACAGTAGCCACCACGTGACAATAATCAAGCAGATGAGCAATACATAGGGGTGCACAGTCACGGACAGGTGAGGTAATTGGTCACTGAACCTTGTCAAAATTCAAAGAACTCGGCTCGGCATCCGTAGCATAGTGGTTATAGTGCCGGTCACATACACTGAAGGTGGCGGGTTCAAATCCGGCCCAGGCCAGCTAAACAATGACAACTGCAATAAAAAAAATAGCCGGGCATTGTGGCGGATGCTTGTATTTCTAGCTACTTGGGAGGCTGAGGCAAGAGAATTGCCTAAGTCCAAGAGTTGGAGGTTGCCATGAGCTGTGACGCCACAGCTAGGACACTCTACCTAGGGCAACATAGTGAGACTCTGTCTCAAAAACAAAACAAAAAAAAAATTCAAAGAACTTGAATTTAAAGAACTCTTTTTTTCCTCTGAACAATGGAACAGCAAGTTAGCCAGGATATAAACACATCTGATGAGCTAGGCAATATTTCTTCATTCTTTCAAAAAATACTCAAGTGCTATATTTCAAGCACTCAACAGAAATATAAAATAGCAAAGTCTAAAGAAACCTAGACCATTAGAGCTCTGTCTGTCTAAAAGGTTCTGGGGTCCCAGTAAGAGTTCCACTAAATTTTAAGTTAGTTGGTTTGGGCCCCTTGTATCAATAGACTAGCAAGCAGCAAAAAAAAAGAGTTACGATACTGGCAGGAGTAATTAATTTCGACCATCAGGAGGAAATAAAATTGCTGCTACATAATAGGAGTATGGAAGAGTGTCTAAGTGTGTTTGGAACTCAAATGATCTGTTAGGGCTAGGTACTCTCCGGTCCAGTTCTAATTCTTAAGTCAGAAAAGGGAATGGGACTTCTCAGTCACCACAATTTAGAGAATTCCCTCAACAAATCATGTGACGCTGAGTTCATCTAAAAGTATGCTTAGTGAACCTAACCTAAGATAGCCAAGGAATAAAAAGCTAAAGGCAGAGCAGAAAATGGAAAGAGTGATAGCAGGATGGAGATTGTAAATGGTCCCTGAAGCTTTACTGAGTGTGTGGTAGTTAAGAAACCACCTGCAGAAAGTGAGGGAGTGCACCACCCTCTATGGGAAGAACACTCTAGACTCAGAAACAGCAGTGGAGCACACACAGAGCATGTCCAGAATCTTGATGTGACTGGAACAAGGTGAGCAAGGGGAAGGCAAATAGCTACCAGGGAGCCAGATCCATCAGGGTCTTGTTAAATTCTGAAAATGACGACCAGAAATCATATGAAGAATAATAATTATATGAAGACTAGCAAATTATTACCTGCTGGAGAGTTGAGCCCTGGAGTGACATGCTACAACTTAAATTTCAACCAAATTACCCTGGCTGCCAGGTTTCTGGGACAAGTGGGAATAATTGCCAAGAAAAGTGAGGCGAGAGTGGAAGCAAGGATTACCAGCTAATTCATAAGGCTCCTGCAATCATCTGCATAAAGGATGATAGAACTATGGAGAAGGTGTTTGAAATCTAGAAAGAAAAGAATGTTGGGGCAGAGAATGAAGTAAAGATACAGTTGGAAGATTTGAGGTATAAGGAGAATGGGAAATACCAGAGACCCTGGCCCTCCCCAGATAGCGGGGCTCCAGGTGCAGTAGCGGAGGGTAACTGGCAGGGCTCTATCTACCTCTGCCTGGGGACTGCACAGTAACTTTGTGGATGAGCCTTTTCAGCCCAACTCTCCTACAATTGAGTGTCTCTTTTCCTCCAGTCCCCTCTATTTGAATCCTATTCATATATGAATGTGTCCCTGGGATGCTTACCTCCTTCATGAGCCTTCTTAAGCACAAGGGCAAGATTGGCTCTATTCCTAGAGCAACATTTTAGCACTTTGTAAGAATCACATTTCCCTTTGATTTCCATAACATATTTCTTGTGACATTATTCACCCAATGTTGAATGAGCACCTATTCTGTTCCAGGCTCTATCTTAGATGGTAAACTCGCTGAGATTCTTATCATGTGTTGAACACGATAGGCCCTTAAATGAATGGAAAAAAAAAAAAAATGGAAAAGAGTTTGGCTGAATATAGGAGCAGCACCTAAGTTTGCTGATTTTTTTTTTTTTTTTGAGGCAGTCTTACTATGTCATCCTAGGTAGAGTGTTGTGGCATCACAGCTCATAGCAACTTTACACTCTTGAGCATAAGCGATTCTCTTGCCCCAGCCACCCAAGTAGCTTGGACTATAGGCACCCGCCACAGTGCCTGGCTATTTTTTCTGTTGCAGTTGTTTAGCTGGCCCAGGCCGGGTTCGAACTCACTACCCTCAGTGTATGTGGCTGGTGCTATAACCACTATGTTGTGGGCGCCGAGTCAAGTTTGCTGATTTCTAAGTGCTCTGTCCTCCACTAAATATCTCAGTAAATTCAAACGTTCTTTTCTATAGATGGAGAAAATTAGCTTTAAAAAATATGCCACAAAATAAATTACATCAGTTTTGATAATTAAATCTACATCATGCATTAATTTATTAAAATAAGGAAATCTTCAAGTGAACACCTTTTAAATCACTTAGTTTATAGAAATAAAATTATGCCTGCACAATTCAGTTGTCTTCCTTCTGAGGAAACACCAGTGTAATTAGTGCAAACACTGAGTCCGTAATATAAATGACTCCTACATTGCTTTACTTTGGCCCCATTCTTCACCTCTATTCCTGAGACTCTTTTTATCTTTGATTTCTTGACAAGTTACAGGAAAAACCCTTTAAAAAAAAAACAATATCTGGCCAGGTGCAGTGGCTCACACTTGAAATCCTACCACTCTGGGAGGCTGAGGCGGGAAGATTGTTTGAAATCAAAAGTTCAAGAACAGCCTGAGCAAGACTCTGTCTCTACAAAAAGTAGGAAAAAATTAACCAAAGATGGTGGGGAGCACCTCCCAGCTCCTTGGGAGGCTGAGGCAGGAGGGTTGCTTAAGTCCAAGAGTTTGAGGTTGCTATGAGCTATGATGACACTACTCTACTCTACCCAGTGCAACAAAGTGAGACTCTTTCTTAATAATAAGAAGAGGAAGAGGAAAAAGAAGAAACAAAAAGAAATAACATTCCAAGTGTGTTAAATGTATTATCTCCATCCTTAAATAAGCCACAAAATAGCTAACATTTTTCATACCTTACTAATTGTAGAAAGTGAGCCTAGAGAGTTTGAGTTATTTCCCTAAGTAACATGCTAATAATTAATAGAACTTGAAACAGTTTTATATCTATATTCTTGGTTGTATATATAGAATTCCAAAGGTCAACCTTTCTTGCTTCAAGAAATATAGTCTCCTTTGGTTAAAGAAATGGCAAATTCTCATTCCAAAATTAGCTAATTCTTTCCTTTTTTTTTCCCTGGCCCTAATAACTAAAAATCCTTGAAAGATGTTACCTTTGTGTTAGTACTTTAGCCCTTAAATTGACAATAAATCAAAAGAAATTTTGTTTATATGAAACACTTGTATTTCATTAAGTTACTAAGGCATACATGTCAAACAAAGGTGATTTCCATAGAAAATCAATATGAAAATAGAACTATGTCTAAAACAATGTATTACAACTCAAAGAAATAACACCAAGACCCATGAAGTGAGTTACATTTTTCTCTGTCATTTATAAAAGGAAGAATGTGCATAATTCATTAATTTTGATTAATTATCTTACAACTTAATGAAATGTTCGATTTTGATAAGCATCACATAAAAGCACCTTTAAAAGCATTTGTGTTAAAATTTTGAGAGCTTCTCTCAATGAAATATGAGTGATGTCAAGTACACAGCAATGGATGGTGAATGAGATTATTAGAAATGAAGGAAATGAATACAGAAAGTTCTACATAGAAAAAGCAGATACCCTAGGAATTTATATCATTGCTGGTTATTTTTCATAGATTTTCATATCTTCTTGGAAAATAAGAGATTAACCTAGGCTAATTCCCTACATTTACTTATGATAAAAATGAAGACCAGAGAGGTTAAGTAACTTGTTAAAGGTTATAAGTTTACTTACTAGCTTAGCAAGAATTAAACTAGAACACTCTGAGAATGGAATCACCACTGACAGTATCCCTTAGTTTTGATGAGTTCAAAAATGACTCAAAGGATCATCTATGTTATAATCCTTCAATATTTCCAGTTTAAACATATGCATAATTTTCTATTTTGTGTTCATGCACTTAATTTCAAATTTAGAACTCTTCTTCAGAGTTCCTGACTTTCATTTCATTGTTAATAAGGTAGAGAATTTTTTTTTTTTATGTCTTAATTTTTTTTTTTTTTTTTATTGTTGGGGATTCATTGAGGGTACAATAAGCCAGGTTACACTGATTGCAATTGTTAGGTAAAGTCCCTCTTGCAATCATGTCTTGCCCCCATAAAGTGTGACACACACCAAGGCCCCACCCACCTCCCTCCTTCCCTCTTTCTGTTTCCCCCCCCATAACCATAATTGTCATTAATTGTCCTCATATCAAAATTGAGTACATAGGATTCATGCTTCTCCATTCTTGTGATGCTTTACTAAGAATAATGTCTTCCACTTCCATCCAGGTTAATACGAAGGATGTAAAGTCTCCATTTTTTTTAATGGCTGAATAGTATTCCATGGTATACATATACCACAGCTTGTTAATCCATTCCTGGGTTGGTGGGCATTTAGGCTGTTTCCACATTTTGGCGACTGTAAATTGAGCTGCAATAAACAGTCTAGTACAAGTGTCCTTATGATAAAAGGATTTCTTTCCTTCTGGGTAGATGCCCAGTAATGGGATTGCAGGATCAAATGGGAGGTCTAGCTTGAGTGCTTTGAGGATTCTCCATACTTCCTTCCAGAAAGGTTGTACTAGTTTGCAGTCCCACCAGCAGTGTAAAAGTGTTCCCTTCTCTCCACATCCACGCCAGCATCTGCAGTTTTGAGATTTTGTGATGTGGGCCATTCTCACTGGGGTTAGATGATATCTCAGGGTTGTTTTGATTTGCATTTCTCTAATATATAGAGATGATGAACATTTTTTCATGTGTTTGTTAGCCATTCGTCTGTCGTCTTTAGAGAAAGTTCTATTCATGTCTCTTGCCCATTGATATATGGGATTGTTGGCTTTTTTCATGTGGATTAATTTGAGTTCTCTATAGATCCTAGTTATCAAGCTTTTGTCTGATTGAAAAAATGCAAATATCCTTTCCCATTGTGTAGGTTGTCTCTTTGCTTTGGTTATTGTCTCCTTAGCTGTACAGAAGCTTTTCAGTTTAATGAAGTCCCATTTGTTTATTTTTGTTGTTGTTGCAATTGCCATGGCAGTCTTCTTCATGAAGTCTTCCCCCAGGCCAATATCTTCTAGTGTTTTTCCTATGCTTTCTTGGAAGTTTTTTATTGTTTCATGCCTTAAGTTTAAGTCCTTTATCCATCTTGAATCAATTTTTGTGAGTGGGGAAAGGTGTGGGTCCAGTTTCAGTCTTTTACATGTAGACATCCAGTTCTCCCAACACCATTTATTGAATAGGGAGTCTTTCCCCCAAGGTATGTTCTTGTTTGGTTTATCAAAGATTAGGTGGTTGTAAGATGTTAGTTTCATTTCTTGGTTTTCCATTCGATTCCAAGTGTCTATGTCTCTGTTTTTGTGCCAGTACCATGCTGTCTTGAGCACTATGGCTTTGTAGTACAGACTAAAATCTGGTATGCTGATGCCCCCAGCTTTATTTTTATTACAGAGAACTGCCTTAGCTATACAGGGTTTTTTCCAGTTCCATACAAAACGCAGAATCATTTTTTCCAAATCTTGAAAGTATGATGTTGGTATTTTGATAGGAATGGCATTGAATAGGTAGATTGCTTTGGGAAGTATGGACATTTTAACAATGTTGATTCTTCCCATCCATGAGCATGGTATGTTCTTCCATTTGTTAATATCCTCTGCTATTTCCTTTCTGAGGATTTCATAGTTTTCTTTATACAGGTCCTTCACCTCCTTCGTTAGGTATATTCCTAGGTATTTGATTTTCATTGAGACTATGGTGAAGGGAGTTGTGTCCTTAATTAGCTTCTCATCTTGACTGTTGTTGGTGTACACAAAGGCTACTGACTTGTGGGCATTGATTTTATATCCTGAAACATTACTGTATTTTTTGATGACTTCTAGGAGTCTTGTGGTTGAGTCTTTGGGGTTCTCTAAGTATAAGATCATGTCGTCAGCAAAGAGGGAGAGTTTGACCTCCTCTGCTCCCATTTGGATTCCCTTTATTTCCTTGTCTTGCCTAATTGTATTGGCTAGAACTTCCAGCACTATGTTGAATAGTAAAGGTGACAGAGGACAACCTTGTCTGGTTCCAGTTCTAAGAGGAAAAGCTTTCAGTTTTACTCCATTCAGTAAAATATTGGCTGTGGGTTTGTCATAGATAGCTTCAATCAGTTTTAGAAATGTGCCACCTATGCCTATACTCTTCAGAGTTCTAATTAGAAAAGGATGCTGGATTTTATCAAATGCTTTTTCTGCATCTATTGAGAGGATCATGTGATCTTTATTTTTGCCTCTGTTAATATGGTGGATAACGTTTATAGACTTGCGTATGTTAAACCAGCCTTGCATCCCTGGGATGAAGCCTACTTGATCATGATGAATGACTTTTTTGATGATAAGCTGTAATCTATTGGCTAGGATTTTGTTGAGAATTTTTGCGTCTATGTTCATGAGTGAGATTGGTCTGAAATTCTCCTTTTTGTTTGGGTCTTTTCCTGGTTTTGGTATCAGGGTGATGTTTGCTTCATAGAATGTGTTGGGGAAGATTCCTTCTTCCTCAATTTTTTGGAATAATTTCTGCAGTACAGGAATAAGCTCTTCCTTGAAGGTTTGATAGAATTCTGGAGTGAAGCCATCTGGACCAGGGCATTTTTTGGTTGGAAGCTTTTTTATTGTTTCTTTGATCTCAGTGCTTGAAATTGGTCTGTTCAGGAGCTCTATTTCTTCCTGGCTGAGTCTAGGGAGAGGGTGTGATTCCAAATATTGATCCATTTCTTTCACATTGTCAAATTTCTGGGCATAGAGTTTCTGGTAGTATTCAGAGATGATCTCTTGTATCTCTGTGGGATCAGTTGTTATTTCCCCTTTATCATTTCTGATTGAGGTTACTAGAGATTTTACTTTTCTATTCCTCGTTAGTCTGGCCAATGGTTTATCTATTTTATTTATTTTTTCAAAAAACCAACTCCTTGTTTCATTAATTTTCTGAACGATTCTTTTGTTTTCAATTTCATTGATCTCTGATTTGATTTTGGATATTTCTTTTCTTCTACTGAGTTTAGGCTTAGATTGTTCTTCTTTTTCCAATTCCATAAGATCTCTTGTGAGATTGTTGATGTGCTCTCTTTCAGTTTTTCGAATGTAGGCATCTAAAGCGATGAATTTTCCTCTCAAAACTGCTTTTGCAGTATCCCACAGGTTTTGGTAGCTTGTGTCTTCATTGTTGTTATGCTCAAGGAAGTTAATGATTTCCTGTTTTATTTCTTCCTGCACCCATCTGTTATTCAACAGAAGATTGTTTAGTTTCCATGCCTTTGGGTGGCGTCGAGCATTTTTGTTAGAGTTGAGTTCCACCTTTAGTGCCTTATGGTCTGAGAAGATACAAGGTAAAATTTCAATTCTTTTGATTCTGTTGATATTTGTTTTGTGTCCCAGGATATGATCAATTTTGGAGAATGTTCCATGGGGTGATGAGAAGAATGTATATTCTTTATCTTTGGGGTGGAGTGTTCTATATGCGTCTATCAAGCACAGTTGTTCTAGAGTCTCATTTAAGTCTCTTATATCCTTGTTTAATTTCTGTTTAGAGGATCTGTCCAGCTCTGTAAGAGGAGTGTTAAAGTCCCCTGTTATGATGGTATTATCAGATATCATATTGCTCAGACTGAGTAAGGTCTGCTTCAAGAATCTGGGAGCATTTAAATTGGGTGCATAAATATTTAGAATTGAAATGTCTTCTTGTTGTATTTTTCCCTTGACCAATATAAAGTGACCATCTTTGTCTTTTTTGACTTTAGTTGCTTTAAATCCACATGTGTCTGAAAATAAGATTGCAACTCCTCTTTTCTTCTGAATTCCATTTGCCTGAAAAATTGTCTTCCAACCCTTGACTCGGAGCTTTGATTTGTCTTTTGAAGCCAGGTGTGTTTCTTGCAGACAGCAAATGGATGGCTTGTGTTTTTTAATCCAGTCAACCAATCTATGTCTCTTCAGTGGGGAATTCAAGCCATTAACATTTATTGAGATAATTGACAAGTGTGGTAGTATTCTATTCGTCTTATTTTGTGAGAGTCCATTGCTTAGTTTTATCTTTTGCATCAGTGTGGAGGTTAGGTTCTGTCCTTTAATTTCTGAGTTCTTACTTTGCTGCTGATCCATTGTGGTGGTCAGTGTGCAGAACAGGTTGAAATATTTCCTGTAGAGCTGGTCTTGTTGTGGCGAATTTCCTCAATGTTTGTATATCCGTAAATGATTTGATTTCTCCATCAATTTTGAAGCTTAGCTTAGCAGGGTACAGAATTCTAGGCTGAAAATTGTTCTGTTTAAGTAGATTAAAGGTAGATGACCATTGTCTTCTTGCTTGGAAAGTTTCATTAGAGAAGTCTGCGGTCAATCTGATGGATTTGCCCCTGTAGGTCAACTGGCGCTTACTCCTGGCAGCTTGCAGAATCTTTTCTTTGGTCTTGACTTTGGAGAGGTTCATCACAATGTGTCTTGGAGAAGCTCGGTTAGAGTTGAGGCGACCTGGGGTCCGATATCCCTCTGAAAGCAGTGTGTCAGAATCTTTGGTGATATTTGGGAAATTTTCTTTTATAATATTCTCTAGTATGGCTTCCATTCCACTGGGGCATTCTTCTTCCCCTTCTGGAATTCCTATAACTCGTATGTTGGAACGCTTCATAAAGTCCCATAATTCTGACAGTGAACGTTCTGCTTTCTCTCTCTTCTTTTCTGCCTCTTTTACTATCTGAGTTATCTCAAAAACTTTGTCTTCTACCTCTGAAATTCTTTCTTCTGCATGGTCTAACCTGTTGCTGATACTTTCCATTGCATCTTTAAGTTCCCTGATTGACTGTTTCATTTCCTTCAGCTCTGCTATATCCTTTTTATATTCTTCATATCGTTCATCTCTTATTTGATTCTGTTTTTGAATTTCCTTTTGGTTATTTTCCACTTTATTAACAGTTTCCTTCATTGTTTCCATCATTTCCTTCATTGTTTTCAACATGTGTATTCTAAATTCCCTTTCTGTCATTCCTAACATTTCTGTATAGGTGGAATCCTCTGCAGTAGCTACCTCATGGTCCCTTGGCGGGGTAGTTCTGGACTGGTTCTTCATGTTGCCTGGAGTTTTCTGCTGATTCTTCCTCATGGGTGATTTCTTTTATCTGTTTACTTGCCCTAATTTTCCTTTCAATTCCTCTTGCTCTTTAAGTTCTTGTGCCTGTGGAAGTTGCGGGCGGGTTTAGGCGGATTGAACACACGCGACCACTTGCCGGTTTTCCACTGCTTTAGTCCTCCTCTTGGGGTCCAGAAGTCTCTCGCCGACTCCCTGTATCCTCTCAGGGGTGATGATAGGCAGATCCCACCAGCCAGAGATGCCTGGAGTCCTATATCCCCAGACTCACGGTGCCCAGATGCAAGGAAGCTGTTACTCGGCTGCCATCTTGCTCCACCCTAAGGTAGAGAATTTTAATTATGTAAATATTACTTGCAAAACATTTTGTGAGAAAAATACAAACTGGAAAAAAGATCATACCTAGAAGTTCTGTGCCTTATGGTTGGTGGGGGAAAGCAAATGAATTTCTTGCATCCTCTGGTCATTGTAGAGTGATTTACTGCTGCCAGGAATGAGTAGCCTGTTTCAGGTGAAAAGCTAGTGGTGTAGGGGAGGGTAGAGAAAGAGAAAGTGAAATGAGTTGTATCTGAGAGGCGTTTCAAAGTATGGAGAGTGAGATATTCAGGATTCAGATGGTGAGAACCTCTGGGGAAGCTGTGGGGAATGAAGGAATAGGGAAGGAGAAATCAGAGACTAAGAATTGATCATATGGATTATAATCCAGCTTTCTTTCACTGTGCTTTAGGAGAAGCAATTAAAGTTTAGAAACATTGGCTTTCATTGCTGATTGGATGTTACAATACCGAAAGTTGGATCCACCTGGGCCCTAGTTTATGATATTCCCTCCCCATGATTAATCAAAATGGAGAAATCACTATTGTGACAATTGTCATATAAGTGATTTATTTCATTCTTCTAGCCTAACAAATCAATGCACACCCTGTGCATTCCGTCATTTCAATGGATCATACTACCATATACCTGAGATGATATTATTCCAAATGTTTCTTAAGGTATTGATGAAACTACAGGAAAAAGGAAAAAGCAGAAGTACCGAAGGTTGGCGGTAGGGCACAGGTAGGGACAGAACAGCCTTCTTCATTTTTATTAACCCACAGGTAGGAGCCCCACGCCCTATACACTGACTTCTAGGCTTCAAATATTTCCCATGAGACACTAAAGTCCCACTTTCAGCATAGAATCTCTCATCCAAGAGAATGAGTGAAGGAGGTCCCAGGCCATCACATTCTGACTCACCTGAGGCTGATCTTGCTGTGGGTTCTTTGTGATCACATACCCAGTCCCAGCACCTGTGATCTAGCTTGGTTCAATGAGGCCAGCGTCCTGCCTTTCAACTCCAGGTTATGGTTTAGGCCTGTTGAGCCTGGACCTAATAATCACTTGTGCCCCATTTGACAATACTTCTGAATCTCCTCACTGAATTCTAACTAATCTCTAACCTAACCTAAATTCTTCTGGGATCTGAAATCAACCTCCTCACCTGTAGGGCCTTACTTCTAGATGAATACTATCTTCCCACCTCTACAATCAGAGATTTGAAAGAAATTACTTCTAAAGTCCTTGCAAATCTCAGAGCCTATTACATTGCCAAATGCCAAGAGTTCATTGAAATAACCATTGACTTGTCTCCCAATTTTCTGGGTCCTGATAGAAAAAAAAATGTTTCATTATTATGGTTCTAGATCTAAGCCCTCCTTTGGCTGATTGAGACGAATGATAATAGAAACAGAGAAATAAGTCTGAATTACAATGCAGGACTTGTAATAATCAATGAATTAACCTAAGATTTGTGAATTTCTTTGAGCCATGTGAAAAAAGGAATTATTGTTTCATTATTATTATGGAATTATAATTTCTTACATTTAGACATCTGAATTAGAAATACCTGAGCCCTAAGGGGGAGAATCTCATTAAGAATATAAGTTATCAATAATAAAAAATAGTTAGAAAAAATAATGACCTTGTTAATTTCTGCATAAATATCATATACTTTCCGATTTCCTCTGCCCTAAAGTTTTATCTAGCACCTCAGGCACTTCTGAGCTTGGCAATTAATGTGGTGCAAGAGTAAGGAATATTAGAAAGCATTAAGATCGCTTTCTACATCTTGCAGACCTCTTGAGGAAGTGACTGTCTCTCTCTCTGTTGGTTTCAGTGTAAGAACAACGTGACTGACTTCACAAAAGAAAGAGCTGAAGTGTGGCAATAAATTGTCCTTGATGATAGGAGTTGGGGCTAGCCTAAAAAATTAAAATCTAGCAATAAATTAACAAGTAATAATTTAATCCATTATTTCTGTATTTTATTTTATTAGTTCCTCCATAAGGGGCTCAAGGAAGTGGCCCCATTATCTGATTGACCTTCATGTTCAGAAACTGTCCATCTGACTATAATGAGAAAGCTAATGAAAAGTCAGACAACTCAAAAGGAGACCCTGGACAAGCAAAGAATTTTAATATACCTAAATTGCTCTCTAGGCCCAAAAATAATGGAACTACTTCAAGCTAATATAAAGTTAGGGGATATGCTATCCTAGGGCTTTCAGGGTACTGGATAGAGAAAGTTAAAGAATTTTAATTTTCTAGGTCCATGTCAAATCAAGCTTAATTAGCACATTATCATTTTTAAATGTTCACATAGTTATATTAAGTTATATTATTTGAGCTTCTCAAAAACTGTCTTAGGTAAATATTATTGTATACTCATTTTATATATGAAAGAAAGAATTTCCAGGAGGTTTGATGAGTGACTAACAAAAGTGCCTTACTGGTGAATTGATGAGTGACTAACAAAAGTGCCTTACTGGTGAATGGCAGTTCTGGGTGTAGCATCAGGTTTTCTTGCTCTATGCTACAATCGTATTATTAAGTTTAATAAAACACCACATTCACAGTGTAGGTTTTAGGCTCTTTGTCATGTTGGAGAAATTCCCTTTACTTCCCAGATTCTGATAGATTTTATTTTGAATTATTGAATTTTGCCTAATGCTTTTCCTGTCTTGAGATATACATATTACCTTTTCTCCTTTAACCTGATAGTATAACTTATTAGATTATGTCTAAAATATTAAAAACAACCTGGCATTCCATAAACCTCACTTGGAATGATGCAATTCAATATTTATATACAGTATTGCTTCATTTGCTTATGCTTCAAAATATTTTTACACCCATGTTCATGAGGGATATTGGTCTGTACTTTTCTTGTAAAGAACCTACCTGGTGTTGGTATCATGATTGTGCTGACTTTACAAATGAGTTGGATATTTCTTCCCTCTTTTTTTTTCTGAAGGTTTTATGTACGATCAGTAGTTTTTCTTCATTCAATTTTTGATGGAATTCACAAATGAAGCCATCTGGGCCTGGATTTTTCTTGAGGAGAGTTTTAATTACTATTCTATTTTTTAAAGAGATGTAAGAACTATTCTGATTTATTATTGTTATATGCAGGAAGATTGGTTTGATATAAGGTCTTCTGACTTAATTGGAACTAGACCTTCAGAACTGTCCTTTGAAGAACACATACTTGATCAACTTATGTCTGATTTAACGCCTGGAGTAGGTTGTTTTGTTTTGTTACTTCGGAATATTATGGGGGTACAAATGTTTTGGTTACATGGATTGCTTTTGTACTGTTTGAGTAAAAGTTGTAAGTGGCCCCATCACCCAGATAGAATGAATACATTGTACTCGTTAGGTATGATTTCGGCTTCTCCCCTCCCACCTGCTTGATTTCCATGGAATTTTACTTCTACCTGGGCACATTAGTACTGATCAATGTGTTACAATTTAATAGTGAGTACATGTGGTGTTTGTTTTTCCATTCTTGCCGTACTTCACTCAGGAGATTAGTCTCCAGTTCTATCCAGATTGTTGCAAAAGGTACTAATTCATTTTTTATGGCTGAGTCTACAGTATACATATACCACATTTTATTAATCCACTTGTGAATTGATGGCATTTGGGTTGTTTCCACTTCTTTTTAATTGTGAATTGTGCTGCAATAAACAAATATTTGGGTACATTATTATCTTTTTGATGAAATGACTTCTTTTCCTTTGGGTAAATAACTACTAGTAGAATTGCTGGATCAAATGGTACGTCTACCTTTAGTTCTTTGAGCTATCTCCATATTATTTCCATATTATTCATATTACCTCCATATTATTAGAGGTTTGAGTTGGTAGTTCTACCAATAGTGTATAAATGCCTCTTTCTCTTCACATCCACACCAGCATCTATTGTTTTGGGTCTTTTTGATAAAAGCCATTTTCCCTGGGGTTAGGTGATATCTCATTGTGGTTTGATTTGTAGTAGTTTTCTACTATTTGCAGACTAAAATTCAAAATATAAAGTATGGTCAACAAGATCTTCTATGGCTCCTTCTTTCTGTCCCTCAGGGGAAAAAAATTCTCCATTTTCTGATCTCTGCACTCCATGTGCTGATCTTCTTTTTGCTCTTCAAAGTAACATGTTCCTGCTAACTCAGGTCATGCTATATAGTTTTGCTCTTCTACGAAAGTGCAAATCCTTCCTAACTCCCCTCGTCTTGTAAATTCTGGTTTACATTTTGTGTGTAATAGCCTATCCTTTTTTTCAGAGAAGTTTCCTCAAGACTCTCATAATTTATGTCTGTTTGCTGCATTAGACTAAAATCTCAGTGGAGGTTGGGATCATATCCATTTTGTTTATTATGGTAACTGAAGATGTATAAAAATATTGACTGGCAGACAGATCTTAAATATTTGTTGAATAATTGAAAAATGAATTATTATATTAATATAATACGGATTTCTAATGTTTCTGTTTTTATTCCTCTACCATCATGTTCTACTGTCTACTGTGGTAACCTAATTTATTTAGTAGAATATAATCATGTTTTTCTCACTTCAGCCTCCATTATTAGTATTCTTACATTAATAGAATATAGTGCATGATGGTGAGAATATTATCATCTGAATATGACAATTTTGGGGACCTGCATACTCTTCTATTCTGTGTAGCCAAAGACCTGCATGGATCAATAGTTATTTACAAGTTGTATGATTTTGATCTTGGCTCTTAGCCATCTAATTAATCTTATTTTCTGTATTTTAATCTGTAAAGATCAGTGTTATATTTCCTGATAGAAATACATGAAAATGTTTGACAAACCATAACATCCTACAAAAAGACAAGGAGTTGTTAATAGTAATGTATATCCTCTTGGAATTAAGACTGTCACCTTAAAAATATACATTGGTTCTTTTTTTTAAGTACTAATTCAAGGTGTGTGTATAATAAACACTATAATGAGAGGAAATTTCTATACTTAGAAAAAACTAGGCAAAAATATTTCTGGATTTCCTCTAGGGTGTATGAGCTGGCATTTCCACAGTGAAGAAAAATATTTTTTTTTTTTTTTAATGTTGGGGATTCATTGGGGTACAATAAGCCAGGTTACACTGATTGCAATTGTTAGGTAAAGTCCCTCTTGCAATCATGTCTTGCCCCCATAAAGTGTGACACACACCAAGGCCCCAAACCCCTCCCTCCTTTCCTCTTTCTGTTCCCCCCCATAACCATAATTGTCATTAATTGTCCTAATATCAAAATTGAGTACATAGGATTCATGCTTCTCCATTCTTGTGATGCTTTACTAAGAATAATGTCTTCCACTTCCATCCAAGTTAATACAAAGGATGTAAAGTCTCCATTTTTTTTAATGGCTGAATAGTATTCCATGGTATACATATACCACAGCTTGTTAATCCATTCCTGGGTTGGTGGGCATTTAGGCTGTTTCCACATTTTGGCAATGGTAAATTGAGCTGCAATAAACAGTCTAGTACAAGTGTCCTTATGATAAAAGGATTTTTTTCCTTCTGGGTAGATGCCCAGTACTGGGATTGCAGGATCAAATGGGAGGTCTAGCTTGAGTGCTTTGAGGTTTCTCCATACTTCCTTCCAGAAAGGTTGTACTAGTTTGCAGTCCCACCAGCAGTGTAAAAGTGTTCCCTTCTCTCCACATCCACACCAGCATCTGCAGTTTTGAGATTTTGTGATGTGGGCTATTCTCACTGGGGTTAGATGATATCTCAGGGTTGTTTTGATTTGCATTTCTCTAATATATAGAGATGATGAACATTTTTTCATGTGTTTGTTAGCCATTCGTCTGTCGTCTTTAGAGAAAGTTCTATTCATGGCTCTTGCCCATTGATGTATGGGATTGTTGGCTTTTTTCATGTGGATTAATTTGAGTTCTCTATAGATCCTAGTTATCAAGCTTTTGTCTGATTGAAAATATGCAAATATCCTTTCCCATTGTGTAGGTTGTCTCTTTGCTTTGGTTATTGTCTCCTTAGCTGTACAGAAGCTTTTCAGTTTAATGAAGTCCCATTTGTTTATTTTTGTTGTTGTTGCAATTGCCATGGCAGTCTTCTTCATGAAGTCTTTCCCCAGGCCAATATCTTCCAGTGTTTTTCCTATGCTTTCTTGGAGGATTTTTATTGTTTCATGCCTTAAATTTAAGTCCTTTATCCATCTTGAATCAATTTTTGTGAGTGGGGAAAGGTGTGGGTCCAGTTTCAGTCTTTTACATGTAGACATCCAGTTCTCCCAACACCATTTATTGAATAGGCAGTCTTTCCCCCAAGGTATGTTCTTGTTTGGTTTATCAAAGATTAGGTGGTTGTAAAACGTTAGTTTCATTTCTTGGTTTTCAATTCGATTCCAAGTGTCTATGTCTCTGTTTTTGTGCCAGTACCATGCTGTCTTGAGCACTATGGCTTTGTAGTACAGACTAAAATCTGGTATGCTGATGCCCCCAGCTTTATTACAGAGAACTGCCTTAGCTATACGGGGTTTTTTCCAGTTCCATACAAAATGCAGAATCATTTTTTCCAAATCTTGAAAGTACGATGTTGGTATTTTGATAGGAATGGCATTGAATAGGTAGATGGCTTTGGGAAGTATAGACATTTTAACAATATTGATTCTTCCCATCCATGAGCATGATATGTTCTTCCATTTGTTAATATCCTCTGCTATTTCCTTTCTGAGGATTTCATAGTTTTCTTTATAGAGGTCCTTCACCTCCTTCATTAGGTATACTCCTAGGTATTTCATTTTCTTTGACACTATGGTGAAGGGAGTTGTGTCCTTAATTAGCTTCTCATCTTGACTGTTATTGGTGTACACAAAGGCTACTGACTTGTGGACACTGATTTTATATCCTGTAACATTACTGTATTTTTTGATGACTTCTAGGAGTCTTGTGGTTGAGTCTTTAGGGTTCTCTAAGTATAAGCAAATCATTAACTTCCTTGAGCATAACAACAATGAAGACACAAGCTACCAAAACCTGTGGGATACTGCAAAAGCAGTTTTGAGAGGAAAATTCATCGCTTTAGATGCCTACATTCGAAAAACAAAAAGAGAGCACATCAACAATCTCACAAGAGATCTTATGGAATTGGAAAAAGAAGAACAATTGAAGCCTAAACTCAGTAGAAGAAAAGAAATATCCAAAATCAAATCAGAGATCAATGAAATTGAAAACAAAAGAATCATTCAGAAAATTAATGAAACAAGGAGTTGGTTTTTTGAAAAAATAAATAAAATAGATAAACCATTGGCCAGACTAATGAGGAATAGAAAAGTAAAATCTCTAGTAACCTCAATCAGAAATAATAAAGGGGAAATAACAACTGATCCCACAGAGATACAAAAGATCATCTCTGAATACTACCAGAAACTCTATGCCCAGAAATTTGACAATGTGAAAGAAATGGATCAATATTTGGAATCACACCCTCTCCCTAGAATCAGCCAGGAAGAAATAGAGCTCCTGAACAGACCAATTTCAAGCACTGAGATCAAAGAAACAATAAAAAAGCTTCCAACCAAAAAATGCCCTGGTCCAGATGGCTTCACTCCAGAATTCTATCAAACCTTCAAGGAAGAACTTATTCCTGTACTGCAGAAATTATTCCAAAAAATTGAAGAAGAAGGAATCTTCCCCAACACATTCTATGAAGCAAACATCACCCTGATACCAAAACCAGGAAAAGACCCAAACAAAAAGGAGAATTTCAGACCAATCTCACTCATGAATATAGACGCAAAAGTTCTCAACAAAATCCTAGCCAATAGATTATAGCTTATCATCAAAAAACTCATTCATCATGATCAAGTAGGCTTCATCCCAGGGATGCAAGGCTGGTTTAACGTACGCAAGTCTATAAACGTTATCCACCATATTAACAGAGGCAAAAATAAAGATCACATGATCCTCTCAATAGATGCAGAAAAAGCATTTGATAAAATCCAGCATCTTTTCTAATTAGAACACTGAAGAGTATAGGCATAGGTGGCACATTTCTAAAACTGATTGAAGCTATCTATGACAAACCCACAGCCAATATTTTACTGAATGGAGTAAAACTCAAAGCTTTTCCTCTTAGAACTGGAACCAGACAAGGTTGTCCTCTGTCACCTTTACTATTCAACGTAGTGCTGGAAGTTCTAGCCAATACAATTAGGCAAGACAAGGAAATAAAGGGAATCCAAATGGGAGCAGAGGAGGTCTAACTCTCCCTCTTTGCTGAAGAAAAATAATTTATAAAAGGCACATGTTACATAGATTTTGATGACTGGTTCTATTAGTTTCTATTAGTGTTATACTGTTTCTGTGAGTTATCCAACCTCCCTGTATTTTTCATAAAACTTTCATCATTATCCTGAGAAGTCTCTTCAATACACCACAATGAAATCTCCTTTTTTATTTGAAAATCAAACCACCACATCTTGGAATGGGACAGAAAGTCCTTTTCAGAGACAAGAGAAGGACAAGACATAATCTTCCCCAGGCAGTTCTTCTAAGTCCGGGAATTCTTTTAGGTACCAGGAAATGAACTGAAGTTCGGAATCCCAAATAAGTGATTCAGAAATCAGGTGACTGCTTTGACACAGTTCAAGCAGGATAAAGAAACAATTCAAAAATTTTACCAGCAAACGAGCAGCACTGACCTTTGGAAAAAAGCCATAATGATGACCAGAAATAATTTCAGTTGCCATTAGACAGATTATATACAGTCATAAAGTTATGTTTATTTGCTCTTTGCCTCAAACATACAAACTAATCAAGTAAGTTGTGTTTGGTGTCTTTAACAGGGCCATGAGCAGCAATATATATTACACATCTTAACATATGTGTAAGAGGGCAGGTCATAAGATACAAAACATGATGCTAAACCTATCATTTTCCTCCTATTCAACTATACTTTGAAAATTCTTCTTATACTTTTCAGTGTATTGATATAAACATTTCTTTACCTTGGTTAACGCTAGGAGCAAGATCCATATAACATTTAGAAAAAAAAATGAGAGGAGAAAGGAAGGGGGAAAAAAAATCTCTGCACATTTAGCTGGAAGGAGAAAAAAATGCCCTGCAACAAAAGAGATTTTTATGTGTTGACTTCTCTCTTCTAATTATAAATGTGAAATTTCACAATAAAGAAATACAGTAAAGTGACTGCATCCCCAGAGAAGCAGACAGGCTGGCTTCCAAGAGGCTGTGAGAGGACATTTTCTTTATTGAAATTCATCCAGTCCAAGGTCAGCCCTTCAGTTATATAGGCTCGGAAATTTAATTTATCAGATCTAGAGACCAAAGGGCACTCCATATTAATCAAATAATATGTCAAATGATCAACTTATTAGTCAATAATGAAAACAATAACAAAAATCCAGGACCATAAGACCAGTATATTCTGTATCTTTTGAAGACATCTGCATTGTATGCTGACGCATAATCATAAAAATGCTTGCAGAATAGGAACCCAGGGACAAGACAGTTTCTTCCATGATTTGCATATTTAGTGCATTCAGGACAAAAAGAACTAACCTTGTGTGTCAATATATCCTATGAGGATCTGTTCGTGAACTTGGTCAAACCACTATTTCTTCAACACTTTTATTTCTTTCTATATCTGAGTTCCTACTGGGGACTTACACCATAAAACTTTAAAGGTGGTTTTAGTTAACTCTGTTTAGTGATAGTAAACTTTTGTTGAACTCTCAAATTTTAACAAAGTTTGACAGATCAAATTGTTACAGGCTAATTTAAAAACAATCACTGCCTCAAAAATATACGTATATATAATTGTAAGCTTCTTTCACATATTTTTCATGCCTAGGATTTCTTAAACACACTGAAACCCTTCCCATCTCAAGCATAAGTTTAAAAACAGAAAAATCTGTGGAAAGAGAATATACGGAAATATATACATAAATGTGTGATTTTTTAACTTCCTGCTATGTGCATATCAAAGAATTTACAAGCGCAATTAAAGTAGTATACTACACTGATTTTTCTTCCTTTTCCATTCAACTATCCCCCTCCCTATCCTTGGACTCGGGGACTAATTTGTATTTTATTCTATTCCAGAATTCCCATTCCAATACCTAGATCCAGAATCTGTTTATTCACTAGCTCTTTAATAGAAGAAATATATGAAGTGACATCATTTCCTAAAAATGGGTCTTCAATGAGGAAGGGATGAGACTTTGAGTAGATTATAAGAACCTGTGGAGGTGCCAGAGTGAAGGCAGGCAGAAAATAGAAGTGGATGTGGAGACAGGATGGAAAAGATTGGGAATCTCAAAGACATGTTTTTAGTACTAAAAATTTTTGTTCAAAATTGGCTAAATCATAAACAGAACACTTCAAAATGAAACAGGCTTTGCATTTTAATTCTTTCCTTTCTAGCTGTGTTCAGGGAATATTCCTAAATTCAATTTTAGGACAAAATCCTGGGAGCAACCCCTCCCTACCTTTTTTCTTTCTGATTTCAAGGATGACTGGAAAGAAAGGAAACAGCAAAAATGAGGTAAATGTTTAAACATAATGGAGCAAGGAAAAAGAAAGGTTCTCTCAGTTTACAAATTGAATCACTACTTTGGTAAATTCTTTCATAGTGAGGGAAGTAAAACAGAACTCACTAAAATTCAACAGAACTTTTCCCACTTTTGAAGGATAAAACTGGCAAATTTATAAATATATCTCAAAGGGCTTTGCTAAATTAAATAACAGAAGCCAAAAGAAAAAGTTTTACATTAATTGCATAAAGAAACATATGTAGACTACGTAAGATGAAAACAATCCAAAAACTGAGCTACAAATTCAATAACAGAGAGAGATACAAATTATAAAGTTTAAGTTGTCAAACACTTTAGAGTAAATAGATTACATTTGGCCCCATGAGATTTCAACACAAAGGTTGGTTCATTTATTCTTTCACTTTTATTACTTTTTAAGAATAATGTAACTAATTCTTTCTCACTGCAGTTTAATAAACTAGGTAAGAAAAATGTACACACAAATAGGAATTCTTACAATATTAAAATGCAGCTGTGCCAGGATTACAGTCTGTTCTAGCTCCAAGCCAGCCTATGAAAACTTGACTTGTCTTTCATTAACCCTGTGGGGACAAACTACTGATTGTATTCTAAATGCAGAATTGCTATAACTCATAATAATGAATATAAAGGTCAGAGATTGGTTTTCAGATACAGGGCAGGAGTGTCATCAATGAAGTTAATTGTAGCATATTTAATTTACAGAAAAAGAGTTCATGGAAGTGCTGGAGATCCCTGTCTGGTACAGTAGAAATCATTTTCATGAATCCAGCCTTTACAAGGCAGATACAGATTTACAACTATCTATTATTTAAGTAATTTTCTAGAAGGTGCTTAGACTTGAACTCTGAGAAGTTATAAAACAGTTTGAGTAACAATATTTAGCAAGATTTTTTAAACATTCAGAATGGAAGAATTTGGATAGTGGTTGAATCTGATTTCTTTCTGCCACATAAAGTATCATGGATAGAATTGTCTTCTTCAAAAATATATGGAAGGTTCTATTTACTCTTTGTATAAAACATTTATTATTCAGACGTTTTACTTTTATGCCTTATATGTTTTATATAATAACTTAAATGCATATGGTTTTATAAACCTTATCTAAAGTACATTGTATGCTGACAATAATTGAAATCGAAGAAATTGAAGTATATCATAAAAAATTACATGAACTTTGGAGGATTACAAGCATCTTCTCTTTTACTACTGATACAACCACTGTGGGCTTTATAGAATGCCATTACCAAAACATCTAAAGACCTGTGATTTTTGTCTTTTCTTTTTTACGTTCTTTCTTTTTTTTTTTTTTTTTTTGCAGTTTTTGGCCAGGACTGGGTTTGAACCTGCCACCTCCGGCATATGGGGCTAGCGCCCTACTCCTTTGAGCCACAGGTGCTGCCGAAGACCTGTGATTTTTTTATAGTTATACATTTACAGTCAAACATGGATCTTTATTGTAAACTTGAAAAATCAGGATTGATTTATACAGTAACAATTGCAAAATATTTCCAGGTTGTTATTTGAGCATATTCAATAATATTATATATGTATACTATATATGACAAACATTAATTTTTCTCTTACTGTGTGCCAAGAACTGTGTGGAGTAAACACTTTGCTTTAGCTCTGGTTTTCTCAATTACAACACTCTCGATATTTGGGGCCAGACAACAGCATTGTGAGTTTATAGTACCCGTGGCACCTGCCCTCCAGCTGTCCGTAGCAATCTCCACCTAGTAGTAGCAATCAGAAATGCCTCCTGACATTGTCACTTGTCCCTTAGTGGCAAAGTTGCCTTCACTGAGAACCACTGGTTTAGCTCATGCAATTCTCTCAATAATCCAATGAGATAAGCAATTACTGTCTCCATTTTCTAGGTGAGATGACAGAAGCTTAAGGAGTTTGGTAAATAACCCTATGTCATACAGATAAAAAGTGGAAATCAAATCAATTGCAGATCCCAATAATTTAATCCTACCTCTCTCAAAGACCCAAGTGAATACAATATCAAGTTCCATATATCTACAGAAATATTTCCAGTACCAGAGTGATATGAAGGGACTCTACCACATTGAAAAAGCACATGTACCTCTTCCCTGGAAATGTTTTACTGTCATAGATGATGTACTCATCATTTAGAGTTATGCTGCAGACACAAAGGATGTGAAAATTTCCAAAGTACCGAACATTTGCTTCTGGCTCACATTATATTGTTAGTGTGATATGGCTGGTGAAGGCTTTGCTCCATCCCTCCAGGATGCAGATCAGGGTTGAGGACCTAAGGTGACGTGCCAGTCTCTGGAAGAGTGATAACAGAACCATGAGATGGTTCTTGTAGTTGGGCTTGGATGTGACATAGATCACTTTCATTCAGCTTATAAGGTCAAGGTGAGTGAGGTGGCCAAGTGTGAAGTCCGTGGGCAAGGGATTATATTCTTCTGTCAAGGAGGAGCCAAGGAGAGAAAAACCAAGTAAAAAATCATCCTCATAGGGAAGACAATAAATATTTTTGAAAAGTAATTCAACCTTCATACAGCTATATTGAAAAGTGATGAGGCAATGTCATGTTGAAAGACAATGTTCTTTTTATTTAAAACACCCATATCTGTATGTTTTCTGGAAGCATCTGTTTTAGAAAGTAATCCCAATGTGGCAGCCGAGTGCCAGAAATGGAAGAGATACACATTTGATGTTTTAGAACCAGTAACTCCTATCAGAGAGATCGCATGACCACTGGATACAGTGTCCTGATTCTTTGCTAATGGCATTTCTTTGAGAGATAAGACAAGTTATTTTCCTTTTTGATAAATCTGTTCCATGATCTCAAATGGGAGCTCTAAAAACTATTCAATTTCTACCTGATTTCTTGGCTATTCTGAGCAAGGAACAGATAAACTACTAGGGAAAGAAAAAGTATATGTGCTTGGTATCTGCTGAGAAAAGCCTCATCAATCATGGGGAGGGAGGTCTATGAGAAGATCTATCACAGGCTATTGATCTTAATGCTCTCATTGCACAAACTCGCTGTCCCTGTTCCATTCACACACACAGTATTATACCCCATGATGTCTCAGGAAAACTTCTGGTTAAAAATAATGGAAGCAACTCTGATACAAAAAGGTGCTTTTTTTTCAAATGTTTTTTACATAGAAGTCATTTAAGGGGGATGCATAATAAATACATTTAACTTAAAGAATTAAAGTATGCTTGAGAGGAAAAGAGGGAAGAATAGAGAAAAGGAAATGGGAACAGATAAAAAAGGAAAACACAGTAGTCTTAAATAGTGGTAAAGCCTCGACACTACCCCCATTGACGCATGAAGTCTAATATTCCTACTCTTGATTTTGAACTAGAATTAGTGACTTTCTTGATCAATATAATGTTGCAGAGGTGACATGGTAGGCCTTCTAAGTTGGTTATATTTTCAAAAGAACTTGTTACTTCAGCCCACCTTTTAAAGCACTTGGTGTCATGGGTTAAATTGTCTTCTCCAAAATTATATTGACGTCCTGACTCCTGGTACCTACAAATGCGACCTTATTTGGAAATAGGGTCTTTGCAGTTATAATCAAGTTGAAATGAGGTTATACTAGATTAGAGAGGGCTCAAATTTCAATAGCATTCTTAGATAGGAAGAGAAATTTGGAGACACAAGACACACACAGAGGAGAAGGAGACAGACAAAGACAGAAGCAGAAATCGGAGTCATAAAACTCCAAAGGATGCTAAAGATTGCCAGGAGCCACAAAGTTAGAAAGAGACCCGGGAGGATTTTTCTCTAAAGCCTCTAATGCCTTCAGGGGCTTCTCTAAAGCATGTAGGCACCTTGACTTCAGACTTTTAGCCTACAAAACAGTGAGAGAATTAATTGGTCGTTTTAAGCCACCAAGTTTTTAGAAATTTGTTACAGTACTCCTGGGGAAAAGTGCACTTCGGGTCAGGAACCCACCCTCCATTGTGAATCACAGGCCATAAAGAGAGACCATATATGGACACTGGTCAACAGCCTTAGCGGAGCTCCTACCCACCGGCCAGTGTCAGCTGCCAGACAGCCCAGTGGAAGCGACAAGGAAGAAGTCATCTTGGAAGCTGACACCCTGTGGATAAGAGATCATCTTCCTGGCCAACTCCTTCTAGAATTCTGGATTCACAAATTTGTGAGCAAAATAAAATTGTTTTAAGCTATTAAGTTATGGGATAGTTTTCTAAATGGTCATAAATAAATGGTACAGAATCCAGTCCCTGGAAGTAAGTGGTTACCATAATTCAAATCTAAAACATGTAGCCTTGACTTTGAGGTACTGATAGAAGGCAGAAAAAGAAAGGACGTCAAAGAGTCATCTGGTGAAGGGAAATATTATCGGATATCAAAGAAAAGGAATCATGGATATGTAGTAACAAGAAGTTCGACAATGTGGTTGCCTGCCATAGCACGGAAAATAATGAGGTTGTCTCCTGAATTCCTGGATTTGCCAGAGCATATTTCTGAACATGATGTGTAAGTGCCAGCAAAACCTTTTTCAAATTTCTGACTAAGAAAACGATAAAATTAATGATGTTTTAAGTCAATCACTTTGGGGATTAAGAAGAAAGTGGAGGAAAGGAAGGTAGGAAAAAGTGAAAGAGAAATGTGGTGGATTACAAAAAAACAAACAAAAAAAATAAAAAACAGTTCTAACACTCTTCCAACTGTGAGCTGGAGTCTAATTCCCCAGCTTTTGAATCTGGACTAGTGTTACTCAGCAATTTATTACACAGCCGTGAATATCCAGAACAGGAAAAGGGGAGAAAGAGGAAAGGGAAGAAGATCAGTTTAAATAGTGAATGTTCTAGGGTGAAAATAAAATGGAGATATAAATGTCTCTTAGTGCCTGGGCACTGCATCCTTAAATGTTATTCAAATGTCTAAAAGTTTATATATATAGTCCCAGCATGGTCAGCAACACCAACCAACCACTTTAAATGATATTTGATCAAAGAAATAACTACCTGATTAATTGTGGATGAAAACCTTTGTCGCATTTTCTGAGAACTGGCATTTTTATTTCCAACATACTATCTTCCTAAGATATTTTCAAGGGTAAACCTCTTGCCTCAGGCACTGACTTCAGAATCTCAACTTCACCTAAATGTGACTTCATCAGTTCCTTTCACATAGAAAAGGTTTACATAAAGCAGAACACTCCTGACACATGAGTGTTAAATGACAGAAAGATACAATAGAACACTTGTGTCTTTCTTTTCTTTCCTTTTTTTTTTTTGGGGGGGGGGTCAACTAGTTCTACTGTTAAACACTTGTGTCTTTCTTTATGAATAACTCTCCTTATTCCACAAATGTCTCAAAAGTGCTACCTTCAACACTCTATAAAATTATATAAAAATCCAGGATCAGAGAAAATAGAATAGGATGACAGTAACAGATTCAGAAGACACAGTTAAATTAATGCTACACAGTTATAACACTAAGTGGAATTTGATTTTCAACTCCCAGGCCACTAAAGCAAACAGGGGAAATGTCTGTTGTATGTTTCTTTTGGCAATAAGAAGAAAATATTTCAGCCAAAAAGAAGAAACAGGATTATTCATGAGACAACATTATTCTGAAAATAATTCCTTAGGAAATTGCCACTGAAAACCTTGTGATCCCAATGTCTCTTCAATTAATACCATACATAGAAACATGTTTTTAATAACATGTTTTCCAAGTTATTCCCAATGAATAAGAACCTAATGACAAAGCTCAACTTAGTCAAAGTAGTATCCAACACCAAGAAAACATGACCAGAGATAAAATCAACCTTTTTCTTCTCTATTAGACGATGAGCTCTTCAGAGAAAAAGAACAATAACCGTATGTTTCCTCTTACAGCTCTGTACGTGTGCCCTACATATTTAGTTCTTGTGGTACATGCTGTCATGCAGATGTGCCATAGTTCTGTTTCCTGAGAGGGCAGCTGAGGGAAGAGTCCTGACTTACCAAAAAGCAAAATTCATTTCCTTTCCGTTGTTGGATTACCTCATCTTTAGACTCAGTAGAATGAAAATGTGAGTTATGTTTATTAGAATACAAAATAATACACAAAAATGCTGCTTGCCGGGGGAATTCTAGCAAACAGAAGTTGGTATTACTGTGGGAGTTAGCTGGACGCACTCACAAGGCATCGTGCCATGAAACGTTTATAGCCTGTAGCTGATACAGAACTAAAGCAGAGCCTCACTTGCTAGAATACTGAAGAACAAGTGGTTCATGCTGGTTAAACATTAAAATATCCCAAAGAGTTTAGAAATATCAAGATCACCCACACATTAAAAATTAGGCATTATCAGTAGCAACTATAGTATTAAGGCTGGGCTGTTGGAGTGGGAAGAAGAAATCATTCCAGAAGTTTGTGGAAATTTGCAAGGAGATCATCACAAAGCCATGTAATGCTTAGGCAGCTGACTTTTATTACTATCTCAAGGGCCAGATTTAGGTAAAACTCTCCCTAATCTCCACTCTATATTTTACTAAAATAGCATCTAGGCCAAAAGATTTAATGTTATTACTATTAAAAAAAAAAAAAACACTCCATAGAGCAGTCTGTTAAATAGCATTTACCTCTACTAAGGAGTAAGTTGAACCGGTTGAAAGCAGAAAAAAGTTAATTTCACCTGTTTTACAGCTCTATGAGCACTCTGGGTTTTAAGAGAGGCAGGTTTGACTGGAAAAAAAAATACTTAGGTATTGATATTGTGGAAAAGCAGGTGTGTCCCCATCTAAACAACTGGTATACTGAGTATATACTCAAATCCATACCAAAGACACATGGGAGCTACAAAGCAAAGACTGAGTACTTTCCCACAGGGAGCTACGACCTAGTCAGGAATTGACGATAAAAATAAAATGTTCGATATTCAAGTCTCTGGAGAGATAATCTAATCTGGTGGCTTTCAGATTCTCCTCCTGTAAATCCTAGAAGAATCACTACAGTCACCGCCCAGAGAGGGGAAGGACAAACTGCTCTGCGGGAGGGTTCCTAACCCCTTCAAGCTGTCAGCAGAGCAACTCTAATGAGTCTTAGTGTTGGATTGCTTTATAACATCTCCTTTCCTGCTGGGTCCACTGGCAACAAAATTTGAAGGCCTTTTAAGAAAATGACTAGTCATTTGTGATGGGTACCTGCTTTGCTTTTCCAGCATCTATGTGCACCTTTCTGGGTCCCTGATTTTCCTGAAGGCACCGTAGTTCCTGTATTGGCCACAATTCCGGAGGAGGCTTTACTATAGACTATGGCAGTAAGAAAAAAATGGCTGGGGGCGGCGCCTGCGGCTCAATGGAGTAGGGCGGAGTCCCCATATGCCGGAGGTGGTGGGTTCAAACTCAGGCCCGGCCAAACACGGCAAAAAAAAAAAAAAAAAGTTAGGTTTCACATTATTCAACCACTCTAGCCACACTAACTGGTTATAGAAAGAATGTGTGACGCAGTCAGATCAACTAAATAAAACTGGAAAGATGGAGTTCTGGAGATTTTATGAGCACTCTTAGGATAGATGTAGTTTCATCCATCAGGATTACTGAGAGGATACAAATGAGCCTGAAGCTGCTGGGAAACACCTTCCTGAGAATGGTCCCAACCAGGGAATGTATCCCAACTGCTTCTTGCCCTTTTGGTAAGATCAAGTGTTAGATTCCTGGGGTTTTACTTATAAAACAAACAAATAATCTTTTTATGAATTTGTTTTCTGTCTTCTCAATCTGAAAACCATGCCTTATACCATGTTGAGTTTTAAAACGGAGAAAGCTGAGGTCTCCATTAGGTAAAGTAATTTTCCCAGGGTCCCAAATATACCAAATTGGAACCCCAGGATTCTAACTATTTGCCTTATGCTTCATCCTCTAAATGTTTAAACACAGTTGGTATTTCTGAAACCTGGGTAAATCATTAAAATTCACTTCTTATTTTGAATTCACTAGCAGAAAATATAATGTAAAGGGAAACTGTTCCTTTCATTGTATTTCTGTATTTATATTTTTATACATGTTGATTTGTATGTATAATTTGTATGTATAATTTATCATTCTAATGGAATCTTGTCAAGTCAAAACTGTGGTCCAGTCACCTTCAAAAGAAGAAAGCCTAGCTGAACTATCTATCCCTTGAGAACACATGTTGCCCCTTTGAGAGGATGCATTTTTCCCCCTGAGTCATTGAGTCTTTAGAGTAGGGGTCCTCAAACTATGGCCCGCAGGCCACATGAGGCAGTGTAATTGTATTTGTTCCCATTTTGTTTTTTTACTTCAAAATAAGATATGTGCAGTGTACATAGGAATTTGTTCATAGTTTTTGTTTGTTTGTTTGTTTTTGGCCAGGGCTGGGTTTGAACCCGCCACATCTGGCATATGGGACCGGCACCCTACTCCTTGAGCCACAGGCGCCGCCCTGTTCATAGTTTTTTTAAAACTGTAGTCTGGCCCTCCAACGGTCTGAGGGACAGTGAAATGGCCCCCTGTTTAAAAAGTTTGATGATGCCTGCTTTAGAGCCTCTCCCTTAAAGGAACAGAAATATAGCTGCAAGTATTATGTAAGAGCTGAACAAATTACTCTGCGAGAATTAAATGCAGCTAGTAACCTAAATTGCATATTTCAGGAAAAATAGTTTAGAATCCACCCCTACCCCATCACTTTTTTAAGTAAGAACATTTTACACATCTATATGCTAATACAACATAGTTCATTTTGTTCTCTGATGAGCTAGCTGCCTGACCTTGGTCAAGAAAGTTTACCCGAGTCTATTTTATGGGTACTTTAGCTAGAATACATCCTCTCGGACATACCTTTCAGATCTAGTAATCTCAGAAACTATGGACCTAAAGCACATTCTAAACTGTACAGATCTAAACTACTACAGTGAAGCCCTGCACTCAAAACATTACAGGAAAGAAAGGAGGAGCTGGATGCAGGCAGCTTAAATAGAGCAGTGCAGTGCAGAAAGCGCTTGGTGGCAAAAATGCTTAATAAAAGGTTTTGTCTAAGTTTTCTCAAAACCCAGGTGGAATTGTTCAGGTAAACTAACACTTTCTAATGGAAAAGAAATTCTTACAAGTGTTAGAAGAATGGAAGCCACATTTGAGTTTTTTAAAAATATATATCTTCATAAAAGATACATTGATCTGAAAGTAGTACATGCATGCAAACCCAGGGACCATTTCTGATCTATACTTGGTGCAAAATTTCCAAGGGTATTAGCTTTTACTTAGTAAAGTAAATACATGGAACATAATGTTGTTTTTTTGATAAATTTGTCACTAGTATCATAATTTCACATAAAATGGAAGCCATCACTTAATAAAAAAAATTAACTTTGGACATAAATTTAGCTTTATATCAGACTTCAAGTGAAAATTTGCTAGAGACGATCTTGGGCAAGTTGCCTCAACTTTCTGAAATTCATTATCTGAAACTATATATTCTGTATATCTTTATATATGCTATACAGTGAGGATCCTAACTGATGCAATTGTTTGGGGGATTTAAATGCCAAGCTGCATATGATAGACATCACTAAACATCAGTTCACCTTTGCCTCACTATAAAGCAGTGCTTCCCGCAAATGCTCCAGGTGGAATCCAATATCCCAGACTTCTTGGCTTGTTATGTAGCAGATACTGATGCAGTCATTGTTGGCCTCATACTGCTTGCATGCCTTAACATGGTACTGGTCTCTTTTGGAAGGGATATTAAGTTCTTGCTGTGCACCAGGCTCGGTGCAAGAATTCACATTTGTGATTCTATGTAATCTTCACAAATTCAGGGGTGTCATTAATACTGCAGGTTCACCTGGTGCCAGAGGACCTGTGATGGCTAATCACTCTCACCTCTGTCATTCCACACTCTTACTTGACACATTTCTTTTTGTTCATCCTCAGGTGATTGAAGATGATAAACATATCAATGCCTGATTAGTGTGAGAATCAATATAGTTTAACAATATTTCAAATGCTTAAATGCTCAACCATATAGCTAACTGCAGAAAGAACCACCTCATACACAAAATTAGTCTGGGGCACCCCTTAGTCCTCTCTCAGTGAACACTTTACCTCAAATTTCAAAGGCCTGATTAGACAAGAGTTGCCTTTCTTGGCTTTTTGTAAATCCTTCCTTTCCCCACATGTAATTGAAATATCTTCCTTCTCTTTCATCTTGCTCCCTTGCATGCTTTCCTCTCTCCCTCTCTGTCCCTCTTCACCTCTGATTTTTCTTCTAGGTCTGCATCATTATTCTCTTTTTAAATTGGCTTACCATCGAATTCCTTTCCTATCTCTAATTCTTTTTTATTATTATTATTAAATCATAGCTGTGTACATGAATGTGATCATGGGGCACCATACACTGGTTTTATAGACCATTTACACATTTTCATGGTTAACATAGCCTTCTTGGCATTTTCTTAGTTATTGTGTTAAGACATTTACATTCTACATTTACTAAGTTTCACATATACCCTTGTAAGATGCAGGTGTTTTCAAAAGCCCAACTTTTTTTGCCTGCCACCCTCTTTTTTATGCTATATTTCAACTCCAGCATGAGCATTTATCTTATAATGAAGAATCCAGCAAATGGAGAAAGGGTTCAGAGTATAACCAAATGGAACTGTCAGAATGGTACTAGCTAATGAAGAGATAAGTAGAAACATCTGGAAGAGAAGAAGAGAAACATTAGTAAAGATAAAGGACTTTATGAACTGAAACAAAGAATTATCTAATTCTAGTTTTCATTCATTTCCGCTGAAGGATCCATGAAATCCGAAGGGTTACTGGCCATAGGCTTAAAGAAGGGACAATTAGAAACCCTCAGCTGAAAGGAGCAGAGAAGGGAGGAACTTCTTTGCAAGAGGTTTAATTTAGTAGTAGCAAATGGTTTTATAAAATTCTCAAATGGCAACAGAAATGTAAGAACACCTCTTTTATTTCTTATCAGAGACAGAAGTTTATTTGGATTTTTTGTTGTTGTTGTTGTTGTTGTTTTTAGAATTTGAGAGTTGAAAGGGTTACTTCCAAAAGCCAAACTGAGAAAATTATCATTCTTGGAACAACTTTTTGATACAATTCATTTAGAAAAAAGATAACATTTACTTTTCCCATTATTTATCATTAATCAGAGATCACATTAAAATTGTAGAAGACAATAAATTATATTTTCACTTGATAAAATCAAGAGGAATTTCTTGTCTTTTTTTTTTCTTTCTACTCATTGGAAAACTTTAAGTAAATTGTCTGGAGTTTTAACAAAAGTTATTATCAATTTTTGACTTTAAGGTTTCTAATCTCCTTCTTGTGCAGTTGATTATAGAGGCATAATACAGTCAGCATATGCTAGGTAATGCTATAATAACAAATAACCCCCAAATCTCAGTGGCTTCCAAAGAAATGATTTATTGTTCTTGCTACCTATCTAGATCAGCTGAGGGTTTTGCTCTGAAATAGATTAAACAATTACTACTTTGAATAGTTTTAGATGTCATGACTGAAAGAAAGAATGCTTTGGAGAGTCCTGCATTAGCCATTTATTGGCAAGACCAGTAAAATATAAAAATCATTCATCCATTCAATGCCTCAAGCAGTAACTGTTTATTGGCACCTACTAGGTAGGCAGGCACTATTCTACATTCCTAGAATATGTCATTAAAACCCCCCAATAAAAACTATCAAAGCAAAAATAGTACCATACCTAATAGTACCATACCACAGACTCATACTACAGGCCTGCTCCAGGGTCATGCTGGCCTTGGTGACTCCAGGCTTCAGACTCCCCAAGCACCAGGCTGATCCCATAGCTCAGGCTTCGGGTCCACCCAGGGCATCATGCTGACTCTCCATAGTCCTCAACATTACTGGCATTCATGAACTCAACCTCCAGGCCAGCATCTGTGGATGCATATCCTAGATCTACTCAACACTGTCTAGCCCCTGTAGCTCCAGGTTCTAGGCTCATCTCAGTCTCCAGATCTTTCCATATTCAAATAGTCCCACACAGCATTATGCTTCAGGCCTTCCCCAACAACAGGTTAACATTCAGCCTTAGAGACCAAACTAATACCCATAGACATGACCAGTGTCAGGATGGTCCCTGCCACCTCAACCTCCAGACAAACCCCTCTGGCTTCAGGCATCAACGAATCCAGGGTCCAGGCTCATCCCAGTAGAGTTGAGCGCTTGGCTGGGCTCCATGGACCCAGACTTTAGGACCACCCCTCCAAACCCCAGTTCTAGTTCAGCCATGACAACCTCAGGACCAAGGCCAGTTCTCACAGTCATAGCTGTTAGATCAGCACAAGCATACCTGACCTCCAGGGAGGCCCCCAAGGCCCCAGGATCCAGAAAGCCCTCATTTTTCCAGGTACCAGAGACAATCACATATAACCAGATCTCAAATTCCAGATTGGTTCCCATGGACCCAGACTCCAAGCCTTATTCAGAACCTGGCCAGCCCCAGGCTCCATTTTAGTACCCATGGCCCCAGGCTCCAGTAAACACATGATCTAGGATTATCCCAGTAACATTAGTGTGAGGCCAGTCCCCTATGCACTGAGGGGGATGAACCCAGCCAACTTAGGAACTAGGCCAGCCCCTGTAGACTTAGGAACCAATACTCAGGCATGCTGCTAGAGATTCAGGCTATAGGCCTACCCCAGCATCATATTATCCCCCAGGAATATAGGTTGAAGGCTCATCCTCACACACCCATGCTCCAGGGCCACCATTTGGGAACCAATCAACAAGTCCACCTCAGTGGATCCAGAATCCAAGCCCAATCCTATGGACTCAGGTCCCAGGCCATCCTATATGAGGACTCTAGAGCAAATCTAGCCATCAACTATACCAGATGGCCTGCCCAGAAAAACTGAAAGGTGAAGGGTTTTCCCAGACAAAATGACTTTGCAAAGGCTAGAATAACTTCATAGTTTTTAAAGTATGCAAGCACCAATGTATAGCCACAAGACTAATAATAATCAGGGAAACATAACATCACTAAAGGAACAAAATGAGATTCTAACTGACTCTAAAAAAGGGAAGATTTATAAATTGCCTGACAGATAATTCAAAATAATTATTTTAAGGAGCTCAGCAAACTTCATAAAAATATAGAAAATAACTCACCAAAATTAGGAAAGCAATAAATGACTAAAACAAGAAATTTAATAAGGAGGTTCAAATGTTCTTTTTTTTTTTTTTTTTTGTAGGGACCGAGTCTCACTTTATGGCCCTTGGTAGAGTGCCATGGTGTCACACAGCTCACAGCAACCTCCAATTGCTGGGTTAGGTGATTCTCTTGTGTCAGCCTCCTTAGTAGCTGGGACTATAGGCACCCACCACAATGCCCAGCTATTTTTTTGTTGCAGTTTGGCTGGGGATGGGTTTGAACCCACCACCCTCAGTATATGGGACGGGCACCCTACTGACTGAGCCACAGGCACCGCGCAGGAGATTGAAATTATTATTAAAAAAAAAAAAATTCTGAGAGCAAATACTAAGAGCAAAATTGGTCAAGCAGAAGAAAATATCTGTGAACTAAAAAACAGGTTATTTGAAAATATATAATAGAGGAGAAAACAAAATTTAAAAAGGGAGAAAAAGAATTGACAAGGTTTATAGGATTTGTGGGACAGTGTTAAAGAGAAAACATTTCAAATTATAAGAATTCAAGAAGTAGAAGAGAAAAGGACATAGGAATAGAAAGCTTATTTTAAAATGCAATAGTAGAAAATTTTACAATCTGGGTTATGACATAAATATATAGTTAAACTAAAGCCAAAGATCTCCCACTAATTTAATTTGAACAAGACTACATCAAAAACTGTTATAATCAAACTGTCAAAAATTAAAGACAAAGAGAGGATTTTGAAATCAATAAGATAGAAGAAACAAATTACATATAAATGATTTTCAATAAAGGACAGCAGTGTATTTCCCAACAAAACTCTACAAGCCAGAAGAGAGTGAGGTAATATATTCAAAGTGCTGAGAGAAAATAACTGTCAATCAAGAATACTATACCTACCAATACTGTCATTTAGAAATGAGATATAAAGACTTTTCCATCAAACACAGTTTGGGGGGAGTTGTAAGACCTATCTTAGAAGAAATGCTAAAGAGAGTCCTTCATGCTGAGACACAAGGATGCTAATTAGTAACACAGAAAACTATGAAACTCACTGGTAAAAGTAAGTATGGAGTCAGGAGAATACTTAATACTGTAATGATAGTGTATAAATCACTTATATCTTTAATGTGAGGGTTAAAAAACAAAACTTTTAATTTAAATTAATGGTTTAATTAAAAATAATAGCTACAATAATTTCTTAAGGGATACCCAATATAAAAACATAGAAATTGTGGGGGTGGCACCCGTAGGTAGGGCACCAGGCCCATATACCAGACGTGGCAGAGTCAAACCCGACCCCATCCAACAACTGGAGAAAAAAAAAAAAACATAGAAATTGTGGCATCAAAATCATAAAATGTGGGAGAGTGGCATAAAATTATAGAGTTTTTTATGCAATCAAAGTTAATTTATTATTAATTTAAAATACCCTGCTATCATATGAGATGCTTTATGTAGACCTCGTGGTATGGCAAAAAAAAAAAAAAAATCCATTGTAGATATACAAAAGTTTAAAAGTAAGGAATTAACAAATGTCACTAGTGGAAATCACCTAAAAAGTAAGAAAACCAGCAAGAAAGGAAGAAAAAACAAATATCTATAACACAACAAGGAAATAATAAACAAAATGGCAGTAATAACTCCTTACCTATTAATAATTATCTTCAAAGCAAATTGATACACATCTCCAATCAAAAGATATAGAATGGTTAAATGGAGAATAACTAACTAAAAAGAAAGACCTAATTATATTCTTCCTTCAAGAGACTCACTTCACCTTTAAGAACACACACAGAATAAAAGTGAA
This sequence comes from Nycticebus coucang, assembly GCF_027406575.1. Taxonomy (NCBI): domain Eukaryota; kingdom Metazoa; phylum Chordata; class Mammalia; order Primates; family Lorisidae; genus Nycticebus; species Nycticebus coucang. The sequence continues at coordinate 52,422,650 of NC_069781.1, read as the reverse complement.
TGAAAGAAAAAAAAAAAAAAGTCCATGCAAATTGAAGCCAAAAGAGAGCAGAGCAGTTACATTTATATCACACAAAATAGACTTTAAATAAGTAAATAGACCTTAAATAATAAGACTGTAAAATGAAGCAAAGTCATTGTATAATGATAAATTGCTCAATTCATCAAGAGACCATAACAATTGTAAATATAGACACACTCAAATCAGAGCATCTAAGTATATAAAGCTAATACATAGATCTTAAAAGAGAGATAAACTATAATACAATAATAGTAGGAGATGTTAATATCGCACTCATAAAACACATCAGGCCACAAAATAGGTCTTAACAAATTTAAGAAGATTGAAATCATATAAAGTATCTTAAGACCACAATGTTATGAAACAGTAAATCAATAATAGGAGGAAAACTGAAAAAAATCATGTCTCATGAGGATCCACTTTATAGACGTTCACATGGTACAAGGGGTAAAGGAGCTCTTTTGGGACTCTTTTATAAGCACAGGAATCCCATTCATGAAGGTTCTACTCATATGGCCTAATCACCTCTCAAAGGCCTCAACTCCTAATACTATCAACTAGGGTATTAAAATTTCAACATGCAAATTTCAGAGGGTCACAAATATTCAGACCACAGCAAGAAGAGATGCTAGAACAGGACTCTGCATACCCATACAAAAACATGGAAGTTAAATAACCTTATGCTGAATGATAGCTGGGTCAGAGATGAGATTAAGAAAGAAATTGCCAATTTTTTGGAACAAAACGACAATGAAGACACAAACTATCAAAACCTCTGGGACACTGCAAAGGCAGTTCTAAGAGGGAAATTTATAGCACTGCAAGCCTTCCTCAAGAGAACGGAAAGAGAAGAAGTTAACAACTTAATGGGACATCTCACGCAACTGGAAAAGGAAGAACATTCCAACCCCAAACCCAGTAGAAGAAAAGAAATAACCAAAATTAGAGCAGAATTAAATGAAATTGAAAACAAAAGAATAATACAACAGATCAATAAAACAAAAAGCTGGTTTTTTGAAAAGGTCAATAAAATAGATAAACCTCTGGCCAACCTAATCAGGAAAAAAAGAGTAAAATCTCTAATATCATCAATCAGAAACAACAAAGACGAAATAACCACAGACTCCTCAGAAATCCAAAAAATCCTTAATGAATATTACAAGAAACTTTATTCTCAGAAATATGAAAATCTGAAGGAAATAGACCGATACTTGGAAGTGCGCCACCTTCCAAGACTTAACCAGAATCAAGTGGAAATGTTGAACAGACCCATATCAAGTTCAGAAATAGCATCAACTATACAAAACCTCCCTAAAAAGAAAAGCCCGGGACCAGATGGATTCACGTCAGAATTCTACCAAACCTTTAAAGAGGAATTAGTACCTATATTACTCAACCTGTTCCAAAATGTAGAAAAAGAAGGAAGACTACCCAACACGTTCTATGAAGCAAACATCACCCTGATCCCCAAACCAGGAAAAGACCCAACAAGAAAAGAAAATTATAGACCAATATCACTAATGAATATAGATGCAAAAATATTCAACAAGATCCTAACAAACAGAATCCAGCAACACATCAAACAAATTATACATCATGACCAAGTTGGTTTTATCCCAGGGTCTCAAGGCTGGTTCAACATACGTAAATCTATAAATGTAATCCAGCACATAAACAAATTAAAAAACAAAGACCATATGATTCTCTCAATTGATGCAGAAAAAGCTTTTGATAATATCCAGCATCCCTTCATGATCAGAACACTCAAGTAAATTGGTATAGAAGGGACTTTTCTTAAACTGATAGAGGCTATCTACAGCAAACCCACAGCCAATATCATATTGAATGGAGTTAAATTGGAATCATTTCCACTCAGATCAGGAACCAGACAAGGCTGCCCATTGTCTCCATTGCTTTTCAACATTGTAATGGAAGTTTTAGCCACCGCAATTAGGGAAGAAAAGGCGATCAAGGGTATCCATATAGGGTCAGAAGAGATCAAACTCTCGCTCTTCGCAGATGATATGATTGTGTATCTGGAAAACACTAGGGACTCTACTACAAAACTCCTAGAAGTGATCAAGGAATACAGCAGCGTCTCAGGTTACAAAATCAACATTCATAAATCGGTAGCCTTTATATACACCAACAACAGTCAAATTGAAAAAGCAGTGAAGGACTCTATCCCATTCACAGTAGTGCCAAAGAAGATGAAATATTTGGGAATTTACCTAACAAAAGACGTGAAAGATCTCTATAAAGAGAACTATGAAACTCTAAGAAAAGAAATAGCTGAAAATGTTAACAAATGGAAAAACATACCATGCTCATGGCTGGGAAGAATCAACATTATCAAAATGTCCATACTACCCAAAGCAATATATAATTTCAACGCACTCCCTATTAAAGCTCCACTGTCATATTTTAAAGATCTTGAAAAAACATTACTTCGTTTTATATGGAATCAGAAAAACCCTCGAATAGCCAAGACATTACTCAGAAATAAAAACAAAACAGGAGGAATCACACTACCAGACCTCAGACTTTACTACAAATCGATAGTGATCAAAACAGCATGGTATTGGCACAAAAACAGAGAAGTAGATGTCTGGAACAGAATAGAGAACCAAGAGATGAATCCAGCTAATTACCGCTATTTGATTTTTGACAAGCCAATTAAAAACATTCAGTGGGGAAAAGATTCCCTATTTAACAAATGGTGCTGGGTGAACTGGCTGGCAACCTGCAGAAGACTGAAATTGGACCCACACCTTTCACCATTAACTAAGATAGACTCTCATTGGATTAAAGATTTAAACTTAAAATATGAAACTATAAAAATACTAGAGGAGAATTCAGGGAAAACCCTTGAAGAAATTGGTCTGGGTGAGTATTTCATGAGGAGAACCCCCTGGGCAATTGAAGCAGCTTCAAAAATACACTACTGGGACTTGATCAAACTAAAAAGCTTCTGCACAGCTAAGAACACAGTAAGCAGAGCAAGCAGACAGCCCTCAGAATGGGAGAAGATATTTGCAGGGTATATCTCTGACAAAGGTTTAATAACCAGAATCCACAGAGAATTCAAACGCATCAGCAAGAAAAAAAGAAGGGATCCCATCACAGGCTGGGCAAGGGATTTGAAGAGAAACTTCTCTGAAGAAGACAGGCGCAAGGCCTTCAGACATATGAAAAATGCTCATCATCTTTAATCATCAGAGAAATGCAAATCAAAACTACTTTGAGATATCATCTAACTCCAATGAGACTAGCCTATATCACAAAATCTCAAGACCAGAGATGTTGGCGTGGATGTGGAGAAAAGGGAACACTTCCGCACTGCTGGTGGGAATGCAAATTAATACATTCCTTTTGGAAAGATATATGGAGAACACTCAGAGATCTAAAAATAGATCTGCCATTCAATCCTGTAATTCCTCTGCTGGGCATATACCCAGAAGACCAAAAATCACAACATAACAAAGACATTTGTACCAGAATGTTTATTGCAGCCCAATTCATAATAGCTAAGTCATGGAAAAAGCCCAAGTGCCCATCGATCCACGAATGGATTAATAAATTGTGGTATATGTATACCATGGAATACTATGCAGCCTTAAAGAAAGATGGAGACTTTACCTCTTTCATGTTTACATGGATGGAGCTGGAACATATTCTTCTTAGTAAAGTATCCCAAGAATGGAAGAAAAAGTACCCAATGTACACAGCCCTACTATGAAACTAATTTGGGACTCTCACATGAAAGCTATAACCCAGCTACAACTTAACAATAGGGGGAAGTGGGAAGGGGGGGTGGGTAGAGGGAGGGGGATCGGTGGGATCACACCTGTGGTGCATCTTACAGGGGTATTTGCGAAACTTGGTAAATGTAGAATGTAAATGTTTTGGCACAGTAACTGAGATAACGCCAGAAAGGCTATGTTAACCACTGTGATAAAAATGTGTCAAATGGTTTATGAAGCGAGTGTATGATGCCCCATGATCATATCAATGTATACAGTTATGATTTAATAAAAAAAAAAAAGAAGAGATGCTAGATATATGCAATGGTCTGAAAGTTGTGTTCCCCCTAAATTCATACAATGAAACATAATCACCAATGTGATAGTATTAGGAGGTGGGGCCTTTGGTAGATGATTAGGTCATAAGGTTGGTGTCCTCATGAACAGGATTAGTGCTATTATTAAAGATGCCCTAAAGTGCTATCTTACTCCTACTTTGTGTGGACACAGCTAGAAGATAGTATATATAACCCAAAATATATACACACTCAAATCAATGATCTAAGTAAAGCTCTCACCAGACACCAAAGCTGCCAAAGTCTTAATCTTGAACATGTCAACATCTAAAACTATGAAAAATAAATTTCTTTTGTTTATAAGTTGCCCTGTTTATTGTTTTTTGATATAGCAGCCCAAAAGTTTTAAGACAATATATAAATTTGGGATTCACATATTAGGTATTACTTAACAACAGAAACTAGATGAGATTACAAAAAAAATGAGTATATAGAAGGAAGAAAAGATACCCAATGGCTTAGTTACTTGGCATTCCAACCATTAAAAGACTGAAAAAAAAAAAAAGGAAGAACCAACAAAGGAAATCAACAAGTGCATGGAGTGTGATGGGAAGGAAAACAAGAGAAGGTGATGAACTGGAAGCAATAAAAGATAAATTTTTAAGGTGATTAATATGAAATATTCTGATTATTTCAATTTTCTCAGTGTAAATGGAAAGAAGGTCATCAGAAGAAAAAATGAGGAGGTAGTATGAGCTGAGTCACATTCTGTAAAACTCATATATTAAAGTCCTAACTTCCAGTACCCTAGAATGGGATAATATTTGTATTTAGGGTCTTAAAAGAGATAATTATATTAAAATAATTAGTGTGGTACTAAATCCAATATGACTGGTGTCCTTGTGAGAAAAGGAGATTAAGTCACAGACACACACTGAAAGGTGACAGTGTGAAGATATAGGTAGAAGACATCCATTTATAAGCTAAGGAGAAGAAACCATCCCTCCTGGCACCTTGATCTCAGATTTCTAACCTCCAGAATTGTGAGAAAATAAATTTATTTTCTTTAAACCATCCAGTCTCTCTGGCTCAGTGGTTAGGGCACTGGCCACATACACCAGGGCTGGCAGGTTCAAACCCAGCCCTGGCCTGCTAAACAACAATAACAACAACAACAAAAAATAGCCAGGCATTGTGGCAGGCACCTGTAGTCCCAGCTACTTGGGAAGCTGAGTCAAGATAATTGCTTAAGCCCAAGAGTTTGAGGTTACTATGAGCTGTGATGCTATGGTACTCTACCAAGGGCTACATAGTGAGACTCTGTCTCAAAAATAAATAAATAACCATCCAGTCTGTGATATTTTATTATGGCAGCCTATAAAACAAATACAGGGCATTTGTTGTTTAAGGAGCACACAGAAGGAATAAATTTATTGCCTAGGGAAAAAAAGAAAACTACTATATGGACTAAAGATGAGAAGTATGGTTACTAAGCAGCAGTAAGGATGACGCTCTGGCTCATTCTCATGAATTTAAAGAGAGACCAATTAGTGAGACTAGGAATTGTTTTCTGGCCCCATCCAACTTGAACGAGTACCAGGTTAGGACTTGGAAAATTGTGTTTAAAAAAAGGATATTGGTTTTGCCAAGAGAGTTAAACAGGGAACACAGTGATAGAGGACCTGCCGAGTTGATGATACATGCATGGGAATGTTTGCCATGTCTAATCATGGACTTTAAGATGGGAAAGGTAGAAGTAGTGGCATCATACAGTTAAAAGATGGTGAAATCAAGGAAGGCACTAATTCAGGAGTAGGGATTGGGCTCTGGAGGGGGGAATCTGGAAAGATGGGAAGTTGCAGACAGTGTTCGTTAATACATGATATTGAAATTATCTAGAAGTTGTCAATAATGAGATTTAGAGTATTTATTATCAAGCTTGTATGCCTCAGAATTACCTGGAAAACTTGCTAAATATGGATCGTTGATCTTCATGACCAGAGTTTCTGATTCAGTTGATTCTGACTCAAGAAACCTAAGATCTTGAGTTTCTATGAAAAATGAATTTCCTGGATGATGCTAAAGGTGCACATGTTTTGAAAACTACTGATCTATAAGATAAAAATAGGACAAGTGTTTGAGGTTGAAATGATGTCAATATCATTGAAGAGAGAAATTCAATGAATTGACAAGTCAGAGTGTTAGAGGAATTCATTGAAATGAATTAACACCAAAATAGCGTTAGTGAACCAATCTTCTTTAGTTCTGTATATATCAGTATAAAATAACTTTTTACTAAACTTTCAAGTTTAAAAAATTCAGTGCAAAAAATTGTGTGTAATTTCTATGGGGTAAATGTTTGTGTCCTCCCAAATTTTATACATTGATGCTGTAAATCACTAACAACATGGTATTTGGAGGTGAGGCCTTGGGAGATAATTAGGCCATACAGGGGGAGCCTTCATAAGTGGAATTAGTGCCTTTATAAGATGTGAGAGAGGTGCACTCTCTCCATGATGTTTCTGTTTGAAAGCCAGGAAGAGGTTGCTCTAAGGAGCCAAGTTAGCTGGCCCCTTGACCTTGGGCTTTCTAGTCTTTAGAACTGTGAAGAATAAACTTCTCTAGTTGAAGCTACCAGTCGATATTTTGTTACAGTAGCTCGAAGTAAAATACCAGTGATTGTATGAAATTAGGAAGACTCACATGAAAATAAGAAAATGTATATATGGTTTCTTGTATACAAACAAGAAACTAGTAAAAATGAATGACTCTGGGAGAGAACTAGATAGCTCAGAACAGGGTCGATTATAAAATTACTAGCATTTAATATACAAACACATTTGAATTTTTGTGCTATGTGCATACATTTTCTGATAAAAGTAAATAATAACTAAAATAATTTTTAAATGACTCTTATTGGTGCTGTGATATGAAGAATCTGAATGAGGAACTTGGTAAAGTTGCTGGTTGATGCCATGATGATGCTCATGTTCTTGTTTCATTGTTAATTAGAGCCATCACCTGGGACCTCAAACCCTAGATTAAAACTATGATAGTACAGATTATGACTTCCAAAATATTATGAGGTTTTTAAAAAACAGTTCCCTTACTCCAATACACACACACACACACTTTTTTCCACAAGAGAGTCCAAGAGGTTTATTAGACAAGTCATGGCAAGATTAAAGACAGTAAGAAACATATTTTATCATTCAAGTACCATTTAGCACTATGTAACTTGTCCTGCATGACAGAACTTCACAGAATCTCAGTTTATGGAAAAAGTTTGGAGTCATTGAGTTTAATCCTTTGTGTCAATAGATTTCTCAACTTTCGTGTGAAAGCAGGTTTACGTTCAAAGAAAAATTGAGGCAAAGGCATAAAGATTTCCCTCTTCCACACATTCATAAACTCCCACATTACCTATAGTCCTCACCAGAGTGGTACATCCATTAAAAGTGATGAAACTTCAATTAACATCATTATTCATCAAAGCTTATAGCTTATATAAGAAATAACTCTTGGGATGTTTATTGTATGGGTTTGAAAAAATGTGCAATCACATGTATCTGCCATTATAATGTAATTTAAAATAATTTCACTGCCCCCAAATCCAGTGTGCTCAGTATATTTATTCCTACTCTCCACTAACCCCTGAAGCCTCTGACCTTTCATTGTATCCAGCTTTTTCCAGAATATCATATAGTCTGAATGACATGGTCTGTATCCTTAAAGATCGGCGTATTTCACTTAGTAAAATGCCCTTAAATTTCCTCTGTATCTTTTACTGGCCTTATAGTTCATCCACTTTTAACAAAAGATTTTAAAACTGCATCCTGTATTGCCTTGAGTTATAAGAAAGAATTCGATCGGACCTCAAGGCAACACAAAGTATTCACAGTTTGAAAATACTTTGATAAAAAGTGATGAGCTCTCAAGTCAAAAAAGATATGGAGGAAGTGTGGAAAGAAGGGAACACTTCTACACTGGGGGTGGGATTGCAAACTAATACAACCTTTATGGAGAGAAGTATGGAGAATTCTCAAATAACTAAAAGTTGACTTTTCATTTGATCCCATAATCCCATTACTAGGTATCTACCCAAAAGAACAAATATCATTTTACCACAAAGACTTTTGTACCAGAATGTGTATTGCAGTTCAATTCATAATTGCCAAGTCATGGAAGCAATCCAAACATCCAACAACCCATGAATGGATTAACAAATTGTGGTATATGTATACCATGGAATACTATTTAGCCATGAAAAGAGATGGAGGCTTTACATCTTTTATGTTTACCTGGATGGAGTTGAAATATATTCTTCTTAGTAAAGTATCACAAGAATAGAAAAATAAATATCCAATGTACTTAATACTAATATTAAACCAATATATAAACAATTACATGTTCATACAAATAATAAAACACAAACATAGTCTAGCAAGGGATCAGGGTGTGGAGGGAGAAAAGAGAGGGTAGAATGATTAGGAGGGCATTTGGCATTTGGTGGGATCTCACCTAATGTGTACATGGTAAGGGTGTTTAGTATGCCCCAGGTGAGGAGTTCTTTTACAACTTGAACTTTTCTTTGGCAATGAGAACCATGTAACCTAAAAATTTATATTCTCATATTAATTTGAAATTTAAAAAAAATAGAAAGTAGGGGTGGTGCTTGTGGCTCAAGGAGTAGAGCGCCAGTCCCATATGCCGGAGGTAGCAGGTTCAAACCTAGCCCCAATCAAAAACCACAAAAAAAAAACAAAATAGAAAGTAGCCATGTGGATGGGATCAACTTGGTTTACAACTAGAGCTGTTCTGTTTTATATAATGAATCTTCATCACAAATATTTGTCCAAAGTAATTATTCTAAAAAATATTTGAAGGCCAAGGATTTAAGAATCTCCTCTTTAACATGCTGGCAAAAAACAATCCAACTTCTGCAGAAGGACCTTAAATGTTAAAGAATTCACTACCTCATTATGTCCTTGGATAGCTCTAACTTTCAGAAAGTTCTTACACTAAGAAAAAAATCTGCCTCCCTATAACTTTGATCAATTGGTTCACACTTTTGCTTTGGGCTATTTAATTGCTGGTAGAGATTTTAGTTGCTTCCCTGAAGGCAGAAGACTTAATGTTTTGTAACTACTATTGATCTTGTACCAGCTTTGGCCTGTAGCTGAGCAGCTAGATAATTTATTTCTCTTTGAGGTTCTCTGGGCTACATTTGTTGTTTTACATTTTTACTTTTCTTGAAGCTTTCATTTCCTATGTGAAGAAATTTGAACATGTGATTTTTTTTTATTTTTTGGTGTATATAGACTTTTTTTTTTTTACATAGATATGAATTATTAAGTACGTGGGTGAGAGGAAACAGATACATATTTACAGCTCAAATGAAAGCTTGGGGTAATTTTTAATAAATATTATGAACATCTTTATGATAGTAATATTAGAAAATTAAGTAATGAAACAAGCTGCCAAGAAAGGTCACTAATGACTGTCACTAGGGGTATTCAAGTGAGAAATAGCCAACTGTTGGAAAATGATGGTTTAGGGCTAATTATATCCTATGGCTATCATCTATAATATGTATCTAAACTAACCTCTTTATGTTACTTGAAATTTTAATGATTCTAAAGACTCAGTTTAAGCATGTTTATATAAACACACACTTGAACATTCGTCAGTACTACTTTTGAGAAAAATGTTATCAATGATTAGAATTTTCATTCCTAGATTTAATCCACAGGAAATCTAAAACATGAAGAAAAGGCACCAATATGTTTACTGTAGCATTATTTATAGGAGTATATAACATACAAAACTTAAATGTGAAAACACAGTCAAATGGTTAACTAATATATGGTACATCCATGCAAAGAGATACTGGGTAACCATGTAACTTGTAGGCAAGGTTTGCAATAACACAAAAAAAATTACTGTTATAATATTAAGTAGGAAACCATGGCCTCGTATTGCACACAAAATATGATTTTAACAATGGGGAACACTGCATAGGAAAACATTATGGAACAATTCCAATAAAATGGAGAAATAATTTAATATGTACTACCTGCTCCACTACAAACACTTAGGAAGTCTGGGTAAAAAAATATATGAAAAACAAATATAAATAATTTAAATAGAAAACCGGCATTTACAAAATAAAAAAAAAATTCCTAGATTCTAAAATAAAAAGTGAATGTTAAAGCTATAGTAATCAGGGCGGCGCCTGTGGCTCAGTGACTAGGGCGCCGGCCCCATATGCCGAGGGTGGCGGGTTCAAACCCAGCCCCGGCCAAACTGCAACAAAAAAATAGCCGGGCGTTGTGGCGGGCGCCTGTAGTCCCAGCTACTCGGGAGGCTGAGGCAAGAGAATCGCGTAAGCCCAAGAGTTAGAGGTTGCTGTGAGCCGTGTGAGGCCACGGCACTCTACCGAGGGCGGTACAGTGAGACTCTGTCTCTACAAAAAAAAAAAAAGCTATAGTAATCAGCTCTAGCCAGGCATGAGTATAATCATGCCCTAAATGTACCCCCTGGGAATGAGAGACTAAGTTATTAATGGTCATAAATGTATGGTAGATACATTTAGCTAGCTGAAGGTCTATGTAAAACATGAAGATAAAAGTATGGATTCTCCATAAAGCGAGGGCTCTTAAAAATATCCTTATGTTAAGGAATACTTTTTAGAAAAAACTGCATATAGTCAGAAACTAAAAAGAAACTTGCTAACTTCTATATTTTTCTGAGAAATTTGCATGCTTATCTGATGAATCTCAATGTATATTACCTGGAAAGTATAGAAATTCTGATAAGCCCAAAGACATATCCGGAGCCCCAGAAGAAGGGAATAACCAAACAAACACACACAAAAAAAAACCACAGGTATTCATTTTTACTCATAGTATGCAAAACTTGTAGAAGAAAAAGTAACTCCCACTGAAGTTGAGTCCACCATAAAAATTTATAAGGAAAACAAAAAAAAGAAACAAACGAACAAACAAACACATCTATAAAAGAAAGTTGGCAAATATAAGAAATGGAAGTGGCACTCCTACAAGAAATAGCAATAATATGAGACAATAAAAATGTTTATTTAAAGTTATTAAAATGATTAATATAGGTCTAAAATCCATAGTTAAATAAAATCATGCTTATAAATATAATAGATCTGGCAAGACAAAATAGAAATTCTATAAAGGTGCATTAAAAAATGACTGTTAAATAAAATATTAAAATTAATTGCATGATTTGGGTTGATATGAGGAAATCATCCAGAATGCAGTCCAGGAAGATAAGATGGAAAATATACAATGGAGAATAATGGGCATGGAGTATTAAATGAGAAGGTTTAAGATATAAATGGTAGCTCAAAAAAGAGAACAGGAAAATTGGGATAGGAAAATATGTATACTGAGAAACGATGAAAGAGAATTCTTGAAATGCTATTGAAATTAATTAAAATGTGAAACTTTAGATTGAATTTGTAATAATAATCGACAGAAACAAATTTACTCCTGGACACATACATCATATTTTGCACCACAGAAGGCAAAGAAAAAGATGTACATGGTAGGTAAATATCATCAAAAAGAAAGCAGAAATTGCTTACAGTGGAAAGACAATGAGAGACAAGAAATTCCTCAAACTAAGAAGCCACAGACCATATTCACATCTTCAAATAATTAAAAGGAAAGAAATAAAAACCTAAAAGTCTAGGCACAGCTGAGTTACTTTTCATACTTTTCAAGAATGAAAACAAGGGGTGGTGCCTGTCGTTCAGTGAGTAAGGCACCAGCACCATATACTGAGGGTGGCGGGTTCAAACCTGGCCCTGGCCAAACTGCAACAATAACAACAAAAATAGCTGAGTGTTGTGGCAGGTGCCTGTAGTCCCAGCTACTCAGAAGGCTGAGGCAAAAGAATCACCTAAGCCCAAGAGCTGGCGGTTGCTGTGAGCTGTGATGCCACAGCACTCAACCGGGGGCGACAAAGTGAGATTCTGTCTCTAAAAAATAAATAAATAAATAAATAATAATAATGAAAGCAAAATAAAAACATTCTCCTAGAAAAGGACTGCTAAAATTTATAAATCACTGATAGTAACTATAAAATATACTATGGAAAGAGGAAATTAAACTCTTAAAGATGGCAAAGAATTCAAAAAGTAATGTGTACACAAACACTGATAAATCTGTGGATAAAACTAAATTTTCCTTGATTATAAACATCACCTTGATTATAAACACCACCTCAAATATCATGCCAAATAAAGATTGAACATAAGTAAAGGAAAAATGGTGAATAAGGAGTTAAGACAAAAGGCATTACAAAGGAAAAAGACCAATGTTTCATAATGATAAAAATAACAATCCATCATGAATATATCAAAACCCTGAAACAAGATGGACACATGAACATAGCATTAAGTATTAATCAACCTCAGCAAAGCAGAGAGCACTCTGGGAAGATGAAGTAGTAGAAAGCACCAAAACTCTATTTACCTACCTAGAAAACTGTACCCACAGACTATCTGATGTAACTGTTTTGGAACTCTAGAGTCTATAGAAGGTTTGCAACTTCCAAGAGGAGGCCTGAATGACAAATTATCATTAATTTTAGTAGCAGCTCTTTATGCCTTGCCCCTTTGCACCATGGCAGGAATCTGTACCTGTATACCTGGAGTAGCCTGTATAGAGCTTGAAGGAAGGGAGGTGGGCAAAAGGAATCTGTCCTCTAAGTACCAGAGATCTGTTCTCTGATGTCTGGCTGCATAAACAAGTGGTCACCACTGTTGTTATACCTCCCTCCATTGTGTCTGCTCATTCCCCTCTGGCTGAAGCGACTAAGGGACCATCAAACAGACCAATACAAGCATTGAAAATAAATGCTAAAGAGAGTCCTGCAAGTTAGATGAAAATAGTAAACATTAAGGCAAAGATAAACAATTCAAACATAAAAAATAATAGAGAACATCTAGAAAATTAAAAATTTATTCTAATGCTAACATACATGAAAAAATGTTCATCATCCCTATCTATTAGAGAAATGTAAATCAAAACTACCCTGAGATACCATCTAACCCCAGTGAGAATGGCCCACATCACAAAATTTCAAAACTGCAGATGCTGGTGTGGATGTGGAGAAAAGGGAACACTTTTACCCTGCTGGTGGGACTGTAAACTAGTACAACCTTTTTGGAAGGAAGTATGGAGAAACCTCAAAGCAGTCAAGCTAGACCTCCCATTTGATCCTGCAATCCCATTACTGGGCATCAATCCAAAAGGAAAAAAATCCTTTTATCATAAGGACACTTGCAAAAGACTGTTTATTGCAGCTCGATTTACAATCACCAAAATGTGGAAACAGCCTAAATGCCCACCAACCCAGGAATGGATTAATAAGCTGTGGTATATGTATACCATGGAATACTATTCAGCTATTAAAAAAATGGAGACTTTACATCCTTTGTATTAACTTGGATGGAGGTAGAAGACATTATTCTTACTAAAGCATCACAAGAATGGAGAAGCATGAATCCTATGTACTCAATTTTGATATGAGGACAATTAATGACAATTAAGGTCACAGTGGGGTGGGGAAAGGGGAGAATAGAGAGAGAAAAAAGGAGGGAGGGATGGAGAAAGGAAGAGCAGAGAGAGGGAAGGAGGGAGGGGGTGGGGCCTTGGTGTGTGCCACACCTTTTGGGGGCAAGACAGGATTGCAAGAGGGACTTTGCCTAACAAAATCAGTGTAATCTTGTTTATTATACCCTCAATCAATCCCCAAAAATAAAAAAAAAGTTAATTCTTTACAAAGTAAATAAAATTGACAAATCTTTATCTAGCTAGACTAATAAAAAAGAGAGATGACTCAAATAACTGAAATAAGAAATAAAAGTGAGGACATTGTTACTGATTTTACACAAATAAAAATGGTTATAAGAGAGTGTTATACTAATTGTGTGCCAAGTAATTGGGTAACCTAGATAAAATTTTAAAATTCTTCAAAACACAAAACCTACCAAGACTAACTGTAAAGAAATAGAAAATCTATGCACCTATAACTTGTATGTGATGGACTCAATAATTAAAAATCAATTCCATTTTTAATAGCATTCAAAGAAACAAAATAATTAGGACTTACCACAACAAAGGAGGAAAAATAATTGCACAATAAAAACCACACTATATTTCTGAATGAAAAGAAAACATGCATAAGACAAGAGTCATTCCAAGTTCATGGAATGAAACATTTAATATGACAAAGATTTTAAAACTAGGTGCAATGCTTACATCTGTATTTCTAGTACACTGGGATGCTGAGATAGGTGGATTGCTTGAGCTCTGGAGTTTAAGACCACTCTGAGTAAGAGAGGGACCCTACCTCTACTAGACATAGAAAAATTATTTGGGTGTGGTGGCAGGAGCCTGTAGTCCCAGCTACTTAGAAGGTTGAGGCAAGAGGTTTGCTTGAGCCCAAGAGTTTGAAGTTGCTGTAAGCTATGATAATGCCATGGCTCTTAACATCACCTTACCCACGGTGACAGAGTGAAACTCTGTCTCAAAAAAGTAAAACCAAAACCAAAACCAACAAAAAAACCCTACCCAAAGCAATTTAAGTTTTAATTCAATTCCTATCAAAATTCCAATGACTTCTTGTTAGAAATAAAAAAGACATTCTAAAATTCATATGCATCTCAAGGGTCCACAAATAGCCAAACAATCTTGGGGAAAAAAAGAACAAAACAGGAGGGCTCACATTTCTTGATTTGAAAACTTATTACAAAGATGCAGCGATTAAAACAGTGGCAAAAGCAGACTAATAGATCATGGAATGGAATCAAGAAATAAACCCTTTCATGTATGATCAAATGATTTTCAATAAAAATGCCAAGACCCATTCAACAGGGAAATGAATACCATTTTAACAAATGGTATTAATAAAATTTTTCAGGATGTTCACCTGAAAAATAATGAAGTTGGTCCCTCACCTAATACCACTTACAAAAACTCACTTAAAATGCACCTATGCCCTAAATATAAGAACTAAAATTATAATATTCTTAGGAGAAAGTATGTAGTAAACACCTTATGACATTAGATACGGCAATGATTTCTTGGATATGACCCCAAAAGCATAAGTAACAAAATCACATAGACTAATTGGATTTCATAAATGTTATAAAATTTATGCATCAAAAGATAGTTAACAACTGAGTAAAATGGCAACCCACAGAATGAGAGAAAGTATTTGCAAATCACATATTTAATAAAGAATAAATAACCATAATATTTAAAGAAATTCTAAAACTCAACAATAAAAACAAGCCACCCAATTCAAAAAAGGGCAAACGATTTAAACAGAAACTTCTCCAAAGAAGATACACAAATATCCAATTAGTATATGAAAAGATGATCACATCACTAATTATCAAGGAAATGTACATCAAAACTACATTGAGTTACCATCTAGTTCACTTTAGAAAGCTCCCATAAAAAAGCAGAAAATTTGTGGTATAATTTTTGACGACACTGTAGAGAAATTGGAACCTAACCTTGTATATAGCTGGTGGAAATATAAAATGATACAGCCACTGTGGGTAATAATGTTGTTTTTCAAAAAATATTAAAATAGAATTACCGTATGATCCAGCAATTTCACTGCTAGGTACAGATTCTAAAGAATTGAAAACAGAGTCTCAAAGAGATATTTGAGGACCTATGTCCTCAGCAGCATTACTCACAATAACTAATACCTGGAAGCGAGTAAGTATTCACTAATAAATGAACGGTTAATCAAAATGTGAGATATGTATATAAAGGAATACTATTCAGTGTTGAACGAAATTCTGACACAAGTCTACGACCTAGATGAACCTTGAGGACATTATGCCAAGTGAAATAAACTAGTCAAAAAAAAAAAAAATACTGCATTAGAGTACTTACACTAGTCAAATCATAATAACAGAAAGAGGAAAGAATGGTATACATTGTCTAATGGGTACATAGCTTCCCTTTCCCTTCCCAAGATGAAGAAAGTCCTGGAAATGGACGGTCGTGATGATTACTCAAGGATTTGAATGGACTTACTACCACTGAACTGTACACTTAAAAATGGTTACAATGGTAATTTTTATGTTATATTGTATATGAACTCATTTGTGAATATCATTTGTCTTCATAAGAATGAATCTGTTCTAAAAGTCAATTACATGTATGGGTTTTAGATGCATCCATAAGATCAGGCTTATTATCTTGAAAGTCCCAATTTCTTTACTTTTACTAATTTTTTTTTTCTTTTTGTTTTGCGTTTTTGGCCAGGGCCAGGCTTGAACCTACCACAGGCGCTGCCCTAATTTTTTTTTTTTTTCTTAGAGACAGAGTCTTACTTTATTGTCCTCAGGAGAGTGCTGTGGCATCACAGCTCACAGCAACCTCCAACTCCTGGGCTTAGGCGATTATCTTGCCTCCTGAGTAGCTGGGACTACAGGTGCCTGCCAAAACGCCCAACCATTTTTTTGTTGCAGTTTGTCTGGAACTGGGTTCAAACCCACCACCCTCGGTATAGGGGCCGGTGCCCTGCCCACTGAGCCACAGGCGCCACCCTTCACTAATTTTAAATGTTATTTCTATTAGTCACCAGGAAATGGCTATTCTTAATAAGGATAGATTTATTTAATAGAGATTGATAGAGTCAAATGTTTATAAAATGTGAAGCTCAATACAATGCATATGTACAGAAACTAATACCTCATGAAAAGTAGTTACATTCTTATAAATTTGGATTCTCAGAACTGATACCTCAAAATACGATGCTTTGTATGACTTTCTCAAAATTAATCTGCCCTTTGTAAATTGATTTTTCAGTGAACCTTTAGAGGGCCATGGGTGGGCCTTAACACAAGCATAAAAGAATCCTTCCTAAAAATTGAACATTAACTATGCAACAAAGGAAGGCTTACCAATACTAAAGAATAACTAATTCAGAAAAATACTTATGATATTAGTGTTATTAGTTAGATTAACAACAACAAAAATTGGAAGAGGAACAAAAAAAGAACTTTAAAAATTAAAAATACTTTCAAATATGTAATAAAGAATTCACAATTAAATGTTAAAACAATGAAAATGCTATGTATCCAGTAATTAAGTCTGTATTTATAGACAAATTTATTGCAATGCAAATATACATACATGATTGTCTAATCATTAAATGATACTGTATTAATAGTCAATAGATATACTAACATACAGGTCTCTACCATCAATTAATGTGAAAAAGAGCAGAATGAAGTCTGAACTCTAAGTAGACAATATTGGAGAATATCTTTTTGTTAAGAAACAGAGATGAATTTCTTAAAGAAGATATAAAAATGAGTTAACATTATTATAAATTTGATTATACTGTTTTTATTGTACCCAAAAGACACCGTATGTCAAATTTAAAACATCAATAGCAGACTGGAAGATGATATTTGAAATGGGTAAAATTATCAAAATTAATTTATTTGAATGTACATGTATTTAATCTTTTGTTCATTAGAAACAATCCAGAATTCTAAAAAAAAACTATTTTAAAAATATAAGCAAAAATTATATTAAAAATAAAGGAAAGATTTTCTGTGGTGAAAGAAAGTGCACCAAAATGTTATTACTAGTTGTTTTCTAGAGTAAAGAATTACTGATGTACACTTCTTTCTAGATTTAAATTTTTTCTAATTCTTCTTAGAATGTTTTGCTTTTATTACTGGAACAAAATTCACTTTGTTTAAAAAGAAAACATCTCTGGAGCTCTTCTCTGAAGATTTCTTCTGAAACTAAGCTGCAATCACACTGAAGGTGATACGGCTTGAGAGGGTATTATTTCTTTGAAAAGTTGACAGAAGTATATTTTGGATTCCTTTCAATCCTATTGTGAGAACTGTCTTTACTGTGCTAACTGCTGACACGGATGCTAAGATTGATTAGCATCAGAATCAGTGGAGTAGAATAAGTTCTTAATACTGAAATTTAGGTCCTTGAGGAGTAAAGCTTCTCCGAAAAATACAAATGTTCAAATTCAGCGCATTTTTTTCTTTTAACTTCTAAAGATAACCTAGAATACGTAATTTAGGCAGGTTGGTTTGCTAAAATCAGATCAATATCTTTTGCCTGGTTTTGACTGATACTTGTTTGCCTGGAATTATAGGGAGGAATTTTGTCTTCCTCATGATACTGGGCTCCTCTATTGATAGATTCTGATTTTTTTTAATGGTAAAACTTTTATACCAAGTAAAACACCAAGCTTGACATGTCAAAAGAGAAAATGGATTTCTGATTGGCAGAAAGCATGGCTGTGTATTCCTATCACCTCTAGTACCCAGTCATGCTTGACACAATTTACACATAAATTAGCTATATTTTAGAATTTTTTTTGCAATACTTAAATCAAAAAAATAACATTTGCTCCATAGGCATTGGCTATACCCCTGGATGGTTATTGATTTTTTCCAAGGTCTTTCTTGATACTTTTAAGAGGAACTGTCACCAAAGACTAAGAAAATACAATTTTATCATGCGCTATGGGTTTAGGCAGCAAGCAAACCCTTTACACTGATTGCATATTTTCAAGATTCCTTGGGGTTAATTAAAAATGGGCAGCGTAACATTATGCAGAGAATTCTAAGCTTGCTCTCCTGCAGTGAAGAAATAAACAATGAATTTCCTCTATTTTGTCAAGTGTTTTACAGAAATCTTAGAAAGAAAACTGTGAGATTAGTTGTTTCTAAAAGAAAATAACATTATGAAACTTATACTTTTGGTAAAAATCCTTCAGTTTTGTCCTTTATAAAGCACACACACAAACATACACCACACAGGCTCTGAATTAGATATTCTATTGACATGTTTTGGAAGTAGGGAAGATTAAGCTAAGTGTTTTGAGATTCAAACCGACTGTTCCATGGTTTCTAATCATTGCAAACCTGATGTTTTAAATCATTAAGTCATTCCTTCCAGCTTACCATGGGAATATATTTCCATATAGTTTGCTGTGATATATTGAGAGAGATAAGAATTGGAATTCATTTGCCATTTAATTTTTCTCCCAAAGTGACTTAAAAAGGTCATCTAATGCCCACACTTCTTTTATTTCTAGAATATTTTCATTTCATCTATCAGAAATCTTTGTGACAAGGTAATTTATTTGACTAGACTCTTATAATTTTAACATCATTGTTATATTTATTTGAATAAATCCAGAGTTCCATTTGATGCTAACCAACAAGGGAAGAGAAACAGAAAGGGTAATATTGAATGGCTCTACTTCATCATAAAGTATGTTCCTGTATTTTTCCTTACATAAACAGACCACAAAATATTATGTATGTTTACTGGTAATTTTAATATTAACCTACTCTCAAAGCTTATTCAAAATTATTGAGGCATCTATGATCTAAAACAAATTTTCTCACATGAAGCTTTAGTTTCATTTATTGAGTTTTCTGATAGAACATAATTTCTTCTCTGCCTCCCAATCAACTCCCTACTCCTCAATCTCACATCCTTTGGGTGTAAGAAAATATATTTAAAAAAAAATAGAAGAAACCAAAATAGAAATAAAAACCTGCGGGATATCTGAGGATCAAAAACTCCAGGAGAGTCTAGAGCTTTTTTCTAACACAAATAGGGCAAGGAACAGGAGTCCTGAGACAGGAAGCTGATCTGATTTGAGGGCCAAGGATGCTTTATGAGCCTTACAGGACCTGCAGCTGGATAAATTTCAAGCAAAAGGTGGAAGAAACACCAGGCTGCATTTCCTCCACATCCTGGGAACTTAGCATGTTCCTGACACATAACAGATTCTCAGTAAATATTTGTTAAAATTGAAAAGAATGAATAAATAAGTAAATAAACAAATGAATGTTAAAGCAGTAAACACGTAATTTAAAAGAGCTCTAAATTCTAAAACCACCCCACAATACCTGTCCTTTCCTTTTATCAGGGATTTCCTGGTTCAAGTTCTAAAAAACACTGCATCTAACCTATAGCAAAAAATTCTAAGCTTTTATATGTAAAAGTATTTCCAATTTTGGTAAATGCTGATTCCTAGGTCTACAACCCAGTGGTTCTGACCTAATGATGTGGGGATAAGACATAGAAATTTACATTTGTAATACTACAAGTGATTTGGATTCAGGAAGTCTTAAAATCACATTTTGAAAACAATGAAATGGATCCTGAAAGCATGGTGAGTGAATGAAGCTTGACGACCGGGCCCTGGTTAGACTCTGCTGCTTTGGCATCATTGGGACAGGCCGACGCTTTCAACTGGAAGGTGAAATAGCTAACTAAGTGCTAACTAGTGCCATCACAGTTGTTTGCCTTGCAAAATAATTTGTACAAGCCACTAACGATCATGTGTTTTATGATGTGTTTTGAAATGAGAAGTAGTTTTCACCTCCATGGCTCTGCTAAATATCTGCTCAGGAGAAAGGACATCACATCAGGCTGGCGACTGAGATACTGAACCCTGACCCCAGTTCTTCTGTCCATTGAATGAAAAACAAAAATGAAACAAAACAAAAAATTTGAAAACATCACCCACTTTCCCCAAAACACAGCATACCTTTTCCATAAATGAAAATGTAGGGAATGAAATACTCTTATTCACTTGAATTTCAACTATTCTGGGCAATCAAAATAATGGAGGCTTCTGCCTAGGGATCACAGTCCTCTTTTCCCAGTCATTAAGGCCCATAATCCTTACTGTTAGCAAGAATTTTCAGGCACAAATCATTGATAGGTAATTTCTCGAGTCAGTTGTATTCTAAAAAGAAATAGAATCTGGATTCTCATCATACTGTTTTAAACCAGCCAATTTATATGAGTCCCCCAGGTATGCATTGCATGGATAGTTCCAAGGGTAAAAAGAAGGCAGGTGTCACCTCTCAATGTGCAGGCAATTGCACATGAAATACATCTGTGGCTTGTTGCTGAAAAGGCACACCTCTGAACCATAGATCGGCTTAATTTAACCATTTTTCAACACATTAATACGTTTCCCTGTTTTAAATTCCTGCTTAGTGGAAAGTTTCCCCATTGAGCATCCGATTTAATTTTGTCTGCTTGGATGCCCTTTAGGTAAAGGACACCATTCAATATCAGGATTAGAAGCATTCTATTCATTTTCCCCCTGCAGCCAGGGAAAAGGAAAGAACGCAAAAAAGGCAGAGACTCGCACAACTCTAGATGAAGCAATTCTCTAATTCTCCAGCCACTGAGCAATGAGGTTTCATATGCTGCAGGAAGACCCATTCATCTTAATCCATCTGGAAAGAGGGCTACGCGCAATATTTCACAATCTAAGTACTTTCTGACAAATCTATTAATTATGCACTCAAACAAATTATTTGCTGCCTGTGGAGAATTGATACCAGATTTTCTCCTGTGCCAGAATCCATGTTCTTTTTTCTGCTTTTAACTCATTGCTGTCATTGACACAGTTATATTTGTTTCTACTGGTACTTGTCACCATTTGAAAGTTAGATATGGTTACTACTAGAGAGAAGCTGAAGAGGTTAAGGTAATATGACACCTAATAACTGAAAGACATTTTCCAACTACTTTCTTAGGCCCTTTGTCTCTGTCCTTCTTATCAAAGTGTCTGGAAGATGTGTGTTCTATATGCCCAACCAAGAGATGAGACCAGTAGCTCCAGGGCTTACTGATGCTTCCCACCCACCCCCCACCCACTACCGCTTTTTCTCAGTTCTGAGGACAAGTCCTCCTCCACAACTCATGAATAACAACTTTATGAAACATGCATGATGTTTGGAAAGAAAAAATAGAGTTGTAATTTATTCTAATTTGATGATTGCATTCAAATTCCAGAATATCATCAAAAAAGCTCAAATTATTTTATTTTAAAATAATTTATCATCTAGCCTTAGAACTACTACATGCAATTATAGGAAAATACTGAAGACAATTAAAAGGCATAAAAATAAAAATGACCCATCATACCACTAACTTTCTGTATGGATATCTTTCTAATATGTGGGTATGTGTCATTAAAAAATATGGATATATAATTTTGCCTTAATTTTTTGCTTGCTAACACATGCATATTTTTCACATTACTAAGACTTAGCATTCTTGGGGAAATAAAATTAAAAGCAAAATCCATCTTCCAAATTAGAAAACCTCCCCACAAAGGCAGAATAAAAGGAAAATAATTTTATTTTTGAATAAGCATTAAACTAGAATGTGATACACATCAAAGGGACTGCAAAGACAGAAAGAAGTCTCATCCTTTATTATAGCCAAGCAGATATGATCCCTTATATACGTTTTCAAAGTAAACAATAACTAGCACTCGAGTAAGACAACTTCACATCACTATTTGTCACTTCGTAGATATTCCTGCAACTTGGAGCCAGGAGCTCCCCCAAATTAGATTCCTATTGCTTTGTTTCATTTTGTTGTGTTGAGACAGGTTTTCACCCTGTTGCCCAGGCTAAAGTGCCATAGCGTCAGCCTAGCTCACAGCTACCTCAAATTCCTGGGCTCAAGAGATCCTCCTGCCTCAGCTTCCAGAGTAGCTGCACTACAGGCACTCCCCACAACACCCAGCTAGATTTTCTATTTTTAGTAAAGACAGGGTCTCCCCTTACTCAAGCTGGTTTTAAACTCTTGACCTACAGAAATCCATCAGCCTCAGACTTCCAGAGTGCTAGGATTACTGGGTAAGAGCCACTACACCTAGCCTAGACTCCTACTGTTACTGAAACTGGCAAGTAGTCCATCAGTGTTTACATCTCAAAAAGATGGCTCTCACTGAATGGGCATGGGGTAGGAGTGTCTGGCAGACCTTTTGTGTGGAGGACATAACCACAAGAGGGACTCTACCTAACAAAATCAAATATTTTGACCTGGTTATTTGTACCCTCACATCAACCTGAAATAAATTTACTAAAAAAATTAAAATAAAATAAAGAAGGCTCCAAGATCTAACTGAAGATAAGAAAAATATTCCTCAGTCATAAAGATGACAAAAGTCCTATCTCGTTCTCAAAAGGATTTATACACATTTCAAAGGGAAGAGAAAGTACTTGCAATTATAAGTTTTCTAAAGTAAATGTTCTAAAAGATGAAATAAAGAAAAATCACTTATTTTCCACAAGGAAAATTAAACTTCGTTTTTAACTTGCTCTTCTGTAATTTTTAAAATCTTATATTCTGCAATTAAAATTAGAATAATTTGCCTAACTCTCCCCATTATTGGACATTCATTCTTAAAAATCATCCTATTTTAAATAATTCTTCAATGTACACTTTTATAAATAAGGTTTCCAAGCACTTTTACATCTATTTTTCACCATATGAAATATAACAGTGTTCTCTTTGGCACAAAGAAAAAATATATCAATTATTGCCTGCTAAAATGTATGCATGCATTGGAGACACATACAGTTAATGGGCCTCCAATAGTTTAAAATGCATATAGCAAATTTATCTACTAACCAGCCGTATGCATTCAACAATAGATCACATGCTCAAAAGCAGTAACGCTCAGATCCTAATTTCCAAATCCTGATTTCAGCATTGAGCTTCTTAGGAGCATCCATAAACTGACCACTGTTCGGTCCGTAGAAATATGAAGACTTTATGCAACGTCTCCTGACCATGAGAACTGCTGCTTCTAAACAAGGACAATCCACTCCAGATTTGAATGGCCAATAGTCCTTCTGATACCGAGAAGAAACCGTTTTCCAAATGGGGTCTTAGAAAAGTGAGTAGACCTCCAAGATGAAGACACACACAGAAAAATATTTTCGTATGTAACAGAAAGATATATCAAGATTTTTTTTTTAATTTTTTCAACAGTTTTTTGAGGTGAGAAGACTTTTTGCCATTTTGCATGTAAAGACACTAAAGTCCTCGGGGGTGATACAACAAGCAAGTGGTAGACCTCAGATGTGAACTCATCACAGTCAGATTTCAAAATCTCTGTCCTTATCATTATAGTGGCATGCCTTATGTAGACAATAACTATAGACTATTTTCTGCTCCTCATTTTGAGATGTATCAGTGTCATATTAATTGGGATTTCATAACTCCTAGGAAAAAGGAGGACGTTATAACAAATGCAAGACCTCATAACCAAAGGAGTAAATGGCAGATAGTTGAAAAGAATTCAGAGAATTTTCAGAACTGAAACTAAATGAAGAAAGAAAGAAACAAGATGAAGGCATACTAGAATGCAAAATGACCAGCTTTACTGGCCAAAACTTCCATTGTTCATCTTTAAAAAAATATAAACATTCTCCCAGCCAGGATAATTTGCTTCACTGAAAAATCTTAATGAATTCACAATATTTTCATAGAATATTTTGGTTTGTTTTCCCGACATTTAGCAATGGTCAGATGTTTGCCTTCAATTAACCAAAGAAAAAAGAGAAATGCTAAAATTTATAATTAACTATTCATCTCAATATAGTTGTAAAAGTGGTGTTTGCTTTTTTTTTTATCAAATCATAACTGTATACATTGATATGATCATGGGGCATCATACACTCGCTTCATAAACCATTTGACACATTTTTGTCACAGTGGTTAACATAGCCTTTCTGGCGTTATCTCAGTTACTGTGCCAAAACATTTACATTCTACATTTACCAAGTTTCGCAAATACCCCTGTAAGATGCACCACAGGTGTGATCCCACCGATCCCCCTCCCTCTACCCACCCCCCCCTTCCCACTTCCCCCTATTGTTAAGTTGTAGCTGGGTTATAGCTTTCATGTGAGAGTCCCAAATTAGTTTCATAGTAGGGCTGTGTACATTGGGTACTTTTTCTTCCATTCTTGGGATACTTTACTAAGAAGAGTGTTTGCTTTTTTAAACAATTTTTACCAATGTACCAAGTTACATAAGTTCTGTTGGACAGAAGTTAGTCATAGCAGCTACAGCTTCTTTATCTTTCTCTATTCTAAAGAATGTCATTTCTTCACTGACTTGCTTTCAGTTCTCAGTACCTGAAGAATGGCTTTGTTAATATCTTCACAACCTCTGTATAAAGGAAAACGTGCTAATAATACTTATTTTACTCTTTAAAGGATCATAATCAAAATAATTACTTTCTATTATAGTATGGAATTTCAATCAAACTATGGTTGAAAGCAAAATCATTCAGTCCTTGAGACAATATGCCCTGATTTAGCTTTCCCTACGGGATGGAGCATGTCAGCCCAGGTCCACTACTGAGTGTATCTCAGAGACATTTCACCTAGAGTGGGTGACATCATTGTCCTAATTCATCATTTGCTTGCTTGATTTAGATATATATAATACAAAAATTTATCACATATAAGTTTATATGTAACATATGTAAATAAAAATGAGGTAAACTTTTTCTAGGAAAGAAGGAAGGAGTAAATAAATGATTCACATATGTAAGAATAAGAAAATAATATGCAAACAATGTCTTGCTTTCAAGTTCTATTCTCAGTACCTGAAAAATACTCCTATCCTTACTCTCACCCTCAGGTCAGACTAATGGAGTAGGCTTGTGCCTCAAAGAGAAGGAAGAGAGGGGCAGCACCTGTGGCTCAAAGGAGTAGGGTGCCAGCCCCATATATTAGAGGTGGTGGGTTCAAACCCAGCCCCAGCCAAAAACTGCAAAAAAATAAAAGAGAGAGAGAGAGAGAAGGAAGAGAGTCCAAAAGTGAAGAGGCAGACGACTTCACTGACAATCAGGCTGGCCCTGGAGCACAAAGACAAAGTAAAGATGAATTTAGCATGGGGTGTCCTTCAGGCAGAAGGGGACAGGCAGATACTCTCATGTCAGGAATAAGCAGCAACTGTGTCACCTTGTGACCATGAAGCATCGGCACAACAGTGGCTGTGCTCACGTGATGAAATCGAGTGTCAGGACCCTGGGAGAGTCACCAGTGGGGGATTAATTGTTCATTTAGCTAATGAAATGAAGAAATGTTAATAGAATGTCATTTGTACCCACCAGCCAGTCAGGCCTGGGCAGCCGTGAAATTTATATAACGCATTATGCTTTTATCCGCTTTAAATGATTGAGTTTCTTAATACTTTTTCTCGTGCCTGCTGCCAATAAAATATTTCATACTAATGCAAAGTTTCCAAGAGAAGACGGATCTGCATCCAGGTACTCCACATTGTCATCAACCCTACTGAGGAAGCCTGGGGGAAATGTATCTCATTTCCATGCATTGTTTAATCTGCCAACCCCATTAGAATCTGGAAAGGGAGATTGAGAGAGAGCTGAAAAAAGAAGGAATAAGAGCACTGGCAGTTAATGAGTCACCTTCAATGTGCCGAGCCCTGTGCCAGGTATCCACTAATGTCATCAGACTTGATTATTGCTCTGCAACAAATGAGAGAGATGTATGGTTCAGAGTTTATAAACCGTTCCCATCGTCAGCCTCAGAAAGGCGCTAACCCCCAGAGGCCATGTCTTCTTCCCTTTGTTCATAAAAGCCTCAAGACAATACCCTGACCATAGCCCTCACTTTCCCCCTTCTATTTCACCAGGTCTCTTCTCGGGTCTGACCACCTGAGATTCATGCAGACACCCTGCACGCTGGCCTGGCACACTGTCAAACTGTGGCCTAATCTAAAAATGGGACACCTAGAATATTATAAAACTAGAGCCCAACTATTCTAAAAATGTCAACACCTCGGAATATTTTATTGCAAGCAAAAGAAACTGACCCTTGCTCATGTGAACAGAAAACAAAATGACTTTTAGGCCTCGTGGTAGATTACATAATCAACAAGAACCACAATAGCCATGGCTGAAAGAAAGGGAGCAATCAGGTCAACTCTGGGGAGCAGAAACAAATGGGCCACCTCTTCAGGGCTCTGCTGTCAACGTGAATCAGCTGCAAACTGTTTCCACCGTTGTATCACTCTACTCAAGCTCCAGATTCAGGAAGACAGACAGACTGTGGTCCAGCCTCTGTCCCAAGTTCAGGCAGCTGCAGGAAGGGAGGCTCCTTACTTGTGTGCACACAAGGCTGCCTGCAGCAGGGTGGGAGAGTTCCCCACAGGAACATCAGAGTGCTGGGCTGGAGGAAGAACCAATCCCCACCACAATAACAACAGGTCTCCTGTGCCCTCACAAACGTCCTCCCTTGTCACATTCCGGTGAGTGGTTTCTGCTTACTCACATATTCCTCACTCTCAGCCCTGCCAAGCTGAGGCCAGGCTGCGAGAGCTCTGTCTCCCTCCCTATCACCACACACCAGAACTACTCCCAGCTTTGATTCATTACACACATCACTTCTATCTTACCCACCAGAACATGATATATATGGTAATTTATTTCACTGTTTTGTACTTGATGCCGCCCCCTCACGTCCTATATCATTTAAGCTGAGCTCTACATCAGCAGCAGTGAACGTGAGGACCCCCCCCCTCAGTCAGAGGGAGGGAAGGACTCTCCCTGCCCCTCCTGACAGAGGGGGTCAGCTCAACCACAGTCCAGGCATTATAGACTGTCCTCCAACCCTCTGCCAACATCTGTCTTTTTTAGAATGCTGAGTTCTACAAATCAGAGAGAGAAAATCAGCGTGCAGATTGTGTAACTGAAATCGAAGAGCCAACAGAAATCTCCCTGGAAGCACACAAAAGCCCTTCCAAAGAGATACCCTGTTATTGAAATGAAGCCCTACAGACTGTCCGGAGATAATAGTTTAGAAATTTCCTCAACAATGAGGCAGAATTTGTGATTCTGAAATAGAGATAATTTGTTTGAATCATCCACTTCATTAAGATACCAAAAGGGTTTTCAATTTATTAATGTGACATTCAAAATAAAAACATGGGCAAGTGCTGCCCTTATCAATTAATGAAACATTGTATAAGGGGAAATAAAGAGATGTTTTTTGCCAACAAAAGGGATAAAATATTGAATCTGCTTTTACCTGGTGCCCTCTGAAGCTGAAGGTATGCTATGCGTATAAATCTGGTATAAATCTGGCTTCTGGCAGATCTTTCCAGGAGATGACTGTGGGACAGACATGCCCTCCCTTCGTATCATTTACCAGAAGATTGCAACCTTGGTAGGAAGACCAAGACCGGGAGGGCCTACAAGGGCCAGAGAGAGAACAATACACCCACCCACCAAGCTGCTGCCTCTCTCTCCCGGCAACATGGTCCCACCCAAAATTCTGGGTGATCCAAAATTCTGCAATGTGCCAAAAAATAAGCTAGAAAAAGTTGACTATCTCTGTTAATAAAATGAGAAGGTTGTCATGATGCTTATTTTTAATTTCTAGTCATTTTTTGTTCCTGAGAAGAGGGTCGAAAGGGTAGCAGACTAGGGAATAAAAGGTCACAGACAAGAAGTTTGGCTAACATCTGCTGGTAAGTGGTTTGTGTGCCTGTGACAAACTTCATGTTTCCCCCATAGATGCAGAGACATCTGTGCCTTCTGATTTAAGGAAATATACTTGGGTAGCTTATAGGTGAAATAGATCTTTTTTCCAAGTTTCAGAAGAGAAGCCCTCCATTTTCTCAAACTTTGACAATGATCTGTTTCATATAAAGAAGGTGTTGTTTCAACAGAAACGTGTGTCTGTGGCCGTGTGTGCATCTGTGTGTGTTGGGAGGGTTAGACTGGCTTGTTCCAGGTGTGGAATAGGCAGGTGAGCCAACCTTATGAGGGCATAAACTACGAGGTTGGCCACAGCAAGCATCTTGCTTACATATGCAAAAAAGCATATTACCATTTTCTAAGAAAATGACAAATAAATGACCAATCATTGTGAATGCTTTCTAAAATGTTTTTATGTTCTCATTCTCCTGAATAAGTCTCAGTTTAAAAACGGCTAGCAGCTCCTATTACTTATTAGAATAAAACTATATCCTTCTTCTTGGTTTCCAAGTCTGTTAACTAGTCCCAATTAGCATTTTTGACCTTGTCACTCGCCACAGATCAAACCCTCTGACTTAGCCAGGCTGATATACAATCTATATTCCACATGTGTTTAGCTCTTTCCAGAAGTTATTCCCCATGCTGGGAGTAACCTCCTTAGTTCAAATTTTTTGATTTCATTGTCTTAGCTTGAGATTCACAAATTAATTTCCTCCCTAATTTCACTCTTCTATAGATTATCTTATACATATGGTGCCTTTAATGTCCTATAGCCACCCACATGTGCATTGCATTTATGTCAACAGACTACAAGCATTTCAAGGGTACAAACAATTTTTCCACTTCTTGGTATCTCTAACGCCACTGAACTATGGGGGGATATTGCAGTATATACTTAGTAAAGTTTTATCAAATGGATAAGTAAAGCTTTTTGAATGAAAACAGGTAAGCAATGTGATTTGAGAAACTATCACACTCAAAGCACAAGCTAGGTAGAGGGGAGAAAGAAGGTGATTCTTTTTTTAAAGTAGAAAACACTATCCCACCCTGAGGGACTGATTCTCTTGAAGTTGCTTGAAGTTAAAACCCTCATGAAAATAACACATACATCAGAAACATAAATGCTCATTTTTATCTTCGGAAAATGTAGGCCACCCAGGTGTATTTCTTTAACTCAGTAGGCACAGACTATGGGAGAAATGTGACATTTCAGGGACTGATAGAATCAACTGTTAAGGGAAGTCCTGTGAGGTGGGGCAGCACACTTTGATGAATCAGGGTCACGTAGCTTCAGCAGCAGGCCCTGCACAGGGCAGGGCAGAAGACAACACAAGGAACAACCAAAAGTGTGATGCCACCAGCTGTTACCCAGCTAACACAGTTCTGGAAAAACTAAAGAGGACTTCTCAGAAGACTCATTTCAAGAGA
This sequence comes from Nycticebus coucang, assembly GCF_027406575.1. Classification (NCBI taxonomy): domain Eukaryota; kingdom Metazoa; phylum Chordata; class Mammalia; order Primates; family Lorisidae; genus Nycticebus; species Nycticebus coucang. The sequence goes on along the minus strand of NC_069781.1, from coordinate 52,392,767 downwards.
GGGATCTTTCATCAGTGTTTTGTAGTTCTTCTTATAGAGATCTTTCACTTCTTTGGTTAAGTATATTCCTAAATATTTTAGATATGAACAGCTTTTCAGGAGATAATAGGCACATAGCCAACAAGCACATGAAAATTTGCTCAACAATCCTAATTATCAGGGAAATGCAAATTAAAAGCATACTGAGATACCACCTTATCCCTGTTAGAATGGCTACTATGAAAAAGTCAAAAAACAGTAGATAGCGGTGTGGATACGGAGAGAAAGGAACATTTATGTACCGTTGGTGGAACTGCAAACGGAAAACAGTATGGAGATTCCTCAAAGAACGAAAAGTAGACCTACCATTCAATCCAGTGGTCCCACTACGGGGTATATACCTAGAGACAAAGAAGTCATTTTATCAAAAAGACACTCGCACTCAAATATTTATTGCAGCACATTCATTTGCAAAGATGTGGAATCAACCCAACTGCTCATCAATTCATGAATGGATTAATAAAACGTGGTATGTTTGTATGTATGTATGTGTGTATGTATATGGGAGTACTACCAGGCATAAAAAGGAATGAAGTAATGTATTTTGAAGCAATTTGGATGGAACTGGAGACCCTTATTTTAAGTGAATTATCTCTACGATGGAAAAAAACATCACAGGTACTCTCTAATAATTCAGAACTGAAAGGTAGACAGACATGGGCACAGAAAGGAGGAGAGTCATTGGCAACCAAAAGAGTAGGGGTAAAAGCCTATTTAATAGGTGCAATGAAGACCCTTAGGGTGATGGTGAACACTGATAGCCCCAACCTAAGCATTATAAAAGCTATCTATGTAACAAAAAACATGTGTCTTCTCTTAATATTTTGAAATTAAAAAAAAAAAAGAGAGAGAATTTGCCACCCTGCTGTGAACTGCCCTCTACAAGTGGGCTGAGAGTAAGCACAAAAATGTTGGAGGAAAACTAGTAACATTTTCAGGGGATATTCTGATCAGGTTGGAAAAGCAAAAACTGTGGGTAGATGCTCATTCTGCTTTTTTCTCTAATTCCCTTAGGAAGTCCCTTGGCCACCTTTATTTTTCCTTAGCATACTTATCACTACCTGACATAATATCCATTTATTTGCTTGTTATCTTATTTCATAAATTAGAATATGAGAACCGCTATTTAGTTTGGTTTGTTCTGCAGCTTCTACAACAAGGTTGGGCATTTGGTAAATGCTCACGAATATTTGTTGAATAAGCGAATGGTTTTTAGACAATTGAATTAAATAAATAATAGTTTGAAACGCATTTTCAAAACATTTACATTTTGCTTTGTATTAATAAATAACCCTACAACCATCACTACTGAATAAATAGAGCTTCAACTTCATCTGACATTCAAAGAAGTCCCAGTCCTTCTGAAGACAGTTAGGATGACTAACGCAGTACAGTGCCTGCAACTGAAAAGTCATTCAGTAAACTTTATCATTACGATCATGTACAGTTGATCCCTTTCACCCTACTCCACACACACTTATTTTTTAAATTTCAGATTAATATGAAGGTACAAATGTTGAGGAAACCATGTTTGTGTTTGTTAGGTAAGGTCCCTGTTGTAGTTGTGCCCCTCACACAGGTGTGCCACGTCGTCTTCCATTGTGCCCATAGGTGAGAGCTCACCAACGCCTCCCCTTCCGCTCTGCCCCTTCCCGCCTACCCCCTTCTCCTCCCTTGAACTAAATTGTTTTTCTTGCATATATTTGTTCATTCACCAGCTTCATATTAGTATTGAATACATTCGATACTTGTTTTTCCACCCTTGTGCTACTTTACTAAGGAGAATGTTCTCCAACTCTATCTAGATCAGCGGTTCTCAACCTGTGGGTTGCAACCCCTTTGTAACAACGAAAATGCATCGCAGCATTAGGAAGGTTGAGAACCCCTGATCTACGTTAATACGAAGATGTAAAGTCTCTGTCTTTTTTTGTGGATGAATAGTCCTCCATGGTATACATATACCATAGTTTATTAATCCATTCACAGGTTTATGGGCACTTGGGTTGATTCCACATCTTAGTGACTGTAAATTAAGCTGCAATAAACAATCTAGTGCAAATGTCTTTATGATAAAAAGATTGTTTTTATCTTCTGGATAGATGCCTAGTAATGGGATTGTGAAATCAAATAGGTCTAAGAGTTTTTTGAGGATTCTCTATACTTCTTTCAAAAGAGGCTGTATTAGTTTGCAATCTCACCAACAGTGTGAAAGTGTTTTCTCTCCACAATTGCATCAGCATCTCCAGCTTTGGGACTTTGCCATGAGGGCTATTCTCACTGGGATCAGCATACACACTTTCTTAATGGTAAAATACCTTACTGTTTATCTTCAGTGACAAAAAAAATCTTGTTTTAGATAAAAAATATCTGCATTTGTCTAGAATATAGCTCTTGATAAGTGCTAAAATAAAATGGGTGCTTAGTAAATTAATGAATCCTACAATAGACATTTGCTAGTAGGACAAAAAACACATTTTAAAGTTATAAAGTAACAATGCCTATATTTTGTATGATGCTAATATGAATTGCAAATGTATTAAATTTATTAATACTATAAATAACCAGTGTTTAATTTAAACCATTGCTAGTATCAATAACATCTCTGGTGTCAGACACTATGAATGCCTTTATGGTTTGACTTCTTTACTCTCTTATCTACAATGGCTATAAGAAATGACACCTAGTTGAATAAGCTAGAGTTGAGAAAGACCTAAACTTCCATTCTGTTGTTAATGCTGTCACTATTATCTTTATCAAATTTTCAGGAAGAAATGTTTCCCACTCCTGTTTATAGCTCCAGAAGTTTCCCTTTAGAGCAGCACTGCCCAAGAGAACTTTCTAAAAGGATGAGATGCTCTGAGACTGCCGGACACAGCAGTCACTGGGTCGCCACATGTGGGTTGCAGGTATGAGCCCTTGAAATGATCTACTGCAACTGAGGAGCTGACTTCTTAATTTGGTTCAATTTTAATTAATTTAAATGTAAGTAGCTACATGTGAGTAGTAGCACAGTAAAAATTTAATAAATTTAGTAAATTTAGAATAACACCCTTTACTACTTTCAGCATCCCTGGAGAAACCCTGTGCCCTCCCCCGCCAACACACACACCTAATGCAGAAATCCTCTATCTCAATTTTTTTAATAAATGGTTTAGTTTCTTTCAGTTTTTTTCTCTCACATAGATTATTTTATCCAATATGTTTCTATTTCTTCGTTTTTTTTTTCTCCAGAGATTTTCCTAAGGTATCTACTTATCCTTGGTCTTTTTTTTTCTTCTTCTACTTAAGGAGACTGTGAAATTAACAGAATGGAAGTCCATTCTTATGGGAAGGGTTAGGGGGTGGTAGTCTTTATTGCACATTGAAATGAGTGAAGTTTTCTTTGCTTTTTATTTTTTAAGTGAGAGAATCCCATGTTAATTCCTTCAGGTTGTTAAAGGCAGTAGGAAACATTCTTCCAAGATCTGGCTATAATTAGTAATTTGTGCCCAGATAGCTGAAAGAGGATAAAAGCAGGAGGGAGGTCTCAACCTTTAGAATATAATTTTGTACTAAATACCCGTGCTTCAGTGCAGAAACTCTGCTCTACACTGCTCTTTATGTTTTACAAGTGCAGAGGTCCTCTGGTATCGCCTCCGGAGAATAAACCTCCTGTTTATTCTGTCTAGAGAGAGGGAGGCTCTCTTCCGACTGGAGGCTGTGAAGAGCATTGTGATGTTACTACTACTTCTTTAACAAGCATCCAGCCATTATTTATGATTAATGCTTCGTCTAAGCCCCTCAGTGGTTCCTTCCTATGAAATGGGTGGTTTTACTCATACTCTCAACTTGCTACTCTAGCTGTTAACAATCTGCAGCATATTCTGCCTTCTGGAAACTAAAAATTTACAAGTAGATAAGAAAATGGGGGTGGGGAATAAGGTGGGAAATGCAAGCAGCCCTTACTGAGGCCTCCTGAAGGAGTTACCACTCATCCTCTCCGAGTCTATTTATCTTTGCAGAGGTCAGCCTGAGGTAGATTTGTGCTCCATTTACCATTTGTAACCAGAAACTGCAATCTCTCTATCTATTTAAATGTGAGGGGTTTTATGAGGTGAGGAGGTAGGAGCTAAGCGTTTCTGGTTCATGAGGCAAAAATCACAGTAAACACTAAAATGCTCAGTGAATGAACAAACGGATCAATAGAAACCTGAACAGTGGGATGGACACCTGAAAGAGGGCACCTTCTCGGTGGTCAATGAGACTGTTCTGATGCATCGTCCATGGAGGGCAAGCAGTCGTTGGAACAGCGTATCTTTGCAGTTGTCTTTCTGCCTCAGGAAGTATATCTTCTCTCCAGGTCACAAAATGTTTCCCTAGTTTGAACTGGGGGACTGATATGTACTAGACCCTGAATGTGATTACCTGACCCTTTCAATGCTTTCTCCTCCTATCAGGGCTTTTTAGAACCCTTAGCCCTTACAGCCACCAGCTACCTGCTCCAGGCATCTTGTTATGAATAGCATTACAGAAAGTGAAGGTCATTGCTTTCTCTCCTGGAAATTTGTGAAGCAATGTTGCTATAGTAAGAGACAGTGCCTTGCAATGCAGATTTCATGGATTTTCTGTGAAGCATTGTAAGGTAACAGTATACTTTTCAATGATTTTTGCTCCACATAAGAGTTTTTGATTGCATCTAGCACATAGTACCATAGCAGCAGAATTCATGAATATTTTACTTATAGGGAAAAGGAAAGCTAGCCTGTTTAAATAGCTTTTATTTTGTAAGGTTTCGGATTAACTTTTCTTTTTTGCCCCCTCATGGTTTGTCTTTTCTTTTTTTTTTTTTTTAGCCTACATTAAACAGCTGCTTTGAAAGTTTCTCTTTGCCTTTAAGTGTTTTCACATTTACAGACTGTGCTCATATGATCTAATAAAATTAAGCTATCAGGAGGAAATCATCGCATCACAAAGGGCTGGGGAAGCATTGTAAAGCACTAGACATCTCGCTAGAAGAACATCTCTCGGGAATTTGCTCCAGGAAAGCAGCAGTGGGTGGATTTGCTGAGCTCCTTGGTCTGTTAAGCTGATGCTTGCCTTCCCACACTTGTCTTCTTTACATAAGCATTTTTCTTTGGAGGCAGCCCACGGCAGCTCTGGGAGAGAAGCCATCAGACACCCTGGTCAAATCTAAATATTCCAGGGAGGAGATAAAAATAAAATGGTGTACCTGAGTGAATAACCTCTCCACGTTTAAACTCTTGAGCTGCCACATGAAAGGGCTTTCGTTTCCCACTTTATTCTCCCCTCCCATTTTCCGAGCTACTTATAAATTTTTAACTTCCAGAAGGCAGGATACGCTTCAGATTGTTAACAGCTTAGGACAGCAAAAAGACTTGGCTCTGGTTATGGAGGGTTTTTTTTTTTACACAAAATGTTTCACCCTAACTAAAAATGAAGGTCTTCACGTACAAATCAGTGAAAATTTACACCCCCAGGACTACTCTTCCAAACAGGCATATTTTTTTTTTCCTTTAGCTAAACTCCTTGTATTTTCTAGGTGTGGTTGACTATTATTCCTCAAGGACATAATGTATAGCAGACATAAGTGACTTCTTTAGACAACTGGTTCTCAAATTTTAATGTGTATCTGGATTATTTGGGAGATTTTGTTTATAATGCAGCTCTTTGGGCCCTGCCTCGTATGTACCAAATTAGAATACCTGATATTTCGAGAAAGACATGAAGTTTAATTCTGAAAACTCAAGAAGTGAACAAGAAACAATAGATATTTAATTTTGGTAATGGAAAACAGTAAGACTAGAAAAATTCGACCTGGATAAAAGTCTTCCTCATCCCCCCTTACCCCCTCCTATATACTCCTTTTTACCTAGCGCATGTGTTCTGCTCTTTGTCTAATTACTCAAGGCTTACAATTAATTTGCACTGGAAAATACCATTCATTTTGTGTCCCCCATTTGCAGCACAGAATGCAGAACAAAGCAGGCCTCCCACCCACCTTATATGTCCTTGGTTAAGAGACCAGAGAAGGGGTGGAGCTCTGAAAGGAGATTGAGACAGGGTCAAAGTTTCTCATGGCTTTGGGGAGAACTCTGTACTAGGAAGAAGTAGTAAGTTTGGGAGATTTTAAACACAGTTTTTGTCTTCAGAAGAATTATTTACTTTCATGGTTGTATAGGGTAGATTTTCCTAGTTAATTCCTAGTAGATTCATTCAACGAAGTTTTAACACAGATAGAATGTTTGGGTTCTCTGTTCTTGATTTTTCTCTCATTACTCCTGGGGAATGCTCTTCCAATATCTGCAGAATGACAGAATGAAAATTTAAAATAGGTCATTATGAAGAGAGTAATGATGGCCAGATATATCAAGAACTATGATTCTTAGCAGGTATTTATAAGAGCAAGCATGTTCATCTTCTGAAGTAATTGAGAAAACTCCTTCTTTCTTTTCCACCACATTTTTCTTTCTCCTGTAAAGAGATGTTTTGACTGTAATAAGGTATTAAAATATGGATCCAAAGTTATCTACAATCTATAGTGTTTTGCTTCTTGTGTATAATGGCTAAAATAATAGTACCTGCCTCAGCGCATCTTGTGGGAAATAAATGGGATGATACTTGAAAGGTAAACGCACATAGCACAAAGCCTAGGATTTAGCAGAGTTTAGTAAATAGTCACTGCAGTAACAATGTATTCACAGCATCTGAAATGAGTCTGGGTGTGTTTCCAATATGAAGTTCAGGTGAACCTCTTGAAGTTTCAATTTCAAATAGAAATTGTTGGGAGATAATGTAGGACCATTCCAGAAATAAATTAAGGTCATCTGGTCAGTAATATCATAATAAGAAAATTACATGTACCAGATTTTTCTCATTTAGAGTATCACTAAGCTGCTCATACTACCTAAAGCCCACTGCAAAAAAATGTCAGAGAGTATTCCATATGAAAAACGTCGCTGGTTAAGGAGATAGATTTGTTAAAGAGGACACATCTTCTTGGCCATTTGGAAGCTAAAGGGAAAATCATCCTCAATTTAAAATACATATAAACCCCAACTACCTCACTTTCTCTTTTTGAGTAACTACTTTGATCAAAGAGCCTAGTTGATAATCTTGTACGTTTAATGTTTCTAATCAGGCCAAAGGCACTTTTATTTCCCTCATTCCTCAAAAACACCAGCTGTTAGTTATCCACAATAAATGAGATTTCACATTTTGTGACAAGCCTATTAAGGGAAAAGCACAAATGCTAGTCTGAAATAGAGAATTATAAGTTATCGAAAGACTTTTTCTCTCAAATAAACATCATTATGTTTATTATACTTTTCCTGGGAATTTTGTGTTCTAAAGAAGATAGAGGCATTAATAGGAGAATATATCCGAAAATATTATTTAGAAGGAATTTCAGCTGCAAATCACTGCACTCTGTTATATGCTTGTTGCAACATCCATTTGCCACTGTTGTAAACCTCCAGCCTGGGCCATTTCCAGATTACCACCCAATTGTATGCAACAGAAACCTAGGAGTTACTCCTCACATCTCTCCTGCCATCCATATCCAAGTTCCATTAGTGTGTATGTGTATAGATAAAGTTATATATACATATGAGAGAGAGAGAAAGATAATCTTCTAGTATAAGTCACTTTTTCCTCTTACCTGGTTTACTGCAACCCCATCCTGACTAGCTCATCTGCTTCTATGATTCTGCAACAATCTGTTCTCCTTACTGAAGCTCAAATGAGGTTTTTGGATAGCAATCTGGATCATGCAAACTTTAGGGACTTCTTGATTCCCCTAAGGAAAAGATAAAAATCCTTAGCTTGGTCTAATCCACCTATCCGGTTGTTCTGCCTCTCCAACCTCTATCTCAGCAGTTCTCAACCTGTGGGTTGCGACCCCTTTTTAACAATGAAAATACATGGTGGCATTAGGAAGGTTGAGAACCACTGCTCTATCTGGTTGTTCTCTCTTTAAATTTTCATGCTGAGTACAACAAGAATGAATGCTCAGATTGTGAGATACAATAGTTCTTCTCCTCCATATTACCTTGCAGTGGGGGAATGGAAGTATGATCTTTAATGAATAGGCAAAATAATAAATTTGGTTTCCTGGCTCAAGAACCAATGTTTGGACATTCATAAACATTGGAAAACACGATGGTTCAAAAGTTCATTCCTCATTGCACAACTATAGCATAAATTTGCTTTATTCATATAGAAACTGTACAATAAAGAGATTCTCTATGTTATAGCCCATACTTACCTAACTTTGCATGATCAAATGGTCTATTCCAAGTCAATGAGGCTTTCAATGAACTTTATTTATTCTACAGAATGAAAAAAGTGGGGGGGTTGTTGTTGTTGTTAATCAGGCACAGGTGAGGTTTGAACCTACCACCCTTGGCGTGCAGGGCCAGTGCTCTAAACACTGAACTCCAGCACCCAGGAAAAAGAGGGTTTTTTTGGTCCTCCAGCTAAACTTTTCAAACATTTCTTAGATACTCTATCTTGCTAGTCAACTTGGGTAAACTATTTCATTTCTGTATCTTTTCCTTTCAATAAAACGGGGTTTATAACACACACAGGGTTGTTGCCAGAATTTAATGAGATTAAGTATAGAAAACGATCATGTGGAATAAATGCATGGAGTGTGATTTTGTTCCCCTTCCTGCTTTTATTTTCCTTTGATTGCCTTACCAATATGATTTTGAAAAGAGGAAAGTACACTTCAACTAGTACTCACTCAGAAATACAGAACATTTTTATGCTGGAAATGAGGTAAAGTTCATTGAGTTCAACATCCTCATTTTATAGATGAGAAATCTGAGGTCTCAAGTGATGCCCCAGGTCACAGAGCTAGTTAGTGAGACAGTTGAGACCAAAAAATGTCTTTGAAATCTCAGTTTAAGTCATTTTGGATTATATCATACTAATTGGGGTAGAGTTTTTTTTTTCTTCTCTCTCTCTCTCTCCCCCCACCTCCCCCTTTTTCTATTTGGGTGTTTCAATTTAAAACTAACGCCCCAAAACTTACATTTAAACTTGGGCTAGATTCACTTTATAATTTTCAAAAAGGCAATCGTAATGGCAAATAGATTATGCCAAAGAGTTCAGGCTTTGAAAGAAAAAGATTTGAACTTGAATCTTGTTTTGCTATTTATTAGCCAAATAACCTTAGGCAAGTCACTTAAATTTTTTGAGCTTCACTAACCTCATTTGTTAAATGGGAAATATAACACCTATTTCAAATGGTCACTGTGAGGATTATTCTGAGATAAACGATGAATGCAAAGGGCCGAATTAGAAGAGTCCTAAATAGCTAAGAAGTATATAGAATGTTAACTTCCTCTCCCTCTCCCAGAATCTGTAGAATTGAGCCCCCAAATCACCAGAGCACCATACTTTGAACAGTTTTGTACTATCTCCCCTAAATAAAGGAGTAAGGAATGATGATGGGGGCTTGCGCAGTCATGATTGCTAATAGAATTCATATCAGTTTAAGTTTGTTTTCAAAGTTAAATAGAAATTCGGTCTTTTTAAAGTGTCTTTGAAATGAACTGGCTTTTTTCTACTCCTATTTCCATTGAAAAATCACATATAAATTCCTTTTTTTGATAACGAGGGAAAAGAGAACTATCAGTGGGAAAATTTTACCTATGATTGATGCTTCCAGTCAGCTTAAAAGAGCAGCTATCTCAGACGTGAAAATTCTGACACATCATTTTCTGACAAAACTACATGAAACAGCCACAGGTTTAATCCATTAACTCAGCTCTGCAAAACGACAAAATTAAGCCTTTGATATTACTATCCTTCAAATAGTTCTTTTCCTTCTCCAATTTTCCCACTCAAGTCTTCCCCTCTCCCTCTCCCTCTCTTCACTGGGTAGGGTTATATTTCTCCTGGCCTTTAAGAGTGACGAGATAAATACTGTACAAGTTTTTGTCCTGGACCTTGGACATAAAGGTGCTAAATTGTGTAATCCCAGGAAAACAGGGCTGAGAGTAAAGGGGGTAAGAAGTGGAATTGCTTTGCTCCAAGACCCCGCAGTGGCCATATAATATTTTAACCTGTACCTTGATATTTTTCTTCTTTTAGTTTCTGAGAATATGTTCTCCTTAGTATTACAAGGAGTCAAACTTTGTAAAGGAGAATGATGCATGCATTTCAAGCCCCATTTGATGGCTGAGAAAACTGAGGCAAAGCCGTAGAGTGAATTGATCAGGATTATACAACTTGTTAGTAGCATTGCTATGAATAATACTTCTGTTTCCTAGGACAGAATTTTTCTCTTTTTAACCTTATGGGGAATTTATAATCCTTAGAAAAATAAATATAGCTAGTGTGGAGTGCTAGAGAATCATATGTAAATGAGGGCACTCTAAAAGTTCAGAGAAGTTTCTTCCTCGTGAGTACTGAAATGTTCGTAATTTTTGACAGGAAAAATATGGGTGAAACAATGAGTCAATGGCTAAAATTCTCAAGGAGGAGGATTGACCAGAGGATTTATGGATGGTTGAAATGGTCAAATGGTATATTTCTCAATGTGGCAGGAAAAAAAAATGTAATTTGCTTTGATGATCATCATATACTGAAAGATAGCCCAATGTGTGTATTTTTCAAGAAATATTCAGACTATTTAGATTTTTAACATTATATTTGTGCTTAAGATAAACATAAAAGGATACTTTTCTATAGGTTCCTTTCTTCTAATAATGCAGCCAGAATGATATTTTATTTTAACTCTGTATAAGCTAGTTCTTTGGACCTTGGGTGTTCTTTTTAAAGATAGTTTATTTTTGTTTGAAAATGATTGAAGTTTTACTTTATATTCAAGGCATTCATTTATATCCCCATACCCAACTCTATTTTAAAAATGTAAGCTGAAAGAAAAGTTTAGGAGAGATTTAAAAAGAATAAAACTGAACAGGACAATAGCTTTGGAGTAAGGCAAAGGAGGTTAAATTTCTAGAGAGCAAGAACAATACTTTTTCAATTGTAAAATTTTTTTTGTCTGGGGTGGATACTACATATATATGCCAAGGCCACTTGGCCTTAGCCTTGCCCCTGATTCACAATGTAGGTACTCACAGGTGCAGCGGAACTCAACCTTAGTTCCTAATGTGTGCTCTGAATAAATGGAGCTCAGTCCTCTTAACAGGTATCCCAACAACCCTCTGGGCCTCTTCCAGGCCAGAATTTTTAAAAATTGTATTTTGATCTCATATCCTTCATTACAAGTCAGTGAGCAGTTTCAAATTAAAGAAACCATGAGGGCCCTAGTACATCTCTGACTTCAATTGTTATCACTACCTGGAGACCTGTTATCACTACTGGAGTCCTCTGTATAAAGGATAGATTCAAATCAAATCTTAGCTCAATACTTTATTCCCACAGTGCAGCTTGAATTCCTGCACACCCCTCTAAGGCCAGCTGTATAATCTGATGAACTGTCAGCTTTAAAACCCAGTGGTCTCTCAGAGGACTAGCTTAACATACGCACTTGCCCCTCTGTCTGCTTATTCCTACCACACTCCCCATGGTGACTTTGGGCACAGGCTGTCCAGGTTATAATAAAATACACCATTTGACACCTTATGTCTTGTCTTGGTTGCTCGGTTCCACAGCATTGGTCTGTCAATTATTTAGAAGTTGAACACTTCACCCTAACCCAAGGAAAGTAATCATTTGTCTTTGAGCTTATTTGTCTGATTAACATAAACAGAAGGCAGAATAAGAAGAAAGAGAGAAAGAAGAATAAAATTCAGAAATAATAAGTATAGCTGAGCGCAGTGGCTCACACTTGTAATCTTAGCACTCTGGGAGGCCAAGGTAGGCGAGTCTCTTGAGCTCACGAGTTTGAGACCAGCCTGAGCTAGAGTGAGACCTCATCTCTGAAAAATACGTGGCCGTTGTGGCAGATAACTATAGTCTCATCTACTCAGGAGGCTGTGGCAAGGGGATCTCTTGAGCTCAAGAGTTTGAGGTTGCTGTGAGCTACGATTCCAAGGTACTCAACCCACAGCAACAAAAGTGATATTCTGTCTCAAAAAGAAAAAAGAAAAAAGAAATAATAAGTATATAAATAGGTATATTGTAAATATATTTATTTTCTTCCCAAAAAAGGAGATGAATATATTTTACTACATACATATGGCTCTGTAATCAATGTATAATAGGAAAAAAACATGTTGAATACCATAGATGATAACAGATAATTTAAACAGCTTCTACAAGTAAGGTGATGTTTGATATAGTTTCAATTCTTCACAATTTATCCTTAGTTGCATTCAAGAAGTTTAAGTTAAAAAGACCACTTTTAAAAATGTCTTCAGTGATGTTGAAGGAGAGAGTAGGAGATTAAACAGTATGTCATATGCTCAGTTATGTGTAAGTGTGTGTGTGTGTGTGTGTGTCCCTCTGAAGACAGGTCTAAGAGATGCAGGAGAAAGATGAGCCAATCTCATTCAGATTATTTTTTAGACATCAATTAGCTAAGTCACTATCTCTGAGGGGTGGAGTGAATAAGGGTGACAGAGAAACAAAGGGTGTTATTGCAGCAAAATCCTTCCATTTACAAACCTGAGAAAGCACAACCGTAAGAGTTAATGTGAAAGATAACACATAGCACCTCTCCTAATCTAACTGTCACAGAATTTGGGGTGTGAATTATTCAAGGTGTCTAATTAAAGGACAAATCTGAGTGTTTATATTTTTGACACTAGAACTGAAGTAGAAAGAGAACAGAGAAGCCATAAGGTACTGGAATGCTCATAAAGGTGGGACATGGCTAAGCAGACTGTGTAGGAGGGCCAGAGAAATTTCATGGTGTCGCATGACCGAAAGATATCTAAGAACAACACAATGGGGCTAAAACTCAAAAGTCATTTTAATTATTGAAATGTTTCTTCTTCACTAAATATTCAGTAAGACTACATTACTTACAATTTTTTGTGTAAAGTTGTATCTGTGTTTGTGCTTGAATATATATCAAATAGGTACCTGGTATAGTAGAAAGTGAACATAACTGAAACCAAGAAAACAAAGTCCATACCCTCTTTCCCAACTAGCTGTGTTATGTTGAGTATATCTTGTTCCTTTAGACTTCGTTTTTTTTGTTTGTTTTCAAGATGAGATTATTGAAGGAATGCTTTCTAAGATCTTTACCACTCTAATCCCACATGATGTATAGTTTATTACCTGGATCTTTGTAAATCAGATAACCATGTAAAATTCTTAGCATATAGCATATCATTATTATAATACCTGGCCAAAATGAATGTATAAGCACCAAAAGACCATCGGTGCCATTTTTAAAAAGCCACAATCAAACTGTATGCAATATACAACCTCAAAGTAAGTCTCTGGAAATGGATTTTTAAAATCTCCCTTGGCAATAACAGTCTATATTGAGAATATATTGAGAAGTTTGAAGAAAGAGGGAAAGGAAGATATTCACATTGTTTAAACACTACAGTGAGCCAATACCCATGGTAGGTGAACCAATGAGCCAATTCCTAAGATAGGTTCTTTATATATGTTTTATTTTCTATTTAATTCTTACAATATCTCAAGAGATGGAGATTATTAAATACCTCTATATAAGAATATAAGGAAACTAAGACAGGGAACGAGAAGTAAACTTTAAAACATTACACAGCTGGAAAAGATACTTGAATCCCAGTTCTCTGACTCTGGTCATTGTACTTGTTTCATCATATTAAACAGCTTTCCATATGGAGAGGTTATCTTACATTTCCTTTCATCTTTCTTTTCTGCACATCCTTTCACCTTCTGTTCCCTGCCTTTTCCCAAGGTGATGAAAGAAGGACGAAATGACAAAAGACATAGGAGGGCTGACAATTAAGTTTACTAACTCATCCTAGAAAAGTGCTCCATGCTCCACTGCAGAATATCACTAATAGTCACCTTTGAAGTACTATTCTTGGGAACTACGCAAAACTTACGGCATCTCGTCCATCCTTCAAAACAATTTTGCTTTTTTTGTTGTTTGGTTGGTTTTTGAGATAGAGTCTCACTCTGTTGCCCAGGCTCGAGTGCCATAGCATCACCTAACTCACAGAAACTTCAAACTCCTAGGCTCAAGCAATCTTCCTGCCTCAGCCTCCCAACTAGGTGGGACTACAGGCATACGACATGATACCTGGCTAATTCTTCCATTTGTAGTAGAGATGGAGGGTCACTTTTGCTTAGGCTGGTATTGAACTCCTGAGTTCAAGGAGTTAAGTGATCTTCCCACCGTCACCTCCCAGAGTGCTAGGATTATGATGTGAGCCGCTGTGCCCAGCCAATATTATAATTTTGGAACTTTTTTCTGAAATGACCATGAGAGCTATCATTGGATAGCACACAAAATCACAGCAATTATGAATTGTACTCATCAGGACACTTCCATATATCCACATGAACACATCTGTGAAACACTGAATACCAGGATGATGAAACCTTACTGAGTTCATACAGTGCTGCCAATGGTAAGCGCACAGTGGCAAGTTCACAACCTTAATTGTCAGACATCTTAAGATGACAGCTCTGATGGTCATGCCAGGCAAAGAGGTCCAGAATTTCTATGAAGGGTAGACTAGGCACTGTTTCTGTGCATAGATTTCCAGGGAGTACTTGGAAGATGGGCATGGTGATATTCAGCAACACGGTATATGATAATTTCTATTGTGTCATGGATAGGAATAAAAGCAGATTTGGAGTTCTAAAGAAAGCATTTGAAAAGTATCTTTAGAAGGTCATCATGAACATAATCTTTCAATTTTTGGAAAAAAAATCATTACAAAAACGAAATCTGTCTTTGCATACTGTGTGATGATGCATTTGAAACACAGCTGTCCTAAGAAACTCTTTTCCCACCTGGAGTTTTAATGGAGCTATAGGAAAAGTTATCTAGATTATATTTCTCTGCTACCTCCATTTCACTTTCCTAAAATGGCTGGGAGTAGGGAAAAGAAATTACATGGTTTCTCTCTGCTTTGGAATTTAAGAAAAATTAACCAGTAAGTTTCTGAATGTTTCATGGATTAAAGAGACCAAGATGTAACATAATCTTTTCATCTCTCTTGGTGAAAATCTTGAGCTGTCCTGCCCTTGTGGTACATTCTGTAGTATTTTATCATTACCATTGAATATTAGGTGAAAAATAAGACCTACTACCAAAAGAAGCATACTCATAAACTTTCAGGACCTGGGAGAGTGAAAATGAGGGCAGGAAGCTCACAGAGCAAGAATCATCATCAAAGTAAGTAGAGAGGTAAGAGTAGATCAGGACAGATCAGGAAAGCAAAGGAGGAAGAAAACAATCATGGAAGAGAGAGAGAGGTTGAAGGAAAAAAGGAAGAGAAGGGGGGAAGGAAAAGAAGGCAGGGTACTAAGGAAAAATATATTTGACATATTAGAATAATCTATTCTCAGGAATTTCCATTAAACACCAGTCCTGTGTTTTTTCAAAGTATATCATTCATTTATGCTGTATACACTTCAGGTTACATCTTTATTATTATGTTGCTTTATTCAGTTTCAGCTAGCTAAGAGCAAAGATATGCTTCTGAGCCATTATGTAAGCTAAGGTAGACAGTTTTAAAAAGCCAATATTTTATTACCATTTATGTTAAATATTTACTAAAACTTTTCCAAAGTTACAAAAAGAAGTCAGATACAAATAAAAGTTTCAAAAAACATAAATCAGAGGTATATCCTCTCCACTGATATCAAACTGATAATAATAATTTTCAATATTTGATTCAGGTATCCCTCGTAAGTAAAGGGTTACAAATACATATAGCTAAATTTCAACTTATTAGCCTTTTAACCTATTCTAAAGAACCAGGAGACACACTCTGGAAGTTGGTGTGTATCATTCCCATGTACTTTTATCACCCCTTCAGGCCTCTTCACACCACAGCTTGGCTTGTCTATATACTTAGACTTCAAGATAGTAGTGGCGGATGTAGGTGATCCACCTGTTTCTCTCCTAATTCCCTCCATCCCATTTATATGCCCTCACGGCCTTCACCTTTAGTACCACACCTTATTATGTTGCCATACCTTTTTCATTCAGCCCAGATTCAACATTCTGAAGAAAAATTATATAAAATCTTGTGTTATACCTCTTTCTTGTTGGTATACTTCATTCACACTGTTAGTCAATGTGTTTAGGGACTCATTGGTCTCTTTAAGATACCTACATATAGCTCTACTCCAAGCTAACAGAGGTGGGTAGATCTTAAGGTAAAAAGAAAGCACTCTGTTTTGTTTTTGTTTTAGGTTGTTTGTATACCAGCAGTCCATCACAGTGCTTGACACACTGTGGAACTCAGCAGACACGTGTTGAATGAATTAACACATGAACTGCTTGGCATGAATGGACAAATCAGTCAATCAAACTCTATAGCCAGTGCTTACAGAGCCAGAACTCACACTCAGGACTTCTCAACTTAACTGTAGTTTCCATTCTGACAAAATAACTAGCAAAACAGACGGCAGAAGTCTGAATACCTTACCTTGTTTACATTGGTGTTGGGATATAAAGAGAAAAATGTTTTACAGATTAAGGTCTTTTACTTATTTTTAATAACTCTCCATTCAATATTTTACATAACCTCAGTCACAGAAATATGTATAGCTGAAATTCTATATTGGCTAATGCCAAATGATTTCTGTGTGCGTGTGTATATATATATATATATTTTTTTTTTTTTTTTTTTTTTTGAGAATTTGGTTTTAGGAGTGAAACAAATGGTTCAGGCAGAATGAATGCAGTAGATCATTACACATGACCAGTCAGCATCTTCGCCTCCGTGTTAAGATTACCAAGTGAATAGCTCAGATTTATAATGGTCGAATTTCATGCCAGCATAAAACCCACAACCTAGCCTGAGTTATCATGAGACATTAGGAAGAAAGTATGGTGATAATATATCCTTCCAAGTGCTACATAAATGGAAACACTGAGAAAGTTGGCTGAGCACCTTAATAACCTAATTCATAATGTCTCCAAAAAGCCATTCAATGGTTTAGGGGAAATAATGAATGTTAGATAAGGAGATATACACACATTATATATATATATATATTCATATATGCTGTATATATAAAATTAAAGATATATGTATCACACATATTTCAGTGTTTGAACTTAAGCAGTATATTAGATTTGTCTAGAAATGCCCACTAAAGGATAAAATATTCTGGTTTTTCTTATCTTCTGTCAAGACATCCTTATACACTTTCATTAAAGTTCCTAAGTTTAAAAATGTACCTTGCTCTTAATTTTTCTAAAGAAATTTCTGATATAATGAAATTACCTTGGCTTTTAAGGTAGACAAACCAGTTCTACCACTTACTAGCTATGTTACCTTGGGTAAGTTAACTTGTCCAAGGTTCACTTTTATCAGTTATACCAAATTAAGCTTAATCACACTGCAGCAGAAACAAAGCAATACGTTCACCAAAACTAGAGTAATGACTTGCAACACTGGCTAACTACATATCCCAGCCCCGTTTGCAGTTATTTTGAGGAAGGTAATGACCAGTGAAATTTGGAAAGAGGATAGATAAACCATTTGCCAGCCTGTCCCTTGTTCTTAAAATCTCTCATTTATAATTCTTTATTCTTTCTCACAATTCCTTCATTTGTTATTTAGTTGTCCAGTGGAAGACTTGAAGAACTTAGACGGTGATGGAGCAATAAAATAGAATCTCGGACTCTGAATTATTCTAGTGAACAGAACTCACTTCTTCTGGCACCCACTACCCAACCCTCTTCTGACCAATACTTGACTGTGAGATGAGTGAGAATTTTTTTGTATTATTAAATCACAGCTATGATTTAATAATTGTATGATTGTACATTAATGCAATCATGGGGTAAAATGTGATGGTTCCACACACAATCTGAAATATTTTCATCAAACTGGTTAACATAGCCTTCACAATATTCTCCCAGTTATTGTGCTAAGACATTAACACTCTACACCTAGTAAATTTCACATGTACCCTTGTAAGATGCACCATAGGTGTGGTCCCACCAATTATCCTCTCTCCATCCATCCTCCCTACCCTCATCCACTCCCACTCCCCTTCTTCTTGGGCTATGATTGGGTTATAGCTTCCATAAGCTATAAATTGGTTTCATAGCAGGGCTGAGTACATTGGATACTTTTTCTTCCATTCTTGAGATACTTTGCTAAGAAGAAGATGTTCTAGGGCGGCACCCGTGGCTCAAGGAGTAGGGCGCCAGTCCCATATGCCAGAGGTGGCGGGTTCAAACCCAGCTCCGGCCAAAAAAAAAAAAAAAAAGATGATGTTCCAGCTCCATCCATGTAAACATGAAAGAGGTAAAGTTTCCATCTTTCTTTAAGGCTGCATAATATTCCATGGTATACATATACAATTTATTGATCCATTTGTGGGTCGATGGGCACTTGAGCTTCTTCCATGACTTAGCAATTATGAATTGGTCTGCAATAAACATTCTGGTACAAATATCTTTGTTATAATGTGTTTTGGTCTTCTGGGTATATACCTAGTAGTGGAATTGTAGGACCAAATGGCAGGTCTATTTTTAGATCTCTAAGTGCTCTCCAAACATCGTTCCAAAAGGAATGTATTAGTTTGCATTCCCACCAGCAGTGTTCCCTTTTATCCACATCCATGCCAACATCTCTGGTTTGGGGATTTTGTGAAGTGGGCTAATCTTACTAGAGTTAGATGATCTCAAAGTAGTTTTGATTTGCATTTCTCTGATGATTAAAGATGATGAGCATTTTTTCATATGTCTGTAGGCCGTGCACCTGTCTTCTTCAGAGAAGTTTCTCTTCAAGCCCCTTGCCCAGCCCACGATAGGATCACTTGTTCTTTTCTTGCTAATATGTTTAAGTTCTCGGTGGATTCTGGTTATTAAACCTTTGTCAGAGACACTACCTGCAAATATCATCTCCCATTCTGAGGTCTGTTTGCTTTACTTACTGTGTTCTTGGCTGTGCAGAAGCTTTTTAGTTTGATCAGGTCCCAGTAGTATATTTTTGAACCTGCTTCAATTGGCCGGGGGGTCCTCCTCATAAAATAACCCAGACCGATTTCTTCAAGGGTTTTCCCTGCACTCTCTTCTAGTATTTTTATAGTTTCATGTCTTAAGGTTGAATCTTTAATCCAGTGAGAGTCTATCTTAGTTAATGGTGAAAGATGTGGGTCCAATTTCAGTCTTCTACAGGTCACCAGCCAGTTCACCCAGCACCATTTGTTAAATAGAGAATCTTTTCCCCACTGAATGTTTTTAACTGGCTTGTCAAAGATAAAATAACGGTAAGTAGCTGGATTCATCTCTTGGTTCTCTATTCTGTTCCATACATGTACCTCTCTGTTTTTGTGCCAGTACCATGCTGTTTTGAATACTATCGATTTATAGTATAGTCTGAGGTCTGGTAGCATGATTCCTCCTGCTTTGTTTTTATTTCTAAGTAATGTCTTAGCTATTCAAGCTTTTTTTGGATTCCATATAAAACGAAGTATTATTTTTTAAAGATCTTTAAAATATGACAGTGGCGCTTTAATAGGGGTTGCATTAAAATTGTATATTGTTTTGGGAAGTATGGACATTTTAACAATGTTGATTCTTCCCATCCATGAGCATGGTATGTTTTTCCATTTGTTAACATCTTCAGCTATTTATTCTCTTAGAGTTTCATAGTTCTCTTTATAGAGATCTTTCAATTCTGTTTGTTAGGATCTTGTTGAATATTTTTGCATCAATATTCAATAGTGATATTGGTCTATCATTTTCTTTTCAGTTGGGTCTTTTCCTGGTTTGGGGAATCAGGGTGATGTTTGCTTCATAGAACGTGTTGGGTAGTCTTCCTTCTTTTTCTACATTTTGGAAAAGGTTGAGTAATATAGGTACCAGTTCCTCTTTAAAGGTTTGGTAGAATTCTGACGTAGCCACCTGGTCCCAGGCTTTTCTTTTTAGGGAGATTTTGTATAGTTGATGCTATTTCAGAACTTGATATAGGCCTATTCACCATTTCCACTTGATTCTGGCTAAGTCTTGGAAGGTGGTGTATTCCAAGTATTGGTCAATTTCCTTCATATTTTCATATCTCTGAGAATAAAGTTTCTTGTAATATCCATTAAGGGTTTTTTGAATCTCTGAGGAGTCTGTTGTTATTTCGTCTTTGCCATTTCTGATTGATGAAATTGGAGATTTTACTCTTTTTTTCTTGGTTAGGTTAGCCAAAAGTTTATCTATTTTATTGACTTTTTCAAAAAACCAACTTTTTTATTTATTGATCTGTTGTATAATCCTTTTGTTTTCAATTTCATTTAATTCTACTCTAATTTTTGTTATTTTTTTCCTTGTGCTGGGTTTGGGATTAGAATGTTCTTCCTTTTCCAGTTGGTTGAGATGTCCCATTAAGTTGTTAACTTCCTCTCTTTGTGTTCCCTTGAGAAAGGCTTTCAGTGCTATAAATTTCCCTCTTAGGACTGCCTTTCCAGTATTCCAGAGGTTCTGATAATTCGTGTCTTCATTATCATTTTGTTCCAAAAATTTGGTAATTTCCTTCTTAATCCTATCTCTGACCCAGCTATCATTCAGCATAAGGTTATTTAGCTTTCATGTTTTTGTATGGCTATGCAGATTCCTGTTGTTACTGTGTTCAACTTTTATTCCATGATGGTCTGAGAAGATGCAAAGAATAATTTCTATTCTTTTAAATTTTCTGAGCTTAGACTTGTGACCTAAGACGTGATTTTGGAGTATGTTATGAGGGCTGATGAGAAGAATATGTATTCAGTTTTGTTATGATAAAAATGTTCTGTAGATGTCTGTTAAATCTGAATGTTGAATGGTTAAGTTTAAATCTAAAATTTCTTTGCTTGGCTTCTTATTGGAAGATCTATCCAACACTACCAAGGGAGTGTTAAAATCTCCAACTATTATGGGTCTGGAGGAAATCAAGTTGCTCAAGTGTGTTAGAGTCTCTCTTATAAATTGTGGTGCATTCTGGTTGGGTACATAAACATTAATAATTGAAATCTCATCATGGTGAGTGTTACCCTTAACAAATATGAAGTGACCATCCTTATCTTTCCTTACTTTGTTGGTTTAAAGCCGATTGTATCTCCAAATAAAATTGCAACACATGCTTTTTTCTGATTCCTATTTGCCTGAAATATAGATGACCATCCCTTCACCCTGAGTCTATATTTATCTTTTAAAGTAAAATGAGATTCTTGTATGCAGCAGATATCTGGCCTGAGGTTTTGTGTCCAGTCAGCCAACCTGTGCCTCTTTAGAGGACAATTTAAGCCATTCACATTAATTGAGAATATTGATAAGCCTGGTAGAATTTTGGGTATTGAGTTTTTCAAAAGTCCAGTGGACATTTTTAATCCTTTCACCACTGTGGAAGTTGGAATTTGATCAAAAGTTTCTGAGTGAGTTTTCTTTTGTGGTGGTATATTGTGCAGGTCAGTGTGGAAGATAGGTCTGAGAATATCCTGGAAAGCTGGTTTCCTTATGGCAAATTTCTTTAACATGTGAATGTCATTAAAGTATTTAATTTCTCCATCATAAATGAAACTCATTTTAGCTTGATACAAGATCCTGGGTTGAAAGTTATTTTGTTTTAGGAGATTAAAAGTCAATGAACACCCTATTCAAGCTTGAAAGGTTTCAGCAGACAGATTTGCAGTCATTCTAATATTCTTCCCCTTGTAGGTTATGGTTTTCTTATGTCTGGCTGCTGGCAGAATTTTCTCCTTCATATTAACTTTGGTGAAGTTAATTATAATGTGCCTAGAAGATGTATTATTGGGTTGAGCTGGGCTGGGGTTGAGTTGGGCTGGGGTTCTAAAACTGTCTGCTAGCTGAAAGGTCTCTTGGCATGTCTGGAAAGATCTCCTTCATTGTCTCATCAAGAAGAGCCTCTGTGCCTTGTGAAGCAACTTCATTTTCTTCAGGGACTCCTATAAGGTGAATATTAGTTTTCTTTGCCTTATCCCAGAACTCTTTGAGAGAATGATCTATTTTTGCTCTCCATTTATTTTTCTCTTTTGAGAGTTTGGGAGCATTCAAAAACTTTGTCTTCAAAGACATAAATCCTTTCTTCTGCTTGTTCCATTCTGTTCCTGAGGGATTGTACTATATTTCTCAGATCTTTGAGGGCTGCAAATTCTTGACTCAATGTGTCAAAATCTTTGGTGATTTTGTCTTTGAATTCATTGAACTCTTGAGACAACTTTTGACATGCTCCTTGAATATCTAATTCCAACTTTACCTCCATTCTATCAATCTTATTTACAATCCAAATTCTGAATTCAATTTCTGACATCTCAGCCATTTGTTTATAAATGGGATCTTCCATTGTGTCTGCCATATCATTCCTTTGGGGAGTTGATCTACTCTGGTTATTCATGTTACCAAAGTTTTTTGCTCATTTTGCCCCATGATTATTTTACACCATGTGGCTAGATGAGCAGATAAGGTAAAGTTGTGTTGGGGGGCTCCTGGTCTAGTGATTAACCAGCCCTTTGCCCAAGATCTGGGACTGGTGTCTGTATCTTTTCCCCTAAGCTTTGCAAAGTACCCATACAGTGCTATGGCCTGAGATACTGGGGACTTACTTGGTGTGGTGGGGCTAAGTGGCTCTGTCTTGTTTTCAGCTAGTCTCTGTCCTACCCTAATGAATCAGTTACTCCGAGTTGAAATCTCAGCTGTGGAGAAATACCAGCAATTAAGGCACTCTGCCCCCCATAGGCAATCAAACCTTCCCACAACCACATACCCAGGTTGTGGTTGGGGAATCCATGGGAATCCATATTCCACTTTGTATAGTCCTCAAGCGATTGGCCCAGTCCAAGAGATCCAAATCAATTGTTCTAGTCAGTACCTGGTCTCAAGTGGGAAAGTTCAAAAGGTCTCCAGCAACTAGGTAGCAAGGGTCTGCTGACAGCTCGAGTATGACTCATTCTGGTGCTCTGTGGAGTCAGAAGGACCCCACCCCCACCCCCAGCAAGTGAATTAGTCTGGGAAGGTTGATGCCTCCTTCTCCACCTTGCACCTCTGTCACACCCAGTCACTGGTAACCCCGCAGGGCTATGACCCAGTTCCCTCCAATGAGCAGATGCTCTTCCAGGGGTTTGCACCTGCCTGGGTCACAGGAACATCTATGTCCCCTTAGCCAGTCCTCCACACTGTGCCACCATCTGGCAAGGGGAACTGAGACCTGACAACTTTGGGTGGTTAAGCTGGGGCAGTTCACTCAGTTCCAGCCCTGCCCCTAACTGATGTTGCTGACACTTACATTTTCACAGAATTTGTGATTCTGTCCTGGCTATATTCCCCTGTGGACCAGATGCAGTTTGAGTTCACAGAAATTGCAACTCAGCCCAGGTCTGTGCCGTTGCCCGGAGCTGGTGTGTCTGTCTCCACTCCAGTCTGTGTTAGGGCGGGTGCAGTTAGAGCTCACACAGCTCTGACTTCTAGCCTCTGCCTGCCTGCCTTTGTCTCAGCTATGATCCTCTGAAAGCTGGGTGCTTCCTAGGCTCACTAAAGCAGTCCTCGCTCAGCCTGCCCTGGGAGTATGCCATCTCTGCCCACACATCTTCTATTCTCCATCCCCACTGCCTCCCTCCTAGGCAGGTACCGCCTCAGGCATACCCTTTACTCACAGAGCCTGTGTTACCATCCAAGATCTGTTCCACCAGTGTCTGCCACCAGAGAAGATGCCCGGCTTTCTCTGGTTGCCCAGAGAGACAAGGAATGTCTCTCCAAAATATCCCCAAGGGTGTTAGCCCTATTATTCCTGCTGTTGCCACTGCTGCTCTGTGCCATGGGGTACCGCCTCTCCCTTTCCTGTATTATTCCTTCAGTTTACCATCTTCTCCTTACCCCTGTGCCACAGAATCAGCACAGATCTGCAACAGCCCATCCCCTGTCCACTCCTCTAGAGAAAATGCCCAAGAATCTGGATTCCATGGGGGACAGGCTTCTAGACCTCAGGTTGAGAGTGGAGGGGAGTGCTGGGCGTTCATAATTGTAGGTAGAGAATATATACAGTTTTATGCCTGGCAGTAAAGTGCCATGGCACCTTAGTGGGGGAAGGAGGTCTGGTTTTTAGAGGGTCTCTCCCATGGGATAAAATGGGAAGATGTTTGAAATCTGCTCGTTTGTTTGTAGAAAGTATATTGCGAGCCATTGTCGTGGGGGAGGGGACTCTCATCCACTTGGTGATGGATTTTGTACCTATTGTTTGTATCCTTGGGGTCATAGCTTGCCTCAACAGGGTTGATGTGCATTCTTCAACCTTCTCTCTTGGTTCAGCTCCAAACAACCAGCTTACTTGATAAACTTCTGTTCTTTACCTCTCCTTCTGGATGGGAACCTCTGTGGAAAGCTGGCTCCAGTCGGCCATCTTGCCTCCACCCCAGGAGTGAGAATTTTTGCTGCATTGGCCCATTAATATTGTGATCATTTTTTTTTTTTTGCAGTTTTTTTTTTGGCCAGGGCTGGGTTTGAACCTGCCTCTGGTATATGGGGCCAGTGCCCTACTCCTTGAGCCACAGGTGCTGCCTAATATTGTGATCATTTTTTTATGGCACTTAGCCTATAACAACCAATACAAATACAAGTATCTACTGTAGAGAGTTATCAAGGTATGATAAGTTAGCGACTACAGAAAGCTTAGCACAGTGCAATACAGTGTGTAATACTTAGTACCAGGTTAGTTCCTCTTCCTCTTTTCTCAGCAGGGAGATTCAAACATATCCATCCTTTGCATTAAAGCTTTTATAATCTTGACCTTTCTATAATAATGTATAAAAGAAAGAATACCTTCTAGGAATAGTAACTTACTTTACAAATGATAATGTGTAGTTGTTTCCTCCTTAAAGTATATAATTTTTATCACCAACATCACCATTTCTTTTCATCTTTTCACCCAACTCTTTTGGACACATATAGACAGATAAACAATTTGAGATACAGTTTGGAGAATGAATGCGATTCAGAATGTCATTGGAATTTATATCCTAAAATGTAAACGCCAACAGAACAATCTTTCTGGGTGCATTAAAAGGAATGTATGACTCAGAGATATTTTAAATAAATGTAACAAAGGACACATCTGACAGCCAGCAATAGCCATTGCTGTCATGTACCTATAGAAAATGAGTGGGTTAGAACAGCTAATGTTGACAATTTAATACTTATTAAAACATGCATGAGGTAATTTCAAAATAAGTCAGGATGTTTTAGTCTATTGAAAAAATTTTCTCTTTAGCAAAATCCAATTTAAACAGAAAACAAGCAGTGATGGAGTAAAGCAATTGATCTAGGCAGAAGGAATTTATGGTCTGAAACACCCTAAAGTTTGTTTTGAATCACCCTGGGTCCACTTCACATTTTGAAATAAGCAACTGAAAGGTTTTATGTCTCCATATCTACTTGATGCCTTTTTATAATTAATTCAACTCCTCTTTTTAAGGGGTTGTTTGAAAAAGTGTTATATCATGACCTCTATATTTAGAACAAAAATGCTCCCCAAAACGTGGCTGCACCTTTAAGACCTCAAGAGTCAGTGTCACTTTCCATTGGGTCCCCTCATCCAAATCTCACTTTTATTGAATGCTTGCTATGAAACTGCCTGATAGAGCACTTTGCATATCTATTTTCCTCATTCCTCATGACAACCTGGTAACTGTAGCATCCATCACAGTGTTGCACTTGAGGAAACTAACACCTAAATAGGTTCAGTGAATGTTCTTGATTCTAAAGCTAGTGATCTTTCTTGTCCAAATGGGACTTGCTAATTATGAGCACACAGATTATGTATCAGCTGTGGTGAATTTCTACTGCAAGTGTAAAATTACCCCTTCTTTCTCGTCTGCCAGATGGGTATGTGTCTGTATTCCCACTTGTTAACTCTCTTCCTCCCCTCACTTCCTCTAGGCATGACGGTGATTGGTACATATCCTTTTATTATGTGTGTGTGACAAGAAAACACCTTTTACAGTTTCATGGAGCTTTGATTATTAGCTCAGAACAAACTCCAGCACTGCCCACAGCTCTGCAGGCTTCCTCCCAGCCTCCCGCTCATTACCACTCAGCTGCTTATGCTCACCAAGCCACTTCACATTGTCTGTTGCTGTCCTGCCCCCACACACAACCCTTGTTATATCCCTTCTCTCACCCTCCTCAGGCATCACTCGAGGCAATGATGTGGACTCTGAAACTCGAATGTGCACAACTGCTTAGAAATCCCCAATTTTTAACCACCAATTTGACTTTGTATATTGAACTGGGTCCTAATTACAGTCAGTGGTTTTATTGTTAAGACTAAAAATTTAAAGTTTTGTTTTGACATCTTGAAGCCTCACAGGGCCCCCAGAGGCCAAAGTGTGAGTGTCCTATTCTCCCCAGATATGCTCCTCCCTGGCCAGTTGATCTATTAGCCAGACCAGCTACACTCCACTCAGCACTCAGGCTTCAACCTAAGGGGTTTCACTCCCCTGATAACCCATGGAATCATTTAAACAATCCAGTTGCATCCTCCTGCAGGATTTAGGGGTATCCCACCCTCCAGTCACTGCAGAGCAGTGTGGGTACCC
Organism: Nycticebus coucang; assembly: GCF_027406575.1. Taxonomy (NCBI): domain Eukaryota; kingdom Metazoa; phylum Chordata; class Mammalia; order Primates; family Lorisidae; genus Nycticebus; species Nycticebus coucang. The sequence continues at coordinate 52,366,094 of NC_069781.1, read as the reverse complement.
TGTTGCACCCCTGAATGGTGTGCAAGGTCCTCCTCCTCAGGTGGTGGGTGTGACAAGGAATCCTCCTTCACCAACAGAGTAGACAGAAGGTGATCTCAACATTTAAATCTCACAAGCACATTTTTAAAAAAACTTTTAATCTGCTATCTACTATCAATTCTTGATATATAAGACTTTTTAACCACTAAATTTTAGACTTAATCTCAGAAAAAGGAACAGTTATTTAAATTGAATAACTTGAACACTGAAGTTTAATCTCATGACAGACCTGGAAAACTATCCTGATTTCCTGACTGTGCTGCCCACTTGGTGCTACAGGACAAATTGGCACCATCTCTAAACAGATATGTAAGAAACACAAAATCGCATGTCCAGCGTCATTCATTAGGACTGAAAACAAACTGAATATTTTGCTATTCTTGCCTATACCTGCAAAGACATTTTCTCAACAGTTGCCAAGTTTGGATAAGCCAAAGGATATAATATTTAGGCTATTATTATTACCAGATGAAATTGTCAGTCAATCTACTCCAGGGCCTGTGGCCACAATAGGCCACATATCATTGGGTATTTTACTTTTTATAAATAATTGTCTTAAACCTACTCCATGTGGAGATTTCCCTATCTCTTTCATTCATGTAAATGTTAAAACATGCCATTCAAACCTCAGACCAAATCTTTGGCACATAATCAAACATCTGATCAGTATCTAGACAAGGTAACTACAAAAAATGTTCATAGAAGAAAACCATCTAACATAATTATACATTGGAAAATTATGTAACCATTAAAAAGTAAAGTAGATCCACATGTGCTGATATGGAAAGATATTCAAGAAAGGTTATAAAGTGAAGAACAGAATGTATAGAATGTCCCCACTACATAAGAAAAAAAAGAAAAAATATATATAAACCTGAAGATTGTTTGTATATGGACAACAAAAATTCTCTGAAAGGATAAAAAGAAATGGTTAAAATGCTATCTCTTAGTCAATGGACAACTGACTATCAATTATACACTTAAAAATACCTTCAGTGCAGCCAATTGTGGTAAATAATATCCATACAGTTTAAATTTTTGATTTAGAGTAGCAAAGTTAATATTTTCTTATGAAAATATAAAGGTTAAAATATAGGCATATATTTACCCAATAAGGGTCTACCCAACTTCCTAAAGAACTAAGATAAAAAGGGAAGGTTAGGCAAGGTTAGTATGTTCTTATTGAAAAGCAGATCTCCTTTCATACTACCTGGAAAGCTCAAACTTACACAATATTGTATATTAAGAAAACTCAGCGAAGAATGTCATCATAACTTACGCACATATCTGAGTTTATATAGCATCACAACTGTTATGTCAAATGAGATAGATTTTACTATGTTATATAATTTTCAATTATTTTAACAAAGTAATTAGGAAAGCTTTCTTCTTATTATCATTTTTCATCAAAAAAGAAAATACAGTAGAACATCTGCAAGTTAACCACCCAAAGGACTATAACAAACTAATCAAAACAGGGAGGTGGTCAACATTAGGAACATCCATGAACTTCCATTGAGTATATGTGGGGAATGTCTGGTGTATGAAAACTGGGTCAACTTAAGGAGGTGAATATAGGGAGGTGGTCAGTTATGGAGGTTCTACTGTTTTTAGTTTTCCCTATGTAGCAAGGGCTGAGCAGATCTTCTGAAAAACAAATTAAACTATCTAAGGATAATCCAGACCAATGATAGCAAGATCATATCAGCTTGGACATTCTCTGCCATGGATCATTTGTTGTTGTAGAGACCTTGCTTATAGTAAAAAGAAGCTAAATGCTTTTTTTGTTTATCAATTGATGCATAATAAACTTCTCCAAACTTCCTGAATTAAAAAAGAAATAATACTTTATTTTATTTATTTATTTATTTATTTATTGTTGGAGATTCATTGAGGGTACAATAAGCCAGGTTACACTGATTGCAATTGTTAGGTAAAGTCCCTCTTGCAATCATGTCTTGCCCCCATAAAGTGTGACACACACCAAGGCCCCACCCCCCGCCCTCTGTCCCTCTTTCTGCTTTTCCTCCCCCCTAATAGCAGAGGATATTAACAAATGGAAGAACATACCATGCTCATGGATGGGAAGAATCAACATTGTTAAAATGTCTATACTTCCCAAAGCAATCTACATATTCAATGCCATTCCTATCAAAATACCAAAATCGTACTTTCAAAATTTGGAGAAAATGATTCTGCGTTTTGTATGGAACCAGAAAAAAACCCATATAGCTAAGTCAGTTCTTAATAATAAAAATAAAGCTGGGGCATCAGCATACCCAGCTTGACCTAGCCCAAGCCATGTGGACAGGCTGTATAGATGCTCCTTCAGGCTTCTACCTTCTAGGTAAGTGTTCTGAGAGAATAGGAAAAAACTGCAGGCTTTCTTCTTATCTAGTTCCAGAAGTCACAAAAGTATTTCTACCCATAACAAGTGAGCCACAAAGGCCAACCTAGATTCTAAGGAGGGAGAATTAGTCTCCAATTCTTCATGGAAGAGAAGCAAGATCATATTGCATGTGAATATGTGAGACACTTGTTGAGGCCATCTTTGGAAAATATAATCTTCAGGAACCCTGCTATGATTTATAAAGTGTACACATATGTGTGTGTATAAAGATACTCATATGTCAGTACTCAAAAGCTACAACACTATCTGACTCCTTATGTATTTTTATAACTTACCACTCACCACATAATGAATTGTGCTTATGTCTACATATTTTTACATATTTTTACTTAACTCTTTTGAAGATACCATACGTATTTTTTAAAAATGCAAGTATTAATCAGAAGCAGCTCCCAAGAGGAAAAAAATTAAAAGTAAAAAAGATTAGTCTGTAGAAGTTGACTTCTAGATCAAATTTCTATTCCTTTTATATTTGATTTTCATTAGTATCACTTCCCCCACAGACCTTGGAAGTAGTTAACATCTTCAATTCATATCAAATGCCTTCATAAGTCAATGTACCTTATATTGTGTGCAACAATACATAAGACTTTTTTTTATAGTGGGCAGGTAGGTACAGCTCAGCCACTCCATTTTATAGAGACATTTTTTTAATTCAGAACATAAATTAAATTAAATATTTATGCCAGAGCTGCCAAAACAAAGACAAATAGCTATAGCAAACAATTCTCTTAATAAAATTCAATCACTATAATGCAAACTGTTGTCAAAAGGGTAATGCAAGTTAACTTTCAAAAAAGTTTTGCTTTATGATCCATAGAATTAATAACTCATGTCATGAACACTAAAAATTGAGTGCATCTTAATATTCTTTGTTACTCTTTTGTATTCTTACAAGTTTTTTTTTTTAATTTAATGTCCATCTTTCTTGCAAGTGGTCCTTTCAGAGTTAAAAATATATTTTCTCATTTAATTAAAATATCAATCAGTCATTTTGGCATATTAAATATAATGGCTCTTGCCCAAGTTTTTTTTTTTATTCTTTAGATTGTGATTATTTTGCCATGTCACTCACAAACCTATGCTTTGCAACTCGTCCAAGATTTTTTTCCCTCATTAGCATAAAACATCTTAGAGTCCTGCTGGTAGCACTTTATCTAGTACAGGAAATGATTTAGATAATAAACAGCTGGAAACCAAAATGTTATGTTCTGGCAGGGAAAAAAGCAGATTAACAATTATACAAAATGAATACCAACTTATTTTCTCTACCACCCTTTGTAACTTTATATATTGAGTTTTAGAATTGCAAGAAAAAAAAGTTCCAGAAGAATTTTCACCAGAAAAGATAGTCTATTATATGTTTTCTTTTTCTGTTCCAAACTCTTCTATTACTTATTTGTCATCTCTTTTTTAATATTTTACTTTTCTTCACTCTTTCCTCATTATCTATTCTCTATAAAATGTGGTGGTTGGACCAAATGATATCTAAAACCATTTCCAGCTTTACTATTTCTGATTTGAATTAACTACATATAGTTCAGAGGCTCCTAGGTAGAAAATATGTTAGAAAAATAGGCATACAGTTCATATTTTAATTTATTATCCCCTTTACTCATGACAGTCTTTTCCCCATTCTCCCATTTCAGTGTTCTTTCTTTTGCCTCCTCCATTTCCTATCGATCTACAAACACAAAGTGTTTGTTCATAGCTTAATTTGATTTGAAATCAGCTGACTCACTTGTCTTGTTATTTCTCTTCAGTCCATTCTCCATTCAGTGGTGAGAAAAAAAAAAAAAGCACATGAAAATATTTGTATATTTAAGGTCTTACATCCTGAAGCTCCCGTGTTTAGCTCTTCTGAAAATGACACCTTTCCTTTAGAAGAGACTACCACCTGAAAGGAAAATACCATCCCACTTGCTGTGTAATTGCTGAGCTATTATAGGGATTTAAAATGAGCAGGGAAATGGACAAGTCCTCAATTCCTAGCCAGGGCTAAAATTCTGACATTTAAAGGCAGAAAGATAAAGCCAGTACTAAACAGTGGTGGAACCAGGTGATCTCTGATGCACAGGATACTACTAACTGCTCATGAGCAATTGAACCCCAAGGGTTATCTCCCTTAATCTATGGAAAATATGATTGAATGAAGTATAAGCAAAAATTATAAAAAACATTAAGACCATGAATGTTGCATTCCTATCAGAAAAATGGCTCTTTACAAGATCAGTATAAAATAGCCAACCAATTCATTTCAATTATTCATAGAAAATATTTATGATGAAAAGATTTTAGTTTCATATTGGGTGTACCATAGTCCAGAAAATAAGAAACAGTTATACCTCAGGAACAAAATAGGTTTACTGCCTCTCGTCTGAGGTCTGTAATTTGGAACAGCACTTGTTTTGGAGAACAGCTGAGATGAATGCCAATGTAACTCACTTTTTGTCTCCAAATACTTGAAGAGTGGCATTCCCTTCCTTTTTAACTCCACATATGCATTGGCCCATATACACATTGGTGCACATACAGAGGTGAAACACTAAATAGGTATATTTAGTGCTATATTCTGCTTCATGGACATTTTGTGTAATCTCACAGACCTCAAGACTGGTCTCCTTGATCCCAATAGGAATATTCAAGGAGGAGGGCATTCAGAGTTTAAACCAGTCTGGCCAGAAGACTTATTCACACAGTCATAATTTCGAAACTGAAAACTATTAAGTGTTAAAGAAATGAAACATAATAGCCTTGAAATTTGGGGTAAATTTCAAGAGAATCTAACCAGAATACTTTAGTCTGAATAGTTTCCAAATTAAATCCTCTAGCCACAGTGTGTAAGCTACAAATGTCTGCCTTCCTTAATAGGAATCAGTACCATCCCTGTCTGGCATGGATCCAGGGGCTGACAAGGATGAAATTATTTACTCCATTAAATTTTCTTTTAATAAGCTAATTTCAATAAAATTAGGGCTTGTTAGTCTCCCACCTCCAAATTCTTTATTTATTCAATCTTTTCTTAAAAGCTAATATTCCATAAATTTTCTCATCCATTCTATCTTCTTATTGAAAAATGAACTAACTGAATTAAACACTTATTATAGTATTTTTGAAAGACACACAAATGGATCAGTAAATACAAACATGGCCAAGAATTCCAATGCAAATAAGAATTTTATGTTATCGCTTACTCACATTTCATGCAGCCCAGGGTCTTCGCAACATCACTGGTCCTATAAAGAGATGAATGTAAAGATTATCATATAGTAAGTGCTTAAATGATATGCACTGAATTATTGCAGTTCAAGAATTCTATTGTCTGCCTGACATTCCAGACACTTCAAATCTTAGCTATCTTGAAATTGTGTAAGAAGAAATTAATCTTTATTTGACAACATTCTGCTTATCTGTTTAAATGGTTTGAAATCTTTTAAAGACCTCCAACTTCCTAACACAAAAACTTTAGGCAAGCTACTATTAATTGCTCATTCTCTGGTGCTATTTAGGTTGAATCATGTTTAACACAGGTACAACATTATTATCTAAATTATTCTGTCACTAACAATTCATTAAAGAGTTAAACAAATTAGTCACTTATTTATCCTATATTGACCCTTCAATTTAGATGAATAATCAACATTGACACATCAGAAGAGAAGTAGACACATTGGACAAGCAGCTTCAGGGCTATCCATCAATGTGTAGGGGGAAAACATATTTATGTAGTGGATTTCACATTGTTGTTTATAAAAATACATAAAAACCTTAAGTTTTATCTGTACCAGAGAGAACCTTAAAAACAGTTGCAATGCCCACAGCACAGTGAAAATGCTGAATGAATTTTTTGAAAGATGAATGAATGAATAAATACATTGATGCTGCTTTTTGTGAAAACATGTTAAAAGTTCCGGCTAATAAGATTCCAGGATATTAGAATAGATGCTAATCTATTTTCTCCAAGGTATGTTATTGTTGAATAGATACAGTGTTGTCACAATTGTTTTTTTTTTTTTAATTGTTTTTTTTTTTGTAGAGACAGCGTCTCACTTTACCACCTTGAGTAGAGTGCCATGATGTCACAGGACTCACAGCAACCTCTAGCTCTTGGGCTTCAGCGATTCTCCTGCCTCAGCCTCCCGAGCAGCTGGGACTACAGGCGCCCACCACAACACCCGGCTATTTTTTGGTTGCAGTTCAGCCAGGGCTGGGTTTGAACCCGCCACCCTCGGTATATGGGGCCGGCACCCTACTCACTGAGCCACAGGCGCCACCCTTGTCACAATTGTTTTAAAAAGAAAAAAATTGTCACAATTGTTTTAAAAAGAAAAAAAATCTTTTCAAAACTTAAGTACAGCTTCGAAATTAGGAGTTCCGTTCTGGGTAATTCGAGTAAGAAAATTTAGAGGTTAGGAATACAGGCTTTTTTGAGTTTGACTACTTGGTTACGATTTCTAGCTCTACCACTTGTTGAAAGTGTATATTTATGCATGCTTATTTGATGTCTTTAAGTTTATTTTCTCACTTGTCAAATGGGGAAAAAATTATCTATCTTGTAGGATTATTCTTATTACAATAGTGCATACAATAAATAACTGTTTCTGGCATACAGTAAGCACACTATAAATAACTTTTAAAACATCTTCTAATCTCTTAAAGCTAATACACAGGGCAAGTAACACAGTATGAGGAAATCAGAAATATAAGATAAAGACTCAAGATGAAACAAGTTCTCCACTCAAAGTTTGAGATTTTTCTGTCTTCCAGAGCGGTTAAACCTTGGAATTTGTGTTTAAATTTACAAATTAATATGAGTAAAATGTACAACATTCAGACACCAAAATCTGAAACAATTTGGTAACTTATTTATCTATATAAATATACCAAAGAAAAATGATATTTCAAATTTATTAAAAATGACTAATATGAATACTAAAACCAAAGTGTCTTCATCTATAGAGTTATTGCACATAACAAACACAGAAAGTGACTGAGGAAATGATACTGAAAATGACACTGAAGGTTTAATAACTAAAATACGTTCCTAAGCATGGGAGCTAAGCTAGCCATTCAATAAACATAAAGGAATTTCATGTAAAGAAATTTCAAAATTCACCACCTGGCGCTCGTTAGTGTTTGATGCGTTTTCTTATTGGTTCTCCCTTCCATGAGTCTGCCAAGTCCTGTAGATCAATGCTATGCCCAAGTTCAAAGTGCCAGATGAAAGGCCAACAGGTGAAGAGTCCTGGAAGTCTCCTCTCCTATAACCCCTATACTACAATGTCTTTATTCTCTACCCACACTGCAATGTCTTTATTGACCTAACTTTGATTTTCCAATGTTATCAAATAGGAACTTTTTCTTTTTTCTTCCTACTTAGGAAATCTGCTGTTTTTATTCGTTTGTTTGCTTTGTTGAAGATCTATTATACTTCCATTCAATGCCCTAATTTTTTATAGAGATTATCTGATCTAAACATTATAATCACTGTAATAAAATAATTATTAATGGGCAATGTAATCCTGAGAAAAGAGGATTATGGCCATCAAGCAGAGACACTAGGGCACGAGTGGGGGATTTAGACCCCTGAAGTGCTAGGGAACCAACAAGAATAAACCCATGTAAGCCAGTTAGTATATTTCTCTCCACTCAGCATCTATTGTATGTGTGCTGTTGAGGATACCAGAAGAGGGGGAAGCTTCTTTGGTGAGCTATATAAGCCTTCTACCCCTTTGAGAAAGTAGTAGCTCATTTGAGTGATTTGCGAATAGCTGACTCTGTGAGATTTGAGGCAGGCCCATGCTTGTGATGCTCATTGACCTTTTGACACATAGCCCCATCTCCTAAGTGTATTTACAGTTAGCAGTAGCTTCCCCACATAATGCTAAAACAATGATTATTTCAATCAGGCAAACCACAAATCAATTCAAATGTGGTGGGGAGGGATCAGTTCAATGGCTCATTGGGTTGAATTAAATACTTTGGTAAAAAGTGCTATATCTACAGCCCTTGGCAGATATGACTTGTTTGTACTAAGTGACACACACTCAATTCCAAAAAAATATTGAACAAATATTATTGAACAAAAGATGATTATAAAGAGACTTGCTTCAAAGAACAAGATCTCAATGATTTGGCATATCCCAGACATTGCAATGGGTGATTTTAAAACCAAAATATTGAAAATATTTTCCCAAATCCTTCCAGCTAGGATAACACTTATGATGATTCAGTAAATTCCAGGGTGCACCTCATTTGCTATCAGGGATCAATAACTAGAGCTATAATTCAACTCTGCTGTCAAATAGCTCCCCTCAAGTGTCCACAAGGCATGACAAAGTAGAAGAGAAAATCATTCCAGAATTCAGTACAAAAATAAAATATGAATTGTTCTAAAATATTGATTTTTTATTGAATAATTAAAAATTAGATTATCAAATAAGATTTCTCACTTGAGCAATAGTAATGCCATCACTGAATGCTATGGCCACTTTTAAACTTAATGTTTCTTTCAAAATTTATATAACATTGCTCTCATATTTCACATATTTACTGAGTTAAGAACTGAGGATCTAAATTAATTGTACTATAGTAAATCTAGGTATCAGACTTAATAACAGTTATAATTTTGATGATCTAGTATCCAAGAACATCATATCATATTGTTTTTTAAAGAAAAACTGTATCAGATCAATACAAGCCTTCCAAAGCTATGAGAAAAAGATTACTACCCTCTTGCCCTAAATTAAAGTATCAATTAAATTAGTTCTTGACTTATTTTTAAATCTTTGCAAGAAAATTCTTATTATTCATGGTTTCTGATTTTACTTAAAAATTTTTTTTAAATGACTGTTGATTCATTATTATATTAGAGACTATCATCAGGGACAGACTTCACCTTGCAAGTTTCGAAGAGTTTAAAGACCAATTGTTCAGAAACAGCAAAGTGAGAAACATCCACTTTCATGCATTAGTACCCAACATAACGAGCAAGGCTTAGAAAGGAGCAAGCAGAGTGGTCAGGTGACAAATTGAGAGTCCAAAACCTAAAGATGCATAAATGGAGTACCACGGATTCTTTCCATCTCTATATATTAAAGCAGAAGGTAACAAGACAGCGGTGAGGGATGTGTGACAAATCACCAGGTGCAACCCAAAGAGTGGAGAAAAACGCTGATGGACTGCAAGTGGCAAGAAAAGATGGATGAGATACAATGACACCATGCGTCTGCTCCGTGAGCTTTTTTCAGCACAAGATGTATTTATTTTATGCTCATATTCGTAATATAACTGAAACACTGTGATCTGATTATATCCTTGAGTATTCAGATTACATTTATTTTATTAGAAATGATAAATAAATCACTTTTTTTTAATTCCCCCTTTTAGTCAAAGAATAGAGTTAAATGTACATGGGAAGAAAAGAAGAGCATTTCACTCAGGGAAACTCGGTTGCTATTTGGAGTATTTCCAGAAGATTAAGCTATAGCATTGGGAATTTATGGTTACCGGAACTTTAGAAGCTTATTTCCTGACTGCATTTCATCTTTGGGATGGATAGGCACTTTAAAAAAAAAATGTTCTGCTAACTACATTAGCTCTCTATGTAATGAAGAATCCGTGCAAAGACGTGCATAACAACTAATCAGCAGAACTCGCTGCAATTCACTGAATTTGCAAGTAAAGTTACTCTTTTTTTGGTCTGCTTAAAGGACCAATACCTTCTCCCACTTCTTTTTAACACTCTATATATTCATTCTAGGACTGATTAAAAATTTAGTTTCTACTTTTAAACTCCTGCTATATTATGTTTATAACATAGATGAATATTGGGAGTATTAAAATAGATGGATGAATTAGGGCCAAGAAATAACTTGTTTAGTCCAATGATATTTCCAAAGCACTGGACTCAAGAAATGTGAGATTTCAGCACTAACATTGCTGTTTATGTGATACTTAATATTTTACAGTCTGTCTATAATGGCCCTTTTATTGTGGTTACTCCTATAAGCTACTGTGAGAGTCAGTCTTTCCTGTCTTCCACTGACTATGTGGCAGACAGTGGAAGAAATAACCAGCATATTCAAATATGACATCCAAATGCTTTATTTTTCAACTTGGAGAAATATAACTACTTAGCAGTGTCCTAGGAGAATAGAAATCATAGGATAATTTTAGCAGTACTCATGGAACGATTTTATTCAATAATATGAAACTTAAAATGTTTCATATTAAAACATATATAACTATATTCTGGAGAAAAATGTAAAATGTGTATGTATTTTAAAGATAAAATGTTAGTTGAAAAAATAATTGTGATAATATTTTGTCTGCCAGGTCCCCAAGGTATGGTTTCCCTCTCCTGTCCCTTCAGGGGTGCCCTGGGCCAAAACGGAGAAGCCTTGGCCTAAGGGATTCTTAAGAAACCCACCAAGATAGGTGATGTCTGTTTTGGAACTTGCTGTTACTTGAAAGAACCTTGCAGTAGGTGTTCTACAACAGTAGGGCATGCTGGATGAGTAACAATACTGTTACTCTTGTATTCCTTGGCTGAGAAACATGGTGGACAGACTGTCAGCCCAGTCTGTAATCTGTATGGTTAGAAAGAGGGGGTGCAGAGCTCCTGGAAGAAAGGAAAAGATTACGTTGTTGGGGGTAAAAAAGGAAGACAGTTGGTCTCAAATTAGAAATTGAAAGTGAGTGGAATGGAAGTGGCAAGAAAGAAAGGGTGAAGCAGTATTGTCGATCAGAGTTATTATTTACTGTGTTACATACTTCATCATAATTAATTTCACAAGAGCCCTAAACACAGATAAAATTATTTTCACTGGCCTGAGGAGGACACTGAGAATCGGAACCATAACTTGCGGTCAGTGTCTTGACTCCCAAGCTTCTTTCTCAACAATCATGCATCACTGTGGGATCAACACACACAGATGTAGAGAAACACATGGGGGGTGGGGAGGGTGATGCTGTTTTATCAGTTAGGGACCCACGATTTACAAGTTCATTCTAGACAGATACAAAATTGGAGGCTACTTAATGTTATGAGTTCAGAGGCCCAATAATCTGCACCATTTTTTTTCAAAGAAAAAAGTAGAAATGATAAAAGATTAAAAGGACCAAGCAAGGAAGGAAAAACTCCTGATTCTTAATTTTTTTTCCACAGGGTGCCATTTTTTTAAATCATATTTTTAATTCCTTAAAAATAAAAATGCTTGGTCATCATATCGTACCCCGTAGCAGTATACAGTTATGATTTAATTAAAGATTAAATTTAAGAAATGCATGGCAAAGGACAGACTGGTTCTGAGACATTTTCAATCATGTTGTAATTACTGTGAATGAATTTCTGTTTCTTCTCAGAGAGCAAATTTTGAAAAGGAGAAAACGTCATGCAGGGTTCCCTGACTAAAGTGCTCAGGTACCAGCACTCATGACTATCCTTGATCACGCCAGCAGCAGTGAAGGGAAGCACAGGTTGTGTCTCTGTAACCAGTACTCTAAGATGGTTTGAGAATTAAATTCTTTTGGCTGCAAATAACAGTAGTTTTCTTGAACTAGAACACACAAATAGGGCTTCATTCTTATGGGAATGCAGGGTGTTGGGGGAAACCCTCAGGAAAAATGTGAACTCCTCATGGGCTATAGATAATCCAGCAAATCCTCTGTCTTTCCATCTTTATGTTCTGTTCCTCTGGGTTTGGTTCATTTTTCCTTCTCAGTGAAGACTGGCTTTCCATTTTTCCTGGATTGTATAAGAAAAACTACTACTGCTCAGTACTACCTGGAATATATCTCTATTCCAAAGTCAGCCACTCACTGGAACTATCTGAACAGTGGAGTCTCTTAGACTCAATTCCAAATTATTAGCCCTTCAGTCATTTCAAGCCAAAGGGCAAGATCACATTAAGAATGCAAGCTAATATCTATGGAGTGTCAGAGGGGAAGAAGGAGTTACTAGAAAAGAGATAACCATTGGGAACTGGAGACACAGTCCAATCCAATTTCTTTCTAAAAAAAAAAAAAAGAAAGAAAGAAAAAGAAATATTCCCCAATAAAACTTTTGGTTAATCACAGATACATCAGATTTCTTCCCCGCCCCCCCCCCTTCAGAAGTCTCCTAAGGCAAGATTTTACTACTTGGATGGTCAGGCTGCACCAAAATTCCCCAAACTATCTCTAGAGAATGACTTTAATGCTGTAGTAGTGAATTTATTTATGCCCTTCTTTCTAAAAAGACTTTGGTGTGACTTACAAAAATTATGATTCTTTTATTGTGATTATGACTACAGGACATTAAAATAATGTCACTGAAATCACTATCAGTTTTGGTGCTAAACCTGATATTATGACCCACAACTCCTATGGTCTAGTTGTTTATCTTGGGAGAAGAGCACCATCAAATCAAGATATTTGAGACATTTGATGAACTGATCCATCTGGCAAATAATTGGTTCTACAAGTCTTCATAATTTACATGAGTCAGGAGAAAGTTCTTTATGCTTACTAAAAATAATACCCTATGCAAAAGAGAACTCACAAAAGAATTCTATATGCAAAATATTTTTGTCTTGTGTTTAAAATACTGGAGAATTCTATTACAAGCATGTATAGTCCCAGAATGTACTTTGTTCTGCTTACTTTCATTCATTTATTCACTTACTCAGCAAATGCTTATTAAACATACCCATTCTATACCAAGCAACCATACTATAACTGATGGGATGGGAAAAAAGATATTAGCTTCTCATCTTGAAGCTCACAGTTCTCTGTCACAAGACAATATGTTTGATCCTATGACAGATAAAGGGAAGCGAGAGCAGAAAGAAGGGTCATGGCTGTGATGATTGTGGAAGGCTCACCTCAGAGGAGTTTTCATGGTGGTCTAGGAGAGAGAAGGAAAGAAGGGAAGGAATGAACTTCTGGCAAGAGGGGCAACAAGTTCAAATACTTGTGTGGTGAGAGAAGGAGACAAGTTGAGGAAACTATAAACAGGCAAATATGGCTACAATATAGGGTTTGAGATGAGGCTGAAAGCAATGTGAGAAATGAGGCTGTCTTCTTAATCCTCGTTCCATTAACAAACGAATACATGTTAAAGCACTCACTATCTGTTCTCAACAGGTATTCGCTAAGAGATTCCACTGGAAGGAGGTGTAGCTAAAAGCAGCATACTGATGTCCCTCTCTCCCCAATGCTTCTGTACAACTCAAGGCCCTTAACTTGAAGTCTGTGTCCCTGATCCCACCGTCCTGGACTCCAGGTAAGCCCTTAACCACCAGCACCAAAAGTGTTCTTCCTGACTCAGTCACAGGAACTGAATTTCCATCAATGGCAACTCTTCTTGTAATTAATTCTCTCTCGACATCCAAAGCACCAAAGGGTTTTTCTTTCTTTTTTTTTTTTCTTTAAGGTATATTATAAATAAATGCTGAGAAATGTTATAATTAATGTGAAAGTACTTCCCAAACTTGTATCCATAAATGAATATCTCATCATTCATCCTTCCAATATATATCATGGGAACTCCCTGACCCTATGATGTCCTACCCCATGAACTGCTCGATTTGCCCGTCATTTTGCTATTCGCCATCCCTTCCTAAAAGACAAAATGTTTGGTGCTACAATTCCTCAATCAGAGTTCTGAGTAGCTTTACTCTCATGAATCTCAATGTTCTTTATTTCAACTCACAAAAATACTTCAATCCATCCAAAAAAGGCCATGATCTCGGAACCTTCTGTACCCAGGTAGCTCAGCTCAATCCCCACCACATCCCCTAAATTCTTTTATATTCACTCTCATAAGGCCCTAGGCACAATTTCATTCTTCATGTATAATACATATATTAAATAAATGATGAATTCACTTCCCCATGCTATTTATTGAATATAATTCACCTCTTTCTTAATAACTTTCTGCCAAATGGACCTTCTAGTCATCAGGATTAATGTGAAATAGCATTTGAACACTGAACTGATATCCTTCTAACTAAAAGATAGTGAATTGACATGGTCTGGGAAAAACTCACCATAAAGAACAGTAAAATTTCTATCAGAACTTTTTGAATATAGACTATGACTCAAGCATCTCTCCTTTTGCTGATATGACAGATTCTAGGCCAATTAAAAGATACTGAGAACTGTAAAGCTGTATGAATATGCAGGAATTCCATAAGCCTCATATTTAAAGAACATAAGAATTTATAAGAGAGTTAAGCAACCTCTTTTTCATTTTTAGAGAGAATATAGAGAATGAAATTAAAACAAGATTTAAGATAAACCATATATTTATTAAATATAGTTAAATATTGTTATCATATTCTTTATCTTCCTGTTCCTGAGAGAAGAATACACATTCTCTCTTCCTAAAGTTATTTCAAACAAAAACCATGTACATTTCTCAGATTGCTTCTTCAAATGAAACTCTACCTTCACCAACGAAACATACTGTTCAATCAAGTCTCTCAAAGTCACAGCTCTACCTTTCTCTTACTACTAGGCTTTGGGTTATTACTTACCCAGGTTATCCTTATCCCTCCATTCCCTTCTCTCACTTTGTTTCTTTATCACTTACCCTGGTAGAACCCTTGCCAGGAAAAAAAAAAATACTATAAAATTCTCAAAGTATCATGCTCCTAAAATTTAAAATACCATTTTCGTTAAAAAGAAGTTATCAAGTCTTAGAGATGCTGTTAGAATTGTAACCAACCTGAGCACTGAAGGGAACTGTCTTACAGATCAACATTTCATTTGGTCCTTCCCACAACTCAACAAGGTAGAATTTATCCTTCCTACTTTACGGCCAGAAACCTGCTGCTTAGAGCAGTTAAGTAGCCAAAGAACCTTCAGTTACGCGGTGGTAGAGCTAAAATTAAATCTATCTTCCAACGCTAAATCCACTACCTTTTTACTCTATCATATTGCCTTCAAGTTTCTTGGAATTTTGCTAAAAGAAATGTCTAAAAAAGCCACAATGACCACAGAGCCTATAAATCTAATACAAGTTCCTTGTATTTGAGTTATACCATGATTGAACAGTATACTTACCTCACAAATTTCATTCTAGATTCAAGAAAACGAACAAGAGAATCTCAATTTCCTATTGTTACCTTATATTATTTTATGTGGTTTTCTGGATTCCTATAATCTAGTTTAGTTTATAGGTAGGGCACTTACAAATATTTTATTTTGGATAATTACAACATACATTTTAAAGAAATATAGATTGTACTTCAATGCAAGAAACTTACAAACTTACAGAAAATAGCTGAATTATTTTAAGAGTTTTCTTTTTTTATATTGTTTTAAAAATTTAGCATAAGCCATAGAATAATCTAATTTTAAATGTTATAAATATTTTGTTGCACTGAATGGTCAATATGAGCATGCATGCCCAGCAACAAAATCCCCTTCCTTATTTTTATACTGGAATTAATAGGAATGCTTTTATCAAAAATAATTGCTAAGACTTCTGCATCCCTCTTTCTCATTCAAGCTCAAAATGCAAAAAGCAAACATGTAAACTAAACATGTGTTCCCCCTGATGTCCTGAAATTAAAAAAAAAAAAAAACACGCAAATTACCAAAAAAAAAAAGGAAAAAAACCAACAAACATGAAGGATCATTTGGCTTCAATTTTCTCACTTAATTGCATTCTCATAGTAATTATGGTTAAAATATACTCAAGTTATACTAAAGAATCACAAGAAATCTTAAATCATAAGAAATAATTCTAATGTACTATCATTATTTTTCTGCCATAGAGAATTTATCAGTGACATCTAAATGATCCAAAAGCACAAAAAGTTTAGGGGTAATTTTTCTAGAACTTATTTAATCCATTCCTGACTATACATACTCATTACACAAAGCATTTGTTCAGACTAAGTAAAATTAAACATATAGATTACTCTGAGCCAATAATTATGTTATCTATTGTAAAAATAGAGGTATTCAGCATTTGTTATAAAGTTCAAAACTGATAAAAACTTTAAATAAAAGTTTAGGGGGGGGAACCTTCTACTTAATGTTACAGAGGAAAAAAATAGATTTTATCTTAGTACTAACTGGGAACAGCAATCATACGCTCTGGTAAGAAACACTAATTAATTTCTAGGTTCTCTACTCTTGTTCTAGGGAATAAATTACAAAACAACCAATGGCAATGACCTTTTAAATAATATGCTATATTAATTATTTTGTTTAGAATGTATTGTCCTACACTTTTAAAAGTTCTCATTTGTGAAAAATCTTTCAAAGATCATTCATCTCTAGCTGATATAACTAGGTTGTAAAATAATAGGTAATTGAAGGCACCCTGCATTTAATTAAAAAAAAAATACAGAAAAGTAAAGACATGTAAATTTCAGTTCAGTGACAATATTAAGACCCAAGCAATTGTTTCTTCTTCATTATAACCAAACATCCTGGTTCAAAAGCATTTCTAATACAAAACTTCATTCTACTGGATAAAGAAAATGATTAACTGATATAATAGAAATGAGAGGGGGAGCAGATCTATCTTGTCTTTGTACAGCTGTCCTGGTGCTTACAGCTCATGCTCAATGGATCTTCCAGATGAAGCTAAACACCTTCATAGGTTTTCCTTTTGGCTTTTGAACTCTAGAGCCATGTCTAAACTTTTCTTTTTTTTTTTTGCAAAAAAAAAAAAAAAAAAAACTTTTCTTAAAAAGTATTCAACCTAAATGGATGTGGGGTCAGTGTTAAGAACTCTAGCTCTAAAATCATATCATCTGAAGTCCAGACCCCAAACACAACACTTAGTAGCTTTTAACTTTAGGCAAATTCACTACCCTCTCTAAGCTTGAGTTTGCTATTTTAGAAGATACAAGGTTCAGGAAGATCAAAATAGCATATGTCCCAACGAGTCGCCATAAGAATACAACAAGGCACTGAGCGCCCATAGCTCAGTGAAAGCCACTGATTGACTATCCAATAATAGTACCAGATTCGCAAATTTTACAAAATATTTATAAAATATTCTGCACATTTTGACCACATTTTTTGAAAATTAAATAATGAATATTTTGTAAATAAAGATACCTTTAACTATAGTTTCCCATTTTCCCTATATATGGTGACTTTAGGGTTGACACCCTGTATGTGTGTGTAATGGTGATGGGGGAGCACACAAGGTAAATCCCAATGTGAATGTTCATAAAAGGTAAGTGCTTCTGAGTCTTGATTCTTCTCCTCTTTAAGTAGACTATCTCTCACTCAATTCTGAGCAATATTTTCAACTCCTTTGCATTTGCTTTTTTTAAAAACACTTTAGAGTTTTGATTAATGATTATCATTGTTTCAAATCTTTCCAATTAGTTCCTTCCTTTATTGTTAATAACAGAAGTTAGCCTTTAACTGGATGCACTTAACAGTATTTTGTGAAGGAGAGAGAATTAATCCATTTTTTATACATTACTTTTATATAGAGTATTCTGTCTACACAAACCAAGGATGAAGAGGTAATATATGACTTTAGGCAGAGTAATACTGAATTAAGAATTGTAATTTTTTTATTAAAAATAATTTCTACTTTATTTAATTCAATAAATAATAAAAACTCTCTATGTTACCTTCATAGGCATGGACTTATCAAAAGTATAATGGCTCCTGAGATTAAAGTACTTATATTAAATCAGAAATCTTAAAATATCTACTTACTAATTGGAATAATCTAAGAATTAAGGGCATTTAACTATAGAATGCCACCTATAAATAGGTAAAATAAAAAACATATATTGAAACACACATGAATAAAGATCCAACCTAAAGACTCCACAATAAAAAATATTAAAACTGAAAAAAAAATTCAGTAAGCTTACAAGATACAAAATCAATGTATAAAAAGCAGCAGCATTTCTATATGCCAATGTTGAACAATATAAAAAAGAAACCAATAAATTAATCCCATTTACAATAGCTACAAATAAACTAGGAACAAACTTAGCTAAAGAAGCGAAATATTTCAGGGCGGCGCCTGTGGCTCAGTCGGTAAGGTGCCGGCCCCATATACCAAGGGTGGCGGGTTCAAACCCGGCCCCGGCCAAACTGCAACCAAAAAATAGCTGGGTGTTGTGGCGGGCGCCTGTAGTCCCAGCTGCTTGGGAGGCTGAGGCAAGAGAATCGCTTAAGCCCAGGAGTTGGAGGCTGCTGTGAGCTGTGTGAGGCCACGGCACTCTACCGAGGGCCATAAAGTGAAACTCTGTCTCTACAAAAAAAAAAAAAAAAAAAGAAGTGAAATATTTCTACAACAAAAACAGTAAGATATTGATGAAAGAAATTTAAGAGGATATGGATTGGAATAATCAATATTGTTAAAATTAATATTAAATTGAAATTTAATTTTAATATTCACCCAAAGTAATATGCAGTCAATGCAACCCTCATGAAACTACCAAAAATATTCTTCACTAAAATAAAAAAAAAAATCCTAAAATTTACCTGGATCTATGAAAAACCCAGAATAGCCAACACCATCCTAAACAAATAATAAAAAAAAAAGGAGGAATCACATTATCTGATTTCAAAGTATACTACAAATCTGTAGAAACCAAAACAGCATGGTTCTGGCATAAAAACAGACACATAGACCAATAGAACAAAAAAGAAAACCCAAAAAGGAACCCACACATCTATAGTGAACTTACTATCAACAAAGGTGCCATGAGCATACAGTGGGGAAAAGACAGTCTCTCTAATATAAATGGTGCTGGGTAGACTGGATGGATATCCATACACAAAAGAATGAAACTAGACTCTTATTCTTCATCATATACAAACATCAAATCAATATGGATTAAACACTTAAATATAAGAGCTGAAACTCTGAAATTACTAAAAGCAAACAATAGAAAAATGCTTCAGGACACTGACCTGGGCAAAGACTTTTTGAAGAATAACCCAAAGCACAAGCAACCATAGCAAAATTGGACAAATGGGATCATATCAAGCTAACTAGCTTCTGTACAACAAAGGAAACCATCAACAAAGTGAAGATACAACCCACAGAATGGGAGAAGATATTTTCAAATGACCCCTCAATGAGGTATTAATAACTAGACTATATAAGGAGTTTTTTCTATAGGAAAAAGTATTAATAACTAGAGGTATTAATAACTAGACCATATAAGGATCTTTTTCCATAGGAAAAAAGATCAAATAATGCAATTAAAAAAAAAAATTAGATAAAGGATCTGAATAGATATTTCTCCAAAGAAGACAAATGACCAACATGTATCTTTAAAAAGTGCTTGGCTTGGCATGGTAGCTCATGCCTATAATCCTAGGACTCAGGGAGGCTAAGGCTAGTGGATTGCTTGATCTCAGGAGTTCAAGACCAGCCTGAGCAAGAATAAGACCTCATCTCTACTAAAAATAGAAAAACCAGCCTGAGGTGGTGGCACACATCTATAGTCCCAACTATTTAGGGAGGCTGAGGCTAGAGGATCACTTGAGCTCAAGAGTTTGAGGTTTCTGTGAGCTATAACACCATTGGCTCTCTAGCCTAGAACAACAGAGTGAGACTCTTGTCTCAAAAAAATAAAATATGCTCAACATCATTAGTCATCAGAGAAATGCAAGTCAAAATTATAATTAGGTATCATCTCACCCCTGTCAAAATGGCATTTTACAAAATGACAGGCAGTAACAAATACTAGCAAGAATGTAGATAAAGGGGAACCCTCATATGCTGTTGGTGTGAATGTTAAGTTAGTGCACTCACTATGGAAAATAGTATGGAGGTTCTTCAGAAAACTAAAAATAGAACTACCACATGACCCAGTAATCTCACTGTTGGCTATAATGGATGGAAATTCAGTATTTTGAAAAGATATCCACACTTCCATGTATATGGAAGCAGTAGTCATAAAAGCCAAGATGTGGAATCAACCATTAAGTGTTCATCAGTGAATGAATTGATAAAGAAATTGTGGTACATATATACAATGGAATATCACACAGCCATGAAAAGAGTAAAATCCTGCTATTTTAAACAACAACATAGATGGAACTGGAGAACCTTATGTTAAGAGTAATAAACCACGCCCAGAAAAACAAGCTGCATGTTTTCTCACTCATTTGTGGGAGCTAAATATTAAAAATAATTGATCTTATGGAGCATGGAGACAGAGTGTAAAATGATGGTTATCAGAGGCTGAGAAGGATAGCAGGGAGAAGAGAATAAAGGAAGGATATTTAATGGGTGGAAAAATATAGATTGTTAGAATGAATAATATTTGATAAAATAACAAAGTGACTGTAACCAATAATAAGATAGGATATACTTCAAAATAGCTAAAAGTGGAACTAGAATGTGTCAAACACAAAGAATATTAAATGCATGAGATGATGGATACCCCAATTACACTGACATGATTAATTCACACTGTATGTCTGTATCAAAACATCACATGGATCTTATAAGAGTATACAACTATTTTGTGCCCACAATGTTTGTTTTTTTTAATTTAAGGTTAACATGAGGGTACAAACAACTAAGTTAGCATATTTGTTAAGTAGTCTCTCTTATAGTTGTGTCCTGCACCCAAGAAGTGTACCATATACCTTTACATTGTGCCCATTAAGTGGGAGCACACCACTCCCTTCATAATAATTTTAAATATATTTTTTAAAAAAGAAATGAAGAGCTGACATTGTGGCAAGAAAAGAAAAAAAAAAAAAAGGAAAGAAAAGAAGGATGATGTGCTACTAATCTTCACAAAGGAGAATGCGTCACTCTTCTTAGAAAACCACCAACACATTCTATCCTTCCGGAAAATTAGAATTGTTGAAACCATTTTCATACCACCTATGGAACCACTTCTTAGTATGATGCTTATCCTATAAAAGTCAGGGTGTAAAAAAAAAAAAAAGCAGAAATTCGTCTGAGATGATATAGTTGATATGCTGAGTCAAGCCAGCCCAGAAGACCAACTGTGGAAGATTTAATATACATCTGACATATTTTTGCTACTTCTTTTAATAGATAGAGATTAATTTCCCTCCCCTGGATTGAACCTAATAATGCACTTCTAACAATTACAGGAGGGCAAAAGTGATGGTGTCTAACTTCCAAAACTGGGCTATAAAAGATAGTGAAGTCCCTCTCTCTCTCTCTCCACCCCCTCTCCTTTCTCTCCTCCCCTTCCCACCCTGTCCCGGATACACATATTCTAGGGAGAGCGAGCTGCCATCCTGTGAAGACAACCAACCCTGGGGAAAGGTCATGGGGTATGAAGCTAAGGTCTTCTTTTAAGAGCCAGGAAAGAAATGAGACCTCTGTCAACCACAATGTGAGTGAGCAGTCTTGGAAGGAGATTCTCCAGCAAGCATAGAGATAACTACATTCCTAGCCAACTTCTTGACTACAAACTCATGAAAAATCCTGACCTAGAACCACCAAGCAAAGTCACTCTTGGTTACCATCCTATAAACACTGTGAAATAATAAACATTTATGATTATAAGCTGCCATATTTAGGCATAACTTGTTACACAACATTATATAACTAATACACAAATGTAACTTGGAATGTCTTATCTAAGGAACTAGACATTACCCTTTATTGTTTTAATTACTTAAGTTGGGTCTTACCTTTCTTTCATTATTAAATAGCACAGAATGATGACTTTGTAACTAGAAAATAAAGTCCGTGGGTCAAGTACAAGAAATCTAGATCCAGGATGAAGAAAACAAACATGACTATCCAAACATCTGAAAATTGATAGAGGCAAAATGGACTAATATTCAGTAACCTGAGACCTTGAAATAGATTATGGAAGTGCACTCATAAGGATCCATAATCACCAAAGTATAAGCCACTTGGAGAATGAAGCAGAAAATTGCAATACAACAACAGAATCCAGTGATTCCGACAGAGAGACACATAAAATTGGCTTTAAGCTAAGCCAACAGGTGTGCATTAAGCAGGTCCATCTGTCAAAATAAAAGACAGAAAACATAATGAAAAAGAAAGCAATTATTTTAGTGACACTTGCCATGAAACTATACTAATTTTTGCATATTTTTTACTTTCCTAAAATCTATAATACATATATAAATATATCCATGAGTGAAGCACAAGTGATATTGTCACATTTTTACTTCTCCCAAGGTTTCTTCTATTCATATCACTCACCAGTTTTCTTATTATAATTTAGAAAGAATAACAAGTGACATTTATTTCAATATTACATGTACAGATATGTACTGTAAAAAAGCATTGTTTTTTTTTAGTAGACCCAAAATTTGTCTAGAATGAGTGCTTTTTTTTTTTTTTTCCATTTTTAAAGATGAGGGCTTTATGGATCAGAATTCATACAGTTACAAGTAATGGAGTCAGGATTCCAATCTAGGCCATGCATCTTCTGAGACTATATCACTTTTTTTACTTTCTGAGAGATGAAATGATCCCAGGGACAAATTACAACTTTTTCCAATACACTGATCTTAGGAGAGTAAAAGTCTAGCAATTGTTTAGAAAGTTGAAATTAGGCATTATTATAGTGTTCTTTTGTTATGTAATTTTTGCAGTGGCAGTGAGGCACAATTCACAGGTTTCTTATAACCTGGATAACCACTTGTCTGTCTTTACATTTTCCTTAACCAAATGGTTCTCTGGCTTATAGCGCCTTATCAACACATATACTGAGTATGCTATTCCTTCTCTGCTTTTACTGACTCTTCCCTTCATATATGCTTTGACTCAATGAATACTTAATGAGGGATTATTATAAAAAAAGATCATTATTGGAAGAGTTGATACATTGATGCCTAATGGTATAAACGAGAAGAGCCATGTCCTCATGGAGCTTACATTCTAGTGAGAAAAAAATACTTTAAATCCACTACACATTATAATACATTCCACACAGAGAAAAAAATAGGGTGATAAAATACATAATGTCCTTGCAGAATTTCTTTCTGCAGAAATTGATAATGGGAGGGTGAAAAAGGAACAAGATTTGAAGAGTAAAGAGAAAAACCTTTCAAGAAGAGAGAAAAGCAAAGTAGAAGTACCTAAGCAAGAAACGCTTTGCTATGTCAAGGTGATGTCCTGCTTTACACCTTCTTCTTGTATGACTTGTACTCAATTCCTTGCCAGGTCAGTTTTGTTTTGTTTGTTTTTTTTTTTTTTTTTTTGCAGTTTTTGGATTGGGCTGGGTTTGAACCTGCCACCTCCGGTATATGGGACCAGCGCCCTACTCCTTTGAGCCACAGGCGCCACCCAGGGCAGGTCAGTTTTAATTGAACATGAAAAATCATGATACAGAAACTCAAATCTTATTCTTCGACTCACTACTTAGTGTGGGTCTTGATCCACAAACTTAGGCCTTCCCTCTGGCAAGAAGTGTAACTTTGTTACCTAATGTCTTAATATCTTAATTACCTGAAAAATGACAATAATGGAATAGACTTTTTAGAGTTCTTATGGAAATTAAATGAATTAATACAAGTAAAGTGCTTAGAAAGACCTTGTTTCTATAGTGAACTTAAGAAATGGTGGTTAAGATGGCTAGCGTTAAATGATCAAAGATAACACTTGATGGTGAGGAAATGGAGAAAAAGGAAACTTTGCATACTGTTGGTGGGGTGTAAATTGGTACAATCACTATGGAAAACAGTACAGAGGTTCCTCAAAAAATTTAAAATAGAACTATCAGATGACCAAGCAATGCCACTACTGGGTGTATATCCAGACAAAATGAAATCTTATGTCAAAGAAATACCTGCATTCCCATGTTCATTGCAGCATTATTTATAATAGCCATGATATAGAACCAACTTAAATGTCCATCAATAGATTGATATAAAAATATGGTATATAGAGAAAATGGGATAATATTTAGCCTAAAAAAAAAAGGAAATCCTGCCATTTTCAGCAAGATAGATGAATCTGGAGGATACTATGTTAGGTGAAATAAGCCAGACACAGAAAGAGAAAGCTATATGATATTTTTTGTTGTTATCGTTAAATCTAAAAACATTGAACGCATAGAAGCGGAAAGTAGAATGGAGGTTACCAGAGCTGGGGGTAAGAGGGATGGCAGAGTGAGGAACATGTTAGTCCAAGGGTGCAACATTTCAATTAAGACAGTAGGAATAACTTCAAGAGATCTATTATGCAACATGGTGACTACATAATAAAGTACTGTATTCTGTTATTCTACAATTACTAAAAGAATAGATTTTAAGTAATCTCACCATGAAAAATAAATATGTTAATGTACATATTACTTAGTTCTATTTAGGAATTCAACAATGTATACCTATTTTTAAATTTCTTACTTAACATGATAAATAGGTATAATTTGTATTTGCCAATAAAAAATATTTTATAAAAAGAAATGCTGATTATTCCTATTATTTACACAAAGAACCAAGCTGGGGAAAAAAAGAGATGGAGTGGGTAAGCAAACTGTAGATATCTTCAAGTCTTCTTGTTTTCAATTCACAATTTTAATTTTAAATTCTTTAGAAATATGGTACATGTCTCTTCTGATCATGTTGTTTGTATATAAAGCATTAATTTTTCATAGGCTTTTGACATACATGTTGCTTACATATTTAAGAAGAAGAGTACATGGACTCATGCTACATTCAATGTTTTTGCAACCAGCTATTTTTCTTTGGGGAAATCATCACCATATGCTGTTACTCCTACAATTCTTAGGGAGTCTAAGATGATATGCAGGCTACAATTACAATCACATAGTTAGCCTTGATGAACTCAGTAAAACTCCCTTACCAAAGATAGCCTGTCTAGATTTATGAGATAATAGAAATAAGCTGGACATTTCCTGCTTCTCAAAATGCCCAGCCCTCAGTATATAATCATCTTCCAGCTCAACCTCTAACTTCACCTTAACATCTTCACATCCTATAATAAGCAGTAAGAACATTATCACCTTAGTTAGAAGCATTGAACCTACAGGTACAAATTCCCTACGTAATTGATATGTTTTTCTTGATAGCCTCTTCTGGCACTATTCCTTCTTAGATTCCCTTGTCATCTTGTGACCTAGGGCACATGTTCATTAAGTCTACAATATTTCTCAAATGGGTTGAGATTATTCTGATTTTTTGGTGTCAAAAATTTTGGTATCACATTGCCATCATTCAGTATCAAGTTACCATCAGACTACAAATAGCCTACAATAGAAGGTGTCATTAAATATGGGAATGCTACACGAGAAAGAATAAAGGTGCATCCTGGGGGGAAGAAAGCAAAACAAAGGAAAGATCTAACCATCCACAGATCTCTTCCCTGTAAACCAGGGTATCCAGCAGAGTTGAATTCAATTCTGACTGAATATGCCCCCTTTCAAATTTACCTCTAATGAAAGACACAGTGTTCTAGGATACATATATGTTTCTGCCGCCACTCCATACTAAAACTAAAAGTCTAACCTTCTCTCACAAAGTGCGTAATCCAGGTATACTGCTAAGAGACAAACATTTAATGTGTTTAAGACATTTAATTAGGACATGCTGCCTCTGTTTAAATACAGGGTGTATCAAAAGTTCCCCCTAATGTCGCCATACAGAAGGAAAATGAGAAATTATAGCTAACTATACCTTTATTTACAAATATTTCATTACAAAATTTTCCAAAACATTACATGTTAATCATATTTTTCTAAAATGTATATGATATTTTATAAATAAAGGTACATTTAGCTACAATTTTCCATTTGCCCTCTATATGGGAACATAAGGAGCAACCTTTGGGACATCCCTTAGAAATTAACCAACTTGTCTTTACTTTAACACTGAGCATACTTATATATATAATTATATATTCTATATTATTTACATAATTTTCTTAAACTAGAAGAGTCCTTCCAGTAAGTCCTTTTCAAAATTAAGGATTTATATATTAAAGTTTTGTTTCTAGAAGACTAAAAAGAACTCACATGAGATTAGGACAATAATGTAATCAAAAGACAATCCAAGTTTTAAGTATTATCTTTTTTTGTAATCTCCTATCAATATACTGGATTCAGTTTTAAATGTAATTTCTAAAAATAAAATTACTTGTTCAAGCCTGGCACATGAATATACTAAACCAAAGTAAAAATGATAAAAATATTTTCTGTTCTTTGATGCATATATAAAATTTATCAGTGATAAAGGACATACATATTTGAATGAATATGTTTATTTTCAATAACAACTTTCTCTTTCCCGTTTGTTTTTTTAAACTTGTATTTTTATACTTATCACATAAAAGGTTTCCTGTTGCTCTTATTTTAATAAACTTCTGTGCAGTCAAGCACACATTTCACATTCAATGTAATATATCAATAAAGATAATTTGCATATTATAAAATTAACATAAACTTTGCTGGATAAATATCTGAAGGAAAGCTCAAAAAACCCTATTTGTGCATCCTATCCTGTCACGTTCAAGGCAGGCAATAGGCTGTTTGTATATGCTGCACATGGAAACAAGTTATTTTAACATTTCAATTGCTGCAAATTCATCACCTTGATATTTTTACCCTTTTCTCATATGTGTTTGTCTCTTAGCAGTTTACCTGGATTACACACATTGTGATAGGAGGTTAGACTTTTAGGTTAATAATTTTATACTCCAAAGAAAAGATTTTCAATAATTGTAGGTAAGGGATGAAATATTTACTACTACATTCTATAGAAGACTTTCTAACTCTAACTTTATCTAATCAATAACTGTTGTTTCTGCAGCCATTGTCAAAGAGCCTTAATGTCTGCCCTACATTTTTCTTGGTTTCTCTGTCCCTCTCCTTTTCCCACTTTGCTCGTCTTGTAGAGCTACCTGTTAAGTACAATACACTTAGATTCCTTGCTACGTGCTGCTGAAGTTCAAAAGAAGTCTGCACCATTTCCAATTTTGGAAGCTCCATGTATATTAAAAAAAAGAAGAACAAAACTAAAGTCACAAAAATTATGGGTATACCTAAAATGCTTATGTTTAGTACATCAATGATTTGCCTTTGGCACCACACACAAATACAATAAAATTTAATTATACTATTCCAAGATAATTGCAGGATTTACAAAAATTAATTAAATAATTAGACCACTGAATACAACTGAGTTCAGAAATAAAGACCAGGACTAGAGTTCTGCAATACAGATGTGAGCCTGTTAGGGTATTTCTGAAACTTTCTATGTATTTAATTAGTAGATAATATAAAAAGTATAAATTCAAGGCCTTTCATGGACATGAGGCCAGAATGCTCTTCTTGTCCTAGCGGTATCAAGTTCTGAAACCCCATCGAAGAAAAACACATAATGCTGGGAATATTATCCTCTTCTATTGTTTGGCCATGATTTCCTTTTGTATATAAAATATTATTTTGTTTACATTATACTCTTTCTAAATCCTTTGTCAAAACCAGCATGGTTTATTATACATAAATTTTGGAATAGCATTTAAAATTATAGAGGGAAAAATATCCTGAGAGCATTAAAAAATATTCTCCAGAAATTGATTTATACTTCCTGATCCCATTCAGATTTAATTATAAACTCAATTAACTACCTCAATCCTTTTCTAATTGCAAAAGATATTAATATTACTCTAGCTAATATTCATTAAATGTTTACTGTGTGCCAGATACTACACAGAGCATTTTATATGCATCATCTCACTTTATTTTCAAATCTTCCCGTAAGTAGCTAATATTGTATAACTCATTTATAGACTCAATATTGTTCCATATTTAACAAATCTGAAACTTACAAAGGTTAATAATTTTAGCCTCAGCCTGATGAAGAATAAGAATTGTAAACCCTTGAATAACCACTACGGCCAATGGTGGACTTGACCTTTTCAATCCCAATTAAAATATAAATTAAATACATACATATATGTATATACTTAAATGTTAAAAAGTATAAATAACTAACAAAAATCTATGTGGAGAAAGCAAATACAACAAATAAAAGGAAAATGAAAAAGAAAAGTTAGCATAAACACTAAAAAAAATCACTTGAAAACTAGCTTTGTTTTGACTGTCACAGCCCATTGTTCCACATACCCTTTTTCAATCTGTGCGTAACAATGTGGACCTACCTTCTTAGGCTACACAGAAAGAGAACAAACATTTTGGCTGCCCTCTGGATCTTTGCATTGTTTCCTGCAAGGTGTTTGGGGAAGAAATTGAGATGACTGAGATGATGGCAAAATCTTATAGCCATGCCATGTCTTGAATACAAACTGAGAAAGCAGTATCTATTAGGATTGTTCAAATGATATTTGATATATTAAATATATTAAATCTGCAAAGTATGTGACAGGCCAAGTCCTCCAGAGGATGCTTTCTTTTTTAAAATGTTCTTTTGTGTTGACTTTCCAAAAGGGAAATGGAGCTCGCAGGTTGTAGATGAAAGGGGCATAAGCTACTTGCTCAAATGAGCAAAATATCCACACTAAAAAAAAAGATCTTTGAGCCAAGAGATGGGTGTTAGGACTAGGGAAAATTTATTAGGATGCATTGTTGGCAATAGAACGCAAGAAAGGAGAAACCTCTGCCTCATACCTGGCAGCCTTAGTGCAAAGCCATGCCAAGTTTCCATTAGGTGTTAGAATTTTGATACATAAATCTAGACTTGAATTAATCAAAATCAATTGCTATAGTTGTCCAGAGGCAATATTTTGCATAAGTATTCATTTTCAGTACAAAAATACTTTGAGAAACTGCTGCTTTTGTAAATACATAGTAGAGCTCTAAATATTTCTAATTGGAAATGTTAGTTAATTTATTCCAAGTTCTAGCCCATTCAAATACTGGGCATCTCATCATCTTTATTTACCTTAGTTCATATTACTAGTAAGTATTCTTTTGTAATTTTACACAAAGTATATTAACTATTACTAACTCTACCATGGGGATAAAATAAACCAATTATGTTAGAATTGCAGATAAAATAGTCTTTCATTGGGAGCCAGAAAATCTAACCATAAGCCAGGCTCCGACATGACTTTTTCGTGTGATTGTGGGTAAGTCTCCTCACTTCTCTGAGATCATTTCCCTAGTGCATAACGAGAAGCTAGGCGTAGGTGACACCTAAGTGGGTCAGGAAGGGGAAAGACAAATAGATGTTTGAACTCCAAATTTACACGATATATGAAATGAGTATGAGAAATTCACTCTCCTAGTTAAATATCTCAAGGAAAAAAAAACAAAAGCTAATGCTCATTTCATTAATTTTACCAACTAGTGTTATCTTACAGCTATAAAATAGTCCGGTAAAATAGGGCCCTCTGGCCCAATCCATTTTGGAGACAAATTGAGGATGCTATGAAAATATGCCACCCACAAGGGCCCAGCTTTAATGTGAAAGTTTAGCATTTCAAAAACAAACAGGTTCATTGCTTTTATTATTGTTTCAAAACATTAAGGGCATACAAATATTTTAGGTTACATGGATCACTTTTGTAGTGCTTGTGTACTGGCTATAGGTGTGCCCATCATTCTAATAGTGTTCACAGTACCCGTCTGGTAGGTTTTTTTCTCTCCCCTTTTCTCTCCTACCCATTTGATTTCCACTGAGCTTTACTTCTGTCTTGTACAAGTGTGCTCATCTGTTAGTGCCAATTTAATAGTTGAGTACATGTGGTGTTTGTGTTTCCATTCTTTTTTTTTTAATTTTTTTATTAAATCATAGCTGTGTACATTAATGCGATCATGGGGCACCATACACTGGTTTTGTAGACCGTTTGACACATTTTCATCACACTGGTTAACATAGCCTTCCTGGCACTTTCTTAGTTATTGTGTTAAGACATTTACATTCTACATTTACTAAGTTTCACATACACCCTTGTAAGATGCACCGCAGGTGTAATCACACCAATCACCCTCCCTCCACCTATCTCCCCCCTCCCTCCTCTCCCTTTAACCCTTTCCCCCATTCTTAGGTTATAGTTTTCATGTGAAAGACATAAATTAGTTTCATAGTAGGGCTGAGTATATTGGATACTTTTTCTTCCATTCTTGAGATACTTTACTAAGAAGAATATGTTCCAGCTCCATCCATGAAAACATGAAAGAGGTAAAGTCTCCATCTTTCTTTAAGGCTGCATAATATTCCATGATGTACATATACCACAATTTATTAATCCATTGTGGATCGATGGGCACTTGGGCTTTTTCCATGACTTAGCAATTATGAATTGGGCTACAATAAACATTCTGGTACAGGTATCTTTTTTATGATGTGATTTTTGATCTTCTGGGTATATGCCCAGTAGAGGAATTATAGGATTGAATGGCAGATGTATTTTTAGATCTCTAACTGTTCTCCAAACATTTTTCAAAAAGGAATATATTAATTTACAGTCCCACCAGCAGTGTAGAAGTGTTCCCCTATCTCCACATCCACGCCAACATCTCTGGCCTTGGGATTTTGTGCTATGGGCTAATATTGCTGGAGTTAGATGATATCTCAAAGTAGTTTTGATTTGCATTTCTCTGATGATTAAAGATGATGAGCATTTTTTCATATGTCTGTAGGCCATGTGCCTGTCTTCCTCAGAGAAGTTTCTCTTCAAGTCTCTTGCCCAGCCTGTGATGGGATCACTTATTCTTTTCTTGCTTATGAGTTTGAATTCTCTGTGAATTCTGCTTATTAAACCTTTGTCAGAAACATAACCTGCAAATATCTTCTCCCATTCTGAGAGCTGTCTGCTTGCTTTACTTACTGTGCTCTTGGCTGTGCAGAAGCTTTTTAGTTTGATCAGGTCCCAGTAGTGTATTTTTTAAGCGGCTTCAATTGCCCAGGGAGTCCTCCTCATAAAATATTCCCCCAGACCCATTTCTTCAAGGGATTTTCCTGCACTCTCTTCTAGTATTTTTATAGTTTCATGTCTTAAGTTTAAATCTTTGATCCAGTGAGAGTCTATCTTCGTTAATGGTGAAAGGTGTGGGTCCAGTTTCAGTTTTCTACAGGTTGTCAGCCAGTTCACCCAGCACCATTTGTTAAATAGAGAATCTTTTCCCCACTGAATGTTTTTAATTGGCTTGTCAAAGATCAAACAACAATAAGTAGCTGAATTCATCTCTTCGCTCTCTATTCTGTTCCAGAGATCTACTTCTCTGTTTTTGTGCCAGTACCATGCTGTTTTGATCACTATCGATTTATAGTATAGTCTGAGGTCTGGTAGCATGATTCCTCCTGCTTTGTTTTAATTTCTGAGTAATGTCTTGGCTATTGGAGGTTTTTTCAGATTCCATATAAAACTAAATATTTTTTTGAGATCTTTAAAGGATAACAGTAGAGCTTTAATAGGGATTGCACTGAAACTGTATATTGCTTTGGGTAGTATGGCCATTTTAACAATGTTGATTCTTCCATGCCATGACCATGGTATGTTTTTCCATTTGTTAACATTTTCAGCTATTTCTTTTCTTAGAGATTCATAGTTCTCTTTATAGAGATCTTACACTTCCTTTGTTAGATAAACTCCCAAATATTTCAACTTCTTTGGCACTACTGTGAATGGAATAGATTCCTTAACTGTTTTTTCAGCTTGACTATTGTTGGTATATATAAAGACTACCGATTTAGGAATGTTGATTTTGTAACCTGAGACACTGCTGTATTCCTTGATCACTTCTGAAAGTTTTGTAGTAGAATGCCTGGTGTTTTCCAGATATACAATCAAATCATCTGTGAAGAGCGTAAGTTTGATCTCTTCTGACCCTATATGGATACCCTTGATAGCCTTTTCTTCCCTAATTGTGGTGGCTAAAACTTCCATTACAATGTTAAAGAGTAGTAGAGACAATGGGCAGCCTTGTCTGGTTGCTGATCTGAGTGGAAATGATTTCAATTTAACTCCATTCAATACTATATTGGCTATGGGTTTGCTGTAGATAGCCTCTATCAGTTTAAGAAATGTCCCTTCTATATCAATTTTCATAAGTGTTCTGATCATGAAGGGATGCTGGATATTATCAAAAGCTTTTTCTGCATAAATTAAGAGAATCATATGGTCTGTGTTTTGTAATTTGTTTATGTGCTGAATTATATTTATCGATTTATGTATATTGAACAAGCCTTGAGACCCTGGGATAAAACCGACTTGGTCAAGATGTATAATTTGTTTGATGTGTTGCTGGATTCTGTTTGTTAGGATCTTGTTGAATATTTTTGCATCTATATTCATTAGTGATATTGGTCTATAATTTCCTTTTCTTGTTGGGTCTTTTCCTGGTTTGGAATCAGGGTGATGTTTGCTTCATAGAACATGTTGGGTAGTCTTCCTTCTTTTTCTACATTTTGGAACAGGTTGAGTAATATAGGTACTAATTCCTCTTTAAAGGTTTGGTAGAATTCTGATGTGAAGCCATCTGGTCCCAGGCTTTTCTTTTTAGGGAGGTTTTGTATGGTTGATGCTATTTCAGAACTTGATATGGGCCTGTTCAACATTTCCACTTGATTCTGGCTAAGTCTTGGAAGCTGACGTGCTTCCAAGTATTGGTCAATATCCTTCAGATTTTCATATTTCTGAGAATAAAGTTTCTTGTAATATTCATTAAGGCTTTTTTGAATTTCTGAGGAGTCTGTTATTTCATCTTTGTCGTTTCTGATCGATGAGATTAGAGATTTTACTCTTTTTTTCCTGGTTAGATTAGCCAAAAGTTTATCTATTTTTTTCACCTTTTCAAAAAACCATCTTTGTGATTTATTGATCAGTTGTATAATTCTTTTGTTTCATTTTCATTTAATTCTGCTTTAATTTTGGTTATTTCTTTTCTTCTCCTGCATTTGGGGTTGGAATGTTCTTTTTTCCAGTTGCTTGAGATGTCCTATTAAATCTTTAACTTCCTCTCTTTCCACTCTCTTGAGGAAAGCTTGCAGTGCTATAAATTTCCCTTTTAGGACTGCCTTTGCGGTATCCTAGAGGTTCTGATAATTTGTGTCATCTTTGTCGTTTTGTTCCCAAAATTTGGCAATTTCCTTCTTAATCTCATCTCTGACCCAGCTTTCATTCAGCATAAGGTGATTTAACTTCCATGTTTTTGTATGAGTATGCAGATTCCTGTTGTTACTGAGCTCAACTTTTATTCCAGGTGGTCTGAGATTATGCAAGGAATAATTTCTATTCCTTTAAATTTACTGAGGTTAGCCTTGTGACCTAAGATGTGATGGATTTTGGAGTATGGTCCATGGGCTGATGAGAAGTATGTGTATTCAGTTTTGTTGGGATGAAATGTTCTGTAGATGTCTGCTAAATCCAAATGTTGGATGGTTAGGTTTAAATCTAAAATTTCTTTGCTTAGCTTCTTCTTGGAGGATCTATCCAATACTGCCAAAGGAGTGTTGAAATCTCCGACTATTATGGAGCTGGAGGAAATCAAGTTGCTCATGTCTGTTAGAGTTTCTCTTATAAATTGAGGTGCATTCTGGTTTGGTGCATAGATATTAATAATTGAAATCTCATCATATTGAGTATTACCCTTAACAAATATGAAGTGACCATTCTTGTCCTTCCTTATTTTTGTTGGTTTAAAGCCTATTGTATCTGCAAATAAAACTGTAACACCTGCTTTTTTCTGTTACCGTTTGCCTGAAATATGGACGACCATCCTTTCACCCTGAGTCTATATTTATCTTTTAAGGTAAGATGTTACTCTTGTATGCAGAAAATATCTGGCCTGAGTTTTTGTATCCAGTCAGCTAACCTGTGCATCTTTAGAGGACAATGTAAGCTGTTCACATTAATGGAGAATATTGATAAGTCTGGTAAAATTTTGGGTATCGAATTTTTCGAAAGTTCAATGGATAGTCTTAATCTTTTGCCACTGTGGAAGTTGGAGATTGATCAAAAGTTTCTGAGTGAGTTTACTTTTGTGGTAGAGGATTGGGCTGGTCATTATGGCAGATAGGTCTGAGAATATCCTGAAGAGCTGGTTTGGTTATGGGAAATTTCTTCAACATATGAATGTCATTAAAGTATTTAATTTCTCCATCATAAATGAAACTCAGTTTAGCTGGATACAGGATCCAGTGTTGAAAATTATTTTGTTTCTATTTTGTTTCTATGACAACCCTCTTCTGGCTTGAAAAGTTTCAGCAGACAGATCTGCAGTCATTCTAATATGCTTCCCTTTTAGGTAGTGGATTTCTTACGTATGGCTGCTTGCAGAATTTTCTCCTTCATATTAACTTTAGTGAAGTTAATTATGATATGCCTGGGGGATGTCTTCTTCGGATTGAGTCATGCTGGGCTTCTGAAACTGTCTGCTATCTGAATTGCAGAATCTCTTGGCATGTCTGGAAAATTCTCTTTCATAATTTCATGGAGAAGAACTTCTGTGCCTAGCAAGGCCACTACATCACTTTCAGGAATTCCAAGGAGGAGGATATTAGCCTTCTTCGAATTATCCCAGAGCTCTCTGAGAGAATAATCCATTTTTGCTCTCCATTTCTCCTCCTCTTTGAGAGTTTGGGAGTGTTCAAAGGCTTTGTCTTCAATGTCAGAAATCCTTTCTTCTGCTTGCTCCACTCTGTTACTGAGGGATTCTACTGTATTTTTCATATCTCTGAGGGCTGAAAATTCTTGCTTCAGTGTGTCTAAGTCTTTGGTGGTTTTGTCTTTAAATTCGTTAAATTCTTGAGACAACTTTTGAATTTCTCCTCGAATTTCTAATTCCAACTTTTGAATTGCTGCTCTTATTTCTAATTCCAAATTTTCCTCCATTTTATTAATCTTGTTTGCAGTCCAAATTTTGAATTCAATTTCTGACATCTTGGCCAGATCCTATGAATGGGATCTTCAGTTATATCTGCCATATCTTTCTTTGGGGGGGGGGGGGTTTGATCTATTCTGGTTATTCATGTTAGCAGATTTTTTCTGCTGATTCTGCTCCATGATTGTTTTACACCATTTGATTTTTCCCCTGGAGTTTTGTCGAGGACCCATACAGTGATACGGCCTGAGAAACCTGAGAAACTGGGAACCTGTTTTGTGTGGTGGGGCTAAGTGTTTCTGTCTTGTTTTCAGCTGGTCTCTGTTTGACCCTAGTGAAACTGTTACTCTGGGTTGAAGTCTCAGCTATGGAGAAATACCAGAAATTAAGTCACCCGGCCCTCCAGAGGCAACAATTGGAAAAGGAAAATCAAACCTTCCCGCAACCACACACCCAGAGCACCACCTGAATAGTCCTCAGGTGATTGGCTCAGTTCAAAAGGTCCAAATCAATTGTCTCAGTCAGCACCTGTCTCAGGTGGGAGAGTTTAAAAGGTTTCTGGCAACTGGATCACAGGGGTCTGGTGACTACTCTGATATGGCTTGCTCCAGTGCTCCATGGAATCAGGAGGACCCACCCAGCAAATAGATCAGTCTGAGAAGGTTGATGCCTCCTTCCTCACCTTGCACCTCTGTCACACCCAGTCACTGATAGTCCCTCAAGGTTTTGACCCAGTTGCCTGTAGTGAGTAGATACTCCAGGGGGTTGCACCTGCCTGAATCACAAGGAAATCTATTTCTGTTCAGCCAGGCCACTGCATTCTGCTTCTATCTAGCAGAGGGAGGTGAGGCCTGACAACCTCAGGCACTTGATGGAGGCTGGGGGTGTTCACTCAGTTCCAGCCCCGCCCCTGATTGATATTATTGACAGAACAGAACAGAACAACTTTGCAGGAATTTGTTTCTGTCCCTGCTAAATTCCCCTGCAGAAGAGAAGCTGTTTTGAGTTCCCAGAGCCTTAGCCTCAGGCCCTGTCTTTGCTCCTGCAGGTTTGTATTCAGTTTCCTGTCAGTTCTAGCCTCCTGTCTTCCTTTGTCTATAGGCTGATGATCCCCTGAGGGCTGGGTGTGTCTTAGGCTCAGTAAAGCGGTCCTCTGGGTCAAACCCGCCCTGAGAATTTCCCGGCTCTGCGTGTGCATTTCTAATCCCCGTGCTCCACCCAGGTCAGTACCGCCTCAGGCAAACCCTTTACTTACGGGGCCTGCATTTCTGTCCCAGATCTGTTCCGTGGTGGTTGCCACCTGAGTAGATGCCCGGCCTCCTCTGGTTGCCCAGGGAGACAGGGGATGTGGCTTCAGAATATCTGGGAGTGAGCCCTATTGTTGCTAAAAGCTAGCTGCTGCTCTGCACCTCGGGGCACCGCCGCTCCAGTGTGGTTCCCTCTCAGCCGACTGTCCTCTCCTCACTCCCATGCCCCAGAGTCACCACTGACCAGCTGCAGTTTTGGCCCTGTCCACACCCCTCGAGAAATCACCCAATAATCTGGACTCCTGGGGGACAGGCCTCCAAACCTCATAGTGAGAGTGGAGGGGATTGCTAGGAGCTCAGAGTTGCAGGTAGAGAATATATACAGTTTTATACAGTTTTATGCCTAGCAGGAGAACGCCGTGGCACCCTAGTAGGGGAGGTAATTCCCGTTTTTAGAGGGTCTCTCCTATGGAGTGTAGTGGGAGGACCTTCGAACTCTGCTCGTTTGTTTGTGGGGCACTCCAAGCTGTTCTCATGGGGGAGGGGACTCCCATCCGCTTGGTGATGGATTTTGTACCTTTTGTTTCTATCCTTGGAGTCACAGCTCACCTCAGTGGGGTTAATGTGCGTTCTTCAACCTTCTCTCTTGGTGCAACTCAAATCCACCCAGTTACTTGCTAAATTTCTGTCCTTTAACTCTCCTTCTGGATGGGAGCCTCTGTGGAAAGCTGGCTTCAGTCAGCCATCTTGTCTCTGCCCCTCTCTTTTTCCATTCTTGAGATACTTCACTCAATAGTCTCCAGTTCCACCCAGATTGTTGTAAAAGGTATTAATTCATCTTCTTAAAACCTGAATAGTAGTCCATAATATACATATACCACATTTTATTAATCTACCCATAAATTGCTGGGCACTTGGGTTGATTCCACATCTTTTCACTTGTGAGTTGTGCTACAATGAACATTGGAAGGCAGGTGTGTTTTTGATGAAAAATCTTCTTTTCCTTCTGGTCAATATCCAAATTGCTGGATCAAATGGCAGGTCTACTTTTAGATTTTGCAGAATCTCCATGCTGTTTTCTGTAGAGGTTGTACATTTCAAACTGATGAAATTGAAGTACAAATGGCTAGTTAACAGGCATGCACCCACAAGATAATAATTCTAGAAAAAATGGCATTCTTCCTATTAAAAATCTGGAGACATGCTGCTTAATGCTGTGCATGCCTTTCTCATTGAGGGGAAAGTTGTTGCATTTCTCAATCAAGTCAAGCAGCAAATCAGAGCTTTACCAAACAGAGCAGAAATTGCCATTTGAAGGTAAACAATAGGAAATTTAAGCTTACTCTTACTGCTAAACATTTGATTTCTTACATGTAAGAACATTTAGATACCTGCCATTCTTCCATTGTGTTTGTCACTTGCAGTCTTACTTTGCACTTCACATCTCCAGAAACATCTCTTTCAAACCCAGATTCCATGAGAAATTACTTGGGATACCTTTTTAAAGTTGGACAATGTTTTTTAGTACAGAGAATAACCTATTTAAGTAAAGGGCTTCATCACTCATTTGATGTAAAATTACTATTTGTGTGTGTCATTATGCACAGACCCATTTTAACTCAAGACTTCTAAACACTTTATCATAGAAACAAACCAATATTTATTTTAGAATGAAAATGTTAAGATCTAAAATATTTTCTGGAAGAGGTCCTAAGCAAGGATTATTTGGGGGTTTGTTTTGTTTTGTTTTGTTGAGAGAGAGAGAGATAACAAAAGATTTTCTGGAGGGAAATCACCTTAAATCAAGAAAGAGAAGTTTAAACCTACTGTGATTATGTGAGTCCATATGAAAAGAAGGGGTAATTGGAGCAATGACATCATTCTAAACTGCTCTCTGGCCTGAATTTTTCTTTCTGAAAGCAAGTTAAAAGAGAGAGAGAGAGAGAAAGAGAGAGAGAGAGAGAAAATGAAAAATAAAGAGATGTATAGACATTT
Organism: Nycticebus coucang; assembly: GCF_027406575.1. Classification (NCBI taxonomy): domain Eukaryota; kingdom Metazoa; phylum Chordata; class Mammalia; order Primates; family Lorisidae; genus Nycticebus; species Nycticebus coucang. The sequence goes on along the minus strand of NC_069781.1, from coordinate 52,327,692 downwards.
TCCTTATGTATAAATTTATTTATAAATTAATTATTAAAAGTCCAAGAGAGGCAGCACCTGTGGCTCAGTGGGTAGGGCACCAGCCCCATATGCCAAGTGTGGTGGGTTCAAACCCGGCCCTGGCCAAACCGCAACAACAACAACAACAAAAAAAGTCCAAGAGAGCTCTTCTCTGTGATCTCTATAGCAAAAAGGGGCACAGTGGGAAAAGAGTAGATTGTCATTTAGGGAGCGTGAAATCAAAGCATGAGCAAGGACATCAATCTTGGAAGCCAACAGGAAGAGGAGAGGCTTTCTCTTCTCCAACATGAGACCATGTTGGTCTCATCTACAAAACAAAGTAAATCTGCAAAGATGTCCCTGAGCATGACAGAGTCAAAGTTGCTTTGCTGAGCACATGTAAGGGTAGCCAAGGCCTACATGAGAAAAAGTGTGTATCTCTGAGGTTGAAAATCAGATCATAATCCCTATAATGTATGACCCTAATTTTTCCAGCAGCCATTTTTCTTGAACATTTTCCCAGTGATTGAAGATACAGTAATCCAACTAAAGCTTTTTGTGCAATATTTAAAGAGCAGCTGTGTTATCACCTAAGTGGAACTATCCCATTCATCCACCATATAGGTTATTTTAACTATATGAAAATTCTCACAAAGACTAGAGCTTCAGCACAGCTCTTGTTTCAAGACCCTACAAAGATCTCCAAGGATAGCAAATAGGTAGTGATATGTCATTGCTCAAATTTATTCTTGGTCACTGACTGGCTAAATGAGTGGCATGATGTGAGTGATCCCCAAGGTTCTCTGAAGCATCAAAGTAATTACGATAATATAATCACTATACACTTTGAAACTGGGTGAAAACATACAAAAATTATGACTGTTCATTAATTCTGCTTTTGATAACTTAATATATCCACTCTTACTAAAAATACAGTGTGGCCATTGCACACGAACTTCATGGCCACCCTGCACTTCTTATTCATTATTTATGAGTATTCTCTCAATTACATATGTAATGTATATCCACCCAAGCCCTTGCTTCCTCCTATTCAGTAACTAAACACCTCTTTGTCTTGTTACAAACATACTGAAAACATAGACTACTTGAGCTTCTACTGATTCTTATGTGACTTGACTGTAATTCTTGTGAAATTCTTGGCCATAGATCATATGTGCTATCCAATTACAATATTAAATATCCTTTCTCAAGACTTCACATATTTGCAAAGCCATAAAATCTCAAAGTGGCTTCCCAGAGTTCATTACTCTGCATCTATAGAGCTCTCTCTTATAAGATGAGAACTTATCATAGCTTCAGTATTTTGAAGTCAATGTAAGAAACAGTTATTAATATACAATAGACATGTATCTATTTGTTACCTATTAATCAAATACAAAAAACATGGTCTCATCTCATGTCCACTGCTATTTACAAAAAAAAAAGTTTCACAAATTTTCTGAGTACAAAACAACAAAATTCCACATTTCCTTTTATTTTAAAAAAGTGGCTATATGTAATCTGTTTGTATTTCCCACTTTGCTATAGCTACAAAAAAGTGCCTCTGCTCTTTACTTGTAAACTTACACCTATACAACCACTACTGCTACTCACTTCTTTGATATTCAAAAATTTTTAATTTTTAGAAAGTAATACTCTAAGTATAAGTAATTTATTCTGTGGCTACTTTAAGATCTACCAACAGAGAATAGGCTTTGAAAGGGCAGGGATTATTTCTGTCTTATTCACCACTGAATCCCCAATGTCTAGGATTGCAAGTCACTTTGAATACATGGATTTATTATTGAATGAGTGAATAAGGAAATGGACTGCTAGGACAATTGGAAAACACATGACTGCACTAATGACTTGTGATATAATTTCAAATATTCAGGGTCCTCCTAGCCTAAAGTCTTCAAAAGTAGCAGGATAAGACAACTGGGTCAGTTCAGTTCATCAGATAAAGTCAGGAACAGTCTGTGCTCACCACACTGTAATACTTTTCTTCTCTGGGTTTTCAAGTCTTTCTCTTCACTTTTACATTTCCTCCAGTTCCCATTCTCTGTCAACCTACTTGTTGTTCCTCACCTTAGTCTCATTTTTTGCTCCACTTTTCTGTAGTTACATGCATCCTACCAGAATTGCTCCTTTCTCCATTCATCCGTGCACTCGTTACTTCAACATATCATCTATTGATCATTGCAATGCAAAAGAGTAAAAGAAATACATAGAAAAATAAGCATCTGCTCTCAATGAACTTGTAATATGCAGAAGTTATCTGAACGTGACTAAGTTTCAGGCCAAAAGGGATGCCAAGATGCCAAGAGAGAGATGCAGTTGCAGAGCTATAAGAATTTAAAGGAGTTATTGAACATTTTAAGCATTAACTCTCCACCCTGGTTCACATTTGATTCATTAGACAAAACTGACTGATGGCCAAATCAAGTGAAAGAAACAAAGTGCATTCAAATTGGAAAGGAGGAAGTCAAATTATCTTTCTTTGCAGATAATATAATCTTATACATAGGAAAACCTAAATATTTCACAAAAAAACCTCTCAGGAGTCAAGATACAAAATTAAGTAGCATTTATATATACCATCAGTGAATAAGATGAAAAAGAAATCAATAAAGCAATTCCGTTTATAATAACTACAAAAAATATACAATACCTAGGAATCAATTTAACCAAATAAGTGAAATGTCTATATAAGAAAAACTATAAAAAACTGATGAAAGAAATTGAAGAGGACATAAAGGAAAGATATTCCATTCTTATAGATTGGAAGAATAAATATTATAATAACATATTGCCCAAAGCAATCTACAGAGTCAATAAAACACCTATCAAAATATCAATGACATTTTTTTCAGAAATAGAAAAAAATCCTAAAATTTATATAAACCCACAACAAACGTGAATATTCAAATCAGTCTCAAACAAAAAGAACAAGCTAGAAACATTACACTACATGACTTCAAAATATACAAAACCACAGTAATCATCGTGGCACTGGCACAAAACAGGCAAATAAACGAATGGCACAGAATAGGGAACCTAGACATAAATCCATAAATTTGCAGTCACCTCACTTTTGACAACGGTCCCAAGGACATACATTGGAAAAAGGGAGATCACTTTAATAGTACCAGGAAAACTGTATAATTGCATACAGAATAATGAAGCTAAATTTCTTATAATATACAAGAATCAACTAAAAATAGATCAAATACTTAAATATAAGATGTGAAACTATAAAATTATCAGAAGAAAACATTTGGGAAACACTCTAGGACATTGGTCTGGGCAAAGATAAGACCTCAAAATCAAAGCAATAAAAGCAAATATAAAGATTATGTCAAGCTAAAATGGTTCTGCATACCAAGGAAAACAATTAGCAGAACTACTATATGATCTAGCTATCTTACTGCTGGGTATACATCCAACAGAAAGGATATTCAATATTGAAATATCAAGGTATTTCTGATGGAGTGTCTATTTCTCCCTTTAATTCCACCAATTTTTGCTTTGTGTATTTTGGAGTTCTATTAAAAGTGTATATATGTTTATAATTGTTATTTCTTCCTGATTGACAGATTCATTTTAGAAAATGTCCTTTTTTATCTTTAGATAAATTTGGCATAATTTGTATAACACATTAAGTCCATTTAGTCTGATATCACTATAAATATTCCAGCTAGGTTTGGCTATTGTTTGCATAATATATATTTTCCATACTTTTATTCATAATTTCATTTTGTCTTATTTACTCCTCTATTGCTCCATTACTGCCTTCTTTTTTGTTAAACTGATAATTTCTAGTGTACACTTTTAATTTTCTTGTTTCTTTGCTCAAATTTTTAGAATTGATTACTTTATGTTAAAGATTGTCCTAAGGAATCTGTTTAACATTTATAACACGACTAGAATTACCTTATGACAATCTACCTCAATTTATATTAACTTACTATAACTTAAGTATACAAAATGTAATGTATATAAACTTATGTAGTGTAATATACAAAACTTAAGGTAACTTAAGTATACAAAACTTTGCCCTTATCTGCCTGTCTTCTCCTCCCAAGTGCCATTATTGTCAAACAGATGGCATTATCTACTTTAAGTCCTTCTGTACCTTTGTAGAATTATGGCTTTATGTAGTTACCTTTTTAAAAAAAAATAAGAGACAAATTATAAACAAACAAAATTTATCTAGCCTTTATACATTTAATTACATTTAGTGGTACCCTCTATTTCTTTGTGAAAATTCAAGTTATTTTCTAGTGTAAGTTATGTCTCTCCTACTGATAAATGTACACAGTTTGGCTTCTCTGGAAATACATTAATTTCTGCTTTAATTATGAAATATGATTTTGATAGAAATAGAATTCTTGACAGTCTTTTTTCTTTCAGTGCTTAGAATGCATTGTCTGACTGCCTCCTGTCATCACAAAGCTTGAAATCAGCTATCTTACTGAGGCTTCTTGGTTCCCTTCTCTCCTAGTGTGTATCTCTTGATGCTTTCATCATTTTTTCTTTGTCTTTGTGTTTTAATGGTGTGATTACGATGTGTCTAAGTATGGATCTTTTTGAGTCTATTTTTTTATAAATTTGTTGAGCTTCTTTGACATGTACATTGATGGTTTCAAGTATGCAAAATTTTTGGTATTTCTTCAAATATTTTTTCTGCCCATTTTTCTCTTGCTCCTTTTTTTCTAGGACTCTCATTATGCATAAGGCCTTGGGTGAATCTGAGGTCCTCTAGAAGCAGAAAGGGAAAGGTGTAGAAGACATTTCAAGTGCCTGCATTCTGAATGTATGTTGTAATCCACACACATATTCCTTCAGCAACAGTTGGGAGCCCTGTGAACTAAGGTGTCTAAACACAACTGTAACCAATAATCAGCTGACATTTAGGTTATGCTAACCCAGGAAACACCTACCTATCCAGGATAAAAAATAAAAGCAAGAATAAAAAGGAGTAGTAGAGACATCAGGGCCTCCAGACATGGTAGGAGACCTTATCTACAGAAGGTATCCACAATCAAGTCATTTAGCTAATAATCAAATATATAGAAATCATGAACAACAATTACTATGCCTGGGGTAGGAATCAGATCCATAGTTGCTACAACATAACATCTCAAATACCCAGTTTTCAAGCAACTTTACAACATATGCAAATAAATAAGAAAGCTTCATCTCTACATAGGGTTGCAGTTAAAAACTGAGAGGGACAAGATATTTATCTTAAATAGCCAATACTTCAAACCAGCTATTATGTGTTCAACGAACTGAAGAAAATCAGACCTAAAAATAAAAGAAATAATTCTACCAATGTCTCAACAAATACAGAATCTCAATAAAGACTTAGAAACTTTTTTTAAAAAAGAACCACATAGAAATTCTGGAATTGAAAAGTATAACTGACATAAAAAATGTTCCAGGAAGCCTAATTGTAGATTTCAGCTCACAGAAAAAGAATCAGATAAATTGAAGATAGACCAATGGACATTCAATCTAAAGAGCAGAAAACAAAACTAATAAAGAAAAATGAATATAGTCTCAGGTGACATCATTGAGCATACCAAAATATGTGTTATTAAAATTCTAGGACAGAGAGAAAACAACAAAATAATTTTAAAGAAATAAGAACGGAACGTATTCTAAATTTGATCAAACTGCCACTACTTGAGATCCATCACAGACCTATTGAATCAGAGTCTCTGCAGGTAAGGCTCAGGCCTTGAAGATTATTTTGAGTGAGTTAGATAATTTCAGAATAGGATCAGAATTGAGAACTATTAATAAATGGTATGCAACTATGCTTGCTCATTAAAATAGTTTATGGAGTTTCAAAAATTATTGATGTAAAGTCTTGCCCCGAAAGATTTTGATGTATTATTCACAGATGTGCCCTGGTATTATGAATTTTTCAAAGCTCCATAGGTGATTCTAACGTGGACTCAACGGGAGAACCATAGATGTTAAGAAAAGTGTGACTGCTTCCTTCATTTAAAAATGAAATGGTTACAGAATATTAGTATACTCAACTTGAAAAAGCACGTTAGTAAATTCTATGCATAATAATTTTTTCCTTTACCAAAAAAAAAAAAAAAAAAGTTATTGCTACCAACCACTATCTTTTTGGGATAAAATATATTTTTTATGCATCCATGAATATTCAAAGCAAAATTTTTTAATAATGAGAGTTAAAGGAGTAGTTAAATTATTCACACAACCTAACATAGAGCAAACCTGTAAACATACTAAACATCACAAATAATTCTATTGTAAAAAAAGAAAAGAATATTATGATATAGGGTATTACAGTCAGTTTGCTTTCGTGAACATATTTTTTTTTAAAGGAGGCTAACAGGCAAAGAACTTAATACTTCAGTGAAAGAATTCTGTTGACTTTGATACATAAGTATATTTTTACATTATACCAGCTATCAAGGTGAATATAGTTTGCAGAAATAAAAATGGAAAATTGATAAATTTCCTATTGATCGAATTTTCAGTTAAATACATTTCTAATGTCACTATCCCAAGACCCACTATCATTCGTATGCCTCCTGAGTGGAGAAAATATCTCCACGCTCTGGATGAGATTACTGAGTTTTGAAGGTACAACCAAAGTAATGCTGATTCCTGGCATTTCTCAACGCAAAAAGCAATGAAATTCTTGCAAAAGCATTAGTGTGAATTTTCCAGAATTGAACATGCTGCAATAGAATCTTAGCTGTTTTTATAATAAGGAAAATGGCATCTAAGAGAAAGAGTGGGTGTTATATACCCTAAAGTTCTCTGATCCTACCATTTGGGCACCAGTCCGTAGTATTTTAAAGGCCAGAGAAGCCCATTCATCTGTGTTGAATCCACTGGCTATTATTTCAATCACCCAGTCACAGCAGCTGACTGCACCACTTATAATTCACGCTGTTCTCATCTCCACAGGGGATAGGAAAAAGATCGGGTATGATGGGATGCCACTGTAAGCCAGCACTATGGTTTCGTCCTTCCCAGTGCTAACCACTGTGATTGCTTAGGTGAAAAGGCACAGAGGAATGTGTGGGCGAGGAGGAGAATGCCTTGTTATCTCTCAGCCCACACTCCAGTGGGTCTGCAGACCTCTGCAGTGCCCGAGTCACCTTTCTCAGTATAGTTGGTAATCGGAAAAAATTACTGCTCACGTGATGTCTTTTAAAATAACAAAATTGAATAAACAAAATAGTTTGTGACAAAAATAGCAACAAATAAAGTGAACAAAACCTCAGTGATTTTAGTAGGTTCCCATAGCTCCTACTAATTTCTGTGCTGAGAGTGCGATTTTAAAGAGAACACACTTTATTTTTTTTCTCTTTTGCATTTCCACATTTATAAAGTCAAGTTGAGCCTCCTGAGACCTGTGTTCTATACGGTCATGATTGTTTTAAGCAACTTTAAGTTGAAAGCAATGCGGCAATGTTATATAGGTGCCTGGGGTGAACACATTGTTCCCTGGGTTTCTGTGGGATGTGAAAGCATATTCCTTCCATAACAGCATCTTGGGCTGTTAAAGCCCACAGGAGAAAACTCTCTGGAGATACAGAAACTGTGAAAACCAAGGAGTGAGACCAGGAAAAGATGGCTGCATGGCAATAGAGCCAGAAAGGAACAGGGGAGGGATTGAAATGTCTCAGGAGGACCTGCACTCTAAGGAGAAAAAAAAAAAACTTCAATAAGGAGCATATTGGGAAATGTAAACTGATCATACGGGAAATCAGTTTGGGGCAAGCTTCTCACACTGCTTGTTTAGGAGGCAGAACTGTGCGTATTGCCAATGTATTACACAATCTAATAAACACAGATTCCTGTTCTGCATCATGTAGAACTCAGAAGTAAATACAATCCTCCAAGTTAGACTAAATCCAGCTTCGCCTGAAGCTTACCCATTCCCCAGGTAGACATCTGACTTGTACTTGGAAGTACTATATAATCTCTCATCCAGTGTTCTCTAATCCTAGGGAGCACCTGTGCATTGTTCGTTTGTTCTTCAAGACTACTTTTCACAGGGACTTCTTGGATGTAGTCTGGCATTTTGAATTTTAAAATATTCGAAGTTACAAATCAAATTAGGAAAGGAGAAGACAAAATATCAATATACCCCTTTTCCTAGTAATTACAAAACCTAGCTCACCAAAATAACACCCTCACCCTGGAATGCTCTTTCTCTCTCTCTTCACCTGATTAGATCCCTATCATCCTTTGAGATTCACTTTCAATGTCCAGGAGCACCAGGCATGGGTTTCACTTTCCGAGGGTTGCTTCATAACTATGATAATTTATTAGTTGTCTATCTGCCATGCTAATGGGACTGCCATGAAAACAAGAACCATATTTATCACAGATTTTAACATATAGACAATATGTCATAAATTATTTGCTTAATGAATTAAAACATTTAGACAAGAAAATATATTTCTTGGTTCATCTGGATCAGCCATATTTCTACTAGGAGAAACAATATCAGAAAAAAGTTACATTTTTTTCTTTTATAATATGTAAATCACATTAATTCCTTCTTTCATAAATGGAACTGAAGTTTAGAGCACCTACAGTCTAACAAATATTGTTTGATATTTTTGGAACAGCAAAAATGAACATGACATGGAGCCTGGTGGAAGGAACCGAGAGTGTTGAACGTCAGGGTTGTTCTACAGGAGTTCACGCCATGTGCCTGGCCCTCTGGTGACTCTGTGCCATGGTACATGCCGACTCCATTTCCTGGAATGCCAGCATAGCTTCTTTATTAGCTTGAAATAGCTTCCTCATGCTCCAAACTTACTGAATAGTGATGATATATGCTTTGTGTTAAATACACACAAAAAAAATAGTAGGGGCATTACAACTGCTATCCAGAACCATGCTCTTACTACAAAAAAGAAAAATCATGCTGAAAATACTGACAGTCTGACTTCTCTAAAAAAATATATCTTTGAATTTCTGATGCAAATGCAGGGAGCCTTGAAGATGTTAGGCAAACTGAAATTTAGATGACTATGCTTTGAAATTAAACAGTAGTTGGGTATGGAGGGTTAGAAATTTCTCTTATGCTGTGAGCTTAACTAAAAGAAATGTTATCACTTTACAAATGAAGAATATCAGGCAATTAAAAATTTCTGCCCTAAAAAGTACATAAAGCATTAGATTTTAAAAGCTTTCTATTTCCTTGGTGAGAAGAGTGCTGACTCGAATACTACCATGGAAGCTTGAACACCTGTGTGTGCTCTCTCCACAGGGTTTAACGCAATCATGCCTTTTATAAAAAAAGACAAAAGAAAAATAATAGAACTGATTTTAACTACAAAATAAAACAAATTCAGTGACAAATGCAAAAATTTATGTTATAGGATAGTAGAAAATATCAGTGAGACAAATATCATTGTATTTATGAAATGCCCTTAAAAGCTTTTGTATTGCCAAAATGGCACCCAATAGTAAAAATCATGAATGCAACTTACCACATTTCAGGAAACCATATGATGTATTGTCCACAACTTGTACTAGCGTTTATAGGTAACTATAATATGTCTTGGAAATAGAAGAACCCAGAATCTCTTATTCTGTCAACTACTAACTTACTAGGAGACAAACTTTGTGGAGTTGGTTCTCAGCTCTAGAATGGGGATGATTTTCTCCTTTCCTCTTATTTTGAGGACTACAATTACCTGTGAGTGTTTTGAAAATGTATGAAGGGCTTATGAATTTTTATGCCATGCAACAGACACTTTCAAATATCTAAAAATTATGACCATTTCTAACAGTATTTCACCCATGTTTTTCTTTCTGCAAAAAGCACATATTACAGAGAATAAAATAAGGTTGCCAGATGTATTTTTTTTTTGCCAGATGTATTTTAATGAATAAATTTTAATAGCATTTTCAAGAATGTGAAGACACGTGACATGCACGTGCAACCTGCCTCTTCTCCGCCCTTACGCTCCACCCCACACCCACAGACTTCAAAGATACCAGGCATCAGCTAAGTGGGCCCTCACTATGGGTAAGCCCTTCCGCATTCAGCCCAGGGTCTGGGAAGAGTTCATTTTCTAAAATGAAAATGTCTGATTACATTGCTCACGTACTAATCTGTCATGTCAGATCCCAGTCTCCACATCCAGGTCCCTCATCAGGAGGCTGGGACTCCTCACCTCACTCCCCTAATTTTTTAGCCCCTGCAATGCTGAATGCTTCAAGGGTCTCCAAAGCCCCACGCTCCACTCTGAGAACAGGTACTTTTTTACCACTTTCCTTCTTACAAATTCTTCTATCACTGAAGCCAGTGTTTTTCAACCTTTTCTAATCTCATGGCACATCTGAACCTATAGTTAAACTTCCGTGGCACACTTTAATTACACTGACTGTGAAAAAAAAAAAAAAAAAGAGAGAGAATATCCTTACTGTGCTTTGAGCTTCTTTTGAAAATCAATTCAATTAATGATCTTTAATTATTTTCCTGGCATACCTAAGATCCTCTCATGCCACTACTTGAAAATCACAGTTCTAGGCAATGACCAAGTCGTTCCTTTGGTTGCCCATGTGAGGTAAAATTCTCTATATCTTTAGATTTCTCCATCTGTAATAAAATGACTTATTCAAATGATAATTTTTCCTGCTGTGTTATAAATTCCTTGAGGGTAGAGGCATGTCATACTTTTTCACTTCTATAGTGTGTTGCCCATTGTTTAATATAACAATGCTAAATAAAACCTTCTTAACAAAGATCTGAACTTGGCTCTCCTTCAGAGCCGTCCCTGGCTCTTTGGAAAGGAGGTAGTAAACTGTGTGCCTACCTCATCTAGACATGGATTTGTTACTGTTCCCTGACTTAATGCCTTTGATAATTGCTTTCACCTTGCACCACCCCCTCAAGTTCACTTTTCATGTAGCAGCCAACTGATCTTATTAGAACATAAATTAGGGCACGTCCTTTCCCTGATTAAATTCCTCCAATGGCTTTACATGAGCACTTAGAATTAAATTCAAACTCCCTTTCCTGGCCTTGGTGATCTGGACCTCCCCGCGCCTCCACCCTCGCCAAATCCTTTTCTCCCTCTTGATCACTGCAGCTCACTGCAGTCTGTGGTCTTCTTTATGGTCCCGGAACATGCAGTAGTTTTCAAATTAGTACATGAAACTGACCATCCCTTCAGCCTGAAACTTTGTGCTTCCAAATCTCTGTGTAGCTTAACTGCTGATGTTTCCTCTCAAGCCGTTTCTGACTGTGGGCTCCAAAGTAGCTGCCCAAGATACTTTCAGTCACATTACCAATTTTGTGGTCTTAACAGCTCTCATAATTTTCTGACATACTCCAAGTTATGGATTTATTATCTGCCTTCCCCAATTACGTTAATCCCATGAGATTAGAGATCTCATCTGTTTCAATTTCTACAATATCCACCGTACCTAAAACAATGCCTGGCAAATAGCAGGCACTCAATGTGTGCTTACTGAATAAATAAATGAATGGGACTTGGTTTTGCCTCCACATTTCAATTACATTTTAAATTTACTTTTAGAATTTTATTCTCAAAATCTCTCTATTTCTACATTGTAAGGGAAATCCCCAAGTAACACCAACAGAAATCATGGCTTAAGCACCTTTAATCTATTCGGTTCTAGAATAGAACCGGAACATTTAGCCTAATGTTCAATATTTAAGGAATTTCATAGTTATGGAATTAATGCATGTAATCATTTATTCTCATAAGTGCTCAAAAGTTATATGTGTCTATGTACCCAACTGCAAACTTGAATTTCTGAATGTACTTTGCTACCAAAGTTTATTTTTCAATTTGTTCAATTTTGGTTAGAAAAAGATATGTTCTGAGTTTTAATTTTCTTTAAAGAGAAGTTAGAATACCAGATTAACCAATAAGAATCCATTTCGCCTATCACCTTCTGAACTCTACAATAACGTGACAACTCCTTATACAATTCTTATCAACTTTGACTTCAGTATTGTTTTGGTAAAGAAAATACACAGTGCTGATTTATTTAGATGACCTACCCTTTCCTTCTTTGGGCTTATTTGTGAGTACAATTAAAATTGTCTTGAATCAAATCTATTTTTGGAATTACTGCACATACACACAACACAAACAGACACACACCTACACACACCTTTTATCCATTGCTCTTGTTTTGGTTTGCTTTAGCTGTAGTCTTGCAATCTTATTTGCTAATGATATGAACAAATTCTGTATTTATTTCTCCTTCACTATCACGAAATTAATCAAGACGACTTGGTCACTTTGTCCCAAGACTCTCATCACTTTCACATTACTAATTAGTTGTTCCTTATGGTCAAAATTAGTTCCAGACTTTCTATTCAAATTGTTTCCTCTATTTTCTAGATGATAAAATTGTCAGAGGCAAGTGAGCAGCATTTTTTAAATTTACTTTTAGAAATCTGAAAAGTATTCTTCTGGAATGTGGTTTAGGAAAGTCGCAATCATACATCACTCTGCCTGGGCTGGTGAAGGCTGTGTATTAGTTCTACATAAAAATATCTTGATTCTAAGGGATAACACTTACAAAATGAGGTCAAGAAAAGGGAACTGGAATGGATGCAGTGAATCATCAGGGGGCACTCAGGTTGTGTGGCTGGATGGTAACCTGGAGAAGCTTAGAAGCCAAGCATCTTGACACATATTCTATTCTCCACCACTCATAAAAAGTATAAATCTGAGCAGCCAGTCTCCTTAACAGAATGGAAACTTACTTGTATTCTCTAGAAACATTCTTGTTTTTTGTCATAAACATCAAATGACGACTTTGTAGATTACAGCCTTAGTAGCACATAAAAATTGTATCTATGGACTATCACTCTTTTGAAACTATAAAAAGTCAACACCAAAGTAAAGAACTTGATTTTAATAATCCTATTCCAGGTTGTTAGAGAATCCTGGCTGCTCTAGAGAAAACTCTGAACCCTACTTTAGGTCTGAGAGGCTTTAAGCATCTATTCTGGAATCAGATAAACTTGTGTTTAAATTCATGCTGTAGCAAAAATTGCCTGTCTGAATTTAGGCAAGGTAGTCAACCTTTCTTTAGAGAAGGAGAAAAAATAATATATGAACCAGAAATATGTTTACATATTTCCTTACTCATAAAGTGGTGATAATAAGATCCACTTCCTAGATTTATTATGAGCAATAAATAAAATAACATCTGAGCTTAGTGCAATGAGTGTCCTAGAGTATTAGTTCTTGCTTGCATTGTGAGCAAACATACAAGATTCAACAGAACTCCCCACCTCGTGGTGGTCTATGATCCTCTCAATAACTGTCTTTTGGCCTCTCTACCTGAAAGTCTTTCCCTCAGTTTGCATCAGCATTATCTCTCTTAGATTGTAAAGTATCCAAGCATCTGAAAATTTGCTTTAAGTATCAAGAATAATTTAATAAATCCTTTTAGGTAATTTTATTATAGTGGAAGATGGCTAGAAAATTACCTAATCTCTGATTAATCCTATGTTTCTTCAACATCCAACTCCCTTTGAAGTCCATAAAATTCAACGGAGTTCACTTCATCATGTCAGAACACTGCAATTATTTTATCATCCATTATAATTGCTTTCTAGGATGGGAATCACATTTAAAAACTGACAATAACTTATCCAATAATAAAGTGATTTTTCTTAAAGCAAATTTATCTTTATCTTTCTCTAGTCTGTTTGATGCTTCTTTATTGAGCCTAGATGTGTGTTTGTTAAAAGTGCTATAAATCTTTAGCATTCAAATTCTATTTTTCTATTTTGTCTAAATTTCACACACTGGATAAATGTTAAAAGAAGTTCACCTAGAGCTAAAACCCCCTGCCTAATACTCCTGAGCCTGGTCACTTCATGCTAAGCCTGAGCATACAAATTGGAAGGATATTGTTAAAGAGGCAGAAGAACACGAACAGACACCATGAAGGATTGGAAGTTTTAAGAGTATGAATTATGAAAAAGATTAGTCTTGATTCAACCTTCCTATCTTAGAAATGAGAAGATTAAAAAAGATTGGACTGGTTCAATTATAGGCCTTTTCAAATCTTATAGGGCAGAAAACAGATTAAGTCCAATGAGTTGCTTGAACTACTATAGAGAGAAAATAATTCAAAAGTCATTGACTAAAGTTGATAAAGGACTAGACCCCAGGCAATCAAGACTATTTTCTCTATAGAAAAGATTGTTAGATTCTAACACTAAAGTAATAAACAGATTTTCCAGGACTAGCTTAGATCAGAGATGATATGTAAAGATTTTTAACATTTTAGAGGACAAATTTGAAATAGACAGATATAAAAGTAATAATTAGCATATGCCGACCCAGGTACCAAGTCCATCTTCATTCCCTGTTGCATTGATGAGCACCTTGCCCTGTCCTAGACTCTGAAGGGTAGTGAACAGACAGATATTCTTATAAAATCACTGAAAAGCAAGTGTTAGAAATTTATCTAGACAAGTGAAAATGCTGAACTTCAGAAAGATTAAAGATGTCCACAATCACATAGCAAGTAAAATAAAAAAGTTCTAACTCTAGACTAAATGTTCTATCCTTTGCTTAATGCTTGCCCAAATAGTAGGTTGCACTAAAATATAAAGGAATAGCTTCTATCTCCATTATTCCTGCTGGCTGAGAATACAGATTCTGAAGTCCGATGACCTGTGTTCAAATTTCACTACTGTCTAGTAACCTTCAAGAATCTACATAATTCTAAATATCTCAATTACCTCATCTGTAAAACAGGAATGGAAACAGTATGAACTTCACAGAGATATTGTAAATATAAGAACTATTAATATTAATATTTATGTTAACTAATATGAATTAATATCAACTAATATTGATGTGTGATTAATATTAGTATTAATATAAATATTAATATACAATAATATCTATTACATGCCTGAAACAGTACCTGGCAGACTATACATATTTATGGTCAATGTCAAGCATTATTACTATTACTATCACATACACATTTAAATTTTATTGTGCAAACTGAAAGCTATTTTGCAAGTTAAATCTGAAAAACATTAGTGATGTTTCACCTCTTAAAAATGTATTATGATTATATAAAATGCTATTGGTTTGGATTAAGAATAAAGATCATTCCTACCTAAAAGTTTTAAATTAATAAACATTTACAAAGTGTTCTAAATACGAACTATAGACCCAAATTTTTAAAATAGTTTGTGTGCAGAAAAATGTGGGACAAGCATAACACAGGGCCACTGTACTACAGCTCCGGAGGCTCTGTACGTGCCGTACCCAGTGGGAATGGGGTGCTAGTGAGATACATAGCAGAAAGCTGACAAACCTATACTTAGTGGCTCCCAGCACACGATGACTCAAGTCCCAATTGTCTTAGTAAATGTAATAAAGTGTCCTACTCCATTTTTGATGTTTGTGGACACCCCATCCACACCACCTAACTATTATAAAAACTCAAGTCAGTCTCCATTTGTTGTCCTCTTAAGCCATTTTTTGAGCTGCTTGGGAAACCTGTTCTCCTCTCCTCAGAAATCCTCAATTACACATGTGCTTCACCTTTTAATACCCTCTTGCAGGCATGGTATGAACGGTCTTGATATCAAAACTATATTTTGGATTGGGTAGGAAGGTCCACACACTTCTGAATGGTGATATAACAATACCTGAAGGTCATACCTGTCTTTTTAGTTATCCTTTACAAAACCAGACCAGTGGATCAAGCAAGTAATTCAAAGAAATTTTTAATAGAACTTTTTTTTTTTTTTGTAAAGACAGAGTCTCACTGTACCCCCCTCGGGTAGAGTGCCATGACGTCACACGGCTCACAGCAACCTCTAACTCTTGGGCTCACGCGATTCTCTTGCCTCAGCCTCCAAGCAGCTGGGACTACAGGCGCCCACCACAATGCCTGGCTATTTTTTTGTTGCAGTTTGGCCAGGGCTGGGTTTGAACCCGCCACCTTCCGCGTATGGGGCCAGCGCCCTACTTACTGAGCCACAGGCGCCGCCCAGAACTTTCTTTCTTTGGAGTCAAAGTTCTTTTATCCAAGAATTATTTTTATAGTTTTCCAAGAAGCATTTTTCATTTTTCTGTGGTCATTTGTTCTTACATACATGATATATTTTGCCTTTGGGGCTAGACGCATTATATCGGGGATATAATGAGAGTTGAAGACAGAGATTTCTGAGGGCACAAGGGTAAATTTGACAGGGAAATATTGAGACAGGTCAAAATATGCCCTAGTTTTCCCATGATAATCCCAGGTTACATCTGTTACCATGGCATTATTATTTATAGGAGGCCCTTTCTCTCTCAAAAAATTACCCTGATTAGATGACATATTATAGGTAATCCAACAGAGACAATAGTATATCTACAAAGAGGGAATAAGTAGGGTCTTCATCAGAGATATCCTTATGAGAACTTTGAGAAGAAATAATTGATAAAAAATATCTGTTCCCTGTCCTCAAGATACTTAGAACATAGAAAGAGGTGGTTGAATAACTGTTATACACAGTACTCTGTTGATTGCTGTAATCAATAGTAGTGCAGCAATTTAAAAAATGCACATGAGCTCGAGTGTCTTTTTTCGATAGATTACACACACAGATAGGAGATTTGGAGTTGACAGACATTCCAAATTCTGCTCCATTGATTTCTGACTGTATGACTTAAACAATCATTATCTTCTATAAATCTTAGCTGTGAAATGGAGATAGTTATTCGTGTTTCCCAGAATTGTTGTAAGGACTAACACAAAAGGCAATCTATAAACTATAGCTCTTACATATTATTATAATAATAGCATCACTACCACCACTATTATTATTGTATTAATCATAGCAACATTATCCAAGTTACCGAGTTCTTCCAATTATTTTTCTATGCCTGATTTAATAAGGAAAATGAAAACAATTTTGTAAAAAAGCAAATTTCCAGTTGAAACTGTAAATTGATATTATATTTCTGAAAGGTAATTTGCCAAAAGATATAAGACCAATTAAATTGTGCATTTCTTGAACCAGCATTTGCATTTATAAAAAAATTATTCTTAAAAAATAATTCCTGTACATAAAGAATCAATAGGGTCTAGTAATTTGAAGCATGGACTTGGGAGCCATGTAGCAGAGAGATTAAATCCCTCACTTATTAGCTGTTCTACATTTATCAAGTTATAGAAAAATCTGTAACCCTCAGTAATTTCCTTTCTAAAACAGAGACAATATTATTATCTACTTCATCGGTCTATCAGGAGGATTACATAAAATTATCGGAATAGTGTATGGACTTTAAAAAGTATTCATCAAAGGTTACTTTTATTAGCTATAATAATACACATGTCAGACTTATAATCATGAATAATTTAAAAAATAGCTTATCTTACAATGAAGAAAATGATCAAATAAAGTTATAAATAAATTCAGAGATTTTTTTAAAGTTACATAAAATATTTTATGTAACATTACAATATTTTAAATACAGTAGAACCTCCATGGTTGACCACGTCCCTACATTTACCACCTCCTTAAGTTGACCTCATTTTCATAGCTTGGACCTGCATCACATGTACATATCAGTACAATAGGTCTAGTCCATTATAGCTTTTTTTTTGTTTGTTTTTTTGAGACAGAGTCTTACTATGTTGCCCTCAGTAGAGTGCTATGGCATCACAGCTCACAGCAACCTCAAACTCTTGGGCTTACTCTTGCCTCAGCCTCACAAGTAGTTGGGACTATAGGCATCTGCCACTATGCCTGGCCATATTTTGTTGTAGTTGTCATTGTTGTTTAGCAGGCCCAGGCCAGGTTCGAACACACTAGCCCTGGTATCTACACTGAGTTACAGGCACCAAGCCTAGTTCATTATGTTAACCACCTCCATATGTTGATCAGTTTGTTACAGTCCTTCAGGTGATCAATTTATAAAGGTTGTATTGTAATATGAAGTATATGATCATTTCTTGTTTTTAAACAAAACTTAAAACAGTTTTGAGTGCAAACAATTGAGTGTGAACAATTTCTCTGTGGTGGGATTATACATGATTATTCTTGTTTTCACTACACTTAACATTTTTTAAGAAATATGATTTATTTTTATAATCAGGAAAAGTTTCAGGTTATAAAATGAAGGCATTTGCTCAGCTTATGATTGCTTGTTAATTCCTTCATAGAGCACTTTGTATGAATAGGACAAAAGGTACTGTACATCCAGGTTAAACCTTTGAAATAATACAGAATTTCTCAATTAGTCCAACCAAACGTGTTACATTTATGAAGATTCTCTCCCTGAATTCTGTCTGGTACCCTATCAGTGATTCTGCAGGTAACAAAGAAAGTGCAGTATTGATGAGAGCAAGGTAGAAAACCTCCCAAACAGAAATAAAAGTGTTTTGACATAATGAAGTGGATTGGCTGTGTAAAATTGCATGGCTATGTAGATTACAATCCTATTTAAGACACAGGGATACTATCTTGTCTACCAAGTGAAAAAATATGATAGAATATGAGGGAATAAAGCAATAAGCTTTTGTTATTTCAGAAAGCAAGAACAATGGCAAAAAGGAAAAAAGAAATCTCATCCAAAATCTTAACCAGACTTACTACATTATAACGGTTTATTTTTTACTCACAGAAAATGCACACTAGATTTACAATGGCAGTTTAAACACAAATATAGAACTCTGTAAACAAAGAAAATATGCACTTAACGGAGATAAAGCATATTCTATTCAGAACAGGTTCTTATAATCTGCCATCAGCAGACACATTGGAGTCAGAATTCACTCTCGCCCACTCTCACACAGTAAGTCAAAAGACGACCGTAGCTGAAAGGATCCTCCAAAGAAATGGGTCATAGACAAATATGGAAATTACTAATTTAGGAGATGTTCCTCACAATAGCTCCAAATTCCAGGTCATATCTTCTTCTTCTTTTTTTTTTTTTTTTACTATCTATCATTTATCTTATAACCCTTCTATGGAAATCATGTAAGAATTTAAAAAATAATAATAATAAAGTAAAGACAAGCCCTGACAGACTTCTCCTTGCCACAGGCAACAAAAAAATGTGAAGGGATGAAAATGCACTATTTATTCTTATTCTCATACTCCCTCTACTTATTTAACCTCTTTACACCCCATGTAATCAGTGGTGGATGATATAACAACAGAATTTGAATAAAACTCTAATTCTATACTCTAAACATAAGACAGAAATTTCAATCCTCTATATTAGAACTTTTATAATTTCATATACTATGGCCTACACATTCCCCCTTTCCATGAAAAAGTAAGTTGGTTAAGAGTTACAATAGAGGCTGGGTGAAATGGCCCACACCTGTAACCTAGCATTCTAGGAGGTCAAGGCCAAGGATTGCTTGAGCTCAGGCGTTCAAGGGCAGCCTGAGCAAGAACCAGACCCTGTCTTTACTGGGGAAAAAAAAAAAACAATTAGCTGGGTTCAATGGTGCATGCCTGTAGTCCCGGCTGCTAGGGAGGCTGAGGCAATCCTCTTGAAGCTTGCGGTTGCTGTGAGCTAAGATGAAAATAATGCCATGGCACTCTAGCAAGGGTGACAGAGTGAGATTCTGTCTCAAAGAAGAAAAAAAAAGCAAGAATCACAATAAAGTTGAAGATTCGTCTTGAAGCAAGTGCGACCTAAAAGAGCACTACATCAGACAGATGTTTTGCTCGTGAGTTCCATGTGGATTCAATAGAGTAGAGACAGCTCAAAGCTCTGAACTCAGATGGCATCCTCTGATAGAGAATTCTACAGTTCACATATTAACTCCTACCTTTTCTCATTTAGTAAAAATAACCATTGTATTTTGCCATGTAAAATGTACTCCCATGTAACGTACACCCATGTTTTTGGCCCAAACTATCAGGAAAATGCCCCTTCAGACACTGGAGCAGGGCTAACATTCACCTAGAAAACGTGCAGATCACACTGCCCTCTCCCAGTTGCCTACTCTCTGAAGGCAGCCCCTTACTTTTCACCCAGGAGCTCTTCTTCCCTGCCATGATAGGGCTGTGGCCAAGAGGGCCACACATACAGCCAATGGGTGGGAGTTTCGGACCTCAGATCTTGGCCCTTGTCCCACACAGCATGGCCCACCTCACCAGCCCTAACACTGCCCTCTTCCCTGAACTCTTAGCATAGGCCGCTCCTGCCCACTCCCACTGGATACCAAATACTCCTGGACTGGAACTCCACGTGTCCAGCAGGCCCGGGCAGGAGAGTTTAGAGGCCCCATGAGCCCTACCTGGCTCACCCTCTCCCAAGCCGTGTTATCTATGTACAATACATAGCCTTATTTTTCCCTCAAAAATCTGGGCAAAAAATGTACACATTATGTACAATAAAATAAGATAGATCTCAACAATGGTTTGGCAGGTCTAGTTGTAGTAATTTCTATTTCTAAAGTTACACTTGTCTCCTTTGCTCATATGACAATCAATAGGGTCAAAGAATTATGCTTAAGGTGAGGAGGAATCTTTTAAATCAATTACTCCAAAATTACTTACCCTCGCTTCCCCTTTTTGATGATGGTGAAACTAAGAAGATAAACTTGTCCATGTGTGTAGTCAGAAAGGCAGAGGACCAAACATAAAATCTCTTACATTGTTTTAAGTTTTAATGCTGCATCTCTTCTCTGAGCAGCTACATCCAAAGTCCCTTAAGTTTAGGCTATGAAAAGTATTTATTTATCCTACCTGTAAGTATGAGAATATTATTTAAAAGCCAGATGCTCAAAGTTTGAATAAAAAAAAGAATGTCTTTGATACAGCAAAATAGTACCTTACCTATAGTTTATAACTAAGTGAACAGAATTAATACAAATAAAGCAATAAATTCTAAGGTTTAAAACAAGGCTTCACAGAAGAAAAGATTCACTAAAACCACCAAATGTCATTTTTTATCCTCAAGTCAGGAAAATAGGAGAGGAAAAGTTTTTTCTACATATTTGCAATTTTCAGGGGCCCTTCTTCTCCGCTATATATAGAAGTAGTTCTCTAAAATAATAAAAGTTCTCTAATACACATGTACACCCAGACACACACACGCACATACACCCAGACACACACAAACGTTAAGTTTTACATTTTAAGAAATAAAGTGATTCAGATATGGTCTGAGAAAATTGAACAGTTCTTCCCTCTAAGGAAAATTACCTATTTTTACTTACCACAATTCAAACAGACTGTATTCTAGTGAATGGTCCCCTCTACCCACATGGTATTCCATAGGATAACGCTTTCTAGGAGTAACTAGAACATTCTTTTGTGGTTGGTACATGAAAAAATCAGGAATCACTAATTCCTTAGTATTTTTACTTTTGATTAGAGTCTATTGACTTCTAGCTGACTTGTCAACTTTTGTCAGTGAAAGACCAAAAATAAAATATTTCTGTAAACTATGCTCAGTGTATCTAGCATGGATAAATGCCCCCAAAAGAATATGTTATTGTAGTTGACTAGCTGAAACCATGGCCACCCCAGAAAGCTAAAGATATCTAATCCAAAATAGAAATGAAAAAGTATCAGAGGTACCCATGTGGTGAAATGCAATTGATTCTGTAGTGGTCATTTCCTGTAATGAGACTCCATACTCAGTATTTAATCATAAACTTCTAGCCTCTGCTAATTTTAATATTTTCCCATTTAAAAAAAAACATATAAAAATAGATGAATGGTATATGAAATGTACTTATTACCAGCAAAATTAATTTCTTAGTATCTCATGAGAGTATTTTAAAATCCGCTTTAGAAACAAGCACTTCGTCTCCGGAGCTAAATGGTTTTTCAAATATTTCAGGGCAGCAGCACAACCTGAGTTCGTCCTCGGTGAAGTCATTACGTCTCACCTCCACAACTCAGCTCTTTCTATCATCAATTCTGTCATCCAAGCCAGAAAGCCAGAAGTCATCCTAGATCTGCTTTCTCCTTCCCACCATTCCTTGCTGTGTCCAATCACTACTGTTTTATCAATTCTATATCAATTTTACACGCTGTTTTCTAATGCAACCTCTGTACTATAATACTACTGCTCCTGCTCTGACCCAGTTCCTCAGTTTCTCCTTCCAAGAAAATCGCACTATCTCAAATTCTTCTCTCAGCCACAACCCCCGTGGACTTCCTCTCTACTGGAAATGTTTTCCTGATTCAGCAACTCCTTTTGTAAAATCCTCCAGAATCTTAAAATCCTTTACCTTCAAAGTAGATTCTAAAGTCCCTTGAATACCTTATAAATTCTCATCTTATTTGACCTCTGCCTAAATCACCTGTGTCATCCTTTGTCATTGCTGATGATTAGAAATCTCTGTGCGATGCTTTCTGTTTGCTCTCCCACCCTCTAGATTTGGAGGTGACCAACCTTCCCTGAAAGTACCCATGAAAACCTATAGTACCATAGACACAACATCTCACAACTCTATCTTGACCATCACTGTGTATTTCAAATGACTGATCACGTGTCTTTGCTAAAACAGGAGTGGCAAATGAACTTTATTTCTATTTTATTCTCATTTTAATCAATGTTTAAAGATTACCTGGAATCACCTCTCAGGTAGAATTTCTGAAAAACTTACCTCAGCAGCATCTAAGCTTCATCTACTATTTAGAATCAGGAAGAGAAAAGAAGGATATTTGAACCAGCTTTTGTTATCCATGAACTAGATTATGAGTTCTTGAGGGTATGGAAATGTGTTTTGTTTTTTTATTATCAATGCCTAGCATAGTGCTTGGCATAAAAGTTTATTGAAACGATATTGCAAACCACTCATTGTAATCTATAACACCACACATAGGAATCCATACTCATTTTTCTCTGGTATGGTAAATGCACAGTACTTGAATATAACTAGTATGCCTTGGTTTTCAAAAGGAGATATGAATGTGTCATTATGGGCAGAGGAGCAAGGGACTGGGCCAGAGTAACACCAAAGGCACTCCAAACACAACATCTATTCCTAGTGGCTGTGTAAAATTTTTTTGGACAATTATTTGACCCTTCTCAAGCTCAATTTCCTCATCAGGAATATAGGGGTAATGAAATCTGCCTTGCGAGGTTTCCATAGGGATTAGAAATAAAAAGCATCATTACATAGTGGGCCCTCTGTAAATGATAACTATTAGTATGTGCTATTTTAGTTCACAGCAAATTTCCATGGGGAGTAATGCACTTTTTAGAATCTAAGAAGATAATTTGAGTCCCTTTTAAAAGTCATTTTTCTGCTCAGTTATGCAGGTTGTTTTGTTAGTAACACAGAATCGTGAATATTAATTATATTTATATCTTTATTTTGCCATTGCCCTAGCCCTGGGCTCACATTGCACAGCAGTCTCAAGGATGTTCATTATTATTTCTTTTAAGAATCAATGAATAATTGATAATAAAACACTTGCCTTTGTATAAAATTTTCCGTCTGTGGATTTTGAAGGGTTAACCCTTTCCTCTTTTTATATTTCTCATTCTGGCTTATACTTAGCAACCTCAAAGAATTCTAAAACACAGTAAGACTTTTCTGGAATTATTCAAAAGATTCTTTAAATCCTATGTCATCAAGAACATCCTTATCATCTCATTTCCACAGTTGGTAGCTGAACAACATGTGGATATTTATGTATGTCCATCAAGAAGGTTAGGAGATAAAATACTGCCCTGTACAAGCTGGAAGTAAGAACTGACAGCAAGCAGAATAACACAGTTGAATTTAGAGTTAGTCATCCCATCACTTGTCACCTACTAGGTTTCAAGTTTAAATTCTTATTTAATTTGACCTCATTGGATGGGTATTACTAACCTCCAATAAGAAAGTAGATGGTTAAAATGACTGAGGTCACACAGCATGTTATGGAAAAGGAGATGGTACCAGGATTTGAATACTAATGCTAAAATTGATAATTAAAACAATAACCAATCCATGTCTTGCATGTGCTATGTAACTTACAAATCCATTGGCTCTGGGATGGCACAGCTGAAACTGATATCCAGATTTCTCTAATTTTAAAGCTGGTTTTTCTCACAACACTTAATTTCTTTCGAAAGTAGATGAGGTTGAACATCTCAAGCCCTATTACCATTCAGGATCTATCCTTCATATGCAAGAACCTTCCAGCTTCCCCCAAATAGTGCCTCAACTACTCCAGAGTTGCCAGTGCAGTGCTGTCCAGATTCTTTCTTTCCATAGAGATACTGAATGTCCTATATGCCATATCAGAGAAAATGCAAATAAACCTTTTGAGAGCGTGCTTTAATTTATGCAAATAAGTACAATGCCAGACAATCTGATATAGACAGAAGCTTGTAATTAATGAAGCCAGAGATACAAAATTTGTATCTCAATGAACAATTTACTCAAAAAAATCATTATATAATCACATCAGAGCAAGAAGCATGATGAATCACAGCTTTACGAGTGTTGCCCTGTCCAGTTAATGAGTGCCTAAAATATTTTTATCATTTTTATTACTTTTATCATGAGGCACTTAAGAGGCACATTATTTGTAAGCAGTTTCCTATCCCACCCCCACCACACCACTAACACAAATTCCCTGGCAGTTCTGCCTCTGTGTATCCTTCTCTTAAATGTCAGGAGAATTTGGGTCTAGTGCTGAATCGGCACAACAAATATTTCTTCCCTCCTAAAAAGTTTTTCTTCAAAGTGACATAGAGATGATCAACCAGGTCAAATGATATCAAAATATTGTTATATGGGTGGGCATGTCATGGGAAGAGCTTTTCTGCCCTGTTAAAGGTGACCTCAAGAGCAAGAACAACATGCCAGAGACTATGACTGAGAAATTATAATTGTGCATTTATGAGGTAATCAGTAGTGAGTTAAATAACCATGTTTCTTTTTCTTTCTTTTTTTTTTTTCTTGAGACAGAGTCCCATCATGTCACCCTTGGTAGAGTGCTATGGAATCACAGCTCACAATAACCTCAAACTCTAGGGCTTAAGTAACTCTCTTGCCTCTGCCTCCCAAATGGCTGGGACCACAGGCACCCACCACAATGCCTGGCTATTTTTTTGATGCACTTGTCATTGTTGTTTAGTAGGCCCAGGCTTGGTTCGACCTACCAGCCCCAGTGTATGTGGCCTACCCTAACCGGCTACAGGAGCCAAGCCAATAATCATGTTTCTTTTCGTTTCTTTTTTTCAGTTTTTGGCCAGGGCTGGGTTTGAACCCTCCGCTTCCGGAATATGGGGCTGGCGCCCTACTCCTTTGAGCCACAGGCACCACCCCAATAATCATGTTTCTAATAGAAGCAGCTGCTTTGTGATTCAGCCATATAAGACTCAATGGTCCTTATGTGGAAATGTTCCATAAACAAGACCAAAAGTCTGAGTTATAAATGTAAATAATGGAATGAAATTTTCCTAAAATATTGACCACCTCTGCCAGCTTCCAATCCCTTCCACAGTTCTCTTCAAAGAGCTGTGCTGATTTAACTAGACCATCTTTTTTCCCAAAACACAAGAGAATTTTATTTCTTCTATTACACCTTGAAATATCCTATTTAAAAGTATAATTTCAGGAGAAGATTTTATACTACCTTTCCCTAAATATGTGAATGGTTTATGGGACTCAAACAATACACAGTTCAAAACTGAATATTTATTTAAAAGAGCGAATGGTGTGTGTCTGGTGGTCCAGCGCTGGCGTTGTCCTCTATAGCTTCATGAAACCTGGTCAATCAATTACAGTGACTGTCTACTGCAATCACAGGGACGACCTGCTGAGGACACTCGCCAGTGAGCAGCAGATTGATCAACAGAGACAGGCCAATCCTCTTGCAACACTTCACCAAGCACATAACACAAACAAAGTCACTCAAACTACAGAAGCTGGACTTGGAAATTCTCCATAGAAATCTTTAGTAAAAAGTGAAAGATTTATATGCTCTGAAGAGAAACCAGAGTAAGGATCTGGAAATTCTCTATTCTCTAAACCTTGCACCAACCAACTATCATTTCTTCCAGGGTTTAGACCTTTTCTTGCAAGAAAAAATACTCAATTCCCAATAAGCCATGGAAAATGGCTTTTGCTATCTGATCACTAGTCACTGTCCAAACTTGTTCCTTGTTCATTGCTGGCATAAAGAAGCTCCTACTAAGATGGCAACGCTGTGTAATAGTTTAGGATGGTGCATACTTTGATTAATTGTACTTTTTCTTGTTTGAGGTACAATAAACTAACCTTGGATTTGAAATTAGACATTTCATATTTAATGACCTAATCAGTCATCATTTGTTTACTTCTAAATGTTATAGAAAATTCACTGCCCTGAAAGTCCAAGTCACATGGAAAAATAGTGTTTCATCTCTAGTGGCCATAATAAAAAATCAGGTCATCAGACCCATAGGTACTATCAGAACACCTTACTAAGAGCTACCTTACTAAGGCATGCCATGATTTCTTGGCATACTGATTACTGAGACATTTCACAAAAGCTCATACTTATCACTAACACTATATACTAGGCGATCTATATTACACAATATTTTTACAACATTTTATTGTAAAGAACTTTTAAACATCCAAAGGAACCAAAAGAATTATAGGATATACTCATATATCTGCCGCCTGAATTTTACAATTAAAACAAGTATCCCAAGTGTCTTAGTGCAGTTTTTATTATAAATTGCTCATTTATAATTGTGTAAGTTTACAAGGTACAAAGTAATATTATGATTCATATACAATGTGGAATAATTTAACCAAGCTAATTAAAATATCCATCACCTCAAAAACTTAACATTTTCTGTAGTGAGAATATTTGAGATTCACTCTCTTAGAAATTTTGAAAGATACATTATTCTTTTTCTCTCTGTGCATAGAACTAAAAAAATATCCTTCTGGTCTGAGATTTTGTATACTTTGAAAATGCTTTCATCTACTAGCATGGATCTGGTTCATGTACATCCAAGGATTTCAGAATAATGTGATTAGGTCAAGGTCCATAAAGATCAGTTCATATTTGTAACACACAAGCCACTTGAAGAAGGGACAAGGGCCTCAGTCATCTCAACTATTATTTGCAGTGATCAGGGAAAACACATGGCTGACTGCAGTAGTCCTTCCTTATTCATGAGGATATGTTCCAAGACCACTAGTAAATGCCTGAAACTGGCAATAGTAGCAAACCTTATGTCTACATCATGATTTTTCCAGTACATACATACCTATGATAAAGGTTCATTTATAAACTAGAACTATAGCAATATTCTATAATGCTATAATAAAAGGTATGTGAATATGTTCTCAAAATATTTTATCCTATTGTACTTGACCTGCTTCTGATCTATCAATCAGCAAACCATGCCGGCTGCCAGATGACTAATGGGCTGGTAGCATATACAGAGTGAAGACTCTGGACAAAGGGATTATTCACATCCTAGGGCAGCTAGTGCAAGATTTTATCACACTACTCCGAATGGTATGCAACTTAAAGCTTATAAATTGCTTATGTCTGAAATTTTCCATCAAAATTTTGGAATATAGTTGACTGCAGGTAACTGAAACCATAGAAAGTAAATGTGAAACTTAGTAAATGTAGAATATAAATGTCTTAACACAATAACTAAGAAAATGCCAGGAAGGCTATGTTAACCAGTGTGGTGAAAATATGTCAAATGGAATATAACACCAGTGTATGGTGCCCATGATCACATTAATGTACATAGCTATGATTTAATAAAAAAGAAAAGAAAAGAAAGTAAAACCACCGATGAGGGGGAAAACACTGAATTCAAAATGTAAACATTAAATACTTAATTGTAAACATTCATACTTCTAGTATTCAAGATCCACATAGTTGACAGGGTATAGTACTGATAAAGCACTGAAATATTGTACCACTTCATCTAAATAGGTATCGCATAAAAAAACTTACTGCAACCAAGGAAATGTCCTATGTCCTGTGCAACAGCCACCAGTCATATGGAATTACTGAGCACTTGAAATGTGGCTAGTGCAACTGAGGAACTAAATTTTAATGTTATTTTAATCAATTTTAATAATCACCTGTGGATAGTGGCTACCATATCTAGACCTATGACAATGTAACTTAGCTGCAATAGTGTCAGTATTGTGTTAATTCATGAAAATCTTTGGAAATGCATTGGAAAAAGAATATAAGCAAAAAAATAGATATTACTACTTCTGGGAAAGTTACTTTATTTTGCAACAGAAGAAGGAAGAGAAATGGAGAGCAAAAACGGATCACTCTCTCAGAGAGCTCTGGTATAATTCGAAAAAGGCGAATATCCGAATCATAGGAGTTCCAGAAACAGATGAAGTGGCGTCGCTGGGCACAGAGGCTGTTCTGCATGAAATTATGAAAGAGAATTTTCCAGACATGCCTAGAGATTCTGAAATTCAGATAGCGAACAGCTTCAGAACCCCAGCACGACTCAACCCCAATAAGACATCCCCCAGGCATATCATAATTAACTTCACTAAAGTTAATATGAAAGAGAAAATCCTCAAAGCTGCCAGGAGAAAGAAAACAATTACCTTCAAAGGGAAGAATATTAGAATGACTGCAGATCTCTCTGCTGAAATTTTTCAAGCCAGAAGAGGGTGGTCACCGACTTTTAATCTCCTAAAGGAAAATAACTTTCAACCCCGGATTTTGTATCCAGCTAAACTGAGTTTCATTTATGATGGAGAAGTTAAATACTTTAATGACATTCATATGTTCAAGAAATTTGCCATAACCAAACCAGCTCTTCAGGATATTCTCAGACCTATCCTCCATAACGAGCAACTCAATCCTATACCACAAAAGTAAACTCACTCAGAAACTTTGGATCAAACTCCAATTTTCACACTGGCGAAAGGATTAAAAATGCCCACTAGCCTTTTGAAAAACTCGATACCCAAAACTTCACCAGACATCAATATTCTCCATTAATGTGAATGGCTTAAACTGTCCTCTAAAGAGGCACAAGTTAGCTGACTGGATACAAAAACTGAGGCCAGATACCTGTTGCATACAAGAGTCACATCTTAACTTAAAAGACAAATACAGACTCAGGGTGAAAGGATGGTCTTCCATATTTCAGGCAAATGATAATCAGAAAAAAAGCGGGTGTTGCAATTTTATTTGCAGATACAATAGGCTTTAAACCAACAAAAGTAAGGAAGGACAAGAATGGTCACTTCATATTTATTAAGGGCAATACTCAATATGATGAGATCTCAATTATTAATATCTATGCACCCAACCAGAATGCACCTCAATTTATAAGAGAAACTCTAACAGACATGAGCAACTTGATTTCCTCCAGCTCCATAATAGTCGGAGATTTCAACACTCCTTTGGCAGTGTTGGATCGATCCTCCAACAAGAAGCTGAGCAAAGAAATTTTAGATTTAAACCTAACCATCCAACATTTGGATTTAGCAGACATCTACAGAACATTTCATCCCAACAAAACTGAATACACATACTTCTCATCAGCCCATGGAACTTACTCCAAAATCGATCACATCTTAGGTCACAAGTCTAACCTCAATAAAAAGGAATAGAAATTATTCCATGCATCTTCTCGGACCACCATGGAATAAAACTTGAGCTGAGTAACAACAGGAATCTGCAGACTCATACAAAAACATGGAAGTTAAATAACCTTATGCTGAATGATAGCTGGGTCAGAGATGAGATTAAGAAAGAAATCGCCAACTTTTTGGAACAAAACAACAATGAAGACATGAACTATCAGAACCTCTGGGACACCACAAAGGCAGTTCTAAGAGGGAAATTTATAGCACTGCAAGCCTTCCTCAAGAGAATGGAATGAGAAGAAGTTAACAATTTAACGGGACATCTCAAGCAACTGGAAAAGGAAGAACATTCCAACCCCAAACCCAGTAGAAGAAAAGAAATAACCAAAATTAGAGCAGAATTAAATGAAATTGAAAACGAAAGAATAATACAACAGATCAATAAATCAAAAAGCTGGTTGTTCGAAAAGGTCAATAAAATAGATAAACCTTTGGCCAACCTAATCAGGAAAAAAAAAAAAAACAGTAAAATCTCTAATCTCATCAATCAGAAACAACAAAGACGAAATAACAACAGACTCCTCAGAAATCCAAAAAATCCTTAATAAATATTACAAGAAACTGTATTCTCAGAAATATGAAAATCTGAAGGAAATTGACCGATACTTGGAAGCACACCACCTTCCAAAACTTAGCCAGAATCAAGTGGAAATGTTGAACAGGCCCGTATCACATTCGGAAATAGCATCAACCATACAAAACCTCCCTAAAAAGAAAAGCCCGGGACCAGATGGTTTCACGTCAGAATTCTACCAAACTTTTAAAGAGGAATTAGTACCTATATTACTCAACCTGTTCCAAAAGGTAGAAAAAGAAGGAAGACTACCTAACACGTTCTATGAAGCAAACATCACCCTGATCCCCAAACCAGGAAAAGACCCAACAAGAAAAGAAAATTATAGACCAATATCACTAATGAATATAGATGCAAAAATATTCAACAAGATCCTAACAAACAGAATCCAGCAACACATCAAACAAATTATACATCATGACCAAGTCGGTTTTATCCCAGGGTCTCAAGGCTAGTTCAATATACGTAAATCTATAAATGTAATCCAGCACATAAACAAATTAAAAAACAAAGACCATATGATTCTCTCAATCGATGCAGAAAAGCTTTTGATAATATCCAGGATCCCTTCATCATCAGAACACTTAAGAAAATCGGTATAGAAGGGACATTTCTTAAACTGATAGAGACCATCTACAGCAAACCCACAGCCAATATCATATTGAATGGAGTTAAATTGGAATCATTTCCACTCAGATCAGGAATCAGACAAGGCTGCCCATTGTCTCCATTGCTTTTTAACATTGTAATGGAAGTTTTAGCCACCAC
Organism: Nycticebus coucang; assembly: GCF_027406575.1. NCBI lineage: Eukaryota > Metazoa > Chordata > Mammalia > Primates > Lorisidae > Nycticebus > Nycticebus coucang. The sequence continues at coordinate 52,296,743 of NC_069781.1, read as the reverse complement.
AATTAGAGAAGAAAAGGTGATCAAGGGTATCCATATAGGGTCAGAAGAGATCAAACTTTCATTCTTCGCAGATGATATGATTGTGTATCTGGAAAACACTAGGGACTCTACTACAAAACTCTTAGAAGTGATCAAGGAATACAGCAGCGTCTCAGGTTACAAAATCAACATTCATAAATTGGTAACCTTTATATATACCAACAATAGTCAAGTTGAAAAAACAGTTAAGGACTCAATCCCATTCACAGTAGTGCCAAAGAAGATGAAATATTTGGGAATTTATCTAACAAAGGACGTGAAAGATCTCTATAAAGAGAACTATGAAACTCTAAGAAAAGAAATAGCTGAAAATATTAACAAATGGAAAAACATACCATGCTCATGGCTGGGAAGAATCAACATTGTTAAAATGGCCATACTACCCAAAGCAATATATAATTTCAATGCAATCCCTATTAAAGCTCCACTGTTATACTTTAAATATCTTGAAAAAACAATACTTCGTTTTATATGGAATCAGAAAAAACCTTGAATAGCCAAGACATTACTCAGAAATAAAAACAAAGCAGGAGGAATTATGCTACCAGACCTCAGACTATACTACAAATCGATAGTGATCAAAACAGCATGGTATTGGCACAAAAACAGAGAAGTAGATGTCTGGAACAGAATAGAGAACCAAGAGATGAACCCAGCTACTTACCATTATTTAATCTTTGACAAGCCAATTAAAAACATTCAGTGGGGAGAAGATTCCCTATTTAACAAATGGTGCTGGGTGAACTGGCTAGCAACCTGTAGAAGACTGAAACTGGACCTACACCTTTCACCATTAACTAAAATAGACTCTCACTGGATCAAAGATTTAAACTTAAGACATGAAACTATAAAGATACTAGAGGAGAGTGCAGGGAAAACCCTTGAAGAAATTGGTCTGGGTGAGTATTTTATGAGGAGGACCCCCCGGGAAATTGAAGCAGCTTCAAAAATATACCACTGGGACTTCATCAAACTAAAAGGCTTCTGCACAGCCAAGAACAGAGTAAGTGAAGCAAGCAAACAGCCCTCAGAATGGGAGAAGATATTTGCATGTTATGTCTCCGACAAAGGTTTAATAACCAGAATCCACAGAGAACTCAAATGCATTAGCAAGAATAGAACAAGGGATCCCATCCCAGGCTGGGCAAGGGATTTGAAGAGAAACTTCTCTGAAGAAGACAGGTGCACGGCCTTCAGACATATGAAAAAATGCTCATCATTTTTAATCATCAGAGAAATGCAAATCAAAACTACTTTGAGATACCATCTAACTCCAGTGAGACTAGCCTATATCACAAAATCCCAAGACCAGAGATGTTGGCATGGATGTGGAGAAAAGGGAACACTTTTGCACTGCTGGTGGGAATGCAAATTAATGCATTCCTTTTGGAAAGAGATATGGAGAACACTTAGAGATCTAAAACTAGACCTGCCATTCAATCCTGTAATCCCTCTATGGGCATATACCCAGAAGACCAAAAATCACATCATAACAAAGATATTTGTACCAGAATGTTTATTTCAGCCCAATTCATAATTGCTAAGTCATGGAAGAAGCCCAAGTGCCCATCGATCCATGAATGGATTAATAAATTGTGGTATATGTACACCATGGAATACTATGCAGCCTTAAAGAAAGATGGAGACTTTACCTCTTTCATGTTTACACGGATGGAGCTGGAACATATTCTTCTTAGTAAAGTATCTCAAGAATGGAAGAAAAAGTACCCAATGTACTCAGCCCTACTATGAGACTAATTTAGGGTTTTCACGTGAAAGCTATAACCCAGTTACAACCTAAGAATAGGGGGAAGGGAGAAAGGGAGGGGGGGGAGGTGGGTAGAGGGAAGGGGATTGGTGGGATTACACCAGCGGTGCATCTTACAAGGGTATATGTGAAACTTGGTAAACGGTCTGTGAAGCTAGTGAATGATGCCCCATGAATATATCAATGTACACAGCTATGATTTAATAGAAAAAAAAACTAAATGTTTAACTACCCTATGACCCAATAATTGCATGTATATATACTGACCCCAAGTAAATAAAAACGTATGTTGACAAAACAAAACAAACAGAAAAAAAAGCCCAGGAGTTTGAGGTTGTGAGCTGTGACACCATGGCAGCCTACCAAGGGTGACAAAGTGAGACTCTGTCTGAAAAAAAAAAAAAAAAAAAGAGGAGGAAAGGAGAAAGGAAAGGAAAGGAAAGGAGGAAAGGAAGAGAAAATCCCTTCCCACTCTTTGAACCAGGTCTGTATGTAATATCACCAGAAGCCCAACTCACAAACATTCACTAAATTTAGAATTAGTTGTAGGGAAAATTGTGCCCTGATCTTCTGCCTTCTTTAGCAGAAGATTCGCTTCCTGCTTGAGAGACGTAGAGAATCATGAGAATGGCATGTGAGTCGTGTACACACAGGAGATCAGAACACTGCCCTCCACGAGAGAATGGATATGTGAGGTGTGGAAATACCATGCCTAATGGTTATGATAAAGATTCCCTAGATTCCAAAGTCTCTTGATCCTGGAGGCAAGATCTTTTGCTTAAGGTCTGTGGCTTTGCAAAAACAACTCAGAGACATTTTGTCTGACACTTTCCATGTTCCCTCTTTTTAGTGCTGATGTCTGATAAGGAACTTTTAACTACTTTTTCCTGCTTTATGATAATAAATAGGGACACTAGGTTAGCTCAGGAAGGCTCTTCCTTGAGTTCCTCAGTCCCCCAACACAGACTTTGTGTCAAACCTCTTCATTTCTTGCTCCTAAACCATTTCAATAAGTCACCTTTTATTTCAAGAACATAGGACAAAAAATGTCGAGAACTCTTACCCTGAACTCTGCATGGTGCTAAATATGAGATTGAATGCCTGAGTTCAGCGCTAGATTCAAAGTGACAGTGGTTTCTCTGTACATCTCAATAAATGTGTGTGTATGTGTGTGTATGTGGGTGTGTAGGAGGGGGAGAGAGAGAGAGGATCTCTGAAATGTGAAACCCAGGCAGGGACCCTTTTGCATAAGTGGTACTGCTAAGGCCTCTCACAGATACACACAAAAAAACTATTAGAAATTTTAGTTTAAGAGTTGTATGTTGTATAAAATTACCTTAAAAGAAATTTTTACTTAGAAAAAAATAGAAAATTTTATCATTCAGATAAGTGCCAACACTGCTGAAGTAAAAAGCATCAGGTAAATACCAGTTTTCACTCCCATATACCCTCAAATAAAGGCACATCCTTAATTATGGCTGATGCACTCAATGTAAATTATTTTCTGTACATGTAAGCATGATTTGAAAAGCAAATGAAATAAAGTGTAAAGAAATACCAATAGAAAGAGGGGCATGTGGAAATAAAATGGAACAAATTATTGATCTAAGATTGAGGAGGTCAAATCATAGAATCAAAACATCTTCCTAAATCTCATGCTGATCACTAGCTCAGGTCTAGTCTAAGAGGCTGACCTGTGTGACAGATGGGGAGCACTGATGTGTGAGTACTTGTACAAGCTTCTCTCACCACTTGCCCTAGACATGAATACACTAAGCATCCTCAGTCTGTCCCTCTATTATCCCGATGCCCAGAATCCTCACATTGTGCAGCGAGCTGAAACACGTCTGGTCTGCTGTTAGCGGCTCCTGGGATTGGCTTAGCCCTGATCAGAATGTTCCTGTTCTGGACTCAGAGAAGAAATACATAAATTAATTGTCACTCTCCTTTGATAGGGGAAGCCAACAACACAGAGTTCAGAGAAGAGCCACACACACGTCAAAGTTCCTCCAGGCTCATGCTAACTCATGTTTCCAAAAGGGGCTGTCCCCAGGTCAGTCTCAGAACTCATTATTCTCTCGCCAAGCAAAAGCTCCCAAATAGGACCAATAAGGCTCTTCATCCCCTGGTCCCTGCTTATCTCTATACGTTCATCTTTCCTCTAACCATATCATTTATTATTTCATTTATTCGAAAATACAATTCTCTCTGCTCACTTCCCACCCTCACTTGGGTGCCTTTTGGCCATGGTGTCCCTTTGGCCTGCTATTATTTCCCCCTAAATTCTCTTCCCTTTGCCTTCTGTCTGTACTCCCTTTATCTTCCTCCAACCTGGTATAGGTTTTCTTCTTAGAGCTCTTGTAGAACCCAACATTTTACCAACTGGAACATAACTGCGTGTTTATTTGCTTGCATCATCCACTAGGCTAGATTTTCTATTACAGTGAGAACCATATCTGTCTTAATAGTCATCGTATACTCATAGCCAGCACCAAGTGTGAAACATAAAAGGAGCTAACCTTTATCACCCAATTACTGTATGGAAAGCACATTAGCTTGTCTTAGCTTCCCTAATCCCATAAAGTAGGCACTATTATAATCTTTATTGCATAGAAGTGAAAACTTAACTACAGACAAGTTAAGAAACTTGTCTAAGGCTGTATAACTGGTCAGTGGCAGAATTAGGATTTAAACCCAGGCATCTTGACTCAGAGCCTATGATCTTAATCATGCTACTCTAGCATTTCCTAGAAGAAGAGCTGTTTAATAAATACTCTGAGGACAAATAAATGAAAAAGGAAGGAATAAAATCCATAAATGAATGATGCTGCAGTGTATTTCTAACATGCATTTTGTCCTTTTTAACTCTCCAAGACATGAACCTTACTCCTTTTCTGATTCAATTTTAAAAATTGCAAGTGACATAATATTTTGGCCTGGGGCTCAGTGAGATCATTTGAACTTTTTTCACACACACACACACACTTAACATAGTACCCCTGAGATTGCTATCCTTAGAAAGTTCTGATTACAAACATGGCCCTTGGCTGGCATCTGGGAATTTGACCAATAAACATTGATACAAATCTTTCTTTAAATTATAAAAGCATCTCACTTTGCCTATATCGTTTATGCAAACAATGTTACTTATATTGAATACCTGCATTCTCTCTGTGAGCCCAGAATTTTGGTATATGCCAGTCAGAGAGTGCCTTTGTAAACAGCCCCACAGAAATACTGGGTGCTGAGTCTTTAATGAGCTTTTCTGGGAGACAACACTTTTACACGCTATCCGGAGACACTGCTGGAGGAATCAAGTGCATTTATTGTGATTCACTAGGAGAGGACTCTTGGAAGTTAGCACCTGCTTTCCTCTAGACTGTGCCCATAGGACTTTATGCTTTGCATCCTTTCATTGTAATAGATCTTCGCCATAGAGTCCCACTACATGCTGGGTCCTGAGAGTCGTTTTAGCAAATTGCTGGATTTAGAAATGGTCGTGGGGACCCCTAACATAAATCTCTTTGAAGAGGGGTATAAAGTAAAAGAAAAAATAAACAACAGTCCAGGTCTCCAAGCATGATTGCTACAAAAGCATAGCAATTTCACTGGGTTTATGCAAAGCAATTCTCCCATTAGAATAAATAGAAGTAATGAATTTAGATGTAAAACTCTTGTATTTAATGTCCATCTCTGTCAAGTTTAGGTAAGTGACAAATAACTAAACATCTTGGAGTCTTACTTTCATACTGTTTTACAGGAAGAACAAGGACTACTTCCCAGAGTTACTGTAAACTGTAGTTTGAGCAACATATTTACATGAGCCTAGATCATGTTCCCAGCATAATCACTCGATAAATATATAATTATTGATTCTAGAATCCTGAAATATTTCTATTCAACAAAGTATATCTATTTAAGAGCCCAACAATTTAATGTTAAAATATTTGTGTGTTTATCCAAACACACCACCCCCAACACACACATATTGATATGCTTTAAAAAATAAATACACAAAAAGAATGAAAATGTAGCTATTTTTCTGCCAGTTCATATAACTGTAAGCCAAGTAACAGTCAACAAACCTGGTAGCTTTTGTTCAGGTGCCAGCTACACGGTACTCACAAAACGAAACTTAAGCATTTTATTAATCATAAGACCGCACTAAATTTACTTCCCACCTGACAGTTTTAAACATGCAGTCAAATGGTGAGTTAATTAAGTGACAGCAGCCACATTACTCAGGAAGATAAAGCAATGAACACTTCTATGGCAGATTAAATGCTAGAATAAAATTGAGGTGTCTTTGATAAACCATTGGAGAGGTTGCTGGTCACTCTCCACAGCCCCAGAGACCAGGAACACCTGCAGATCCTGCAACTATTGCAGTACTTTTCAGTGTTGTATATTCAAGTTGAAAGTCAAAGGTGATGATTTCCAATCAGGCTAATTGCCCTACATTTTGATGACAGTCTCACTCTGAAATGAACACTCCACATTCCTTTCCTCATCTGATAAGTGAAAAGATTTGGATGACCCGGGTCATATTTAAGATTTATATAGGATTTGGGGGGAGGCACCGCAGATTCCTCAGGAAAAAAAAAAAAACAGGAGCTTGAACAACTAGACTCTATTCTGTCCACAGCCCCCTCACCCTACCAGAAGCTCCAGCCACATCTCATTCAAATAATTTATTTCTCAAGAAGACAGAAGCAAGGGATGGAGGGAGAGAAGGAGGAGTAATACTGGGCCAGAGACGCTACTATTTACATCTGCCTAATTCCAACTTTCAGTAAGTGGAGAGACCAGAACCTTGCCTTCCCATCCTGCCATGATAATCTTAGTAGGACAGACCCAACATCATCCTCAAGGAGACAGTGATCCATTCTTAACATAATCATAATGAAGAAAGAAAGGAAGGAGTGATGGGGACCAAGAGAAAGAAGGAGCAAGGACGAGGAGATGGGTGCTAACATAATTGGTTTCTGCCATTATTCTAGCAGTTCCATTAGATATGATATTTCGTTTAATTTATCCATTTCCCTGTGAGTCTCACATGATTCACTCTTTGCAACAACTCTGCACAGTGTTTTTACTTTGATTTCACAAGTGAGTAAACTGAGAGATTAGAAAATTTAAGAAATATGCTAAAGGTCACAGAGCTAAGTGGCAAAACAGCGATTTGAACGTAGGATGATCTGACTTGACCTGAATTCTTTCTACTTAAAAATATACCTTAGAGCAACCTCTTTTTTTACTTGTAAGTGCCAATGTCTTCAAAGGATAATACATAAAGATATATGTGTGTTCATGAATCTGTATTAAAAAGATGAGAATACCAAAAGTATTCACAGTGGTTATCTCTGGGAAGGGTAACAGGGAGAGAAGCACTAAAAGAAGAATTTTTACATTTTATTCTATATGCCTCCATGTTATTTGAATACTTTGTTTTAATGATGCCTTAATATGTCACTCATAAGGAATAAAGAGAAAATAGAATTTTCTGTTTAAAAGAACTTAAACCTTTACATCAGCCTCACCAAGGTTTATCAAACATATTTTAAAACAAATTTTCTTAACAATAGGTTACAAGTCTCCCATTTTTTGGCATTCAACTTTATTATGAATCTGCTTAGCTAAATCCTGCCCTAAAGTGTTAACAGTGAATGCGGATTATGGATGGAAGAAATCTACTATTTTCATTCATAAATATTAAGCATCTTTTTTCCTTTTATTAAGTCATATACACATAGATCATGAATACATTTAAGCATATGTGGGGGGCAATGTGTTGATTTTTTTAGACAATTTGAGGTGAAAGCTATATTAATTAGTTTGATGTAAGCACTCCAAATATTAAACATCTTAAACACTGCCTTTTCCCTATGTTTCACCCACATCCTCCAGGAAGTGTGAGGTATTTGGCACTTATTAGACCTCCTATGAATATTTTTGTAATGATACTTCTGTTGATACACTCAGAAATGATATAAAACATAGTGTCCTGTCTGGCACAGTTCCCTCTAGAAACAGTCATTCCTCAGAGGGAAATCCTCTGAGCCTTACTCACAATTCAAAGTTAAAAATGCAAAATGTCTCAAAATGTATACTTTTTTTTTTTTTTAAGAAAAAAGACAGTATTCTCTCTTATTACTACACTGGCAATGCCTAGTACATGATGTATCCAGTATATGCATGTACATTATTATATTAACTGAAATTTATCACATTTTATTTCAGATGTGCCTTCCCTCCTAATCTTTATAATAGTTCAACATTGTTTTAGCTATTAATAAAATTGCCACTTAGTGTAATTAACTATTTTACTCAAAATCACTGAGTTTAGTAATAAAACTGAACCTTTCATCTAGCTCCTTTGAATCCGAACTTCCTGGTATCAAGCCCAACAATAAGCCAAGTGATTTCACGTAAAGGAGAAGGAGACGACAAACATTAAGCTCTCAAAGTCCCCTGAAGTTGAAATCAGGAGGCATTGATAATTCATATCATCAATAAGCTCACCCAATAAAAACATGTAACAATGAGATTGTAGTGGCCTTAGTTAATTGCCTAGCAAATGGAATGAAAAGTTGACATGGAAAGCTAAATCTTTCTAACAAGAAATCGAACTCCAAAAATATCATCATAATGGTTGATTATTATTTTGCATATCTCACTTCTTTTGCCTAATTCAAGTATTTAGAAGTAGACACATAACCAAACAAAATACAGAGGGTGCCACAAACATGTTTCTTAAGAAAGGAAATAAATGGTATACATTTTTGGCACCTTCCCTATGTCTTAATTTTTTCATTCATGCCACAAATATCCAGTGAGTGTGCTAAATAGTTCAATCACTGCTTTTGGCATTAAGGACATGAGAATGATTTAGACATGGCCTCAAAGCACTCAGTCTAGTGAAGGAGTCTGTCATAAACAGTTTAATTGCCAACCAGCCAGTAGCTACACACAGTAGGAATCAACAAGCATTTTTGAATGTGTCACATCTGCTGATGAAGATATGTGCTATGCACAGGGGATTACATGAGCCAGTGTTTCCCAGGTGGGTCCTGGAACCAGCCACGTTAGCAGTGTGGCTCATTTTCTGAGCCCCTTCCTTTGCTGAACTCTGTAATTCTGCTCTTTGATCCCCAATCTCCAGCCTCCATGTCATAACTGCTAAGAAACACATAGGTGGATGTTTTTGATGGCTTTCTAGACTGCAGTGTGACTTCAGAAACCCTGAATTCCAGGGTTAGGGGTGAGAGGCTTTTTGCTTTTGCTTCTTAACATGCTTACTCCCTTTGAATTTTTAGTTTAGTAAGGGAACAGAAGGTAAGTTCTTATTCCTTTCAACGCAGTAAAAATCTCCCACCTGGAGTAAGCCAAGTGAGAAATACTTGCAACTCCTATATCTGAGGCAAATTCTTAAAAAGTCACATTTATGTTGCATTCTGGAGGCAACCAAAGTAATCACTAAAAGCTGTGCTAAAGGGTTATAGACTCGATTTTTGAGTCCATACAAATAAGAGGAAGTGAATCTGTAGCTTGCAGAGAGCTTCTCAGGACTTCCGGTTGAATAAGGTAGCCAGGACACATGTGTTAAAACTCTTCTCTCCTCCATCCAGAGCCCACTGAAAGGAATATAGAAAGTATAAACAAACTAGGACAAGAACAGGGGAGTCAAGGGAAGTTATTTTAACAGATGACAGATGTCAAAAAAAATTGGGACAATGATAACAAGTATTAAAAAAAAAGCAGCAAAATTTTAAAACCTAAGCATTGGCAAGTAGATTCACAACACTTAAAAAGCTGAGAATTTGTGGTCCACTATCGCTGAAAGGATGGCAAGTGATAGGGCCGAAATTAGGTAGAGGGAGTGTTGTACACGTCTGTTTAAAGAGCAGTTAAATCATCAGCTCTGCTCATTCCATGCAAGTGGTTTATAGACATAATCTCCCTCTCAGGAGGAATTAAAGCATTTCAAGAAATAATCTATATGTCTAGGGCTCCTATGATAACATATCTGGTCTTTGCCTGTTAGCCTACATGACACTCAGAGCTCAAGGAGCCTCTGCCACACACATCAAGTATCTTATCAACTCTTTAGTAGTTCACTTTTTAGATACAAAGGGACTGCAAAGGAGTTCCAGATATTTCAGTTAAAGTTCTAACAGTGAAGACAGAAATTACAAAAGCCAAATGGGAAAAAGAATTTGGAAGAAACCATTACAGTTCAGAGAAAAGAATGAAAAAAAAAATTACAATTAACGTAATCAGAGAGATGAGCAATTACCTGCATCTATACAATAGAAAAAAAAATTACATTTTCAAAGCCTGAGAAAATGTGAGAAAATTTGCAGAAAAAAAGATGAAATGAATAAAAATTGATGGAGACATTAAAAGATAAAACTGAGGAATCACTCAAATAACAAAGCCAAGAAATAAAGAGAAAGGGAAATAATAGTTAAGAAAATTAAAGGCTCAACCTAGAATGTTCAACATTCCACTTCCCAAAAAGATAAAACTGCAAAAAAGAAAATCAAGGAATAATACAAGATATCTCCAAAGTAATGAACATGAGAGCTACACCAAAGCAATTTGCCTGAAATTTCAGTACACTGAGAAATTAATTTTCTAAAAAGTTTCTAAAATTACAAAGTAGTTTGTATACAAGAGATAAGTAATCATAATAGCGTAAGACTTCTAGACAAAAGCACTAGAAGGTACGTGTTACCAATGCCTTCAAAATTTATAAAATTGGCTCCAAATTAAATTTCTACTCACTATCAATAAAAAATGAGAATTGACTAAAGTTATATGTAGTTACACTATGGAATTGCTTGAGAATGAGAGGGTACCCAGGAAAGCATATGTGAAATTAAGAAGAGAGAGAAACAAAAATAATAGACAAAAGAAAATTTTCCTTTCCTAGGAGAGAGATCTCCAGGAGAAAAACAAATGAAACTGATGTATTATTTGATGTCTTTGACCAAATGTAACGGGATTTTACATTCTTACATAATGCTTGAAGGAATAGTTAATAAGCATATATAAACCTAAACCAAGCAACTGTAAGTAGAGAGCCAAGATAATTATTAACTATATTTACACCACCTATATTTACACAAACTGGCTTAGCTGAGAATAACATCTACATTTTAAAATTTAGAAACATTGTGTTGATAAAGAAAAAAATGAAAGACAAAATGTTCAAATAAAGAAAAAATTGATTATCTCTTAGGAAAGGAGGTTAGGATTGGGGAGGACTGTGTTGAGGAACTAGAGGGTTTCCTAATGTGTCCTGTAGAAGTTCTAAACTATAAAATTGTATTTTTCCATTGAAATGTTAATTTGTAAAACTTTTCTCTGACATCTCATTTTAAATTCCACATTATAGCCACAAATATATTGATCCATCCATGTGCCACACACATGGGCTTATCTCCTTTGGAAAAGGATGCTGGTCTATAACTGACTGATCCCTTTCATTATGTTCACATTTTCTTTGTTCTTCACATACCTCATAATTTTGGATTATATCCTGGTAAATAATATGGCTATTAACGATAAGTTGACTGAAAGGTAAAAATGTGATATAAATGCCCCAAATGCCAGGAAAAAAGGGAAAAGTCTAGGCAAACTGGAATATAAGCTTAACTACAGAGCAAATGAAGGATCCTTCCCGGTAAAGGTTTTAGGAATCACAGCATAAATTCTTTAAAAGTTCACTGAAGTTCTTTACCTAACTTGTAGCTTCTAAGCCTCACTTATCTAGTATTTTTTAGTGTTGACGTAAGTGCCAGGCACTTGGTTTTGTCAGGACATACTCAAATGAATAAAATTTTTTTTGTAAATCTTCAGAATGACATTTAACATAGCTCTCTGAAAGAGAACCATAGTTTTGGGGTAAGTGACGGGTAAAATTCGAGGAGGAAGAAATAACATTCGTAAAGACATAGTTGTTGAAGAGCCTAGATTGACTGGAAATGCCACTTGGTGTGGACATGTTATTTTTATTTTCAGAATTTTATTTTTGAAAGTAATTTTGAATACATCTACTTTATAATCAATCCACCAATGTAGCAAACCCAACCTGTTTTGTGTATATAAAAATATTTTAACAATTATACCATCAAGGCATTTTAGCTCTTTCTTTCTAAGAAGTATACTGTTTCGGATGACAATTTATATGAGTCACCCTATACAGAATGACATTTTTAGAGAGAAAAGACATAATTTTAATTGTGAAGATGAGATTCTTTCCACAACTGCCAATGCTATCAAATAGAAAGAATATTTCTACATATGGATTTGATGCCACCTCTGTGCTCAGATTTACCAAAGGGTTTAACTCCATTTTAAAGGGTATTTTTAGTGCTCGAGGGAAGTGGGAAAGGGCAGCAAATGACTCATAGACTTCAAATCTAAATAGTACATTTTTAGTCTGGTCTTTCCACAAGCCAACCCAAAGAATTCCATCTTTCTAGGCTCTAGTGACACTTTGGAGAGAAGAGCAGTTGCCTCAGTAAAACGGAACAAAACCATGCTCTGCCCTGTCAGCCTCTGGAAACTCAGAAAATGTGGAAAGCTTACTTTATGTATTTGAAAAATTTCATGGTTGCCTTCCCAAAGAGGGCAGGATTGATTTTTAGGATAGCAATCCACAATTCAGATCATACACCCTCTCGTGATACCAGACAAGTATAGTGATGCCCTAACAAATGTTTACCCTAATTAAAAGTATCTGAAAAGTAAAATTAGACCCCTAGGGATATACTCTACCTATTAGTCAAACAAGTCCTGCAGAGTAGAGGGTTGAAAAGCTTCATCTTTGTACTTCTTCCTTCATTCCTGCTTCCAATCCATAATCCCAGCACTACCCAACTGTGAGACATGCAATTCAATTCAAGGGAATTCCGCCTCTCCACTTGCTCTGAAAGAACAGTTACCAAAATATACTGTAGAGAGAGAACTGGAAGCCAAACTTGACCCTTCTATGCTAGGCGACTCTGCCCCCATTGAGATGGGAGATCCTTGCCAACACAACACCTAATTGGCAACCTAATGTTCTGGACAAGAGATCAGTGGGAGGTGCAGAAGTCAGAATTGCCAAGTAACAACACAGCCGACAGCCGGGTAAGCAGGACTGCCTGTACCAGAGAGAGGAACGATGCGCCAGTGCCAGTGGCAGGAAACAAAGAGATAGACTTCTGCCAACCAAAGAGCAGCCTTCATCCTGGCACACCTGCGCAGAGAGAGAGAGAGAGAACACATGAAAGGAAAGAGCAAAGCCATTCAAGTGGCCACGCCAAGAAAAGGATACCCAGACAGCCTCACCAAGTGGGGGTGAGCAGTTGCCACTGACTGCTCTGCCAACCCGGAACTAGAAAACAGAAACATTTAAAGCTAGAATCATATACGTGGCAAAACAAACATCAAGAAGATTCAGACCCCAGAAGGAAATCCATAAAGAAAGATTAAGAAAAAAAAAAAAAAAAAACAGAAGTTAAAATTCTAATATGAATTAAACAAATCCACCAAATATTAAGAAAACAATCTCCTTTGCCAGTTTAATGGACGTGTTCAGACAGAAGCAAGCACAGGCCTGATCTCAGCGACCGATTATGTGGCATGATTGGAGAAAGAAAAGGAGTGCACATTACGGTCTGAAAGTAAGGAAAGAGATAAAACTCAGGAAATAAAAAGGAGTAATTAGCACATCAAAAATGTTTTTCAAAAAATAAAAACACCTTATAGCACTGTAGCAAGGCCACGTGGGAGCCCAACGAAACAGCTTTTCTTTTCCATACCTAGATCATTTATGTTTTCATACTAACTGGTGCTGAGAAATGGCAAGATTTTCTATTGTTCAGTAATAGCAAGAAAAGTAATAGCAAATGACGTGTATGAATCACGCATATACAGAGAATAAATCAGTGAGAAGGGAAGGATGGAATTTTATAAATTATCAATATACAACTATTCACAACTTATATGTTCTTTATTCAGATAGTATGTGAAAATAAATTTAAGCTATTTCTGACAAAAAAATTTAATATTTCTTAGTAAAAATGTAAAGCAAAGGCTAAAGTGATTGAAAATTGAATGATAGTCAAACAGAAAATTACCTTCGGTTAAATATTTAACCCTATTTAGATCAACCTTTAGCATAACAAATACACAGAGATTATAAACAACTCCAAATCAAGTTTAAAAAATCATCATATAAAATTGAATGAATGCAACATAAAAGGACAAATAAATATAATTAGATATCCACAGGCTCAAGAGATCCTTTTTACGCTTGATAACTAAGTAAAATGAATTGATTTCCCAATTTGTGAGCTATGGTATAGTTTACACTGTCTTAGAAAATCTATATATTTGGGGTAAGTGTGGGGTTCATTGTTCTTATTATTTCTCTTTGGAGGGGGTGGGAGGGATGGTAGGGGATAGTAGGGGGACCACAACTATGGAGCACATTGCAAGTACAAGTTGGTTCTATCATGTGTAGAACACAACTGTCCTAATGCTATAAATGGGTAAATGAGGTGAAAGCTATGCTAATTAGTATGATGTAAGCATTCCAATCTGTACAAATAATCAACACACTGAAATGGGCATAAATGTATTTATGATCTATGTACAAAAGACTTAATAGAAAAAATAAAATTAAAAAAAAGAATTTCTATACTCAATGATTTCTTGGTTCTTTCCCTTTGTCTTTGATTCAAGGTCTATTTTTCTCTTTTTTGACCCGTTATTACACATACTTAAAACTAGACTTTCATCCCTCCTCTTCAATCATCAGGGCACTAATGTAGTCAGGCAGCACACACAGGGAACTTGGATTTAAAGACATTATGGGCTACTGGACTAGAGCATAGAATAGGAACCAATATAAAAGTCACTATCAGCTAACACTGAACATTCCTCGGCTAGAATTAGGCTTACGAGTCATACTTTTCACTAAGCTCCAGTCTATAGCCAGGTTGTAGACCCATTCTTTGAAGAGATAGCCTCCCTTCTCCACATTTCAAACTCACATCTCCTCTTCATCAGAATTCTTCAGGATGATGTTACTTTGTTACACATCACAATTTAGCTTTTGAACCCTTTCCCACATCAGCCTTCAGATGTACCTTTACATACACCACCCACAGAATAAGCCACATGGTATTTTTCCAAAATAAAATGACCACCTCCAGCACATCTCCACTCTTACTCCAACCATGATCAAACAGAGCCTTAACATTCAATTTTTATTTTACCTTGGGCCAAATTAAATGCTTATTCAGAGTTTTCTCTCCCACCAACCAGGACTCATATCTACCTCTGAAAAGAAGAATTCGTAGGATTAGCCTAGAAAGCCCTTGAGTGCTTGAGAAATTTTTTCTGACCAAGGAATCATGAAAGTTAGGACAAGAAGGGATCATATGGTTTTATTTGTCTGTCTGTTTATTTTTTACATTTCATATTTTGGGGGAGATACAGGATGGAGAGATAGAAATATAGAAAATATGTGAAGAAAAAATTCATAAGAATAAATCTAGGGTGGCACCTATGGCTCAAAGGAGTAGGGCGCTGGCCCCATAGGCCAGAGGTGGCGGGTTCAAATCCAGTCCCAGCCAAAAACTGCAAA
Source organism: Nycticebus coucang (assembly GCF_027406575.1). Taxonomy (NCBI): domain Eukaryota; kingdom Metazoa; phylum Chordata; class Mammalia; order Primates; family Lorisidae; genus Nycticebus; species Nycticebus coucang. The sequence continues at coordinate 52,281,291 of NC_069781.1, read as the reverse complement.
AAAAAAAAAAAAAGAATAAATCTAAATCTTGGGAAACGTCATGTTATGAAATAGAATTATTGTGAAACTCAGCACAAATACATAGAGTTGTTTTGGAAGAGACCACATTCAGATGCTGCACCAACAAAAGGCCACGTGTGTGCATTATTTCTGGAGCAGTAAAGGTGAGCAGGAAGGGGTCATTCACAAGGACTCCCGCCTCATTGACTGTTGCTCCCTCCAGGGTCCTTTTTGGCTGATCTGTCATCTACGGTTCAGTAGGAGAGGAGTTATTTTCACTCTCTCCCTTTTTGCCTCGTGGCTCTTGGCTCTTTAGGATGGTGCTTAGCTCCGACAACAGCTGGCTACTGTCAGTTTTGTGTAAGGTTATGAAATACAGCACTTCAGTGTTTATTTCAGACATCTTCCTGAAAACACTTGCGTTTGGCTTCCACCTCTGACTGCCTGGACCTCTGCGTTTACTCATTATGGGGGAAAAAAATGGAAAGAAAAAGACAAGAGGCTCTCTGTGACAATAAGAATATTCTTCAAAAGGCAAGCTGCTGTATTTGGGAAAAGGAAATTAAGAAATGGAGAAGCTAATGTAATCTGCGCCCACCCTGTCTGGTGGTCTGGTGTCTGATGAGGAGGTCTAAGTGAGATCACGTGGATTTCTTTCTGAAGCTCAAGGCCTCCCCCGTCTGTGCCTCACTTACTAGCTTCCCTTCTCAAGAACTTTCAGTGGTTCTACTTTTTCAGTGGCCTATTTTTTGCTGGATTATTTCTTTTAGGTGGTCTAGATAATATACCTTTGAAAGTCATCCTTCAGGCAATCTCTTGCCTTTATTACTTTTTCTCCTTCTATAGATAAACCTTAAATAATAGAAATTTTGTTGGGATTGGAGCCAGATAGACATGAGTTCAAATTATAACTCTGTCAACTCAAGTAATTATATAAACAGGGACTTCTACGTCCATTTACAGAGCCTCAGTTTCTTGCCTATCTAGTCTTTTCATCTGGGTACAGAAGAAAAGAAATTACCAAAAAAGGTACATTTCTTGAGGGACAAGAAAAATGTAAAAATTGGATGATAAGAAAATCATTAACTACCCTATATTTGTATATCTATGTTCTCAATATGCTGAGTCACAGCTTTCTGTGATTCCAACTTGCAATACCTGGAATACTCAAGACATTTCCAGAGCTGGCCACTGGAATAATCTTGTGAAGTTGGCAGATTTGGAATGAATCCAGCCTTTAACCTCAAGGAGACTTGAGTTCAATTCTTAGCTCTGCCACTTGCTGGGCAGGTGATTCAAGGTTACTTGACCTCTCTGGCTCTAATTTCTTCTCTATACAACAATATTCATATTTTTTCTACCTCTAAAAGATGTCATAATACTTAAACAGGGTAAATAATTTTTAAACAGGGTAAATTATCTAATATTATGATCTCAAGGTAAAATAAACATTCAATAAATATTTTTCTTATTTCAATCAACTATAATTTCAAAATGATTTGTGGTCAAGAAGGTAGTCTTGAGGCCTCCCACCTACCTTAAATGGCCAAATTAAGCATTTTTTCAGTGACCACCTGTAACGCTATGTATATTACATTTTATATCACAATTACTATCCACACCAAGCTGCTTTTCTGTCAGAAAACCAAAAGCCCCCCAAATATACAGAAAACATACAAAGTGAATTCTAGCATCAACACAGCCTGTCTAATCATGGCCTCTTTTCTTGTGTCAAGGCCGAAACTCTGCCTAAAGGGACCAGTGTGAGATTGACACAGCAATAGGGAAGTTTTTGTAATACTGGGATCAGGGCAGTTAAGACCCTCTATCATTTTGTCTTTTTTCTCCACCATTTCTCCCTTGGAGGTTAGGGGCAATTAAGGAGAAGATATTTTTTATAATTTTCATCAAAAAATGGCATCTGTAGTCAAAGCTACAGAATGAGAGTGGAAAGAAAGAAATCCTGTCCTGGTGTCCTTTCTACTCTCTGCAAAGGACAGTTTTCTAAACCCTGAGACTTGAGAGTTCCTGTTGTTTAGCAAATACACACTGCCCTCTGTCGGTGAAGTAGCAAACCTCCACTCTGCTGGAAGTACCGACAGGACCCACCTAAAGATCAGCTGCAGTGCTTAAGTAAAAATTGGCGAAAAAATAGTAAATTTCCTGTCTAAAACTTTCAGAGACCTATTTCCTCCTCATCTGAGTGAAATAAAATAAATTAATAACAAGGAAGCTTCAGAAAGTCTAATGCTACAAAGCCTATTTCCGATACAATTCTTGCAAGAGATTTTCTTTTAAGGAAACAAAAGACACACATTTTGTTAAAACAAAAGGCTTTAGTTTAAACTTTGTTGTGTGTAATTTTAACCCTCACTATGATTGTCAAAAGTAGCTGAGGCAAGTCATTGACTCCCTTCCTGTAAGACTGAAAGGGTTACTTTCTACTTGCAAAGAATTTTTAAAAATCCTGCTCACCTTTTGGGTTTGAGGACTAAAATGCTTCTGATTAGAGTTTGAAAACAAGGAACAACGAGGTTGATATTTGGTATAATGTTGTCTAACGCTGCCACTCCAATGCCTTAAGAATTATAAAATTTTAAACTCATAGTAAGGCCTTAATTCCTGATAATGCTATTAAGAAAAACTAAATAGACCTAGAGACTCAGATCCAACCTCGGCCTCTCACCAAGTCTAAGGAATAGGCTTCAAATATAAAGAAATAAATTGAAAAACAAAGTTAACATAATAAAGTTAAAGTTAACAACCTTAACATACAGGTTCATGAGTGATGGCATTTGGTAAACAAGGGCAAGATAAAAATGAAATAGAACACATACAAATATCATTCAGATACTCCAAGAAGCTGATGTGGAATCTTCAAGGGAAATAAAAAGAATCTCTAGAGAATGGATTTTCAGCTATGTTAAAATCCTTAGTGAGTAATTCGACTGCAGTCATAGACTCAATTTTAAAATAAACTCACAGCATGCTTTTTATTATACTGTATATGTAATGGTAATGTGAATGTCTCTTCAGTTTGTTCAATTTGATTTTACTCCTGGAAGAAAAAAACCAACTTCCAAATTAGAGAACATCCTTCAACATGCGATGCATTTGTGACTAAGAGCTATGGCACTTCATGCTAATTCAAAACAAAATATATCTAATGTAAAATCCTAACTAACCACCAGAACTGAGGATCTGTTTACATTAAAAATATGATTCCTTGCAAACAGATCTGGAATAGCCCCCATCTGCTCTACAGATAACCAAGGAGATCCTAATACATAACCCCCTGTTCCCTGGAAAAGTTCTGAAAAATCAGTAAGTCAAACCCTGTCCCTGGAAAGCCCGTTCCAGGAGAAGCAGAGGTGATGGCTGGCAGTGGGCAGTTCATTTCCAGGAGGAGGAAGAGCGGGGCTCGACTGAGCATGCCAAGATTATACTTCTCAAATTAGTCAAGTAAGCAACTCCACCTCTGCACAAACAAAGGCAAGGGTACAATGCAGAGGCCAAAAGTGAGTTTAAACCTCTCTTCATGTGGAATCCACAGAATTGGGAAATATTTCATTCTGAAATTCCCTAGCTTTGTGCTCTTACCCTATTTGAGTTTCACTGCTAAATCTGTAGCAAACTGGGATGTGTTTATCCTCAAAGATGAGATGATCCTGTTCTATGACCCTCGCGAGGCTGTTTCCCCAATACCAGCCCCAGCACTTTGTTGTGTTCTCTCACAGATGACTGGCAAGCCACAGGTGCTGCTCCATATCATTAACTGAATCAGCTCCAAGACTACTTACATACACAGAGTCGAAAATTCAGTCTGTATTGAATAATTCATCTCTAATTTTGTCCAACTATATTATCTTCACTGCATGTCAAAAGGTCTACAATTCAAATGACAATATTAAAATAAACTGTATAACAAAATGCAAAGAGATCCCAGAATATGCAATAAAGCCCCTGTCCATTACAAAATACCCAGGGAAAAATCACAGTTAAAAAGTTAAATCCAGCTTGGTGCCCATAGCTCAGTTAGTAGGGCGCCGGCCACGTACACGGAGGCTGGCAGGTTCAAGCCCAGCCCGGGCCTGCTAAACAACAATAACAACTGCAACAAAAAAAATAGCCAGGCATTGTGGAGGATGCCTGTAGTCCCAGCTACTTGGGAGGCTGGTGCAAGAGAATTGCTTAAGCCCAAGAGTTTGAGGTTGCTGTGAGTTGTGATGCCACAGCACTCTCCCAAGTCTCACACAGTGAGACTCAGTCTCAAAAAAAAAAAAAAAAAGTTAAATCCTCTTACAAGTATAATTCTAAAGTTAATAAAGGTCAAGAAAATTAAAATTCACAGTATAGTCCCTCCATTTTACTGTTTGGCCAAAAATATAGATTGGAATTCGGGGCAACCCATCAACAACCTGCCTCCTTAGGCCTTGCACAAACAATTTAAATATTGAAGCTTCTTAGTGCTTAGAGGTAGTTTCCTAGCAGGAAGGTAGGTAGTTTAATGCCAGGTAGTTTCCTTCCAGTTTCAGAACTGCAAATATTGTTCTATTCACCCATAGTTAAAAGGCTTGAAGGCTCTCTTTTCCTCACTAGTACCTTTGCATGAGCCCCAGCTATAGATCCTCTCTGAAGCCCTCTCTTACTGAGGCCCACTGCCCCATGTCTTTGCTTCATTGTCTGCAGAGGAAGAGCAGACCTGCACATTATAACTGAATCTGTCCCTCAACTATGCCATCCACTAAGGCCCATACGACCGCCTTTGCCAGCCCATTCATAGCACTCACATGGGCCCTCTGCACACCTTGGTCACAGTTCATAATAGCCACTGACTCATAGTCAATCGCCAAGGTCAGAAGACCATGTGACTGGTTTAAAGCCTCTTGCCCAGGCTGTGCAGTTAAAAGCAGACAACACAACTATAAAACTCCCCTTGGCCTAATACAAGCCTCAGCAAACTGCCAAGGTCACAGTGGTCTGCCTCACCAAAAGCCTTTCTAAAGTGTATTTTGTTCCCCTAATTTCAAATCTTTTATTTTCCATTCTCACGATTCTGGTCTGTGCACCAAATACTAGACTCTCCAAGAGGTGCCCAATAAACAGTACACCTCTTTTTAACCCAGGTTCTGAACAAATTGAGAAATAAAACTGAGGAATGACAAACAAAGTCAAAATAGTTACGACTTTTATTACTGATAAAGGACAAGATGGAGAATGTGGCTTAGCACCAGTGCCTCATATTTTCCCTCCTAATGAATCCTGCAATTAAAGAGGCTGTATCCATCTAGATCTGGTGGTGCTGGTTCCCCTGCAGCCAAGAATCACCCAAATGTACCAGTCTTGTAAGATATTCCATATCTCCAGAGGCAGCGTAAAGGGGAAGAAAAACTACTGAAGCTGGGTAGAGGAAATTTATTCTTATGACAATTAGAGAAGTACCCTGGTTGGGGAAACTGCTGGTTACTAGGAGTGATGCCTGATCATGAGGTTTCTCAGAGAAAGGTCCTTGTCTCATTGATTCTCGGATGTTCAGTACTCAGGACCATGCATGACATTTATATATCCATTTATGCCTCACCTTTAAAAAAGATTTAAGATGATATTAAGTTTTGAAAAATAACCCCCAAAGAAAATTGAATTTAAAGAAAAAATGAGAACAAGAAAAATAAGATCAACCTGTAGAAAATATCAGTACATAAAAATAGGACCTGCATGATAGAAGGATTTCAAGCTTCTGATACTAGGTTCAAAGAGGAAACAGACACCTATGTCTTTGCTACTCTGTTTGATTAATTGGCTCACCAGGAAGCTTATAGGTACAATCTTACCAGGTACCTAAAAAGGAGAATAGCTGGAAATGTTGGGGAAATAGCACCACAATTGCCTTGCATGTGTGAATGTAAGACTTATAATAAGATTGAGAGGTAGATAAGAGCAAGAAGTAGACAAAAACAAAATAAAAGAGAAATGCAGGAGAAACAGATAAAAAGAGAAGAGACTAAAGAGGTAAGGAGGACCCTTTGGACTTGATCCTGGGGACATTGGGGAGCCATTAAAAGTTTTGTTTGCTGTTGCTGTTGTTGCAAAGATTAATAGTCAATCCCTTAGAATTTCCTCCTCCATAACACAATAGACTTAGATTTGGTGTCCTGGGGGTAGTACCATTTATCTCTAAATAAGGACATGCTAGAGCAGCGGTTCTCAACCTGTGGGTCAAGACTCACAGGAACTGTATTAAAGGGCCACGGCATTAGGAAGGTGGAGAACCACTGGGCTCGAGAGTGAAAGGGAACACTTCATTCCATGACAACAGGCAACAACCTGGACTGCCTTTAGCAAACCAGGATTTAATGGTCCTTACAAATCCTCAAATCTTATGACCCTCTGTCCGCTTTTCTGTTGACCAGCGCTGTCACTATACCACACTGCCCAAGAGGCCACATTCTACTTAGCACAATGAAGCAATGAGAACCAGTCTAAAGTGTTAGTCTAACAATAGTCTTTCATTTCATAATTCCTTGGACACATGTTATAAGCCTATAAAATTCAACAACCCATAAAAACAGACAGCTTGATTTTATAAAACTCTCTTTTTCCACAACTGCTCAGTATTAACCCCTTTTACCTTTATTCCACCAAACTGTAAGAGTCATTTTTAAAACAAATTTAATGCATGGATTTAAGAGTTTGGGGGAGTATGAAAATGCATTGAAATAACAAAGCATAACAGAAATAATTTCTCCAAGACTATTATTTGCAGATAGAGGTTATTTTGTCTTGATTTATCCAAAAAGGCTTTCACTCAATATACTTCTGCTCTACCTAAGCAAGAGGTTTAGACCAGTCCCATTCATATTCCCCTAAAACCAGACATAAGCAGAACTCCTTAATTTCATATTGACAATTTCCAATAAATTATTAAAAATAAAATGTCCAACCCGGATTGATTTTTATATTACATGTGAATAACAAACACATCGTAGGACTTTCTACCAATAGTTTTTCAATTGTCATAAAAAACGTTCTCCTCGTGCAATGCTGAATACTGCAACAATGAAAAGGAATAATGCGAAACTTTGAAAAGAGTATGAACTGAAAATCGTCCATAAAAATACAAAGTACACATGTAATATAAATTGTATATTCATAGAGGTATGCCAAAAATTAACAGTGATGAGATTGATGTTTCATTTTTATTTTCAGTTATCTTAAAATTATCTGTGTCAGCAAAGAGTTCCTTTCTTCTACATTTAAAATAGAGAAGCTGGTATTTCTTAATCGCTCATATGCATACAAATCACCTTGTGAGCTTGTTAAAATGTAGAATCTGAGGTAGGCCCTGAGGGTGTTAAGATTTGGGGATTTACCATGAATGCATTAATGTACACAGTTATGATTTAACAATCAATCAATAAGATTTGGGGATGTAATAGTCTGAGGTAGGACCTAAGATTTTGTATTTCTAAAAGGCCCCCCATATGATGCCTATGTTGCCAATCCAAGGACCACACTTTAGGTGATAAGGCTGAACAATTCCCACTGCCTAGTGTGCTGTACCTTAGCATCATTTGGAGAGTTTTTAAAAACACTGATGTGTGGGTCTCACAGCTAGAGATTGCAGCTTAACTAGTCTAGTTTAGGTACCAGGTATTTTAGAACTTCTCAGGTGACACTATTATGCATCCAATTTTGAGAACCACTGCTAGAGAAGTTTACATTCCAAAAAAGTCTGATCCTATTTATCATTTTATTGGAGGTATTTCTTATATAATGTTTATGTGCATATTTTTGTGTGATAGCAGAACATTAGCTTTTGTATTATGGACCTTAGGTGTGCATATTTTTTTCAATATTTATTGCTGTCGGAATCTCTAAAAATGAGAACCCAAGAGCAATAATGGAGGAAAGCAACCTCATCATTAATCATAGCTCCATCTCCAAAATGGCCTTTTCAGAGTAAAGCCTCAGCCAGCAGAGTATTCATTAGAAGCTGGACTCAACACTACATATGAAAGGGCCATGTTGTCAATGAAGATGCTGTTATACATCACAAATATGAAAAGTTCTTTCTACGTTACTCATTTGATATTCAGCTTTTACTAATCGTAGATAACCAGCAAATTTTATTTTTTTCTTACTGTGTTTCTGATCTTGAGCAAGCCAATTAAGTCTTTTTAGGACCCATGCATGAAATGAAGGTATACCATCAAATAATCCTCGCCTGCCTCATAGATTCTCCAGTTCTAATTTCTGTGCTCTTCCTCCTCCCCTCTTCTTCCTACTCTTTATCACCAATGTCAGTATCACCAACAATATCATCCAAGTACTACCCTACAGAGAGCAGTGGTGGTCAAACTTTAGCGTATATAAAAATAATTTATAAGTGTTATAAGCACAGACTTTGAACCCCATTTCCAGAATTTCTGGTAAAGTAAGTGTGATATACAGGGTCTGAGAATTTACATTTCTGACAAGTTCACATGCAATGATGATGATGATGGTCTAGTCCATGGTTTGAAAAACACTACTTAGATCATTGAGATAACCAAAATTAGATACTTTGCATTAAAGAGTAATTAGCATGATGGGGAGAAACAAATGGGCACTTAACTCCAAAGCAATAAGCATTTGCCCAGAAAGCACATTGCTTAAGGGATATTAATGAGTTTTTCCACGTGTGCTTTTAGAAAACCTGCCTGACCTCTTTCAGAGATCAATCTATTTGGAGGAACGTATCCTTGCTTGTCATTAAATGCATACAATTTGGTATCAACTACAGGAGAATAAAGGATTGCTATCATCTTCCAAATAAAAACAGGTTAAATAAAACAATATTCCCCTGGATTTGATGAACTGCTCACTGCAAAGCAGGCTTGAGCTGGGGAAAGCATAAGCAAGTAAGCACACACACATACAAAATCAATTCAACGGCACTATCTGTTCACTTAAAAAAACACCTGCTCATACTGTATAATCATAAATTACCTCCAGGAAACAAGAAAGGATATCCACAATCTGATACATTCCTCCTTGGTGTGTAGTATTCAGACCTTTTAGACGCAGATTACTTGACTCTAAGGCTTTGCATAACTGATCAATCTTTCCTTTCTTCATTTTTGCATAGATAAAAATAGGAAAATATATATTAGACATTGCTACATCAATCATCCTAATTTCCTTCAAAGCACATACCATTGAGAGGAAATTTTAGGTACTACTAAGTCCACCATCCCATGTTCCATCCTTTTTTTGTGTTGACTGTTCACATATATGCACACACACCCAATATACAACACATGGAGATATGTACATGAGGTGAAAACCCACATACTATATGCAGGCATATTCACGTACATTCCATCCTTCTAAGAAACTCCTTGAGGGTTGGAAATAAGATAATCAGATATACCACTTCTGTTTTCTCTTCAAGAGTGTGCCTTTGCATTTTTCAAGGCTTCCCAAGGAACACACAGTGAGGGAAAGTCACGCCCTGCAGCCCTGAGTCAGCAGCAGTCGGAAAACTGTGGCTTTATTTGAGCAAGAACTCCTTCCATGCCGTAAATGGCTTTCTCCAAACCCCTTTTGAGATCAATGTTATTAATATAACTCATTAGGCCACTGTAATCGACAGTTTTCTTTCATAGGAAAATGATTTAAAAATAGCATGAAATTCTCAAAATGGTTTAGACGAAATGGTGTGAAAATGGCTTGAGTCTCTTTATTATTATTTTTTCAAAGGAAGATATTAAAATGTTCACCCTGAAGCTTTATCAAATGTTTTGGAAAGTCTTTGTACCTCTGTTCAGCAGTTATAAATTTGAGTACTCCATGCTGCTTCCACCATGGGCATATTTTCAGCAACTTTATATGAAGAAGAGGGATTTTTGAGTTTTGTTGTCATGGTAACCCTATATTCAGGTTGAAAGCTTTATTGAATGTTTTGGGTATTTCTCCATCACAGGCTTCATTTAGTAGATTTTGATGTTCAAATGTTTAAATATACTACTTCCTCTCCGACAGCCTTGTTTGACCACTTGCGTGTTTGTGTGTGTGTGAACATGTGTGTACACACACACATGAATGTGCATATACTATTTAAATGTTTAGGTTCCTCTAGGGAGGAAGATTAGAAAATATGATTCCTTCACTTGTAAAAAGCAAAAGAAGATACAGATAGTCTCAGACATGGGGAAATAGATGTCTTTTTATTTGTGTCTCATAACAGTTCCACAATGTATTCCTTGAAAGACTTCCCACCTTATTATTTTATTCAAAAGGGAAGAGATGCTACAAGGGCAAGGGGCAACGGGATCAGAGGGGATTGGCAAAGGATACAAGGAAAGCACAAGGTAGAAAATGGGATCCAAAAAGTTGCTCCTATTTGTCCTTTTCACAAAAACCCCATGCTGTTGCCTGTTATTTCTGAAATCATTTTTGTAAGGTGTGCATGTTTCCATCCCATCAAGGGTATTATTAGAGTTTCAAAGAAAAAGAACTTGGTTATTAAATATATTAGGATGACCCTGGATTAGAGAAAGCATTTGTGTATTGTCTTTGAAAGATCAAATAGTAGTACCCAAATATTTGGGAATTTTGGAGGTGGGTCACTGACAGAGCACAGGTGGGGAAACGTAGCTTTCTAACAGGTTTCCACTGCTGGATCAGAAGATTTCTGAGTGGGTCAACAAAGTGACACTTCAATCCCACTTTGCCCTCCTCCATATACTTGAAGAGACAGGTGTCTTAAAACAAGATCAAGGCTCATGTGATGGAAATTACACACCCCTTTGCAATAAGCTCTTCATCAGCTCGAAAGTTACCTTGAACACATGAGCCTGTGGAAAACTTCAGCAGTAACTGCAAAAGGCTGCAGTAGGGAACTCTGGGAAGGACAGGAAAAGCGTGGTAGAGCCTTCCCTGAAATTCTGCCCTGACAGTGATTTCTAAGGAAGCAAACTCGATTAACTATACAGCAGAATGCGTGGGACAGGGATGCATGAGGGCCTCCCTCGGATAAACGCTGCTGTTTTCCCTACTCACATATTTTAAACTGTAATTTAAGCCTTTTATTGCCAAGTATAATAACCACTGTAACAAGACCCTAGAGAATAATTTTCAATCAAATATAATTTTCTGTAAAATTTTGAAGAAAATTTTACTTCATTACTGAGGCTGATGCTTATACCTTTTGAACTATGATTCATAGAGACAATCTTTCCCTTCTAGAACAACACCATCAGAAATCATTACCCACATCATTTCAATATCCAGTGTTTGGGACTTCTTATTCTGTACTGAAACTCTTTAAATAAGCTTACGTTTTTTATGATGATAATGAGCACTGTTTCATACTTATCACATTCAAGCCTAAAATAAATTATTTCTGCATAGCAGAGTTATTTTATAAATACAACCCCAAGCAAAAACCATGCATTGGGGTCTTAGTGACTCATATCAGAGAAAATAAGTAGCATTTTTTATTTACATCAAAATTTGTTAGCCACAGGGTGTTATTTCTCCTGATTCCATCTTCTAGTTTTCAGCCAGCACTTTCCTCAAAGTTGCATGACATACCTCAAAGAATGAGTGGGAAGAGTTGCTGGATGAAGAGAGTGGATGCTGTCAGTCTTACCACGGCCATTTTTATACCACAGCACTGTGGCTTTGCTAAGGGAAAAGAATCTGTGACAGAATCCATTCCATAACTGAACTGTTAGCTGCTGGGTGCTTCAAGTTCTGAAATCCGTCTAAATCAATTCTTATCCTCTTACCTTAAAGGGCCAGTTTCCCAAAGCTCATTAGTTGAATCTGGAGAGTTCATGCATTCACATAATATAGCTTTCCTCAGTGGCTTTACCTGATTGATTTCCCCATCACGGTGAGTTAAGGAAGGTGAGCGCGGTGGTTCTTCCTAGTGCCCAAGACAGATTCCCCTTTACCAGACTGCAAACTGTCCCTCAGTGCTAATGACTCACAGCTTCCTCCTTCTCTAGAGAATTTTCTTTAGCTCTGACTGGACCACCTGAAGAGGGAAAAACCACCCTGACTTCCTCGTGACTGATTCAAGAAGCACCTGCGGGTTGCCTTGAGGTGCAGCTAACACGACACAATTCCTGCTCCTGAGATCCTGGTGGAATCAGCAGAGCTAGGCTCCAGCTGGGACAGCATCATTACTTAGTTTACTCCCTGCCCCATCTTGCTTTGCTCATTTTCTTTCAAAGCTCTCCTTCCATAAATGACCTGATCCCAAGCCTTTGTCTCAAGCTCAGGAACCCTATCCAATGTCAGACGGAAATTTCCCAGGACTAGAAAATGAGCTCCAGGAAGGCAGCAAAATAGTGCGAAGAGTACATGAGTTCTGAAATAAGACTCACCAAGGTGAATAATACTTATTTTTTTTTCCTACCAAGATAGATGACCTTAGGCAAGTGGCTAAAACGCTCTCTTCTGGAATGTCCTCATCTTTTCAATGGTGATAATAACATGTGTTAAAGGATTTGGAAATTATTTAAAAATAAGTGAATTTTAAGCATATAGTTAGGGCTTAGGGTGCCTTTTGTGAAAACCTTCAGCATTTATCAAAAAGTGGGTGCTCATTTCTCTTAAATACTTAATAAATATTAATTGTATTAACTCATTCACCTAGATCAGTGGTTCTCAATCTTTCTAATGCTGTGGCCCTTTAATACAGGTGGGTTGCAACCTAGGTCAGGTCAGAAAACCACTGACCTAGATAGTCTATTGTTATAATCTCAAAAATATTCATTGAAAAAAATTCATTAGAAGTCTGCCTAATTTTTGCCTGTAATCCTAGCACTCTGGGAGGCCAAGGCGGTGGATCGCCCAAACTCAAGAATTCCAGACCAGCCTGAGCAAGAGCGAGACTCCGTCTCTAAAAAGATAGCCGTGGTAGGTGACTGTAGTCCCATCTACTCAGGAGGCTAAGGCAAGAGGATTGCTTGAGCCCAGGACTTTGAGGTTGCTGGAAGGTAGGATACCACTGCACCCTACCCTGAGTGACAGAGTGAGACTCTGCCTCAAAAAAAAAAAAAAAAATCTGCCTTCAAACAGGGATGTGAATTTAAAACTCACACGAAACTATAGGACAATTCTGACCAATCAAGATTCTTTTATCTCTGAAGTTTGATTTTGTGAGTAAGATAGTCTTAGACTTAAATATATATGGGGTTTTTTACAATAATCATATTCTGGGAATAATGGGCAGGACAGCTTTGGAGGTAAATCTTAAAAGAATTATATTATTATAACAGCTATTCTTGTCTTGGTGGTAAGAATATAACATGAGCTCTGCTCTCTCAAATTTTTAAGTGCATGATACAGTGCTGTTAACTATAGGCACAATGTCGCAGCAAATCTCTAAAACTCGTTTTGTATAACTGAAACTTTACACCAATCAAATAGCAACTGCCCCCTGCATCAGGGGACACCCTTCTGTTGTCTGTTTCTATGAATTTGATTATTCTGGATATTCCATTCAAGTGGAATCATACTTACATGGAAATGAGTGGAATTCTTCCTTCTTTGACTAATTTCACTCAGCATAATGTGCTCAAGGTTCATCTGTGATGTCACCTACAGCAGGATTTCCTTCTATTTTTAAAGACAAATAATATACCACATTCTCTTTTTTATCTGTCAATGATGCTTTAAATTGTTTTCCTATCTTGGCTATTGTGAATAATGCTGCAGTGAATGTAGCAGTGCTCAAATCTCTTTGAAATCCTGATTTCAATTCTTTGGGATGTATACCCAGAAATAGGATTGATTGCTGGATTCTGTGGTTCTGTTTCTAATTTTTTGAAGAACCTCTTGAATTCCACCACAGTTTCTTATAGAAATATAAATCAAGACCCATAGCTAGAATGGAGGTTCTGAGATACGACTGGCATTACTGAAAAGTAATCACTAATAATTTTCACTTACTGAGCTCCTTCTGTGCGGTTCTATGACATGTCTATTGCATACATAACTCTTTTATGTCTCATAACCCTGGAACAATGAGAGTATTGATGTTGCCAAGAAGAAAATGGAACAGGTTAATTATAGCCACAGAGTAATGGGAGAATGTGTGGAAGAAATTACAGGGAAGAGGAAAATCAAAATGTAATCACATGACTTTCTGGAAATTTCTCTTTAATTAGAGATCATTAAAATAAGCCATCTTGCAATCAATTTAATGTGTATATGCTCACTTCACATTTAGAAACAGGCCCTTCCCTTTCAGTACTGACTCCTTAAAATACAAATAATCATGATACATCCTGAAATTATTTCAGAATTGTTCATAAGTTTATCAGACACACCCGATCTCTGCTTATCCCCCACACCTAGTAAAATGCTCTTACAAGCTGCATAAACCTCCTCCTCTCTATTAAACAGCTGTTCATCCATCAACCATCTTTACTGGGGGCAGAATACTTGGCAATCTGGTAGGTTTTACAGGAATACATCAAATATGATGCATTCGAATGCCAATTTTATCTGGAAACCATGGACTCAAATACCAACTATATTCAAAAACATAAGGAAAGGAAAAGAGTATTTATTCAACTCTTATATGTAGAGCACTAAGAGTTAGTATTTTTTTTTCCATAGAGCCTAATTTATGAACTTGCAATTGACTAGTGAGCATCTTGCTTTAATTATGATTTTGAAAAGGCCCTGGCAGTAGACTAGCTCTGACAGCCTGTGACATGGTGTGGGCTTAAGAGAATAGGTATTTGTACAGGCAGTGTCAATCACCCAGTACAAGCCATTTCAACTGCCTGTCCCAATCAGGGCCAGCATCCAAAAGTACAGCAATTAGAATGAGGAGATTAAAAGCACTGGGGATGTGACGATGGAAGCCAGTGGCCAGGGGAACCCACAGAGACAGCACAAAATGTCACCTTCATTGTAGACGGCTATTTTAATAATGATAAGTCAGACTAAAGTCCTTTAAAATGGGGCCACATAATTTGCTGAAAGAAGAACAAAGAGCTAATTTAACAAGATTAGGAGGCTCACACATTTCCCAAGGAATTTAGGGATTGATTCATTTCTAGAATTCACTATCAGGTATGACAAAAACCTCTTATTTCAGAGTCTAACTGCTTTTATATACAGGTCAATATTTGATCTTATAACATATGTAGTAATAAACATGGGTACTTAGGATAGAAAGTCACAATCCATTAATATATTCAGGAAATTTAAGTAGTTTCTTTGCTTCCCCTTTTTATGCTAGCATTTAGTGAAAAGAGAAGGGAAACAAGATCACAGTTGAAAAAACATTATATTTAGACTGAGCAGATATAAATTCACATCTTGATTTAATTTTTTCTGCCTTTGAAGTCTTTCACAAGACTTTGAACCTCAGATTTTTTTACTACAAAGTAGGACAGTAACATAGGGCCATTGTTCAAATCGCTTGATGTCAAGTATATATAAACCATAAAAAGACAAATAAAATAGAGAATCATCTTATTAAAAACTATTAATTATCCATTGCTGTGTCATAAATTATTCTAAAATTTAGCACAGAAACAACAAATATTCCTACTCACACTTTTTAGAAGTCAGAAATCTGGGAATGACTTAGCGGGATGGCCTTGGACATGAACTCACAGAGGCTACAATCAAAGTTACAATCATCATAAAGCTCAACTTAAAGAAAATCTTCTAAGCCCCATTTGTACAGGAGCTTTCAGTCTTCAGAAATTCCACTTCAAAGCTCACTGTGTGGCCACCAGCCGGCCTCACGTGATTTGTTTCTGAGTCCACTTACACGCACCTTCATGCCAGAGGTTGCTTTAATACACGGCAACTAGTCTTATGAATGAAGTATCCAAGAGACCAAGGAAGAACATTCTAGAGAAAACCATTTTATTATCTAATATTAGAAGGGACATCCTAGCCAGGTGTGGTGGCTCATACGTGTATTCTTAGCACTCTGGGAGGCTGAGGCAAGAAGATTGCTTGAGTTCAGGAGTTCAAGATCAGCCTGAGCAAGATAGAGACCTCATCTCTACTAAAAATAGAAAAATTAGCCAGGTGTGGGGGCACAGGCCTGTAATCCCAGCAACTCAGGAGGCTAAAGCAAGAGGATCACTTGAGCTCAAGAATTTGAGGTTGCTGTGAGCTATGATGACATGGCACTCTACACAGGATGACAGAGTGAGACTCTGTCTCAAAAAATTTTTTTAAAAAGTGACAAAACATCACTTTGGCTGTATTCTGTTTCTTAGAAGTAAGTCATTAAATTCAGTCTACACTCAAGAGAAGGAGGTTACACGAGGGTGTGAATACCAGGAGGAAGGACTCATTGCTATTATAGGAGATGACAATATGATGTGTGTTCTGGCCACTGAAGACCTCCCAGGGGGACAAGATGTGGAGGTGGAAGAGAGAGATATTGAATGATCCTGACCCTGAAGGCCTAGGCTTATTGGAGGGGGCGGGGGTTGTATTTGTCTTAGTTTTTAACAAAAAAAATTAAAAAGTAAAAAAGAATAAAAAATTAAAATAGAAAAAGGCATATAGAATAAGGATATAAAGAAGAAAAATATTTGTGTACCACTCTAAAAAATGTATTTGTGTTTAAACTAAAATATTACAAAAGAATTATAAGGTGAAAAAGTTATAGTAAGCTATGGTTAATTTATTATTAAAGAAAGAATTTTTCTTTATAAATTTAAAATAGCCTAAGTTTTCAGTGTTTATGTAGTCTATAATAGGGTACAGTAATGGTCTAGGCATCACCATTCACTCACTGACTCATCCAGAGCAACTTTATGATAAGTGCCTTACACAGATAGACCATTTTTTATCTTTTATATCCTATTTTGACTGTACCTTTTCTAGGTTTAGATATTTTTAGACATGCAATTAACTGTCATGTATTAAAATTGCCTGCAGTACTCCAGATAGGAAGATGCTGTACAGGGTTGCAGCCCAGGAGCAACAGGCTATGCCATATAGCCCGGGTGTGCCATCAGCTGTGCCATCTAAGTTCATGTAAGCACACTCTATGTTTACACAACAAAATCACCTACCAATGAATTCTTATCAAGCACCTCGTGACTGTATTTATCTTTGTGCTTCACAGTGAACGTGTAACTTGTGAATCTTAGCACTTCATGATCTTCGTAGATGTCACAGTATGCTTCATGTATCACCTGATCCTCTCTGAAGTTGCTTCAGAAGTGCACTCTATGCTTCCTCTGCTCCTTCCCACAGCCACCTAGTCACTAGCTTCGTGACTGTGGCTCCATGTGGGAGGTAGACAGGCTGAATTCCTCACAGACCTTCCAACTCAGGATATGGTACCCAGTCATGGGAACGTCCGTATGACTATCCCTGCATGGGGAAATCAGCAGTGCAGGTGAGCTGAGTCCATCAATTAGTAGCTTAGACTAGAGAAGCTGAGATGTCTGCCTGGGAGATAAGACTTGCTCTTCCCCCTCTCTCTCCTGCTTGCACTGTTAACTGGCTTCTTCAGATGTTCCATTACCCTCTATCCCGGTTTACCATTTGCCCAAACTTTCTGGGGGCTGTAACCTCCCCTCTCCCATTTTTTAACATTGACTGCTGACTGCTGTGCATCCGTGAACATATACTCTGTCAGGTACTCAATAAAAAGACTCCTGAGAATCAGGACAGGTTACTGTATTGCTTTCAAACTGCTGATTGGTACATGAAACAATGTAGGCTTGTAGGCTTTATGCCATAAAGTTGGTGTAAAATCTCTTATTTTCCCCAGCACCATCTCCCTTGCTGACCACTGTCCCGGGTTGGGGTCCATGAGATCCCCAATAGCTCCAACACTCTTCTACACTTCTCAAAGTGTCAAAGAATTCCGGGCAATACGTAAGGACATTCATGGTACCAAGCCACAAAGCCAACAAAAGGCATATCCCTGACCTCGGAAAACAGAAATTTCATAGGAATAAAATTGTATTTTCTTGATATAGAAACTCATACTGAGCTTTATCCTTGGAATTGCTGTGTGGTGGCTTCAATAATGAGGTAAAAAACAAACAAGCATATGCTTTATTATTCTTTTTTCCCCCAATATATATCTGTTGCTTTAATAACATATTTGACGTTCAAGGTTTCCAGTTTGTCTCTCATATCTTGCTTATTCTTTAGGTCAAAAAGTTTAGTAAAAGTCAGTAAGATAAAATTAGGCTTATAGAAATTTGTATAAAATTTCTACAATTTATATGTATTCTATAAAAATGTGTGATTACAGTAAACCAAATTTTGAACTATAGCATATAATTTCAACTTGGTATCATAGCTTATTAAAAATATTTATATTCCCCCTTTTTAAAAAAGTACATTTTATCTGTGGTCTAGCACACCCAGAATGTGTTACAGAAACCTTCTTAAAGGGGCCTGACATCCCTATTCTGAGCACATGAATTTATTATATTTACCGAAGTCCTCATCATATGGATAACTAAATATCTGACAGGTTCTTCAATTTGGGAATTTATAAGAAAATCACCTCAGGAAGGATGACATCAGTAAAATGGCCAAATAGAAGTTTCCAGCCATCAATTCACACAGTGCACCTATTTTAACTACCATATGGACAAACGTACCTTGGTGGGAGCTCAAGAATACAGTTGAGAGGAGTTGCAGCACACTGTTGCATCAAAAAATCTGACTATTAACACATTGAAAATAGAAAAGCAAACAAATCTTATTTTACTTTATCTGTGCCATTTCTCCCCCAAAGTAACACAGCTCAGTATCAAGAGAGACCTCATCAGCCATACTCCTCCCACAGAGGAAATTGAGTGTGCAGTGAACCAGTAGGATTTCCTAGCTATGTAGGTTGCTGCACAAGAGGCCCCCTTCTCTCTCATCCTATCTAGAATAGTGAAGGGATTATCGAGACCAAGTGTCTGGGACAAGTTAGCTGCAGGGAAGAGAGCCAAAGCCTTGTGACAACCAAAGGTTGAGACTCAAAAAGATTGCATATCCTATTAACCACTTCTTAGACGCCATCAGGAAGCCCACGTCCATGCCTCTAAGGGAATGCTTTGCCTATAGACCCAACAAATTGGAGCTCTGGCACCCTCAAATGTCTGCATACCTCATTCTTCCCCCTCACTGCCCTTTGGCAAACTCCCAGAATCTATCCACATCCCCAGACAGTAAGTATTAGAATTTTTAAATGGCTTAGGAGGAGTACACACAGTCAACCAGCTCAACCCTGTGGGATTGGAAGAAGGCACGCAAACTGCGCTCCAATGTTAGGGTACTCCCTAGGGGAAAAGCATGGGGGCTCTTAGCACTGAGCCTGGCTTTGTGCAGTCTTAAGAACTACCCCATCACACACAAGATGGAACAGGAGGGATGGAGTGAGTACATATGTAGAAAAAGTCTGAAAGAGTTTCAGGATCCCTAACCAAGTTGAAGGGAGGAAGAAACAAAGATCAGAATAGAAATAAATGAAAGAGTGCTCGCTTCAGCAGCACATATACTAAAATTGGAACAATACAGAGAAGATTAGCATGACCCCTGTGCAAGGATGACACACAAATTCGTGAAAAGTTCCATATTAAAAAAAAAGAAAGAAAGAAATGAAAGAGATGTTAGAAAAGCAATAAAAAAAAGGTCAAAAACTAAGAGTAGACTTTTGGAAAAGATAAAATTGATAAAACCTTAGCTAGACTAAGAAAAAATAGAGAAAACTCAAATGAATAGAAATGAAAGAGAAAACATGACAACTGATTTCACAGGAATACATAGGATCGTAAGAAACCACTATGATCAATTACACACCAATGAATTGGATAACCTATTCAGATAAAATGGATGAATATTTAGACACATAAAACCTACCAAAACTGAATCATAAAGAAAATCTGAGCAGACCAATTATGAGTAAGGAGACTGCAGTAATAATCAAAAATCTTAAGAGAAAGAAAAGCCCAGGACCAAGTACTAAACTTTAGCAAACATTTAAAAAAATTACTAGCAATTCTTCTCAAACTCTCCTGAAACACTGAAAAGGAGGAAATAGTTTCAAATTCTTTGTACAAGACCAGTATTAACCTGATACCAAAAATAGACAAGGAAATTGCGATGAAAAAAAATTATGGGCCAATAACCCTGATGAAATTGATGTAAACATCTATAATACAATACCAGCAAACCAAATTAAACTGTACATTGAAAGAATCATGCACTGTGACTGTGATCAAGTGGAATTTATCCCTGGGACACAAAGATGGTTCAAAATATGTAAATCAATCAATGTAATAAACCACAAAAAATGGAGAATAAAAATCATATGATTTAACAAAATGAAAAATAATCTCAATAGGTAGGGAAAGGCATTTGACAAAATTCAACATCCTTTCATGATAAAAACTCTCAATAAATTAGATATAGAGAAAATGTACCTCAAATAATAAAATCCATTAAAAAAAGTCCATGTAAGTTGCTAAGAATTTATCCATTTCTTCTTGAGATTGTAGACTTATGCTTGCTATCTGAACCACATGGCTCCACATTTAATTATCAACAGATTTAAAAGAAATAATGTTTTAAAACATGCAGTTAGCTCAAAATGACTTCTTTCAGTTACAACCTGTCTTACTGAAAAAGTGAAATTTTTATAACTTAAATGCAGCATTCTCACTAAATGTTTATAACTTGTCTTCTTAGTCTGTTAAATGAGACCAGCTATGCAACACAGCCACACCAACCTCTGCACATACTCAGTGCCTAAGGGTGATTCCTTTCTCTCACAATTTCTTATGTTTCAGCATATGACCTTACAGTTCAAATATATCAATGAAGAGATGCCTTGTCACAGCTACTGTATATTAATCAGCACCTTCAAAACAAGTTATTCACCATTCACAGGCATAGTAATTATTTTCCTTCCCCACCACCCTTCTTTTAAGAGACAAGGTCTTGCTCTGCTGCCCACGTTCAATCATAGCTCACTGCAACTTCGAACTTCTGCGCTCAAGCCATCTGCCCACTTCAGCCTTTGAGTAGCTGGGACTACAGGTGCACACCACCATGCCTGGCTAATTTTTTTTCTTTTTTTTTGTAGAAACAGGCTGGTCTATAACACCTGACCTTAAGAAATCTTCCCACCTTGGCCTTCCAAAGCACTAAGATTACATGTGCTAGGATTACAAGCATGAGCCACTGTGCACAGCCAGTAAACATAGTAATATTTAGGCAAACTGCATATGGCCACGCAAAAGTCCTTTTAGGCTAGAAGTTGTTAGTTGGTTGCTTTACATTTATTTCATGAAATATGTTTTGAGAATCATCTATAATAATAACACATATCCCTCACTTCAGTACATTCTAATATAAAAAATTTGAATTTCTGGATATTAATGAACATGAATTATTTTTTTGCTTTGTGACAGAAAGACTCTTTCAAACATATCTCACAAACTCCTTGTTAATACTTTTTATCTTAGAAGTAAATTATTTTACCTTCTCCTTCTTTATGACACTTAACTGTTCTAGTAACGTTTCCCCTAGGCACTGTGTCATATAGCGTCTTCAAGGGCTAAATTTTGAGCAAGATTGCTTATATTTCAACTTTTGAAAACAAAGAGAGGAAATATTCAATGTATCAGGTGGGAATACTGCTGCCCCATCTTTTATTAATTGCTATCCCTTTGATTCGGACACATGGGTTCTCACTGCAGCCACTAAGAACTGATACTCCGGTGCTTCATGGTTTTTCTAGAGCAATGGCCAGACCAATACCTAGTCCAGCTGAATTGACTGGAACTACACAACCAAATATTTAAAACCCATGCTAGGGCAAGTGCATATATCCATCAATCAGGAAAGTCTTTTGCATTTCGCAGCTTTCATCTTGTCTTACATTTCTCAGCACTCCTTTGAGGCCAAGAATATGTAGGAGCCTTTTCAAAAAGATCTGATGCTTCAAAGAATGAGAATTTTATCTAATATTGCCCAAAAAAAATTTTAAGAAAAGACAACAATACAGTGTTAGCAGTGAAAGATGTTAGTTAGCCAAAAGACTACCTCACAATTCATGTCGTTGATTATCCTAATTCTGAAGCACCGAGGGTGTGTACTGGAGCCTCCCATATCTGGCGCAGTGGCTTCCTGTTTAAAATTCATGGTATCATTTTCTGGTGCTTGGAGTTTGGCTCAACATGAGAAATCTCCTTCTTTGGAGGATTAATTGGGATAGTGAGAAAAGGAATCCCTCCAAATCTCTTTATGAGAAAATTAGTATCTTGGATGTGATTTTCCATTCCCTAAGGGAATAACATCGCTTGATAAAGAAAATAAACTGCGTCTCAAATTTGTTAAAACTAGTTCGATATCCTGCTTTAATTGCTTTGTCAAGAGCTAATATGGAAAAAATTTTCATTGGCATGAATGATCTATGAGAAAATGAACACAACAGAATGAGTA
This sequence comes from Nycticebus coucang, assembly GCF_027406575.1. Lineage (NCBI taxonomy): Eukaryota > Metazoa > Chordata > Mammalia > Primates > Lorisidae > Nycticebus > Nycticebus coucang. The sequence goes on along the minus strand of NC_069781.1, from coordinate 52,258,845 downwards.
TTGAGTCAGTAAATAAGGAAGTTCATGCTTTTAAATACACATTTGTGAAAAAAAAAAAGATTTTTGAAGAACAGAACAAAGTTGTGAGAGTCTTATAGTCCTATTAAAACATAAGATGAAGAGTGCTGTATCACTGAAAAACTTCCTGTATCTCATCACTATTAACAACTAAAATATATCGTATATTATAAAGTGATTTTTTGTTGTTCTGTGGTCTTGAGCCACATGTATGTCTATTTACACATGGAGGTTATTAGCCTTTCTTCTGTCAGTGTATATTCTGTCTTTCCACCAGCCTTGCCACAATTTGTCTCATTTGGGGGCTTGTAATCTTTGCTCACTATATATTAAACCCATAATAAACCATCATCTTCTTTATTACAAATAAAAATGTACTCTCTTAAGTCTTCCAGAGAAGGCATTTTTCAAATAAAAAGCAAATGCTTCACTTCAAAACATTGAATAAGGGTGGTACTTAAAGAATTCCAGCTGGTTAAATTTAGAAAGCTAAACAAGTCCAATCTAAGAATATTCTTTGGCTTTATTCCCATAGCATTTTTATTTGATTGTAAATTGGATATACTTTCGTTCACTTTAGCATTTTACCTCTCAATGTTTTGTTCTCTAAAGAGACTCAACGGGTTCTGATTAGCATGTAGGCATCAATGTTAACTCCCAGCTTTCTGAAGACAGTCATGTCGTTTTCAATCACGCACAACTGCCCCCATAGTTTCTATCTAGAATGTTGTTTATAAACATTGTTAAGCAGAATGATGACATTTTCTTGTTATATTAAGGCATCATTTACATAGAATAATGCATCCATGTTAAGTCACTCTTTCAATGAATTTTTACAAATATAACCAAAATAAAAATATAGCACATTTCCACCATCCCAAAATGTTCTCTTGTACCACTTAACAATGTCCCATATCACTCATCCCAAATGACTGATTTGCTTTTTGTAAATACAGATCCATACAGTATGTACTCTGTCGTGTCTTTTAATTAGCATAATGTCTGTGAGAATCATCCATGTTGCTGAATATGTTAGTAGTTCACTCCTTTTACTTGCCAGTTAGCATTGTATTACTTGGATATATCACAATTTGTTTACCAATCACCTCCTGATAGGCATTTGGGCTGTTCCTAGTTTGGGATGATTGTGAACAATGCTGTGATGAATGTTCATGTGCTAATCTTTGTATGAATATATGTTTTCATTTCTCTTGGATAAATACACATTTTTTTAAGTGCTTCTGAGTATTTCATTTCTTGATGCTGTTATAAGTACTGTTGTTTTTCCAATTGTTCATTAAGTGTATACAGAAATCCAACTAACTTTTGGATTGATACTGTCTTTGTATCTTGGGATCTTTGTAAATTTACATATTAGTTCTAGCAGCTTTGTGGTTGATTTCTTAAGACTTTCTATATAAAGAATGATATTAACTGTGAATAGGGGGAATTTATTTCTTCCTTTCCTATCTATGTGACTCTTATTTCTTTTTATTCCATTACAGTACTAGCTAAGACCTCCTCTTTTTTTTCTTTTCTTTTTTTTTTTTTTTTTTGAGACAGAGTCTCACTATGTCACATTCAGGAGAGTGTTAGTGGCGTCACAGCTCACAGCAACCTCTAACTCTTGGGCTCAAGCGATTCTCTTGCCTCAGCCTCCCAAGTAGCTGGGACTACAGGGACCTGCCACAACGCCCAGCTATTTTCTTGTTGCAGTTGTCATTGTTGTTTAGCTGGCCTGGGCTGGGTTAGAACCAGCCAGCCTGGGTGTATATGGCCGGTGCCCTCCTCTGCAATTCTAATAAAAATTTTAAGAATAAACAGCCTTGCTTAGTTTTAGGGGATTAGTATTCACTGTTCTATTATTAAGCTGGAGAACATGTATAGAGGTCCTTTTATTTGATTGAGGAAATTTCGTTTTATATCCTGGTTTGCTAAATGTTCAATCTCATCAAATATTTTTTCTGTACATGTTGAGTCTGTATAATTTTTAAATGTTTTAATATGGTCACTTACATTATCATTGTATATGTACATGTATATCATATAAAAATATTGCTGGAAAAATATCGCCAAGTTGTGATGTTTTATTCTTCTCATATGGCACTATATTTACCTTGGTAATATTAAGGATTTTTACACCTATGTGATACCTGGGGCTACAACAACCTTCTTATAACATGAGGAAATGCATAAGAGATTTTCAGAGATATGATCTCTGATATTATTAAGCTTCTAAATCAATACCAACAACAGTCTACCTCTGAACTATTTTATGAAAAAAATAAATTCACTTCCATTGGTATAAAGCAGAACAGTTGAGATTCGTATTCCTTGAAGTCAAAAGCATCCCTAACTGATTCAAATGCCACATAGGGAATGTGAGATTTTAGAACTCCTCAAGAATGTACAGGAATCCATTTCACTGTTTTTTATAAGGACAAACAATAATTGTAGTAATGAGAGTCTACATTAATTGCCTAATTTCATAATAACTCAACTTCATAAATTAGGCACAACTATTCTTGTTTTTTCAAAAAGTAAAACTGAAACTTAGAGAAGTAAAATGATTTGCACAATGTCCTTTAGCTCCTAAAATCTAAAGCTAGATTTTGAACCTATTTTTACCTAACTAAAAGTTCATGCTCTTAACTGTGGCCTCCCCAAGGATAAGAGGTCTTTCCAGAAATTTTTGCTAATCAACTTGGAATTCACATGGTAGAGTCTTCATGGCATACTTCCCTAGACTTGGTTCTTTGGAAAGGCATGAAAATTTGATCAGGGGAAGACCTGCTATTGAACAATGAGTAAAGAAGAATCCAGCTTGGTAATCCAAAAAGGAATACTTAATGATGGTCAAAGAGATAAAGTCAAGATCTTATTGATTTTACTCCCCATTTGGAAATATGTGGAAAAAAGCTGCAGTTGAAAATAGATAATAAAAAATTGTGCTATGACATTCTGAGACATCTGGGAGGCAATTACTAAGAAATAATTGTCAATAATTGTAAAGCTACTTTCCAGTTTCTGAAAATTTTCTCACTCAGAAATAAGTATAAATATAACATCTGTTGGCTTTTTGCTATACAAGGTTTTCAACAAACCTTCAAAGGACACTGAATTGTGCTATTAAACTCTGGGATGAAAAATCAGCTCTCAAGAATAACTAGGGTTGTAGTTTTTCAGGGCAGAATTTGGTCCATTTGAAATGCTCAGGCTTAGTGTGATCGCATAAATACCAATACCAGGAAGAAGAATGAATTCAAGAAGGGTTTAAAGGACCAAACCAAGTTTGACTGAAAGATTAGAAACACAACAAAGAAGGATGCATGTACAGTTGCAAAGAATGTTTAACAGGAAGAAATACACCTTCACTCGGACATTTTTTTAAGTCCAAATGCACTTATTGGCATTTTTGAAGATGCAGTCATGTAGCAAACCTGTTCAAACTGATAAAACAGAGCTCAGTGTTTTGTACACAATCGGAAAAAGAGACAAGTGCTTCTTCCAATTAATTGGCAGAGCCTGCTTCAATACTGATTAGGTCTCCCACACAGTGACAAAGGAAGGAAACCAAAGACATCCTGGTAACCAAATACTAGAAAAGGTGAAACTAAGCGAGCAGGAAATTTAAAGAGGTTGCTTTGTAACTTATAGAACTACAGTTCAGTAGCATTTTTAAAGAGTACTCCAGCCAGTACTCTCTTTAAAAGCAAAAATGATTAACTGTCACTTTATTTTGTGTAATATCACCATACATAGTAAAAAGCATTTTCACATTTGACCTTCGTAACCACCATTGAGGTAAAGAATTCTGATTACCATCTGACAGATGAAGAAACTAAAGTTAGCAAAGTAAAATTACAAAATTGCCTCTTTTAGGACAACCATAAAAACAGTAAGACTACCACTTATTGACCATCTGCTAGATAGCACGAATTATATTAACCACTTTAAGTGTAACATCGCATCATTCCTAACCAGAATTGTGCAAAATGTGTATTATTGTCTCTATATTACATGTGAGGGATAGTGAAGATGAAACAGGCTAAACAAAGTGTCCAAAAATCACACAACTGATAAGTTACAAAGTCAAAGTTCAAGCTCATGTCTATATGATTCTAAGTCCTGTGTATTAAAAACAAATGGCTCTACTCTATATCTTTTTGCTAAATTAATGAGTTCCTTGACCTACTATATTAAAATTGTGTATCTATGCATTTTACAAATACTTATTTACATACATTATACACATAAACTCTCATAATTCATATTGTGAAGGCACGATTTATATATGTCTTTATTTTTAAGAGGTTCTATTTAATGACTAGATAGGGTAAAAAAAGTAAATGGATGTGTTGAGGTTTTTTTTTGCTTTTATCATCTGCAGCCATTTGTCATTTGTTACACAAACTTATGCAAATAAGTTTATATCTGTAAAGACATGCTTAAATTTTACAAGCTCTGAATTTCATGCCCAGAAACCAAAATAAGTTCTATTATGTTCTAGAAAGTCTGATAAATAGTAATTTGTTGAAGTAAGTCTAGAAAGAACAACCAGATTTTGCTATGTCACTAATAACACCACTGTAAGTTTTCAATTTATTTCAACTTAAGGAATATCTTATTTCATACTACGTATTACACTACAAAGATGGCTAAGACAGACATAACTTTGTCCTTGAAGACTGAAGGGACTAGTGCAGTGGTTCCCAACCTGTGGGTCGCAATCCACAGGTACTGTATTAAAGGGCCATGGCATTGGGAAGGTGGAGAACTACTGGTCCTAGTGAATGAGAAATGCAAAAATGGACAACTTCACGTTAACGAGGCAAGTACAAAGGTAGAGAGGTCCAAGTGTGTTATGAACTGCATGTTGAAACCTCAATCCCCAGTGAGATGGTATTTGGAAAATTTGGCTTAGGGAAGTAATTAGGAGATGAGATACAGCCCTTCTGATGGGATTTGTAGCATTAAAGACTAGAGTGCTTGCTTCCTCTCTCTCTCTTACCACGAGAGGTCGTAAGAACAAGATGGCTGACTGCAAACCAGGATGAGGGTCCTTCACCAAATGCCAACCATGCTGCAGTCTGATCTTAGACTTCTACAACTATAGGTGGAAAGCCTATAAATAAGCCTTTAAATGGTTCCATTTTGTGAAGGCAAGTTCGAAGTCTTTTGTGAGTTAGAAAGGAAAAAAGAACCTGGATAGAACTCCATATGTGGCTAAAGGCCTGATCACGTAGAAGTGATTAAAGGCCTGGCTTTGTGGGGGCAGGCCTTCAGGCGGGTACCTGTATATCTCAGGAATTTTCAGACTACTCCCTAAAGATGAATGACTGCCTCCGCATGGTCTGTTAAAGGTCAAGCATTCAAACACCTTATTCCCCCAGAACCTTGTTTTGTGGTTTTGTTTTTGATTACTTAGCATAAGAATAACTTTAGATAATACTATTGGTTAATCCATAGACCCATAGGTGCCAGGAAGTGAGAGGCCAGGGGCTAAGGTTCAAGTCATATGTTTATTGATTAATTGTGTGTACATGTAGTGTTGCCTAAATAAGTTTTGGTGGAAGAAATAAAGTTGCTGCATGCCATGAGAGAGCTCCAGCCTTCCTTATTCGCCATACAATTTCATTGCAGGTCTTAATCTCTGCAGCACTGCACCACGCAACTTTTGCACAACATCAATTTCCAGGGTTATGAGAAACCTTAAGCAAACATTTAAAGGATTAGTCTAAAGGAGCCCTGTAAGAAGGAATACAAGCCAGAAACCTTTCGCATCCTTCATCCCATAACACTAAGCTTGTACAGACATGAAGAGAGATAATGACCCCAGAGCAGGCCAATTTAGTTTGGCGAACAAGTTTTACTTCCAATAGGGTATTTCCTTAATTTATATTCAATTTAAGTTGAGCCTACTCTTTCTTTGCTATTTAATCTATCTCAGATATTCGTGCCTTCAATCTACAGATTCTTATTAAATAAAGTCCATAAGTTATCCATTTTTTTCATAAATTATGTGAAGACAAAAAGAACAGAATATCATATTGGATACCAGAAAATATAAATATTAGACATTCTTTTCAAACCCTTGAAGGTTTCCTATAGGCATTTTGATAACGAAAATATGATGTAGGGGCGGTGCCTGTGGCTCGGTGCGTAGGGCGCCAGCCCCATATACCAAGGGTGGTGGGTTCAAACCTGGCCCCAGCCAAACTGCAACAAAAAAATACCCTGGTATTGTGGCAGGCACCTGTAGTCCCAGCTACTCAGGAGGCTGAGGCAAGAGAATCGCCTAAGCCCAGGAATTGGAGGTTGCTGTGAGCTGTGTGACACCACAGCACTCTTCTGAGGGTGATAAAGTGAGACTCTGTCTCTACCAAAAAATAAAATAAAAAGTGATGTAAGGTATCATCCTAAATGAGCCAAATTTAGAAGCTCAATTTTAATTAAAATTTAACCCCCCAAAATCATATATAAATGAAAATATTACTTATCTCTGCTTAGTAAATGTGTAGGCAGTAATGTGTATTAAATAGCAGAAAGAAAGTTCTGTTGAATTATGTGTCCCTCAACTGAGAGCACTTCAGACCCAAAATGTATCATTCTTATACAGCCACAGTGCTCTTGGCTGTCTTTTAAAACTTTCATGACAATCTCTTTTATTTGATATAAACACCTTACCTTTCAAAAATTGCCCATATAATAAGAAAATTGAAGGAATTTGTGCTGAACCTAAGAAGTCATCCTCTTCCATATTATAAAGTATGGTGTAATAATCATAGTACAATAGCTAAGATACGAGTGTCTGCTATATACAAAATATTGATGCAGGCTACATGTATTAATAATTGTTTTTCACCAAAAGAAAAAAACTATGAGATCTACCATTGCCCATTTTTTGTATTAACAAAAAAGTAAAGTGGCTAATGCCACAGTTATTAATTGCTAAAAGCAGCTTAGAAAGCAGACACATGACCTCTTCTTCTCTGCCTGTTACATTACTCTTTGATGAAGTTTTCTTTAAACCATGTGGCTTATGTCTGTATCTTCTGTCCCGTTGGCATATATCATGAAGAAAACAATGATTTTCAAAAGGTGAGCAAAACAAAGACACATAAACCACATACTAATTTTCCATGCTTTGTGATCAAACCCACCTTGGCTAACCCATCTTACAAAATGCACCAAGTGTAACCTTTTGGCAAGTCAGATACTTCCTAAGTAGATTAAAAATAACTTTAGCAAATATATTTGTCATAGTCATATCATCCTTAATTCTTCTTCCTGCTTAATTCTTTCCTTCAATCATATTTTCTTGGCTTGGTGTCTTAATCACCCCCTTCCAAGTCCTATGTATCCTTAACTATCCAGATAAATTGCGGCCATCCTCAGCTTCCTCTTTCCATCCACAATTTTTATTTTAACCATGTATATGTTCAACATAATTTGGCGTATGCTTTTATGCTTTATGATGGTTCGCATTTTGTGTTAGGTTCAGTTCATATACCTCCTGAGAGTGGGAATATAGTAGGTGCTCAAAACCCTCTTCGTTAATGAAATAACAGCATATTCACAGACATTTTCATTTCAATGAGAAACCTAAGGGAGCTTCAGCTTCCAAAGAACACTTATAGGAAATAAGCTTCTCTTTAAAATAAAAACAGTTCAAATGTCCTCAAATTGAAAAGATCTTACAAAGTCAGAGTCAAGAACAGCAGCAATCTGAATCAACTCCCTGATATAGCTTGACATAAAACAGGGGGTAAGTGGGGGAAACGCCATAACACAATGTGATTATTTGGCATCATTTTGAATAAAAAAGATTGAAATCAAATATTGGAACTGATTTTGTTGATTAAGTCATCCAAGGACAAATTTGATCATTTAAATCTCAACTTTATGGTATGCCCTATATATGGATCAAATGCCACTGCCAAATGAATTATTTTTTCATTTTATGCTAACTCATCTTTGAATGTCAGTAAACAAAATGAAAAAATATAAAACTTTACAGGGTTGAGGGCAGTGTAAAAAGTATTTCTGACCTGTATGTTATTTATGAATCACCCTCTGAATAGGTTTGGCATTTATTCTGAAAATTAACATTTAGCAGTAAAATGCACTCAGAAATGCATTCAAGTGTTGTTATACCACAGCAACATTTTCATGCAAATATCTTATTTTGTAATTTAAAATTAAGCTTGTTTTCTATTTGTTTTCCTGAAGTTTTCCTTCTTAATGACCTATTTCAGAGATTTGTGTGTGTGTGTGTGTGTGTGTGTGTGTGTGTGTGTGTGTTTGTCTTTCCTTGTGTTCCCTCGAGGGCTCATACTTAGAGCTAGCAGTACCGCTGGTACCAAACAGGAAACCAAGAAAATCTTCCTCAGTTTCAGGTTTTTGTAAAAATTTGAAACTTGGAACTAACTTCATGAAAGTTTTCTTGAGGTAGATAAACCTTTCAGCAAGTTGTGTGTAAATCCGAGAAGAATTCAAAGGCAGCCTGAGCCAATTAATTTTTTGGCAGGAAACATTGTAACATGACAGTTGTGTCTGTGCTAGATGGCTTTATATAAGATTGGGTAACTTTGGATGGGTTTGGCTTTGAATGAATGTGTTGGCTCTTTCTACCTAAAGGCACAAAATGTGATCCAGTCCTCTCAGATTTCTTTCTTGGCATGTTTGTCTGCTGCCATTTTATTTCCCAGGCAGATATTTCTTTATTTAATACTAAATATTTTCCCTAATTTGTGTGAACATTGTAAGTTATTTTCCCTTTAAAAGATGTGAGGATCAATTAGTGACATCATACAGTAATTTATTACAAAAGTAATAAATCCTATATGAAAGTGCCATGAGGGCAGGCATTTCTGCTCTATTTCCAGCATCTAACACATAGCAGGGGCTCAATGAATGCTTGTTGAATAAGGACTCGGTCCCTATATCTCACTCTACTATCTACAGAAGCAGAATGAAGGGGAAAAGATGTTCCCCAATATATCCTCACTGTCCTTAGGATCCCTGCTAACTAAAATGCCTTCCCATTTATGTTCACAATAATGAAGTTTACTAAATAATCACAATATTAACCAATGAAGTCATACCTTAGTCATGTATACTTTTGCTTAAATGTAATAATAGTACTATTGGTAGGTACAGGATAGCAGAAGTAGCCTTAAAGTATTACTAAGATTCTCATTACAAAAAAATAATTGCAAATTCTTATGGTATCCTTTTCTGTTGCCTCTTTCACAAAAGCTATAGAGTTGGGAATCCCTATGTTATGCATGAATAACTTAAATCCAAGAAAAGGACATGATTACCCAGTCATATCATTGATTAAGGGAAAAACATATGTGGCTCAGGTCATTTTGTTCTAGGTCAAGTGTTATTTTCACCCTAACATGGGTGAAATTTTTCTTTTTCCCTACTTCTTTTTCTGTATACCAAATACACGACAAAATATTTGGATTGTCAAAAATACACTATCATACTGGATCTTGGAAATCCTGAATAGAACTATAACACAGATACAACCTCACCAAAAAAAAAAAAAAAAAGACAACCCTCTCCTTTAAAAATCTTTATTGTTAATTCCTTTTTGCAGATGTGTATATTCTTCTCAGAATCTTCAGTTACCCTATATTCATTCAATCACCACTGGGAAAAAAACATATATTCTTGATCTACCATTGACAGAGCTAGAGGCACTGAGATGTTAAGATTCACCATATCTTTCCAGAGTTCACATGTACTTAGAAACGTCCAGAGCTTAAAACAATAATTCTTGAAACTAATGCAAGTAAGTATCCTAGATCTCCAATATGGAGAGTAAGACAACATATTTGGTTGCTTTTCCCTTTAGTCTCAGCCTTTATACAATGTCCCTTTATACAATACCCTACTCAGCCTTATGTCCCTACTTTAACTCATTTTGTTTTCTAAATCTTTGATCAAAGCATGTCAAGACTATGCAGATTGTTGTTTAATTATTAAATCATAGCTGTGTACATTAATGCAATCATGGGGCACCATACACTTGTTTTATATACCATTTGACATATTTTCAGCACACTGGTTAACATAGCCTTCCTAGCATTTTCTTAGTTATTGTGTTAAGACATTTATATTCTACATTTAGTAAGTTTCACATGTACCCTTGTAAGATGCACCGTAGGTGTGGTCCCACCAATTACCCTCCGTCCGCCTTTCCTCCTCCCTTCCCTCCCCTCCCTTTCCGCATATTCTTAGGTTATAATTGGGTTATAGCTTTCATATGAAAGTTATAAATTAGTTTCTATTTACCAAACAGTTAATGCTAATCAATAATTGATGGTATACCTATATTTTGACTCCTGGCTTAGGCTTTATAAACAGACTATGAGAGAAAAATTAAGATGATCACTAGAAATTCAAGAAAAAAATAATAATTTGAAACCATGAAATTAACTTTAAAAGTTCTCCACAGCATTTAGAAGTTCCTCCTTCAGATTCTAAAAAGTCATGTTAATAGATCCCACCTACCACCTCAATTTATTAGCGTAACTACTTAGACAATATGTTTGCCTAGCTTCTCAAACTATGTATTCTAGCTTCTCGAACTATGTATTCAAGTATTTTTTGAAATGTTAATAATCATTAAATGTTTGCACAATAATTATACTTGCTAGGTATGGAGGATACAACTGTGAACAAATGTAGAACTTACATTCTATTTATTCTGTCTCATTCTGTTTCTTCTCTCCTTCTGGGACTCCAATTTTATGTATGTTAAACTACTTACTACTGTTCACGTCTCTACAGCACTATTAATTTTTTTCCAAGGCATTTTCTTTGTATTCCACATTGATGTTTTCTATTAATCTATCTTCAAGTATACTCACTCTTTGCCCTGCCACCTTCAATGTGATAATTTTTCCTTCTGGTTATTATGTATTTTAACTCTAGAATATCCTTTTAGTTTGTTTCACTGCTGAGATTATTTTGATCATCATACATATATCTTCCTTAATCTTCTTAAAAATAGCTGCTTTAAGGTTATTACAAATATATATTTATAAAGCTGCTTAAAAATATAAAAGTTTCTTTTTGCATATGAAACATCTGAGTTTTGTATGATCACTTTATATCAGTCACTTTTTTTGAGAATAAGTCAAATTTACTTCTTCACATTTATTTTTTCATATACTGGATGTTAGGGATAGTAAGTTATAGAAACTAGATGCTGTTATATAATTGTAATGAGTAATCTGTTTCTTCTAGATCCAGATATAAACTATAATCCAATCTCTGTCCCTTTGCAGTGACCATCATCTGATACCTCTGCAAGCTATTTCGATTTCCAGGTGCTGGTTTTTGCTCAACCTCGTAAGACTTCCCCCAAGCTAGTTTTGCCAGTTTAGCATACAGATAAGGATTACAGTGGATTTTATGTTCAGATTTGGGGGCTTTGTGTCTCTTCCTTCCTGGATAACTCCCTAACTTTCTGGCTTTTTCAGACTTGTTCTCTGATACTTCAAGCCTATAAAAGAGTAGCTTTTAGCCTTCAGAGCATCAGGTGGGTTGGGCATGACCCCAAGCAAAGAGCTTCAAAATAACAGGTGTCGACTGTAATAATTTGTCTTTGAAGAGTAGCATCCTCTCAGTTTTACCTGCTTTTGGTCAACATCCATTGCCCTAAAATTGTTAAGTAGATACTAATGATATAGAGTAGTTAACCATTCAGATGCATCATTTCCAGATTTTATAATTTTCACCTTCAGTGGGTTATTCTAAACAAACTACTCCATTACTTAAATATATCGCCAATATACTGTTGTCTTTTTTAAAATCAAGAAATGACTCTTATTCAACTTGATATTCCCAGAGCCAGTGATGTTTCTTGCCATGTATTCTTATCAATAAATATTTGATTGAATACTCATTTTGACATAAAAGTCTACTATAAGTCCTTTATGAGTATTTACACATGCATTATTTGAGATGAACGGGACTTTCAGAAAAAAATCTGACAGTAGAAACAGTGCTGTGTGTGATTCTTAAGGCTCAAAATAGTAGACAGAATGTGGGTCTTAGAAAGTGTCTAGAAACTTAGGAGGCACACATTTCATAACAGAAAATTTACTAAGGTACATCTTCCTAAACAAAGAAACAAAAATTCTCTATTCATATTCAGTTACCTGTGAGAGGTAAGGCTATACCAAAATCAGATGAGTTTTGACCTTCAGATAAGCCCCCTCAGTCCCACATTCTGTTATAACATGGCACAGTAAGCCTGTGGCTGATCAAGACCTCGAAGGAAATTCCGGCTGTACCCTCGAGATACTAATCAATAGATTCTCCTTTAAGACCAGAGCTGTCTATGCTAAACCTGTCAGTGTTAATCCAAGTCAGTGTCACTTGGTATTGAAAACAAAATACAAATTCAGTTTGACGTGATCATTTCCTCTCAGTGCTATGAAGGTATTTGTTGTCCATGACAGAATAACTCGCTGGTATATGAGAATAATAGGTTGATCTTTTTAAAGGGGGATTATTTATCATTGCCTTAATATGATACAGTGAAGAATAAAATGTTAGATTTAAAGTCCTTATATGATTTCTATTTTAGATAAAGAAAAGTTTTTTTTTTTTTCATTTCATTTCTATTTCTGTTAGAAAAATAACTTCCCTGCTGCTAAACATACTTAATTGAAGAGATCCGGAATGTACTGCTTATACTTATAGCCTATCACTTGAACTTTTGACTAAGTGTCATTCTTCTAATATTATAGAATCCTAGATCATCATGAGAATAGAGGTGCTAATCAAGAGGAATCACTTAGTAATTATATTTTTATTTAGAATCTTAAAAGTGTGCATTTCTATTTTTGAAAGTACCCCAATCATAATTTCTCCATTTATCTAAAGAGATTCCATTAACTCTTTGTCATCTGGGCAAACCAAGATTTGTTGCCAGTGTTTGATGGGTAGAAATGTTTTAGAAAACTGTGTTTAAAACTGTAATTGTTAGATATATTAATCAGAATTCTCCAGAGTAACAGATGTAATAGGATGTGTGTATAAAGATTATGTGGGCCATCATGAAAGTTTTGAGATATACACATTCATAATCTAATGAAGACTGGTAAGTCCCAAGATCTGTAGTTGGCAAGCTGGAGACCCAGGAAAGCCAACAGTGTCCAAAGGCTTAAGAATCCAGAGAACCAATATTGAAGTTTGAGTCAAAAGGCAAGAAAAAAAAAAAAATTCCAGCTGAAGACAGGCAGAGGAATCTCCTCTTATTCATGGGAAGGTCAGTATTTTGGGGGGGCCTTGGACTTATTCCCTTCCTAATGTACATGGGCTCCACACAATCTGCTATGCTTTATTCAGTCTGTCATTCAAATGATTATCTCATCTAGAAACACCCTCCAGACACACCCAGAATAATGTTTGACCAAATATATGAGCGTACCTCACAGTGTAGTCAAGTTGATATATAAAATTACCCGTATCAAGTGAATGTGATGTGACTAAATTGTTCCAGCAATTTGTCTCCATTACACATTGTCCTGAAAACATAAGATTTATAATTCAAAAAAATACATTTTTTTTTTTTTTTTTTTTTTGGCCGGGGCTGGGTTTGAACCCGCCACCTCTGGCATATGGGACCGGCGCCCTACTCCTTGAGCCACAGGCACCTTAAAAAATCATGTTTTTCTCAAGTATAAAAAATTACAGGTCTGATGCATAAAATTTATGTTTTGCTCCCAAGATGACATCATTCTGCCATTTTTTGGCACCTATCTTATAGTGTATCAAAATGAAAATTATCTTCAAAAAGCTATAGAGAAACATACTCACAACCGGCACTAAGGAATATTGTTCTAAAAATACTGAACTAACTCCTAAAAACGGTGTTCACCATAAGGTTTAACTTTTTAATGCCATTTTTACCTCAATTAAAAAGCAGTAATCACTTTCAAATTGGGTACTAAAAGACAATAACCATCAGGATACTCCATTTTCAGTTCAAGTTCCATTTCAGACATATACTAGCTATATAAATATAGATATGGCATGTAATTTTTCTGAACCTCCGCTTCCAGAATAAAATGAGGATCAAATGATAAAAATGGAAAGTCTGAAAATTTCTTGGCAACTCTTTGGATTATAGTCTCTCTAAATTCTGAACAACATATACATATTGCCTATGAACTAAATGTTACCAAATAAACCTGTAAGGATACATAATTCCCTACCTTAAGTGGCCTGCCACCTAGTGGGAAAGAAAAACGAATTAACTTTCTGTAAGGCAGGTAGTCTTTTAATCAAAGCTCAAAAGCAAATGTCCCAAAAAGTCAGAGGCAAGATTAATTTTATCTAAGGTAACCGAAGATATGGCATTTTATGAGTAGAAATTCAATGCATTATACAACCTAGTGAGCTAACTTGTATTTTTTCAAAGGTATTTTACTCTCGTCCCAGTCACACAGCTACTCCACATTTCTCATCTTTCTCCTTCTATTAGGAGGGCTAAATAACTGAATTCCAGCCAACTGAATATAGACAAAAGGGAGCTATATAATTTCTGAGACTGGTTCCAGAAAACTTGCGTACAACATTATTCATTCTTCTCTCTTTTTGGCCAGATTCGGGGAATTCAGTGGCTATTCTGGGGTCATAAGTAATGGTGGAGGAGGAGATGATTTCCAGAGTGACTGCCCTCTTCCTGGAAACATTCATTGGCATGAGCACAAAGTGAACCTTAAATCATTGTAATGTGGGTGTTGTTAAAGCACTTAGTCTGCTTGGACCAGTAGAAAGACTGGTACCTTTTTTGATGTGGAGTAATTTAATAACAAAACTTAGATTATGTGGCATTACCTAAAAGGTGGTAAGAGGGACAAAACGTACTTCAGTGAAAACACGGACACCCAAAACACAGTATTTTTTACAGTGGAAAATAACAGGGAAAACTGCCTAGAAAAGTTGACAAAGTTAAAGGAAGAAACATCACACAATCATAGTTAGATGACAGCCTTTTAACAGAAGTTGAAAAAATAGACAAAAATATAAAATATCTAAAAACTTCAACCAGACCTAATTGAGATTTATAAACATTATACCAAAAAAAAAAAAAAAAAACAAAACTGGAGCATGTACATTCTTTCAGTAAACAAAGATTCACCAAGACAATGTGATGGGTCATGAAACAAGTCTCAGAAAACTTTCAATGAATTAAAAGTTATTTAGAATGTATTTTCTAACAAATTATATACCAACAAAATATCTAGAAATTCCAAAGTATTGAGAAATAAAACTCCTTCTAAATGTCCATAGAGCAAAGAAGAAATTACAAATTAGAAACGATTTCCACCTTAATTATAGGGAACAAAATTAAAATTTTGAAAATGCAGCAAAAGTCCTTAAAGGAAAATATATGCTTATATTTTTAAAAAAGCTTATAATCAATTATCTAAATTTATAATCTTAAGAAACAAAAATTTTGCCATAAATAAAAATACTAGCAGAATCACAATTTGGTTCTTTGTAAAAGAATAACCTAGTTTAACCACAGATGGAAATGGAGACTTATCTCACTGAAGTATCACAAAAATGGAACAAACACCACATGCACTCAATACTAGTTGATCAGCACCTTGGTGCACATATGAAAGCAAAACTCAGTAAAATTTAAGAAGGTGGAGAGAGAAGATGGGTGAATTCCTATCCAATGGTACATTACTTGGGTACACTACACACATTCTGAGTGAGGGGCACAATTTGACTTAAAATATGTCAAAGTAAACTATATAACCAAAGCATGTGGCCCTTAGTATTCTGAAATAATTTTTTTAAAGAAGATTTTTAAAAGTCTTCAACTCACCCATTTATAAAAAAGCAAAAACGTTGAGATCAAATCAAAAGAAAATATTGGAGGTATAGTTACTACAAAACAGATATTCTGGCTTTATTACATGGTTCATGTTCCTTTGATCTTTAAGGTATTAAAGGCATAATATTCTTGCACTCAAGGAACTGACTCAAAATAATAACAATGAATTTTAAAAAATTATTAAAATTGATAAACCAAGAAAATTTGCTCAAGGAGAAAAAACAAAACAAAATTTTTTGATATGAAAAATGGTTCAGATTTTGAGCACAAATTCTACAGTAATTAAAAAGAAAATGAAGCGGGGTGGTGCCTGTGGCTCAAAGGAGTAGGGCACTGGCCCCATATGCCAGAGGTGGTGGTTTCAAACCCACCCTGGCCAAAAACTGCAGCAAAAAAAAAAAGAAAAAAGAAAAGAAAAAGAAAATGAAAGGATGATATAAACTTTATGTCAATATTAGGAAGAACTTGGCTAATATGGAAATAGACCCATGAAAAAATGAAACTTACCAAAATTGACAAAAAACTTAAAAATCTGTAAAGTGTTTATACATTTTTTAAAAAAAGGAATGGGGAATTAAAAATTTACCACAAAAGAACCAAATGGCTTCAGATGGCTTTTCTAGTGAGATCAAATATTTTAAGAACTAATCTTACACAATCACTTTCAATCAACAGAGGAGAAATGAACATTTCCCTAGTCATTTAATGAGATCTGTATAACCTTGATACGAAATCCTAACAAAAATATTATAGAACAGAAAAGTACAGATGAATATACCTTATAAATAGAAATAGAAATTCCAACCAAAATAATTAGCACATTAAATCTGGCAGTGATATAAAGGGTAATAGATTATTGCCAAGGGAAATATTAGGCCGAGAAGAGAGACAGACATTGATTTTTAAGGAAATTTGGTCCATGTGATTGTGGAGACTGGTTGAGTCCAAAATCTGCAGACTAGGACAGTAGGCTACAGACCCAGGGAAGAATTGATGTTGCAGCAAGAGTCTGATGCCATCTTTTGGAAGAATCCTTACTTCTTGAAGTGAGGTTATTCTTTTAAGGGCTGATTTGATGAAACTAGGTAAAACAATCTTGGAAAATAATACATACACTATCTTACATTGGAGCTATGATAATGAAGACTCGTATTGGTATAAGAACAGGCAAACATCACTTGATAGTAAAAATTTCTTATATAGGATATTTAAATACTAATTTTAAAATTAAAAAATATGTAACCCACATTTTAAATAATGCTATTAACAAAATGAAACAAACTATGACAATGTTTACAATATGTAATTCAAGTAATTTTAAAATTTGGCAAATAAGATACCATGGAATACTATTCAGCTATTAAAAAAAAATGGAGACTTTACATCCTTCGTATTAACCTGCATGGAAGTGGAAGACATTATTCTTAGTAAAGCATCACAAGAATGGAGAAGCATGAATCCTATGTACTCAATTTTGATATGAGGACAATTAATGACAATTAAGGTCATGGGAGGGGGTAGGAAAAGCAGAGAGAAGGAAGGGGGGATGGGGCCTTGGTGTGTGCCATACCTTCTGGGGGCAAGACATGATTGCAAGAGGGACTTTACCTAACAAACACAATCAGTGTAACCTGGCTTACTGTACCCTCAATGAATCCCCAACAAAAATAAATAAATATAATATTGCTCAAATGTAAAAAAAAAAAATCTAACCATAGAAATAAAAATAACTTCTAAAACAAAATAAAGGGGAAATAACTTAATGGAAATAATTTATACAAAAGTCAAAAATGGAAAAATAAAGGAAATAGCATAAAACTAAGGTCAATAGAATGTACAAAATAAATTAGAAACTATAGTAAATGTAAATAAATCAAACTCACTGATTAAAAGACAGAGACTCTCAGATTGAATATTAACTACCACCAACAATAAGCTTTAAAAGGATCATCCCTGAAGCATATTCACACAGAAATATTGAAAGTAAATGGATAGAAAAACTACTGAGAAGGTGCAATATGACAAGGTAGTCTCTGAGGCAAAAAAGCATTTTGGATTGTTAAAAAATGATTATTTCATTCATTCATACAGTCAAATATATACACACTTTGCCTTCCTGATAACTATATTTCATTGAGGGGAAAAGGCAATAACCAAAATAAATTATACGAGCTATTAGATAGTGGTAACTACTTTGCAGAACAATAAAACAAGGAAGACAGACACAGAATTAGGTATAGAGGTATTTAAAAAACAGTAATATGAAAAGATATCACGGAAAAGATGTCATTTGAACAAAAGGAAAGGAGCAAATCAAGTGGACATTTGGTGAGATGTTTCTAAGAAGCAGGAAGAGCCAGAACATAAACCTCCAGGAGGGGTTATGCCTGCCTTAGGAGGCTTGAGTAAAGGAACAACATGAGTTGATTCATAACTGAAATATCTGGCTGGTAAAGTGGGAAATGGGGCATTTAGAGTGAATTAAAGTAATCTAGGAGAGAGATGGTGGTGACTTGGATGGGAATGGTAGCAGCGAATGTTGTTTTAGGTGGTCAGATAGTCAATGTATTAAAATTAGAGCCAACATAACATTTAATGAATTGAATGTAGGAAATGATAACTTCAATGTTTTCTCTGATCTACCCGAAGTATAAGTTTTCCTTTAAATAAGATGAGTAGCAGAAGGTTAAAAAGATAAAATCCATTAGATTGATATAAAAATTTATATATGTAACAGTATAGTCTCTAAAAATACATGTAAATATCCAAATCATAAGGATGAATTGATAAATCAAAAATCATATTTAAATATACTTCTTTTCAGTATCCTAACCAGGAAATAATTAGGATATAAAATATTTCAAAAACATGATTAAAGACTCAATATAGATGGCTTGCAACATGCCTGTCCAGAGTGAGATGGTCAATGTTTGCAAGTGGTTGCTTCACTCAGGCCCATGTGGAGTAGGTCAGGGGCCTGGATGCCCAGGTGCTTGGAGTGTTCACTATGATGAGAAGAGAGGCACTGGCAGAGAAATCTGTATTAAGTATCCAGAAAAGTCCCGTAAATTCACACCTTCAGGAAATGTATGAATTTATGGGCTTCTAGAGGATCAGAGATTAGAGAGAGCTGAGTTTGTTAATAAACATATCAAGGAACTTCTGTAAGTGATAATTTCCAAAGAGGAAAGCCTGAAGGACAGACTAGTAAGAAGTATATCTGTCTGTCAGGAAGAGATGAACACTGTGCAATGAGTTACACCTTGGGCCATGTCAGGAAGAACCACCTGGGTATCCACATGGAGACAGTCTAGGAGGAAAACCTTCTTTAAAAGGTTAAAGATAATTCATAACTAGTAGCCAAGAGTGATCAGACTAAGTGGAGTTTCCTGGAATCAACATAAATAGCATAAATACAATTGATTTTGGACATTAAAACACCTCAACATAATTAACATAGAGAATCTACCCAATACTTTTTATATACACATTTTTAAGGAAATATGGAAAATAAAATGTTTAATTACCTATCAAAAAAGTCTCAATACCAAGTGATATGTATTTTACAGATTATAATCACCAATAATAGTGAAGTACATAAAAACTCAAATGTATACAATAGAACTCAATAAATTTATATACAAGTGTTAGGAATCCTATCATTTGTAACAAAATGAATGACTCTATAGGACATTATGGTAATTACCAAGCACAGAAAGACAGACACTGTATGTATGAGCTCAATTATATTTGGAACATTAAATAGTTGAACTCATAGAAGCAGAGAGTATTGCAGTAGTCAACAGAGACTGAGTGGCAGGGATAAGAATCAGGGATTCTGGGTAATGAGTATAAAGTTTCAGTTAGACAAGATGAATAACTTCTGGAAATTTACTATACAGCATGGTGACTAGTTAACAACGTCTTATATACTTGTAAGTTGCTAAGAGATTAGATCTTAAATATTCTTACCAAAAAGAAGTACATGAAATGATGAATATATTAATTGGCTTGATTTGATCTTTTCACAATATATACATTTATCAAATGTATATGTACCAGTGTATTTAATATATACGGTATACTATAAATGTATACAATAAAATGAAATTATGCAAGGAAGTCAGACAAAACTTGAAATAACTATTTGAATGAGGATTTACAAAAAGAAAGGTCATTGGCCATGACTTTTGTAAGTATAAATTGTACTTTTCAATATTGACTGTTAATAAAAGTATATATGAAAGATTTATGAATAAAAGTGAAATGATCACCAAGAACAACTCTCATGAGTCTGGGCTTTAAAATAAATTCTGAAAGTCACTTTTAGGAAGAGTTCATAATGAAAATTATGACATACAATGATGACATAGAATGACTTTAGACTTTGGAGACTCAGAACAGGAAGGGTGAGAGGGGGCTACAGGATAAAAAATTACCTCCTGGGTGACAAGTACATTAAAAACGTAGATTTCATTGTGCAATTCAAGCATGTAACATTAAAAACTACTATGCCCTCTAATTCTATTTAAATTTAAAAAGAAAAAAACAATACACATTACCAAGGATAGGGAGAAATGGAAACTCTTACCTTTCTGGTGAGCATGTAAAGGGGTGTAGCTACTATGGAAAACAGTAGCAGTTCCTCAAAAAAACCAACCATAGAATTACCATATGGCCCAGCAATTCTACTTCTGGGCATATCTCAAAAAGATTTAAATGCAGGGACTCAAACAGATATTTGAACACCAATATCTAGCCAAAAGATAAAAGCAGCACAAATGTTCATAAACAGATGAATGAGGCAACAAAATGTTACCTCTACATAGGAGTTATTCAGCTTTAAAAGAGGATAACATTTTTATACATGCTAAAAAAATTACAGCATAAACTGAACAAAAATAAAAACAAATATCTATGTTGTAAAATACAACTACAGTAGAGTAAGAGGGAAATATATAGTCCTAAATGCATCTATTAGGAAAAAAGGACACTTGAAAATCAATAAGCTAAGCATCCTCCTGAAGGCAGGAAAACCTTAGTACGGTTACTGTATGGAATACTTACCCAAGAAAACATTTGAGATCTAAATACTAGGAACTACCAATTGGAAACTACAAGATTTTAAAATAAAGCTATTCAAAATAGAAGAAAACATCTATAATCAAGATTTTACAAATGTGTATGTTTATTGAAGGGCAAGGGGGAACTGCCATACCATATTAGGTAAAGCAAATATTTTTATATGTATATTACAATTTAAGTACCCAATGTATTAATTTTCAGACAGCTATCTACTTTGAGCTGAGTAATAAAAATTTAAATATTTTACACCCCCCACCCAAGTCATCCCTGAATCCCAAAATGAACGAAGTGGTTCTGTGTTCAACAAGTAGCTTTGCCTACTTTGATTGCTACACCCATCCCACTATTTTGAACATGTGCGTGTATTTATACGTTAATCTTCTCCACTTGACCACAAGTTCCCTGAAGGCAGAAACTGCTTCATATTTGCCCTTGTAGGCTCAGTTTCTATCTCTGAGCCTTCATTGTGGACATATTCAATAAATATTCATTTTTTGATGTTAAAAATTGTAGCTGTTATAAATTCTGATGAAAAGGTCTAGGAGTTAGAGAAGTTCTAGTCCCAAATCTGTCCTTAAATATCTGGGTAACTTTAAGCTATGTTTACTTCTCTGAGCATCAGCAGCTTTATAAACTTTAATTCAGGTGAGAATTTCTGAATTACCCAACATCAAGCAATACATGCTCTTATGTACCTAGTCAGACAATGAAGTTCACCAACTCACAGAATGATCACTACGGTCACCTTCCAAGTACTCCCCTTGAGCAGTTATGTACCAATGCCAGTGCCTAGTCCACTCATCCAAGCAATTTTGGAACTCTTTCTGGAATGGTCATCAGAGCTGTCATCATACATGATATGACAGTTAAGTTTGTGAACTCATCCTAGAAAAAGTGCATTGAAGGGTCACTAGATGCTGGTGTCAGTGTATAGCTTCCCAAGGGGAGTACGTTGAAGGTGACCACAGAGACATTCAACAAGGAGGTATGTAGCACTTTTTCTAGGATGAGTTCATGAATTTTCTAACATTTGTATGAAAACAACTGAGATACTATAAAATACTACATAGACGGCAAATGAATATCTGTTTGTAGGGGAAACTGAGCCCTGATCTTTAGCATAAGTCTCGTTTCCTGCTTGAGAGATCTAGAGAATCACAAGAATGCCACGTGAGTTGTATATGTGCAGATCAGAAAACTGGCCTCCAAGAGAAAATGTGAGGTGTGCCAATACCAAGCCTAATAGTTACGGCAAAGATTCTCTAGATTCCAAAGGTCTCTCGATGCTGGATGCAGAGGTTCTGCTCAAGGTCTGCAGTTTTGCAAAATCAAAGGTGGAGACATCCTATCTGACCTTCTCCAAATCCTCCCTAATCAGTGCTAATGTCAGACAAGCAGCTTTGGTCTACTGCTTTCTGTTTTATGATAATAAATATGGACCCGAGGTTTGCTTGGGAGGGCTCCTCCCAGAGTTCCTCAGTCCCCCGACACAGATTGTATGTCAAGCCTCTTCATTCCTCATGCCAAGACCTTCTTCTCTGGTGACCCCAAACCACTTCATCTGTTTATAAATTACATTGCCAACAAACTATGATAGACAATACTCCCAAAGTATAAGTAAACTTTTCTTAGTTGTATTTGAGAAATCATCTATATTCTCCCAAGAAGACCACACAAATTATCTCCCACATGTTCTTCTTACAATGTTATTGGTTCCCCATGAACTTGGGCAGACCTTTATAACTGAACAAATAGAATGTACAAAAGTAACTCTACATGACTTCCATGGTCATGAAAATCAATCTCTCAATAAGCTTGCCATTGAAATCTAGCCACACTGTTACAAAGACGGCAAACTTACCGTGCTCAGCCTAGCTAGGCTCCCAGCCGAAAGCCAGCCTCAGCCACTAGACGTGAGAAGAAATAAGCCTTTAGATGACACCAACCCCTAGCCTTTCTGTGTTCCATCTGAAGCCAGACACCTTGGAATAAAGGTATCTTCACTATACTGTCTGAATTCCTGATGCGCAGGAACCGAGATAACAAATTCTCATTTTTTAAGCTACTTAGTTTTGGAATAGTTTCCCAACAATAGATCACTAAAATAATTCGATTTTCACAATACTTCCCACCAAATCCTAAGATAAAGTAGCTTCTGCCTCCTCTCCTATTAGCACGTGGCATTGGATATGTTCAGCAGAGTTCATAAGACAGAGCAGACAGATTTCAATAGAAAAGATAAGAAAGATAGAAATGGTAATTTCTAAAGAATACTTGCAATTCGAATTTCTGACTTGGGTGGGAAGGGTCAAAGGAGGACAAGCTAATGAGAAACTTAAACTTGGAAAATACCAAGCTGATAACACATCTTCAAGCCAGCCTTCCCATGGCAACTTTTTGTTCGAGCACAGGCATGAAATATTTAGAATTGCTAGAGCTGCACTAGGAAGCTTTTATCCCTGCAAAAGTGTTTGTAGCCAGAAGCTGCCTGCTGGCACTGCATGCAGGAACACACCATTTGTTCAATGCCAGAGTTTACTCTTTGACTGACTGACACACTCCAACCCATCTCCAAAGGCTCCTTTCCCTTATGACTGACACCTCCCAGGAAAGGGGGTTGTAATTGCCTCTTATTTAGAAACCAGAGGCTGGCAGAGGGTATTTGCTTTGGAGGCCCGAGACGAGACCTTGAACAGGGTAAGCTCCGCAGGCTCCATGGGAGGAGCATTTCCACGCAGCAGGGGAGACAAAGGCAACAAAATAAAGAAACTCGTAGGGCTGATGCACTCTGTCCAATCTCGCAGGGTTGCCATTTAATCTTACTCAGTTGCAAGGACTTGTTTAAAATCTGTCACAACAGATTTCATGACACATTTATTAAAAAGAAATTCTTGATATGTGTTCATCCTACTTACATTCACCTGGGAGGATATCCAGAATGAGGAATCAGCAACGTCCCATTCTGCCCAAGCACAGCCCAGCTGCTGACAAGAACACCACACATGCGCCATTTCCAGGGAAGTGGCAGTGGGGACACCAGGAGCGTGTGTGACAATTTTTGAAATGTCCCAAGTTAAAAGACATTGTCAACTCAGTGTTCTCAGATGGTTCAGAAATGCTAAGAAGCAGGAAAGCTGAGGATTCTGTTTAATGAAAGTACAGATTTTCACAGTGTAAAACCTCATATATCTAAAGGTTTAAACTAGTCATGACAGGGAGGCGCAGCATTATGGATCAATGATTTCTAAACCACTTACAATAATTTGTACTATTGTTTTGTGATTAGTATGGGCTAGATATTGTGAACCTACTGAGTTGAATGAATTCAAAAACACATGACTTTGATATTTTTGTATCATGGGGTCAACATATGATGTACAATAGACATCCTGGAATATGGAGGACAGGTCGTAGATAGCTCTTACTACTTCAGTGGAATCCCAGGACCCTAAATTAAAGAGCAATTGATCTAGAAGAGTCCAGGGAGACATCCCTCCTCTTGTTCCCACAGGCAGAGAAACAGCACATGTCCAACCAGTAAAGAAGCCCATTTGCTGAAGCCTGTTTAGTAACCTAAAAATATAAAAATGCCAGCTTCTTGAATAAGCCAATTAACACAGCAAAAGCCTTGCAGGAAATAAAAGCTAGAAATTAGGAGTGACGATATGTTTTAGAAAACTCCAGCAGTATAGTTGCTAAAAGCACAGACCCACAACCAAACAGCCTGTGTTTGAATCTCAGCTATGCCATTTACTAACTGTATGATCTTGAGCAAGGTTAACTTCAATTCCTCATTTGTAAAATAAGGATCCCAATAATTACCTTCACCCAGCATTTTGGTGAAACTTTAAAATGTCGTACAGAATACACACAAAGCATCTGCAACAGTGGTTCATCATAGGCAAATGAAAATACCTATGAATAGTTTTATAAAGCCCCATCCTATATCCCATATGAAGCTGGATTCTTACAGAACTTCTATCTTAGAAAATTGTAAAAACCAATAAAACACTGTTCCATGGAACAGAGCTAGATTAAAACCTAGGCAGTTTGGCTGTAATATTACATGTAGGACGTATAAAATTACACATGAGGTTTCATTTTGCTTTAATCTCCATATAATTATCCTCTGCAGCATTCTCTTCACAATGATGAGACTGAGGCCCAAAAAGATGTAATTTGCTTAAGGCCAGAGTGACATTACCTATGAGGCATTCTTGCAATCTAAGTTTCTTTACCACATGGTCTTTCACTTTCTCACTACCTAAACCAGGTTTATTTTATGGTGAGAATTGTCACCCTTACTTCTTCACCCTTGTTTTTCTTCTCACCATCCTATACATCAAAAAATATCATCCATCATGAGTTTCACCTTCTGGAAGGGTTTTCCCCTAACAAAGGCTGCTCTACTGGGCATTAATCTCTAACTTCTAATCTGTTCCAGCATGCACTACCCGGAGCTCTCCAACTCAAATGGTGGCCCATAGACGGATTAGCATTAGCAGCATCTGTGGGCTTGAATGTTAGAAAAAGCAGAATGCCAGATTTACTGAGTAGAATCTACATTTTCACATTATTCCAAGGTGATTCATAGGTATGTCAAGATTTGAGGAGGGTTTCTCAATAGCAAGACAGTTGGCATTATGTGCAAGATTGTTCTGTATTGGGGGGGGAAACTTCTCACTCCACCCCACTCCTGCTTTGTAACAACAAAAACTGTCTCCTAACATTGCCAGGTATCACCCACAGCAGGTACACAATCAACCTGGTTGAGAACTCCTGGTCTACATGAAACAAAAATTTATCCTCAATTATAAACTGTAAACATTCTTCACTGTAGTTTTAGAGTAGTAGCATCCCTCTGTGAATTAGACTATAAAATACTCAATTATAAGTGCTATATCACTTTCCTCTACATCTTCTGTAGTGGTTACCATGTGGTTGACTGTAGCAGGGACCATCCTTATAGGGACTTGTATTCTCAAAGAGCAAGAGTGCATGTAATAGATCAACTAAGTCATTCCCATAAAATCCAGGAAAAATGTAGGTACTTTATGCAATAAACATATCACTTGAATGATAAAGCAAAATACTATTAATTCTGAAGAGTCCATGGTCATTGAGAGGAGAGGTAATAAGTACACTTTAGATATGTTTGTCTCTTCATCAACCATAAAAATAAGTTAATGTAAAATCTCTTAAGTTTTACCTCCGTCTTTTTAAATACCTTTGTTGACAATTCTACTTCAATTTTATAAGCCAATAGCTAGGAAACCGCCATGTTTGAAGAGCTTTCTTTGAAATCACAATAGTTAATTATTTTCTTGACATTAGGTACAAGATAGCAAAGGGCATGAGAAATATCTAAGTTGGGCACATGAAGGAAATTGTCTGAAATTTCCCAAGACATGATTTTTATTGCCTTTTCCCTCAAAGGGGAAACATTGTAGTAGGACTAATTTCTGAATTAATTTTCCTCTGAATAAAGTTTCCAGGTGCAAAAACAGAGCTGACCCTTAGTGTCTCTGAAACTCATCCTGAGATTTTTCTTGCCATGTTTACCTGCCATGATCACAATTGCTCTTGTGTTATTTATTAGATTATAAAGGAAATTAGCAAAGTCCTTAATATCCTGGTTTCACAGTACACACATATCAAAAAAGAAACAAGATAGGGAAGAGATCAAAATACCATTTGTCAGTCAAAAAAAGACGTATTAAAAGTTTAGAAATCATGTAATAGATAAACCTATGACCTTAACTTATTGAATTCTAATAATTATTTCCTTACATTTACAAATAACTTTGCTGCTTATAGCTCCCAAGAGAATTTATAGCTCCCCAATTAAGGATAAACAGAAAATTTCAAAATGATATTTCTGTTAACATAGTTCATTGAGATTACTGTCCTTACATTACTTTTCAGTATTTGTTGAAGAAGGGTCCTAGAAGAGGAATTTATCATAAGGTACCTTAATTCTAGCCTCCAATGTAATACTGATACAAGATGGCAAATTGGCAAACATTGATTCTATTTTAAAGGACGGCCTCAGCCATTTTCCATACCACATTTTATCCACAGAAACATTCTGCCACAGCTGTCGAGATTCCCCTACCTTAGCAAGTAACCGAGCACAGTGATTTGTAAAAACTGACTTTAAAACCTACCTCAGTGGGGCTGTATCTCGGGACAGATTCTTGGAAGATGTAGGTTCAACTGATGAATCACTTGTACTATATATAGTGTGATGGTTTTGAATGTCATTAACATCTCAAGGATCGGGAAGGAGCCTAGGAAATGAGGTGAAATGTGCTAGCTTTGATGGTTGGTCCAGCCAAAATGAAGTGTGTGGCCCTATAAAGAACACAAATCTGAATCACTGGACAGCAGTATCCAGTAAAAGAGCAAGCACAAATAAACTCCCAACCCTAGTAAACCACAATCTGGTTGAGAGATAACATTTTTCCAGTCTCTAAAACATAAAAATAAGACCCACATAGAGTTTTTCACAGAAATAAATATATTCAATTCGAAAAACTGTACTTTATTATGACACATACATCTTATTTGGTCAGTCATATTAAATAATTCTCTAAGTGTCTGTCTTTTCTGCTGTAACCAGCCTGGAATTTCTGTGCCTTAAGATGACAAAGTCTTATTCTACACTCTTATCACAGTTTTTCCTAGTCATTCAAGAAAAAAAGGGTTGGTGACTATGGGCTAGTCCCAGAATTTTTTAAAATTTTACTGATGTGTGAAATCCCAAAAGTGGGATGGGAACTTTTCAAAAACCTATATGTATTTGAAGTTTTTAAGCTACACCTTTATTCTTAAACGCACCTTGTACACTTGCGATACCCTCCAGCTCTTTCCTGTTTTTCTCTCTTCAGACTGTTTCTCAAACTCTCTAAACAAAAATACATAGGTCAGGAGATAGGAAAGACTGAAATGATGACAAGGAGCCAATCTGTTACTTTGGACATTCTTACCCCAAGCCTCTATTATTGTTACATGTTAATGAACTTCGTGGATCAGGAAATAAGCATCCTGGTGGAGAAATTGATGACAACATGAACTTGTTAACAGAACTGGAAGAGCAAATAAAAAGGGCAGAATAATGAGGAAGCAAAAGGAAGAAAAAGAACATATGAGAACGGTATTGCTTAAATGAAAAGGTTAGCAGCTTAAATACCTGTTCCTTTCAGCTCTAACACATCCAAAACAGATGCAGGTTAACTGGAAAAGCTTTTCCACAATGTGCCTACTTTCTCTTCATGAAAATGGCAGCCATTAAAGTGTAAGTTTGATTGCATTTGCGTACTAGTAGCAAGCATTTCTCCTCTGACTTTACTATGAACTGATTTTTAATAGAAAAAAAAATTGCTACTTTTTTTGTATTATCATTGAGGACTCGATTTTTCTATGCTCACAACAAGACACTAACATTATTGCAGCATCATATATATACCGAGAAGTGCTTGAGGGAACTTTGAAAAGGTATTATCTCTACTTTAAAAGAAATAAAATCTTAGAAATGTAATTTAAATTGAAACTGCATAACGGAGCAAAGACTTAATTAAATGAGGAAATTCCTGGAAGCGTTACATTTGGATCACTTAGATAAAATTAGCCTTGGTACCACCCCATGCTGTATGAAGCACTAGAAGCTGAATGCTCACTTGAGGAAGCAGCTTTTTACTATTGCCATTTAAGCATGTGCGCTCTCTCTCTCTCTCTGTTGGAGTACTCTCCATTCAAATAATGATGTATAAGGTCCTATTAACTAACATTTACAAAGATATCAAAAAGGATGAGAACCTGTGAAACTATACCCTGGGGAGAAAACAATGTGCATGGCTATCATTGTCAGTTTTAGGACAATAATGTGCAACAAATTATACAGCAAATGTAATATAGCTTTGACACGAACTTTTGTATTAACTAGAAACTGATTCAGCAGCTGTAACAGTCCCCAAATGATGGCAGCTTCGAGTTTCTCTCACGAAAATGTAGGTGGGTGGACTTCTAGCCTGTCAATCTGCCATCCTCAACATTGGTTTCATCCTGTGACCCAACACGGCTGCTCCAGAACCCATTATGTTACATATTCATCCTGGTCTGTGAAGGGAAAGTAAATCTCCTTTTTCAAGCGTAACAGAAAACTTCCACATTTCCCTTCCAGTAACACCCCATTATCCAGATGATATTCACACAGTCACAAATACCTCCAAAGAAGGCTGGGAAATGGAGTCTTTAATCAGGGCACCATGTGCCCAGCTAAAATTCTATTACAGAAGAACAAATGTTCTTCTACAACCACCAATTTTGCCACCCTAAAGAAAAACACAGTGAAAATCCTTAGCAAGTGTTGCTAAGGGAATTGTTCCTAGTTTGATTTAGTTGGTATTCTGTTGTGCTGTTGTTTTAAGAATTGGAAAATAAAATAGTCATTTAACATTTTTTATTTTCCAGTTATATAAAATATTCTTCCTTTGTCAGCAAAAATTCAGTGTTTAAATCCTTACCTGTATTATTATGGAGGGTTATATTGGAATGTCTTCTCTTCACTTACATATTCAGGCTGTGCCATCTGTTGTTTTCAATACTCTATAAATTTTGGTTGCTTTTCAGTAGCAGAAAATATTGATAGCTTTGCAAAGAATGACAATATAGATATTGGATCTAAAGACTCACCTCTGTCTGAAAGTCACAGCAGTTATAATACCCTGCAACTACTGTCAACCAACCCAGAGAGTCCAAACATTCTGACTGTTGTATGAAAAGCACAAATTATAAATTATATCTCATTCCAGAGAAATGCAGGGAGTATAAAACATTTTCTACTAATGTTTTTTTATTGAAAATTTTAGGCATTTTCTCTAAGACAGATATGTGAATCAGGAGTCTAATTCAACTTTTCCCCTAACAGTCTGTGTGACCTGCAACAAGTTATTTAACTTCTGGGCGAATCGGTTTCATCCTTTACCAGAGGGAAAAATTCAGATGTTCTACCTGCCTTGTAGAGTTCTTATGAAACCTAGACACATTTTACAAAATTGCTCACTGAATAAGTTGAAAGAGGAATTTTTGCAAAAAAGCAAAACATTTGGCCATTGCTGGTAGCAACAACAAAAATGGTAGTCTGTGGACACTGCATGACCATTAGTGACAAGAGGTCAGAAAACAGGTGAGATTAGAATATAAGCAGAAGACATGCAGAAAATATGCATTTTACATTTTAGTAGACCATTTCTGAGAGCACTTAATTCACAGCAAAATTGAGTGTCAAGTACAGAGTTCCTTTATGACCTCTGTCCCTACACAGTCTCCCCCCACCACACCAGAGTGGTACATTTGTTATAATCATTGAACTATATTGATATGTCACTATCACCCAAAGTCTATAGTTTACATTAAGCTTCATTCTTGTAGTGTATTTTCTACATGTTCTGACAGGTGCATGATGGCACATATCATTATAATATCATACAGTACAGCTTCACTAACCAAAATCTCACTGTGCTCTGCCTACTTACCACTCCCTCGGCAGTAACCTTTGGCAACCACTGATATTTTTACCATCTCTATAGTTCTGCTTTTCATAGAAGGCCATATAGTTGGTAGCATACAGTATGTAGCGTTTTCAGACTGGCTTCTTTCATTAAGCAAACTGTATCTACGATTTCTCCATATCTTTTCATAGCTTGACAGCTCATTTTTAGTACTAAATATTTTGTTGTCTTCATTGACTACAATTTATCTATTCACTGACTGAAAGAACATCTTGATTCTAAGTTTTGGCAATTAATAAAGTAGCCATAAACTTCCATGTGCACATTTTTATATAAATGTATTTCACCCCATTTGCACAAATACCGAAGAGTATGATTGCTGAATCATAGGTAAGAGTTTAGTTTTGTAAGAAATTGCCAAAGTGTCTTCCAAAGTGGCTGTACTATTTTGAATTTCCGTAAGCAATAAATGAGTTCACATTCTTGCCAGGTGGTATAGTATTTTGAATTTTCGCCATTGTAATAGGTATGTAGTAGTAGATCATTGTTTTAATGATATCATTAAATCATTGCAGTTCCCTGAGGACATAACATTGAGTGTCTTTTCATATGGTTATTTATCATCTGTATATCTTTCTGTGAGTTGTCTGTTCAGATCTTTTGCCTATTTTCAAATAAGGCTGTCATTTTCTTGACTTTTAAAAATTCTTTGTATGTTTTATATATAGTTGTCCTTTACTGGATATATCTTTTGTAAATATCCTCTCCCAGTCTGTGGTTCATCTTCTCTTTCACTTGGCAGTATCCTTTGCAGAGAAGTTTTTAAACTGTATGTAATAAAGCCCAACTTACAACTCCTTTCATGGATCATGGCTTTGGTGTTATACCTGGAAAGTCATCACCAAACCCCAGTCATCTAGATTTTCTCCTATGTTATCTTCTAGGATTTTTATACTTCTTAGTTCAGTTGTATAGTTTTTACATTTAGGTCTTTGATAAATTTTTAAGTTAATTTTTGAAGACCCTAAAGTCTGTCTAGATTCACTTTTTTGCATGTGAATCTAACTCAGGAATTAGTCAAATGGACAAGGTATGGGACCTGGTGGGGGGGCTTCCATGCCCTCAAAGAGCGTGCCCCCATTCCAGCATCTGGATGTGTTCATCAATCCAGAAATTATGTTCTATATATTTAATACTTTTTAAATTGTTCATTTTTCTCCTATCCCAATAGCACATAAGCGTCAAGAGGGTGGGGAAATTTTGCTTATTTTGTTCATTATTATAGCCTCAATGCCTGATACATAATAAAAACCAGTTGAATTTTTTAAACTGCAAAAATCAGCAATGGAAAATAACAAAGTCCAGGATTAAAACTACTTCTTAGATCACAGAGTCAGCTATTACTGGAAGAAAAAAGAGAAGTTAGATAATGTTAAAATATTAGTTCAAAGGAAATTGGTATATAGTCCTTCCTTTCATTTAAGAAAAAAAGACTATGCATGTAAAAGGTGAGCCAAGATTCCCCCAAAATAAAAAATATTAGTTCAAGTCTACAAATAAAGGAAAGAAAAGCATAAGGAAGAAATGTGGAAATCTCACTATAAAGAAGAAATTTTGCATATGTTATGTATTTTATATTCTCAATGACACTATGAAGTAATTCTTTATTCATTCAAGAAGCACCTTTGATTAAGGAAATTAGGTAACCTGACAAATGCTCCACAGTTAGGATTTCAGTTCTAGAGGGAACAATTCCAGGCCTGATTGATTCTAAAAGCCAAAGAACCTCAGAAAGAAAGGTAGGGTATAGGAGCAGCTCTTTTCAGGGGAAGTGAGATTATCTAAAAACTAGAAAAGAAAAATGAAGGTAGAAGAGAACACCTTATGACACTGAAGATAATGAAGAGGAAGAGGAGGTAGCAATCAAGAAAAATCACAAGAAACAAAAACAAAGGACCAGGCATAGAAGAAATAGAAAAAGATTTGTAAGTAGGGGAAGAAAAAAAAGGGGGAAATATGAATGGGTTACACATCTCTGAAATAAAAATACACATGACAACAAACTTGAAGAACAAAATAATTCCTTAGGAATTAAAGTATTTTAGAGAATGAAGAAAGGAAAAGAATGGCATGTTACCACGTTTTCTTAGAAGCACATGTGATATAAACAGGTGACATGTAGGCTGTTACACAAAAATGCCTAAAACATATACTTATACAAATAGGAAGATTCATTCTCCACCACATAAAGCTTTTGGGTACTGGGTTGTGGTAACTTCTGCAGAACCACTTCTGGATCACTGAAGTCCTCGTGGTTTTGTTTCTGAAAGTGACCCAGGGTGGACAGAATAGACTTTGGAGTAAGACAGAGCTGGTTCTCATCCTAAACTATCATTTAACTCATGCCTTCAGGCAAGTCTCAGAATCTCTCAATCCCTTTTCTCACCCATAAACCCCCTCTTGGTGAGTTCTACCAGAATTAAATGAGATAATGTATGTCGAGTTTTGTCATGTGCTCAACAGAAACTATTACTATTAAACTATTAACAGCCTCATGTTGAAACTATAAGGACTTAACCTTCAAATGCTCTTTTTAACCTATAAAAGAGCGGAGAGCTGTGTTTAAGACTGATGAAATTACATGATTATGGGAAGCATGGACATACATCATATTCTTAGTCATTCAGAGTATCAAAGTGTCCCTCTCAAGTCTCAGACTGGGTAATGGGCTAGCCTTGAATGTTCCTTAAAAAGTGAAAGTTTAAAGAAGCTGGTCTATCCCTCTCCTACTCACATACCATATCAAGTTTATCCTTCTAGTAATAGCCTGAGCACACTGATTGCAAATCAAAACTGCTAGAAAATTCTGTTCTTCCTGAAGCTCTACTTAACTGCATTTAAGTTTACAAAATACTGTATATTTTTCTATTGACTCTCTAATCTAGCAGTTCACTGACATTTACAGCCTGAATTTTCCGGTTTTCTCTTGGTTTTCAGGAAAGTAGCATGCAGGAACATGCTGCTTGATTTTCAATTTTAGCAGTGAGGTGGTATGTACTGGTCTCTCCCCTCCTCAGTTTTTCCTTCGTTTACTCACAGCCCTGTGGGAGCTCAGTGAATAAATGGACTGAATTATTTCCTCCTCACCACCCATCTTAAGAATTCCCTGGTGCTAGTTGAGGTGCTTAGGATGGAACATTAACTCTTTTAGACCACCAGGGGAGTGAAGTCTGGGGACTTCAGTACAATGAGGAAAAAAGTGTTGTGCAACTTCTTGCTTACTTTGAAAGGCAAACTTTTCTTACATAAATCCTTTAAAAGAGGTCAACTTTATTACCCCCACCAACCATAACCCCATCCTATGTTTCTCTAGCACACGATCGTCAGAACTTTTTGTATTTGAATTCTGTGCACAACTTTCAGATTTTTCAGATTAATATTTTTTTTTTCTTAACATGTGACTATTGCTATGGAACTGCTCTTGTCCATGGAGTAACATGTATATTCCTCCAAGTTGCCCAAAAAGTCTTTCAAAGTTTAATTCTCTTCATTCTCCTTTTTCCCCATCACAAGCCATTGCCTCCGACTCCCATGGGGCTGAGCTAAGTAGGTGGGAAGTTCAAGGAAAAGACTTCAGTCTGGCATGGCTTGGGCTGTACATGCTTCCTTTGAGGACAGTGGAAGCATGTGGACTGGCTCTTGTTCTTATAAAGGAAGCTTCTACTGAACTTTTAGAATAAACTTCTAAAAGTTTAGTGCTTGATGGCAAGCCCCAGAAATGAGTGATGCCCCTTCTCCATCTGGTTACTTAAAGCTCCAATCCTCAGTTGCTGGGATTCAGGAAGTTATCTCACCCAGACATTTCATTATGGTATTTTGCTCCTATCAACAGGATATGGTGGACAAGGTCCCCTTTACAATAACCCATCACTTACCTACTCAGCCCATGGAAATTTCAAACATTACTCACAGCCAGCACCAGTCCAGCCAGCAACTGGGACAGTCCTCTTTGTTTTAAGCTGAAACCCCAGAAGACACACATCAAGGAAACCAAGTGGCCCATTTAAAGCATGTCTAACTTACCCAAGATGAAAAAAAGAAATCATTCCCTCTTTCCTGATGGAATAGAGCTAAGAAAAGAAAAACTCAAAGGCAATTACAATGGAGAAAATTCTCACTTATTCAATGATTTCACTTTTATTCTATATTTCAGATTATACCCTTTGATAGCTAGTTGCTGGCAGACTTGCTTTCATAATTTCTTAGCATATTCTTCATCCACCCATGGAAACTCGATCTAAACTGCTGATTTCGCCCCATTATAATGTCCCAGTCTTTTGCAGATCTCAAAATAGACCAAGAAGTCCCATTTAAATATCCTGCTCCATTAGGCTGGGTGTTCAATATTTGCTGTATTTTCTTATTTCCTTATTTTTGTCATCTCCCTAAAATCTTTAAACCATATCCAAAGACACATCTCAGATCATTCTCTCTCCCCACCCGTAAATGAAGGAAAATTCTATCTTAGCAATGCTATGCCCTTCCTGTGGTTTCAGTCAGTCTCCCTCATAGTCTAGCATTTCCTAAGGGGCTAGTAATTTGTAAAGTTGTTTTATCTTTTTATGAATCATAAGCTTCTTAAAAGGTTGTTTATTTGCATTTATCCACGTAAACCCTGGACTCACCTAGCTATGCACTCAAACATGTTTTTTAGTTTCTAAAAAGTTCAACATACCATAAGACCCAATTACTCTCCTAGGTATCTACCCAAAGAAATTAAGGTATTTCCAGAGCTACATAAAAATGTTCTTAGCACATTGATAATAGCCCAGATTTGGAAACAACCCAAATGTCAAATTGTGAACAGATGAACAAAATGTAGGAGGATATCCATAAAATGGCAGGCTACTTAGCGATAGCAAGAAACAAGTCACTGATACATGCTGCTATAGACGAACCTCAAAAACATTCTGCAAAGTGAAAACCAGACACAAAAGACGACATATTGTGTGATTCCATTTATCAAATCTGCCCAGAAAAGCAAAATCTATAGAGATAGAAAGTTAGTAGTTGTCTTGAGTGGGGGTAGAAATAAGGATTTTGTAAATGAGCATAAGGGATCTTATAGGAGTGATAAAAATGTTGTAAAACTGAATTATAGTGATGGCTGCACAATTCAGGAAACTTACTAAAAATCATTGAATTGCATACTAAAAATGGGTGAATTTATGATATGTAAATTATACCTCAATAAAAATTTTTTTAAACCTGCTTATTCAGTAGAATTTGGGATATTTTTCTTTGATATCAGCTTTTCATAGGTGTTAATGCCGCTGAAGCCTTGAACACTGCAAAATAGAAGAGAATGGGGCCTCTGGGCCTACACCTTGCTCACAGAGTCATAAACAAACATATTGCTTCCATATCAAAAGCCAGGATTCTTGAAATTTCACATGAGGTCAGACCACAGTTAGATTGAGTGCAGCTGCAATGCACCAATGGTTTTCTGGCAGTGAAAAGAGCTGATGGTCTCCCCAAGTGTCTAGCTTAATATTAAAAAGTGACTTGAGTACTGAGCATTAAGATTTTTTCATAGCCTGGACATCTTGTCATTGTGGAATTTTAAATCTTAAATTAGATTATAGTAGCAAAGTAATTTAGAAATCAGTCAGCTTCATGAGTAGAAAATGAAAATGAAAAATATAGGATCAATGTTTCTTCCAGATATTTAAAATAAAATTATACTTTAGAAATGATCTATCCTTTAGCCACTAGTAAATATATGCTTCATGTAAGAAAACAGATACAATTAATTCATCACCTGAGATGAGATTTGAAAGTTCCCTGCAAGGTTTGAAATGTTTTTAAAATAAAGGTAACTTTTCTAATTATTTTAACTTGTCATATATTTATATCATTAGGTAATCATCTATAGATCTGAATTAATCTGAGTGAACTGTGATTTAGTCTCTGTAGAATTTGCTAAGCATCTATTTATGAGCTCTGTAGTTTGTAGTTCAAACTTCCCAGGGTTTTAATCATTTGTATAGCAATGATAATCATAAATTACTACTATTCAAAAGCCTAAATGCAACCAATTTCTTCATCGTACTAATTTAAAACACTGTTCATTGAGTAATAATTATACTCAGTACAATAATAAAATGTATCAAAATCCTCAACCGTCTGCAGCCATTTCACTTTATGTTTACAGCAGACAGGGTTTAGTGTTTTGCACCTCCAAAAGGCATCAGGATTTAAACCCCAGGCACAGACAATTGAAGAAAAGAGGACTGGATAACAAGAATTTCTAACAGGGGTGGCACCTGTGGCTCAAGGAGTAGGGCGCCAGTCCCATATGCCGGAGGTGGCGGGTTCAAACCCAGCCCCAGCCAAAAATCACAAAAAAAAAAAAAAAAAAAAAAAAAAAAAGAATTTCTAACAGGAAGCAACTTCCTACTTACGCCACAAACAAGGAAACAAGCCAGCAGCCATTCTACCCAGGTGTTAACATATAAGTCCAAGGATTAGTTGTTGAACATCTAGACACCACAGTCATTACCCTCATGAAACTTACAGTGCAGTGGAAGGAATATGCTAATAAAATAATCACAAGTTGTGAAAATGCTGGAAAAGAAACAAACTGAGAATGCAGACAGGTGGTGGTAGTAATGGTGGTAGGAACTAATCTCCATAGTACCAAATAGTGGCATCACTGGAAAAGTGGCAGGGTGTGTCTCCAGGCAGAAGGGGCCTAAAGCAGGAAGTAGCTTGGCATGTTCCAAGAACTTAAGCTAAATGTTGCTAGAGAAAATAGTGAGGGGATGAAACAACTTAGGCTGAAAAGCAGCAGACTTGAAGAACTTTGAGGAATTTGGATTGTAAGTCAACAATTCACATAGTATGATTTATATTTTGAAAATACCTTTCTTCTGTCTTGAGAATGAATTGATGAAATCAAGAACAGTAGAAGACCAATTATGAACCATAGGAGAGACATTATGGTGGACCAAACTAAAGTCAAGGAAGAGATACTAAAGCAGATTATGTGTTCACGCACTTATGCAGAGATACAAGACAAATGTGTATTTGTTAGAATTTCAAGTATTTACAGGTATTTACTGCGGGTAAATGAGAGGGAAGAGTAGAATAGTGCTCTCTACCCCATCACTTTGGATTCTTTTCAGTCATTCTGTATGCACCTTGCCTACTCTTTGGTGAATTTCTGCCTCCAATAGCTAACACAATTTTTTAGAGGACTCTTCTAGAGACACTGGAGCCTCCTTGGCTCACAGGCAGAGAAAGCTCAGAGCTCTAAAATGCACATGTCCTTGGAAAGATTTTAACTGAGGATTATAGCATGAAAGCTCTCTACTTATCTAGGGTCAAGATGATTTGGAAACTTAAATTAGAGATTGAGTTTCCTTGAAAGATCAGGTGAAACTGAGGTTTTTTCTTTTTTTGAGATGGTCTCTTTTTGTCACCCTGAGTGTCACCACTCACAGCACCCTCAAATTCTTGGGCTTAAGCTGTTCTCTTGCCTCAGGCTCCTGAGTAGCTAGGACTATAGATGCCCACCACAATGCTCAGCTATTTTTTTTTTTTTTTTAATTTGGCCGGGGCTGGGTTTGAACCCGCCACCTCCGGCATATGGGACCAGCGCCCTACCCGCTGAGCCACAGGCGCCGCCCTATGCTCAGCTATTTTTAAAGATGGGGGTCTTGCTGTGGCTCAGGCTGGTCTCGAACCTGTAAGCTCAGGCAATCCTGCCACCTCTGGGCTTAAGCACACCTCCCAGAGTGCTGAGATTACAGGTGTGAGTCACCATGCCCAGTCTAAGGTCTCCTTTTTGCTGGACATCCTCTCCTGCGTGTCCTGCTTCCCCACCTTCCTTACCAACCAGTTTTTCACATGCCGTTCCTTAATAAATCACTTGCAAGGAATCCTATTGTGGGAGTTACTTTCAGGGAACCTAACTCAAGTAAAGGAGTAAATGGCTCCTTACAACTTCACAGATAGATTCTGGGGTAGTGGGAGAAAGAATTGGCATTCAATAGTAGTATTTGAGATGAGCAACCACCTGTAATATAAAATTTCTTGCTCCAATTTTCTCCTCCCTATTCTCTTATACCTTAAACTCTCACCTGTCTCCTTAATCCTTTTGCCTGATAAAACCTTAACCCCAGATAAATCCCATCATCTGTCTACTCCTCACCTGTACCTGCAGTGATTGTAACTGAAGTCAGTCATAGGACCATGCCGGCTGGTCTCACCTGAAGTTTGTGACCACTTACCTCCATCAAGCCTTTCCCAAAAAAAATGTCATCATCCCAAGATCTTAAAACCATTTCCCATCTCCTTGCTTCTCAAATCTCTAACACTTCCTCCCCCACCCTCCATTCTCATGACTTTGCCTATTTCATTCAGAAAGCACAAGTAGTCAGAGAGGACTTTCCCAGGGCCCTGTCCTGAGGCCGCTGCATTTGCCGATCCTCTCCACCAGGCATTTGCATGTTTCATTCCCTCCCTTCCTGTCTCTAATGCAGTGGTTCTCAACCTTCCTAAAGCCACAGTGTATTTTCATTATTACAAAGGGGTTGCAACCGACAGGTTGAACTGTTGCATGCCACAGCATACAGAAAGTACTTTAGGGATTTGGCTGTCCTTGAACACAGTTTAGGTACCCCACTATCTCTGTGTGAAATATCAGTCTTTAATGGTTATTTGGAGGGGTGTTCTGGAAGTAGGAGCAGGACTGGGTTTTTTTTTGTTGTTTTTTTGTTTTTTGTGGTTTTTGACCGGGGCTGGGTTTGAACCCGCCACCTCTGACATATGGGACCGGCGCCCTACTCCTTGAGCCACAGGCGCCACCCGGGACTGGTTTTGTTTTTTTTTTTTTTTTAAGTACATCTCTTTTTAGATCAAATGATATAAGCTACCTATAAAAATCAAGTGTTTGCATTTTAGCCTTCTAAGATTTTCTTGAAGATAATAGTGTCTGAAATGTATTAGGCAGGCCTTCAATAATTGTTTCAAAATGGATAATTGATGTGAGAACAGCATTTGAGATTATCACTTCAAACCTAGAAGGTAATTTTGACGTTAAAGATAATCGATGACTGGAGAGGTTTAATAAATTCTAGATTTCAGGAATGAACAGAAAGAAGGTACAGGGAATAGAACATATGTGGATTACTTCTCAGAAGATACACTGCACTACCACTCAATCCATGACAGCACTGGAGAGTTCTCCTACCACTTTCTGATTACCTAGAGACATCTATTAGTCCTGAGAGCAGCAGGGCTCTCTTCCCCCTCACCAAGCCCGCTGATCTGCTGAGATCATTGCTGCTTTCTACAACAGGTGCTTACCCAGAGAAGGGAAGGGGATTAAAGCAACAGCACAGGCATGGTGTGCACAGGACAGCCCAAGTTCTCAGCTAAAGCTTGCCTGTTGCTATTCTCACTGAAAGGACAAAGTAGGAATCAATTTTTTGGCCTTAATGTATTTCCTTAAGAACAAATTCAAAACTTAATCATCATATTCATTTTAAGCAAATGATAAGGAGGAATGGGTTAAATGGTGAAGGTTAGTAATTAAAAAAATAGAATTAAAAATTCAACTTTTGTTTTTATACCATGGTTTTCAGATTTGTACAAGACATTTATTATTAAACTTTTACACTTAATGAATACCACTTTATAGATAAAATTAATTTCCTATGTCAAGGATGCAATAATAAAGAGCTACATTTCAAAGATGACTTTAAATTTACCTAAGGTAAATCCATTATTTTATCCACCAATTACTACATAATTGACTTTTTAGCCATGGTATAATTGATATCCTCATAAAAACTTTCCATTAACCAATTTTAGAAATAAAACTACTGTGATACTTCTACACAGAATTTGATTTTCTCACTTAAATGCCTTTTCATCTGCAAAATGCCTTTGCTTTCAAAGCACCTCTGTTTCATGAACTGTGACAAAGTGAAAGGTTTTTATGTGAACATTCTCTTGCTTAACCTTTGCCTTTCAGTGGCATCAATGATTATCCCACTGAAAAATTACATGAAATGTTTGCATTTGAGAATTCAGTCCCCCCCCTACGCACCCACCCCCACAGACTGGAGGGGAGAGCAGGAGGAATTTACAGCTGGGAATAGAAGGGTAGAGTAGGGTTTGCTGAGAATACTCTAGGATGTTATCTGTAGAAATAGGAAATTGCTTTTCACTATTATTACAGAGACATCCTACAGAATCCTGAATCATCAGGAACATAACTAAGGGGGTGGGGGTCAATTATCATGATTCCAGTCATCACTGCCAGTTAGAAATGAGTACTTTCATTTATTCTTATACAATTGAGAAATGAGTATTTTTAAATGTTGGAAAAGGTGGCTTACTATCAACCCACTCAAGTCTAGTCTTGATGAATCTTAATCAAGTTCTCTCTCAAGACAGTGTGGGCTTTGGTGACTCTTCAAATAGATCCGTGCCCTAAGGCGCAAAGGGGGCAACTTGTATGCCATGATGGTGGACTTTGGCTTTAAAATAAGGACATTTCAGGCGGCGCCTGTGGCTCAGTCGGTAAGGCGCCGGCCCCATATACTGAGGGTGACGGGTTCAAACCCGGCCCTGGCCAAACTGCAACAAAAAAATGGCCGGGCGTTGTGGCGGGCGCCTGTAGTCCCAGCTACTCAGGAGGCTGAGGCGGGAGAATCGCTTAAGCCTAGGAGTTGGAGGTTGCTGTGAGCTGTGTGAGGCCACGGCACTCTACGGAGGGCCATAAAGTGAGACTCTGTCTCTACAAAAAATAAAATAAATAAATAAATAAATAAAATAAGGACATTTCTTAAGAGTAAGGAGAGCAGAAGGCACAGACTAGTAAACTCTGTGCCCATAGCATGAAGCAAGAGAAGACCCTTCCTGCTCTGGTTATGCCTTGCCTGTCACGAGGTGAGAAATGCAGGGCTGTTTTCTAAGTTCCCACTGAAAAGATAGATACCTAGCCCTTCTGTTCTAAGCAAGAGCTCAAAATGAAAGCAAGAACAACTTCAGCTCTCATATTAAATTTGAGTTATGATGCTATAGAGAAGCTGATATTTCCAGGAAGGGTTATAACAGCAGCAAACATGGCCATTTGCTTCCAACTTTGAAAGAGTGACGGCCCACCAGGGTCTGGGCATGGCCCACCTACCTGCAGCTCTCAGCTTTTTGCACAAAATAGCAGCTTCTTACCATTCTGTGTCACTTAACAGAAAAAATACAGTCTTGAAGAGGTTTCTTGGTATAACATTAGCAGTTAATCAGATAATTGCTAAACCCTCTTGCCAATAGCCTGCAGCCATTCACTGTTCTGAATAATAAGTAGATTATTAATTTCTTCATCCTGGCCCTGAGCCCCCGCTCCCGTGGCTGCTTCTTGAATCACTGCTGTATCAGCAGCCCCACACAGACGCTGGGGCTTTCTAGCCTTCACATAAACCCGGATGCAAATTGTTGCTTGCAGACCCCATAGGTAAATCCTTTCTAGTACTTAGAATGCAGAAATGAGGGGTTCATTTCTTGTTGTTAAGAAGTTTCTTTTCAATTGTTCCCAGGTTATCAGATTCAGACCACAGTGGAAGGCGGCAGGTGATGCCGTTCGTTTCTACAACAATCATGATTTTTTGACTTTACAAAAGCAGACCAGTGTTTAGAGTTTGTGTTATAAGTTTGATTCTTCATTCCACCCATGAATTCCTTACTTGAGCACCTATTAATTACAAACATTGTGATGAATGCCTCAGGAGAAGCAAATTAAGAGAAAGACCTTTTTGTTGTAAGTATTTCTGTCTCAGAGAGAAGAGACCCCTACACGATAATTAAAATATAGGTGAGACTGAGACGAATGCAAAAACTATAAAACTGGATCACAAGGAATTCTTAAGAAGAGGAATTGACATCCCATTCAGGCACTCAGCAACAGTGTCATGGAGGAAAGGGCTGTGTTGTAGCCAGGAGAGAATTAGCTTGGGCATAGGATGGGGAAGGAAAATGAGAAAGGTATTCTAGGAAGAAGGGAGAGGTGACATTTACCAAAACTTCCCCTGGGTTCAATCACTGATGAGGTTCTGGCACTGTGTTGATAGGCCCACCTACTTGCAGCCTCAGCTGCAGGGATTAAGGAATTTATGAGTGAAATGAAGAATCAAGTTCCTCATAGCACAGGCACTATAAGTATTGGTCTGTTTTGTAAAGTCGTTTTTAAGTCATATTCCAAGTTTTACAGAGGAGACAGAACAAGTAACATAATTATTATAACACCATGTGATATATGCCCCCCAAAGTAGTTTCAAACCAAAGGAGTGTTTTTGAGTGAAGCATGGAAGGGAAGAGAAAAACGAGCATGGAGAGATAGGGTAAGACCATCGTAAAGGGACGTGGAAGCCAAGGTAAGGAGCGAGTGACTCCGGAGTCAGATGGGGAATGGGGGGAATAAAAAAAAAAAAAGAGAGAGCAGGGTAGTGGTGGTAGATTTGTGAAATATCTCCCAGGGAGAATCAATAGAGGATGGCAATGAGGGAGGAGAAAAGAAAAATCCCGAAGCATTTTCAATACACATCTCTACAACACAGCAAAATTAAACCCCATATAGTGATCTTTAAAAATATTAAGATTTGAGTAAGATTGCCCAAATTAAAGAATAGGGAGTGGAGACTAATTCCTACTTAAAATGTAATGACTGGAAATTAAGCAATTCATTTGTAAATGTGTAAAACCAGAATATAGCTTAGGCCTGGATGCAGTGGCTCCTGCCTGCAATCCCA
Organism: Nycticebus coucang; assembly: GCF_027406575.1. Lineage (NCBI taxonomy): Eukaryota > Metazoa > Chordata > Mammalia > Primates > Lorisidae > Nycticebus > Nycticebus coucang. The sequence continues at coordinate 52,215,532 of NC_069781.1, read as the reverse complement.
GCAGTTTGGAAGGCAGGGGCAGGACTCCTCCTTGAGACCAGAAGCTCTGGAACAGCCTAAGCAACAGAGGGAGACTCTGTCTTTATAAAACAAAAAAATTAAAAATTTGCTAAGCATGGTCATGCATACCTGTAGTTCCAGCTATTTGGGAGGCTAAGCAGGAGAGTTGCTCAAGCCTAGGATAGTGGTTCTCAACCTTCCTAAGGCTGTGACCCTTTAATATTGTTCATGTTGTGGTGACCCCCAACCATAAAATTATTTTCGTTGGTACTTCATAACTGTAATTTTCCTACTGTTATGAATCGTAACGTAAATATCTGTTATGTAGAATGTATTTTCATTGTTACAAAGGGGTCACGACCCACAAGTTGAGAACCCCTGGCTCAGGAGTTCTAGGCTGCAGTGGGCTGTGATCAAAACACTAAACTCAAGGCTGGTTGACAAAGCAAAACTCTTTTTTTTTTTTTTTTCCTTAGGAAAAGAGCTTAGAAATCACTGAAATTACCTTCCTTGTGTTACAACTAAGGATATAAACTAGAAAGGATAGGTGGCTTTTTCAGAGTCAGATCATTAAGAATCACTAACACAAGACCCTACAACAACCTCTGCTTCTGATCAGGCTCACCATAGTGGTGGTTCTGTGTGATTTGGTCTTAGATGAATGTGACATCAAAGGCCACTGTGCCTAAAACACTGTTCCGGCTTCCCTGACCTTCATCCCTATGAGTTGTCATCCATCTGTTCTCCTTGCCTGCAGCCTTAACCCACTTCACCAGGCTATAGAATGATCTTTCTCAACATTAATCTAGTCATGGCAATTCCCTTCATTAAGCACTTCAGCAGACCTTTCGTCTACACTGAATCAAGTTCAAATGCCCCAGCCAGCTCCCAGCCTTCATGACCACATCCCGTTTCACACTTTCCCTAACTTATTGCACCAGCACTTTCATCCTTCACACCAGGCCTCTTACTTCTGGTCCAGCCAGTTAGCTAACGTTCTAGGAGAGTTGGTGCCTTCACACCTTTGCTGACACTGTTCTCTGCCTGGACTCCCTTCATAAATGGAAAACAGATGCAGGTGAACATTAAAGTTATTCTGAGAAACTATTTGTCATGGCCAGGGAAGGTTTTATATAATGGTTCCTTTGAACACTTTTCAGAGTCTAAATGATGAGTAGCTGTTTGACAGATAAAATGGAGTTTAAGATCTACAGTTTCTGTGGCTCAATAGCAGCAGAACAGTTGTGACACAGAACTTTCCCTGGGTTCAAGCACTGATGAGGTTCTAGCTCTGTGTTAATAGGCCCACCTACTTGCAGCTCTCAGCTGCAGGGATTACTCTAACACAGGCACTATAGCATTGGTCTGTTTTATAAAGTCATTTTTAAGTCACATTCCCAGTTTACAATTTTGAGCCTGCAATTTACAGCCCGCAAATCCAAAAATACTTACTATCTTCCCCTTTATGACAAAAGTATTTGCCAATCCCTTTCTAGACTGTAAGCTCCTTAAGATCAGATACTATCTTCTATACTTTTATCCTTAGTACTTAAAACATATACTCAGTAATTGTTAGTGGAATAATTTTTTAAATAAAAATATATTACATATTTTCTAGGTAAAAAGGTGGCAAGGGCGGTGTCTGTGGCTCAAAGGGGTAGGGTGCCAGCCCCATATGCCGGAGGTGGTAGGTTCAACCCAGCACTGGCCAAAAACTGCAAAAAAAAAAAAAAAAAAAAAAAAAAAAAAAGTAAGGTGGCAAATGGAAAAATTTAAAAAAATTCCCTTCAGAAATGTTTAAATTGAAAAAATACATATTTATCTTAGCTAGGTCAGCTCTCTTGATTAATATGGGAGGTTCAACTATCTGCAATAATTAATTCTCCCTCTGGTTCCATATAGCTGAGGCTTCTCTTCTCACTGTTGACATTACATTTTTATGGAAGGACACAAGTACAATAGTCAATAAAGGTGACATAGACAGTCCCCCAGAACAGTACACTTTGTGCATCTATTTTTATAGCCAGTAGTGCCAGCATTGAGAGAAGAGTGAAAAGCTCTTCAGGACCAAAGGCTCCAAGAGAAGCTACTCACATCCTGGAAGACACACTCTGCCTGCATACCTGATCATTTGTCTGAATGTCTCTAATGCAATGGTCAGCCCTGTACAGCCCAGAGCATGAATTTATCAAAAGAAAATTGGTACCTGAATGTAAAATTCAATACATCAAACTCTACCAGGCAGGCTAGAGACAGAAAGTAGATTTAATATTGCATTTGGCCATCGTAGCCCCAATCTATCCACTATCATTTACCCCAGGGCAGCAGAAGTGATGAGCAAAACTTTATTCCCCTGATGAATTTTTCAGGGCCACCTTTAATATTGAAGCTTTCAAAAGGAGGAATGATTACTTTTGAGTTATCCTGATAGAATATTGTCATCGAACAGGCAGCATCTATGGGCAAGACAGCTGAAAGGGACTTTCAACCTGACTCAAAATATTCATTCAACAAAATGTATTGGGCCACTGATATATGTTAGGCATTCCAGGATAAAAAAGATAATACAGGAATAGTCCTTGCTCTTGGATAACCAATAATGGGAACTGGAGAAGAAAAGTACAAGGAAGGCCAGACAGCTTAAGAATACAAATGGAAATGGGTGCGGGGATCCTACTTGTCAATCTCTGTGGAGAGAGCTGGAGTTTTTCAGAACATTTTCCATGAAGGAGGCAAAGTTTAAAGGGTCCTTTTAAAAATGGCATAAGTTGGCAAGAAGAATGTTAGATAAGAACTATACACTGATGGGCCTCACCTGAAATCTATGGCAGGGAGAATGAGAGATGTGGGAAGATGTGGGAAGTTAAATAATTGCCAGTAAGCCTGGAAGCATGAGTTGAAAACACAAATTTTATAATGTAAAGTATGTCTTATGATTGGAACAATGTTACTTTGCAGATCACTTTCGTACAATTTCCTCAGCACAACCTTCTTTCTATAGGTTGAAGGCTTCCCTTACCCTTCCATGCCCCTGCTTCATCTCATCCTCAACATATCACCCACCTAACAACCTTCAAATATAGGCTGAAATTCTACTTCTGCAAAAGCCTTTCCAAATTCCAAGACTAGATCACCATCTCCCCATAATTTATTCTCAGCAGACCCTAGAAAACTCCTCAGAAAGGTGACCCAGGGAGAGTATAGTGGCTGTTACCCAAACTTCTCAGGGGTTCTTTCATTGGACTATGCTGGGGACTCTCCCTAATTCTCACAATCTAAGATACAGCTGTCACTGGTATCCATGTTCTGATCACCAGGACAGAGGAAAGAGACAAAAACAAGGGGCAAAGGATACCTACCTGGTGGTCCCGGGAAGGTTCCCGGGGACTTCCACATACATTTTCACATTTATCGTGTTGATCAGAATAGCAAATATTTGCTTTATAAAAGTTAAAAATTCTTACTGTGGAAGATGAGTAAAACAAATATTAGGGGACAATTAGTCTTTTACAAAGCCAACTCTTGATAGTAGATTTCACTGATTGTAAATCTATTGATCCATTTGTGTCATTGGATTATATGTGCTGTTAGAACAAGAGCTGAACTTGGAAGGCTTGCCTAGGCATCCTCAGCATCTAGTATAGTGTCTGGTGTTCAATGCAAGGTAGTGGCCCTACCCCAAGTTGGTTAAATCAATAGAAATTTGTTGACAATAGGTTTTAATATGTCAATTTCATAGAATATTGACTACCCTTTATTCTCCAGATTGTGTGAGAAGTCCTGGATATAAAAGTATAGATAAAATAGGTCATTTTATGATGGATAAAAGATTTCCAACTTTTAACTTAATGTTATCTTTTGGATACCACACTACTGCTCCTAATTATATATGATTGATCAGGCTTAAGGGATTTCTGCATCTGAATAAGGGAAAGCCTTATAATAAAAGAATGCTTTTCTGAGGTTGGGAAATGGTGTAAAGGTGCAGAGGAGACCAACTCCTAAAATCCTCAGGTCACCCTAATAAAAATCACACATTTAAATGATCCCATAGAAGATATCTAACCCAATAATTCTTGATAATTACCTGGGAAAATCTTTAAATCATCCCTCAACCTCTGGGCTCTAAAAAACGTATGAGGAATTATTACCAAACATGAGGCAGAACAAATTTTTCTGAAGATGCCTGTTTCAGACTGGATATTTTGTCCTTCACACAAATCCATATATTGAGATCCTAACCCTGAAGTGACAGTATTAGGTGATCAGGGCATGAGGACAAAGCCCTAAAAAATGCAATTAGTGCCCTTATAAAAGAGACCCTAGAGAGCTCCTTTACTCCTCTGCCATAAGAAAACACAGTGAAAAGATAGCATTTATGAAACAGAAAGCAGGCCCTCAGCAGAACTGAACCAGCCTCCAGAACTGTGAGATGTAAGCTGTTGTTTATAAACCATCAGTTTATGGTATTTTATTATAGTGGTCCACACTGACTAAGACAATTCCCATGTTACTTTTATTCATAATTAAACTTGAAAATACAATTCAACAAAGCATCGCCTACCCCAATTTTATAGTTAAGATCACTTGTAAACCGGTTCTAAGATTTCATGCCTTGCTACATAGCAGACATCTACACTGAGAGGGACTGGCCCTTTCCTCCCTCCACCACACCCCAAGCCATGTTCAGCACAACTTGGGAACACTGTGGCTAGAATGGATATAGGCTCTGGCGCCTCCAGACCTGAGTTCAACCTGGATTTCCAGTTACTAGACACGAGTCCTTGGGAAAGTTAAAACTTTCCAAGCTTCAGTTCTTGCACTTTCTCTTCTGTTAAATGAGAGTCATCATAGTACAAACTCAATATGAGTGTTTTTTTATTTCAAAAATCAAATAATCAATCCTTTTGACAAGTTGTAGATACTACTTCTTCCAGTTTTTTTTAAAGCAACTACACCTAGCATCAATTACATTTTTCTAGATGTTAACTGAGAAATATCCTAAAAGGTTTATAAACACTTGTAACTCAGAGAAAGGGATGCTATATAAACAATTTGAAAATTATAAAAAATGATTATGATGAAATAGGGAAACGTGTCTTGTTTAGATCCATTTTTTCATTCTGATGCTAATGTCACACGCGATATCTAGGTAGATTTGTGGATTTTTCACTCAGTCATTACAGATGTTTTTCTTCACTAATTTTCCCATGGAAACAATGCAATTTTTCTTCTTACTAACATGTTATAAAAACACATGGACAAACTGTATGAATTAGGAATCTGCTATCTTTAAAATGAATTGAGATTTTCAAGATCCAGGACCAACTAATCCTTTTCAATTTTCTCAATTGAAATTTCCTATTGTCAACAAAAGATGGGCTAGTATTAATGACCTTTTTTAATTTTTACATATTCAACAGACAACTTAATGGTAACATCACAGGAATGTAAGAGGATAAATTAGACCCTGCAAGCTGACTATTATTCTTAGTGAGTATAGCACCCCCCAGAATCTAGAGATGTTATTTGACACAAATAAAAGAACAGCTTCAAAATAATACCTGTCAGAAGAGGGGAAATGGCAGAGGGTACCTTTCACAACTCCTGTGGCCGTGTGCTGAAACAGAAAAGTACTAAGGGAAGTCACTGCAGAAGATTAAATATGATCTTGAGCAGTGATATCCCCAGAGATTTCAGGCTTTTTATTCTTCCAGACCTAAAAATTGTCAGGATTTTGAGTAAATCACAAAAGCAATTGTCATCGAGAACATTTGCAGCTGCTCGAACAACTATTTTAAGGCAAGAGAAACTGGCAGGCAGAGTAAGTACTGCGGTAGGGAGTCAGTGAAATGAATAAGTATGGAGAATATAAAACACTGTTAAAGACTAGAAGCTGCCACGTTTGAGGGAATTCGGCCACTGTGTTTACATTTACATAGAAAGCTGCTTATTGGAATGTTGTAATTTTTGCTTTTACCATTTTAATGCATGATGGTTGTTGCCATGGAGGGTACCAAGAAGAAAACGATAGACCAGTTTCCAAGACGGACTCCAGGTTTAACTCCCTCATAACTTTTCAAATGACTCAGTTGAAATTTTTGTGAAGGGAACTTTTGAATGACTAGTAACCTCTAAGCCAAAAGAAAAAAAAACAAAAAAATTAAAAATGATGACTCTAGATGTAATCAAAAGGGAAACATAGACTGTTTCTGGAGCTTTGCCTTCACACTACTCAGAACTCGCTGACCTAGAAAAGTGAAATCAGTCTCCCCCTGATGCGGTGGACATCATTTGTAGTCAAACGTTTGGCAAAGTAGAAGTTAGTAGTAATTTCACTGTAACATTAATTCACCTATCCAGATGGGATTACACACTGTGGTATTCCTTTAGATCAGGGGTCCTCAAACTATGGTCCATGCGGGCCACATGCAGCAGTGTGAATTGTATTTGTTCCCATTTTGTTTTTTTACTTCAAAATAAAATAAGTGCAGTGTGCATAGGAATTTGTTCATAGTTGTTTTTTTTTTTTTTTTTTAAACTATAGTCCGGCCCACCAATGGTCTGAGGGACAGTGAATTGGCCCTCTGTTTAAAAAGTTTGAGGACGCCTGCTTTAGATACTAACTTATCTCTAAATATTACAGGCAAGACGGTCTGCCTGTCTCTTGATATTTACTAACCTTTCATGGATTTCACTTCTAACATAAATTCCTATTAAAATTGATAGTTCAGCTTAGGTTTATAGTAGGATGGGAATGGGGTTGCCTTTACAACAAATCATTTAAAGGGCATTCATTCTGTGGTTGGCTTTATAGCAAGGGAAACATGGCTAATATATAACATTAGAACCTGATCAGCACTTTAATAAGTGATCAAAACAAGGCCAAGTTATATAGTTCAACAGACGTATATCTTAACCACATTTTATTCATTTAACAAGTATCTACCTGAATATCTACCTTAGACCATCCACTGGGGGAGATAATATAAAATGAAATGAACATCCTGGTCACTCTCATCGCATCAGTTGGATTCTATCAAAGAATGTGATTAGACAACTACAACAGAAACCTGCTTTTGTTGCTTTCAGCAGCTTTGTGGACATGTAATTGGCATTCAATAAATTAGACAATTTTGTGAATTTTGACACACATTCATACCAATGAAAACATCATGTGATGTTTCATGTGTAGACACATCTGTCCCTCCCAAAAGTTTTCTTATGCCCCAAGGATTCGACCTTCAATACTCTACAAGTCACTTAAAGATAACTGATTTTTCCCTATCTCCTCAGTCCAAACTATACCTATGATAGGACCTCTCTGTACTTCTCACATTTCAGACATTTGTTCATAATATTTTCTCTTTTGAGTCTTTCCCTCACCACCCTCCACATACATCCCCATTAGAAATCCCATCTACCTTTTAAAACCTCACTGAAAAGCTTTGTTCTCTCTTAACAATTTATTAAATCATAACTGTGTACATTAATGCATTTGTGGGGTATCATGTGCTGATTTTAATACAATTTGGAATGCTTACATCAAACTGGTTACCATAGCCTTCACCTCACTTACTTATTGTGTTAAGACATTTATACTCTATTCGTAATAGATCAACATGATCTGTTTAATCAACCAGAGAGCCCTTTGTCTACATGCCCGCACTAGTTTTTTATTTTAAGGTCCTTATGCAAAGGAGAATACATGAAGAATGACTTGAAAGTTATAAATAATGTGTTTTACAAACCTGATACTAAGAATGAAAAAAAAAATCATAAAATGTAGTTATTAGAGTCCTAGAAGGAGAGGAGAGATAGAACACAGGAATACAGAGATATAAACAGATAATGGCAAAAAAAAAAAAAAAAACATGTATTTGAGAAACTCAGAAGAGATTAAGTAGTTTTTTTAAAATGCCATCTACCTACATCATAGTCAAACTACTAAACACAGAAATATATCTTTAAGACAGCAGAAAAGAAAAGTAAAACCTTTGTTACCTTCAAAGGAGCAACAGTAAGTCTGAAAACCATTTTCTCAAAAGAAATTATGTAAACGAAAAGTCAACATTTTTATAATTCTGAAATTACTGCCAACCTAGAATTCTGTGCCATTTTCAAAACTGATAAAATACATTATCAAAGAAACAAAAATAGAATTTATCACTAATAAATCTGAAATCCAAGAAATACTAAAAAGTTTTCTGGGTAGAAGGAAAATGATCCAAAATAGAAACAAGGAATTGAGAATTGCAAATTTGTATATATTAATGTCAATTATTCAAATAATATAGTATTTATATTTAATAATATAGTATTAATTATTCAAATAATATAGTATTATATTTAATAATATAGTATTAATTTTTAAACCTAATTTAAAATGCATTAAAAAGTTAGGTTAAATGGAGTTAGAAGGTTTTAAGGTTCCAGTATTATCTAGAACATGAAAAAGTAATACGTATTATACTTTAAGAAGTATTTCAGTAATCTCCAAAGTAACCACTTTAAAACCAACTATATTGACAATTACATTAGACAAAAATAGATTAGATATACAAAATAAAACTAAGACTGCCATATTGGATTTACATTCTGCTTAAAAGAGACACTAAATAGGACAAAAAGATTAAAAGGATGAAAAATATATGCCATGAAAATATTAACCAAAATAAACTATTCCAATATTAGACAAATTATATGTGAAACAGCATTACTAGAGATTCTTTAAAGGACTTTGTAAAATGGGCCAGTCTCAGGAAAAATAGCACAGTCCTAAAACCTATATCTACTCAATAAGAGCTTCAAAATATATGCTTATAGTTATCAGAACCTTCAAAAAATAATCCAAAGCTAGCAAACTTTAAAACATTTCTCTTAATAGGTAATAAGGAAACAAAATATCATAAGAAGGTGGAAAGAGTAGTTTTGGTAAAAATCCTAAAAAGAATTTATCACAAGAAAAGTAGCCGATTGTATTTTAATACTAATGTATTTTCCTTATATTTTATGATTTTTCACTAACATGCCTTTTTTGTTGGCCATCCCTGGGCAAGTCATCCAAAATGAACCCATCTCATCTTCCTGATGGTTTTTGCAAAGTTTGTCTTCTGATTGTCTCCCCATTGCCAGGTTTTTCCCATCATTACCATTCAATGTAATTTTGAGTTTCCCTTCCATTTTGGCCAACCATCTCCATTAGTCTACATCTTTCATAAATAGCATTTTCCACAGTATGACCCAGTACTTCCCCAGCTGTTCTGACTAGTGCTGAGTGGAGCAGGGTTCTTGGCCCTCCCTCTGGATGCTAGGGCACTAGAAGAATGTGTTTGTGTTCTCAGAGGTTTAATCATGTCATTGACTGAGAATGAGCATACTGTTGAGTTCATCTCCTTAAATCTTATTCTCATGAAGTTGTATTTCCCCTACTTTATAATACTATGCTTTTAAACCTAAGAATGAGCTCTAGATTTATTATTTTCTAATACTTTTTGCTCAAGAACATCCAGCTCATATTTGAGAAAATTTGAAAGTTTCCACATTCCTACTGTTATATGAGTATATGATCTACTTCTACATAGACAAAATTAAGTGGAAAACAAGCAGAAATTATCACCGAAATCATGTACCACAGGATAAAATGAAAAGAATACATTGTATTTTTTTTATTTACTAAATAGCAGTTCTCTGCTTGGTTTACCTTTATCTGTATATACAGAGCTTAAATAAGAATTCTAATTTAAAATACAGCTCTTAATATTTTTTCTTGATCAACCAATATGCATTAAGCTATTGCAGAAAAGTACACCAGATAATGTATCATACCTTGCTTTATCTGAGAGTATGCAATTCAAGTTTTCCATCCTTTATATTGAATCCAATAATTGTTTTGTTTTGTATTCTTTTTGTCATGTCACATTTTTCAACTTAACTCATAAAATGTTGAAGAAAACCATAGAATTCTACAAATGAGATCTGTACTATTTTATTAATAGCACTTAACTTTGGCTGTTAAACCATTAGCATACAATTAAAAAAGCTGCAACATTGCATTAGCAAGGAAAATGTATTCTGGTGAATAAACCACTCACAATTTACAAGCAGCTCAATTTAGCCCAAATTATATTGTTAACAATATTCCTGGTTCACTCATGAAATTTAAAAAACTACTCTCAATAATTAACATAAAATACTTTATGCTGTTTATGTATACTATATCTCAGATAATGTGGGCAATTTCTATTACCCATTCTAATGCTTAAGTCAGTCTCTTCAAAATAGCTATCACTGTATCAGTCTTATAAAATGTACGCCCATCTCTTATCTCTACATCTCTTTGTACATACTCTGGTTATATTTGTGGTGGTGAAGTGAAATATATTGACTATTTGGACATAACATGTATACAATGTTTTATAGGCTCAATGGTCCACTCATAAAATTAACAGAGTTTGATTTTATCATTGCATGTAATTGTAGCAATAGTCCTAAAATGGAAAGAAGCTGTAACAAAACATTTTACTCTTTGCAGAAATCCTCTCTATGACATTCCTTGATAATCATAAATGCTAACACTTGTAAGTTCTTACTATGCATTACTTTATGTCCATGAACATGCATGATAACTTATAAGGCAGGTGCTAAGAGAGTAATAGAATAAATGCTTTGTCATCTCCCAGCTAGTAAAGGGCAGAGACAGAGCCAAGAAGAGCCTCCAGACACTCTCGTGGCAGATTTCCTCTGTTTATCTGTTGTACTCAACAGCCTTTTAGTAATGGTTTAGGCAGTCTCTGCTTAAGTAATTCCAAAGAGAGGACACTTATTCTCTCTCTAGGCCACCCGTAGGATTTTTAGCCATCTACTGTTCAGCAAATCCTTCCTTATACTGTATCTGTGACTGAAATTTATACATCTTGGTTCTGGATCAATCCCTTGGAGTAGCACAGAATAAATCAAATACCTCTATTCATGACATAGTTTCAAGTATATGAAAAGAACAACCACATGTCCTCAAAATTTTTTCAAACTCAATATTTCCAAATTCTTTCGATTTTTTTACCATGATATAGTTCCTAGGCTTACCCAATTGCTCTCCCCTGACTACATTTGTCACCAGCCATTTAAAGTTGTGGGACCAAAACTAAAGAGTGATACTTCAACTATGAACAGACCATCAAAAGTCACACTGGGATCCTACCTTCCCTTGTCTTCTTTGATAGAACAGAGAACCTTAGCACTTCTGACTGTTTCTGACTTTTCATAAGCAACCAGTAAAGCCATGAAAGGCATCGTATAATATGGATGTGTTCTGCATAGGCTGCTTTAATTAAATGACCATGAAGATAAGATGTGTGGCTCAATTTACAGCACATGAACTTTAAGGTTAGTGTTTAGTAGTAAACCACATCCCTAATGAGTGAGCCTAGATAGTTGCTTCATCTTCCCATGTTGGTGAATGTCATTTTAGATGCTGAAGCATGAGAAGCTCAACCTCAATCCTGCACACATGGTCATAGTCAAGTGTGGTACCAAATGTAGTAGGTACCATGTTACTGTCTCATCCTGAATTTGAAATCAAAAAATTCTCTAGATTGAATCAATTCCTCCCAAGCCTATGCTTGAATAGTTGACATTAATACAAATGGACTATGTACTTATTTTGGAAAAATGTATCTTTAGTTTGAACCCTGAATCCTTGCTTGGTCATCCAGGACATTAACTCTCCCTCCCAGAGCAGTGGTCCCCTAAGATTTGACAAACATGCTATTTTTATCATTCAAGACTTGACAGGAAAGAAGGGAAGCAGGACCAATCACATAGTATTGCTAGGCTACAGAAGCAGCTGCAGGACCCAGCAATGTCACTGGGGCATGGAACAATACAGTGAGGGAAATGGGGCAAAGCATTAGTACAGAATCTGGAACTGGATATTCAACACAGTATTATCAGGTCACTACATACAATATCTCCCCAGACAGCATGTTCTTTGGCTTCTCAAAAAAAAAAAAAAATATTCAGGTTTCAGAAATCAGTAACCCATGAACATACAAGCCAAGATGTTCTAGTAAAAAGTTTGTTATAGTCCTGAATAATAGTAATAATAATAGTCCCCACTATTAAGTGTTTACTCTGGGCCAGACCCTTTACGTGAACTATTTCTTTCAATCTTACAAACACCCCTCAGAAGATATTACTATGCCCATTTTGCAAAATAGAAAACTAAGCTACTTGCTTGGATCAGACAGAACCAACTCAGCATTCATATCCAGCCGAATGTCTAAGGTCAGCACTCCATGACATTGTTCCAGACTACTTTTTTCAGTTCCTACTTTCCTGATAATTATTTGCCATTATAGTTTCATTCTGATTTTTGTATCCTAAGGTATTTAAGAGCTTTTACTTTAATGTTATGGCCTCGTAAGCCCATTACCATCTTGACTCTGAGTATTTCTTAAGCTTAAGAAGCTTGTGTATTCCAATCTTATTCATTTGTCAATGCGTTAAGGCTGAAAATATGGTTCCCTTTATGCAGGGAGCTTAGGCAATGCTCAATGCTAAATGCAAAGTATATTTTTTTTTTTTTTTTTGTTAACAAAGATCCTACATTCAAGAAGATATTCAACAATGAGGACAAAATATCTAAGCAATTTTTTTTTTTTCATAGAGACAGTGTCTCACTCTGTCACCCTCGGTAGAGTGCCGTGGCGTCATACAGCTCACAGCAACCTCCAACTCCTGGGCTTAGGTGATTCTCTTGCCTCAGCCTCCTGAGTAGCTGGGACTACAGGCTCCCATCACAAAGCCCAGCTATTTTATTTTGTTGCAGTTTGAACCCACCACCCTCAGTATATGGGGCCAGCACCCTACCCACTGAGCCACAGGGGCCACCCAGCAAAATTGTTTTCAATGAATTATGAAATTGTTTATTGGTCTATACTTAGAAAAAGAGAGCCTAACTCACAAACATACATATTTCTATGTTTAAAATCACTATGTTTATAAAAATAAAATGGATCAGGAAAACTACAGGTATTCTGTGAAGAAACTATCTTGTAATTTTCCTTGAAAATTCTATTACAAATTAAATGTACTGTAAGTGTTTACAAAGAGAAAGCAAAATGGAGTAACTGAATTCTGCAGCAGTATGCAGACTTAGCAACGCAACTTCAACCCAATCCCATTACCAAAAAAAGGAACACAAGATTATATAAGAAACTTTGCCCAAAGAATACTTAAGCCATAACTGTCTAATCCAGACTGCCTAAACCTCTCTAGAGTCATAGCTCGTTCCACTATACTTCAGGGACTTTCTTGAATTAAATATTTCCTGATCACCAAAGCTTTGGTTCTTCAGCCTGAAACTCATGAGGTTATTGGCAGCCAGAGAATCATTCAGAGCCTCACATGGCTGCCTAATGCTCCCCAGGCTCTGCTGTAAGAGAAATTGCTGCAAGATGGGCTCAAAGCCCAACTCAATTCACCAGCACCACCCCTATGATCACCCCCGAAGAAATTCCCAGAAATCTTTAAAAAACAAAAAATCATGCCATGCCTGTCCATTTTCCTTAGGAATGAATTAATCTGTAGCTTTTCAGAGATAAACACATGGGAAGAAGAGGACATTGAGGAAGCAAGGAAGAGAGTTGGCATTAATGTTCATCTTTTTCCCTTAACAGTGGTAGCATGTCTCTCCATGACCAACTATGAGGGTCACAGGTTGAACTTGCTGTCTCCCTGGGCTGCAGGGGAGTTTTCCCTGCCTTGTATTGAGGTGGTTCTACTGTTGAGGAAAAAAAAGAAATCAGCATTGTTCACTCCATGCTTCCTTGACTCCTTAGCTTCAGGACTCAGCTCAGAAAAACAGAAAAGGTTTTTCTTAAAGAATGAATGCAATTCCTTGTCAACCTGCTTTCCAACGCATGGGACTGAGTTCTGGCTGCTTTCTACCCCCAACCCACAAAGGAGAGGTGAGCTACTGCAGCCACATGTGATTAGTGAAAACTTTATTCATTGTATTTTAGCCAAGATGATTTTTTTCAATATAAAAATAAAATGATCACAAATGTATATGAGTACTAAGTGTCAGACATGTTACTATAAAAAATATTTTACATTCCTGGCCTCAGTAAATCCTCATAACCACCTCCATCCTGTGAAAAAAGCATCACCATAAGCCTGTTTCCAGAGAAGAATGAAACTCAGGTGACAAGGATTTTGTTTAAGGTCATACAATTACTAAGTGAATTGACTGGACTGTGAACTAGACTTCACTAATGGCAGAGCTGTATAATACGAAGTAAAAATGCTCTCAATTTCCTACTTCATGGAATAAATGATCAAGTAATTCAAATTGGGTAGACTTTCAAATGATAGCTTTTTATAAGTTGCAAAGAAAAACTAATGAAGTTCTTAAACTAAAATATATATATTTTCTAAAATCTAGAAATATAAAAGCATTTCAGGCCTAGATTTTAGAAAATAGTTTTGCTTTGTCAATTTCTCAAACTTATCTCCTTTCAATGATATATTACACTGTTTATTATCTACCAAGAGGATAAATAGTTAGAAAAATGTTTTTGACCCCCCACCAGAAGCAAATATGACCTCTTTTCCAAACCAGAAACCATGATCTGGACTTTGAATACTGATTTGAAAACAAGTTTTTGAAAGAATTAGCTCAAAGCAGCAGGTTTGCAGCTCATGTGACGTGAGATGATCAATGACCACATTAGCTGCTAATCTAAGGCATAAAACACGTATGAGGCATTAGCATGGAAATCTAACACGTTCCCACCCCAGGGGGCCTGGGTTTCTAATCTGTTGTCCCATCTAATAGGAATAAACTTAAATAGCTTATTTAGAGCTTCACTTACAAAGTTAATAATTAGAGTGATTTACTCAAAAAGCAAGGGAGGAAGGAGGAAGGGAGAAGTCTTGGCTGGAGGTTAAAACAGGAGAAAGAAAACAAAAGTTATTTTTTAAAAACCAAACTCAACTTCTTAGTATAATGAATTTGCTTATAATTTTGCCTTGAATATCCTCCACTCTTTTGAGAGTGAATCAGTGTTAGAAAAAAGCATGACCTCGTGAAGCTGAGTCTTGGTTAGAGACCAACAAATGAATCCTGTTATTTGTTACAGGACCTTAGGCAAGTTGTTTAATCTCCCAAGCAAGAGATTCCACATCTTTAACATTGGAATGATTGGATGCTTTGTATGGAATAAAAAGATAACAAAGGCAAAGCGGTTAGCACAGTGCCTAACACCTGGGAGGTACTCAATTACTACTGATTCTGCCCATGAATGGTTTCACCATCAGGTGGTAAGATATAAGCTTGATTCCCTCCCCCCAGTTCTGTAATGGCAGGGTCTGACAGAGTCACAAATTTTGACACAGTACTTTTCTCACCTACACCCAGTGCTGGAACAATAGTTGGATGAGTTGGTAAATTTGGTGTTATATAGATAATGGACAAATAAGGTTCAGCTAATTAGAAACAAGGAAGCATGTAGCTTATCGCCCTTTCCTCTGGTGACCCAAGTTTCTCCATGTACCATTTTTGTGATTCATCTCCAGGCTTTAACTTTTGAAAGGCCCAGGTCAAGAGTCCAAAAGGAAATTTTATTTCCTAAATACTTCAAACACACAAAAGCTAAGAAAATTTAAATGAAATCAATTCTATCCTCTAACATAGGACAGAAGTACTTTTGTAATGACCTAAGAGGCTACATTCACATTTGATGTTGTGAGACGCCTTGGAGTTCTGTGCCAGCAATGGTATTGAGGAAAGAGGCAGCTCTTTCTTCTCACCGCAGCTTTGCCCTACACTGTGAGAGGACTTGCGTGTGTGCTCCAATTAAATTAATGACCCCAGCTCCACTCCCATCCCCATTAACAGCCACCCCAGAACCACCTATCAAGGGCCCCCACTTATGTATCCATAGATATCACAGTTGGTCCTACCCACATGAGAAGCACAGCTAAGTTTGCTAATGCTGTGGTCCCAATCCCCAAGATCCAGGAGGGGGAGTGGCGGGAGAACAAGTGAAGCTTTGTATTTACAGCCACAGCCACCCCCCAAAGCTCACATTACCACCTGCACTCCACCACTACTCATATCACCTGCACCACTAGATTGTTGTAGGAGCACAGATCCTACTGTAAACTGCATGGGAGAAATCTAGGGTGCATGCTCCTTCTGAGAATCTAATGCCACCCCCACATACCCCAAAACTCAGTCCATAGAAAAACTGTCTTTCATGAAACCAGTCCCTGTTGCCAAAAAGGGATTGCTACTCTACTGCAGAGACCAAAGTAAGGATCCCTCTCACCCTGGCTCAGTAAAACCTACTTACTCAGCTAAGTTTTCCTCCTCATCCCAGGAGCCACCCTAGAGAGCACGATGTTAACATATTGCTTGCAGCGGAACTCCATACCATCCACAAAGTGTCTACAGGAAAGGCCATCCACCTGCAATGCAAAGTGTGAACATCATTACTACCCTCTCTAATTTCACTTTATATATTGAATCAGTCTTGGTAATTAACAGTTTCCATCTTCAAAATAATTAGCTGGACTACTAAATAAGAGTCAGGGAAAACTAAGTTCAATTCCCATCGCAGAAGTCCATGAAGACATTTAAAAAATGTCTGATGTACTTTAGGGATTATATTTTCATGGAAATTTCGTAAGGTGCTTTCACACCCATCCCGTGACATATAAAGGCATATGCCTCTCACACTTAACAGTCCTTGGCAAACTTAGCCCCACTAAAATACTTTCTGGTCCAGAGAGGCTTTTTGTACAAGCTGAATCAGATCATAATACTCACCTTTAGAGGATAATGAATAGAGGAAACAAGATACTATTCGCAGCTTGTCATTGAGTCAGGTTGTTACCCTCAGAGGAGAGTCAACAGGGAAGGAGCTCCCAGCCCCAACCAGACTAAGGCTCCTATAAAAATCAGCACCTTCAGTTACGACCCCTCCACGAGCCTGGTTCTTCTCTTACAACCACCCATCATCCCTTTCTACTGCACAAGGGCTCTCTACAATCTCAAACCATATTGTAATCACTTGGAGAGCTCTGAAAATCAGCTCCAGGGATTCTGATTTAATTGGTGCAACCTGGGCACAGGGCTCTGTTAAAGCTCCCCAGGTGACTCTAATGTGCAGCTGAGTCTAAGAATCAATGTTCACCATGGCAGCCCAACTTGCTTGCTCTTTTCTAAAATATCCAGTACTCATAGTCCTGCATCCTTCCCTTCTGCTTCAAAAGCCCTCCACCCACCTGATGAACAACTGCTTCCCATCCTATAAACCTCAGCAGGTGAACCCCTATGCCGGGAAGTCAGATCTCCCCATTTCAAGCTCCCAGAACACCTCATGCATCCTTAATAGAACTAACAGAGACCATATCATCCAAACAAGCATCCTGCTAAATGTAAGGAAAGCACTAGTCATAATTATGCTGGGTGACAGCTTCAAGGAGGACTATGTCAGACAAATTGAGAAAGATCACCTGTCACCCTAGACTGTGAAAGCTCTTAAGATAGAAACTTTAGTTATTCATCTCTCTAAACCAGTGTTTTTCAACTTTTTAAAAATCTCATAGCACCCTTGAACCTACACTTAAACTTCTACAGTACACTTAAATTATGTTAATAAAAAAAGAATATAGGGCAGTGCCTGGCTCAAGAAGTAGGGCACCAGCCCCCTCCTCCCCCCATATACTAGGGGTGGCAGGTTCAAGCCCGGCCCCAGCCAAAACTGCAAAAAAAAAAAAAAAAAAAAAAATTATACTGTGTTTTGAATTTTCAAAAATGATTTAATTAATGTGTTATAAAATTGTCACAGCACACCTAAGATCCTTTCACAGCACACCAGTGTGCCGCAGTACACCAGTTGCAGATCAGTAATCTCAGTACCCAGCACAGATTAGATAGCAAACAGATGTTTCCCAAAGAAGCCCTCTATTTTATAATGGCTCAGCGCATGGACTGTGTAAGCAGAGGGCATGGGTTCAAATTCCAGCTCAGCTACTTATTAGCTGTGTGACTGGACAATTCATTGTACCTTAACGACATCATCTTAAAGATAAGGTGGCATGTACTTAACTAAGTTGTTTAAAGGTTCAAGTAAGTTTGAACCTAGAACAGTACCTAAACATACATGAGAGATTAATACAAACACCATATAAATGTATCTTATTTTTTTATTTACAAAAAGGATAAACCAGCTGAATAAACTCCAAGTGGCTATTTTTCTGAAATTCTTTCAAATGATCATGCCCTTGTCGAATGCTCACAATAACAGTAGCCAAACTTTACTGAGGATTCACTATGTTCCAAGTAATATTTTATGCTTCCCATACATTATTTCATTGACCACTCATTCCACTGCTTTCAGGGAAATATGTCTATTACCCTAAGTTGACCAATGAGGAAACTGGAGCTCAGAATGAAGATTTCCACAATCACTTTATTTTACTTTCTATGAAAAAAAAAAGAAAACAAAACCTCAATCTTCTCTCATGGAAAGTTTCTTATGATTCCGTTGAGAAATAAAAGGCCTTCTGTGAAGTCCTTGACGTAAGTACCTAGTGTTCAAGGAAATGGCGAGTGTAAAGGCAATGGCAGTGGAATCTGTGCTTGGGAGGGAGCTCTTGTTTACTTGGTTTGAAGTGTTTTAACAATTCATGAACCAGTATTATCAAGTCAGCAATATATACAAAGCAGTATTTGGGGTACTCGGAGGACACCTAAAATGATAAAATCTTCCTCTTAGGAAGTTTGAATCTTTCTGAGAACATAAAGAAAAAACGAAATACCACTATAAGATTTAAATAGCAGTTAGCCGGGCGTTGTGGCGGGCGCCTGTAGTCCCAGCTACTCAGGAGGCTGAGGCAAGAGAATCGCTTAAGCCCAGGAGTTGGAGGTTGCTGTGAGCTGTGTGAGGCCACGGAACTCTACCGAGGGTGGTACAGTGAGACTCTGTCTCTACAAAAAAAAAAAAAAAAAAGATTTAAATAGCAGTAATATAAGAGAGACCCCCAAAGTAACACATGATTTAATTCCCAAATAAAGGGTTCAGTTTGTACCTGCCATAGGAAGTCAGAGAAGGAAGGACTTCTGAAGAAAGAGACATGAGAGTTGTGTCTTCAAATGTGTATTGATTCAACAAGCATTACCAGCACCAACCATGTGTCAGGTGTTCAGATGCACACTGATACTGCAGCGATCAGAAACACATACTGAGGCACTCAAGACGCTCAGAGCCTGAGGGCAACCAGACGGTAGACAGACAACTCAAATGTATGCAGAGCTACAACAGAGATGTGTCCACGATACTTTATCCAGGTTACTGTGGGGCCCAGACAGAGGCACTCATCAACCTAGTGTGACAAGAACAAGACAGTAAAAAGACCTCTAGAAAAGGACCAAGCTCAGTCCTTAAAGACTAAGGAGACATTTTACTTAAAAAGTAAGTAAAAAAAAGTAAATAGAAGTCACCCAGGAAAAAAAAAAAAAGAAGAAGAAAGAAAAAAAGCTCAAAAACCAATGAAAATGCATGGGAAAGGGGGGTGGAGAATAAGAATTAAATAAAGACAGAAATTCAAGAAAAATGATCAAAATTCTAGGAGGTAGAAGGTGAGAAAGTGTGGGTCATATTAGGGAGACAAAAAAAGATCCTCTAGGAAGGAAGTATTTACATATAAGGATGAAAAGTGAAAGGATTGCTTTTTGAGTTTGGTTGCTCAACAGAATTCTAGAAAAATGAGCTGATTGCATATTTATCAATGAGCTTCTAGAGGAAAGGAATATAACATGTTACATACTACATGAACAAGCCTTAACCCAAAGAGTCTTACTCTGCTTTCTGCTGCTATAATAGGATACCTGAGTGTGGGAAGCAGAGGTTGATTTCTCAGTAGGGTGCCTGCCTCAATCCTGGGACATCCAGGGGAAAGGCCGGCAGATGGGCAATCCCTGGGGGCTCATCTAAACCACGGAAAATGAAAAGAGCCCAGAGGTGCCTGGACAGGCTGGACTGGGCATATGCATTGGAGAGTCAACAGATGAGAAGGGTTAAGCTCTTTCAACTTTTGATATGTAGGTAGACTAAGAAACCTGGCTTACTTCCCCTGCAGGGATAGAACTAGTTTTTCCCTCCCACTTTGTAAATACGCCACAGGCCGCCTGTTATCACCCCCCCTACCATTTACCCAGCCTCTCTCTCTATCCAATCTTCCTGGGGACTTGGGATTCTTTCAACCCTATCTTTTGGCATTTTTACATTTTGCATATGCACCTTTGTTAGAAATCAATTTAAAAAGCCTTCGGAAGAGGCCAGAGAGGGGCTGCATTTTCTCAGTTTACTCAGCCTAGGGTAATGTAAGCCTTCCCCAGGTGTTCTTGGACTTTGTGTTTTAAACTCATGGGTATCTTCAGGGTCATTTTCCCCAGTCGGCTTTCAAACCAGGTCGGAGTTTGTACACAATGACCCCTGACACCTGAGACTGGGGAATTTATGAAGAAATTTGTTTCTCACATTTCCCAAAGGCCAGCACAGTCAAGAGCAAGTACAAATGTTTCTGTTTCATGGATACCTTGTATAAAGCTTAAGTCAGGGGTTTTAGTGTACCTGACACCAGAATAGGTTCATTGAACCCAGCAGGTAGGTTTACATCCCTCCCCCATTTTTGGTGCTTTCAGTTTTGTTACATCCTTTTTTGTGTTGTCTTTATCTCTTTAGTGACTTTTTTATTTTTTCATTCATGTCCTGAGATATTTTTTGGCTTCTTTGTGTTGGTTTTTAACTTTCTCTTCAATCCCATTCATCTTATTTGCTATGCATATTCTGAATTCCATTTCTGATATCCTGACAATTCTTTTAGCAATGGACCTCAACTAACAGGGTCTATTGTGATCTTTCTGAGGGTGTCAGCCTGGCTTATTTTTTCATGTTGACTGAGTTCTTCTGCGGCATTCTTCTCTTCTGAAACTTCTCTCAGCTCAGGGCTGACAGGTGTGTGGCACACTGCTTACTGTCCTCTGTAGTGAGAGGAGGAGAGACCCCCAGGTTGTGCTTTTGTGTCCTATTCTAGTAAACTGACGAGGCAGGAGTGGAGCGGATACACAGGCAGCCTGTAATTCAACTGCTCTCTGTTGTCGCGTTCCCCTGTGATTGTCATGGTCCATGCCAGTGCTGGATGATCTTCAAGTGGAGTGGTAAGTGGTTCCCCAGGCCGCTGTTGGAAGCTCAGGTGGAAGGCTGCGTGAGTCCCTCTCCACAGAGGCTGGGATTGCAGGCAGTTGCTCTGCTGGGTCTCCCTGCATTGGTGGCAGTGGCGGTGAGAGAGCCTCAGGGGCAAGAATGCAGGGGTGGACTGCTGGGAAGCTGCAGCTCTCTCCCTTCCCACATGCCACTGAGGCAGGTGCCACAGGCCTCTCAGGGGGCCTACACAACACCCATTCTGCTCTGAATACCCCACAGGGAAAGGGACATTCAGCTGCCAGTCATGGGGCATGTGAGAGTGCCTGCTCTCTTTGCTCCCTCCCTAGCCTGCCTAGAGCAATACAGAGGCGTCTGCAGCAAAGCTGAGCCCTGTGTAGACCAGACAGTCTAGACCCAAGGGCTCAGAGTGCTGTCAGCTGCAGCAATAGGAACAGAAGCCACCAGGTCCCTGCTGTGCCTGCTATCCCGTGCAGTGTTGCTGCACAGACTCCAAGCAGCTCTCTGATCATGGCAGAGCTCCTCACAGCTCAGGTGACAGCATCTATAGGATGAGTGTGGAGCCCCAGGGCTCTCTCCTCCTGTCCTTCCCAGGTATCTTCCAATTTTGCCAAGTGCATCACCCCTCCTCCTTCCCCTTTACTCTGAATGTCTCCAATATGGGGTGTTAGTTACAGAAGGATCTTTGCCTGAGAGCTCCAAAGACTCTGCTAGCAAAATTCTAGGTCATATGACCTTCAGACTAAAAACAGTAGGCACTGAAAAAAAGCACCAGGGTTCAGAACAACCAGCAGTAAAAATAAAGTTAGTTAAACAGGAAAAGGGAATGGGGAACAACCATATGTTTTTTGACCTTGGATAGTTAGTTCCTTTGAAGACTTCCAGCTGACCTTGGATATTAACTTTGAAGACATACAGCTGTGCTTGCCTAAGTGTGAACAAGTATCCACTGGGAATTCAGCTGGGGGCCTCACTGCCTTGCTGTTTGGCCTCCCGGGCCCCTCTGTTGTATTGTCTTCACACAACTGAGTAGTAGTGTTTCCTTCATTGCATCACGGCATCACTGCTCCCGTAACATTTTGAACTCTCATCCTTTTGCTTCTCTGATAATTCATAATACTTTCTCCAAGAAAATCCATCCATAGATGGGCTTCTACTTGCAACTTTCAATCCCCTTCTTGAGAGCAGCTTGTGCAGGCTGCTACTAGTATGCCATCTTGCCCCTACCCCATAGCAATCAAATTTTAACGTGAGTTTTCATGGGGACCTTCAAACCACAGCACTATGTGAGAGATGCGTATTCTCATACACACACACGCATACACAAAAACAAGCCAAAGCACAATCTACTCCTAGTTCATAAGTGATCTCAAATTAAAAGTTGTTTGTTTTTGCTTGTTTTCAACACATCCTTCCTTCCAGTTTCTGCCAGTGATAGGAACAAACTGATGGAGCCCCTGGAGAAATATGAGGGTATATACGAAAGATAAAGCAGCTCTGCTTTTTGGCCTTGAACTAAGCTTATAAAATACACTTGCCAAAAGGGAGGTCTAAACAACATTTATTTATCTAGTTTTATTAAGAAGTGCACATAGCCTATTGCTAAAGAAGAAAAAAACCTCCAAAAGAAGTCATAGGTTTTGACAAGAAATACCATTAAAAGTACAGTTACTTACAGTAGTGCCTGTGCCTCAAAGGAGTAGGGCACCGGCCCCATATACCGGAAGTGGCCGATTCAAACCTGGCAAACTGCAAAAAAAAAAAGAACAGTTACTTACATGTGTGTGTCTGTGTATATATATATATATATACATATATATAGAGAGAGTGCATATATGTGTATATATTCTGTACATATATGCATATGATATATAACTAAACCTCCCTTTACCCATTAACGGGTCAATGAAGTAATCAGGAGCCAGTTGAATAATAAGTGCAAAAGCTCAGAGGTTAAACTGCCTGACATTCAGTTCTGGCTCCTCAACCTACCACGTATATGAACATGAACACTGTGACTATAATTATAAACTACTTAGCCTCCCCATACCTCAGTGACTTCATCTTTAAAAATAGCCAGGCTCAGGGCTACATACCTATAGTTCCAGCTACTCCAGACGCTGAGGTGAGAGGGTCACTTGAGCCCAAGAGTTTGAGGCCCACATGGATGACATAGTGAGATGTCCTCTCAAGAACAAACTAACACAAAATAACAGAACCCACTACATGTGATTGCTATGAGGATTAAGTGATGTTGTCCATGCACAGTGCTTAGCATTTTGATTGGCATGTCTGAAGAACTCAATAGGAGTCTCAGAACTATTGTACCTATTCCAGATATGATTCTAAATATAGGCAGGAGACGTTTTAAAAATCATGATTTGATTAGATAGGGCTGTCTAGCCTTTTTGATGCCAGCTATAAATTCACTAACATAAGAAACTACTTTTGTAAGGGACCATCCAGTGCTTAAACCAGAGGATCATTTATCATATTGCTCTCATATATTCCTGTCACTTTGGCTTGCCTCATCTACATAAATGAGCCTTGAAAAAAAAAAATACCCCCAAATCTAATCACTCCCGGAGCCTGCAAAATAATAAATTGTTTATAAAATGTGGGATCCCAGCTGACAGACTTGCTGAAAATTAAGACAATGACAGAGCCACAGTCTTGGGTAAAATGACTGTGGTCAATAAGGAGCTTAAGAACACTGATGAATCCCTAAAATCCAACAAAGTATCAATTTATTATTTAAGACTTCTATTTGCAGTTATCCATCACCTAAGTCTCTCTCCCATCCTCCTCTTCTCTCTCATGTATACCTTTCTCTGGGGAATAATTTTAAAAGGGAACCTTTGCCAAGATTCTGAAGTGCTTGTATTACTTAATGCATATACAAGTAACAAAGGACATATCCAAAACCCAAGGGTAAAAGCAGTCATTCCAGAGTCGTAATGTTTGGAGTCAGATTATAAATGGTAGAAATTTCAGAGGAAAAGAAAAAAAAAAAAAACTCAGAGATCAGACTCAAGAAACATTTTTAAAAGAAACTTTTGATCTGGAAGCTTTGTGTTTTGCACATGTAAAATATGGAAATATGGATGTTTGAATCAGAAGCACCACAGGCTTTAGGTAATATAGTTAAAGGAACTCACGTTTTCATATCTGACTTTCCTTTATATTTCTGTACTCAGAAAAAAGAATTATTCTCCCATTGTGCAAATCCACCTATTCACAGGCATAAGATTAAGATCCTAAGGAGCTCAGGTCTTCAGGCATAGAAAAATGTAAAAAAAATAAAAAATAAATCCTAAAACCGAAGGTGAATTACCACTTTCTAAAGCTGTGATTACGTTTAAAAATAAAACCATCAATAGCTTTTATTCTACAATTGAAACCCGAGGTCTACTTTCCCCCACTGTCTTTGCTTTTGCCTTCAGATACAGTCTTGCAGATCTAAGAGTCTCTTTTTTGGCTTAGGTTTATTAAACCCTGATATGATTCCTCCAGGGTTGAAGATCCTTGTGCTAAACTGCTTACCAAAGGTTTACAAATTGAAATGGCTCTCAGGGGAATTTTTTTCTGCCCAGTTAGTTCTGTTACTGCTGTCTCTGAAGTCAGAGATTATTGAGATAAAACTGATTAGAAACGCCAAGCCTCTCTAACTTCCAACACCAAATAGGTCAGAAAAACCTAAATCAGAGAGCTCGTAGCTCTTTCTGCTTTTACACTATTAAAAGACTTACTCTGGTAAGTGAATGCCTTGTTTACTCAATACCAGTTTTCAGAAAACACTGCCTTAAAGCATCTTTTCTTTCTTTCCCCACATAATACTCAAAACATAAATTTTTTATCAAATTCTCAATTAAACTGGTTTGGGCTTACAGACTTGCCCCACACCACTTATTGACTCAACTGCAAAGTGACTTCTTACAGACCCTAGGTAGCAGATCATGGCGCCTACACAGTTTAACAAGAGAATTAACAAAATTGAAGGCACTTGTCTAACAAGGACAAGGAAATGAATGAAAACTCCATGCTCTTCCTGAGCTGCAGGTTTTATGATGCCTGTGAACTAAAAATACCAGTTCAGCTTTAGACATTTTTCCCCAGGTCAGTGAGGTAGAATTGTACTCCAAAATCTTTATTTTTTTCTTCCCAATTTTTTTTTTTAATAATAGAAAACACAAAAATTTACATAAGCAGCTCCCACATACAAGTGGGCCATGATCTAAAAATTGCGCGTGAATTGATTAAAGCTCAGAACACATTTCCCTTGGAAATAATAGTTGTTGACTTCTGAGATAAATCCACAACCTAAGACATCCATACTGCAAGCCCTTACATCAAACCTCCCTGACAGGTAGTTACCAACCAGTGTTTAAACATCTTTCCTGACAGAACTCCAAGGCAGCCCACTTCTATTGAGCATCTTCCTGTGTACATTCGCTAAAAGCTCCTCACACTGAGCTACAGTCTGCTTCCACCTACCACCTGGCGGCTCCTCCTGTCATGGCCCAGGGAGCCAACCTGCTTCTTTTGTCCTTTTTCACTGTAAACATGCCCCACTCCTTGAGTCATTTCTTCCAATGTGGATTCCAGCCCTTGCACCCCAATATGCTCCATTTCGTTTTTAATGTCATTTGCGTAATGCGATGTGCACAGCTGTAGAGAATCAGACGTTTGCAGCTAGCACTGTAGGTTGCTGATTACCCATGGCCTGGACACTGTGGTTTTATTTTGTTTTGTTGAATACTAAGTCATTGGAAGACACGAACAGCTGTCCGTGGAACTTATTTGGGTTAGAAAAGAATCTCATTGTTTATGGTGTGTGGCAGTGGGCCTAATGAGGGAAACCAACCAAAAGAGGGAAAAACTAAAAATACAGCCACTTTTATGTCTACAAATAGAAGCAGCAAATGACCTCTGAATAAATTTTAATTTTCTGCAAGAATCATTTGGATGGCAGTTAAAAATTGAAAAGCAAATAAGTCCCCATTACCCTGGAGAAAGGTATAAAAGAACGTTTTTAGTCTGCATCTCAGCCAAGTTTATTTCTCCCAACATCCCTTGGAGTTCCAAGCTCTGATGGGGTCTGGGAAGGGAGCAATTTGCATGAGGAGCTCAAAGAGAAGGGCCTATGGGAGGGAAAGCCCCAGTACTGCAAAGGAGCTAGACTACAGGGATCAAGACCCTGCAGTCAACTAACCTTGGTTATATAAAGTGATAGACAGAGAAAGCTGGTTCCTACTTACAGTCAAAGGAGAAAAAGAAAAATGGAAGTTTCTATTAGGTGGAACCCAGCACCTCCTCCTCCTCCTCCATTCCAGGAACACAATGAGTCTCTGAGTCTCTAAAGAGGGAGTTCTGTGGGTAAATCTAAGAAATTGTCATTTTCAAAGCTGCAATCAATTTGTCATAGAAGCCTCTTGGCTGAGCATAATAACCAAAGAGTAGGATCATCATCTCATTAAGAACCATGATAACTGAAGTAGGTTTATCCATAGTCAGTTTGAACATAACCCTCAGAAACAATTCTTCTGGTAGGGACTTCTCAAGCCTTTACTAGCACAGAGTTAAGAGCTTCAGATGAAGTCAGACTGAGGCAGGTTTGTAAACAGACCCCAGTATTTCTCAGCTATGTGACCTTAAATCCTTTCAGCCTGCTTGCTTTTCCATCTGAATGATGAAAATAATATGTAGCTCAAAAGATTGCTGTGAAAGTTTGCATACGGTAATAAGTTCAAAGATTTAATATATTCTTTGGAACCCAATAAAAACATGGTAGTTTTTATCTATCTTTTATACTTTTTATTATAATAATACATTCATAGAAAAGTACATGAAATATTAATGTGCAGTTAAATAAATTATTTTAAAGTAAATATCACCACATAAATGTTTTTAAATCTTTTGATTTCACAATTTTTGTTGCTTCTTTTTAGAATTTCCGTTTGTTTTTTTATCATTTCCAGTTCTGTTATTTTTTTTAAGAGACAAAGTTTTGCTCTGTCGCAAAGGCTAGAATAGTGCAGTGGTATAGTCATAGCTCACTGCAACCTCAAACACCTCGACTCAATGGTCCTCCTGCCTCAACCTCCCAGATAGCTAGGGCTACAGGCACACGTGCACTACCACAACTGGCTAATTTTTTAAAATTTATTTTCTGTGAAGACAGAGTCTTGCTATGTCTAAAACTCCTAACCTCAAGTGATTCTTTCACCTCCCCAAAGTGCTGAGATTAAAGGCATAAGCTACCATGCCCAGGCTAGTTCTGGTATAATTTTCAGAATTATAGCAGGACTGGGCTGGGAACTTATAATTTTCGGAAATATAACAGAACTTGCCTTTTATTTTCTTGAATATAAAAGCATAATTATTTTAAAGTCTTTGATATTTCTGAGGAGACTTCTTGTCAGCTTCTCTCTCAGTGTGCTAGGTCAATTTTGGCATGTGATGGACATTGTATTTTTGGAAATAATTATAAGTCTCCAAAGTTATTATCTTTCACTAGGAAAGATTTTTTGTTGTCTGAGCTAGTCTCTTTGAGGCACCAGAAATCACCTTCTTTTTTTTACACGGATTAAGCTTGTCTGCGCTTCTCACGTGACTTAAACCTGGGCTGATGAACCTCCCAGTCACTCTTAATCTTGGGATGTGGCTCTTCAGAATCTAAACCTAAGCTGCAGACAAAGGGTTTTACCTGGGCCCTCACTTGTGACAGGCCCTCAATTCCAACTTTCATCCCCTTCCTCCCACAAAGTAATTGTCAACATTTTGATCATCCATTCAAAAATCAGCAAATGAAAGCAACTCACATTCTGGGCTCACTTCTCTGGGTATCTGCCTTTGTCCAACTCTTGGCTTTATAATACTTAAGGGTATTTTTGACTCTACCTTCAAGTATATGCTTTCTTTAACGTTCTTCAGCTATTCTTGTCATCATTGTTCAGAACATTGGTTATGTTGTTCAGAATTATCTACTGTCAGACACGAAAGTTTCTACTCTTATTAGTTTTTATTTAATTACCCACAATAAATTAACCTAACTATTGAAGAGAACTACTAGTTTATCTGGGTCTTCCTTGTGACACTGCTTCCAACCTTCTATTATAATCATTTTTTAAATATTTCTCTCCTCCTTTATTAGACTTTTAAGTTTTTATTAGACTTTTTTTTATTAGACTTGTAAGTTTTCACATAATGCTTAACCATGTCTGATAAATCCATCAGTTATCCCCAATTCCTGTGTCTTAGTCATGTTAACCTTGCAGGAACTATTAAGTGACCAAATGTCTCTTGTTTGAACAAGTTGGACACTTCCGACACAGAACCTCTAAATTATCATAAAGTATGTAATGAGTCACCTCAGCAGAAAAAAGAAGTAAGCTATTGTTCCAAACATCAATTGTAATTTGCATTAACAATTTCCTCTAGACCTCATATAATAAGCAATTGCATACCTGAAGAAATAAATATCAGCATTAGGATACAACAAATGAAAACTTGGATTCCCCCAGTTGCAGTTTCAATATTGATCTGCATATTTCATTTAGTATCAGTACTGAATGTGTAGCCTGGCTTTCATTAAAATTCATAAACTCCCTCTGGAATTCATGGCAGCCATCTGGCCAAATATTGAAACTCAACTGCATTTAAGTCACTGAATCTCTCAATCAATTACAAAGGATCTGAGCTCTTAGGGTTTACATTGATTGGCCACTATTTTCCTAATGGAGTCATAGCCTCTATAATTACCTATTTGACAGGAGAGGTGCCTGCTTTCTGAAGGCTATATATCCTAGTTCTTCATTTACCTAAAATGTTAGTTGGCAGCCCTTATAAGAGCATCAGCTACAAAATGTGATTCGAGTTAATGTAAGTGTAACAGAACAATGCTCTCATCTCATCTCTACTTATTGCATATAGTGGCCACATATTATTTTCTCACATAGATTGAATTTTGAAAAGTAACTTCAATGTATGTTTTTATTTTATAATTCATCAAGGGACAAAATTCACGCATTTGCACACACCTTCACATCCACAGACATATTCAAAAAGTACTGCTTAATTTCAAAAACTAAAGATCTCTTGTTCACATTTAGTCTAGTCTTTTTTCTTTTTCTTTTTTTTTTTTGAGGCGGAGTCTCACTTTATCACCCTCAGTAGAGTGCAATGGTGTCACAGCTCACAGCAACCTCCAACTCCTGGGTTTAGGTAATTCTCTTGCCTCAGCCTCCCAAGTAGCTGAGACTACAGGCACCTGCCACAACACCAGGCTATTTTTTTGTTGCAGTTTGGCCGGGGCGGGGTTTGAACCCACCACCTCGGTATATGGGGCCGGCGCCCTACTCACTGAGCCACAGGTGCCACCCAATATAGTCTAGTCTTTACAACATGAAACTTAATTGATCATGGCTTTTTAAAAGGCACAAGTAAAAGAACCCCTTTTTTAATCTATGGGAAGTAGTAGAAAGAACACCATCACTAGATCCAGGCACACAATTCAGAACTCAATGTCAGTTAAACGACGGTTACTTATTTGGCATGGGTTAATTTTTTAATCTTTCTGAGTCTGTCTCTTCTTTACACCTCTGAGATATTGATATCACTTTGTTTTAGTAATTAGATTGTAAGACGATAATTTACTGTAATTCTTTTTTTTTTTTTTGGTATGGTTGAAATAACAAAAATTAACTACTCCTAGCATAGTACTTGGAAAATATCAGACATTTGTACTGGTCCGGTTTTACTTTAAAATGCTACAAGTACCTAAAATCTTAATCTTAATGGTTTATAATAGCAAACATTTGCTTCTCATTCAGGAATCTTTGGTTTGTCTGTGGTTCTATTGACTGGGATTTAGGTTACCTGGCCCATTAAGGTGGACTTGGCTCCAATGTGGGTCTTAGGATCGGTTCTACTTCATGAGTTTATCCACAACCCAGGATAAAAGAACAATGTTTACCTTTGGCATGATCTTGCACGCAGAATATCTTGCCTTAAAACAAAACCAATTTAATAATAAAATATCATTTACTTTAATTTTGCAAATAACTATACTTTTTATTAAACAAAGAATACATATCCCACTATTCACTTTTAAAGTGAGCAATTTTAGATCAAGGAAAAAATGAAGATGTTGTTATTATATAGGGTTACTTGGAAAGTTGATTGGATTTTTTAAGTATTAAAAAGTAAAATATAATTATTTTTGAAATGATTATGGTACACCTAATAGTTATTCTAAAATTGCCAAAAGTTTGAAATACAAAAATTTTAATGCATAAGGTATAATTACACTGAAAAATTATACTTTGTACAATGATAATAACCAGAAATAAAACACAATAAAAACAGAAATGTTTCATTCAATATAGCAAAAAAAAAAAAAAATAAAGGACATATAACTCAGACTTTAAAAACACAATAAAACAAAGGAACATTGAGAGAGACGGAGAGAAATGTAGATATGTATACTTTATTCCAGAAAATAAATATTGCAAAGATGTCTAGTCAATTTTTAGAGTTAATAGAACCAATTAAATTCTCATCAGGACTTTTTTCATGTGAAACTTAACCAAATGATTCCAATATTTATTTTGAAAATAAACAAATAAAAATATCAAGTAATAGGCCATATGCAATAGCATCAACAGTGTATGAGAAGAAAGAGTGGGTGCGACCTTGGCAGATAATGAACAGTATTACACAGAAACAATAATTACACTGGTAGACATACCATTCTGTGAATTAGAAGACAGATATCAGAAATTGACCCAAAGTCTATATGGACTTCCTCTGTTACAACTATACTCTTACAAATAAATATAAAAGAATCGCAGTAGAATCTCCATAGTTGACCATTTCCCTACATTGACCACCTCCTTAAGTTGACCTAATATTCATAAACCAGGCATGCACCACATGTACATACCAGAACAGACCTAGTTCATTATTTTAACCACCTCCGTATGTTGACCAATTTGTTACAGTACCTTGGATGGTCAACTTATAGAGGTTGTGCTGTATTTTAAATTATAGGCCTGAAATTATTAGTTAGAAACTTGAAAAAAGAATAAATTGAGTCCATATCTTTCTCTAAAAAGCAAAATAATTTTAATATGGAATAAAAATTTAAATATAGAAAGTCAAGCCATAGTAAGATCAGCAGAATATAATTTGCTATTATTTATCAGATCTGGGTAGAAATGACCATTCTCTTCATCATAACAGAAGAAATTGGTTTAATCTTTTTTAAGTTCTCATTAACAAACTGGGGATATTTCATATCATTTTAAAGATTCCATGAAATAGTATAATTGAAGTATTTTACCTGAAAGTCATTGCTCAACAAATCAGTTATAATTAAGGAAAATATAGTATTCATCTTATTAAAAGTCCCTTAAAATTGTGATATCTCTTGGTCCATCTGAGTTGTTATAAAGGAATATATGAGACTGGACAATTTATGAAGAAAGATGGTGGTATCTGCTTCCTCTGACGGCTTCAGGAGCTCCTAAGCATGACAGAAGACCAGGGGGAGCAGATGTATCACATGGAGAAAGGGAATAAGAGAGAGGGGAGGAGGTGCTAGTCATTCAAACAACTGACGCTCCAGTGAACTAATAGAGGGAGAATTCACTACTGTGGGGGATAGGCACTAGGCCATTCATGAGGAATCCACCCGCATAACCCAAACACCCCCCAAAGCCTCACCTCCAGCATTGGAGATTAAATTTCAACATGAGACTTGGAGGGGAAAAACATCCAAACTCTATCATGATGCCAATGTGTTTATGCCACCACCCCAAAGTTTAAGTGATAACCACAGTAATCCTAATATCATCTGAGCAAATCAATGCTAGATGAACCCCTTGCCTTCTACTCACAATGCTTCAAACTTCTTAGCACAAACCCAAAGAAATAAAAGCAGTTATAACATTCACAGTGTTCCTACATTTGGGCAAAGGGTTAATAAAACTCCTTTCCCTTCTGTGGGAGGGGCTGACCTTTGGCTCACTTCCTAGTTATTTCCTTGGAAATAATAAAGATGATATGTGTCAACTATGTGATTATGTGACATTGATTATGATGAATAGAAATGACCCTTGATAGATAAACTGTTGCTAACCTGGAAGGGCTATAAATTCCTGATGTGAGGCCGAATTTAGGATTTTCCTGAATGTGATGACTCAAAATTAGCCCACCCCCTTTGGGGACTCTGGACTTCCTATAATCCTTTTAAAGGGTTAAATATTGTTTCTTTAATAACTATCACATGTTTTGAAGCAAATCAGAAGCAGAGGACAAAAATAAATTATGTGGACAGGTAAAGTAGGGGAAGATTAAGAAATAGCATAGAGGAAATGCTGGGAGAGTCTCCGAGAACAGGTTATTGACAACTTTGATTGGATTCCAAGTTCAATCTAGCCCACTTCTGAATCTCTGAAGAAATGACTTAGCACTGCGCAGCTGTGCCCACCCCATGGCTCTCATACTCCAGGGAAGCTTTATCACAGCACAAATAGCTATTCCTGGGTGGCTTTCTTGCAACAGCCTGAGACAGGCTATGTTCATGCTTTATCTAGTTTTGTACAAAAGGCCAGCTAGGAGAGTCCAATTTCTCTCAAGAGAAAGCAGGACTGAGACTCAGCAGGTGGCTGAACTGAAAAACCAGTGTGTGGTATCCTTCGGCACATGAGTTATTAATACATAATGATCACAACAATACATTTCACTCTTGTTATGTAGTCCTCTTGGCCTTTCAGCTAACCCTGGAGAAGGTAGCATTTCATGTGGGCCTTAGATGAGCACGGTTTCAATAGTTTAATTTACACAGGAAATAGATATTAAAAACAAGTTCATACAAACAGAAATGGCCTGAAGTGGAGAGGATAGGAGGAGGTGAGGCTAGTAATGTTAGCCAAGCAAAAGATTAGGTAAGTAAGAGGGAGCTAATAATAGATTTTTGGTAAAGGCATAACATTATCAGAACTAGACTTTATTACCTACTCCTTAAACAATGTTGAAGGAATAGAGGGGTGAAAGAGGGAAATTAATAAAACCTGCTTTCCAGAAGCTTTGGAAGCTATTTCATAGAGCTTATATTGAGCATGGTGTATATTTAAAATATTTTGCTTAAATTATCCATCAAGTTTTCCTAATCCTTCCTTGGATCTGAGACAGGAGATTTAAAGTCAAATTGCCTGAGTGTGAAACCTACCTGCACCACTTACAAACTGTGACACCTCGAGCAATTTATTTTAACTCCCCAACCTTTGTGAGCACATCTATGTCCTGGAAGCAACAAGAAGTTGCCTCATCAAGTTGTGAGGACACAGAGTGGACACATGGAAAGGCCTAACAGAGTGTCTAGCACCTAGTAAGTATTTGATGAGTATTAACTACCATTAAATGAGAGATGGCATTGATTAAATCCAAGTGTCACCATTTTGGCACAGCTATCCAGTTCACCACCGTCTCTTTGCATCTTTGGAGAACACTGGCTATCTTTTCCAGATTTGTGCCTTGTGGCATCCCTTTTACAGCTCACCCCAAGTTAGCACCAATTCATTAACAAGAACAATATTTGGGTATAATATTTCCACTAGACATAAGTGCCACTTGTATCATATTTCTCCATCTGGTCCACAACATTTTCTGTCAAATGCTGTGCTATTATAAATGAAAAAAATTGTGTTATTTAGACATCAGAAAATAAAATTAGCTTCTGTGGTGAAACTTGTTCTAATGAAACCTCCATAATGCCTAGTGATCAGTGCTTTTCTTTTTAAGTGTTCCCAAATCTCTTAATACTCTCCCTGAGAAGTTTATTAGAGATTATTTCAAACCCACCACTCTGCCTTTCTACTATCCACATTCCCTGAGAAGAGCTATATCAGTATTCTATGCAATACCCATACTCAAAATCTATAGCAACTATTTTAATACTAAATATGGAGGAAACTGTGAAAACCTCAAGGAGATTAAATTTAATTCATCATTAAAACAGGTGTGCTAAGAGGGTTAATTCCAGCAGGCCTGGAATTGGCTCGAGCTGTTTTTCTGAAGTCAGAGATTTATCTGCACGATGCTGACACCTGGGCAAGGCATGAAATGCAGTTGTTACTAAGATTGTTTGGGAGAAGTTTGTACCCACCCGTCAGAAAGATTGATGGCTTGCACCTAGTTTCAAAGCAACCCCCAGAGGACTCTGACATTGAAACTGTTCACATAAGAAGAAAGTGTCTACATAGCCAACAGGGTACAAGAGCCCCTAAAACCAGAGTTTGAGACTCCATCTTGAGCTTTTGGTCAGGAGGTGTTCTGTGCACACTTTACTTGTTTCTGTTCTGAAAGGGAAACAGCATCTGATACGGCCCTGCAGAAAGAGGAAGACAGTAGCCTGCTGTCGGCCTCTCTAGACCCTTTGCTGTAAGATAGCCTGTGGCTGCAGTGAATGTTCTTGCTACTTAGTGCTGTTCTGATATAATATGTTGTTGCTATTGTGTGTTCCTTCTGGCAACAAACTGTAGATTCAGAACTATTATCATTTTGGCTCTTTTGCGTCTATCTAATGAAACCTAATGAGTCCAACATAATGCACAATAGGCAAAATCAATTGCCTCATCATTTTTTTGATATAGATTTTTACATGCTTAATAGATTTTTGAAATAATTCTATTTCTATTACTTCTATAGGTGGAATAATCAGTCATGACATTTATCTACTGGAGTCAAGTTTAATATAAGAGAAACCATAAGATAAACAATTTAGATTGATTTGGCCCTCATCTAGACTACAGCCCATTGCAATAGTGAATTTGGAAGCAAGAGATCCCGTTTACATGCAGACTATTAAACTAAGAAGGATCAGAATAGTATTCTAAGGAGCAATCCTTATAGGGAAAGTGGCCCATGGCAATAGAAGAATTTTGACCAAACACAAAGCCACAATCCTCCACTGTAAGTGTCTGGCACACACAGAATTGGTTCAAGTTCTGCACCATTATCCATATTTTTTCATATAGCCCCAGGCCAAATTAGTACTGTTCAAAGAATATGTGATCCTAACTTTCACAGGACTTATATATCTTGCTTAACTACAAAATAAATGTTCAATTAGCGATTTCAATTCTTATGTCAGGTATAATGAACTTTATTTTATTTTCTTCATGGTATGCATTAATACTTAAAATTATCTTAATTATTTGCTTACTCATTTACTTTGTTTTCTTCCCACTAGAATGAAAACTCTCGATAGTAGAGAACTTTTCTATGATGATCACCAACGTCTCCTCAGTGGCTAGGATAAAACCTCATACATAGTAGATGATAACAAACTTTTTTATCATTTACTAAGTATTAACTATGCTCTAGGTATTATTAAAAGGTATTTTGCATGTACTCATTTGCTAAAAATATCCCACACTCTTATGAAGCAGTTGCAATCTCAAACCCCATTTTCAGGTAAAAAAATGTGAGGCGCAGAGAAGTAAGCCCCACAGTTAATAAATAAAAGAGCCATTTGAACTTACACATTCTGGCTCCAGAATCTTGGAAATAGCTAGGTCATCTTAGAAAATCGCTTTTTAGTCATTGCTAAGTAATTCTATGCTGTAATGAAAATTTTATTATTCCCTTTCATGTAAGCTTTTTCCTTAAATTATTAGAAATTCTTTACTAAGAATAATGTCTTCCACTTCCATCCAGGTTAATACGAAGGATATAAAGTCTCCATTTTTTTTAATAGCTGACTAGTATTCCATGGTATACATATACCACAGCTTGTTAATCCATTCCTGGGTTGGTGGGCATTTAGGCTGTTTCCACATTTTGGCGATTGTAAATTGAGCTGCAATAAACAGTCTAGTACAAGTGTCCTTATGATAAAAGGATTTTTTTCCTTCTGGGTAGATGCCCAGTAATGGGATTGCAGGATCAAATGGGAGGTCTAGCTTGAGTGCTTTGAGGTTTGAGGTGGGAGGAAAAGCAGAAAGAGGGACAGAGGGAGGAGGTTGGGGCCTTGGTGTGTGCCACACTTTCTGGGGGCAAGACATGATTGCAAGAGGGACTTTACCTAACAATTGCAATCAGTGTAACCTGGCTTATTGTACCCTCAATGAATCCCCAACAATTAAAAAAAAAAAAATTTTAGATGTATTAAGTAAACATAAAAATTCAGTTGAAAATACAATGATCAGGGCGGCGCCTGTGGCTCAGTCGGTAAGGCGCCGGCCCCATATACCGAGGGTGGCGGGTTCAAACCCGGCCCCAGCCAAACTGCAACCAAAAAATAGCCGGGCGTTGTGTCGTGCGCCTGTAGTCCCAGCTACTCGGGAGGCTGAGGCAAGAGAATCGCTTAAGCCCAGGAGTTGGAGGTTGCTGTGAGCTGTGTGATGCCACGGCACTCTACCGAGGGCCATAAAGTGAGACTCTGTCTCTACAAAAAAAAAGAAAATACAATG
Source organism: Nycticebus coucang (assembly GCF_027406575.1). Classification (NCBI taxonomy): domain Eukaryota; kingdom Metazoa; phylum Chordata; class Mammalia; order Primates; family Lorisidae; genus Nycticebus; species Nycticebus coucang. The sequence continues at coordinate 52,178,820 of NC_069781.1, read as the reverse complement.
ATCAAGATGTGAAAGAAGTTTCAAAACATAAAGTTAGTGTAAGATACTAAGCAATTTAATAAAACTCACCTTTTAAGCAAAAAAAACAAAAAATTATTAGAAATTCAAATATCAGGGCATAAATCCTACTGATGGAAGCAAACCCCTTTCCAAAATAAGTCTGATCAAGAATCTCTCATAGGGTTGTGCCTGTGGCTCAATGGAGTAGGGCACCGGCCCCTATGCAGGAGGTGGTGGGTTCAAACCCAGGCCCGGCCAAAAATTGCAAAGAAAAAAAAGAATCTCTCATAATTTCAAATGCCTTGTACTAATTACAATGTCATCTCTAAAAGGAATTTGTGTCCCACCAACAGAGGCAGGTGGCTCAGTGCATGTGTTGTCATGTTTGTGGAGCCTTAATGAGAAAGTTAAGAGTTTGCTGGAAAATAATAATAATAATAAGGTGTTTTATGATCTCCAGATTATCTGAGAAAAGGGGGACACATTATAACACTTCATATAATGGAAGTAGAAAATAAACTGTTTCTTCTAAATTAAAAAGAAAATTTTCCATAATTTTCCATAATAAATGAGGTGAGAGCCTCATTTGAGAGAGAAAAGCAGAGAATGGCAGCAAGAATCATAAGATGTAAAGTGCTAATACTGGAGAGAGGACTCAACTCTCTTCCACACCAGGAAGACGTGGATTTGTTTCTTACTTTACTGAACAGGTTTACCTTCCAAGGAGAATGACAGGTGTTAGTAATTTTATTATTTTTCCAATTCAATTCGATTTTTTTTTTTGTAGTTTTTTTCTGGCTGGGGCTGGGTTTGAACCTGCCACCTCCAGCATATGGGGCCAACTCTCTACTCCTTTGAGCCATAGGCGCTGCCCCAGTTCAATTCAATTTTAAACTTAAGATGTAACTATCAAAAAAAACCTACCAACCATCTTATAATGGTCATCCCAGGCCTACAGGCGATTTTCTGCCTCTCAGATTCTTATACCAAAAGGTAAATTTATATGGAGTCAAAAAAAGGACTAACCATATCTGAATCACAGAGGGCACCTTTAGGACAAAGTAAAAAGTATTTCACCCACTTTTTGGTAGCTTTTCTTTTCAGGTCTTCTCCTTCTGTGTAGTGAGAATAAAACAATTTATTATCAATGTCTTGGGGAAAAGGAGAGAGAAGATTTCAGATAAATATGATTCCATGAATTCACATTTTAAGCTTCTTATACCGCACTAAGATAAAAATGAAAAATAAAATATTTAAAATAAAAGACATACTTTGGCCCCCCCAAAGACATAAAATCCATTGCACCAGAATGGAATAGAAACTCACACTGATGAGCAGGTCTGAAGCTAGGGACCTGCTGGTCAGCAAGCAGGCAGAACTACACACTTGACTCCTGCAGAGTGACGGGGAACAGCACAACACTTTCATTACAGGAAGGAGAGAGAGAGCCACTGATTAAATTCAGTGCCAAACAGGCTCACCCCCTGAAGAAGAGGCTGATATAAGTTCCAAGTGCTTCCATGAGTAAAGGTGGTTGAAAAACCATTGTACCAAAAATAAAAACAACACACACATACATACACACACGACACACTCATGAAGCAGGTGCGAAAAGTAACAGAGCCAAGCTGCTTTCTGGTCCAGGGACTATATCTTCCTTAAGACCAAAATCAAAACAGAGTAGAAGCTATCAATACGTAACCTGGGTAATCGGGTTGATACAAATACTCACCTGCTAGGTAAGTGCAGGGTGTAAAGTTAGAGTAATGAAGAATAGAAGTGCATAAAGAAAGACAGCCACAAACTTAACAGGAAGATACATTCAACCACAATAAAAACGAAATACTGGAAAAACCTCAGAATAACATCAATGTAAATTATGTTCAGGTCTTCAAATAAATAAAGGAAAGAATAAAAATTTATAAAAATTATGAACTGAAAAAAGGCAAATGTTAATCAAGATTAGACAGAATGAAAATTAGACCTTTCAAAATCTTGCTTTTAATATTGCTAGTTTATTAATTTAAGAGAACTAAATGTTAAATATTTATACTACACATTAATGGTATAATATCACTTCAAGGTAGACTGTGCAAATTTTAAGATGTATACTATGAACCCTAAAGCAACTAAGATAATAAGAGAATAAAAAATTATAGCTAATAAACCAAGAAGCTAGATAAGCTGAAATCACAAATGATACCCAATTAATCCAAAGAAAGCAGTGAAAGGAAGGCTATGTTAACCAGTGTGATGAAAGTGTGTCAAACGGTCTGTGAAGCTAGTGAATGATGCCCCATGATCAGATCAATTTACACAGCTATGATTTAATAAAAAAATAAAATAAAAATAAAGAAGGCAGAGAAAAAGAAAAAAGAATAGGTGAGGCAAAGTGAAAACAAACATCCAGGTAGTAGATTTAAACTCAACCATTTTAATATTTACATTAAAGGTAATAGTCTAAACACCCTTTTCAGAAAGAGATTTTTAGCTAGATAGAAAAGCAAGACCAATCTATATGCTACAGTAAGAATCTCAAAATAATTATATTGTGGGAAGGAAGCTACTCAAAATAGGGTATATGATGTATGATAAAATTTGTATAAAATTCTTTGTAAATATTTATATAAAAATTTAAATTTATATAAATTCTGAAAAATGTAATCTATTATAATATTTTATTACCTATTATAATCTAATACGATAGCAGAAGATCAGTAGTTGCCTGGAGCAGGGGAGGGAGAGCCAAAGGAAGAAGTACAAGGAAATTTAAGGGGATGGTGAATATGTTTATTTTTCTGATTGAGGCAATGGCCTCAGAAATCTGGACATTTGTACAATCTTCAATATGTGAGTTTATTTTACATTTTATCCTATCAAAATGGCTAGTAAATATTAATGAACATAAAAATAAACAAAATTAAAGGCAAAACACTTTGAGATCAAGAGTAACATGAATGGCCTGTTAACAAAATATCAATAACAAATGTGCAGAGATCAGACAGGGAAACATAGCAAGACCTTGTCTCTATAAAAAATAGAAAAATTAGCCAGGCATGGGGACTCATGCCTGTAATCCCAGCATTTTAGGAGGCTGAGGAGGGAGGATTGATTGGGCCCAGAAGTTTGAGAGCTGCCTGAGCAACATAGAGAGACCATGTCTCCACACACAAAAATAAAAATAAATAAACGAAAGAATATTAATATATTTTTTAAATATATAGGGTGGATGTAAAGATCACATGTTGCACATGAACTTTACGTCCACTCTGAATAAAGCACAAACTGAAAGAATTGATAGAAGAAATTATTAAAGACACAATTACAGTAGGAGAGTTTAAAAATATATCTACCAAAAACTGATAGTTGAATTTTTATTATTTTAATGTGAGGGCAGAAATGATTAGGTTATATTGTTTGCATTTGTTAGATAAAGTCCATGTTGTAGAGGAGGTCTTCACCCAAGAAGTGTGCCAGATACATTAGTGAGCTTATTCTAACTAATATGTTTATAGACCATTTATGAAAATACGTCACATCTCAACCAAAATACTTTAATGATGTTTTTAAATATAAATGACACTTAATATTAATAAAATACTTCTAGAAAAGTTAAAATAAACTTTTAGATATTTAAAATTATACTCTATTTCAGGAATTAAATATGATGTTATAAGAAAAATGTTTAAATATTTTGAAATTAGTTTAAAAAGGAAAGTACCATATTTGAAAATTCTACAATACAGCCAAAGCAATTCTTTAATAAAATACATAATACTCAATATTTTATTTTTTTAATCTATTGAAAATAAATCAATGTAGCATTCAAGCCAAGTACCAAGAACAAAAGATTAAAAAGTAATTTTCTCTACAGCAAAGGAAACAATGAACAGAGTGACGAGATAATTTATGGAATGGAAAAATATACTTGGAAACCATATCTGACAAAGGGTAAATATCCAAAATACATAAAGAATTCAAACAACTCTATAGCAAGAAAACAACCTGATTTTTAAAGGGCAACAGACCTCAATAGACATTTCTCAAGAGAAGACACACAAATGGCCATCAGGTATATGAAAAACTGCTCAATATCACTTATCATCAGGGAGAAGAAAATTAAAACCACAGTATCACCTCACACTTGTTAGAATAGCTATTTCAAAGAACCAAAAGTTAAGTGTTGGTAAGGATTCGAAGAAAAAGAAATTCTTGTACACTATTTTTGGGAATGTTAATGGGCATAGCTATTATGGAAAACAGTATGGAGGTTCCTCAGAGATTGCATACCCAAAGGAAATGAAATCACTAAATCAAAGAGATATTTGCACTTCCATGTTCCTTCCATCATTATTCATAATCTCAAGATGTGGCATCAACCTGTGTCCAGCAACAGATGAACTGATAAAGAAAATGTGGAAATCTATATATACACAATGGAATTGTGTATTCAACCTTTAAAGAGGAAATTCTGTCATTTACAGCAACAAATGTGAACCTGAAGGACATTATGTTTAGCAACATAAGCCAGGTACAGAAAGACAAATTCTGAGCCATCTCACTTATACATAGAGTCTAAAAAACCTAACTCACTGGAACAGAGAGCAGAATGGCAATTATCAGGGACAGATGGGAGGGGACTGGGAGGTGTTGGTTGAGAGATCTAACGTACATCATGGTGACGATACTTAACGACAAGGTGTTGTATACTTGAAAATTGCTAATAAAGTAGATTTTAGTACTCAATACTAATATGAAGCCAATAGATAAACAACTACATGCCCGCATAAGATGAAAACACAAAATAGTGGGGAGTGAGAAAATGGGACAAGAGAGGAGGGGGATTAGTAAACTCTCACTCTCAGTGTAAAGGTATACAGCACATCTCCTGGGTGAAGGGCTCAACTACAACTTGAACTTTACCTAACAAATGTACCCTCATTTAATCTAAAATAAAAATAGCAAAGAGCTCAGCAAATGTAAAAACAAAAAACACCAGTGCTGTGGCTTATGCTTGTAATCCTAACACTCTGGGAGGCTGATGCAGATGGATTGCTTGAGCTCAGTAGTTTGACACGAGCCTGAGAAAGAGTGAGACTTCCGTCTCTACTAAAATTAGAAGAAACTAGCCAGGCATATGGTGCACATCTGTAGCCCTAGCTATTTGGGAAGGCTGAAGCAAGAGGAGTGCTCAAGCCCAAGAGTTTGAGATCGCTATGAGCTATCATGTCATAGCACTCTACCCAGGGAGACAGTGAGACTCTGTCTCAAACAAATAAAAAATAAAATAAAGCAAATATAAAAAATAACAAAAAAGTAAATTTTAAGTGTTTGCACCATAAATAAAAGATGTGTTTGAGGTAATACATATATTAATTAGCTAAATTTAGCAAATCCATAATGTACATGTATTTCAAAGCATCATATTATACACCACAAATACATTTTTATTAATGCACAATAAGTATATATATTTATGGAGTACATGTGGTATTTTTATACATAAAACCTATAACAATTAAATCAGGATAATTAGGATATACATTACCTCAAACATTTATCTTTAATTTATGTTGGGAACATTTCAGCTCTTTTACCTATTTTGAAATATACAATAAATTACTGTTAACGATAAATCATTCTACCTATCAAACACCAGAATTTATTCCTTTTATCAAGCTTTATTTTTATACCCATTGACCAATCTTTTTTACCCTCCTTCCACCCTTCTCAGCCTCTATGACATGAACTGTTTTAGCTCTTCTGTATGAGTAAGTCATGAACAGGACAGGTATGTCTGTCTGTATCACTCAACGTAATGACCTCCACTTCCATCCACCCTTCTCAGCCTCTAGTAACTATGATTCTGCTCATATGAAAGCCATAAATTAGTTTCATAGTAGGGCTGAGTACATTGGATAGTTTTTCTTCCATTCTTGAGATACTTTACTAAGAAGAATATGTTCCAGCTCCATCCATGTAAACATGAAAGAGGTAAAGTCTCCATCTTTCTTTAAAGCTGCATAGTATTCCATGGTGTACATATACACAATATCTTAATCCATTCATGGATCGATGGGCACTTGGGCTTTTTCCATGACTTAGCAATTGTGAATTGGGCTGCAATAAAAATTCTGGTGTAAATATCTTTGTTATAATGTGATTTTTGGTCTTCTGGATGTATACCTAGTAGAGGAATTATAGGATTGAATGGCAGATCTATTTTTAGATCTCTAAGTGTTCTCCAAACATCTTTCCTAAAGGAATGTATTAATTTGTATTCCCACCAGCAGTGTATAAGTGATCCCTTTTCTCCACATCCACGCCAACATCTCTGGTCTTGGGATTTTGTGATATGGGCTAATCATACTGGAGTTAGATGGTATCTCAAGGTAGCTTTGATTTGCATTTCTCTGATGATTAAAGATGATGAGATTTTTTTCATATGTCTGTAGGCCATGTGCCTGTCTTCTTCAGAGAAGTTTCTCTTCAAGTCCCTTGCCCAGCCTGTGATGGGATCACTTGTTCTTTTCATGCTTATACGTTTGAGTTCTCTGTGGATTCTGGTTATTAAATCTTTGTCGGAGACATAACCTGCAAATATCTTCTCCCATTCTGAGGGCTGTCTTCTTGCTTTACTTCCTGTGTTCTTGGCTGTGCAGAAGCTTTTTACTTTGATCAGGTCCCAGTGGTGTATTTTTGAAGCTGCTTCAATTGTCCGGGGGGTCCTCCTCATAAAATATTCGCCCAGGCCGATTTCTTCAAGGGTTTTCCCTGCACTCTCTTCTAGTATTTTTATAGTTTTGTGTCTTAAGTTTAAATCTTTAATCCAGTGAGAGTCTATCTTAGTTAATGGTAAAAGGTGTGGGTCCAGTTTCAGTCTTCTGCAGGTTACCAGCCAGTTAACCCAGCACCATATGTTAAATAGAGAATCTCTTCCCCACTGGATATTATTAATTGGCTTGCCAAAGATCAAATAACGGCAAATAGCTGGGTTCATCTCTTGGTTCTCTATTCTGTTATAGACATCTACTTCTCTGTTTTTGTGCCAATCCCATGCTGTTTTGATCACTATCAACTTATAGTACAGTCTGAGGTCTGATAGCATGATTCCTCCTGTTTTGCTTTTATTTCTGAGTAATGTCTTGGCTATTACAGATTATTTCTGATTCCATATAAAATGAAGTATTATTTTTTCAAGATCTTTAAAGTATGACAGTGGAGCTTTAAAGGGGTTGCATTAAAATTGTATATTGCTTTGGGTAGTATGGACATTTTAACAATGTTGATTCTTCCCAGCCATGAGCATGGTATGTTTTTCCATTTGTTAACATTTTCAGCTATTTCTTTTCTTAGAGTTTCATAGTTCTCTTTATAGAGATCTTACACATCCTTTGTTACATAAACTCCCAAATATTTCATCTTCTTTGGCACTACTGTGAATGGAATAGAGTCCTGAACTATTTTTTCAGCTTGACAATTGTTGGTACATAAAAAGGCTATCGATTTATGAATGTTGATTTTGTAACCTGAGACACTGCTGTATTCCTTGATCACGTCTAAGAGTTTAGTAGTAGAATCCCTAGTGTTTTCCAGATATACAAACATATCATCTGCGAAGAGTGAAAGTTTGATCTCTTCTGACCCTATATGGATAACGTTGATTGCCTTTTCTTCACTAATTGCAATGGCTAAAACTTCCATTATAATGTTAAAGAGCAGTGGAGACAATGGGCAGCCTTGTCTGGTTCCTGATCTGAGTGGAAATGATTTCAATTTAACTCCATTCAATATGATATTGGCTGTGGGTTTGCTGTAGATGGCCTCTATCAGTTTAAGAAATGTCCCTTCTATACCAATTTCTTAAGTGTTCTGATCATGAAGGGATGCTGGATATTGTCAAAAGCTTTTTCGCATCAATTGAGAGAATGATATGGTCTTTGTTTTTTAATTTGTTTATGTGAATTATACTTATAGATTTACGTATATTGAACCAGCCTTGAGACCCTGGGATAAAACCAACTTGGTAATGATATATAATTTGTTTGATGTGTTGCTGGATTCTCTTTGTTAGGATCTTGTTGAATATTTTTGCATCTATATTCATTAGTGATATTTGTCTATAATTTTACTTTCTTGTTGGGTCTTTTCTTGGTCTGGGGATCAGGGTGATGTTTGCTTCATAGAACGTGTTGGGTAGTCTTCCTTCTTTTTCTACATTTTGGAACAGGTTGAGTAATATAGGTACTAGTTCCTCTTTAAAGGTTTGGTACAATACTGACATTCTAGAATACAAGACATCTGGTCCCAGGCTTTTCTTTTTAGGGAGATTTCGTATGGTTGATGCTATTTCAGAACTTGATATTGGCCTGTTCAACATTTCCACTTGATTCTGGCTAAGTCTTGGAAGGTGACGTGCTTCCAAGTATTGGTCAATTTCCTTCAGATTTTCATATTTCTGAGAATAAAGTGTTTGTAATATTCATTAAAAATTTTTTAACTTTATGAGAAGTCTGTTGTTATTTCGTCTTTGTCGTTTCTGATTGATGAGATTAGAGTTTTACTCTTTTTTTCTCTGTTAGGTTAGCCAAAGGTTTATCTATTCTTTTGACCTTTTCAAAAAACCAACTTTTTGATTTATTGATCTGTTGTATAATTCTTTTGTTTTCAATTTCATTTAATTCTGCTCTAATTTTGGTTATTTCTTTTCTTCTACTGGTTTTGGGGTTGGAATGTTCTTCCTTTTCCAGTTGCTTGAGCTGTCCCATTAAGTTGTTAACTTCCTCTCTTTCCGTTCTCTTGAGGAAGGCTTGAAGTGCTATAAATTTCCCTCTTAGGACTGCCTTTGCAGTATCCCAGAGGTTCTGATAATTCATGTCTTCATTTCTTTTTGTTCCAAAAATTTGACTTTTCCTTCTTAATCTCATCTATGACCCAGTTATCATTCAGCATAAGGATATTTAACTTCCATGTTTTTGTATGAGTACGTAGATTCCTGTTGTTACTGAGTTCAACTTTTATTCCATGGTGGTCTGAGAAGATGGAAGGAATAATTTCTATTCCTTTAAATTTACTGAGGTTAGATTTGTGACCTAAGATGTGATCGATTTTGGCATATGTTAAACGGGCTGATGAGAAGATTTGTATTCAGTTTTGTTGGGATGAAATGTTCTGTAGATGTCTGCTAAATCCAAATGTTGGATGGTTAGGTTTAAATCTAAAATTTCTTTGCTCAGCTTCTTATTGGAGGATCTATCCAACACAAAAGAGTGTTGAAATCTCTGACTATTATGGAGCTGGAGGAAATCAAATTGCTCATGTCTGTTAGAGTTTCTCTTATAAATTGAGGAGCATTTTGGTTGGGTGCATAAACATTAATAATTGAAATCTCATCATATTGAGTATTACCCTTAATAAACATGAAGTGACCATTCTTTTCCTTCCTTTCTTTTGTTGGTTTAAAGCCTATTGTGTCTGCAAATAGAACTGCAACACCTGTCTTCTTCTGATTACCATTAGCCTGAAATATGAACGACCATCCTTTAAACCTGAGTCTATATTTATCTTTTAAGGTAAGATGTGACTCTTGTATGCAGCAAGTATCTGGCCTAAGTTTTTGTATGCAGTCAGCTAACCTGTGCCTCTTTACAGGACAGTTTAAGCCATTCACATTAATGGAGAATATTGATAAGTCTGGTAAAATTTTGGGTATCAAGTTTTTCAAAAGTCCAGTGGACATTTTTAATCCTTTTGCCACTGTGGAAGTTGGAGCTTGATCAAAAGTTTCTGAGTGAGTTTACTTTTGTGGTAGGGGATTGGGCTGGTCATTATGGAGGATAGGTCTGAGAATATCAAGAAGAGCTGGTTTGGTTATGGGAAATTTCTTCAACATATGAATGTAATTAAAATATTTAATTTCTCTATTATAAATGAAACTCAGTTTAGCTGGATACAGGATCCAGGGTTGAAGGTTACTTTGTTTTAGGAGATTGAAAGTCGGTGACTACCCTCTTCTGGCTTGAAAAGTTTCAGCAGAGAGATCTGCAATCATTCTAATATTCTTCCCTTTGTAGGTAATGAATTTCTTACGTCTGGCTGCTTTGAGAATTTTCTCTTTCATATTAACACTAGTGAAGTTAATTATGATATGCCTGGGGGATGTCTTATTCAGATTGAGTCATGCTGGGGTTCTGAAACTGTCTGCTATCTGAATTGCAGAATCTCTTGGCATGTCTGGAAAATCTCTTTCATAATTTCATGGAGAAGGGCCTCTGTGCTTAGGAAGGCCACTTCATCACTTTCAGGGATTCCAATGAGGCAGATATTAGCATTCTTCGAATTATCCCAGAGCTCTCTGGGAGCATGATCCGTTTTTGCTCTCCTTTCTCTTCCTCTTTGAGAGTTTGTGAGCATTCAAAAAAGAGTTTGTCTTCTATGTCAGAAATCCTTTCTTCTGCTTGCTCCACTTTGTTACTGAGGGATTCTACTGTATTTTTCAGATCTTTCAGGGCTGCAAATTCTTGCTTCGGTGCATCAAAATCTTTGGTGGTTTTGTCTTTAAATTCATTAAATTCTTGAGACAACTTTTGAATTTCTCCTCGAATTTCTATTCTGACTTTTGAATTGCTCTTCGAGTTTCTACTTCCAAATTTTCCTCCATTCTATTAATCTTGTTTGCAATCCAAATTCTGAATTCGATTTCTGACTTCTCGGCCAGCTGTTTATGAATGGTATCTTCAGTTACATCTGCCATATCTTTCCTTATGGGGGTTGATCTATTCTCGTTATTCATGTTACTAGAGTTTTTCCGCTGATTCCGCCCCATGATTTTTTTACACGATTAGACTTTTTCCCTGGAGCTTTGTTGATGACCCGTACAGTGTTACGACCTGATAAACTGGGGACCTTTTTGGTGTGGTGGGGCTAAGTGCTTATTGTCTTGTTTTCAGCTGGTCTCTGTTCGACCCTAGTGAAACAGTTACTCTGGGTTGAAGTCTCAGCTGTGGAGAAATACCAGCAGTTAAGTCACTTCGCCCCCCCACAGGCAACAATTGGAAAAGGAAAATCAAACCTTTCTACAACCACATACCCAGGGCACACTTGAATAGTCCTCAGGCAATTGGCTCAGTTCAATCGGTCTAAATCAATTGTCTCAGTCAGCACCTGTCTCAGGTGTGAGAGTTTCAAAGGTCTCTGGGAACTGGATCTCAGGGGTCTGTTAACAACTCAAATATGACTTGCTCCACTGCTCCGTGAAGTCTGGAGGACCCATCTGGCAAATAGTGTAGTCTGGGAAGGTTGACATCTCCTTCCCCACCTTGCACCTTTGTCATATCCAGTCACTGATAGCCCCGCAGGCTGTGACTCAGTTGCCTCCCATGAGCAAATACTCCAGGGCTTTGCACCTGCCTGAATCACAAGGACATCTGTATCTGCTCAGCCAGGCCACTACTCTCTGCCTCTATCCAGAAGGGGGTGGTGAGGCCTGACAACCTTGGGCACTTGATGGAGGCTGGGGGGTGTTCACTCAGTTCCAGCCCTGCCCCTGATTGTTGTTACTGACAGAACAAAACAACTTTGTGTGAATTTGTGTTTGTCCCTGCTAAATTCCTCTGCAGAAGAGAAGCTGTTTTGAGTTCCAAGAACCTGTGCCTCTGGCCCTGTCTTCACTCCTGCAGGTTTGTATTCGTAGCACAGTCAGCTTTAGCCTCTTGCCTTCCTTTGTCTATGGGCTGATGATCCCCTGAGGGCTGGGTGCATCTTAGGCTCAGTAAAGTGGTCCTCTGGGTCAGCCCCGCCCTGGGAATTTCCCCACTCTGAGTGTGCATTTTCTAGCCCCCGCGCTCCATCCAGGCCAGTACCACCACAGGCAGACCCTTTACTCACAAGGGCTGTGTTTCAGTCCCAGATCTATTCTGCAGTGGTTGCCTTCTGAGAAGATGCCCAGGCTCCTCTGGTTGCCCAGGGAGACAGGGGTTGTGGCTTCCAAATATCCGGGGATGGGCCATATTGTTGCCAAAAACAGCTGCTGCTCTGCGCCTCAAGGCACTGTCGCTCCAGTGTGGTTCCCTCTCAGCTGCCTGTCATCTCCTCACTCCCGTGCTGGAGGATCAGCACTGATCAGCTGCAGTCCAGGCCCTGTCCACACCCCTCGAGAAATCACCCAAGAATCTGGACTCCTGTGGGACAGGCCTCCAGACCTCAGAGTGAGAGTGGAGGGGAGTTCTAGGAGCTCAGAATTGCAGGTCGAAACATCAAACTCATTGAGACCAAATGAGCACATAAACAGATAAAAAGGCTACCAGACACACAAACCACAGATGAATAAACAATCAGAAACACATAGACATACAGACAACAACAACAAAAAAAACTACTACAATAAAAATAATGATAATCATAAAATAATTGAGAAAAAAGGTAAAAAACATACAAACAAAATGAACAAACAAACAAAAAACCCTCTAGAAATCTGATGTTAGCACTCTCAGAAACCATAGGAAGGGAAGAAGAGGAAGACAGAAGGGAGAAAAAATAGTGGTGTTCATAAAAAAGTTAAAAAAGAAGAAAGGAAAAATTAAAAATAGAGAAAATAAAAATTAAAAAATATATAAAAAAATAATAAAAATTGATGATATTTCCTCCAAGGAAATGATGAGGGAAAAAAAGGCACCAACCACAAAAATATTATTCTTGTATATGTAGAAATATACGTCTATATATATGACGTAGGGATCAACTTTCGTCGGAATATATTTATAATGCAATATACTTTCTGGACACCAGGTGGCACTGTGAGTGTTTTCCAGGCTTATACCTGATTCACAGTATATACTGTTACCATGGTAACCACCCTACCTGGCCGATCACCATTTTGGAGTTTCTGAAAAAGTTTTTTTACCTAAGTGTGCAACCTCATCTGCTCTATTCCAGACAGCACTCCTATCCAACCTCCCAACTCAGTGCAGGAGTCCACACTTCAAAAATCTTTCCACTCTGTTCCCACATTCTCCTGCAACCTGGCAACTGCAATCGGCTGTGGGGGAGGGTACTGGCAGCTGCCGGGTCTCACTGGTGCCGGCTACCGAGGCTGCTGCCGGGTCCCGCGGGTGCTGCTGGGTCTCACTGCCACCACGGCTGCAGCACGGAGAAACCTTATACTCAGTTTTTTGTGGCTCTGGAGTTTTGAGTCCAGCCACCCACCAGTTCGCCACACAGCCTGAACTGCCAACCCACGCCAATATTCCCCACCAGGAATGGTCCAATCTATTTAATCACTCCTGCTGTTCTGGGGGAAGATGACCACCATTTCAGACAATTCAAAATGTCTGTTTCCCAGGCAGGATCCTTTCCTTTCAATTTTCCATTGGGTTGCTTAGTACCTTGTGATTCTGAGTGGCTCCCCTTTCAGGTGCCAAACACTGCTCAGGAATAAATTTTCATCAGTTGGGTTTTGCCAGGAATTGCAAACTGCTTAGGGAGGGGCCTGCCGGCCAGTACGGCTAAGCAGGGAAAATCTCTACAACAGAGTACGTGGTTTTAAATTACACCTCATATACAGCAATCTGCCAATTCACTGCACGTTTCCAACTGTCTGTCTACACCAATAATCCACGTGGGGAAATGGTCCAGACCCCCCCTTCCTCTCACCTGATGACTTGGGAGCGGTGGGCTACATGTTCATCCCATCCGCCATCATGCTCCGCCTCCCTGGAAAAAAGAGTTTTATATCCTATTCCATTGGTTCATATGTCTACTTTTATGTTAGTACCATGCTGTATTGGTTACTATATCTTTGTAATATATTTTAATGTCTGATAGTCTGATACATTCAGCTTTCTTCTTTTGGTTCTGAATTGCATTGGGCTATTCAGGGTCTTCTGTGGTTTTACATGAATTCTAGAATTTCTTTTCTACTTCTATAAAGAATGCCATTGATATTTTGATAGGGATTGCATTTAATCTATAGACCTCTTTTGGTAGTATAATCATTTTTTCAATATTAAATTTCTAACACATGACCATGTAATATCTTTGCATTTTGTGTGCTGCCTTTAATTTCTTTCATCATTCTTTTACTGTTCTCCTTACAGAGAGCTTTTACCTCCTTGGTTAAGTTTATTCCTAGATATTTTTCTTTTGTAACTATTACAAATGGGGTGCTTTCTTGCCTTTCTTTTCCCCTAGCTCATTATTGGTATATAGAAATGCTACAAATTTTTGTGTGCTAATTTCGTATCCTTCAAATTTACTGAATTCATTTATCAATTCTATGAAGTTTGTTAAAGTTTAAGGTTTTCTAAACACATGGTATCCATAAAGTTCGTGTTCAATTTAAAGTAGTTCAGTGGAAACTTTAGTCCCTGGGATAAGGCACCATGTAGTAGTGGCTCTGGACCCTGGGATGGTGGGGTTTACAGTATCCTAGACTCTATGAGGCCAGGAACAGTGACAGCGAGTACCCCAGAATGGCTGAGTATGGCTTGTGTTAGGGCCTTGGGGTGCAGAGAGCAATACAGTGATGACTCTACTCCCAGGGGAGAGTGGTGTCTCAGCAACTCAGACTCTAGGGGACTCGTACAGCTCCAGGGAAGCAGGGTACTATACTTGCTTAACCTATATGGTAGTGTTTGTCAGCTCAACCATTCCTCTGTTTCCTTGGGACTCAGGGTACTATGTCAGCTCAGCCTTCAGATGCACAGCTGCCCATTCTCAGCCAAGACACCAATTCCCAATGGAACAATGGGCTGCTTCAATTCAGGCCCAGGGGTATGACTGTTCTAGGTGGCCCAGCCACCATTTCCTTGGAATGCAGGGCTCTAACAAAGCACTGTTTCCTCAGGAGGCAATTTCAACTCAGAGACCTTGGGGTGGGGCACAGCCCTGGCTGAGAGAGGTGGATGGAACTGTACTGCCAAAGTACAGAAAAAAGCCTCAGATCCTGCCCAAGGGGTGGGAGGAGGCAGTTCCACTGCTGCTTGGTCCCACTGGGAGGGGTATAACAGCTTCTTGAAGCTCAACTTGGGGGTGAGCAGCTAGGCAAGTGTGGTTCAGCAGCAGCTTAAACTTAGAAATCAAGAAGAGATGGGACTATTCACCCTTGGGAAAAGACACATTCTCACATTAGTTCCACTTCCAAGATGGCCTGATAAAGTAGCCATGTAGGCCACAGAGGGAGGGTACAGTGTTAGTTCCCAGGAGTGGGGAGACACAGCTGTGTGGACTCCAGGTATCTCCTTTGACTTAATGCCTGTGAGGATTGCAGGGGCTCTCAGTAGTGAGGACGGTAAGAGTTAAAGGTGTTTGTTGGAAGCTGCTAAGATCCTTTTGACTACCTTTGTGCAGTAGAGAGTTCTTCCTGGTTCTCAGCTGATCCCAGCTGAGAGCTGGAGTGGTGCAGTCACCAGGTCTTCTTCCAGCTCTGTGTGGCTCTACTGAGTTTCTGTGTCACCAGGGTTTCTATTACTCCTTCAATGTACTCTTAATCTGTGCATTAGTTATTTTTACTAAAATGTATTTGTTTATTCATTGTTTTGGCTGTCTTTGTGGAAAGGGCAACTGCTAAGACCTCATAGTCAGCCATCTTGCTGATGTCAATCTATATAAAATTTTTCAATTAAAAATTAAATTACAATATTTAAAGAAGGTAATATGGTGAATTTAAAGAAAGAAAACAAAAATGCAAAAATTCAGAAAATAAAAACGATCTTTCAAAAGCATGTGTTTTTTATTCTGTTAAGACTAACAAAATGTACAAATTTCTGTGAAGGTTAATCAAAGGAGAAAAAATGGTAAAAATATATTAGGACCTCAAGAAGAGCCATATGTAATATATAAAAAATATTTAGCAATAATAATAGTACAAAAAAATCCTATGAAGTCTAATAACCAAGTTTACAAGGTCATCTTAGAAAAAGTGTTGCATACCTCATTGCTGAATATCACTATGATCAAACTTAGAAGTACTTGCCTTGGGAAGCTATGCACTGATGCCAGTACCTAGTTCCCCATTAAAAGCAATTTTGGAACTCCTTTTCTGGAATGACCATCAGAGCTGTCATTAGAAAGCACAAAAAAACATACAATGATAATAATGAACACCACTCAACAAGACAATACCACACATCAACATGAAGACAGTTGTGAGTCACTGATATATTAAGGTTATGGACCTTTACCAAGTTGTTTGCACAGTGCTACCAAGAGAAGCTCACAGTGGCAAGCTTGCAAATTTAAGTGTCAGACACTGTACAATGACAGCTCTGATGTTTGTCAGACAATAAAATAAAGCAAATAAAAGATACTAGAGGCAGTAAAATGAATAAAATATGTCATTACTTCCAACAGAAAATGTATCTACTTTGTCAAATACAAGAAAAATCATTTGGAAAATTAGAACTAGTTCTACAAATTTGCTATATATATCATAAATACAGAAATACCAAGACTGTGAAATATGTCCAGTTATCAACTAAACAATGAAATAGGGAAAATGGCTTCTCTTTTTTTGGTGTTGTTGTTTTTTGTTGTTTTGTTGAGATAGGGTCTTACTCTGTTGTCACCAGGCTAGAGTATATTAATATAATCATGTTCACTTTAAGTGAAAATTACACTTTTGAAAATTTAAAATTACATAGCTCCTAATATTTAGTCTTAAGATGTGCAAGAGATTTTCAGTTAAACTTTATTAACCATACATTTTCTCTGCTTCATCTTCAAATTTCAATAAAATATCAAAAAATAAATAATTTTAAAAGTATGAAATCTATAATAAAACAGTAGATGGGATAAAGACCAAAGAAAAATGTGATGATCACTTTGGAAATGGAGAATAGGAACGACAGTTTACTTACTTAGCATGGAAACTCAAATCCCTCCCTGAAGGGAAGTAAAAATAAGAATTTTGTTTTGTTTTGTTTTGCATCACAAACACTAGCTTGAAATTGTGCACATCCAAGCACTATGAAACTAAGAATAATGGGTAAAGCTAAAACCCCCAAATTAATTTCATCATTTTCCTTCTCTACCTAGCTAGAATACAGATTTACTCTTCATATAAACTAAATACAATAAATGAGATCTACCACAAAAGAAACCAAAGGTGAATCATCCTACTGAAAGATGAGAATTAAATAAAAGTTCACATTCAAAATGAGAACCCTAATCATATTCCTTTTTTGACTATTAAAATCTTGTAAGCTGGGTAGTGCCTGTAGCTCAAAGGAGTAGAGTGCCAGCCCCATATACCAGAGGTGGTGGGTTCAAACCCAGCCCTGGCCAAAAACTAAAAAAAAAAAAAAATCTTGTAAGCCATATATACAAGTTTCTGGCAGCATCTGGAAAAATCTCTCTGAAAAAAATTATCCATTGCCAGAGAGAGATCTGTAGAGCATGACTTTCCAAGTATATGGCTTTTTCCTAGCAAATGGCTTTGTGCCTTACAAATAAGTTGTGCCTACAACTTGATGAGCCACATGTACAAATGTATACAAAGCTTTCAAAATATGAATGGACTAGAAAAATCCATCCTGTACTATACACAAAATCAAAGACTCACACAAATAATGAGAGAGATATCTAAAGAAAATTCAATTATGGGGACCGAGAAATAAAGTTTTTACAAAACCTTAACTAACATGCTTAGAGAAGTAAAATAATAAATAAGTAAAAATTAAAAGCTAGTGCATACATGGTGGAAAAATAACAAAATTCCTTTTAGAAAAGGAAGGACAGGAGGAAGGAAATAAGAAAATAAAGGAGAGAAAATTTTAGAAAACAAGAATGAAAATTTTAATTTAAAAATGGAATTAAAATGAAACTAATTTTTTAAAATATCAAATGTTACTCTCAAAAAGTAAAACAAAAAGATTCTTTCAAAAAATTGGAAGAAAAGTTAATAAATATAAAGAACCAAGTCAGGAATGCCAATGCTTAACTGAAATAAAAATAAAGAAAGGAAGGAATCTATCAAAAATAAAAGAAAATGGGAATTTTCCCAAAACTGAAGCAA
The DNA here is from genome assembly GCF_027406575.1 of Nycticebus coucang. Classification (NCBI taxonomy): domain Eukaryota; kingdom Metazoa; phylum Chordata; class Mammalia; order Primates; family Lorisidae; genus Nycticebus; species Nycticebus coucang. The sequence goes on along the minus strand of NC_069781.1, from coordinate 52,160,810 downwards.
AATAATTTTCAAATGGTATAGCCCCATTGGTTGTCCAGCAAAATGTTTGAAAGGCTCATATGAAAACACATCACCTTGATGGTACAGAAATCAGAGATTAAGGAGAAAAGTTATAAGCTACATGGGGGGTGGTAGACAGTTTTCCCGTGTAAAGAATCGTGATCAGAATATCAGACTCCAGAGCAAGATGGTGGCTGAGTAACAGCTTCCTTGTAACTGGGCATGGTGAGATTGGAGAGAGAAGACTCCAGACATCTCTGGCTGGTGGCATCTGCCCAGAAACATCCCTCGGGGGACACAGGGAGACATTTTTATACTTCCGGACTGCAAGAGGAGGACAAAAGCAGTGGAAAACTGGTAAGTGATTGCATGTGTTTATTCAGTCTGATCCCACCAGCTGTAACTACCGCAGCAGCGAGATTACCTGTGGGCTGTTTTATCTTTTGGACTTGGTACTTGGTTGATTTACCTTGGGAGAACTTGGGCGAGAGTGCAGAGGACTTTAAGTGTTGTCTAAGGCCCCCAGACTGAGCCACTGAACCAGAACAGAGCTAATATTGTTCAGCTGTGAGCCACAGGCATTGTGGGGAACTGCCCCAGTAGGCTCCACCCTCAGGGTAGCAGAACGAAGATCAGGCCTGGAGACCCTTGGTGAGTAACCTAGTGGCTGAGCAGCACAAAGGTAGGTCTGAAACACCTGAAAACCAGGACCAGTTTTGGTACACTGGATAAGGGGGAAGCCACTTCAGGAGTGATCCTAGTGACAAGTACTTTCCTCGGGAAGCTTCTGCTTAGCCAAGGCTAACAGTTTAAAGTGTCTCTTAAGCAGGTTGGGAAGAAATTTAGGCTCTCAACCCTGTAGTGTTTGAGAAATCAGCAGAGACCTCCAGTCTCCATCTTGTACAGCTGTATCAGCATTGTGATTAACATCTCATGCCCCAGAAGATTAGCTGCTGCCCAGATAATATTCAGCAAGATACATATATTGCTTTGTTTTTGGTTTTGGTGTTTTGTTTTCCCTCTAGATTTTTCTTTTCTTAACCTTTCTTTTCTTTCTTCATTTTTCTACTTGAAATATAATTTCAAGTTGCCTTTTTTAATAATTAGAACTTCATTTTTGCTAGTATTTCTGCCCCTATTACTTGGTTTTTCCCCAATGTTATCCCATAAGGTTTTCTGTTTGTCTGTTTAGGTTTAATTTATAGTATTTTTGTCTTTCCTCTCTACTTGGTGGAGGTGGGGTACTGTGTTTGAACAGGCAGGCAAAAAGCTGCTGACCTCAAGGGAACCAGCTAACCCAGCACCCCCAGAAGTTGGGGGGTTTTAAGGTTGGGTCATGTACCCTACTGTATACCTAAATTACTCCTGTCTGCCTCTTTCTGTGCCTCTCTTCTGTCAATATTCCCTTTTACTCTCCCCCTCTTCTTTTTCTATTCCCTCTCTCTCTCTTTTTTTAAATTGTTTCTCCCTTCTTGCTCTTCAATCTTCTCGTCCTTCTGGTCCTGTACCAAAAGAACTCATCAGGAAATACTTCAACCTGTTCTATACACTGACCATCATCACAATGGACCACCAGCAAAGTTAGCACCCAGAAATTAAAGGACAGAACCTAGCTTCCACAATGACACAAAAGACAAAACTAAGCAATGCACTTTCACAAAATAAGATGAACAAAATGCTACCACACTTACCAATTATCTCAATAAATGTTAATGGCTTGAATTCCCCACTGAAGAGGCACAGATTGACTGATTAGATTAAAAAACACAAGCCATACATTTGCCGTCTGCAGGAAACACATCTAGCCCCAAAAGACAAATTAAAACTCAGAGTTAAGCATTGGAAGATAATTTTCCAGGCAAACCAAATCCAGAAGAAAAGAGGGGATGCAATCTTGTTTTCAGATACATGTGTGTTTAAAGTAACTAAAGTCAAAAAATATAGAGGGTCATTTCATATTAGTCAAGGGAAAAATACAACAAGAAGACATTTCAATTCTAAATATTTATGCACCCAACTTAAATGCTCCCAGATTCTTGAAACAGATCTTACTTAGTCTGAGCAATATATCCTGTAACACCATAATAACAGGGGACTTTAACACTCCTCTCACAGAGCTGGACAAAACCTCTGAACAGAAATTAAACAAAGATATAAGGGTCTAAAATGAGACCCTAGAACAGCTGTGTCTGGTAGGTGTATATAGAACACTCCATCCCAAAAATAAAGAATATACATTCTTCTCATCACCCCATGGACCAAAATTGATATCCTAGGACACAAAACAAATCTCAACAAAATCAAAATAATTGACATTTTACCTTGTATCTTCTCATACCATAAAGCACTAAAGGTGGAACTCAACTCCAACAAAAACATTCAACCCCAGGCAAAGACATGGAAATTAAATAATCTTATGCTGAATGACAGTTGGGTGCAGGAAGAAATAAAAAAGGAAATCATTAACTTCCTTAAGCATAACAACAATGAAGACACAAGCTACCAAAACCTGTGGGATGCTGCAAAAGCTATTCTGAGAAGAAAATTTATCACTTTAGATACCTACATGCAAAAAAGGGAAAGAGAGTCCATCAACAAACTCACAAGCCATCTTATGGAATTGGAAAAAGAAGAACAATCTAAGCCTAAACCCAGCAAAAGAAAAGAAATATCCAACATTAAATCAGAGATCAATGAAACTGAAAACAAAAGAATCATTCAGAAAATTAAGGAAACAAGGAGTTGCTTTTTGCAAAAATAAAATAAAATAGATAAAACTTTGGCCAGACTAACTAGAAATAGAAATGTAAAATCTCTAGTAACCTCAATCAGAAATGATAAAGGGGTAATAAAAAGAGATGCTACAGAAATACAAGAGATTATCTCTGAATACTACCAGAAACTCTATGCACAGAAATTTGACAATGGAGGAAATGGATCAATATTTGGAATCATACCCTCTCCCTAGTGTTAGCCACAAACAAATAGATTTCCTCAACAGGCCATTTTCAAGCACTGAGATCAAAGAAACAATAAAAAATTTCCCAATAAAAAAATGCCCTGGTCCGGATGGCTTTACATCAGAATTCTATCAAACCTTCAAAGAAGAGCTTATTCCCAAACTGCAGAAATTATTCTAAAAAAATGAGGAGGAGGACTCTTCCCCAACACATTCTATGAACCAAACATCACCCTGATACCAAAACCAGGAAAACATGCAACTAAGGAGAACTTCAGACCAATTTCACCAATTAATATAGATGCAAAAATTCTCAAGAAAATCCTAGCCAATAGATAACAGCTTATCATCAAAAAAGTCATACATCATGATCAAGTAGGTTTCATCCCAGGGATGCAAGGTTGGTTTAACATACACAAGTCCATAAACGTTATTCACCATGTCAACAGAAGCAAAAACAAAGAGCATATGATCCTCTCAATAGATGCAGAAAAAGCATTTGATAAAATCCAGCATCTTTTTCTAGTTAGAACACTGAAGAGTATTGGCATTGGTGGCACATTTCTTAAACCGATCAAAGCTACCTATGACAAACCCACAGCTAATATTTTACTGAATGGAATAAAACTGAAAGTTTTCCTCTTAGAACTGGAACCAGACAAGGTTGTCCTCTGTCACCTTTACTATTCAACATAGTGCTGGAAGTTCTAGCCAATATAATTATGCAAGACAAGGTAATAAAGGGAATCCAAATGGGAGCAGAGGAGGTCAAACTCTCCCTCTTTGCGGATGATATGATCTTATACTTAGAAAACCCCAAAGACTCAACTGCAAGAATCCTGGAAGTCATTAAAAAATACAGTAATGTCTCAGGATATAAAATCAATGTCCACAAATCAGTAGCCTTTATATACACCAATAATATTCAAGATGAAAGGCTAATTAAGGACACAACTCCCTTCACCATAGCTTCAAAGAAAATGAAATACCTAGGAATACACCTAACAAAAGAGGTGAAGGACCTCTATAAAGAAAACTATGAAACCCTAAGAAAGGAAATAGCAGAGGATACTAACAAATAGAAGAACATACCATGCTCGTGGCTGGGAAGAATCAACATTGTTAAAAGGTCTATACTTCCCAAAGCATCTACAGATTCAATGCTATCCCTATTAAAATATCAACATCGTACTTTCAAGACTTGGAAAAAATGATTTATGGAACCAGAAAAACCCCCGTATGCCTAAGGCAGTTATTAGTAACAAAAACAAAGCTGGGGGCATCAGCATACCAGATTTTAGGCTGTACTATAAAGCCAAAAGCCATAGTGGTCAAGACAGCATGGTATTGGCACAAAAATTGAGACACGGACATTTGGAATTGAATAGAAAACCAGGAAAGAAAACTAACATCTTACAACTACCTAATCTTCTATAAACCAAAAAGGAACATACATTGGGGGAAAGAATCCCTATTCAATAAATGGTGCTAGGAGAACTGTATGTCCACATGTCCAAAGACTGAAACTGGACCCACACCTTTCTCCACTCACAAAAATTGATTCGAGATGGATAAAAGGACTTAAATTTAAGGCATGAAATAATACAAATCTTCAAAGAAAGCATAGGAAAAACACTGGAAGATATTGGCCTGGGGAAAGACTTCATGAAGAAGATAGCCATGGCAATTGCAACAACAACAAAAATAAACAAATGGGACTTCATTAAACTGAAAAGCTTCTGTACAGCTAAGGAGACAACAACCATAGCAAATAGACAACCTACACAATGGAAAAGGATTTTTGCATATTTTGAATCAGACAAGAGTTTGATACCTAAGATCTATAGAGAATTCAAATTAATCCACATGCAAAAAGCCAACAACCCCATATATCAATGGGCAAGAGACATGAATAGAACCTTCTCTAAAGAAGACAGATGAATGGCTAACAAACATATGAAAAAATGCTCATCATCCCTAATTCTTAGAGAAATGCAAATCAAAATCACCCTGAGATACCATCTAACCAGTGATAATGGCCCACATCACAAAATCTCAAAACTGCAGATTATGGCGTGCATATGGAGAGAAAGGAACACTTTTATACTGCTGGTGGGACTGCAAACTAATACAACCTTTTTGGAAGGAAGTATGGAGAACCCTCAATGAACTCAAGCTAGATCTCCCATTTGATCCTGCAATCCCATTACTGGGCATCTACCCAGAAGGAAAAAATTTTTTATCATAAGGACACTTGCACTAGACTGTTTATCACAGCTCAATTTACAATCACCAAAATGTGGAAACAGCCTAAATGCCCCCCAACCCAGGAATGGATTAACAAGCTGTGGTATATGTACACTACAGAATACTATTCAGCCGTTAAAAAAATGGAGACTTTACATCCTTCGTATTAACCTGGATGGAAGTGGAACACATTATTCTTAATAAAGTATCACAAGAATGGAGAAGCATGAATCCTATTTATTCAATCTTGATATGAGGAAAAATTAATGACAATTATTGACATGGTGGGGGGTAGGGGAAGGGAAGAGCCAGGAGAAAAAGAAGGAAGGAGAGGGTGTGGAAAAGGAAGAGCAGAGAGAAGGAAGGAAGGAGGAGGGTGAGTTCTCGGTGTGCAATACACCTTTTGGGGGCAAGGCACAACTGTAAGAGGGACTTTACCTAACAAATGCAATCAGGGTAACCTGGTTTCTTATGCCCTCAATGAATCCCTAACAATAAAAAATTAATAATGAGAGGCGGAGCAAGATGGCAGCCGAGTAACAGCTTCCTTGCATCTGGGCATCGTGAGTCTGGGGATATAGGACTCCAGGCATCTCTGGCTGGTGGGATCTGCCTATCATCACCCCTGAGAGGATACAGGGAGTCAGCGAGAGACTTCTGGACCCCAAGAGGAGGACTAAAACAGTGGAAAACCGGCAAGTGGTCGCGTGTGTTCAATCCGTCTAAACCCGCCCGCAACTGTAAGTTCAGTAGCAGCGAGACTGCAAACCAGAAAGGCCTTACCTGTGAACTGTTTTGGTGTCTTTGGACTTGGCACTCAGCTGAACTGCCTTGGGGAGAGCCTGAGCAGGAGTGCAGAGAACTTTGGCCTTTGTCTAGGGCCCCAGTCTGAGCGGCTGAGCCAGACGAAGCTAATAGTGTTTGGCGCTGGGTCACAGGCAGACATTGTGAGCGATCTGCCCTGGCAAGCTCCGCCCTCAGGGTCGCAGAGCTGGAATTGGGTGGGAGCTGGTAACCCAGCGACCAAGTAGCCTATGGGCGGGGTTTGAGCCGCCTTGCAGTCCTAACCATCGGGGGCAGAGGGAGACCAGTTTTGACACACAGGGTAAGCGGAAAGCCACTTCAGCGGTGATCCCAGCGACAAGCACTTCCCTGAGAAAGCTTCTGCTCAGTAAGTGAACAAGTTCAAAGTGCCTTTTAAGTGGGCGGAAGAGAGATTTAGGGTGTCTACCTGCTGGGGTTTGAGAAACTAGCAGCCTCCAGTCGTATCAGAACTGTGATTAACATCTCATACCCCAGAAGACCAAGTGTTGCTCAGACAATATTCAATAACATATACATACTACTTTGTTTTTGGTTGTGTTTTTTTTTTGTTGTTTTTTTTTGGTTTGGTTGTTTTTTTTGTTCATTTTGATGTTGTGGATTGTTGCTTTGTTTTTTAAGTTCAACCTTTTCCATACAGATCCTTTTTCTTTCTCAATTTCTCTAGTTTAAGTATAATTTCCCATTGCTGCCTATTTCAATAATTAGAACTTCATTTTTGTTAGTGTTTCTACCGCCATTATTTGTTATTTCCAGCCAATTTTATCCCATAAAGTTTTCTGTTTGCTTGTTTTGGTTTGATTTACAGCATTTTTGTCTTTCCTCTCTACTTGGTGGAGGTAGGGTACTGTGTCTGATCAGGTTAGCAAAGAGCTGCTGACCTCAAGGGAACCACCCAACTGGGCACCCCCAGAAGGTGTTTTTTTTTTTTTAAGGTTTTATCAAAGTACCCTACTGTACACCTATATTGCTCTGTCTCCCTATTTCTGTGCCTCTCTTCTTTTTGTCAATATTCCTTTTACCCACCCCCTCTCCTTTCTCTATTTTTCTTTTTTCTTTTTTTTCTTATCACTCGGTCCTCCTTTCTTTCATCCCTTTTTTGCTCTTAAACTTTCTCACCCTTCTGGTCCTGTAACCCTTAGTCCACAGGCACGAGAACTTAAAGAGCAAGAGGAAGAGAAAGGAAAATTAGGGCTAGGAAACAGATAAAAGAAATCACCCATGAGGAAGAATCAGCAGAAAACTCCAGGCAACATGAAGAACCAGTCCAGAACAACCTCACCAAGGGACCATGAGGTAGCTACTGCAGAGGATTCCACCTATACAGAAATGTCAGGAATGACAGAAAGGGAATTTAGAATACACATGTTGAAAACAATGAAAGAAATGATGGAAACAATGAAGGAAACTGTTAATAAAGTGGAAAATAACCAAAAGGAAATCCAAAAACAGAATCAAATAAGAGATGAACGATATGAAGAATATAAAAAGGATATAGCAGAGCTGAAGGAAATGAAACAGTCAATCAGGGAACTTAAAGATGCAATGGAAAGTATCACCAACAGGTTAGACCATGCAGAAGAAAGAATTTCAGAGGTAGAAGACAAAGTTTTTGAGATAACTCAGATAGTAAAAGAGGCAGAAAAGAAGAGAGAGAAAGCAGAACGTTCACTGTCAGAATTATGGCACTTTATGAAGCGTTCCAACATACGAGTTATAGGAATTCCAGAAGGGGAAGAAGAATGCCCCAGAGGAATGGAAGCCATACTAGAGAATATTATAAAAGAAAATTTCCCAAATATCAACAAAGATTCTGACACACTGCTTTCAGAGGGCTATCAGACCCCAGGTCGCCTCAACTCTAACCGAGCTTCTCCAAGACACATTGTGGTGAACATGTCCAAAGTCAAGACAAAAGAAAAGCTTCTGCAAGCTGCCAGGAGTAAGCGCCAGTTGACCGACAGGGGCAAATCCATCAGAGTGACCGCAGACTTCTCTAATAAAACTTTCCAAGCAAGAAGACAATGGTCATCTACCTTTAATCTACTTAAACAGAACAATTTCCAGCCCAGAATTCTGTACCCTGCTAAGCTAAGCTTCAAAATTGACGGAGAAATCAAATCATTTACAGATATACAAACATTGAGGAAATTCGCCACAATAAGACCAGCTCTACAGGAAATACTTCAACCTGTTCTGCACACTGACCACCACAATGGATCAGCAGCAAAGTAAGAACTCAGAAATTAAAGGACAGAACCAAACCTCCACACTGATGCAAAACATAAAACTAAGCAATGGACTCTCACAAAATAAGAGGAATAGAATACTACCACACTTATCAATTATCTCAATAAATGTTAATGGCTTGAATTCCCCACTGAAGAGACATAGATTGGTTGACTGGATTAAAAAATACAAGCCATCCATTTGCTGTCTGCAAGAAACACACATGGCTTCAAAAGACAAATTAAAGCTCCGAGTCAAGGGTTGGAAGACAATTTTTCAGGCAAATGGAATTCAGAAGAAAAGAGGAGTTGCAATCTTATTTTCAGATACATGTGGATTTAAAGCAACTAAAGTCAAAAAAGACAAAGATGGTCACTTTATATTGGTCAAGGGAAAAATACAACAAGAAGACATTTCAATTCTAAATATCTATGCACCCAATTTAAATGCTCCCAGATTCTTGAAACAGACCTTACTCAGTCTGAGAAATATGATATCTGATAATACCATAATAACAGGGGACCTTAACACTCCTCTTACAGAGCTGGACAGATCCTCTAAACAGAAATTAAACAAGGATATAAGAGACTTAAATGAGACCCTAGAAGAACTGTGCTTCATAGACACATATAGAACACTCCATCCCAAAGATAAACAATATACATTCTTCTCATCACCCCAGGGAACATTCTCCAAAATTGATCATATCCTGGGACACAAAACAAATATCAACAGAATCAAAAGAATTGAAATTTTACCTTGTATCTTCTCAGACCATAAGGCACTAAAGGTGGAACTCAATTCTAACAAAAATGCTCGACCCCACCCAAAGGCAAGGAAACTAAACAATCTTCTGTTGAATAACAGATGGGTGAAGGAAGAAATAAAACAAGAAATCATTAACTTCCTTGAGCATAACAACAATGAAGACACAAGCTACCAAAACCTGTGGGGTACTGCAAAAGCAGTTTTGAGAGGAAAATTCATCGCTTTAGATACCTACATTCGAAAAACAGAAAGAGAGCACATCAACAATCTCACAAGAGATCTTATGGAATTGGAAAAAGAAGAACAATCTAAGCCTAAACTCAGTAGAAGAAAAGAAATATCCAAACTCAAATCAGAGATCAATGAAATTGAAAACAAAAAAATCATTCAGAAAATTAATGAAACAAGGAGTTGGTTTTTTGAAAAAATAAATAAAATAGATAAACCATTGGCCAGACTAACGAGGAATAGAAAAGTAAAATCTCTAGTAACCTCAATCAGAAATGATAAAGGGGAAATAACAACTGATCCCACAGAGATACAAGAGATCATCTCTGAATACTACCAGAAACTCTATGCACAGAAATTTGACAATGTGAAAGAAATGGATCAATATTTGGAATCACACCCTCTCCCTAGACTCAGCCAGGAAGAAACAGAGCTCCTGAACAGACCAATTTCAAGCATTGAGATCACAGAAACAATAAAAAATCTTCCAACCAAAAAATGCCCTTGTCCAGATGGCTTCACTCCAGAATTCTTTCAAACCTTCAAAGAAGAGCTTATTCCTGTACTGCAGAAATTATTCCAAAAAATTGAGGAAGAAGGAATCTTCCCCAACACATTCTATGAAGCAAACATCACCCTGATACCAAAACCAGGAAAAGACCCAAACAAAAAGGAGAATTTCAGACCAATCTCACTCATGAACATAGACGCAAAAATTCTCAACAAAATCTTAGCCAATAGATTACAGCTTATCATCAAAAAAGTCATTCATCATGATCAAGTAGGCTTCATCCCAGGGATGCAAGGCTGGTTTAACATACGCAAGTCTATAAACGTTATCCACCATATTAACAGAGGCAAAAATAAAGATCACATGATCCTCTCAATAGATGCAGAAAAAGCATTTGATAAAATCCAGCATCCTTTTCTAATTAGAACTCTGAAGAGTATAGGCATAGGTGGCACATTTCTAAAACTGATTGAAGCTATCTATGACAAACCCACAGCCAATATTTTACTGAATGGAGTAAAACTGAAAGCTTTTCCTCTTAGAACTGGAACCAGACAAGGTTGTCCTCTGTCACCTTTACTATTCAACATAGTGCTGGAAGTTCTAGCCAATACAATTAGGCAAGACAAGGAAATAAAGGGAATCCAAATGGGAGCAGAGGAGGTCAAACTCTCCCTCTTTGCTGACGACATGATTTTATACTTAGAGAACCCCAAAGACTCAACCACAAGACTCCTAGAAGTCATCAAAAAATACAGTAATGTTTCAGGATATAAAATCAATGTCCACAAGTCAGTAGCCTTTGTGTACACCAATAACAGTCAAGATGAGAAGCTAATTAAGGACACAACTCCCTTCACCATAGTCTCAAAGAAAATGAAATACCTAGGAATATACCTAACGAAGGAGGTGAAGGACCTCTATAAAGAAAACTATGAAATCCTCAGAAAGGAAATAGCAGAGGATATTAACAAATGGAAGAACATATCATGCTCATGGATGGGAAGAATCAACATTGTTAAAATGTCTATACTTCCCAAAGCAATCTACCTATTCAATGCCATTCCTATCAAAATACCAACATCGTACTTTCAAGATTTGGAAAAAATGATTCTGCGTTTTGTATGGAACCGGAAAAAACCCCGTATAGCTAAGGCAGTTCTCTGTAACAAAAATAAAGCTGGGGGCATCAGCATACCAGATTTTAGTCTGTACTACAAAGCCATAGTGCTCAAGACAGCATGGTACTGGCACAAAAACAGAGACATAGACACTTGGAATTGAATTGAAAACCAAGAAATGAAACTAACATTTTACAACCACCTAATTTTTGATAAACCAAACAAGAACATACCTTGGGGGAAAGACTCCCTATTCAATAAATGGTGTTGGGAGAACTGGATGTCTACATGTAAAAGACTGAAACTGGACCCACACCTTTCCCCACTCACAAAAATTGATTCAAGATGGATAAAGGACTTAAACTTAAGGCATGAAACAATAAAAATCCTCCAAGAAAGCATAGGAAAAACATTGGAAGATATTGGCCTGGGGAAAGACTTCATGAAGAAGACTGCCATGGCAATTGCAACAACAACAAAAATATACAAATGGGACTTCATTAAACTGAAAAGCTTCTGTACAGCTAAGGAGACAATAACGAAAGCAAAGAGACAACCTACACAATGGGAAAGGATATTTGCATATTTTCAATCAGACAAAAGCTTGATAACTAGGATCTATAGAGAACTCAAATTAATCCACATGAAAAAAGCCAACAATTCCTTATATCAATGGGCAAGAGACATGAATAGAACCTTCTCTAAAGATGACAGACGAATGGCTAACAAACACATGAAAAAATGTTCATCATCTCTATATATTAGAGAAATACAAATCAAAACAACCCTGAGATATCATCTAACCCCAGTGAGAATGGCCCACATCACAAAATCTCAAAACTGCAGATGCTGGCGTGGATGTGGAGAGAAGGGAACACTTTTACACTGCTGGTGGGACTGCAAACTAATACAACCTTTCTGGAAGGAAGTATGGAGAAACCTCAAAGCACTCAAGCTAGACCTCCCATTTGATCCTGCAATCCCATTACTGGGCATCTACCCAGAAGGAAAGAAATCCTTTTATCATAAGGACACTTGTACTAGACTGTTTATTGCAGCTCAATTTACAATCGCCAAAATGTGGAAACAACCTAAATGCCCACCAACCCAGGAATGGATTAACAAGCTGTGGTATATGTATACCATGGAATACTATTCAGCCATTAAAAAAAATGGAGACTTTACATCCTTCGTATTAACCTGGATGGACGTGGAAGACATTATTCTTAGTAAAGTATCACAAGAATGGAGAAGCATGAATCCTATGTACTCAATTTTGATATGAGGACAATTAATGACAGTTATGGTTTTGGGGGGGAAACAGAAAGAGGGAAGGAGGGAGGTGGGTGGGGCCTTGGTGTGTGTCACACTTTATGGGGGCAAGACTTGATTGCAAGAGGGACTTTACCTAACAATTGCAATCAGTGTAACCTGGCTTATTGTACCCTCAATGAATCCCCAACAATAAAAAAAAAAAAAGTAGGGGTACTAACCTTTTTCCTCACAAAAAAAAAAAAAAAAGTTCTTAAAGGAAATAAGTATTTTCAATGTACCTACTTATTTTTCTGAATTACAGATTTCTGTATTTGGTATTAAAGATATTTCACACAACAAAAATAAAAATTAATAATAAAAAAAGACTATCAGACTCCTCAGACTTCTAAAAAATAACAACCAATAACAAATGAAAACCTGGAGACAACTTATGGCTACCTTACACATTCTGGGTTGAAAATGTGAGGTTGGCTACTAGAGGATGTGTTCAAACAAAATAACATAGTGAATCAAGATCACTGTGGGTACTCCAAGTAGAAAGGGCTTTAATAAAGGGAATTTAGAGGATTTCACAGCCAATGGAAAAGCTGGGGAAGTGAATTTCAGATGAAGTGTTGAATCCCATCTCAGTTGCCTATGGCACCTATGAAGCCATTCTCAAAAGTTTGCCTTTCACCTTCAGTCTTTGTATAACTGCCACTGGAGAATAATGTCTTCCCCTTCCCATCTGCCTTCAAAAAAATCCCATGCAAGTTCCTCTCTTAGGTAGACAATAACCCAAAATTATAGGAGGAAATATATTCTGGAAAATGAAGTTTCAAGCTCTTGCCAGGAAATGCAGAGAATAAAAACAAAATTATGGCAGTGGTGCAACATACGACAGATAATCTTTCACAAGAAAAGAAAGATACAGGACTGACAAAGATCCTCTCCTTGACCAAACTCTAGTCAAGTTCCTGTGAATGAGCACGGGCTACTCAAAGTCACCATCATTGTGTGCTACAGCCTTGAACTCCTGAACTCAAGCGATTCTCCTGCCTCGGCTTCCTGAGGATTGAGGATTAACTATATTGTCTAAGTCTAGCAAAAATCTTACTAAGATCCAGATGATCAGAAGCTGCCATCCTCCATCTTTGATCATTTTTGATATAATAATCACATTCCTCATCTTCCACCATCTCCCAGGTTTTATCTGATCACCCTGGCCTGCCTTCAGCAAGAATATTTTTAGGACAGTTTCATCAGAATCCTCCCTTACTTTTCTGCTGCTTCTTAGTAATTTTCTATCCACAGACCCCTACTCTGATCATTGCCTATAATTTCCTCCTTTTCCCTATTGTATTCAGAGTTGAGCCCAATTTCTCTTTTTCTACCACAAAACACCATTTTAATAGACCCTCCCCCCCTTGAATAAAGTCCTCTTTACTATCATTGACTAGTGTCATGAATATTGTTTTTTCTTTAATAGGATACAGAAACAGGCCAAGCAGAAAGAAGGAAAGGGATTCCTAGGGTGATAGTTACTAGAAGAAGTCTGGGAGGAAAGCAAAGAAACAGGCCCAGCACAGATTAAAGCAAAAGGGCCAGAAAGTCAAGGAATATAAAACAAGACAAATGAGAATCTACTGGGGCAGCTATGAGCAATATTTACATAATCTACTAGTGTAAACTGTAAATCAATATTCAATTTTACATTACAAAAATTATAAACAATGTAAAGGTCCAAAAATAAAGTTATTGATACATTTCTGCATGTATTCAGAAGATAAAATATTATATAAAAATGAATTAGTGAACTAGAGATGTGTGTATTGACACAGTTAAATATTACTAATATGAGATTGATTATGAAAAAGCAATTGACATACATTGCTATTTATATAAATATTTAAAACTTAATGCCATCTATTATTTGTGATTATATGTACAGAAGGTACAAAAAAGTGTACACTTTTCAATAAAGAAAAAACTATTAAAATTATAATACTCATATGTACTGATAACAAAAGATGAATACAAGTTATGGTGAGCCCCTCTTATAATTGCAAAAGTCTAACATGACTTGAGCAGTACAAATTTAATACATGGTTTTTTTCTCTCTTAAAATGTGTACACTACCTTGGCACCCTCTGTATATTAATTTAAAAGTATAATATAAATAATATATATTCACAAAATTCAGTATGGGGACTGGATGGAGAATAAGAAGGGAGAAGAAGAGGTATCATGATTGATAGAGAAATACAGGAGGCTTCAGTCTATCAGTAGTGACTTATTTCCTTAAAAAATAATCTGAAATTCTTGTTACCTATAAAACAGTCATCTTGGGGCTGAGTACATGATGTTTGTTACAGTGTTCTTTGTGTATGTCTGTGCTGTTTTCACACTCTAAAACAGAGATTTCAAAAGTTATTTGCCTATCCAGAGATTTGATACCACAAACTACGCCTTTAACAGACAGTTCAGGAGGAATGTGGCCTATTGTTTCATAATTAAGAAATTTATATCAGTCTTTTCTATTTGAGAATTCTCTAAAGCCCTATAGCAGCAAGTGTAGTAAACATTGCTATTGACTATTGCTAAATCAGTACCCTAGAGAGGACATCCTCCCATTAAGAACACTTTCCTCTGCTACCATCAGTCCAAGGCACTAATGTGAATAATAAACATTTCCATACAATTCCCAAGCATTTGCAGAGTATACTTTTATTGAGTGCATACTGTGCCAGGAAACATTAGATGCATTCACATTCATTACTCTTAAGTGTTTCCCTCTGAGCTCTAGAGAACACCATGGAAGATGTACAGTTTCTCCCAGGCAAATCTAAGCCTCAAACTTTGCTCCATCTCTTATATTCCTTGCGGAATTGTGCACTACAAAATTTTGACCTGCACTCCTCATGAGCTACAAAATTTCTCTGAAGCAGAGAAATGCAAATCAAAACCACTTTGAGACACCATCTAACTCCAGTAAGATTAGCCCATATAACAAAATTTCAAAATGACAGATGTTGGTGTGGATGTGGAAAGAAGGAAACACTTCCACCCTCGTGGTGGGAATGTAAGTTAATATGGCCTTTTTGAAAAGAAGTTTGGAGAATACTCAAGGAACTCAAAGTGTACCTACCATTTGATCCTGCAATGCCTAATAGGTATTTATCCAAATGATCAAAAATCATTTTACAACAAAGACATTTGCACCAGAATGTTTATTGCAGCCCAATTCATAATTTCCAAGTCATAGAAGCAACCCAAGTACCTGTCAACCCATGAATGGATTAACAAATTGTGGTATATGTACACCATGGAATACTATGCAGCCATAAAAAAAGATGGAGACCTCACATCTTTTATGTATACCGGGATAGAGCTGTAACATATTCTTCTTAGTAAAGTATCTCAAGAATGGGGGGTGGGGAAGTATCCAATGTATTCAATACTATATGAAATCAGTATATAATCACCTACGCCTTCAAAGGAATAGTAAAACATAATGATAGTCCAGAAAGAAGGAGGGAAGAGAAAAGAGAGGAGAGGGAGGGAGGGTTTTGGGGGGATCCAACCTAATGTGCATAATGCAATGATACATTTCTACACTATTAAGACAGAGTATGAATGTTTTTGCCACAAGAAATAAGTAATCAGTTACATGTACACATTCCACATTGTATATGAAATCAGTATTCATACCCCATAGATGCATTAATGAACAGTTATGACTTAATAAAGAATTTTTTAAAAAAAGAAAAATGGAGAGAATTTGGCTTGTAGGTACCCTGTTTCCCCAAAAATAAGACAGTGTCTTATTTTAAGGTGTGCTCCCAAAGATGCGCTAGGTCTTATTTTCAGGAGATGTCTTATCTTTCCTGTAAGTAGGTCTTACTTTCGGAAGATGTCTTATTTTCAGGGAAACAGGGTAGTTGTAAGAGGTGAAGGAGATAATATTTATATAGAGCCTAATATGGCACCTAACTAGGACTTCAGTAAATATTACTTTCCCCACTGTTACCAACATTCTGAAAGGTTCAGGGACATGACCCTGCTCACACCACACTGAGAGAATCAAGGAGGCATGGCAGTTAAGTACTGGACTCTAGACTCAGTCTCCCTGAGTTTAAATCCCAGCTCTGCCACTTACCAGCTGTGTAGCTTTGGACACCTTATTTAATCTCTCTGTGCCTAGTTTTCTTATATGCAAAATGAGCAAAGTAGGGAAATGACCTCACAGGGTTTTTATTAAATAAACAAAAACCTGGAACATAACCTAGCTCAAAAAGCACTGTGTCATTTAATTAATAGTAAGTGACACATACATCATTAAGTCAATACAAACAAGATCATGTTCCATGGAAGGAAATGTAGCGTTCCTCACGCTGCCTCAAACAGCAGGTGGTCTGTGCAAATTCTGGTTTGGGGGTGGTTTACAGCTATTATTGCTGAGTTTTTTGTTTGTTTGTTTGTTTGTTTGTTTGGAGAGACAGAGTTTCACTTTACTGCCCTTGGTAGAGTGCCGTGGCGTCACACGTCTCACAGCAACCTCCAGCTCTTGGGCTTAAGCGATTCTTCTGCCTCAGCCTCCCGAGCAGCTGAGACTACAGGCGCCCGCCACAACGCCTGGCTATTTTTTTGTTGTTGCAGTTTGGCCGGGGCTGGGTTTGAACCCACCACCCTCGGCATATGGGGCCAGCGCACCACCCACTGAGCCACAGGCGCCGCCCTATTATTGCTAAGTTTTGAGGGTATAAAGCAGTGGTTCTCAACCTGGGAGTTGAGACCCACAGGAACTGTATTAAAGGCCATGGTATTAGGAAGGTTGAGGACCACTGGTATAAAGGAAAAAGAAATAGAGTTGAAGTTTGTCATTGGTATCCTCAGTTCTTACCTTCCCACTGATGCTGTTCTTTTCAGATCTTATGTACTTTTTTCCCAAAAGTTTTAACTAAGCAAATCATGGAAGCTAAATCTTAAGGTCGTGTAGACTCCCATGTTTGCACTGAAACCTGGACCAGTCCCTGTTCCTCCATGACATGTCCTTTTCTTTTCCACCAGCAGCAATGAGGACTAGCTGGCACTGATCTCCAATTATCCTCCTCCTGAAGGGCATGCATAACCCACTTAATTGCTTCACACTACAGTACACTGCTATTTAAAACCAGTCTGCTTCTTTCCATTGTAACAGCATGGAAATAAATAGGCAATTTTCATACATTAGGAAACATAAACATGCCAGAGTCTAATTCATACTTATGTGATTAATAAAGCAGAGCACCTAGATGAAACACAGCACACCACACAAACACCACTCCATTAGAGCAGTCACTGGGGTGTGAGATGTCACCCACGGTTATCTCACTGCTGGGCCCAGTAAGACAGCCCCACTGTAGAAACTCACAGAACTTCCTTAGAGTGAAACCTCTCCTTTAGGTTGAAAAATGAAGGCTGAGAAATGGAGAGCCAATTTCCCTGCTTTTGTAAGTGGTATTGGCTTTTTGTGAGCTATGAGCAGGCTGCATGACTCTGAGCAAATATATTTTCTGTGTCTTGTTTATTAATGGACAGAAAAGCTAGCCTGAAAATGAAATTGATTTTATTCACTTAGGATTTTATACTCCATTGCACAACCACAACCCAGCAAATTTTTCATTAAGAGAGATAATTACTTTAATGAAGATTAAATATAATTTAATATTCACATTTATCTTTATCTACCTAATGCAGGTCAGAATTAACCTAAAATGGGTGGAGAAGAGGGAAGAAATAGTTTTCCCCCAAAAGTCCCATCTATTTAAGCAGAGAGTGTCTTGATCTGATAGTCATTCCTGTCTTTCTCCTTTCCCCTCTTTTCATTCCATCCATTAATGACTCCCATGTCAGGTCCAAATCAGACCTTCTGCTTCCTAACAGTCCTAATTCAGGGATGTGTGGCAGAGGCTGCAGGATTGTAGCAATTAATATCAGGGATGCTCAATGGCCTATGAAAAGCTGTATCCATGATGGGCATACGGGGAAGAGACATGGAAATCAAAGAAGTGGCAGGTTAATTTTACCAATAACCTCTCTCAAAGTATCTCTACTCTACCTATCAGAGGTGGAAAACCAAGAGTGATATTAAACTTATTGGTATTGCTTATATTTCATGTGGCGCTAGAATTGCTCATCATTAATAGCATTGTTGTGGAAAGGGCATGTGCCTAAAAGACGGAAAAGTACAAGGGTGGCTTCTGGCTTCTCTTCTTAGCAAATGCATGATCTTAATGTTTCTTAATCTCTCTGAATATGAGATTCTCATTTGTAAGATAGGGATAAGAATGCCCACCTTGAGGTCAGAGATGTAGAGAATGGGGCATTGACTGGGTACTCAGTACTCAGAATATACACTTCTTCCCTGTATCATAAATGTCTTCTAAAAGCTCCAAACACTACACCAATGACCTAGTTCTCCCTAGATGTCAGCAACACTCACTTCTGCCAAAGTCAACAGTGAGTTTTCCCCCAGGATTTTACTGTTACTGCCATCAGAGATGACTCAGGCTAATAGGGTAGCCCAGGGAAGCACAGGCTTGTCAAACCCTCTGAGTATCAGGAATAAAACTAATTCTGGTTTAGTGAGGGTGTACAAATGGCTCCAAAATGCAATATTTCAAATAATGGTTCCCATTTACTGATTATCAATGAGAGATGGTGCATTACAGACATTGACACATTACAAATATTATCTTATTCAATTAGTGTGGCTATATAATTAGTTATCCAAATCAGGACACTTTCATAGTAAAAGTGAATGCTATAAACAATCACATAAAGACAGCAATCGTAAACCCAGACTGTCAATCCAAAGTGAATGTTTCGATACCATGTGTTTAATCCACACAATCACTCTAGGAGATATAAAACACTCCTCCTATTTTGCAGAAGGACACTGTGATTCAGGGAGGTTTAAAGTAATGAGTCCAAAGTCATACAAACTATCAAATGGCAGACCTAGGGTAGGAACTTCTGTCTGTAAGATGCCAAAGGTTCTGTTCTCTAACATACTCCCTCCTTGAAAGCCTCCATTCACCATATCAGCTATCAAATAGCAGCATTAATTATGTTTTGAAAGGCTGTCTTTATTGAGTGAATAGCACATTTCAAGCTCTGGGTCATGACTTCCAACTTCTATCAAGAAAAAGGGCACAAAAAAATGGATGGGTGAAAGCAAAATGATGCCAGTAAAGACAGTTATAACCTAATGAGTATTCAGCTCTCTTTGAGTGCTCAAAGCAGCCTGAATACCAGAGGCCTGAGATAACACTTAAGCAAGGAGAATGACAGTCAAGAGGATCAGACATCAATAAACCTGTTTCCCCAGGTGCTGGTCTATATTCTCATGCACCCAATGAATTTTCTGATCTAGGTCAATTTCACTGGTGATTTTAGTGACCTGCATCATGAATAAACTTGATTTACTTCTATAACATTGTGAGGACCTTTTCTTTCCCCCAGAACTTAATAAAATATTGATAAAAATGTTGAAAAACAGTCAACATTCGCTCATTTCCATGGTATTTTAGCAGATGAATTATGTACATGGTGCCCCACATTCTCACCTGTCAGTCATGGTATATGTTTCCCTTATTTCTTTGAACACCAGAAAGGGACCCATCCCAGCTTCTAACAGAATCTAGGCACACTGACAGACCCAACAAAACTTATATTCCTTCAGGGGAACAGAAGCTCAAGTCAGTCATCAATTCCAAGCATCTTTAGTCACACTCCCTATTGAAAAACTATCCTCAAAGACCACGTAAGTGCCTGACCCTAGAAATGGGTGACCAGATAATTCCATGATCCTATAAAAGAGCTCAGCTTGGGACACAGCAAGAAATCCTGAATCAAAAGTCAATTCTATTTCTTTGAAGTGTATGATCTTAACATTTCACTCAAAGACTCTAAGCTTCTGATTTTTCAATACAAAGACATAGTTTCCCAAACTTTAGTAGCATTAAAAATTACCTGTAAAGCTCATTAAAACACGTTCCCTGAACATTCTGATTTATTGGACTTAAGGTAAATCCAGAGAATTTTGTTTTCTAATAAGTTTATACCCGATATGTTGATGATGATGATGACGACGACGACGACAATGACGACTTGTTCGTGGAGCACACGTTGCATAGTACTAAATTGTGTCAGTAATGTCAACCTCAGAGCTGAAAGGATGTGTTGATCTTTAGCAAAACTGCTGACTCATGATACTTCTGAGTCAACATTGAATTAAAGATCACTACAAGTCCAAGAGTATTAGACAAAACACAATTTGGGGGCAATTAGTCATTTCTAATAGGCTAGGTACCAGATTTAATTATACCCCACTTGTTATAAAACATTATTTGTGGTAGTAAAAAATAGGGTCCAAGTCTCAAATTATGAACTTATCAAAAAGTTTCCCAGATCTCTCTTTGTATTACAAAATATAATTTTTAGCTCACAAAGTCCATTGATTCCCCTTAGGCTCAGCTGCATCTCCAAGGCATCCAACCTCATTTATAATAGAATCATCTTGATTGCTACTTTAAAAACAAAACACAAATCTTCCCATTAGAGCAATACTTAAAAAATAGATGAAGTGATATTTACTTTGCTGAAAATAGGAATCTCCTGTTAAACCCATTGTCAATCCTGTGATAAGTGGGAGTCCTTCAGTTTGTCCTTGTCTAATGCAACTCAGTGATTGGGGAACTCAGCTCTCCCCCTCCCTTCCTACCTTCCCTTCCCTTCTATCCAGCTTTCTCTCTTCTTAACATTATTTAATCTCTCAGTTGCAGCTTCTTGGGATTAGCTACAGTATCTATTAATAGTTTTACTTCTGTTTGCAGTTCCAAAGGGAGAAAAATAGCTGGTTTCTTTTCTCCAGTCTTGAAGATATGTCTTACTGCAAAACAAGGAAAATGCACAGGCCCCCTGAATAACCTATTTCCACAATCATTCCACTGTAAAGATGCTAATGTGCCTCTTTGCCGAATGGATCCATTTAATAGGCAGAACAAGTTGGATATAAACTCTTTAATTGCTTTCAGCACACCGATTATCTTCCTGTGTCACCTAGTGTATAATGCAAAAATGTTAACAAAAGCACTTTCTGAAGACATTGTTGGGAATTAAAAAACAAAGAACCATCAGTTGTCACTAAATATGCCTTTCATGTTCCCAAATGAAATGCTTTCTCGCACTCAAGAAATAGGATAGAAATGTGTAGGCCTGCCATTGTCAGATGCAAACATCTTCATTAGATTTTGATCCAGCTGCTGCAAGATCTATAAAAAGAGCTATCAGAGCCAGCAACTCATTATTGGTTATTTCAGGAAAACTTCAAAAAGCTATCCCTAAACCTGCCCTGATTTTTTTTCTGACAACTTCCCTTGCTGGGCTGTTTGTTTGGGAAGAGCAGCATCAAATCCTTTGCCATGGAATGGTACCTCAAAGGTAATCTGTCTGTGGCTGTTAGGGGGAAGCCACAGGTGCAGAGTCAACTTGTACTCCTGTACGCGTGAGCTAGAAATCTCTATCATCCCCTAAATCTCCTGTTCTGACCTGTTTTCCTTTCAAGTATGTAAGTGAAAAGTAGCCAAACCCAGGTCTTTATTGACCAAAAAGAAAAGAGGTGTGATATCTCATAACACCTTTTCTGTGTGGCAATAAATCTTATGCATATTGGAAGTCAGCTCATTTCTAGCACGTTAGTTTCTGCAGGCACTGATTGCTTTAAAAGAGGAGAAAAAGACTAATAATGGAACTAGCAAAGAAGAGGAAGAACAAAGAGGAGGGAAAGGGGCGGTGCCTGTGGCTCAGTGAGTAGGGCGCCGGCCCCATATGCCGAGGGTGGTGCATTCAAACCTGGCCCCAGCCGAACTGCAACAAAAAAATAGCCAGGCATTGTGGTGGGCGCCTGTAGTCCCAGCTACTTAGGAGGCTGAGGGAAAAGAATTGCCTAAGCCCAGGAGTTGGAGGTTGCTGTGAGCTGTGTGATGCCACGGCACTCTACCAAGGGTAATAAAGTGAGACCCTGTCTCTACAAAAAATAAATAAATAAATAAACAAAAAGGAGGGAAAAGGATAATGGAAAAGGGGAAGGGGGAAAGAGAAAACATTGGGGTTCTGGAAAGAGTATGTGGAGGAGGTTATAGGAAATAAGCAATGAGTGCTAAAATTACCTACAACTTTGCATTTCTGCTGAAACAGAAGAGGTTCTGTAGAGACCTGAATAACATTCATGTACATGTATTAATCTCAGTCCCTAGCATCTTAACTTTGGACCCCACCAGTCAGGCCCAGGTCTCCAGAGGCCTGATGGATACCAGATCAACAACTCACAGAAGACAACTGTCAGAGATGTCACTGTCTTTTATAAAGGCCTCTTTCGCTCTCAGTCTCCTTCTGTTTATGACAAAGAGAAACACAATTATGATCACTGTGATTCAACCTCAGTAAATGAGGAGGAAAGAATACATGGACCACTAACTAAATCCGTTTTAAAGATTTGGGGCTTGGCCTTTAATTTAGCCACTATATTATCTATATTAGAGTGGAAAGAAATTGAAATGCTGAAAGTATTGATGTAATATCATATCCACTATTTGAATTAGGTTTAAGAGCTCATTTGGGGATCATTTTATTATATTTATATTGTTATTAAGACTATTACCCAAATCTTAATGATCTGGAGACCCACATATATTTTTTCTTGCATATTCCATCTCAATCCTCTTTAAAACATAAGCTTCTCTGCAATATTCCAGCTTTCTTCTTCCCTCCTGCCGTCTGCCTTGGTCAATAGGATTGGATGGGTCAGAGCAGTAGAAATGAGGCCCTACACTTACATAAACGAAGGTAGGATTTTGAGTTGGGGACCAGAGCCTGGGTGATTCTTCCTTTTAAAATGTAAATCTGATCATGAAGCTCCTATTTGTAGCACCACTCAGAGGCTTCCTATTGCCTGTCAGATAAAATTGCATTATTGCTGTGTGGCTAAAGGCAAGTTATTAAACCTCTCTATGACTCCATTTCCTCATCTATAAATAGTGATAATATCATGAGGAAAATATATGTAAAGCACTTAGCACAGAACCAATAAATGCTCCATATCATCATATGGACTTTCTTTCACCAGCCACGTTCCTTTTCAGTCCCCCTTCTGTCTTGCAGCCATACTCAACAATGAGTTTCTCAAGTATTCCATGACCTCTCTTACATCTAGACCTTCTTCTGTGTTGTTTGTTTTTTTTTTTTTTCTATTTGCGGTACTCTATTCCTCCCCCTGACTCTTGACCAGGATCATTCCTATTGATTTATGAACTGTCAGCTCAAATGCATATTATGGAGATGACCTCCTTTGACCCCAAGTCTGGGTTCGCTTCCCCCAACATATACATACATTTTATACTTCCTCTAATCTAATATGCATCAGGCATTATCATAACATCGTGCCTTAACTGAAATATCCATTAAGGAATTTAGATGACATTTGCCTTGCTCATCACTATTTTCTTAGTAGCAAGCATGGTATAGTCAGAGTAAACCAGGTTGTA
Source organism: Nycticebus coucang (assembly GCF_027406575.1). NCBI lineage: Eukaryota > Metazoa > Chordata > Mammalia > Primates > Lorisidae > Nycticebus > Nycticebus coucang. Next base: position 52,137,083 of record NC_069781.1, on the reverse strand, counting down.
ATACACCTAAAAAAGAAACCCTGGAAGATTACAATAGCTAATTCCCTGCCACCAGCAGCTTACATTCTGGAACAAAGCTGATGTTTTTTATAGTAAAGAGAAAAGGAACACAGTCATGGTTCACTGCCTCTCTTAAAGTTTCCATCAGAAAATAGTGCATCTAATATCTCTTCACATTTTTTTTTTTGCTTTTTTGCATATACTTTTAATTTTTCACCCATCTGTTTATAATTGTAATTTTTTATACATTGTCCTCTTAATATTGTTGAGCATCTTTATGATGGCTGCTGTGAACTTTTTTTAATTAAATCATAGCTGTGTACATTAATGAAATTATGGGGTACGATGTTCTGGTTTTATATACCATTTGAAATATTTTCATCAAACTGGTTAACAGAGCCTTCACTACATTTTCTTAGTTATTGTTTTAAGACATTTATACTCTATACTTATTAAATTTAGCATGTATCCTTATAAAATGCACCGTAGTTTTGTTTCCACCAATTAGACTCCCTCTACCCAGCCTCCCCCCTTCTCTTCCCCTCCATCTCCTCTTTCCTCTTCTTCTTGGGCTATAGTTGGGTTATAGCTTTCATATAAAAGTTATAACTTGGTTTCATAGTAGGGTGGAGTACATTGGATACTTTTTCTTCCATTCTTGAAATACTTTGCTAAGAAGAGTATGTTCCAGCTCTCTCCACAGAGAGAGAAATTAAATATTAAAATATAAATTATAAGAACTTAATAAATGTTTAGTAAAGTTTAATAAAGTCTTTGTTGCAAGTTGACAAATACAAACCCCACACCAACTGAAATCTTGCCAGAGACTTCTCTGTTACTCTGATTGTCATTTTTGAAAAAAATTTAACTTTTATAATCACCCTCCTTCTGGTCATCTTTTCTTCCACAGATACCAGTTTCATATGTATGTGTTAACAGTTCTCAAACCATACTAGTATATCACTTTTGAGTAAAGAGCAACAATTAGGTTCAACAACAACATCAAAAATATTATGCAATTGTTACTCTCATGCTGAATGGCTTACCAAGTTTCAAAACCTAAATAGCAGAGCAAGGACTGCAATAGGAATCACTGATGTTGAAGCAAGTACCCTTTTAATTATGATGTAGTCCCTTTCTATAAACATCATTCCACAATATTTATGCACTTCAAAATATCATGTTGTGTAAGCTAAACACATACAATGCTATCTGTCAATTAAAAAAAAACACAAAAGAAAAGATTTGTCACCTAGCACCACTTAATAAATGAGGAAACTGAGACCCATAGAGGTAAAGTGCTATTTTCAAGCCTATCCAGATTATTAGTCCTTTTTTGCTTGGCCGCACAAATCCTTAAGGAAAGCTATGGTTTTCCAGAACCTTGGATAGCGCTTGCTCTTTACCAATTGTACAAAGAAAGGGTATTTGTTGAATTGAAGGGAACTGAACTACATTGGATTGGATTGAACTGAAAGGATAACAAATGTAGAGATACTTTTTGCCCCACTCCACAGTCCTTGTTTCCATTTCCCTTGGAGTTTCACACTTTTCAAATACAAGCATGTTATACAACAACCACTATGACTTACCTAGTTTCTCCTCTACAATAATATCCTTGTATCCTGCTCCTTACATTTTTGTCACTACCTTCCTCCTTTGACCAGAAACAAAGGAGGAAACAAAGATAAAAATCTCCGACAATACAAGACCCCAAAAGATCATTAGACAGGCAGCTTTATTCCCTCCGAGCTAAGCAGATCAGCCAAAAAATGACATAACCCAGATGACCCCAAGCACAGGAACAAATGTCATTAAGTTGCTGTTTTCTGACAACTAAGTCATATGTAGAAAGAATAAGAATTAAATTTGGAGACAAAATACAGATTCTGCCTGGACCCCAAGGATAAGGGATATTAAATAAGAAAGAAACAAAGGCATAGTCAAATCTAATTGTTTAAAACATCAAACTCTTTCAATATGTCTTGAGATGAATAGAGGTACATGGTATTGGGATGCTCTGGGAAGCCATGCAAACTAAAACGGCATATACCATTTGGATTGAAATTTTTTTGTCTGTAGGGAATTTCACTCCACTTTCTTTTCCTTCTTCTCCTGCCCTGCTCAGGGACTTAGACATTTAAAAATAGCTATAGGAAAAGCACATGAGCTCTGACAATTAAGTTTGTGAACTCATCCTAAAAAAAGTACTACATATCACATTCCTGAGTATCACTATGGTCACCTTCAAGATACTAGCTTTGGAAAGCTATGCACTGATGGCACTTTCTAGCACACCCTTCAAAGAAATGCTGGAACTCATTTTCTCTTTTCTTTTTTTTTTTTTTTTTTTTTGATTATTGTTAAATCATAGATGTGTACATTGGTGCAATCCCCTGTACCCATTCTAAGATGCACCATAGATGTGGCCCCATCCATTACCCTCCCTCCACCAAAACCTCCCCCTTCCCTTCCCCTTCCTTGGCCCTTTCCCCATAGTCTTGTGCTATAGTTGGGTTATAGTCTTCATGTGAAAGCTATAATTTAGCTTCATAGTAGGGCTGAGTACATTGGATACTTTTTCTTCCATTCCTGAGATACTTTGCTAAGAAGAATATGTTCCAGCTCCATCCATGTAAACATGAAAGAGGTAAAGTCTCCATCTTTATTTAAGGCTGCATAGTATTCCATGGTATGCATGTACCACAATTTGCTAGTCCATTCGTGGGTCGATGGGCACTTGGGCTTCTTCCATGACTTAGCAATTATGAATTGGGCTGCAGTAAACACTCTGGTACAGATGTCTTTGGTATATTGTGACTTTTGGTCTTCTGGGTATAAACCTAGTAAAGGAATTATAGGATCCAATGGCAGGTGTATTTTTAGGTCTCTAAGTGTTCTCCAAACATCCTTCCAGAAGGAATGTATTAGTGGGCATTCCCACCAGCAGTGTAGAAGTGTGCCCTTTCCTCCACATCCAGGCCAACATTTCTGGTTTTGGGATTTTGTTATGTGGGCTACTCTTACTGGGGTTAGGTGATGTCTCAGAGTAGTTTTGATTTGCATTTCTCTGATGATTAAGGATGATGAGCTTTTTTTCATGTGTTTGTAGATCTTGCGTCAGTCTTCTTTAGAGAAGTTTCTCTTCAAGTCCCTTCCCCACCCTGAGATGGGGTCACGTGTTCTTTTCTTGTTAAGAAATTTGAGTTCTCTGTGGATTCTGGTTATTAGACCTTTATCGGAGGTATAACCTGCAAATATTTTCTCCCATTCTGAGGGCTGTCTGCTTGCTTTACTTACTATGTTCTTGGCTGTGCAGAAGCTTTTTAGTTTGATCAGGTCCCAGTAGTGTATTTTTGATACTGCTTCAATTGCCTGGGGAGTCCTCCTCATAAAATATTCACCCAGGCCGAATCCTTCAAGAGTTTTCCCTGCACTTTCTTCAAGTATTTTTATAGTTTCAGGTCTTAAGTTTAAATCTTTTATCCAGTGAGAGTCTATCTTAGTTAATGGTGATAGGTGTGGGTCCAGTTTCAATCTTCTACAGGTTGCCAGCCAGTTTACCCAGCACCATTTGTTAAATAGGGACTCTTTTCCCCACTGAATGTTTTTAATTGGCTTGTCAAAGATCAAATAATGGTAAGTAGCTGGATCCATCTCTTGGTTCTCTATTCTGTTCCAGACATCTACTTCTCTGCTTTTGTGCCAGTACCACGCTGTTTTGATCACTATGGATTTATAGTACAGTCTCAGGTCTGGTAGCGTGATTCCTCCTGCTTTGTTTTTATGGCTCAGTAATGTTTTGGCTATTCGAGGTTTTTTCTGATTCCATATAAAACGAAGTATTATTTTTTCAAGATCTTTAAAGTATGACAATGGAGCTTTAATAGGAATTGCATTAAAATTATATATTGCTTTGGGCAGTATGGACATTTTAACAATGTTGATTCTTCCCAGCCATGAGCATGGTATGTTTTTCCATCTGTTAACATCTTTGGCTATTTCTTTTCTTAGAGTTTTATAGTTCTCTTTGTAGAGATCTTTCGCATCCTTTGTTAGGTATACTCCCAAATATTCATCTTCTTTGGCACTACTGTGAAAGGAATAGAGTCCTTGACTGTTTGTTCGGCTTGGTTATTGTTGGTGTATATAAAGGCTACAGATTTATGGGTGTTGATTTTGTAGCCTGAGACATTGCTATATTCCTTGATCACTTCTAAAAGTTTTGTAGTAGAATCCCTAGTGTTTTCCAGATGTACAATCATACCATCTCCAAATAGAGAAATTTTGATCTCTTCTGACCCTACGTGGATACCCTTGATCGCCTTTTCTTCCCTAATTGCAATGGCTAAAACTTCCATTACAATGTTAAAGAGCAATGGAGACAATGGGCAACCTTGCCTGGTTCCTGATCTAAGTGGAAATGATTTCAATTTAACTCCATTCAATATGATATTGGCTGTGGGTTTGCTGTAGATGGCCTCTATTAGTTTAAGAAATGTCCCTTCTATACCAATTTTCTTAAGTGCTCTGATCATGAAGGGATGCTGGATATTATCAAAAGCTTTTTCTGCATCAATTGAAAGAATGATATGGTCTTTATTTTTAACTTTGTTTATGTGTTGAATTACATTTATAGATTTACGTATATTAAACCAGCCTTGAGACCCTGGGATAAATCCGACTTGGTCATGGTGTATAATTTTTTTGATATGTTGTTGGATTCTGTTTGTTAGGATCTTACTATTTTAGCATCTATATTCATTACTGATATTGGTCTATAATTTTCTTTTCTTGTTGGATCTTTCCCTGGTTTGGGGATCAAGGTGATGTTTGAGTCGTAGAATGTGCTGGGTAATATTCCTTCTTTTTCTATATTTTGGAAGAGGTTTAGTAGTATAGGTACTAGTTCTTCTTTAAATGTTTGGTAGAATTCTGACGTAAAGCCATCTGGTCCCGGGCTTTTCTTTTTAGGGAGATTTTGTATAGTTGATGCTATTTCAGAACTTGATATAGGCCTGTTCAACATTTCCACTTCATTCTGGCTAAGTCTTGGTAGGTGGCATGCTTCCAGGTATTGGTCGATTTCTTTCAGATTTTCATATTTGTGAGAGTAGAGTTTCTTATAGTATTTGTTAAGCATTTTTTGAATTTCTGAGGGGTCTGTGGTTATTTCATCATTACCATTTCTGATTGATGAAATTAGAGATTTTACTCTTTTTTTTCCTGGTTAGGCAGGCCAAAGGTTTATCTATTTTATTGATCTTTTAGAAAAAAACAGCTTTTGGATTTATTGATCTGTTGTATAGTTCTTTTGTTTTCAATTTCATTTAATTCTGCTTTGATTTTGGTTATTTCTTTTCTTCTGCTGCATTTGGGGTTGAAGTGTTCTTCTTTCTCCTATTGCTTGAGATGTTCCATTAAGTTATTGACTTCCTCTCTTTCCATTTTCTTGAGGAAGGCTTGCAGTGCTATAAATTTGCCTCTTAGGACTGCCTTTGCAGTATCCCAGAGGTTCTGGTAATTTGTGTCTTGATTGTTGTTTTGTTCCAAAAATATGGTGATTTCCTTCTTAATTTTGTCTATAACCCATGTATCGTTCAGCTTAAGATTTTTAGCTTCCATGTTGTTGTATGGGTATGCAGGTTCCTGTTGTTATTTAGTTCAACTTTTATTCCATGATGGTCTGAGAAGATGCAAGGAATAATTTCTATTGTTTTAAATTTGCTGAGGTTAGATTTGTGGCCTAGGATGTGGTCGATTTTGGAGTATGTTCCGTGGGCTGATGAGAAGAATGTGTATTCAGTTTTTTGGGGATGAAATGTTCTGTAGATGTCTGTTAAGTCCAGATGTTGAATGGTTGAGTTTAAATGTAAAATTTCTTAACTTAGCTTCTTTTTGGAGGAGCTATCCAGGACTGCTAAAGGGGTGTTAAAATCTCCAACTACTATGGAAGTGGAGGAAATCGAGTTGCTGATGTCTGTTAGAGTTTCTCTTATAAATTGAGGTGCGTTGTGGTTGGGTGCGTAAATATTAATAATCGAGATCTCATCATATTGAGTATCACCTTTAACAAATATGAAGTGTGATCACATAAGGATAAGTGATCCTTATCCTTAATTATTTTGGTTGGTTTAAAGCCTATTGTGTCTGCAAACAGGATGGCAATGCCTGCTTTTTTCTGCTTTCCATTTGCCTGGAATATAGATGACCATCCCTTCACCTTGAGCCTATATCTGTCTTTTAATGTAAGATGCGATTCTTGGATGCAGCAGATTCTGGCTTGAGTTTTTGTATCCAGTCCACCAACCTATGCCTCTTTAAAGGACAATTTAAACCATTCACATTAATTGAGAGTATCGATAAGCCTTTCGAGAGACCGGTGGACATTTTTAATCCTTTTGCGACTGTGGAAGTTGGAATTTTATCAAAAATTTTTTGGGTGGGTTTACTTTTGTGGTGGAGAATTATGCTGGTCTTTATGGAGCATAGGTCTAAGAATGTCCTGGAGAGCTGGTTTAGTTGTGGCAAATTTCTTCAACATGTGAATGTTGTTGAAGTATTTGATTTCTCTGTCATAAATGAAGCTCAGTTTAGCTGGGTACAGGATCCTGGGTTGAAAGTTATTTTGTTTTAGGAGATTAAAAGTCGATCACCATCCTCTTCTAGCTTGAAAGGTTTCAGCAGAGAGATCTGCAGTTATTCTGATATTCTTCCCCTTGTAGGTTATGGTTTTCTTTCGTCTGGCAGCTTTCAGAATTTTCTCCTTCATATTAACTTTAGTGAAATTGATTATGATGTGTCTGGGGGATGTCTTATTTGGGTTGAGTCGTGCTGGAATTCTGAAACTGACTGCTATCTGAATTTTGGAATCTCTTGGCATGTCTGGAAAGTTCTCCTTCATAATCTCATGGAGAAGAGACTCTGTGCCTTGTGAAGCCACTTCGTCACTTTTGGGGATCCCTTTAAGACGAATATTAGTTTTCTTCAAATTATCCAAGAGCTCTCTGAGAGAGTGGTCTGTTTTTGCTCTCCATTTCTCTTCTTCTTTGAGGGTTTGGGAGCATTCGAAAGCTTTGTCTTCAGTGTCAGAAATCCTTTCTTCTGCTTGCTCCATTCTGTTGCTGAGGAATTCTACTGTGTTTCTCAGATCTTTGAGGGATGCAACTTCTTGTCTTAATGTGTCAAAATCTTTGGTCATTTGGTCTTTGAATCCATTGAATTCTTGAGATAACTTTTGGAATTCTAATTTGATCTTATTTGCTATCCAGATCCTGAATTCAATTTCTGACATCTCAGCTATTTGTTTGTGCATGGTGTCTTGTGCTGTTTCTGCCCCATTGATCCTTGGGGGAGTTGATCTACTCTGATTGTTCATATTGCCAGAGTTTTTCTGTTGATTTTGCCTCATGATTGTTTTTCACCATTACCTCTGGCTGTCCTCAGAGTTGGGGAGGTGTCTCTCCAAGATTAGACCCCGCAGGATCACTCTATTGTTGCTGGATCTTTGTAGGGAGTGACCCTGTGTAGTTCCTCTGGGGCTGTTCTAGCTAGGGAGTTCTGGTTGTGGAAGGAGCTCCGGTTTGTGACACACCCGGCTCCAGCAACAGGGCTGGGGGTGGTGTGCATGGTTCTGGGAGTGCCAGGCACCCAGTGACTTTGGCACAGTAAGCCCAAGGCTCCAGCAGTCTCTAGCCAGTAGAGGAGCTCTGCACAGAGGCAAGGAGGGCTCCAAAGGGCACACAGCTACCAGAGTCCCTGTCCATATGAATGGGCTAGTGTGGAAGCTGGGAGGACACAGGAGGGAGGATGCAGGGTTGCGTGGCTCCCGCAGTTCCTGGTCAGGGAATGTGGAGGCCTGGTGGGTGCGGGTCACGGGTCGGGGGTCGCTGCACAGCTCTTATGGAGGTCTGGGCTGTGCCAAGCCCAAGGCTCCAGTGTGCCAAAACCGTCTCACTCTGCCCCTAAGAATTAAGGCTTTAAGGAAGCTCAGTCCCTGCCTTTAGGCTGCTCAGTCAGTAGGTTACTTTGACCCACCCAATCCTTGCTCTGAGACCCTGAGGGCGGAGCTTGCCGGGGCAGTTCTTTCACATTGCCTCCTGCACCCAGCTCAGTGGCTCAGTCTGGGGCCCCAGACAATGCCCAAAGTTCTCCACACTCCTGCTCAAGTTCTCCCCAAGGCAGTTCAACTGAGTGCCAAGTCCAAGAACACCGAAACAGTTCACAGGTAAGGCCTTTCCGGTTTGCAGTCTCACTGCTGCTTGTACTTACGGTTGCCGGCATGATTAGGTCAATCGAACACATGCAACCACTTGCCAGTTTTCCACTGTTTTTGTCCTGGAACTCTTTTTCTTGAAAGGCCATAAAAGCTATCATAGTATTACCCTTGATGTCCTAAATGTCATCAAAATATCTTCCTCTTAACATTTCCCTTAATTGGGGGTAAAGAAAAAAGTCACTGTGGATGATATAAGGTAAGTAGGGAGTGTTTTACAATACAGTTATTTCTTTACTGTTAAAAACTCCTTCACAGATAGTGCCATGTGAACAGGTGCATTGCTGTGATGCAAGAGCCCTGAGTTGCTGGTGAGAAGTTCAGGTCATTTTTATCTAACTTTTTCATGCAGTCTTTTCAGCACTTCCAAATAGTAAACTTGATTAAGTATTGTCTAGTTAGTACAAGTTCATAATAAACAATACTTATGATATCAAAAAAGATTAAGAACATGATTTTGACTCTTGATTTGGACTGACAGAACTTTTTTGGTCATGGAGAATTGGCTGATTTCTATTGTGCACTTTGACACTTTGCTTCATGGTTCTACTGGTACACACGTGTTTCATCACCAGTGATAACATTGCCCAAAACATCATCTTGGCTCTCCAAAAGTCTTGGCAAACTTTGACTCTCCTTTGCTTTTGTTCATCAATGATCTCCTTTGGGACCATTTTTTTACAGACCTTCCTCATGCCAAGAATTTCAGTTAAGATTGCCCTATCTGTTTCTCTATCAATATTTACTTGCTCCACTATGCTTCTCAAAATCAGCTGATGATTTTGATGTACAAGTTCACAAAATCTTGCAATTTTTTCATCAATTCTGCTCATTACTGGCTGCCCAGACCACTCTTCATCACTGACACTTTCTCTCCCCTCAGAAAAATGTTTAATCTATCTATACACTGGCATTTTCTTCATGGCATTATCCCCATAAACTTAGACTAACATGTCCCTGATATCACTTCCATTCTTACCAAGTTTAACAAGAAATTTAATGTTTGTTCATTGCTCTAATTCAAGCTCCAACATTCTCACAATGGTACATCAAAACACACAACAATAATGAATGCCACTCAGCCAGACTCTGCCATATGTCAACACAAACACAGCTCTAAGACACTTTTTGCATGTATCACTCACCAGTATATAAGGTTTCAAAAAGATTGAATTTCTTTGCCTTGAGTTATGGTAATATCTATTTTGCTAAACCATGCTCCCCCAGAAGTATGTCATTGTAAATCTACATTTTCTGATGAAGATAGAATCTTTACCTCAACTGTGCACCTTGCAAACCTAAGCTTAGGACAAAGTGCTCTTTGAAGAGAAGATAAAGGCCTGGAAATATCAAGAGAGATTATTCTATTGAGAGGAGAAAATCAGTAAATCTTTTCTACTGTGAATTTTGCTTTGACAAACTCTTAAAAGAGCCATTTGTACCTCTTCATTTAAACTTTCCACTGATTAACAAAAGTGAAAACCATAATTGTCTCACTTCCTGCCTGTGCTGTTTTAGAGGTTCCGAAGTGAGTCAGTAAAGAAAGCAGAGCCTTCTAGCGAACGGTCCATAATAACTGAGCATCCTGGGTTGGAAGGAAAGGGAATGTTGATCTCCTGGGCTTGTTTAGCTTTGCTTTTTTAATTGCTAAATGCCAGCCTGGGACGTCTGCCTAAAATGGTAATAAGTTGCATTTACACTACACCTTTCATCCAGGAGGCACATGCTTCCCTCCATTCTGAAACACAGCCATCCTGGAGCTGAAATGCAGTAACTGTTTTAACGCTGAACATTTATTCAGTGCCATAATTATACAAGGTGGAAGAAATTGCTTGAAGCAGAACCAAAATATTGTAGTAACAAAGATTGCAGGCTGCAGGGTTTGAAAATATGCTAGATACAGTCTGTTTCATGCCTTCTTTTGTGGATGGAGTATTTATACATCCCTTTTGAATCTTGAGATTCCTAAGAAGCCTGCTGCTGTACCTTATTTAGGTTCAACATATGTTGCAAAAAAAAAAAAATCAAGAATACATTAATATTAAGTCATTTCCCTCAGGAGAATTTTCTGACACCAAATGCACATTAAGAGGAAAGACAATGAAAAAGAGTCCTATCATTATCTGCAGAAAGTTTTTTACCCCTTCTAAAGGAATTTCTATTAATACTTCTGAAAAAAATATGTGGGGAAAATGAGATGGCGGAGGCCCACCCTGTGACTTCTGAACATTTATAGCTGATTCCTCCCTGGGTAGCCATAGAGAGAAAGAGAAAGATTAAGAGAGAAAGACGGATTGAGAGAGAGAGAGAGAATCTGTCACTAAATACAAACCTGTCAGGTCAGGAACTGAGTCTTGCTCATTGCTGTAGCCTTATTACCCAGTTAATCCTTAGAACAGTGGTTCTCAACCTTCCTAATGCTGTGACCCTTTTTAATATAGTTCCTGTGGGTCGTGACCCACAGGTTGAGAACCGCTGCCTTAGAGATACTAGGTCCTCAATAAACAGTTGTTAAATCAATGAAAAATTGACCTTCTTCCACTGAAAACATGAAGGCCGAGGCACACTAAGTTTTCACTAATACTAGAGTAGAGGTTAGGCCTGTTTTTATTTGAACAACAAGAAGAGGGAACAATAATTGATGAAAGAACTAACAGAGCATGGGGGCCAACTTGAGAGACTGAGAAAGTGTCATGAGCCCTCCAAATGCCAGACCTCTCTCCATTTATTGGTGTCAGTAATCAAATATCAGTATTATGTCCCAGAGGAAAATATTTGAAGACTCATCAGTCATTTATATCTATGCCTAATACAAAGGTATGATGTCCTTTCCTAAGGCAAGTTTTGAAAGGCAGCAGAAAAGAGAAACTGTGTTGCCAAATGATATCCAGTAAAAGGGATAAGAAGCCCGAGTTTCAAGCTTTTCCAACATTTATATGGTGTATAAGATTTCCAAACCCCTCAATGTTTTTAGAACTCAGCTTCCTTGTCTGCAAAGGGAGAAGCATGGATTCAAATCTAATCTAGATAATCTCCAGAAGAGCCCCCAAATCAGTCCTGTGTATTTCATGTCCCCAAAATAGAAATCTGGAGTCTAGATAACCCCATCTACTTCTTTATTTTGTTTAAATGCCCTAGGCATTACACAGGCACTAGTCTTGCTAAATCAATCTACTCTTTTGTTGCTCCAAGAGTCTTGGAAAACTCCATCCAGTCTAGAAAGACAAGTCTAGACCAAAAAACCAGAAGGAAGAAAGTATAATCAGCCTTCTTGTTTGATACTTGAGGCAACTAATTTTCTGAGAGGTTAATTGACTAAACTTAAGATGTCCAGGTTAGAGAAAAAAGAAAATACTAGAACTTAAACTCAGGTCCCCAAGAGTGCCAGTTGAAATTGCCTACACTACTTCTCCCTGCCTTTTTACAGATGGATAAGTTTCAAAACCATTTATGGAATTTATTAGAGCATTTTTTTTTCTTTAAGTAAAATTGCCCAGTTTCTGTAGGGACACTGAAAATATGATAGGAGATAAATTTTCTGGTTTTAATGAGCAAACAAATCACTTTTGAAGTTCATTAAATGTGTGTACACCACCCCCACCAGAATCATTATTGATGTAAAACCTCCTAAGTCTGGAATTGTGCTGTTATCTCATAAAACACATAATTTGAGCCAATCCTAACAAATATTGGTGTCACTTTATTCAAGCAGAGCTTTCACCTTCCAGAGAGTTAATAAATTGGATTCTAACAGTCTGCAGAGAATATACAGTGAGATAAAAACATCTTCTAAAAATTTACAGTATATTTTAGGGTGAGTTGAAACATATCCACAACCATTGCAGATGCATTTACAGGATTTTTAGAGTAGCACATTTCATCATAAATGGGCTCTGTGATTCAGTATGGCATTAATAATGGAAAGAACAACCTTTAAAATAAAGTAAATGCATTTGGAGCAGTTACTGAGGTGATATCTGTCTCAAAAAAAAACCTCAGCTAATAACTTGCAAGTTGATATGATATATTCCTTAGCCTATGCTGTTGGGAAAGATTTATCTTTTGTGTGAAACTTCAGGCTGAAAAATTAAAATAAAATTTGATATCACCGTGGTAAACTGCCTTCCTCCATTTCTTTCACCTTTTAATTTCTATTCTTACCAACTTTAGAAATTGTTCCTTTGACCCTAGGCAATATTTCACCAGGCAGTTTAGATGCCACACGCCTGCCAAAATGAAGTTGCAAATAAAATACGGCTATGTGTGTACACATCTACATCTCAAGATGCTAATCAGAAAGGACGTAAACCATGAATACATTCCATCTTCATTCAAATGGAAGTTACAGCCACGTGTCCAATGTGTTTTAGTCCTATTACTTTTCTTTATAGTTGCTGTCTCAAACTGTTTCAGAGGCCATGAGTTAGTTCGAATTTTCTTGCTTAGCAACCAGTAAGTCAGTCTTTATTCCTCTATGCTCCGGAGGCACTGCTCCACAAATACAAAATTGCAATGCTGAAAAATAAGAAAGAGGATCTCTGCTCTCATTTTTCTTTTTCCCTTCTCTTCTCATTTTTTATTCCCCCACTCTGTCCTCTCTCTTCTCTCGTTCTCATCCCATCTCCACTCTCCTCTCTTTTATCTTCCCTATCTCTCCTCTTCAACATTCTCCTTGAATACGGTTTTCTTTCTTCCCAACACACTGGAGTAAGCAGTCAGGCAGAGATGAAAGGAAAACAGGTGTGGAACATTTGCGACCCTCTAATCTAAAAGTAAATTAACACTACATGAAAGAACTCACAGTAATTCTAACAGAGCTCCCAAAAGGGAAAAAAATTATTTTCTTTCATTAATATAGTTACCAACCAACAAATTTGGAGTGTATCAAGGTAAATCCCACCGCAGCCAACAAAAACTACGTATGCGCAAACATTATTGAATAACCCTGACCCTGCTCTCTTCCCACATGCTGCTCATTAGCAGGGAAAGGAGAAAAACACAAGAATCCTTTGGGCACTGCTCGGAGGTAATTTTATAAACGCCACAGTCATGTTTTGATACAATACCAAGATCAGGCACTTACAAGGCAACATTTCCCAGATCTCATCAGAATGAAGACGGAGTACTTAAAATTCTAGATTACTAAAAAGGCACTCAGCACCATATAATATTTTTTAAAGTATTTGTCTAACGGTTAGTAAAACGTGAAAAAAAGATAAATTAATAAAAATATATTTCCTTTCCATCTTACCACTAATAATTAATATTCAAATTCCCAAACCCAGCCTACCCTTGTCATCCCACAGAGCAGGTGCTGGTGCCTTGCCTGTGTGCCCTGTAAATGTGAAAAGCCCCCTCCAGGTCAGCCAAGGACCGAACAATTGAAAGAGCTGTCAAATCCACATGGTTTTTAGGTAATGCTGCATTTTTAACTGGGGAGAAAATAAAAGTTCCCACAAGAATCTCTCTCATAAATTGTACCTTAAAACATATCTGAACAAGGGGATGCAAGGCAGTGTTGTTGATGTGCAATTTTGCAACAACCTGCAAACCAAAATATGTGTGCTAAATAAAAGATCCAATCATTTTTCTTCCACTCCAACCATTCCTTTTAAACCAGGCTTTAAAATCTCTTCATATAAATTCTCACTGACATCATCAACAACAAACACTTAGGGAGCACCCCCAATAAAACTCATCATGTCATTCAAGTACAAAACTAAGTTCTAAATAGGACACACCCAGCACTCTGGAATCGGAGCCTGCTTGCCTCACCTACACACTCTATATCCCACCCCCACCATCAAACAGCCATATCTTGGTGAATTTGCACAGGCTGTGCCTTCCGTTTAGAAAGCCTGTCTTCACTTCTCTACCCACCCCAATCCTACTCAACCATCTAGATCAAGTCAAACCTCCACTTCCTTTGAGGAATCTTCCCTGATTTCAGAATAGAAGTTACTATCACTATCTTAGATACTCAGAACATGCTTTCCCTTACTTAAATGCTTATTGTGGCATTTCTCAGAGCAATCCTTGGAAAATGGAGGATGTCACACAGCTCCCATTCAAGAAATTTTAATCACATTGGAGTTTAAAAAAAAAAAACAAAACTCACCAAGGGAAAACCACATAGAGCTGAACTCTGTGGTTCAAGGCAAAGTGAGAGGAAGGTTCAGAGTCAGAAACAACTGAGGAAGCTTGGATCCAGAAAGGACAGCCTGCTCAGTCAGAGCCCTTTGCTGCTCAAAGGGCATTAGTAAATTCTAACCAGAAAAGTGGGTCCCTGAGGGTAATTAGGTTTGAGAACCTATCCCACAAATACGATAAACTCAATAGGGAAGAGCAAGTGAAACCACCTATGTGAAAAGTGAGCCTTTTATTCGTCTATGCCTCCATGTGGCATCTTTGGGGAAATATTAAAATTAACTTCTCTGTGAAAAACACCAAGAAATAACAACAAACAGCCTTCCAATGCAGTTTAAATACTGCATTCCAATACTGTTAAAACGGCTTCTAAAACTAAGAGAATTCGGGGCAGTGTTGGAGAATACCGCAATGCTTTAGCGATCAATTAATTAGTTCTCAGCTCCTCATCAATCCTAGTTATTCAAGACTTAACCAGGAGTAATGGGACTAAATTAGGAAGAAAAATTTAGGCTCAATATCAGGAACATTTTCTTAATCATTAAATCAATTAGACAATGGAATTTAAAATTGGGTATTTAATGTGAAAGATGGAGCCATGAAAGAGAAAGTATAATATCAAGAATACATGAGAAATCATAGGTCTAAAAGGTTCTCTGTCATCATTAGTCCATCCTTCTGTGTTTGGAAAAATCAATAATTTAGATTCCCATTCAGATCACTGTCTATTCTAAACATTTCAAAACTTCAGAATATATACTTAGTAAAATAAAGAAGTTAAATTTCTCTAAAGCCAGCAGACTCTGTTGCAGAAATCTTATTAAATCCCAGAAAAGTTGGACATCCTTTTTAAATATCTACTGAGAAAACCAGCATGCAAGAGAATGGACTTTGCATACTGTTATAAAATATAATCTTCGAGAAATAGTAAAAGGACAACATGCAGCCTGTCACTATCTTCTGCTTCTGAGCTATTTACCTTAATAAAGGACAACAGAACTTAGGAGGTAATGGGGAGGAGAAAACTCATTGCCAGCAACAAAGGGGATGAGGTTCCCACACCAAATGCTCCAACTGAAGGTTTATAATTGCTGTATAAAATGCGCTTTTAAGAATGTATTTGTTTTTATTTTTGTTTGTAATGCATTGATGAGCTAGCGAGCTATACTCACAAACCAAAAACTACGCAGAAGTAGAAACTCAGGCAGGAAGGTAGAGCACAAGCCACATTTGTTGGAGGGTAAACTTGAACTTCAGTTTCACCTTACTGAAGGATACAAAAGACAAAGGCCACGGCCCTGCCCATGGTGGACAGTCTAATAGGAGACTACTCTGCATTAACTTGCAATCCTGGAAGCATTCAACATTAGTGTAAGGAGGATAACTAGAAATAAACCTAGTTCAAGACAGAACAAGGATAATCTTTTTTCCTTTTTTAACAGACAGGATATTGCTCTGTCATCCAGTCTGGAATTCAGTGGTATGATCATAGCTCCCTGCAGCCTCTGTCAAGGTCAAGCAATCCTCCCACCTCTGACTCCCATGTAGCTAGGATAACACCAAATTAAGAAGAATAATTGTTGATCTTACATTTAATGCTAATTGACGGGGAAATTCCTCTTATGATTTATAAACATAGCTAATATTTATACAGTTTTGCTGCCTAAATTTGTGTTACCTGGGTGATATAAAAAAAATTGTAAGCCATAAATTTAGTTTAAACTGTCCTGGGTTAAAAGTGCTCCCTGATAACTGACAAAAGCAAATGCAAATTCTCTTTGGAAGAACATGCCCCAAATTTGTTTTTGAGGAATTCCTATAGATGAAGTTCTAAGAAAAATAAAATCACATTCACAAATAAAACAGAAATAGTATCAAGATACTGAGTGACAGCCAGAGGAAACAATAAGCATCAAATTCAGACCAGCCAATTCTTTAGTTGCTGAAGTTATTAGACAGAGAATATAAAAAAATGTATTTGATATAGGTATTTTAAAAACAAAAGTAGAAATTAAAAATATAACCAAAGCACAAGTAAACAGATATGAGGGTTAAAAAAAAAAAAAAAAAAACTCCAGAAATGGAAAATAGAATCATTTCCATAAAAAAAAAAAATCAATGAATTGTTTTTATTATTATGGGAGTCAGCCTCCAAGATGGCCACTAATAATCCCACCTCTTGGCATTCACAGCGTTGTGTGGTCTACTCCTACCAATATGGTACAAGTGGTGATATATACTTCTAAGATTAGGTTTTTTAAAAACACAATGGGCTCGCTAGCTCTCTCTCTCTCCTCTCCCCTTCTTCACTCCTTCTCCCTCTCCCTCTCGCTGCCTCCCCTCTCAGTCTTGTTCTTTCTCCCCTTTTCTTTTTCTCTCTCTCTCATCACTCACTCTAGTGGAAGCCAAACTGTTGCACTATGAGGAACTCAAGCCTCCTCGACAACCTCATGAGTGAGCCTGGAAGTGAATCTTTCAGCCCTTCAGATGGCTGCATCACTGGCTTACAATTAAATGCTATTTCATGAAAAATCCTGAGCCCAAAACCACACAACTGAGCAACTCCTGAACACCCAACTCTCAGAAACTGTAAGAAATAATAAATTGATATTTTATGTTTCTGAGTTTTATAGTGATTTATTACACAATAATAGATAACTAATAGACAATTTAGACATGGCTAAAGATAGAATAAGCTAGAAGTCAGAGATGAAAAAATATATTTGGAATATAAGAAAAAAAGAGATACAGAAAATTGGAAAGGGAAGTTAAGAGATACTAAGGGTAGAATGAGATAGTTTAATATACATCTAAGTTAATTCCAGAGGGAAAGGAGAGAGAATGTCCTTTTAAAAAAAGAAAAAGTTAATGATTTTCAAGAATGGATGAAATTATCAGACCACAGACTCAGAAAGCAAAAAATAAAAAAATTTTAAGCAGAATAAATTTAAAAAATATATCATACTTAAAGACATCATGATTTAGCTGAAGACAACAAAGATAATAAAATTATATTATGAAAATGCCAGGAATGCTATGTTAACCAGTGTGATGAAAATGTGTCGAACTGTTTATAAAACCAGTGCATGGTGCCCCATGATCACATTATTGTACACAGCTATGATCTAATACTAATAAAAAAATAAATAAAAATAAAAAAATAAAATTATCTTATAATCAGACAAAGAATAGAGGAAGGTTGCTAATAAAGGAATAAGAGCTGGAACCCAACATCAATAGTAACATGAAACAATATAATTTTGAGAGAAGTACTTTAGTCAGATGTAAAATTACCCCAGATGAAATCGTGGAGAGTTAAGACAAAGACAATAGTAAACATAAAATCTAAATAGACAAGGGCCATATGAAACAAAAGAACAATGTCTCAGGTAGTTAAAGAAAAAAATGGCACTAATGTACAAAGTTGGACAATTAAGTTTGCAAACTCATCTTAGAAAAAGTCCTACATACCTCATTGCTGAACATCACTATGGTCACCTTCAAAGTATTCCCTTTGGGAGCTGCACACTGATGCCAGCACCTAGTCTACCCTTTAAAGCAATTTCAGAATGCTTTTTCTGGAAGGCCATCAGAGTTGTTGTATTAACCTTGATGTCCTGAATGTCATCAAAATGTCTTCCTTTCAATGTTTCCTGTATCTTTAAGTAAAGAAAAAGTCACTGGGGGCTAGATCAAGTAAGTAGGGATGATTTTACAATATAGTTATTTGTTTACTGGCTAAAAACTCCCCCAAAGACAGTGTTCACTAGTGAGTTCCCTCAGGACCATTTTTGTACATAATTTTCTCATGCCAAGGGTTTCAGTTAGATTTTCCTGATGGTTTTTCCGTCAATGGTTACTTGCTCTGCTATGTTTCTCACTGTCAGCCCATGATTTTGACCCACAATTCAACAAATTTCTGCAATGTTTTTAACAGTTTTGCTCATTACTGGCCACCCTTACCTCTCTTCATCAGTGATGCTTTATCCCCCTTGGAAAAATCATTTAAGCCATTTGTACACTGCTGTTTTATTCATGGTATTATCCCCATAACATGTCCCTGATTTCACTCACTTCCACTCTTATCAAGTTTAACAGGAATTCTAACATTTGTTGCTCTAATTCAAGCTCCAACATTCACACGATGGTACACAAGTACACACCACATCTATACAAACACAGCTGTGAGACACCCATAAAAAACTTAAAGGTTATAAAACCTTAATGAGTTGTTTGTACAGTGGTGCCAATGTAAGAGCACAGTGGCAAGTTCATGAACTTAATTGTCACACCACATTTACTAGAAAAGAAAGAAACCCAATAATAAATGATATGAGCATCAAACATAAGAAATTAAAAAAAAATAAAGTAGAAAGTAAGAAATAATACAGATAAAGGAAGAAATACATAAAAGAAAAAACAATTGAAAAGTCATTAACTGAAAAGACAAGTACAATAGACCAACTTCTGATCAAGAAAAAAGAAGAGAGGATTTGTACAAATAAGTCATATTATGAGCAAATAAACACAAAACTACAGATGCTACAAGATTAAAAAAGATAATATAAGGATAATAAGAACAACTTGATATCAATAAATATAAAAATTTTGATGAGACAGACAAACTCCAAGAAAATATGCTATATCAAAACTGATAGAAGAAGAAATAAAAATATCCCTGGGTAACCCTAGAGCTGTCAAAGTAATTGAAACTAAACTTCAAAATCTTACCACAAAGAAAACATCAACCTCAGACAAATTTGCCCATGGCTTATACAAAACAATCAAGAAACTCCAATTTTTTTTTTTTAATCTAAGTAGGTAAAAGAAAGAACATTCTCTAACTCATTTTATGAAGCCAATATAATTTTGATAGTAAAATCTGACAAGAACCATAAAATTATAAATAAAATTACAGATAAGTCTCATTCGCACACCTCAATAAAAAAAATTCTAAGTTAAACATCAACAAACCAAATCCTTCAGTGCATAAATAATATATTTTAACCAAGCTGAGTTTATATCACCTATACTAATGCTATTCTAGCATTATAAAATCAACTAATGTAAGTTACCATATTAAAAAAGTTGAAAGGTAATAAGTCACTATCTCAATAGATACACAAAGTGCACTCTGTGTAATTTAATATCCACTTATAATTAAATCATCTACAAAAAACATATAGTATAGATCATCCTGAATAGTAGAATGTTGAAAATTTTTCTCTATCAGGAAGATTGACTGCTATTCATCATTGTACCCAATGTTCTGGATGGTGCATTATAGTAAATGAAAGTTTGAGTTGAAAAGTAGAAAGCAAATTGCTATTTTTCATATTGAAACCATAAAGGCAAATGAGTATAGCAAGCTTGCTGAATTCAGAATCAATGTACAAAAAGTAATTGCATTTATTTCATCCGCAAGAAGTTTCAAAATGTAGTGTTTAAAAAGAATACCACTACCTTGGGCTTTACCTGACACATGCAAACAATATAACCTAATTATACTCTCATACTAATCTGAAATAAAAAATAATAATACAATAGAAAAGTCAAAAAATATCACTTTCATGAGATTAAAAATACATATGAAAAAATTGAATAACTCTAACAAAGAATATAAGATCTCCTTGGGGGATATTATAAAAGTTTATTGAAATACATTTTTAAAAAACCTAAAACAGAGAAATACATTATTTTCAGTGATTTAAAAACTCAATATTATAAAGATGTCAATTGTAGAAGTTATTTGTGGATCCAAAAGAATTCTAATAAATACATCAGTTTTTTTAAGAAACTTGAAAAATGAATATGAAAATTTATATGAAAAAATAAAGAAAAACTAAAAAGGATCTGGTAGATATCAAAACTAATGATAGAATAAAGACAATTTGGGACTGAAATATGTTTAGACAAACTGATCAATGAGAAAGAAAAGTTCAGAAACAGATCCACACATATTGAATAACTTGATTTTTGATAGTGGGCAATGTAGATTATCAGGAAAGTAATGAACTTTCCAGAGGGACTGAGGAAATTGGAGATCCATATTTCAAAGAATTATATCTCAAACTCATTACGTGCTCAAAAGTCAGCACTAATGATTTAATTATGAAAGGCAAGACAGCTAAATTTTAGAAGAAAATTCTGGAGAATATTTTCAAGACTGTGGTGTTAGGAAAAGAAATTTCAAAAGTAAAGATTTAAAAAGGCAGGTCATAAAGGGAAAATTAATAAGCTTGGCTATATATATATATATATATTTTTTTTTTTTTTTTTTTTTTGAGACAGTGTCTCAAGCTTTTGCCCTGGGTAGAGTGCCATGGCATCATCATAGCTGACAGCAACCTTAAACTCTTGGGCTCAGGCTATCCTTTTGCCTCAGTTTTTTTTATTTTTAGTAGAAACAGGGTCTCACTCTTGCTCAGACTGGTCTCAAACTCATGAGCTCAAACAGTTCACCCGCCTCAGCCTTCCAGAGTGCTAGGATTACAGGCATGAGCTACCACTCCCAGCCAAGCCTGATTATCTTATACACATCTCTTTCCCCAAAAGACATCATTTAAAAAATGTTTTTTAAAAAAGTCAACAAGCCAAAAAAGGAGGGAGAAGATATTTACAGCACATATAACTAACAAAAGACTAGTATTTAGAATATATAAAGAATTCTTTAAACAAACAAATTAAGATTTTAAGCAAAAAAAAAAAGAACTTGAAAAGTGTATCACAACAGACAAAAATGCTATATATGTGCGTGTGTGTGTGTGTGTATTTGAATTCTTTCATCTATAAAATCAAGGAAAAATAAATTAAAATAATTATGAAATGATAGAACTAGTACAAATTCTGCTCAAACTGCTCTAAAAAATTGGAAGAGGAAGGATTACTTTCAAAGCCACTCTGCAAAGCCAGCATTACCCTGATCCCAAAACCAAACAAGTACACAACAAAAAAAGAAAAATACAAGCCAATATTCATGATAAACATAGATACAAAAAGCCTCAACAAAATACCAGCAAACCAAATCCAACAACATATTACAAAGATCATTCATCATCTATCTCACTAGATCAGTAAATGTATTATACCACATTTACAGAATCAGTAACAGAAACCATAGATCATTTCAATATATTCTGAAAAACATTTCATGAAATTTAACATCCCTTCATGACAAAAACTCCCAACAATCTAAGCATAGAAGAAACATACCTCACAACAATAGAAGCTATATATGACAAACTTACAGCTAACATCATACTAAATGAGGAAAAAGTGAAAGCCTTTTCTCTATGATCTGGATCAAGACAATGCCCACCTTTACCACTTTTATTTAACATAGTACTAGAAGTCCTAGCCAAAGCAACTAGGCAAGAGAAAGAAATAAAGTACATCCAAACTGCAAAGGAAGAAGTAGAATTACTCTTCTTCACAGACGACATGATCCTTTATTAGAAAAACGTACAGACTCCATCAAAAAAAACCCTATTAAAAATGATAAATAATTTGGTAAATTTGCAGGTTACAAAATTAGCCTACAAAAAATAATAGTATTTATATACAAAAACATTGAGCAATATGAAAAAGAAATCAAGAATGATATCCCAATTATAGTAACCGCAGGAAAATAAAATGCATAGGAACAAATTTAACTCAAGAAATCCATAAGAAGAACTGTAATAAATCCTAATAAAAGGAAGTAAAGAGGACATACAAATTGGAAAACTATCCCATGCTCATGGATTAAAAGAATTAATATTATTAAAATGTCCATGTTTGAATATACTAAAAGCTCTGACCTCAGCATTACATAATTCATCCATGTAACAAAAAACACTTAACATCTCCTGAAATCTATTGAAAATTTTTTAGTAAGGGGGAGAAAGGTCCATACTACCCAAAATGATCTACAGATTCAATGCAATGTCTACCAAAACACCAATGACATTCTTCACTGAAATAGAAAACAATCCTGAAATTCACATAGAACCACAAAAGTCCTTGAATAGTCAAAGCAGTCCTGAGCAATAAATTAATTAACAAACAAACCAATGAACAAATCTGGAGACCTCACACTACCAGACTTCAAAACAGACTCCGAAACTATAAAAATCAAGCAGGATGATACTGGAATAAAAACAGATACATACAGACAAATTGGATATCCATAGTGAAAGAGCGAAACTAGACTCCTATTTTCCATCATACACAGAAATCAAATAAAAGGGCCTAAGGACTTAAGTCTAAGATATGAAACTATGAATCCGCTAGAAGAAAGTGTTGGTGAAAATGCTCAGGACATTGGTTAGGCAAAGATTTTTGGAGTAAGACCTCAAAAGCATAAGCAACAAAAGCAAAATAAATACATGGGATTGCATCAATCTAAAAAGCTTTGGCACAGCAAGAAAAACAAGCAACAAAGTAAAGAGACAAACCACAGAGTGGGTGAAAAGGTGTGCAAACTATCCATTTAACAAAGTTATTAAGCAATAACCAGAATATGTAAGGATCTCAACTTATTAGAAAAAAGTAATAATTAAATTTAAAAGTGAGCAAATGATTTGAATAGACCCTTTTAAAAAATAACGTATACCAATGGCCAACAATTATATGGAAAAAATGTTTAGCATCACTAATTATCAGGGAAAAGCAAATCAAAACCACAACGTGATATCATCTCACCCTACTTAAAATGGCTATTATAAAAAATAACAAATGCTGGGCGGCGCCTGTGGCTCAAGGAGTAGGGCGCCGGTCCCACATGCCAGAGGTGGCGGGTTCAAACCCAGCCCCGGCCAAAAAAAATAAATAACAAATGCTGGCAAGGATACATGAAAATGGGAACACTGTACTCTGTTGATGGGCATATATTAGTATAGCCACTGTGGAAAATAATATAGAAGTTCCTCAAAAACTAGAAACAGAGAAGGCTGTGTTGACCATTGTGATGAAAATGTATCAAACGGTATATGAAGCTAGTGTATGATGCCCCATGATCATATCAATGTACACAGCTATGATTTAATAAAAAAAAAAACTAGAAACAGAATTCCTATTATGATTCAGCAAACCTGCTTCTGAGTATATACCCAAAGGAACTAAAATCAGTATATCAAAGGGATATGCGCACTTTCATGTTCATTGAAGTATTATTCATAGTAGCCAAGACATGAAACAACCTAAGTGTCTTCTGACTGATGAATAAAGAAGGAAAACATGTTATATATGGACCCATGGAATATCATTCAGCCATAAAAATGAGTAAAATCTGTCTCCTGTAGCAACTGGCAGACATTACATAAAGTGAGATAAACCAGGTACTGAATGACAAATACCATGTGGTCTCACTCCTATGTGGGAGCTAAAAAAGTTTATCTCGAGCAAGTAGAAAGTAGAATGATAGATACCCGAGGCTGGGTATTAAATTATCACATGTACCTTGAGAACATTCACATCCTTTATGTTTCAATAAAATAAATGTTTAAACAGAACAAATAATGAAGTTATCCAGTGCATGACAATATTTATTTTCATAGTGGTGAACATGACATTTGTGTCCAGCTATTTTGGCATATTCAGCAAATATTTATTGAGTATCTTCCTGTATCCTCGATACAATTACAGACTCTCAAGTTACAGTATTGAATATAGCAAAGTGCTCTCATCCACATTATATTCTAGTGGGAATAACAAACAAAAAAAAAAAAGAAGAAGAAGAAATATTTCAAGAGATAAAAAATTCTATTAATAAAGCAGAGGAAGGGGAATATAAGAGAATAGGTCCTCAGTGGCTGGAGGGAGAGTGCTGACATAGATAAGAAGATTCATAAATGAATACCTGCATTATTTCAAAGGACAAAAGTACCACTTCATTTTCCTTTAAAAAAGTAAATAAAACTGTGATATAACAAGTTTAAGAGCACAGTTCTCTTTGAATGTGAAAATCTTTGGGGACATCACAAAATTTCTCTTTATATTCAACTTATCAAGAACACATTGGACATTCTGATAAGCAGACTTGGAAATGTAAAACCAGTAGTAATGCATAAAGAGTTCTGCAATTAAGTCTGAAAAATCAATAGCAAGGGGTTTACGTACTTTAAATTGTTTTCCTTCCCTGTAAGGATGACTTTCATGATGCAGGACTCTATATTTTGAGTGTTTGAGTGATTTAGAATGTTGAATAATACCCTCGAGATTGCTGACTCAACCCCTTCATTGTATAAATGAGGAACCCAAAATCCAGGAAGTTTAAAATAATAGCTTCTCGTGTAATGGAGACCTGTGTGCCAGGAAGAAGTGCCAAGTGCTTTATTTCCTATGGTAGTCAAGGTTCTCCAGAGAAATGGACATGAGTAGGGTATGTGTATGTACAGGATCTCTCTATCTCTCTCTCCCTTTATATATATGTCTGTTTCTCTTCATATATATATATATATATATGTACACACACACACATATATATAATGTATATATATACATGTATGTGCATGGTGTATATGTGTGTGTGTGTCTATATATATGAAGAGAGACAGACCAAAAGGTACAGAGAGAAGAGACATTTAGGGAATTGTCTTTTAAGTAACTGGTGAGTCTGAAGTCTGTAGAGTAGGCCAGCAGGCTAAAAATTCAAGTAAGAGTTAACATTACTGTTTCATATTTTTTTTTAGAAAGGCTCTCTCTCTTTGCCCAGGATAGAGTGCAGTGTTTGTCACCACAGTTCTCCGTAACCTCCACCTCCTAGGTTCAAGAGATCCTTCTGCCTCAGCCTCGAGTAGCTGGGACTACAGATGTCTACCATTGTGCCTGGCCCATTTTTCTGTTTTTGTAGAGATGGGGTCTCATTCTTGCTCAGGCTCAATGTTTCATCTTAAGTTCAATATCTTCAGGGTGGAAACTCAGGCAGGGTTTCTATGTCACAGTCCTGAGACAGAATTTTGTTTTCTTGAGGAAATCTCAGTCTCTGCTTGTAAAGCCTTCACCTGACTTGATGAGGCCCACCCACATTAGGGAGGGCAATCTGCTTTACCCAGAGTCTACACATTTGAACAGTACCTTCACAGCAACATCCAGATGGCTGTTTAACCAAACCACTAGATGCCATAGCCCAGTCAAGTTGAAAAAGATAATTAAAATCAATATTCTCTTTATTTTATTTAGTCCTATCAACTTCCTTGTGAAATTGGCATTATGATTGACCATATTTCACAAAGTGGAAAATTGAGAGCTCAAAGATCTCAGAGGACTTGCCTAAGGTCACACCGTTAGGAAGCATCGATGTGGGCACAGCCTTGACACAGTCCCCACATTTCCAAACATCTGCTCTATTGCTCAAGGTCTTTCAGTTCACAATTAGCAACACATTTCCTAATTCACCTGGGTCTACTCATCCAGCAATTAAATACTGAGACTATGCTGTTAAAGCCACCGGGTAAAGATCACGGGGACACTCCTTACTAACTTGCTGCCAAAGGACGTAGCACATGGAAAGGAACCGCGAGGCCTCTCACTAACCAAAGGAAGAGATGTGGCTATTACAGGATTTGAGAAAAGGATGCAGTGTAAATGAAAATGAAACCATCACTTACACACAGCACTGCTTGACTTTCAACCTGCCAATATGCCAGTCTACATGTTACTGTGAAAGGGTACTTTTTAGATGCATAGACTTTGAGTATATTACAGAAGCAGATTACCAAGAAAACATTGTAAATTATGTTTGGCATCTAGTTGACCCCAACCTGGAATAGTGGTCGGTAAGAGAGAAGGTGCTGAGGAAAGGACGAAACTTACACCAAACTCAAAGGATAAAACCTGAAGCCTGTAAGGGCATACACTGTTCCACGTGCCTAGGAAGCAGCATGAGAACATTGTAGCACCTGTCCTGTTTCCCAGAGTCATTTTATTGGGCACATCACAGAGTATATGTGCAAGAATGCACGGCAGTCAGTACTCAGCAGTCAAGGTTAAAAATGAGAGAGGGTGGATTACAGCCCCCAGGAAGGTTGGGTGAAGAGTAAACAGGGACATAGAGTAATGGAACATCTAGGGTAGCCAGAGGACAGTGCAACCGGAAGAGGTGGGGGGAGCAAATCTCATCTCCTCAGACTGACATCTCAGCTTCTCTAGCCTAAGCTACTAATCGATGGCCTCAGCTCATCTGCATCCCTGATTTCCCCACACAAGGATAGTCACGTACACATTCCCCTGTCTGGGCACCTTCCCCGGAGTTGGAAGGTCCATGAGGAATTCAGCCTGTCAACCTCCCACATAAATACACGCATACACACACAAGCTTGCAGGAATATTCTAGCATCACTAGTTGCCTCCAGTCAGTTACCCTCCTAAAATTGATCCCCATTCACACCTCTGCATTTTTACCCACATAGTTCTACCCAGTCACTCTAAATCCTTGTAAAGAAATGAGAGCAAGTAGAAACAAAGAGAAAAGAAGCTTATTGCTCCTGCAGTGTTCTTTCTCAGGACCTTTCTGCTCTAGGTTATGGGTGCTTTGTCTTCCTGCTGTTCTTTCCTTGCTTTAATTTAGAGTTCAGTGTTCCGATGGGATTAATGGCCAGGGCATTTGGGAAGAGTCCTTGCTCAACAATCTGTGTCTATTGCTTGCAGGGACACTACATCCCTATACACCATGTCCTCTCCTGAGCTATCTATTGCTTTCCCATTTTTTAGTGCAATTTCTGCACTAAAATTGGCCTTTAGTTCACAGACCCAATTTTTGAGCACCTGTTGTATTAATAACTAGAAAACTCAGTTCAGCCAAAGGCCAGGCATTCACAAAGCATTAGATGCAGTAAATAATCAGGTAGCCAGGCATTATCTTTGCAGATTTCACTTTCCTGTTACTATTAACTCCCCAATAGAATGTGTATGTGAAAATAAATTTCATTTGTACACAGAGGTACAATGGCATTACTTCACCGAAACAATTATACTGCACTTATTTTGTAACATAAAAAGGGGAAGTATACTTAATAAAAATAGCAGAACATAGCAATCTATTTGAAACATGGCATGAAATTCTTCCTGTCTTTGATTATAAGAGAAGTCCCTTTGAATCCTGATAAATTTTAATCTAGACAGCATCATGCAATAGAAAAAAGAGAGCTTTGAAATCAGATTTAACTGAGTTTACACCCTGGTTCTGCCATTTAGCACTGGTGTGACTCTTAAGCAAGTGACTTCACCTTTCTGAACTCAGTCTCCTCCCCAGTAGAATGAAGACAGAATTGCCTATTTTGCAAGATTTATAGAGAAATGAGGGAGATAAGGTATGTAAAGTTCCTAACTGCATTCATGGCATGAAGTAGGTGCTCAAACAATTTAGAACCCCTTAACATAGAAGATAGCATATAGGAAATACTCCCTCCCCCCACAAGGACCAAGGACTGTTTGCTTTTTATCAGCTTTGTAGTCCCACTTTATCCCCTCCCATAAATCCTGGTCACACAAATGGCTGGATTAGCAGCAGACCGTTACCCCTTGCTTCTCCTACTGGCACACCAGTATTTCAACTCAAATACTCATTTTACCAGACATGAAGGTTTATCTTAGCCTATACCTAGGCTTAGAATTAGTCAGCAATCTCTAGCCACTGAAGCAGCCAGTAAATAAGACAGCTATATTGCAACCCTTAAAAGATTTTTGCAACCTTGAAATAGAGACTCAAAATCTCCCCTCACTGCCAGCTCAAAGTCCTGATTAAATATATTACCTCCATGCAAAATGCCTTGCCTTCTTGAGTCTGGGTTGATTTTTTTATTTCCTCTACAAATTACTGCCTACCACACAATCTACTCTTTATTCATATTATCTGATGCTATATTTTTATTATTTCTTATGGGTTATTACAGCAGAAGAAAACTTATTACCCTATGGGTGTTCTCAGCCTTCTCTCTATGCCACTAATGAAAACTTTGGCTTGGCCTCTTTCAATCTCTTCCCTGCCCTCTTGCAAAAGGAGACATGTTGCAACCCAGTTCTGAGGTTTTGAGATGTATAATCAAAAAGAAAAGAAGTGAGTTAGGAAGGCATTCAAGAGAAGCGTAGACACTGCTGAAAGGCTGGAGGTTTTCAGGGGCATGGTTGAGATGGGTTGTTGAGATCAGTTGTAAAGTGAGAGGAGTGGGATAAAAGGGATTTTAAGGAATATTTCCGGAGTCTCTAGGTGCACTTGATAGGGTCCAAGGAATATAGTAGAAAACTTGAGTTATTTTTAAATTCCTATCAATGGCAAGGATTGAGTCTTTGAACTCCAGCTTTGTTCCCAAATTGAACTATGTGGATTAAGGGTTTATAAGTCTTATTTCCTCCAAACTGACTACCAAATTTGTAAGAGTAGAGGCTTTATCCTTATTTTTACTGTATTCTCTAAGCATCTGGTACAACTCTGCTAAAGCTTTCAACCTTCTTTTTTTTTTCTTTTTTTTGGTGGGGGCTGGGTTTGAACCCACCACCTCCGGCATATGGGACCGGTGCCCTACTCCTTGAGCCACAGGCGCCACCCATAAAGCTTTCAACCTTCTAATAACACTTTGTTCACCTGACTTGATTCACTTTGGTGTTGATTATCATTCTAAACAGGACCTCAACTATTGTTTGGGCTAATCCACCCCATTCCTTTCTCAAATGAGTGATAGATGTATACGGAAAGGGGTGGGGAGATTAAAAGGTGCTGCTCTAAATGAATCCTAGTCTCTTGGCTGAGGTATGAGTCTCAATGCACTCAGAGAACTTGTGGATATGGCTACATTACACTTAAGGAACCCTACAGTAGAGAAGAGTTTCTGGAAAATTGGATACAGGCAAGTGTCATTTGGATGTATAAAAAGAGAAAGAACGTATATTTGTGAGCTACGGATCGCTGAGTTTGACATCAGGACAAGATTCTAGCACAATTTTTTTAAACAATGGCTTGTGAGTACTTAGAAAAGAAAGTGGTAAACTCAGCATGAGCTCACTAAGAATAGTCCTGGCAGACTAACCTCATTTCCTACTGACAGAGTTACTAAAGTGGGAGGTCAGAGAAATAGAGTAGAAATAGTATATCTAGATTTCAGAAAACCCTTTGACAAGTTTTCTCATGATACCCATGAGGGTAAGATGGAGAAAAAAGAAGCCTGAATGGTATTATAATACCATTGCACAGACTCATAGCCAATAGAATATCAGTATCCAAAAGGGACTAAATAATGAATCACCATACTTCAACAAAATGTTTCAATTCAATTATCATTTTCTCTTTTTTTATTTTAAATTAATAGGAGGGTACAAATTTTTAAGTTAAATTGTTCTCACTTCCAAGGAAAAGTTCAAGTTGTAGAAGAGCCCTTCACCTAGGGGGCATGATGAACACCCTCACATTGTGCACATTAGGTGCGATCTCACCAATTGCCTTCCCTCCTCCCACCAATCGCCCTCCCCACTCTCTCCCCTTGCTCGATTGTATTGTGTTTCATTGTTTGTATGGGTGTGTAATTGTTTATATATTAGTTTCATATTAGTATTGAGTACATTGGATGTTTGTTTTTCCATTCTTGAGATACTCTACTAAGAAGAATGTGTTTCAACTCCATCCAGGTAAACATAAAAGATATAAAATCTCTGTCTTTTCTTATGGCTTAATAGTATTCCATGGTATACAAATGCCACAGTTTGTTAATCCATTCTTGGGTTGATGGGCATTTGGGTTGCTTGCTATGACTTGACAATTATGAATTTAGCTGCAATAAACATTCTAGTACAAATGTTTTTGTGGTAAAATGTTTTTGTTCTTCAGGGTAGATAACTAATAACTGAATTGTGGTATTATATGGAAGGTCAACTTTTAGTTCTTTAAGAATTCTCCATACATTTTTCCATAAAGGTTGTATTAGTTTGCAATCCCACCAGCAGTGTAGGTGTGTTCCCTTCTCTCCACATCTACGCCAGCATCTGCAGATTTGGGACTTTGTATTGTGGGGTAATATTACTGGAGTTAGGTGATATCTCAAAGTGGTTTTGATTTGCATTTCTCTGATGATTAAAGACAACAAGCATTTTGTCATGTTTGTTGGCCATTCATTTGTCATCTTCAGAGAAGTTTCTATTCAAGTCTCTTGCCCACTTATAAATGGGGCTGTTTGATCTTTTCTTTTTGATTAATTTAAGTTCTCTGTAGATTCTATTTATAAGGCCTTTTTCAGAGTCATAACATGCAAAAATCCTCTCCCAGATTCATAACATGCAAATATATTCTTCCATTTCAAAGACTGTCTGTTTTGATTGTGGTACTCTTAGCCTTATAGAAGATTTTTAGCTTGACCATGTCCCATTTATTTATTTTTGGTATTGCTGCAATTGCCAAGGGGGGTCTTCCTCATAAAATCTTTTCCCAGACAAATATTTTCAAGCATTTTTCCCACACTCTCTTCTAGAATTCATAGTGTTTTGTATCTTAAATTTAAATCTTTTATCCATCAAGAATTGATTTATGTCAATGGTGAGAGGTACAGGTCCAATTTCAGACTTCCACATGTGACTAACCATTTCTTCCAGCACCATTTATTAAATAGGGATTTGTAGGGAGGATGGGGACCCAAGACCCCATTTTTGGTGAGGGAAAACATCTCCAGAAAAGGGAAAATAGGGAAATAAGCTGAGCAAGGTGGAATAAAAACAGTTTGGTTAGCTTACTTTGAAACTAACAGCTAAATTACTTGTCTGAGCAATTTCTGCTTTTACTGGAAGCCTGGCCTGTAAAGGATGCAACTTATAAATACCCTTGGTGTGATCTGTAAGCACTCTGGAGGACAATGATCTTAGCAGAAGCTAAGTGCAAGGCCTGGGAAGGAACCAGGCCCAGGCCAACCCCTTCCTAGTCAACAAAGTAAATACCCATGGTGGAAATTTGTATAATGGCCAGGGGAAAGATCAATGGAACAACTTAAGCCCTGAGATATGGGCAGGAGGGCTTGTACCCTAATCATAGAGGCAAATGCCTTCAGATGGAGATAGGGAAAAATTCCTCTTTTTCACTGATTCTTCAGAGGAGAATGATGCCACTGTGTCCGCTTCACAAAAAAACTAGAGGGGTCTAACCTCCCCCAAGGAATATGTGTGTGTGGCCACAGGAGGCTGCCGCCACACAAAGCTCAGGTTTCGGATTTCTCTATAGGCTGCTCAGACCCTTAAAATTAATGAGTGTAAATAGAATAAGAACTAACATGTTTACTCAGAGAAACTAACCTTTTGTTCCCTTTCTCATTTACTCCCCTGGCAAAATAAGAAAATAGCTTTCAATAAAATCTGAGTGGAACAAAGACTCGGGGCCATTCACTAAAGTACCATAGCTAGTGGTGGTCCCTGAACCCACCTTTGAAAACTCTATTCTGTGTCTTATCTCTTTATCTCTCTCCATTTTTAACTATATTTTTCCCCAGTCGACCCTGGCCAGTTCCACAGGTCTTAAAGGACCCTGCCCCCAGGGCAGGACCCTGGCAAGTATTCTTTTCCCCAGTGCATATTTTGTTAGGCTTAGCAAAGATCAAATGGTGATACATGGCTGGATTCATCTCTAAATTCTCTATTCTATTCCATAGATCTATATCTCTGTTTTTGTGCCAGTACCATGCTGTTTTGATCACTATTAACTTGTAGTATAACATAGCAGGGGTCCTCAAACTAAGGCCCGTGGGCCACATGAGGCGGTGTGATTGTATTTGTTCCCATTTTGTTTTCTTACTTCAAAATAAGATATGTGCAGTGTGCATAGGAATTTGTTCATAGTTTTGTTTTGTTTTTTTTTGTTTGTTTGTTTTTTGGTTTTTTTTGTAGAGACAGAGTCTCATTGTACCACCCTCGGTAGAGTGCCGTGGCGTCACACGGCTCACAGCAACCTCCAGCTCTTGGGCTTATGTGATTCTCTTGCCTCAGCCTCCCGAGCAGCTGGGACTACAGGCGCCCACCACAACGCCCGGCTATTTTTTTGTTGCAGTTTGGCCGGGGCCGGGTTTGAACCCGCCACCCTCGGTATATGGGGCCAGCGCCCTACTCACTGAGCCACAGGCGCCGCCCAGTTTTGTTTTGTTTTTTAACTATAGTCCGGCCCTCCAACAGTCTGAGGGACAGTGAACTGGCCCCCTGTTTAAAAATTTTGAGGACCTCTGAGTCCTAAAGTCTAGTAATGTGATCCCTCCAGATTCGTTTTTATTTCTAAGAATTGTATTGGCTATTCAGGGTTTTTTCTGGTTCTATACAAAACGAAGTACTATTTTTTAAGGTTCTTCAAAGTCTGACATTGGTGCTTTGATGAGGATTGCATTAAATCTGTATTACTTTAGGTAATATGCATTTTTTCCCAACCTCTCAGGTTAGGCACTATGTCAAGGTCTAGTGATTCAGTTGTACAGATACAGAATGAAGGAAACCAGACTTGGTGCAATCTTCAAAGGAGCCATTTGTGTGATTTTGTTTTCAGAAACATTAATGTAAACCTGAGATTATGTCAGACAAGTACAGCATCTAAAATGATTGAGGCAATGCTTCTCCTTTTCTCATCACACATTTTGTTTACTTCAGGGAGTAAAGAGAGACTCTGGATCATATCCCCCCCAAAATGATCAGGAGGATGAAGAGACATCACCAGTAAAATAATATTGAGAAATAAATGTTAAAAAGAGAGAACATACAGCTAGATCAATGCCCTCCAAGACGTAGAAGTAGGACAGAGCACAAATTCCAAATGGGCTACCTACAAAGATAGGGGGTTCCTACAAATAGAGACACTTAAGTGTGGTCTGAGACAGAAATACAGAGTGAGTAGTGGAAGCTAGAACTTGTAATCTTAAAATTTTTTTCTTTCTAATTAGAGATTCTGTGGTTTCCCAAAGAAAATATTCTAGAAACTTGTAGAATTATCTAATCCATGATTTAATAGATAGCTTTCAATAAAAGCTGTGTGGAACAAAGACTCAGGGCCATTCACTAAAGTATGCGAAAATAGATGTTTTAATCTATTTTAAATCAAGAAATACTTTAATCCCATAAAAAATTACAGAGAAAACTAAAACTGACACTTATATATCCACTACAAATATGTATCCACTATCCCATATGGTATTCAGATTATTTTTAAAGAAATAAATCATTACAAGTACAGTGATAATTATAAACACAGTAATTTTTTCTTCCCTACCAAGAAATAGCATTGTCTGAAAGATGATACATTTGGGTATCCCCTGTCCAGGTGATTTATTTGCATGCTGTGTGTATATCTATATGTGATTTATATCATTGTAAGGAGACAAATATAAAGGGTCCAGTTTACTGGGGAAGTTTGGGAACCATCACAAAAGAGATGATGTCTAGTTTTGAATAATGAGTTATTCAGGCATTCCAAGGAGAGGAGGGTATTTCAGCTAAAGGAAACAGCAGCCTCAAACTCACAGAACCAAGGAAAGAATAGGCAAATTCAAAACTCTGCAAATGATTTTATGTAGCTTTAGGGGAGAGGTAAATTGGGAGTGTGAGAAGATGAAAATGAGAAATCAACAAAGACCCCATTATGAAAGGCTTTATTCCAGAGAGGGCCAGTCAAGCATTTTAATTATGAGAATACTAGGACTTGTGCAAGTTAGAGAAATAAATCCAGTGGTGATGTGGTTGGAATGGTGTCAGGGGATAAGACAAGAAGCCTGGGAGTCAAGTTAGCAAGTATTGAAAAAGTTGAAAAGATGATAAGAGATTTTTAAAAATCAGAATGAGGAGGACAGATTAAGAATATTGTTAATGTTGGGTGCACAGGGGTATAATTTTAATAATGATGAGAGATGTTTGAAAGCTCTAAAGTCTAGGACTTAGTGATCCACTAGCTGAGTAATTTATATTTGAGGGACAAACTTATAATGTGACTTACGTAAATTGTTATATTAGATTATATTAACAATATTATTAAATAATATATCAAGTAATATAGCATAATGTATTTGAAAATTATGGAAAAATTCATATCCTTGCTGTGCAATCAACACCTTTTAGGTTTTGGTATTTAGGAGGATTTTTTTTGAGACAAGGTCTCATCCTGTCACTCAAGCTAGAGTGTAATGATGTTATCGTAGCTCATGGCAGCCTCAGACTCCTGGGCTCAAACAATCCTTCTGCCTTAGCATCCTGAGTAGTAAGACTATAGGCCTGCACCACCACACCCAGGTAAAATTTTGAACATTTTTCCACAGAGATAAGGTCATGCTATGTCACCCAAGATGGTCCCATACTCCTTACCTCAAGCAATTCTCCCACCTTGAGCTCCCAAAGTGCTAAAATTATAGGTGTGAGCTACCACGTCTGACTGGTTTTGTTTTTAAAGATACCCATGTGATTTTTCAAACAATTTATTTTAAACAATTCACCAGTAACTCTGTATATTGGTTCTTTTTATACATAAAGAAAGACCATCAAGAATTAGTTGTAATGTAAAACTATAATTTTAAAGATAATTTAATTAGTCCAAACCTCATGGTTTAGCTTATGTTTCCTTTTCTTCTATTTGCCTTCACTCCCATGAAGAAGAGAGTGTGGGGTAAGATGAGAGTGAATTCTACTCTTACTCCATATGAATAAGAACAGAAACTTGATTGCCCCACCATCTTCCAAAAAATATTTCAGAAGAACCCTCTAAAATATTGGGTGCTAGAACTCACCTGTTCTCACATTCATAAAGCAAACAAGATCTCTGGAAACACTAAACAGGATTGATTAATTTGGTCTATTTAGTTTTCAAAAGGAACTGTTGTTTTTAATGGTGTTGCTTTGCATTGCATAATTTCAAAGTAATTAGTTATTTGCCTAAATTTTACCTTTAAGCCATCTAAATTTGTAGTGGATAGATAGCATAAATAAGCAACATTTGTTAAAAAATCAAAGAAAGCCATTTCTTTCTTTTTTTCCTTTTGCTTTCTTTTTTATTTTTTACAATTTAAAGACAAAACAATGGACAATCTTAACATATGACTTAATTATCAAGAAGAATCAATTATATGAAAGAGTATGATGGTAAATAGAGCATCTTTTTCTTAAAAAGTTGTCACTTCCTCTGGAACAATAGTTCTCACGTGTCAGAATCACACAGAGGCTTGTTACAAAACAGATGAAACACCCATGCCTAGAGTTTTTGATTCAGCAGGTCTGGGATGGGCCCAAGAATTCGTATTTTTATCAAGGTCCCACGTGGTGATGCTGTGATATGGGGACCGTATTTGGAGAAATGCTACTTGGGAAAGATTTCCCAATCTCTTCCCTGAGACTGGGTCCAGTGGTCCTCTCAGGAGCCTCTCTTCTCCTCTCTGTTTAACCCCCTCCCAGGATTGCCACTCTGAAGATGACTGATGCACATAGCTCCTCGTCACACTATGAGCTCCCTGAAAACCAAGTATGTGATATACAACTAGAGTAGGGCACAGGAGGCCTGGATGGCAGAGAGTAGTAGACAGTTAATAACTATGTGTTGAATGCCTCTAAGTGATTATTAAATAAGTGCAAATTTAAGTTCTGAGAAACAAAGAGGATGTGTGTGTGTGTGTGTGTGTAAGTCAAATGCAGCTTAATGATAGAAACCTTTTCAGAAAAATGCATTGTTAGGTGATTTCATCATTGTCCAAACATCATAGAGCATCCTTACACAAACCGAAATGATATAGCCTAATATATACCTAAGCTGTATGATAGACCCATTGCTCCTAGGTTTAAAACCTGCACAGCATGTTACTGTACTGAATACTGTAGGCAATTCTAACACAGTGGTATTTGTGTATCTAAATATACATTCCTGAACATAAAAAAGTACAGTAAAAATATGGTGTTACAATCTTAAGGGACCTCTATTATATATGCAGTGTGCTATACTGATGAAAATGTTATGCAGTATATGACTGTGTGTATGTATTTGTGATTTGAAGTACTCAAAGCAGTGATAAGAAAAATACTATGTGTTGAAGGGAATAAAGAACATTAAAGAAACAACAATATGTCTAATCAAAAAAAAATAAGAAATGAGAACTTAAAAAAATTGCTTTAGCTACTATAGCACAGGATGGGAATATAATACTTTAGAAAGATCACTGTAACAAAAATGTACAAGTGGCTTCGACTTTGTCAGTTACACTCTTTGACCCACGAATGCCTTTTAACACTACATTCTGTGTAGCTGGTAAAACTAAGAATCACCCCAATTTATCCACAGAATAGCCAAGGGCACACCAGAGATTAGAAAGATCACCCACATTCTAAACAGAAAAAGAGAATTATAAGAAGAAAAAAAATGGAAAAGACCTAGCAGGTCATTCAGTTCTAGTCTCTAGTGTAGTAAAAGATTAAATAAAGTAGCACAGAAAAAATTATGGAAATATACCCAAGAAAACTTAAGACTCTCTGATCCTCTAATTTTTAGTGCCTCATGAAGTTCAAGGGTTTATTGTCAACTCATTGCTTAAACCACCATTCATCAAAAGAAAAACATTCCCTATAGTCTACATTAGAAATGGAAATAAGAAAGGCAGTGTAGAAAGTTGATTTTGTGGTATTAAATGACTTTCTTTTTCCTGCGTTCATGAATTTCTGGTTTGTAACTGTACTTATCCAAAATATTAAAATGACCTTCAGGCCAACCCCTTTACTTAAGAGTGAAGAGGAAAGAGAAAATTACTAGAAGTTGACCATTACAGAAATTACTTGCAGGGCATTTTTCTTTGATAGCTGCAGTTTTGCTCATATAATCATCTTTTTCTGTTGACAAGTTTCCAAGATTTTAATCTTGGATTGAAAATGTTACCCTATCAGAAAAGGCTTATATTGTCAGGAGCGGTGCTGTCGTGGAATGCAGAATCACATATGAGAGCACTTGTTGTATTGAAAAATATACCATTGCTAGGAAAGGCATTTAAATGTTTAGTCTGCTTGCTCATAAATCACTTTCAATGTGCTCAAGTTCTTAGACAACATACTGAAAGCTTTCTTATTTCTTATATTATAGCTGTGTCATTTGCATTGCTGAATTTGGGGTGATGTTGACAATTCCAGATAAATCCTTGCCGAGGGGATTTATAACTCTGTGATTAAATTTTACCCTGGCTTAGAATCCAAAAGTAAAATTTTTGTGAGCTTTTTTTTTTTTTAACCTAAAGTATATCTGGTATTTTAGAAGTGGTCAGATTCACAATTTGGGTTTGCAGATGGAAGCAAGTGGCCCAAAGCACACAAAACTAACATGTGCTATGGGAGATCTGAGTGACGGTTATCTAAATTCACACACTTGCTTGATTGTTTTAGAAACACATATTTAAGCATTTAAAACATTTCTGACTAGTTTTAGAAAATGCAGAAAATACTGCTTTCTTTTTCTTTTCCTTCTTTTTCTTTTTTATGTGTGGACAGCTTTTCTGCACCCTCTCAGTGAAAAAATTTGAACTTCATTTGGACATCTATTTCGTCTCAGGCAGGCACACACAGAAGGCTCCCATTTTGTTCTCTTCTTATATTAATAAAAGACTAACACTAGTATCCTTATCATCTACCTACAAACTGAAGTTGTTCTCTAGGGATGAAACAAGACATCAATTAGCTATTTTTTTATTTTATTAAGGCATAAACACATAGATCATATATACATTAATGCCTTTATGGGGTACAATGTGCTGGTTTTATATACAATTTGGAATGCTTACATCTAAACAACTAAATTTTGTTTGAAGAGAGAGAGAACTTAGAGTATATTGACAGGAAGCCTCAGAATTGAGGATGAAATCAAGTTATAAATATGAAGCAATGAAGTACTTGTGAGAAGCAGAACGTGGAGCTTCAGAATAACTAAAAGGAAATTAATTAAAATGTTTACTGAGTTTCAAAGACAAATCATTTTTTCTAGACTGGAGGGGCTCAGAACTAGCTAAAGGCAGTTATTCTCTTCAAGCTTTCCAGAAGTTTCCACCAACTTACTGTACTTTTGTGAAAACTAAGTAAAAGACAATATAGAATTACCTCCTGTGATGAGAAATGGATTGGTATTATTCTATAGTTGAGGAGAGAAATATGTCCTGCATAAGGGGACATGTCTGTCTATCCAGCAAAATGTGCAGAGTCAACATCAGAGGCCAGACGGGGAGAAAGAAGGCACCACCTTCCAGTACTAGCTGTACCCCAGTAATTTAAACAGACCTCTGATATGATCTGACAGATATGTTGGAAAGATCATTCTGCATGTAGTATGCATCCTCTGAGGTTTGGTGGAGATCTACAGGGAGACTAGCTAGGAGCCTGTAGTAGAAATCCAAAAAAGACACAATGGACACACATGTATATGTAAAATAAATGGAAGTAAAAAGGAGATATTATAGTTTAAGAGATATTAGAGGAAAGAAATGATAGAAACTGGTGACTGATGGGATGGAGGATGGGGATAGAGGAAAAGAGAATTAAGGACATTTCTAAACCTAAAATGTTAAAATACCAAGGTTATAAATTAGTTCAAATAGACAAAATAAGAATGTGTAAGTGAAGTATGGTTCATCTCACAGCATGAGAAACCTAGACTGTTGAAAACAAGGCTGAAAGGAAACCAAGACAAGTCATGCAGACTTCCTAGAGAAAGTATGACACCAAAATGAACAGAGGGTCTTAACAATCCTATGAACACACGTACCCAGACACCTCTCCTGGATAATCTCACTTCTCCGCAAACACTAAGAAACCGAGTATGGATCAAATAAGCGGTCTGTACCAATATTTACTAACAGATATTTCAGGGAGCACAACTGCAAGAGTAAAAAGGAGAATGAAATGATCTTTAGAATTAATAAGGCCTAGGCTGGCTTCTGAGAACCCAGGGCCTCTGCAATGAATTATAGTCAACAAGACTGCACAAACCCAAGTGGGCAAAAAGGGAAAACAACTGTGCAATTAAAATGACCTTGAAATCCCCCAGAAAAATGACCAGTTTATGATAAAGGAATCCCAGTCCTAAAATTAAGGTATCTTGTTTATTGACCCACTGAACATGTTACCCTAAGTGAAACAGAGAATACAGAAAAAGAAGCAGAAGTGGATGGAAGGAATAGCTGAGGGCTAACTATATAGGAATGTCTACTAAGTAAGTGAATTTTCCAGATGAGAGCTCAAGAAAGTACAAGGGCTGAGGACAAATGCATTTCTCTTGTTCATATTGAGGCCCTCCCCAAGCATAAGCATAATTTTGATATATGATACGTTTACAAGATTTCAGTTTCTACTCTCGCCTTATAAAGACCGATGACTTCTCCTACTTGGGAGAATAAAATGACAAAGAGCCAGGTAAAAATTTCATCCTTCCACACTAAGAAGCCAAGAAGAAAGGATGCTAAAAAGAAACAAAGAGCTTTTGTTTCCAGAAAATTCTCAGACTAGATTCATGATGGGCTCTCCCATTGAAAACAACGAAGATTGCTGGATAAAACACAAATTATATGTATCAATATACTGGCAAAAAATTAAAAACATCTCAGGGGCCAAAGATTAAGTAAAACAGAGAATCTAGTCCACCTTGGGGTAAAATAGATGTAGAAGGGTATCTCTTGTATTATCTTTTATATTTTTATTCTGTGAATATATATTCATGTTGCTGAGTATTTTCAGAGTATCCTTTCAGTTGTCCTCTCTGTCTTGCTCTGCACTGCTCTAAACATCCTGGGGAGGTTGGTCTTTAGAGACTACATCAAACAAATGGCTGCCTTTCCAGTGGCTTCTAAGTCTGGCCATAACAGCCAATAGGGGTGAGGTTGAAATGTGTCCAGGTAGCCATGGGTTAGCCAAGTTCCTAGGCCAAAGACCACATCAGCAGACCCTCTCCCACAGGTGCTCAGTCTATAATAAGTGCTCCTACCTGCCCCTCAGGCTATGGTGTGCTGGAGAGACAGGGAAGGGCTCCAGGATGCTGCAGCCCCCACTGAGCTTCACTGCCTCCTGTTGCTTTCTCTTAACCCTGCTCACACTTTTGTAAACAGTCTTCCAATAACCCTTCCTTGCTTCCCTGCTTGCAAGTGTCATCTGTTTCCTTCCCAGCCCTTGATCAATGTGGCTATACAATAATCACTAGAGAAAAATATTTTTAGAAAGAGGAGGAACAGTGGTTAAAAGTGTCAAATTCTGCAGATGTTGTTTGGGGCTAAGAAGGAAATGATAGACATAGCCCTCAACAGCTAGACCTTGATAAGTAGGAGAAGTTTTTGCATGGCCAGGGGTAGGGGGTTAGAGAGTTGGATCAGCCCCCAAGTCCAGAAAAATAAGACAGTGAAGTCAAAACAGGTAGATGTTTTTTTCAAGATGTTTATCAGTAAAGGAAAGATCAAAGATTAGTACTTTTAGGTTGCAGAGCATGAGTGTGTGTGTGTGTGTGCGCGCGCGCGTGCGTGCGTGCGTGCGTGTGTGTGTGTGTGTGTGTGTGTATGGGAGGCAGGGTATGAAAGAGAGAGAGAGAGAACTCAGAGAAGAGGTTGCAAATAAAATTGCCAAGAAGAGTATTGATGAGTGGAGGAAGAGATAGGATCAGGATGGTAGCGAAGTAAGAACTTTTCTCTTTTGAGAAGAAGTAGAAAAAGAAAGTAATTATAGATAAGATAAAGGGCTGGAAGTTTCAGGCATTTGTTCTTTCCAGTTGTTCTTTCCTGTTTGAAGCAAGTACATTCAAGTTTTCTGCTCCATCCAGGAGATGTGAAATCAGAGGCTTGAGGAAACTGGTAAATTTTGGAAGAGCTCCTGTGGGCATTGGAAAAGGTTTATTTACTTTTAATAGTTCATTTTCTGACAACCAATTCACTTTCAGTGAGGGCAGTTGAGGAAGACAACTGGAGTGCCCAACAAATGTGCTTCCTCGGCTTTCTGGGAGGGAAGATGCATTTCTGCTGGTTTCTATTGTTGTGGCACACTAAAGGTAACCCAGGCTTTTGTAAATCTGACCCCAGGATTACAAATACTCATCAGGCATCCCAACAAAGGACATACAGCAATAGCAAAAAAGCAAGGGAACAAATGAAAGATAGCAACAGGAGGGGAAAAAACCGAGCAACCAGCAA
The DNA here is from genome assembly GCF_027406575.1 of Nycticebus coucang. Lineage (NCBI taxonomy): Eukaryota > Metazoa > Chordata > Mammalia > Primates > Lorisidae > Nycticebus > Nycticebus coucang. The sequence continues at coordinate 52,095,569 of NC_069781.1, read as the reverse complement.
ATAACATCATCCAAATTCAACCCATGCAGTTGCTGGTGGTTTAACAGAGGAGCAAAGAAAACTGTGTTGACACGGCTTTGCAGCTTAATAAAATGTTTTTGAGGATTGAGGAAATAAAGTATACAGGGAGTTTTGTGTTCCTCCATCAACAGAGGCATGGGATTCATGGAAGCGACTCTTCTTTCCTATGTCAGACAATATATTTATCACTATTTGCTTATCTCCTGAGACCCCATGAGAATGACTCCATCCTGTTGCCCTGCCAACCTTCCTCAAGTAGAAGAGTTTAGGCAGCATTCTGTGATTGTTAAACTTCTTATTGAAGGTGACCAAAATAGAAAATCTACCCACTCACAGCAGTAAATGTCAACAATGTGAACAACTGTAGAACTGAAAATAAAACTATAATATTCCAGCTATCTAAACACAAGTGATATGAGCCTCAAAAGTTGTGTTTAATTGTTTTGATAACTAAAATTGCATTTTTAATGTGTCCATGGTATGCAAAGTGGAAAACTCCATCATAAAGATGGGCCAAGGGAGGGAGTGAGGGAGGACATGCACAGCTTTGAATCCCCATTCTCCCTGCCTATTCCTTCCTTATAAAAGAGTCTCCAGGTAAGACTGTGTGAGAGCAAAGGATTTTACAGTTAAAAAAATTTTAATACCATTGGACCAAAAAGAAGAAACAACTTAAAGGACTCTTTTGGCAGATCAAGAATTATTTTTATTTATTGCACCAATATTTATTGGGCATCTTCTGTATGTGAGACTCTTCATTGTATTGTAATGGGCATTCAGAGTTTAAAGATTTAAAAAAAAAAAGAGTTTAAAGATAAAGGAGAGAATGGAGAAAAGGAATAAAGAGAAATTAGTCAATTTATGGAGTATGATCCTTGAGAAGGGTATGATCTTGAGCACAGGGAAGGGAATAATCTCACCTACAGGTGCAAAGCCTAGTGTCCACAATGAAAGATAGGCACAGATGGCTTTTGGGAACAAGGCTAAATGGAGAGGGGAAAAGCTCAAAATATGAGTAAATTAAGACCTAGTGGGATTGGCGCCCATAGCTCAGTGGTTAGAACACCAGCCACATACACCAAGGCTGGCAAGTTCGAATCTGGCCTGGGCCTGATAAACAGCAATGACAACTACAACAACAACAAAAAAAAAATAGCCAGGCATTGTGGCAGGTGCCTATAGTCTCAGCAACTTGGTAGACTGAGGCAAGAGAATTCCTTAAGCCCAAGAGTTTGAGGTTGCTGTGAGCTGTGACACCATAGCACTCTACTGAGGGCAACATAAACGCTATCTCAAAAAAAAAAAAAAAAAGACTTAGTGGCCTTTATTTCCTTTCTGAATGGCTCTGCTGTATTTATTGCCTTTTCTCAACTGCCTACCATGTGCCAGACATTACGGTCAAGGAGGTATATAGAGATAAACAGACACAGGCTTGTCCCTTGGGAGCTTACAATCTAGTTGAAACAATAACACAAATAGAAATAAGACTGCAGTTTAGTTAACACTGAATATGAGAAAAGCCACAATGAATGGGGTAGACAATCAAGATAGCAATGATATTTTCCTTAAGGTTTTGAGGATGGTTAGGTTTTCAATAGACGGAGGCGGTAGGGAGCTGATTGACATAGGGGAGTTCTGCTTGATAATATGTTAGTGATCTTTATATATCATATGGTTGCATAGCATGTGTTTCATTAAATAAGGTAGAAATGTCTTCTAAATATGTTTTCTCACTTAATCTTCACAGTAATCTGGCAAGCTAGAAATTATTATCACCTTGTACACAGGAAAAAGTCATCTCAAGGAAGGAAAATAACTTGCTCAATGACATCCTTGGTCAAGGGTAGATCCAGGACTCTGTAGACAAAGTCTTAAGTCCAAGTCCTACCCTCAGCATTGCCTGTCTGTTAGTCACTTTCAACCAGGCTTGCCATGTCCAGCTTTCTCTCAAATAACCTGCCAATGATCAGCAATCAAACAGCATTTTAAGAATATGTATTTCTGAGAGACTTTTGTCACTACAACAAATGTGCACATGTACTAATGGAACATATGTTCTCTTTCAAACTTTAACAGGTTTCCATTATCATAACCAGGGGTAATCAGTTCTTCAGCTAAAAAGGTCACCCTAGACCTAATTCTCACAGGCTATGGCATGGCTCTGAGCACCTTCAGGGAAGTTCATGCCTTAATCATCTGTAGATCCTTAGCACCTAACCCAGTGCCTAGTACAGAGGGATATGCCCAACTAATGCTAATTGAGGTGAAATGAGTGAAAAGTCAAATATTCCCTTTGCTTTTAATTAATGATCTCATGAAATTAAGAGAAGGAAATTGTCTTATCTGGTAAGCTCTCTTTATGTTAAATCAACCAGTAACATGATTCCACAATATTCATAACAGGTGGTGATGATTTGTTTCTCTACATATTGACCTCTTTGTGTTTCAAGATCCAGCTCAAGACTCATCATTCAACTGGCATTCATTTAATTCTAATGACCGCCTTTGAGACAAAATATAAGATCTTCATTTTAAAGATAAGGAAACAGGCTCAGAAAAAGTTTTGTGATTTTTATTAACTCACCTAGCTAATAAGTGGCAGAGACTAAATTTCATTCTGAGGTGTTTGATAAAAACCTTAGAAGAAGCCTACTCTGTAAAGAACTGTCTTCTTAAAAGAAGGTTCTGTGCATTCACAGGACCAGGAAAGAAAGCCACTTTGCTCTTGACTTTTCCCAGGAGATATAAAGAGAAGATTTTTTCCCAAAAATAATCTCTGCAAAAGAAATTGAAAGGTCCAGGAAACTTGAGAAAATAAAATAGCCAGATTTAATTTTCTATGTCTATCATTAATCTTTTAAATGGATTTTTCTAATAATTTTATTACACATAACTCTAGTTCTGAAATATAACTCAGATTTACAGAACCTAAAATTTCCATAAAACATAAAATGTTAATAATTTAGATTACTTCCTACTGTACAATAAATACATATCCCAGACACAAAGAGATCTATAACCTCATTTCCCTCCTGACATCCACAGAACAGCTTTCCCTGGCAAAAAGTTTGCTGACTCCAGCAATTTCCCCAGAGTCCTAACAAAGCAAAGGATAGTTCTCTTTGGTCAAAATGCCTTTCTTACCAAAGACAGTGTAGAGAACAGGATTCGGAGTGAGGCTATCCAGGTTTGAACATATCTGCCACTTATAATTTGTGTTACCTTCGTCAATTTACAAACCCACTCTGCGCATTGGGCTGTCTGGACCTAGGGATTATTATAAAGATCAATTTCTTTAAATGTATAATTATATTATATCTTGGCACATAGCAAACATTCAATAAATATTGGTTATCATCATTATCAGCATATATATTAGGACATCTTCATGTTTCCCAAAGCCTGGCTCAAATTCTTTACCTGTCTTTTCATTCTACCGGGCCAGTGGCAGGTGAGGCTCCATTCAATGCAATGGCCTCCAGCATGATTGTCCTCAGAATCAGAGGCAGAAATTCACACGACACAGCTGTTGTTTTAAGTTATCATTACATAGTTACAGGTGTTTCGTATATACTATTTCAAATCTCTCAGCAACTTTGCAATTCAAAATTACTTAAATTTTACAACAAAGGAAACTGAATCTCCAGGAAGCCATGTTGAGACCTGGTGTTAGGAGGCACAATGCTAACTCAGTCTCACGACACAATCCACGTTCTTTCTACCACTTAATCACATGGTACGTGTGTCATGCATCACTCTGTCTCTGTGCCCTGTCATGCTTTGGGTGTCCATTATTATCCTGGAGTCCACTCTCACCTGCTGTCACATGCCTAACTCGACCCTGGGTCCTTTAACAGATGTCTGGCCCCAGCCTGCTTCCCTTACAGCACATCTAACTCACCTGTCCTGTGTTCTTGTCTCCCTTTTACTTCCTTTCTTGAGGAAATCATAAATTTATCTTAGGTAGCATGTAAGCAGACATAAATCACCTAATGTTAAGACTCCTAGAATAATAAGGAAGGCAGTGATAAACATGTCCTTGTATTGAAAACGTGCCAGGCATATTCTCAACAATTACCATGTGTGAGCTCAGTGCTCACAAAATCCTTTCACAGAAAATAAAAGTGAGTTTATTTAACTTAATGAAAGTCACAAAGTTAGTGACTAGCAGTTCAGACATTGCCCAGGACTGCCTAACCCCCAAAACAAAACTGTAAAGAGCATTATACTTTTAATTGTTGAGTTACGATCAAAACTCTAGTGGGGAAGTGTTGCTGTGGTAGAAATGAAAGGCATGCCTTCTCAGCTGTCACATATTTACACCCACACGCTCAGCAATTTGGGCATTTTTCCAAGTCAAGGTTTGATTATAACTAACATTCGAGTTTCCTTTTGGCTATTTCTTTCCCAGTCTTAACCATTAACTCTAGCATTAGGCTCCCAAAATACACATTTTAAAAATGAGGAGACTCCTGAAAACCAAGAAAAGAGCAAGACCAACAAGAATGGACAATTCCAAACCCCCAAGAGCCTGGTTTAAAGAGGATTGACGCATTGCTGGAACGGAGAGAAGATGGTAGATGAATGTTGAATGACGAGATCTCACAGAACTTGTCACATTTGTTATTTATTCCTTTTACCAGATTCTTTGTCTATAACTAGGAAATAAAGACAGGGATCAATTAAACAAAAACTACAAAGAAAAGCTTGCAACCTTAAATCAACAGTGCAGATTGTGCAACTCTCCAAAGAACATAATGATGATGTTTGCAGGATCCTGTCTGTGAACAGGAGCGATTGCCTGAGTCGTCTAAGGCTATTGAAAAGATTTAGTTAATCCCTTGGGACTTTATATGCACAAAGTGTGGCGCCTATTTGGGATAAACCTACAAAGATATTTTAATAGGTGACGGATTTAAAGTTACAAAATGTAGATTTAATAGAACAAAGCAAACCCGAGTTTGTAAGGCCTAGAGACCTGCTCCTCCTCTCCAACCACGTGCGGTAGAAACTTGGGCTTCATTTCTTCATCTGTCCCCATCTCACAGTGTAGCTGAGAGAATCAAAGGAGAAAATATATCTGAGAGGGCTTTGTAAACTTAGAACACCATCAAAAAAATGAAAGGGACCGTATGGTTGTTATTATAATCGATATTATAGATTCTTTCTACCTAAGGACTGTCAGAAGTCAGGGAAGAGCAGATAGAGTGGGGTACGGATGGGCGCTGGCAAAATACAGGGTTTTTATTAATTCATTTAGGCTTAGTGCCAATTGAATTCTAGCTCTAGAGCTAACAATTTCCTGTAATTATGATTTAGCAGTGCCAGAAACAAATATAGCTATCAAGTTCATCTACTAGCCCTGAGAACAAATTAGTTCCTAAAATGCAGTGGATTTTATCTCTAAATTGAAATTTTGGCCTAAGTCAGTAACAGACACTAAGTACTAAGTCATTTGAGTTTTTCTCAGCAGAGCGATTTTGGTTTTTTTTATTTTTATTTATTTATTTATTTATTTTCAGCAGAGTGATTTTGGTAAGCGGACATTGTCAGGGAAGTAACCATTAAGGGTAAAGTAAAGTAATTCAGAGAAAAATACATTCCTATTCAGTGTCCCAACCAAAAATTATTTATGATAGCAAGATTTTCATATGTTTTTAACCACTATAATTCTATCTGGTGTTTGAGGTTGGTGGTTCTAGCAACTTGTGTAAGAATCACCATGCCTTATATCCATACCTTTAACGTTTTTAGTTCAGGGCAAGGACCCTGGATTCTCTATGTTTAATAAGGCTCTTAAGCACTTTTCATGAAGCAGGCTTTCAGAATCACTGTTGAAGAGTATAGGTTTGCACACTCAAACTAGACACCTGTCTAGACCAGGACAAGATAGGTAACAGAATGAGAGATGCAAGTCTGCGGGTTCCATGGTGAATAGGGAAAGCCGTGCCTCTCCTTCTTAGACTAAGTCAGGTATCACATTCAAGAGTTAGACATCCAGGTTTCCAGGTGTTTCAATGTTTTAAGAAATAACAAAAGTCTCAAATTTTGTGTATATGCTATGTCCTGATTTTTAAAATGTTACCTCAACATTTATGAGCCGGGTGTGCAGTGGCTCACATCTGAATCCTAGCACTCTAGCAGGCCCAGGTGGGCGAATTGCCTGAACTCAGGAGTTCCAGACCAGACTGAGCAAGAGTGAGACCTGCCTGTATAAACAACCGGGGTGGTGGTTGCATGTAGTCCCAGCTACTTGGGAGGCTGAGGCAAGAGGATCACTTGAGCCCAAGAGTTTGAGGCTGCTGTGAGCTATGATGCCACAGCACTGAACCCAGAGCAACAGTGAGGCTCTTTCTCAAAAAAATTAATTAATTAATGGCTTGCTAACTCTTCACGATTGCCGACCTTATCGTGCTTCTAAAGCAAAGACCTAGCCTAACACTTGAAGTAATTAGAAATGATCACCGCTTTGTTTTCAGAGGAAGGAACTGTCCAATGAGACGACTACATTCATGTTCACTGTGGACGCGTCCTTCGCGCACAGTAACATTTTATTTTGTTTCAGGTGCCGTTGTCTACCTATCTTTCATGGTGCAGCTCATTGCATTTTTAAAAGATGTTTTTTCCAGGAGCTAATTGAGCTTTATCTATGTGAGTGAGCTAGAATCTGTCACTGACAGCCTGCAGAAGGCCATTTCTTCAATTGCTTAAAAGAGCTAAAGAGTCAGACATGACAAACTGCAGCTCAGAATACCTGGCAGCAAGCCCATTAGTGCTGCTGTGCCAAGATGCACTAATAAATTACTTAGAGAACACAGACTAACTTTATTTCCCTCATGAAACTCACCACCCTAAAACCAAGGGAAACGATTTTTTTTTTTTCTATCATAGTTTGTCAGGGCCTTTTGGAAACAGAATGCATTATTTATTTTTTGCAAAACATAATTGCTGGCAAACTCACTTCAGTCTATGAAACCAGCTTTCTTTTGTTTCTTCTATGATTTCTGGAGAAACAAACCTTGGGCTTTCTTTATACTCCTTATTCTCTGCCAAGAAGTGACTGTTAACATGGTAGCAACTCTAGCAAATAAAAAAAATCAAACTGTTTGTTTCTTTCCAGTCCCACTTTATAACCTGGGTCCTGTTGCCTTCATTTTTCTTATTATGCAAGAGACAATTGACTTTTTCCTAAGGGGTGGAACAGGAGTGTCCCATTTTACCAGAAGGTTCTTAGCACTGATTTGAGGAATTGAGAATAAATTGTGAAATGTGACCACTGGTACTCTGGGATTTTGCTCAGTTTAGTTCGGACCAAATCCTTCCATAAGCAGAGAAAGCTAGATGGGATTCCTGGTTTTATACTTATGAGTTCCTCTTGGAGGATTTTCTGAACTGACTCTTTCTGCTATCCTCATGCCAGTTCCAATGTCATTCCTGATTAGGTGGTCCTGTGCTACCTCACAGAGCTGAGTATTTGTGCATGCATGGTCTTTGCTGTGGGTACAGCACTTGCCATAACTGAATCGCTGTGCTGGTGGAAGGGAAGTCTCTGTTGGCTGGCCTGGGTGAAGGAGGAGCTCTATGAAGGAGAATTCTATTAGGAACAGCATAAAATGGGGAAGGGTTGGTTCCACAAATGAAAGTGGGCTGCTATTGCCAACTGAGAGAGGATGGGATATGAGTAATCAACAACAAAGGCAATAAATTTAAGTCCATTAAATTAGTTTGGGGTCCAAAATGTGAGTGTGATTTTCAGAAATTCTGAAGTCCAGTCTGATGTAGAACTTTATGCAAAGGTTTCTGAGCAATGGAAATCTTACAGAAATGAGTATGTGGATTCACAAGAAATCTTTGGCATGAGGAAGATACTCATTTGGAGTTAAGACTTCTTATAACAATTGCAAATACAACCTCAGTATCCTATGCCCAAATGCTAAAAATATTAGCAAGCTGACAGAGATGGGTGGGCTACCGAGGACTTGCCCAGGAAACTCAATTTATGTATTTTCCTGAGCTCATTCATCTCTAGTCATTCATTTAATGTGGTCCTCCAAGAAAACTACCTTGACAACAAAAGAAGCAGCTGTTCGCCAGACATCCTGAATCGCAAGGACAAGAGGTGAAGTTGTCACTCTAGCTCCTTATCCCACTGATGGATCCCAAGGGCCACATGGAATGTGTGTCCACAATGCAACACCAGGCTACACTGAGCTGCTCAGAATTGAGACTGTGATTTGAAAGGAAATGGAAGCGAGAAAATTTCATTCTGGCATTCATACTTTTTAAGAGACTCAAAGTTCAGACTATGTGCCCTTTATTGTATATTTCCACCATGTACAAGCCTTCTCAGATTATATTTGCTCCACCTTTGAGGGAGAGACAAGCTACTCCCCAGGCAAGGTTACTCCTATATATTTCCAAGAAAATAGAAACCTTCACTGCTTTCCCACTGGGTCATCTTCTTGGCTGTCCCTCCCCTGTGAAATGCACTACTTGCCTGTGCTATGTGCATGCATGTACGTTGGCAGCCAAAAGAAATGCAATCAGAACATGGTATTCAGTGTGCTCCTTCAGTCATTGAACTGTGTTCACAGTTTCTTCATTCGCCATTCATTATCAGTTTTTCCAAACTGACTTACTCTAACAATTGCTACTGTCTTAACTGTATCTTTCTTATTGATTCAGTCACCCCTTCACATTTATTGTGTATCTTCTTTGCATCAGACCCAGCAGGGAATTGAGAATAACTGATACATTGTTTTAATTTAACCAACATGTATGTGCGAAGCACACCTTCAACATGCTAAGCATCTCACAATGTAAGAGGAAGGAGAGGCAAACCAGAAAATATTTATAATGGAGAGGGGAAAGTGATGTTTCATCAAGGAGTGTGTTTTGGAGGCAGGATGTAAAATCTGAGCAGATCCAGAGATAGCCATGGAGAAGAGGCACGATTCTTTCACTTTGGCTGAGTCAAGGTCATGTTCTGGCTGTTTTCCACATTATCTGTTTGGAGTGGAATGGCTCATTTTACACTGGGACCCTCTCAGGAGAAAGCTGATTCTTGTTCTGATGAAATCTGACAAACTTAAGCACCCCCTCTCCATGGCTCTCTTCCACCTCATGCCCACATCGTTTCATCTCTCCCCCTGTCACTGTCCTGCCTGACAAGAGAAGGACTAATGCCCAGGGAAAAAAATTAAACAAAATCGCTTGGGTTTCAAAGAAATGTTTTGAAATAAAATACAAAAAATATCAAAACTTCATCGAATCTGTCTCTTTACTTAGGACTCCTGGTGCATTCTGTGAGAAACTTATAGTTTTGTCCTTTGCTTTGAGCTTTAAGGCCCCATAATTCTGATCTATTACAACGGTTAAAATAAAGGACAGTGCAAATGTCAATCTATTGTGAATTTCTTAGGGTTTCTTTTCCTCCTAAGAAACTCAAACATCACTAGAGGGAGCTCCATGTTACTTACTCTTGTTCAACATCCATATAGTTCAGGAAACTCAGAGTCTCATTAGGGAACATGTACTTGCAAATTTAATATTTGCACGCTGAATGTTCGGGAGAAATCCTGGAAGTCCACTGCATGTTCGTCATTTCATTGAGGAACATTTTGAGATCCGGTGTTTCTTAAGTCTGGAAATTCATTAGTGACTAAGCCTAGCCAACCACCTAGAACCCACATATCAACCCCATTTTGTTGCAATTTACTTGTGACTATGCATAATTTTTGCTGTGTGTGGATTTTACAGAAGCAATTATGTATAGTAATATTTCTAGCCCAAAGAGAGAATCACCGTCATTTCAGAATATATCCCTTATGAATATTAAGACTCTGTTACACTATCTACATTATCCCATTTCTCCCTGGCACTGGCACAGTGACTAGCTCAAAGAAGATATACCATAATTTCTTCTTAGATAAATATTTAATGCACCATCAGCTATCGGTAGTTCCATGTGAGGTACTTCAAACAAATAGAAATGCCAAGACTTTCAGAAATATTTTTCTATGCTTTCCATGTTATTTTCCCATTTTCAAAGTCTTACAGATGCCCAACCATATATTTTCAGTTTGAGAATGTCATAGAATGCTTAACTCATACAGCTTTCCACATAAGGTGATATTTAGAAGTCTAACTTCTTCCTTTCTGAGGTTTGTATAATCCTTCTGTAAGTGTGTGCTGTTTCAGGGAACTTTAGGCTTAAATGGTATCCTCTGCCAAGCTAAAACTTTAATGATAAATTTGGTGTTTATGCAGCATTGACATATGCAACACTGGCAAATTTGCTGTAAAAAAATATTGGCTCTGAAGCCAGAGAGATATGATTTGTAATTACAGTGTATTCTTTTGCTACCTGTGCGATCTTAAGGCAGTTAATAAACTCCAGTGAGATTTAGCTTCTTCTCCTGTAAAGTGTAAATTGCAGCAAACTAAATGGTGGTTCCCAAAAAGATATCTCCAGATCCTAATTCTAAAAACTTATGAATATCATATAGGGGGAGAGAATGAGTGTTACCTTATATGGGAAAAGACATGACTAAGTTTAGGGTTTTGAGAAGGGGAACTTATCCTGGATATTCCCCATGTGGAGAAAATATTATAAAATTATGTTGTTTTTAAGCCACCAAGATTGTGGTCATTTATCAGAGACATCACAGGAAATGAATACAGGGAAATAGCCACCTTGCAGAGTGAAGGTGAGGATCAAAGGCAGGTTAGGAACCTGGAGCAGAGCGACTGTCATCGCTGTCATTACTTCCTCCCAGGTGGTACACATGCAAACATCAAAGCTTCAGAGTGTAACATGATAGGTCGAATTTTTTTCATGCTTTCAAGGGATGAATAATCAACACATGACCCCACTCACCTTCCCAACTGTATCTCCTACAGCATACCTTACACTTAGGGTAACTACATAGGCCACTTTTCCAGGGCTGTTCTGGTTTATGACTATTGTCCCACTGTAATTATAGACAGTTTCCCCTTTCCCTCTCAAAGCAGTCTGAGTTAGACAATGAATTATGTGGTTTCTATACTTACACATCAAGTAGAGTGGAATGATTGTTGCTAACAATCATTGTGTGTGTATCATGAACCAGGAAACACTCTAAGAATTTAACTTGCACTGACTCTTTAATTCTCACAAAGGCTTTATCCTCACAATATCTAGGAACATATAAATAATGAGCAGTCAAGATGATGCTGGTTCCCAAAGCAACCTGTAAAGGTCAGAATCGAGATTCCATGGCCACTTTATTTCTTGAAAATTCCCCTGAAAGTCATTATTTGCTCATCTCTTTGTATTTACTGATCAGTTCTCAGCCACAGTACTATGCCACTGTTATATTTCAATTATGGAAGTCCCATACCTTATTTATAATTAATGACAGCATGTGTTGCACTTTTAAATTATTCTTTAAATTAGGTTAGACTCAAGATTATCTCTACCCCTACAATATCATAGCACTCATCTGAAATCCAAGTAACAAGAGAAAAAAGTTAGAAAGAGCTAAAGTGATAATGGACATACCTACAGGAATAGGGGGCACATGAGAACATCGTTGAACCATGTAATCATGGAGAAAAACAAAGAAGGTTAGAAACACAGAGTTGTCTCACCCTGTTTCTTTCCCAATCTCCTGTTGAATATCTACTATTTCTTCTAGGCTCAATTCATATGGCCATGAGCACATCCTCAGACATCCATGAAGAACAAATGGTTCCCTCTTCAGAATGCTTACCATTGATAAACCAATTTTGTCATGATGACACCTGCTACATTATATAATAACAGAGATGCTGGTCTGTCTCCCCAGTTTCTCTGTAGAACCCTGTGAGTGGGAGCTGCATCTTCCTCTTTCTGTATCCCATCCACCCTTTACTGTTCTTTGTCCATAGAAGCTCCCAAGAAGTTAATTTGTGTGTTGTATTATATCTCATTGCACCATGCACATTTTTTTAGTCCAGGCTGCCATTCCGCAGATAATTTACCTACTAAATAGTCGCCATTCACTTGGTGAGAATTTGTTGACTACCCACTGTGCTCCAAGCAGGAAGCAAGAACCTGAGAGTACAGAGATAACCACCACTGTCTCTTCTTCCCAGACAGAAAGGAGTCTTATGATTGCTGGAAGAGGTGGTGCCTATATTCAGTGTTACAGGGAAAGGGCACTCTAGTTCTGTGGAGCTCGAGGTGTGGTCCACTAAGCAGCAGCAGCACTGGGGAGCTTGTTAGAAATGTAGAATGACAAGTCTAACTATCACAGACCTACTGAACTGGACTTGGAGCACAGGTCCAAGGACCTAGTGAGGACTCAGAACATGTTACCTAATATTATTACAAAATGTTAGTGGATTCTGAATGATGAAAGGGTATCTTCCAGATAGGAAAAGGATGGAAAACAATTCCTGCCAGTGGAAAGTGCCTATGCACAGGCAGGGAGATGTGACACATACGAAAGGGAGAAGGGAGGATGGAAAAGGCATATGAAGTGGTTAGAGAGGAAGGGTAGTGGCCACCGAAAGGCTTGGCAGCACTTCAGTTTATTCTTTCTTTTTATCTTAGAGATGATAGATATGTATATATGAAAGAGCAATATATGATGTTAATTTTTTAGGAAGTATTAAAGATGGACTAAGGTGAGAAGAGTGTAAAGCAGAGTTAACTAGTAAGAATGTATTTTTCCGATCTTGGCAAGAGATGATGGTGATGTTTGTGATAATAGGGTGATATGCCTGGATTTAAGAAAACACTTCTGCATTAGCACTCCTAGGCTTCAGTGAGCATTTAGGTAACAGAGTGACTATGAGTTTTCTCACTGCTGTTACTGCACACAATTATAGAAGTAACAGAAAACTCAAAATAAAAAGGGTTGCAACACTGAAGTTTGTTTCTCCCTTCAGTTTGCCAGAGCTGGGAAATTCAGGACTGATAAAATGCTCTACGGTGTTGAGATCAAAGTTCTTTCTATCTTGTTCATCTTCCACAGAAGGACTGTCTTGCCAAGGTCATTTCATGGTCCAGGTTGGTGCACAAGCTCCAGCTCCAGCTCCAGCTACCATCTCCTCATTACAACCATCAGTAAAAAAAGAAGCGAGTGAAGGCAGAGTACTTTCAATAGCTATCATTGAAAAAGGGTTCCCAGAATTTGTCACAGGATACTTTCATTTATACTTTATTGGAAAATAATAAGCAAGAGAGGCTGAAAAAGAAGATATTATTTTGGGTGGCCATTTGCCCAGTTAATAGTTATAGATTCAATTACCATGTTAGAAGGGTATTGCAGATCCTGGGAAACAAGTATCAATTTCTACTACAAACAGGGAATGGGGCTGAGAAAGCAACTTAACTAAGGAAAAAGTTAAGTGTTCAGAATAAAGTGGCTATGGACATGTTCAGTAAGAAGAACCTCAGAGGCAATTGGAAACATGTCTCTAGAGCTTGGGAAAGAGATACAAAGTCAGAGATCAAAATTTTATGTTCCTTTCCCGCTGCTTTCAGTTGTCCTCAAATAAGCCCTTGAGGTTATAAAAGGAGCCTATTTATTCCTTCCATAGAGAAATTTATTGTCATGATAACAAACCCACAAAGAAATTACTACTTTGTGATTGTCTAAAACATAAGGCAATTCACAAGTAAGAACCTTCCACCAGGATTGCTCAATATCTCTGTTACTGATGCCTATAGGCACATCATATTTTTCTTGTGTCAGGTTATGGAGCCGTTTCTTCACTTTGCTTCAAAGATTTTTAGGTTATAAACATTTGAAATCCCTTATTGAAGCTTCTTTAAAATGTACTTCATATCCCAGCTCTAAATGTTTGATAAGGAATAATATTTATTTTACGACTAAAATTACAGAATTTATTTTGAGAGTCAGAGCGCTTCTTAGATTCCATGGTACTTAGAAATCATGAGTACTCCTTCTCCTGCTTCAGAATTGGAAACTCTCAAAGCAAAAATGAACGTTGTCTTGAAGCTGACCTCATATTCTCAAGAGACTATTCATTGTATTTCCATGAATTAAGGATTTAGGATCCTATAAATAATTCCATACATTCTTTCCAGGAAGGAAATAATAGAGCTGAAAAATTGACAAGTCACAAGTAAAAAGAGACATTGGCCACTTAAGGTCCAGAGAGTAGTTTGTATGGTAAAGGCTCTACAAATTAAGTGCATGTAGGACAATTTGGTGAATCTAGAGCAGAAGAGGCAAGCATAGGAGGATCACAAATATCAGACATATGGGCAAGAAACACACTTATTTATAAAATGAAACCAAAAGGAATAAGTTGCAAGTAAGTAGAGGCATCCTCCCCCATCAAAATTTCAATGATGATGACACAGAAATAAACAATTCTAAAATTGTATGGAGCTACAAAAAACCCTGAGTTGCCAAAGCACTCTTGAACAAGAAGAACATGGTGGAGGCATCACACTATTCTACTTCAAAATATACTACAAAACTAGTAATCAAAATGGCACAACACGGGCATTAAAATGGATTCATAAGCCAATGGACTAGAACAAAGAACCCAGAAATAAACCCAGGCATCTACAGCCAAATGATTTTTGACAAAGATGCCAAGAATACCCAATGAGAAAAGAATTATCTCTTCAATAAATGGTATTAGGAAAACTCGATATCTACATATGTCAAGAAGAATGGAATTAAACCCTTATTTCATAACTTATTTAAAAATTCACTCAAAATGTAGTAAAACTAAAACATAAGATCTGAAATTTTAAAAGTACTAGAAGAAAACATATCAGAAAATCTCCATGAAGTTAATTTTGGCAGTAATTTTTTGAATATAAACCCCAAAGCACAGGTAACAAAAGCAAAAATAGACAATATGGAATTATATCAAACTAAAAACTTCTGTATAGCGAAGTAAATAATCAGCAGAGTGTAAAGACAACCTATGGAGTGGGAAAATTATTTGCAAACCACACATCTATTAAGGCATTAATACCCAAAATATATAAGAAACTCAAAGAACTTAAGAGCAATAAAGCAAATAACCAGATTTAAAAATAGGCAAAGAACCTGAAAAGGTATTTCTAAAACTAATACACAAATGTCCAGTAAGTATATGAACAAATGTTCAACATCACTAATCATCAGGAAAATGCAAATTAAAACCACAATGAGATATTACCTCACATTTATTAGGATAGCTATTATTAAAAAAGGAAAGATAACAAGTGTTGGGGAGGATGTAGAAACAAAGGGAATCCTTACATGCTGCTGTTAGGCATGTAAATTAGCATAGCCATTATTGAAATTCCTCAAAAAGTTAAAAATAGAACTAGAATGTGATCAGTAATCTCATTATTTTGCATATATCCCAGAGAAATGAAATCAGTATGTCAAAGAGACAGTTTCAGGTTCACTGCAGCATCCTTCACAAAAGTCAAGATATAAAATCAACTTACAGGACCATAAATGGATCAATGGACATAAAAAATGTGGTCTGTATACACAATCAAATATTTCACCATAAAAAAGAAAGAAATTCTGTCATTTGCAACAAGATGGATGAACCTTGAGGACATTATATTAAATAAAACAAGTCAGGCACAAAAAGGCAAGTATCATTTTATCTCATTCACATGTGGAATCTAAAAGAATTGATCTCATTAGAAGTAGAGAATAGACAGGGGTTTCTGGAGGCTGGAGTGTTGAAGAGGAGCTGTTGGTAAAGGAATACAAAATTCCAATTAGATAGGATGAATAAGTTCAATAGATCTATTGTACAAAATGGTGACTATAGTTAATAACAGTATTTTGCTGCTATGGCCTGAGTGTGTCCCCCAAGCTTCATGTGTGGAAAACTTAATCCCCAAATCCATATGTTGATGGTATTTGGAGGTGGGATCTTTGGCAGGTAATTATGATTAAATAAGGTATTCAGGGTTGGTCCCCTACAAGGGGACTTGTGACTTTATAAGAAGAGGAAGAAAGATCTGAGTGGGCATACCCTTGCCATGTTGCCACACAGTGCCCACTGCCATGAGATGAAGTTGTAAGAAGGCCATTGCCAGATGCCAGTACCATGCTTTTGGACTTCCCAGCCTCCAAAACTGTTAAGAAAAGCATTTCATTTATTTATAAATTATCCAGTCTATGGTATTCTGTTAAAGCAACAGAAAATGAACTAAGAAAAATTACATTCTTGAAAACTGCCAAGTGAGTAAATCTTAAGTGTTCTCACCACAAAAACAATAACCACGGGAAGTAATGCATATGCAAATTAGCTCAGTAGGCATTCCACAATGAATGTATATTTTAAAAGCATGATACATGATAAATATGTACAATTTATTTGTCATTTTTTTAAATAAAACATAAAATAAAATGAGGCAACCTTTCTAATACTTGAAAATAATCTATTAAAAAAAATGTTCAGTAAAGTAGGAAAAGAAGGTACCCCTGAAGTATTAAAAATTATCTATGTCAATGAGTATCATATAAATAAATAAAACACCAGTGGCATTTCCATGCAAATCAAAAAAACCCTCATATTTATTGTTACCATTTCATCTGATATTGTTCTGTAAATTCTAGAGATTAAAATATAGCAATAAGAAATAACAAGGTATTATAACCACTGGAAAGGAAGTAAGCAAAAATGTCATTATTTGTAAGTGGTACAATTTATATGTTTATACAGAAATAATCCCAAGCAAATCCACTGAAGTAAATTACTTAAACTAATTAGGGTTTAGGAAGATAGCCTAAAAAAAAAAAAGTCTTTTAGAAAATCAATAGTTTGGCTGTATATCAGTAGCAATGAATTAGAATATATAATGGAAAATATCCAATTATTAAAAGAATGAAAAATATCAATTTCTAGTAATATACCTAACAATTTTCTGTGCCAAGTACAAGGGCACATAAGCAAAACAAGACAAATCCATCTGATCCCCCACACTCTCATTATCCCATTGAAAGGCATGCTTGGGCTGGTTTGAGTTCCAGGAGAGAGGCCCTGTCCCCATATTACTTATTTACAGAAGAGGAGGGGCACAGGGGAACACCAACTAACTGTGCACTGATGTGACTTGTGTTCTGGGAAAAAGCCTTATTAGAAAAGGACAGCAAGTTATGGCATCTTGAGCTCATCCAGGAGATCTCAGAAAATCAACATTGTCTGGACCAGCAAGGGATACTGCTGTCCTGCTGAGCCAACACACAGCCCTGCTGATAGCTCATAATGAAGACACCAGAAAGGGGAATGAGTCTGCCTCCAAGATCACACAGAGGACAAAATTTTGTCCCTCTGCCCAAGCAAATCACAAGAGAAGAGAAGCAAACATCTTCCATCAAAGAGAAGCAAACATTTTCTGGGAATCATTAAAGAATATTGCAATAAGTATTTTTACTAATTAATTCACTAAAAAAATATTTTTTGAAAACTTAGTCTACTGGTCACTATCACAAATGCTAGGTAGACAATGGAGAACTTTCATGGTCCTTCAAGTCCAGTGGGAAAGACAGCCAACAAAATATAAATAAGTAAATCTATAATTAAAATAATGGCAAACATTAGAAATCATAAAAACACAGCGCAGTAATAAAGAGTAACCTTGGGAATGGGACAAGGATAGGCTGGTCCAACAAAAACAGTAAGAGAAGATAACATTTACAATGAGACTTGAAGTATCAGGAAGAGCCAATCATCTAAAGAGTCAGGTGAATGGTATTTCAAGAAGAAATAACCTGAGCAAAGGCTCTGAGTTCAAAAAGACCTGGAAGTGTTCCAGGAACAGAAAAGAGCCAATTTCATTAAAGACCAGTGGGCAAAGAGGAAAACGGTGCAAGATGAAACTGGCAAGGCAAATGAGAGTGTCCTTGGAGACCATATTAAACAGTTCATATTTTATTTGAAGTGCAACGGGAAGTCATTGATGGATAATAGACAAAAGAGTTTTTTTATCAGGTATATGGTTTTAAAAGAAAGTACTTGAACTGCTAGGTGCAAGATGGGCTAGAAAAGGGCCAGTGGATACAGGGAGGTCATTAAGGACAATATTGGGATAGCACAGGAGAAATGATCATGGCTTAAATTAATGTGCTAGCAACAGAGATGGGGAGAAGACAGATTCTGGCAATATACCAACAATAGAATCAAAAGAAATTCTTAGGGACTCTATGTACAAGGGGAAAGAGGAAAAGAAATCAAAGAAGACTTCTAGATTTCCAACTTGTGTGACACAAGTCTTGGCAAAGTAACTAAAATGGACCAAAAAAGAGTTTAGGGAAAGAGAACTAGCTCAGAGCTCAATTTTGGACAAAGTGAATTTGAGGAGGTTGTGAGACATCTAAGAGGAACTGTCACCTAGGAAGTTAGCTCTAAGATCCTCAACCCCATGAAGAGGTTTAAGCTAAATATATAAATGGAGGTGTCAGCATGTCAGTGGTTTAAAGGAAAGAATGAAATCACAGGACAGTGGCTCCAAACTGAGTCACAGTATTTTCCAACTCTGTGTAACATATCTTGTGTACAATTAATACTGTTTCTCCTAGAAATCAATTTAAAATGTCCACTTGAATATCTACTTTAATGTCTTCCGAAGTAATATTAAATGTAAAATCTCCTGTTTAATATGATATTAAAGTTATATTCTAGTTTATCATGAAGTAACATACAAATATAACTATTAAAATAAAATTGTCCATATACCATCTAAAATCAGCTTTGACTCCACCTGGGAAATGCATATCATAATTCAGGAAATACTGACTAAAGGAGAAGAAACTTTGAGACAGTGTATAAGAGCGCCTAGGACTGAGAGGGAAGACTTGAATATGTAGACTTTGGGTGGAAGAAGAAAAAAGCCCTGTGAATGGTCTTGCAAGGACTAAATAGCCAGAAAGGAATAAGGTAAACCAGAAGAGTGGGGGTGTAGTGGGTGTCTCAATGTGCCATCTAGAGTCCCCTTCAGGAGGAAAAATTATTTCCCCCATCCCAGCCCCTCACCAAGAACTTGCCCACAGCTGGGGAGAATTGTATTTCCAGGGGTCACATTCCAAGGGTTTCCAGGGGATCTAAATGCCCCACCCCTTCACTACAACTCATGGCAACTCTGAAGGACCTTCTCAGCTTCAGAGTTTCTCATGGGGTTGGCCAAGTCACAGCCCAACTTCTCCTGTGTCCCACACAGAAGGTTAGGGTTAGGGTTAAGTTCCCTTGTGCATGGATATTGATTCCAAGAACACTCCTTCATCAGCTCCCTGCATGCTCATCTCTGTCACAAAGTGGGCTTCCTGGGAAACCCATGCTGCATCATGTGGTGTCTCAGAAGGCAAGAAGGAAGAGTGTTTTGGGGAAAAGAGTATAGAAAAGTCAAATATTTTCTCCCATTCTGAGAGCTGTCTACTTGCTTTACTTACTGTGTTCTTGGCTGTGCAGAAGCTTTTTAGTTTGATCAGGTCCCATTAGTGTATTTCTGATGTTGCTTCAATTGCCCAAGAGGTGTTCCTCATAAAATATTTGCCCAGGCCAATTTCTTCAAGAGTTTTCCCTGCACTTTCTCCTAGTATTGTTATTGTTTCATGTCTTAAGTTTACATCTTTAATCCAGTAAGAATCTATCTTAGGTAATGGTGGTAGGTGTGGGTCCAGTTTCTTCTGCAGGTGGCCAGCAAGTTCACACAGCACCATTTGTTAAATAGGGAATCTTTCCCCCACTGAATGCTTTTAATTGGCTTATCAAAGACCAAATGACAATAAGTAGCTGGTTTCATCTCTTGGTTCTCAATTCTGTTCCTTACATCTACCTCTCTGTTTTTGTGCCAGTACCATTCTGTTTGGATCACTATAAATTTACAGTATAGTCTGAGGTCTAGTAGTGTAATTCCTCCTGCATTATCTTTATTTCTGAGTAATAAATATACATATATAAATATCGAATAATAAATATTCGATATTTTTTCTGATTCCATATAAATGAAGTATTATTTTTTCAAATTCTTTAAAATATGAAAGTGGAGCTTTAATAGAGATTGCATTAAAATCGTATATTACTTTGGGTAGTACGGACATTATAACAATGTTGATTCTTCCCAGCCATAAGCATGGTATGTTTTCCATTTGTTAACATCTTCAGCTATTTCTTATCTTAGAGTTTTATAGTTCTATTTATAGTGATCTTTCACATCCTTTGTTAGGTAAATTCCCAAATATTTCATCTTCTTTGGCACTACTGTCAACAGAATAGAGTCCTTGACTGTTTTTTCAGCTTGACTCTCGTTGGTGTATATAAAGGCTACAGATTTATGAGTGTTGATTTTGTAACCTGAGACACTGCTATATTCCTTGATCACTTTTAAGAGTTTTGTAGTAGAATCCCTTGTGTTATCCAGATATACAATCATATCATCTGTGAAGAGTGAAAGTTTAATCTCTTCTGACCCTATATGGATACCCTTGATCGCCTTTTCTTGCCTAATTGCGATGGCTAATATTTCCATTACGATGTTAAAAAGCAGTGGAAGAGGGGCGGAGACAAGATGGCTGACTGAAGCCAGGTTTCCACAGAGGCTCCCATCCATAAGGAGAGTTAAAGAACAGAAATGTAGCAAGTAATCTGGTGGATTAGAGCTGCACCAAGAGAGAGGTTGAAGAACGCACATCAACCCGGCTGAGGCAAGCTATGACCCCAAAGATACAAACAAAAGGTACAAAATCCATCACCAAGCAGATGGGAGTACCCTCCCACATGAGAACAGCTTGGACTGCCCCACAAACAAATGACCAGAGTTCAAAGGTCCTCCCACTACACTCCACGGGAGAGACCCTCTAAAAACTGGACCAACCTCCCCTACTAGGGTGCAATGGCATTGTCCTGTCAGGCATAAAACTGTATATATTCTCTACCTGCTATTATGAGCTCCCAGCATTCCCCTCTCCTCTCACTCTGAGGTCTGGAAGCCTGCCCCCAGGAGTCCAGATTCTTGGGTGATTTCTTGAGGGGTGTGGACAGGGCCAGGACTGCATCTAGTCAGTGCTGTTTCTGCAGCACGGGAGTGAGGAAAGGACGGTTGGCTGAGAGGGAACCACACCGAAGTGGCAGTGCCCCAAGGCGTAGAGCAGCAGCCATTTTGGGCAACAATAGGGCTCACTCCCAGATATTCTCAAGACACACCCCCTGTCTCCCTGGGCAACCAGAGGAGGCCGGGCATCTTCTCAGGTGGCAACAGATCTGGGACGGAAACACAGGCCCCATGAGTAAAGGGTTTGCCTGAGGCGGTACCAGCCTGGGCGGACCATGGGGAATAGAAAACACACACACAGAGCCGGGGAATTCCCAGGGTAGGGCTAACCCAGAGGACTGCTTTACTGAGCCTAAGACACACCCACCCCTCAGGGGATTGTCAGCCTATAGACAAAGGAAGGCAGGAGACTAGAACTGACAGCAAACCAAATACAAACCTGAAGGAGCAAAAACAGGGCCTGAGGCACAGGCTCTGAGAACTCAAAACAGCTTCTCTTCTGCAGAGGTATTTAGCAGTAACAGAAACAAATTCCCACAAAGTTCTTCTGTTCGGTTCTGTCAATAACATCAATCAGGGGTGGGGTGAAAATGAGTGAACATCCCCTAGCCTCCATCAAGTGCCGAAGGTTGTCAGGCCTCACTTCCCCTGCTGGATAGAGACAGAACACAGCGGCCTGGCTAAGCACATATAGATTTCCTTGTGATTCAGGCAGGTGCAAACACCTGGAGTATCTGTTCACTAGAGGCAACTGGGTCACAGCCCTGCAGGGCTATCAGTGACTGGGTGTGACAGAGGTGCAAGGTAGAAAAGGAGGCATCAACCTTCCCAGACTAATCTATTTGCTGGGTGGGTCCTCCTGACTTTACAGAGCACCGGAGAAAGTCATATCTGAGTTGTCACCAGACCCCTGCAATCCAGTTGCCAGAGAACTTTTAAACTCTCCCACCTGAGACAGGTGCTGACTGAGACAATTGATTTGGACCTTTTGAACTGAGCCAATCGCCAGAGGACTATTCAAGTTGTGCCCTGGGTGTCTGGTTGTAGGAAGGTTTGATTTTCATTTTCCAATTGTTGCCTGTGGGGGGCATGGTGACTTAATTGCTGATATTTCTCCACAGCTGAGACTTCAACCCAGAGTAACTCATTCACTAGGGTGGGACAGAGACCAGCTGATGACAAGACAGAGCCACTTAGCCCCACCACACCAAACAGGTCCCCAGTTTCTCAGGCCATAGCACTGTACAGGTCCTCGACAAAGCTCCAGGGGAAAAATAAAATGGTGTAAAATAATCAAGGGGCAAAATCAGTGGAAAAACTCTGGTAACACGAATAATCAGAATAGATCAACCCCTGCCACACCAAGAAAAAATATGGCAGATGTAACTGAAGATCCCATTCATAAACAGCTGGCCAAGATGTCAGAAATCGAATTCAGAATTTGGATTGCAAACAAGATGAATAGAATGGAGGAAAATTTGGAATTAGAAATGTGAGGAGCAATTCAAAAGTTGGAATTAGAAATTCGAGGAAAAATTCAAAAGTTGTCCCAAAAATTTAACAAATTTAAAGACAAAACCACCAAAGATTTTGATGCACTTAACCAAGAATTTGCAGCCCTCAAAGATCTGAAAAATATAGTAGAATCCCTCAGTAACAGAGTGGAGTAAGCAGAAGACAGGATTTCTGACATTGAAGACAAAGCCTTCTGAACGCTCCCAAACTCTCAAAGAGGAAGAAAAATGGAGAGCAAAAATGGATCATTCTCTCAGAGAGCTCTGGGATAATTTGAAAAAGGCTAATATCTGACTCATTGGAATCCCTGAAACTGATGAAGTGGCCTCGCTAGGCACAGAGGCCCTTTTCCATGAAATTATGAAAGAGAATTTTCCAGACATGCCAAGAGATTCTGAAATTCAGATAGCAGACAGTTTCAGAACCCCAGCACACTCAATCCCAATAAGACATCCCCCAGACATATCATAATTAACTTCACTAAAGTTAATATGAAGGAGAAAATTCTGAAAGCACCCGGATGTAAGAAATCCAATACCTACAAAGGAAAGAATATTAGAATGACTGCACATCTCTCTGCTGAAACTTCTCAAGCCAAAAGAGGGTGGTCATTGACTTTTAATCTCCTAAAGCAAAATAACTTTCAACCCCGTATCCTGTATCCAGCTAAACTTAGTTTCATTATGATGGAGAAATTAAATACTTTAATAACATTCATATGTTGAACAAATTTGCCATAATCAAACTAGTTCTTCAGGATATTCTCAGACCTATAATCCATAATAAACAGCCCAATCATCTAACACAAAAGTGAACTCACTCAGAAACTGTTAATCAAACTCCAACTTACACAGTGGTGAAAGGATTAAAAATGTCCACTGGACTTTCAAAAAACTCGACACCCAAAATTTTACCAGATTAATCAATATTATCCATTAATGTGAACAGCTAAAATTGTTAGCTGACTGGATACAAAAACTTAGGCCAGATATTTGCTGCATACAAGAGTTGCACCTTACCTTAAAAGATAAACATAGACTCAGGGTGAAAGGATGGTCGTCCATATTTCAGGCAAATGGTAATCAGAGAAAAGCAGGTGTTGCAATTCTATTAGCAGACACAATAAGCTTTAAACCAACAAAAGTAAGGAAGGATAAGAATGGTCACTTCATATTTGTTAAGAGTAATAATCAATATCATGAGATTTCAATTATTAATATTTATGTACCCAACCAGAATGCACCTCAATTTATAAGAGAAACTCTAACAGACATGAGCAACTTGCTTTCCTCCAGTGACATAATAGTCAGAGACTTCAACACTCCTTTGGCAGTGTTGGATAGATCCTACAAGAAGAAGCTGAGCAAATAAATTTTAGATTTAAACCTAATCACCCAACATTTGGATTTAGCAGACATCTACAGAACATTAAATCCCAAAAAAACTGAATACACATACTTCTCATCAAGCCAAAAACACACTCCAAAATCAATCACATCATAGGTCACAAGTCTAATCTCAGTATATTTAAAGGAATAGAAATTATTCCTTGCATTTTCTCAGACCATCATGGAATAAAAGTTGAACTCAGTAACAACAGGAATCTGCATACTCATACAAAAACATGGAAGTTAAATAACCTTATGCTGAATGATAGCTGGGTCAGAGATGAGATTAAGAAGGAAATTGCCAAATTTGGGGAACAAAACGACATTGAAGGCACGAATTATCAGAACCTCTGGGATACCGCAAAAGGCAGTCCTAAGAGGGAAATTTATAGCACTGCCAGCCTTCCTCAAGAGAACAGAAAGAGAGGAAGTTAACAACTTAATGGGACATCTCAAGCAACTGAAAAAGGAAGAACATTCCAACCCCAAACCCAGTAGAAGAAAAGAAATAACCAATTTAGAGCAGAATTAAATGAAATTGAAAACAAAAGAATTATACAACAGATCAATAAATCAGAAAATTGGTTTTTTGAAAAGGTCAATAAAATAGATAAACCTTTGGCTAACTTAACCAGGAAAAAAAGAGTAAACCTCTAATCTCATCAATCAGAAACGACAAAGACAAAATAACAACAGACTCCTCAGAAATTCAAAAATTCCTTAATGAATATTACAAGAAACTTTATTCTCAGAAATATGAAAATCTGAAGGAAATTGACCAATGCGTGGAAGCACGTCACCTTCCAAGACTTAGCCAGAATCAGGTGGAAAAGTTGAACAGGCCAATATCAAGTTCTGTAATAGCATCAACCATACAAAATCTCCCTAAAAGAAAAGCCTGGGCCCCCATGGCTTCACGTCAGAATTCTAACAAACCTTTAAAGAGGAACTAGTACCTATATTACTCAACCTATTCCAAAATGTAGAAAAAAAAAGAAGACTACCCAACACATTCTATGAAGCAAACATCACCCTGATCCCCAAACTAGGAAAAGACCCAACAAGAAAACAAAATTATACACCAATATCATTAATGAATATAGATGCAAAAATATTCAACAGAATCCAGCAACACATCATACAAATTATACATCATGACAAAGTCGGTTTTATCCCAGGGTCTCAAGGCTGGTTCAATACACATAAATCTATAAGTATAATTCAACACATAAACATTAAAAAACCTGTAGAAGACTGAAACTGGACCCACACCTTTCACCATTAACTAAGATAGGCTCTCACTGGATTAAAGATTTAAACTTAAGACATGAAACTATAAAAATACTAGAAGAGAGTGCAGGAAAAACCCTTGAAGAAATCAGTCTGGGCGAGCATTTTATGAGGCGGACCCCCCCAGGCAGTTGAAGCATCTTCAAAAATACACTACTGGGACCTGTTCAAACTAAAAAGCTCTGCACAGCCAAGAACACAGTAAGTCAAGCAAGCAAACAGCCCTCAGAATGGGAGAAGATATTTGCAGGTTCTGTCTCTGAAAAAGGTTTAATAACCAGAATCCAAAGACAACTCAAATGTATAAGCAAGAAAAGAACAAGTGATCCCAGTGCAGGCTGGACAAGAGACTTGAAAAGAAACTTCTCTAAAGAAGACAGGTGCACCGCCTACAGACATATGAAAAAATGCTCATCATCTTTAATCATCAGAGAAATGCAAGTCAAAACTACTTTGAAATATAATCTAAGGCTAGTAAGTTTAGCCCATATCACAAAAACCCAAGACCAGAGATGTTGTCGTGGATGTGGAGAAAAGGGAACACTTCTACACTGCTGGTGGGAATGCAAATTAATACACTCCTTTTGGAAAGATGTTTGGAGAATAAGAGATCTAAAAATAGATCTGCCATTCAATCCTATAATTCCTCTACTAGGTATATACCCAGAAGACCAAAAATCACATTATAACAAAGATATTTGTACCAGAATATTTATTGCAGCCCAATTCATAATTGCTAATTCATGGAAAAGCCCAAGTGCCCATCAATCCACAAATGGATTAATAAATTGTGGTATATGTACATCATGGAATATTATGCAGCCTTAAAGAAAGATGCAGACATTACCTCTTTCATGTTTACATGGATGGAGCTGGAACATATTCATCTTAGTAAAGTATCTCAAGAATGGAAAGAAAAGTATCCAATGGATGGCTTAGGGGAGGCAGAGCAAGATGGCAGCCGAATAACAGCTTCCTTGCATCTGGGCACTGTGAGTCTGGGGATATAGGACTCCAGGCATCTCTGGCTGGTGGGATCTGCCTATCATCACCCCTGAGAGGATACAGGGAGTCAGTGAGAGACTTCTGGACCCCAAGAGGAGGACTAATACAGTGGAAAACTGGCAAGTGGTCGCGTGTGTTCAGTCCGTCTAAACCCGCCCGCAACTGTAAGTTCAGTAGCAGCAAGACTACAAACCAGAAAGGCCTTACCTGTGAACTGTTTTGGTGTCTTTGGACTTGGCACTCAGTTGAACTGCCTTGGGGAGAGCCTGAGCGGGAGTGCGGAGAACTTTGGCCTTTGTCTAGGGCCCCAGTCTGAGCCGCTGAGCCAGACGGAGCTAATAGTGTTTGGCTCTGGGTCACAGGCAGACATTGGAGCGATCTGCCCCAGCAAGCTCCGCCCTCAGGGTCAGAGAGCTGGAATTGGGTGGGAGCTAGTAACCCAGTGACCAAGTAGCCTAAGGGCGGGGTCTGAGCCGCCTTGCAGCCCTAACCCTCGGGGGCAGAGGGAGACCAGTTTTGACACACAGGGTAAGTGGATAGCCACTTCAGCAGTGATTCCAGCGACAAGCACTTCCCTGAGAAAGCTTCTGCTCAGTAAGTGAACAAGTTCAAAGTCCCTTTTAAGTGGGCTGAAGAGAGATTTAAGGTGTCTACCTGCTGGGGTTTGAGAAACTAGCAGCCTCCAGTCATATCAGATCTGTGATTAACATCTCATACCCCAGAAAACCACGTGTTGCCCAGACAATACTCAATAACATGTACATACTGCTTTGTTTTTGGTTGTGTTTTTTTTTTTTTTTTTTTGGTTTGGTTGTTTTTTTTTGTTTATTTTGATGTTGTGGATTGTTGTTTTGTTTTTTAAGTTCAACCTTTTCCATACAGATCCCTTTTCTTTCTCAATGTTTCTAGTTTAATTATAATTTTCCATTGCTGCCTATTTCAATAATTAGAACTTCATTTTTGTCCGTGTTTCTAGCGCTATTATTTCATTTTTCCAGCCAATTTTATCCCATAAAGTTTTCTGTTTGCTTGTTTTGGTTTGATTTATAGCATTTTTGTCTTTCCTCTATACTTGGTGGAGGTGGGGTACTGTGTCTGATCACGTTAGCAAAGAGCTGCTGACCTCAAGGGAACCACCCCACTGGGCACCCCCAGAAGGTGGTTTTTTTTAAGGTTGGATCAAAGTACCCTACTGTACACCTATATTGCTCTGTCTCCCTATTTCTGTGCCTCTCTTCTTTTTGTCAATATTCCTTTTACCCACCCCCTATCCTTTCTCTATTTTTCTTTTTTTTTTTCCTTATCACTCGGACCTCCTTTCTTTCATCCCTTTTTTGCTCTTAAACCTTCTCACCCTTCTGGTCCTGTAACCCTTAGTCCACAGGCACAAGAACGTAAAGAGCAAGAGAAAGTGAAAGGAAAATTAGGGCAAGGAAACAGATAAAAGAAATCACTCATGAGGAAGAATCAGCAGAAAACTCCAGGCAACATGAAGAACCAGTCCAGAACAACCCCGCCAAGGGACCATGAGGTAGCTACTGCAGAGGATTCCACCTATACAGAAATGTTAGGAATGACAGAAAGGGAATTTAGAATACACATGTTGAAAACAATGAAAGAAATGAGGGAAACAATGAAGCAAAACGGCTAATAAAGTGGAAAATAACCAAAAGGAAATCCAACAACAGAATCAAATCAGAGATGAACGATATGAAGAATATAAAAAGGATATAGCAGAGCTGAAGGAAATGAAACAGTCAATCAGGGAACTTAAAGATGCAATGGAAAGTATCAGCAACAGGTTAGACCATGCAGAAGAAAGAATTTCAGAGGTAGAAGACAAAGTTTTTGAGATAACTCAGATAGTAAAAGAGGCAGAAAAGAAGAGAGAGAAAGCAGAAAGTTCACTGTCAGAATTATGGGACTTTATGAAGCGTTCCAACATACGAGTTATAGGAATTCCAGAAGGGGAAGAAGAATGCCCAGAGGAATGGAAGCCATACTAGAGAATATTATAAAAGAAAATTTCCCAAATATCACCAAAGATTCTGACACACTGCTTTCAGAGGGATATCGGACCCCAGGTCGCCTCAACTCTAACCGAGCTTCTCCAAGACACATTGTGATGAACCTGTCCAAAGTCAACACAAAAGAAAAGATTCTGCAAGCTGCCAGGAGTAAGCGCCAGTTGACCTACAGGGGCAAATCCATCAGAGTGACCGCAGACTTCTCTAATGAAACTTTCCAAGCAAGAAGACAATGGTCATCTACCTTTAATCTACTTAAACAGAACAATTTCCAGCCCAGAATTCTGTACCCTGCTAGCTAAGCTTAAAAATTGACGGAGAAATCAAATCATTTACGGATATACAAATATTGAAGAAATTCACCACAACAAGACCAGCCCTACAGGAAATACTTCAACCTGTTCTGCACACTGACCACCACAATGGATCAGCAGCAAAGTAAGAACTCAGAAATTAAAGGACAGAACCTAACCTCCACACTGATGCAAAAGATATAACTAAGCAATGGACTCTCACCAAATAAGACGAATAGAATACTACCACACTTATCAATTATCTCAATAAATGTTAATGGCTTGAATTCCCCACTGAAGAGACATAGATTGGTTGACTGGATTAAAAAACACAAGCCATCCATTTGCTGTCTGCAAGAAACACACCTGGCTACAAAAGACAAATTGAAGCTCCAAGTCAAGGGTTGGAAGACAATTTTTCAGGCAAATGGAATTCAGAAGAAAAGAGGAGTTGCAATCTTATTTTCAGATACATGTGGATTTAAAGCAACTAAAGTCAAAAAAGACAAAGACGGTCACTTTATATTGGTCAAGGGAAAAATACAACAAGAAGACATTTCAATTCTAAATATTTATGCACCCAATTTAAATGCTCCCAGATTCTTGAAACAGACCTTACTCAGTCTGAGCAATATGATATCTGATAATACCATAATAACAGGAGACCTTAACACTCCTCTTACAGAGCTGGACAGATCCTCTAAACAGAAATTAAACAAGGATATAAGAGATTTAAATGAGACCCTAGAACAACTGTGCTTGATAGACGCATATAGAACACTCCATCCCAAAGATAAATAGTATACATTCTTCTCATCACCCCATGGAACATTCTCCAAAATTGATCATATCCTGGGACACAAAACAAATATCAACAGAATCAAAAGAATTGAAATTTTACCTTGTATCTTCTCAGACCATAAGGCACTAAAGGTGGAACTCAACTCTAACAAAAATGCTCGAGCCCACCCAAAGGCATGGAAATTAAACAATCTTCTGTTGAATAACAGATGGGCGCAGGAAGAAATAAAACAGGAAATCATTAACTTCCTTGAGCATAACAACAATGAAGACACAAGCTACCAAAACCTGTGGGATACTGCAAAAGCAGTTTTGAGAGGA
The DNA here is from genome assembly GCF_027406575.1 of Nycticebus coucang. Classification (NCBI taxonomy): domain Eukaryota; kingdom Metazoa; phylum Chordata; class Mammalia; order Primates; family Lorisidae; genus Nycticebus; species Nycticebus coucang. Next base: position 52,065,895 of record NC_069781.1, on the reverse strand, counting down.
AAATTCATCGCTTTAGATGCCGACATTCAAAAAACAGAAAGAGAGCACATCAACAATCTCACAAGAGATCTTATGGAATTGGAAAAAGAAGAACAATCTAAGCCTAAACTCGGTAGAAGAAAAGAAATATCCAAAATCAAATCAGAGATCAATGAAATTGAAAACAAAAGAATCATTCAGAAAATTAATGAAACAAGGAGTTGGTTTTGTGAAAAACTAAATAAAATAGATAAACCATTGGCCAGACTAACGAGGAATAGAAAAGTAAAATCTCTAGTAACCTCAATCAGAAATGATAAAGGGGAAATAACAACTGATCCCACAGAGATACAAGAGATCATCTCTGAATACTACCAGAAACACTATGCCCAGAAATTTGACAATGTGAAAGAAATGGATCAATATTTGGAATCACACCCTCTCCCTAGACTCAGCCAGGAAGAAATAGAGCTCCTGAACAGACCAATTTCAAGCACTGAGATCAAAGAAACAATAAAAAATCTTCTAACCAAAAAATGCCCTGGTCCAGATGGCTTCACTCCAGAATTTTATCAAACCTTCAAGGAAGAGCTTATTCCTGTACTGCAGAAATTATTCCAAAAAACTGAGGAAGAAGGAATCTTCCCCAACACATTCTATGAAGCAAACATCACTCTGATACCAAAACCAGGAAAAGACCCAAACAAAAAGGAGAATTTCAGACCAATCTCACTCATGAATATAGACGCAAAAATTCTGAACAAAATCCTAGCCATTAGATTGCAGCTTATAATCAAAAAAGTCATTCATCATGATCAAGTAGGCTTCATCCCAGGGATGAAAGGCTGGTTTAATATACGCAAGTCTATAAACGTTATCCACCATATTAACAGAGGCAAAAATAAAGATCACATGATCCTCTCAATAGATGCAGAAAAAGCATTTGATAAAATCCAGCATCCTTTTCTAATTAGAACACTGAAGAGTATAGGCATAGGTGGCACATTTCTAAAACTGATTGAAGCTATCTATGACAAACCCACAGCCAATATTTTACTGAGTTGAGTAAAACTCAAAGCTTTTCCTCTTAGAACTGGAACCAGACAAGGTTGTCCTCTGTCACCTTTACTATTCAACGTAGTGCTGGAAGTTCTAGCCAATACAATTAGGCAAGACAAGGAAATAAAGGGAATCCAAATGGGAGCAGAGGAGGTCAAACTCTCCCTGTTTGCTGACGACATGATCTTATACTTAGAGAACCCCAAAGACTCAACCACAAGACTCCTAGAAGTCATCAAAAAATACAGTAATGTTTCAGGATATAAAATCAGTGTCCACAAGTCAGTAGCCTTTGTGTACACCAATAACAGTCAAGATGAGAAGCTAATTAAGCACACAACTCCCTTCACCATAGTTTCAAAGAAAATGAAATACCTAGGAATATACCTAATGAAGGAGGTGAAGGACCTCTATAAAGAAAACTATGAAATCCTCAGAAAGGAAATAGCAGAGGATATTAACAAATGGAAGAACATACCATGCTCATGGATGGGAAGAATCAACATTGTTAAAATGTCTATACTTCCCAAAGCAATCTACCTATTCAATGCCATTCCTATCAAAATACCAACATCGTACTTTCAAGATTTGGAAAAAATGATTCTGCATTTTGTATGGAACCGGAAAAAACCCCGTATAGCTAAGGCAGTTCTCTGTAACAAAAATAAAGCTGGGGGCATCAGCATACCAGATTTTAGTCTGTACTACAAAGCCATAGTGCTCAAGACAGCATGGTACTGGCACAAAAACAGAGACATAGACACTTGGAATCAAATTGAAAACCAAGAAATGAAACTAACATTTTACAACCACCTAATCTTTGATAAACCAAACAAGAACATACCTTGGGGGAAAGACTCCCTATTCAATAAATGGTGTTGGGAGAACTGGATGTCTACATGTAAAAGACTGAAACTGGACCCACACCTTTCCCCACTCACAAAAATTGATTCAAGATGGATAAAGGACTTAAATTTAAGGCATGAAACAATAAAAATCCTCCAAGAAAGCATAGGAAAAACACTGGAAGATATTGGCCTGGGGAAAGACTTCATGAAGAAGACTGCCATGGCAATTGCAACAACATCAAAAATAAACAAATGGGACTTCATTAAACTGAAAAGCTTCTGTACAGCTAAGGAGACAATAACCAAAGCAAAGAGACAACCTACACAATGGGAAAGGATATTTGCATATTTTCAGTCAGACAAAAGCTTGATGACTAGGACCTATAGAGAACTCAAATTAATCCACATGAAAAAAGCCAACAATCCCTTATATCAATGGGCAAGAGACATGAATAGAACTTTCTCTAAAGACGACAGACGAATGGCTAACAAACACATGAAAAAATGTTCATCATCTCTATATATTAGAGAAATGCAAATCAAAACAACCCTGAGATATCATCTAACCCCAGTGAGAATGGCCCACATCACAAAATCTCAAAACTACAGATGCTGGCGTGGATGTGGAGAGAAGGGAACACTTTTACACTGCTGGTGGGACTGCAAACTAGTACAACCTTTCTGGAAGGAAGTATGGAGAAACCTCAAAGCACTGAAGCTAGACCTCCCATTTGATCCTGCAATCCCATTACTGGGCATCTACCCAGAAGGAAAGAAATCCTTTTATCATAAGGACACTTGTACTAGACTGTTTATTGCAGCTCAATTTACAATCGCCAAAATGTGGAAACAACCTAAATGCCCACCAACCCAGGAATGGATTAACAAGCTGTGGTATATGTATACCATGGAATACTATTCAGCCATTAAAAAAAATGGAGACTTTACATCCTTCATACTAACCTGGATGGACATGGAAGACATTATTCTTAGTAAAGCATCACAAGAATAGAGAAGCATGAATCCTATGTACTCAATTTTGATATGAGGACAATTAATGACTATTATGGTTATGGGGGGGAAACAGAAAGAGGGAAGGAGGGAGGTGGGTGGGGCCTTGGTGTGTGTCACACTTTATGGGGGCAAGACATGATTGCAAGAGTGACTTTACCTAACAATTGCAATCAGTGTAACCTGGCTTATTGTACCCTCAATGAATCCCCAACAATAAAAAAAAAAAAAGTATCCAATGTACTCAGCCCTACTATGAAACTAATTTATGGCTTTCACATGAAAGCTATAACCCAGTTATAACCTAAGAATAGGGAGTAGGGGGATAGGGAGGGAAGGGAGGGGTGAGGATGGGTGGACGAAGGATGATTGCTGGGATTACACCTGCAGTGCATCTTACAAGGGTACCTGTGAAACTTAGTAAATGTAGAATATAAATATCTTAACTCAATAACTAAGAAATTGCCAGGAAGGCTATGTTAACCAGTGTGATGAAAATGTGTCAAATGGTCTATAAAACCAGTGTATGGTGCCCCATGATAACATTAATTTACACAGCTATGATTTAATAATTTAAAAAAAAGCATTGGAGACAAAGGGCAATCTTGCCTGATTCCTGATCTGCATAGAAATGATTTCAATTTAACTGCATTCAATATGATATTGGCTGTGGGTTTGCTGTAGACGGCCTCTATCAGTTTAAGAAATGTCCCTTCTATACCAATTTTCCTAAGTGTTCTAATCATGAAAGGATGCTGGATATTATCAAAAGCTTTTTCTGCATCAATTGAGAGAATCGTATGGTCTTTGTTTTCTAATTTTTTTTGCAGGTTATGTCTTTGACAAAGGATTAATAACCAGAATCCACAGAGAACTCAAATGTATTAGCAAGAAAAGAACAAGTGATCCCATCTCAGGCTGGGTAAGGGACTTGAAGAGAAACTTCTCTGAAGAAGATAGGTGCACAGCCTACAGACACATGAAAAAATGTTCATCATCCTTAATCATCAGAGAAATGCAAATCAAATCTATTTTGAGATATCATCTAACTCCAGTAAGATTAGCTCACATCACAAAATCCCAAAACCAGACATGTTGGCGTGGATGTGGAGAAAAGGGAACACTTATACATGTTTGGTGGGAATGCAAATGAATATGTTCCTTTTGGAAAGATACTTGGAGAACACTTAGGGATCTAAAATAGACCTTCCATTTGATCCTACAATTCCTCTTCTAGGTATATATCCAGAAGACCAAAAATCCCATTATAAAAAAAGATTTGTACCAGAATGTTTATTGCAGCCCAATTCATAATTTCTAAGTCATAGAAGAAGCCCAAGTGCCCATCAACCCATGAATGGATCAATAAATTGTGGTATATGTACACCCTGGAATATTAAGCAGCCTTAAAGAAAGATGGAAACTTTACCTCTTACATGTTTACATGGATGGAGCTGGAACATATTCTTCTTAGCGAAGTATCTCAAAATGGAAGAAAAAGTATCCAATGTACTCAGTCTTACTATGAAACAAATTTATAGCTTTCTTATGAAAGCTATAACCCAATTATAGCCCAAGAAGAAGGGGAAAGGGGAGAGGGAGGGGAGGGGAGGGAGGAGGATGGGTGGAGGGTGGGTAATTGGTGGGACCACACCTATGGTACATCTTACAAGGGTACATGTGAAATCTACGAGGTGTAGAATATAGATGTTTTAACACAATAACTAAGACAATGCCGTGAAGGCTATGTTAACCAGTTTGATGAAAACATTTCAAATTGAATATAAAAGCAGCACATTGTGCCCCGTGATTGCATTAATGTACACAGCTATGATTTAAAAAAAAAAAAAAGAAAAGTCAGATAAGAAACTGTAATACTATTCTTGGTGGGAAGCCTCAGTCATTGCAAAGATGTAAATTCTCACCAAAGTAATTTTCATTTTTGTTGTTTTTTTGTTCTTTATGCTTGTTTGTTTGTTTGTTTTTTGAGAAAAAGTCTCACTCTGTTGCCCTCGGTAGAGTGCCATGGCATCATAGCTCACAGCAACCTCCAACTCTTGGGCTCAGGTGATTCTCTTGCCTCAGCCTCCCAAGTAGCTGGAACAACAGATGACAACGCCTAGCTACTTTTACAGACGGGGTTTTGTTCTTGCTCAGGCTGGTCTCAAAGTCGTGATTTCAAGCAATTCACCCACCTCAGCCTCCCAGAGTGTAATTTCAGTATTGTTTGAAAGAGGGGGAAAAAATGATTTTAACATCTAACTGGAAAAATAAACAATTAAAAATTTTTTTTTTTTAGAGAAAGAGTCTCATTTTGTTGCCCTTGGTAAAGTGCTGTGACATCACAGCTCACAGCAACCTCCAGCTCTTGGGCTTAGGCTATTCTCTTGCCTCAGCCTCCCGAGTAGCTAGGACCACAGGTGCCTGCCACAACACCCAGCTATTTTTTTATTGCAATTTGGCCAGAGCCGGGTTTGAACCCACCACCCTCGGTATATGGGGCCGTCGCCCTACTCACTGAGCCACAGGTGCCGCCCAACAAAAAAAAAAAAAAAATTTTAATGTTTGAAAAGGAAAAATAATAAAAGATTTCCATTTCTCCAGAATCTACATGGTAGGACAGAACAAACTGAAGAGCTATAGTAAGTCACACAGTACAATGTTGACAACAGAATGAAAACAGGATAAATAAAGAAATAACTGACAATAGAACCAAAGTAACATATATATAAATACACACACCTAAGTGTCTTGGCGCCCATAGCTCAGGGGGTAGGGTGCCAGCCACATACACCAGAGCTGGTGGGTTTGAACCTAGCCCAGGCCTGCCAAGCAACCATGACAACTACAACCAAAAAATAGCCAGGCATTGTGATGGGTACCTTTAGTCCCAGCTACTTGGGAAGCTGAGGCAAGAGACTTGCTTGAGCCCAAGAGTTGGAGGTTGCTGTGAGGCCATGGCACTCTGCCCAGGGTGACAGACTTGAGACTTGAGACTCTGTCTCAAAAAAAAAAAAAAAATACACACCTAAGTAACAGTAATTCAGGCTAAAAATGAGTGAAGAGTTTTCCAGAAAATAAATTTATATTTTCAAGAGCCCGATGTTTGAGAGAAGAAAACAATTCACTATACCTAGAGCAAACAAAAAGAAAGATGGTGTCATATGAGTTAAGAAAAAAGACGTAGTCAGAGCAAGAGCCTACTGAACCATGTAAAAGATTTTGGGTTTGGTCCTAAAGGCAATGGGGAACCCTCTCAGGCTATGTTTTCCAATGTGGTATCCAAGATCCTCCACTGGGATCTTGTCATGTACTCCAAATGTAGGCAGTCCAAACTGAGGGATGCCCCAGGTATAAAATATTTCATGTAAAGTTTTATAAAAATTTATATTAAAAACTATGTGAAATACTGCATTAATAATTTTTACATTGATTGTACTTATATCATAATATTTTGACTATATTAGCTTAAATATAATATAGTCTTAAAATAAGCTATCTTCTTTTCTTCTTTAATGTGGCTACTAGAACATTTTAAATTAAATCTATGGCTCCCATTTGTAAATCATGTTACATTCCTACTGGGTAGGGTTGATATGAGAGGTTTCAAGCCAAGAAGCGACATGATTAATTTTTGTATTTTTAAAACATCTCTCTGGCGTCCCAGCTGCTCAGGAGGCTGAGGCAAGAGAATCACATAAGCCCAAGAGCAGGAGGTTGCTGTGAACCGTGTGACGTCATGGCACTCTACCGAGGACGGTAAAGTGAGACTCTGTCTCTACAAAAAAAAAAAAAATCTCTCTCTCTGGCTTCAGCGTGTTCCCCTCCAGTCTCCCATTCGCACACATGCTGAGTTCTTGATATTCACTTCCTTCTCCTCATCATCCTCTTCCCATCCCCATGCAACACCTTTCTCCCAGCCACATTACCTTCTTGGGGAAAAAGCTTATCCTAACATGTAATAGACCATTTGCCTAGGATTTCAGGGGGTTGTTCAATTGTAGAATATAAGATTGCATCTGTTTGGGGAAGAAAGTTAAGTATGGGGAAGTCTAGAAGACAGACATACTATATATATATCATATCCCCTCTAGTAGATGAGTGCCACCTCCCTACATAGAGGCTCATCCCTGCATGATCACCTTTCAACGTCAGAGAACACCTTCCCAGCCCCCAAGAGCAACAACAGACTGCTCAATACTGAATCTGCTCTTCCCTTATCAGCATCCTATTTTTCTTCATCAGCAGTGATTCTGGCTCTCAGGAGCCTCTACCATCCATTCCTGTTAAAAGAAGTGTCCTAAGGCAGGAGGTCTGTGGTGTATCCACAGAAAAGCCTCTTCTCCATCAGCTGTGAGCATTCTCAGGAATTAACTTCAGAGAGTTCAAGGGCAGATTCAGTGACCCGATCTCCATCAGCTCTGGTGACGAATTGTCATTGCAAGAATAAGCTTTGAGAAGACTCTGGGTGGGGTTGACACATGCTGGCAGTAGCTATGGAAGTTCAAAATTAATACTAATTCTTAAGGATACCAGGTAAGATTTATTCTTTCCTAGAGAAAGCACAGTGACTGATGCTTTCGATAATTGCTATTGCATCTGAATCTGCACTGCGTTCAAGGGCTCATTGCTATCAAACAGCTACGCTCATTACTAAAGGGCTGGTGGCTAGAGAGAATTCACAGCCGGGGATCTTCAAAGCCAGGCAAGAAACAAGGGATGCTGTTTTCAAATTGGGGGTGGAAAATTTAAAAGCCTACAGGAGCCAGACAAGAAATGTAAATGAAAGAAGTAGGCCAACTCTGAGAATGCGAGAGCACATACCAAGTGTTTGTAAATGAGGCTGCAACAATTCAATTCTGTTAATCTTTTCATTTTCTTTTTTTTAATTAACAAATGTTGACAAATAAAAATTATATATGCTTAAGTGTACAACATGATTTTTTCTTTTCTTTTTTGCGGTTTTGGGCCGGGGCTGGGTTTGAAACTGCCACCTCTGGCATATGGGGCCAGCACCCTACTCCTTTGAGCCACAGGCGCTGCCCACAATGTGATGTTTTGACAAACATATACATTGTGAACTGACTGTAATTAAGCTAATTAACATATCCATCACTTCTCATGATTACTATTTTGTGTGTGTTCACATGTGTGTGCAAATGCAATGAAAATGCTTGCAATCTATACTTGAGCAAATTTCAAGTATGTATCATTAACTATGGTCCCATGCTGTACATTAGGTCTTAAGGACTTATTTGTATCCTACGATTATTATCTCTCTCCTCTTAGCTCCCTGATAACCACCATTCTACTCTCTGTTGCTACGAGTTTGACTTTTGCAGAATATGAAGAGTGGCTCTATGTGAAATTGTTCATTTTTTTAACATACAACTAATTCATTAAATACGCACACTCTCATATACATATGCACCACTCTCCAGGATAAGCAAAACTTAACTGTGGGTTCGTATGTGGTACTAACCCATGCTCTGCATACCTGAGACCAAGTTGTTGTGCCTTAGCTTTAGATCAGTAGTCTATAAATTGATGTCTGGTGTCGTGTTTTTATGTTTGCAATGTTGAAAAGAATTTACCATAAAAAAAATTAGCATCAGTTTGTCTTTTCACATTAGAATTACAAAGCCAAGTCAAGGCTGTTAACAAGAGCAAGAGGACTTCAAGCATGGGGCATGAAAAGCAAAGGAACATTCATTAGCAGGCAAAGATGATGACAGAAAAAATCTGGTAATGATAAAGGAATATACAGGGAAGATAATGAAATTAACTTATTAACATGTTTTGTTCAAAGTCAATTGAGACCGGCCTTTATTTTTATAATGGTTATCTCTATTGAGATGGACACACTGGGGTGAGCTAATTTGCACATGACATAAACAGGATCAAAAGTCTTATAAAAGAGAGTAATATACTTCCTCTACAGTTCACCAAAAAGCTCTTTTAATTGAACTCTGGTGTCTCCCTTCTGGGAGAGAGAAGAGAGAGTGACCCCAGCCTTACACACCAAGATGGAGTCTCCTCCTGTCCAGTTCCATTGGTAGAAGGGACAGGGGCAACAGCACAGCATTCTGATGACTTCAGAGCAATATGACAAGTTCAAGCCTTCTGCCTTGCTTTTCACTTGTGCGTTTCTTGAAGGTATGTGGGCAATGGTGACCCTCTGGCCACAATTCAATATGACTCTCATGGGCTATTAACCCCAACCTTTTTCCTGCATATTTGAAATAGATTCTACCAGCTTAACAAACTTGTGATTGCCATTATTTTACCTAATTGTGAATTCAGAGGTGACCAAACCAACAAGAAAGGATCAAAACACCAGGTACCACTGTGTACCAGACATTGTATAGCTGGGGATACAAAGGGAACAAGACACTCTCCTGCCTAGAATATGTTATATCCTAGTGGCAGGGCATCCACTTAAGCATGCCAGCACAGAGGCAGGAAGAGAGAGAGAAGGAGATTGAGTTGTGTCTCCCACCCCATTCTTAGAACAATCAGAACAACCCATGGCACCAGGCCTAGCACGTTATGTGTTTCAAATTTTCAAACCCTGAAACTGGAATGATAGTTACTTTGGTATCTGCCTCCCTACTATGGCCCCCAGGAGATTCAGATTCCATAAGGGTACAAAATCTATATTTAAAATCAAAATCCCCTGAAGGGTTTTCTTATGATCACCCTGGCTGCAGCAGCCAGGTTCTCACCCCTCACTTCACTCTCCCTCACCAAAGGCCTATTTCTGCTAGTTATTGAACTACCAGCCTCAGGGCTTGAAAATCATAACCGTGGCCCTGACACAAAGCTCTGTTCACAAAGACTGTTCAAAGCCATGGAATGCTCTGGCTCTTTCATAGTTGTAATAGATATTGAAATGAAGCACATTCTATTCTCTCCACAGGGAGAGTTTTTTTCTTTTTTTCCCCTTCAGTTCAAAGACTTCTCCTGGTACCCTGATAGCATAATAATGTGCTTTTCTTTCCTATTTATGCATGCTTATAGACACAAACTCCTCTGTTTTTGTCCTATTTCAATAAAAATTATTGACACAAACTTTACAATGAATGGCTCTGATATAACTGATTATTCTCCCGTTGAGTAATAATACTCATAAAAAGAAATGGAAGGCACAAGGAGAATCAGAAAGAGGGCAGAAATTGGAATCGGAGAGGGAAACTGTTTAGCATTTATAACTTCCATAAACTTAACCTTGTATTTGTGTCAGCTACTTTATAGTTTTCCAATTTACTTTTTAATTGAGTCCCTTTTTTTCAGCCATGTTTAGAAGATATAAGTCTAAGTCGTCTTTCAAAACCATACCACTTTAGTTCAGTTCAATTGATCTCCCTTTATATTTATTATTCTTGTGTCCGACATATATCACTTTCCATTTGCCCAACTGCAACTGCAATTTACCATGCGTCAAGCCACTTACACAGCAGATCTGCTTTAGTTAATATTTTATTTGGAGTGATCTTTCCTGTGTATTCTGCTACTGACCATATTGTTTAAGTTATAAAGACAGAAAGAGAGACTCAAATGAACTGATTTACTTGCCTGACTCTATTCTTCAACCACATGAAGAGGCACACGAATGTGAGATAACTGAAGCAATTTTACTCCCAAACTCTTGAAAAACTCTACAGAAATGTCCAAATGGCCCTTCCTTGCTTCCTTTTCAGTGTGGTCTCCTGGAAAGACCCTGGAGCTGAGAGGTCAGAGACCTGGAGTCTGGTTCTGGCTCTGCTGCCCACACATTCTGCGACCTGAAGCCTTTTGTCTGCCTTTGCTTTCTGTTGCCTGATCTTGGTATGCTCAGACAATGATTCCTAAAGGTTTTTTCATGGCCATTTTCTGGAAAGGTAAGTCAAGAAAACTAATTAATCCATAAAGAAGGGTATCGTGGAGATAGCAGAAAGGAAGGGATATGGAGCCAGGGAAAGAAAGTCTTTAAAATATGGGAAAGACAGCTCAAGAAACTTCAGGTGGGAATAGGCAAATAGTAGGTGGCTTATGTTAGAGTTATGGGCACTTAGATCTAACTAAAGAGAATAGGGTGATCCGAGGTGTCACGTCTGCCTTCCCATTGCACTTCAGAGAACTGAAAAGAAAGCATAAAGAGGAAGATGTTTTTATTCTGTTTTGAGCTGGGTGCTGAGGACACTCTGGTGGGAAGGACAGACGTACTCCCTACCCTCTTGGTGCTCTCAGCCAGAGACATCTTAAAATAAGACTATGGAGAAGTAAGCTATCACCACTGTTGTTGGTATCCCGTTATTGAAATGGGATTAGTCTTGATTCTTTCTGCTAGAAAATGCTAAATTCTTTTGAGGCATTTTGAATAAATGCTACTAAAATATGTTTTGCCACTGGGAAGGTGACATTTCACCAGTCTCACAGCTTTTAGGGATTTTATATACCTATTCATTCAGCTTCTAATTTTAATTTAACCCACTCATTCAGAATGTGCAGCTATTTGACCAACTTCTCTTTGTTAATTTCTACACAAATTAAAGAAAGGCATTTAAAATACACACATTTGTCTGAAGACATCTCAGATTTCCATTTATATTGGCAAAGTCCCATTTAGACTTATGCTTTCCTCTTATGTGCCTATAGCACTTTTCACATGTATCTATTATAGGAATTATCTGATTGTATTAATTATTTCTACTAGCTCCTTGAAGACAATAATTATATCTTAATTATTTTTGAGTTGCCAGCACCAAATGCAATTATCAGGCACCTACAGTGCTATAAGAACTATGGAAACCATAGGAGATATGCAGGTAATTCACTGCCCTTCTTTCCGGAATGCATGCTCAAGTGGGGCAGACATACTTGTAAGCAACTAAATGCAATAACGTGTTGTGAGTCGCACCAGTTAGCAAGGCTTAGGCTGCAAGTAATAGAAAAGTCAAATCAACTGACTCTAAAAACAGATATTTTCCTACCCTTTCCATCTTTTCATTTCCTTCTATTTTTATATTCCCTTTGCTCCCATCCTGGGACAGAGATCCTGCCATCTGCAGAGGGAAAAGATGACTAGAGTACTTAGAAGATTAAGTGCATAAGTAAACAGATTGAGGATAATGAGAGCCAGGTTCCTCATTATCTGTGAAGGTAGTTTGCAAGTATGGAAAAGAGAAGGCTAAAAAGAACTTTGAAATATTAGACTGAGGTTTTAGTTCTTGGTATGAACTTATGGGCTTTTTATTATATGTGTTCTGATAGTATGGAAATAGTTGTCAAAATAGACGCGTGTGTGTGTGTGTACATACATACATATGTTTCCTGACTTTGTCCTCCAAGAGGGCTTAAATGCAGTGACAACCTGGTAGCAGTGACCACACTGAACACCCAAATGGTGGTTTCTAAATTCCATCCATGCACTAGAATCTGATCATGAGGAAACATAAGACAGACCCAAGTTAAGAGTCATACTATAGAGGCCAGGCCCAGTGGCTCACGCCTATAATCCTAGCACTCTGGGAGGCTGGAGAGGGAAGATCACCTGAGTTCAGGAGTTCGAGATCAACCAGAGCAAGTGAGCAACACCCCATCTCTACTTAAAATAAAAAAAATAACCTGGCTGTGGTGGCAGGTGCTTGTAGTCCCAGCTACTTTGGAGATTGAGGCAGGAGGACTTCTTCAGCCCTGAAGTTGGAGATCGCTGTGAGCCGTGATGACACCACTGCACTCTAACTAGGGCAACAGAATGAGACCCTGTCTCAAAAAAAAAAAAAAAGTCAAATTGGAAAAGACTTACTTTTTTTAGAGTGTAAAAAATGTTGAAGACTCAAACAAATGAGAACTGCTCTAAATTGAAGGAGACTGATGAGACCATAAACCAAATGCAAACATGCTCTTGGATGGGTCCTAGATGAGAGAGGAACAAAAAGTACTACCAGGGCAACAGACATTTACTAAAGATTAAAATTAAAAAGTGACTCTGGGTCGCTATTGAAAGATTCAAAACTATGAGAAGACTAACAGTTGTTTTTAGCACTCACAGAAGTCTAGCTACAAAGCTTTTATTTTTTTTCCCAAAACAATTTTGTCACCTTCAAGATAAATTGCCAATAAAGGATTTCTGAACTCATACATCTGATTGCAGAAATATTGTCCCTGGTAACACTATACCAAAGCCTCACTTCTACTGAATGTAAAATGAGGTCCCATTTATATTAATACCAAACTCCTCCTCCCCCGATTGGACTCAAAATACCACACCCTTCTCTATAACTTGCAAGTCTGTTGTGTTCATCTAGTTTTTCACCAGCCCCATGCTGTAGCCCCTGAGCATGATTTGCTACAGCTCAAGAACCACTCAGGGCTTGGGAAGTGAGGATGGCAGATGTGTTGGTCACCCTGTGTCACTCAAGCCCACATCTGGAAAAGATCCCTCCCTTGCCTCTCAACAGCACCACTGAGACCCAGTTTGATTTGTTCTTTTGTTTTTTGGGGGTTTTTTTTACAGAATATTGAAAAGTTTAGGCATAAGAGAAGAACATTATATTACACCAAATATTCCTGCTACTATAGGTGATGATCTGAGGACCCATGGGCTCCAGACTGATCCTCCGTGATGTGTCTCAATCCCACCACTGTGGGCTCCATACATCCCGACAACCTAAAGTCTGGGCCCATCTGCTCTGAAGCCCACAGAGAAAGATTTCCTGTCCCTTTAGTCATTAGCTGACATCTAGGTTTTCCTCTTTTGTCTCAGGATCAATCTCTCCCAGGAGAGAGGAACTTGCTATAAGAGAAACCCTGACCCATGGTTTTAACTTTATAGTCCCAACAAAATAATTGAAAAATAATGTGCTCTGAAACCTCAATAAATTACAGCTTATAATATCTGAAATATTTTGTAGGACATACTTTGGGGCTGAATTTTGTCCTCCCCAAAATTTGTATGTTGAAGTCCTAAGTACATCAGAATTTGACTGTATTTGGAGATAGGTCGTTATAGAGGTAATTCAGTTAAAATGAGGTCATTAAGGTGGGCCTTAATACAGTATAACTGGTGTCCTTTCAAGAAGAAGAAATTTAGATATCAACACATAGAGGGAGAAGACAATTGTGAAGACACAGGAAGGAGATAGCCATCCACAAGCCAAGGAGAGAGGCCTGAAACAGCTCTTTCAAGGCCCTCAGGAGGGACCAATTCTTCCAACACCTTCATCTCAATCTTTTAGCCTCCAGAATTGTGAGAAAATAAATCTAGGTGGTTTAAGCCACTCAGTCTGTAGATACTTTCTACAGAGGCCCTAGAAAAGTAGTAAAGACACCACGTTTGAATTTTGTTGAGATAAGATCGCTTTCTTTTTAGTCTCTCCTCCACTGAAGAAGAGGTGAAAACAGACCTTTGAGTCTGAGTAGTTTCACCTTTTGGGACTAGTGACTACTAATAGAGAAATAAAATTTTTCACAAAAAATAGTTCATTGGCACAAGGCATTCCAAATCCAAATTTTATACAGGGAAAAAAAAAATCACTTTTATAATGCCCTCCTCCACCTCCACAAAGATTTGAAAAGGCAGAAAAGTAGCCAAGATAGATAACTGGCTCGATAAAGTAGCCATTTATATTTTTAGACAAAGCACTAAACTTATCAGTATAAAAAAAAAACTCACTATTTTCAACAAGTACCTTTATAAATATGTGATTCTGTAAGAATCACATGCGAGTGATATGTTCAAAGAAGAATTCAACTCTTCTTCTGTTAACAAAGAGAAAAACAGTTTGAAACTTCAAGATATCAACTATGCTCATTTCCAGGTCATCAAGAACAAGCTGAACTTTATCCATGGCACCCCGCTCTCGTGCCATGATATGACAATATATCCACATTATTGATGAATGAAATAAATGCAGTAAAATGAAAAAACAGAGTGCTTATTTTATTTTGTGCTGAGAGTGCAGCTTCACATAATCCCAGTCCCACTCTCCTGAGGACCAGCATACTCTCTCCTCCTGAGTCCGTCCTTTTTCCTCGTATCTTCCCCTTGTCTCAGTCGGCATCTCTTCTATTTACTCAAGCACCGACATCTTTTTCATTTCTTTCTGCTGGCTTTCATCACTCTCCTGTCCCTTCCCTGCTGCTGCGTGGATGACACACCTCTGTGCAGAGTTAGAACGCTATGCTTCACGAATTCAAAATGACAGAAAAGCCAACAACACTCAGCATCACGGTTCTCACTGTGGATCACTGGTAGCAAGTAGGCGTTATTTTAGGGAGTCCACAAATAAAATGTTTAATTTTTAACAGATATTTTTAATTTAAATGTACATTTTAAAAAATATATAAACAGGTACACTAAATCTTTAAGTTCTGATATGATTGAAGAGCAGGTGAAAGAAGAATTTTGAGGCATAAGAGTTTACCAGGTGTCCTTAAAAATCAAACTGCTGAGTTTACTCTCTAAATGATTAATTTTATTTTATGTGAATTTTACCTCAATTTTTAAAATCCTTTAGAAGATAAGGTGATTTTTAAAAATAAAAATCCTATGGGTTCTATTTTTTAAAAAAATAATAAATAGCAATCTTTATTTAAAATAGTCTCATGATAGCAAATAAAGGATTTTTACAAATCTATGAAAATTGGTGGTAAGGATTTCAGGCAGTGATGAGCAATCTTCCACCCAAACTAACTTTCTCTGAGCTTTAAGATGAAGTCCTTGATACCATTTCAGCCACTCAAATCTAAAAATATTCATCTACTACTAATAAATCCTATCACATACTCATATGTATGAATTTACAAAACCCTTCCTGAGCTGAGTAATTCCAGCCAACTCTCATCCCTGAATTACAAATGCTGTGTTCTGGGAATATGAGTAATGTTGATAATAAGCCAGTTGCAGAAGGACAAATACTGCATGATCCTACTTATATGAGGTAACTGAAATAGACTCAGAGATGCAGAGAATTGAAGGGTGTTGCCAATGGGGGAGGAGGGGTGGGGACTTGTTGTTTAAATAGTATAAAGTGCCAATTATGCAAAATGGATAAGTTCTAGAGATCTGCTATGCAACCTAATGCCTATAGTTAAAAATACTGTATTGTACACTTCAAAAAGGTGTTAGGTGGGTAGATCTCACGCTAAGTATTCTTACCACAAAAAAGGAGAAGGTGGCTAGAAAGATACTTTGGGAGGTGAAATGTATGCTTATTAACCCGAATGCGGTAAAGGTTTCACAGATGTATGTGTCTGTCCAAACTCACCAAATTATACACATTCAGTATGTTTACTTTTTGTATGTCAATTGTATATCAATACCCCAGTAAAGCTGTTTAAAAAAAAAATAAGCTAAAATTATTTAAGGAACCCATAAATTCTTTCCCAAATGATAAATTTCAGATGGGTTCCCTATTTTTTGAGGTGGACCTGCACGAGGTCTGCATGCCAAGTTCTCAATATGCACATGTAGTTTAAAAACTCTAATTTTAGAAAAGTCATGCTTTTGACTGTGAGAAGAGTTTTGCTTAAAAATAGCAGCAAACACAGAGCTGTTCCCATTTTCTTTCCTTTTAACATTGCCACACAATTCTCTCAGGACCAAAGCTGCCATGATTTCCACATACCAAGAAATAACACAGGTGTGAAGAGACAGCATGCACGCACAGGCTCACTACCAGTTTCCCCACATCTATTCATGCTCTTCAAAGCCACGCCAAGGACAAACTCCACACTTTATAGAAACTGAAGTCAAGATCCTCTTTTGAACTTGTTTTTGAAATGCTCGGGGGAAATGGCCCATCTGATGCTTGAGAATGTGTCTTTGGAAGCAACAATGATGTTTTGCCACATGAAACAAAATCTCACAGTATGGTACTTAATGGATCAGTTCAATGATGCACCAAATAAAGAATAGCAACTATATTGTGTTCCATATTTTTTCCTTTTGCTCTCCTCTCTTGATTTTATTTTATTTTTCTAATTAGAAAAAAACAATTCAGGGTCATGTCAAAAAATCTGAAGAAAACAGAAAAGTTAAAAAAAAAGAAAAAATTATCCACTATCTCTTATTTTGAATAAACCACTACTGTATTAACATTTTAACCATTAATGTCTTATCTGTGTCTACTGGCTTAGTAAAATTTTTATATATATTTTTCATTTTACTGTCTTTCTCTACAACCGAAGTTTTAGATAATAAATCAGAAGTGTTTTTATTAGCAGGCCCTGGAGTTTACATCATATGTTCAATAAACCTTTTTTGGAATAAGCCCCTTTAGAGAAAATACTAGTTTACAAGCACCTTTCTCAGGTCTCAATGAATATGTCCCCTCCACAGGGAAACCTTTTGGATTCTCCAGGTAAGGTTAGGCCCCAACTCGGACCACTCTTGCAGGAGGCTCCCATGCTTTCCCTTCATGGGAGGGAAGTCAGTCAGTCACACAGACCAGTATCTGCTACTCTCCCCAACTAGAACACAGGCTCTCTGAAGGAAGTCACCAAGTCTGTCTCCTTCTCTGCTATTGTCCAATAATTGAGTTTTATTATGTGAAAGATACTTAACTAATAGTTGATGGATAAATGAATGAAGGAATGAACCAAAGAACAAAACTTCTCAGGGGTGCAACATGAGGTCATGGAAACTAGTGTGGCAGTGTAATTGCATGAATAGAAGTTGACTTTGTACTGTGATAAGTTATCTCTCTAAACCTCCTCAGATACCAAGAACCTGAGCAAGACCACTGTTTACTGCACAGACTGTGTTAAGGAAACTTACCTGCTGTAATACATGAAATAAGGGAACCTCTACTTCTGGACGATGGAGTAAAAGGATTGGATCTGTCCTTCCACTTGAAACAATTACAAAAAAAAAAAAAGACTAAAGATGGCTTTTAGGCATTGCACATCAGGTGGCACAAGACACTGATGCCTGGGATGAGGAAACAAGATGATCTGTACAAGTGTTACACCTTATTACCTAGAGAACTTTCAGTTTGCAAGTACAAGAAGGGGAAACCTGGTAACCAGACATTACTGATGTCCTTCCTGAGACAATGGAGCTGGTTTTCTGGAGAGGCCAAGACTGTGAATGTTCACAGGGCAGAGTACCAGAGAAGAGAGCACTACACAAAGATAGAACTCGGGAGATCTGAAAAGGCCCCTTTGAGTCTTTAGTTGAGTCCCTGCAAGCGAGGGACTAAACTAGGGGAAGAACTGCCTGCAAAGACCAGGCTGAACAATCCACGGTGCTCACAAGACTAGCAATCACTGCTGTCCTCACTGCAAAAGTAGAATAGCCTCCTCCTTTACAGGCATTGGTTGGCATATTCATTCACAAGGGCAGTGACTCTGTGGTGGGGAAAAATAGCCCTAGTCTAAACACTACTCTGGTCCCACTGTCCATGAAAGGAGTGAATGGTTTCTGAGTAACTGTGTATGCACAATAACCAAGTTCAACCATATTTATAGAAATAAAAACATGTTTAGCACCCAACAAGGTAAAGCTTACAGTATATGGCTCTAACCAAAAATGATTAGGCATGTAAAGAAACAGAAACATATGACCTAGAATTAGGAGAAAGAGCAATGGGAGAGATAGTATCAGAGAGAGGGAAACAACAAAATAAAATCCAGGTGGAACGTCTAACGCCATCAGTAAAGAGAAAATGTTGTGCATACAACTAGAACATTCAAAATGACATACTATTTACTAGGTAAATTTGACTCAAAACCTACTTTGTAACACTGCTTTTCTTTTGTTTATTAGTGCTTTTACAAGGACTGAGGGAACTGAGATAGGTATACACAGAAAACAGCGTAAGCAAAGGCAGCCCCAGATTTTCTATTTTGGCTGGCCAAGCCTTCTATCTAGGGGTCTTTGCATGTGAACTCCAACCTAGTTTGAAAGGCAGATGATTTATTTATTTATTTTGTAAATAAATCATTTATTTACAAAAAAAATGATTCATGCCAGTTGAAAACATAATGTCTAAGGATACCTGGAGAAGCCTTACATTAACCCCGGCTGAGTAGAATGAGAAAATGCAGCCCCTCTCTGGCCTCTTTAGAAGGCTTTTATTGATTTCCAACAAAGCTGTGTATGCAAAAGATAGGGTTGAAAGAATCTTAAGTCCCCAGGAAGACTGGATAGAGAGGCTGGGTAAATGGGAGGTGGGTGGTAACAGACCAACAGTCTACGGTGCCTTTAGCAAGGGGAAGTAAACCAGGTTTCTTAATCTAACTGCACATCAAAAGTTCAAAGAGTTTAATCCCTCCTGTTGACTCCCACACAGCATAGGCCTAGTCCAGCCTGTTCAGTGGGCACCTCAGGGCTCTTATCATCTTCTCTGGTTTTGATGATCCCAGTGATTGTCCATCTGCAGGATTTCTCCTAGATACCCCAGGATTGAGGCAGGGCACCCCATTGAGAAGTCAACCTATCTACCGCCCACACTTCTACACCCCTAAACGTGCTTCCACAAACTCAAGAATGCAAGAACTGAAACCTTTCACCAGTCTAAGAAAAGACATTGATATTTTGAAAGGATTGCTATAGCCTAATCAGTGTTTGTCTGTGAAGCTTCCACCTATCTGTCCTGAACTTTGGACTGCTTTTTTTCTTTGCTAGCAGTTTTCATAACATGATTCAAAGAAGATGGATTTTTTCATCAATTAAGTGACATATCACACTGCCCTAACATGTCATACATTTCATGGTTTTCTCAATATCTTGTCATGAAGAACCCAAATTTAGCAATATTATCAGACTGTGGCTCTACATATCAAGATACTTAATGTCTGTGCCAATAACTAAAATTTACCATCTCTTGAATTTAATGGCCACTGGTTCCTTCATACTGTTTCAGCAGGGGCTTTTTTGAAGTCAGTAAACCATTTTCTGACTCTAACATAAACTCAAACTGTTCTCTCTTAGGTTGCTTTCATGGCCAAAATATTGCTTCTCACCTCTAGCAATTTGCTATTTAAAAAAGGAAAATTCTTAGAATTTTACTCATGAGACATAAGGAAGTCTTTGAAATTGTCCTTGGTGATAAATGAATTATTAAAAACTACAGGTCTAAAAATAAGGGTACAATGACAAAAAATACTCTTTGGCTAAATGAAAGACATCATACAAAGGAACAGTACTGTGGGGTACTGTTTAGAGTAGTGCTGTGGAGTAAGGATGGAGGAATAGACAGATCAAGGATTGGTATAAAGTAAATAAGGCTTTTGATGCTTTAGTTGCTACCCAGCCCAGTGGAAAAGTCATTATAATCATAGGTGGCAATAGCAGAATAGAAGGGGATGCAGTGTAATGAAGGAGGAGGTGAATGAAGAAAAATTGATCTCAAAGGGTTCATCAGTGAAGAAATAAGCAAACCAAAGATGCAAGGAGTTATGAGAAAGGCACCTGTACCCATTCAAAATTACAGCATCAGTGAGAGAGAAGAAGGGAACAAATTAATGTGTTAGGCAGAGCTATCTTCTGTGTGAGTCTTTAGAGATATACCACCAATAGAGTCAATTACAAGGACAGGGCCCATAGCTTCTGCTCTGGTCCACACAGAGAGTAGTCTGGGGCCGTCATTCTGACAACCTGTGAGTTAGATAATACCTAATTAGGAAAGCCATAAAATGGCTAAGGGCCATAAAAAAAGCAATTAAAGAACAAGTATATAGAGGCAGGGTAAAGACAAAAACAAATCCTAGCACCTGTTAAATCACAAAAGGAGCAAAGAAACCAGAACTCAAGCATGTGTATGCATGTGTACACATACATGTGAGCACACACCTCACTATCCTAGGGAAGACAATCCTTAAATGCAAGACATGTGAGCTAATAAAATTGATGTTTCAGGTAGGATTTTCTAAAATCATATGAAGAAGAAAAGTTATGTATCCAGATTCAAAGAGTTCTTATTTTGAAAGTCATAAATGCCAGAGGGCTCATACCCCAGAAAATAATGAAGTTATATGGCCCCTTCCTCTGACACATTGAAGAAAATATAGAGGTCACAATGCAATGTAGTCAGGGCAGGAAAAAAAGGCAGTTAAACTGAGAAACAAAACAAAATGCTTTTTAGCTCTTTCACTAGACTGTTAGATTCTGATGGTAGAGATTGTTTTACTAACCACCGAATATATAGTGCCTAGTACAATGCCTGATGTAGAGTAGATATTCAGTGAGTATTAATCAAATAAATTAAAAGGATGTAATGCTGTGAAGAAACAGAAAAACAAAACAAAAGGCTACATCCTTAAGAAAGAAGTAAAATTAGTATGGCTCAGGAAAACTGAGAAATATAAAATACAGGTGGCTTACACAACATAGAATTTTATTTTCTCATGTACATTAAATAGTCTGAAGGTAGGCAGTGATGGGGCTGGTACTTTGGTTCCACAAAGTGATCAGGGACTACTCTGACACTCTCTTTAGCCAGTCTCATGTCTTGCCCTTATCCCCAAGGTCCAAAACAACTGTGCAAGCTTCAGCCACAACATCTCCATTTCAGGAAGAGGAATAACAAAAGTGAAGGATGAGAAGGGCACACTATCTTCATCACCACCACACCATACTTTTAGTTACACTAATTTGTAAAAATCTGGTCATATGGTCATACTTAACTGCAAAGGAAGGGTGGCAAATTTACTAGCTGAAAACCAATGTTTCCAGTTTTGTGTGATAGGCTGATCTCTCTACAGAACCTCCAATTCAGGGTAAAGCACACAGGCAGACCATCCCTGGGGCTCCTTCCAGATCACCAAAGAAAGAAGACAGGAGCCTGAAGGCAGCCCAGTCAGAGGGATGTCAACACAACTATCCCTGTGGGGAGGATCAGCAGAAAGGCAGGTTAAGACCTTTGGCTCCTGATCAGCAGTTTAGATTAGGGAAATTAAGAAATCTACCCTGCAGGGATGAAGACTACTTTCTCCCTCCCCTTTTCTAAATATGTGTTATCAGAACATTCCAGACATTCCTTTATCCTAAATTCCAAATTACCTGCACCTTCCTGGGAGTTGAGCTTTCCCTCTAATCATATTTTTTGAGCACAGTAAAAGACCCCTGAGAGATTGGATCAGGGCTGCACTGTCTCGATCTACCACTCGGTGCATGAGACAGTAGATGCCTCTCAAGTTGGTGTGAGGTCTCCTTCTTCTTTCAGCACCATCCCCCTTGTTTGCCCCCAGGGTGGGTTGGTCACACTAGAACCCTGACATAGTTTAAAATCTATAATATTTCACTAAGGAAAATATGAATAATGGATACTGAGCAATTTTTACCATAATTTAAGTATCAAAAATCTTCTCTAGATTGTAGGGAGAAAAGACAGTAATTATTGACATGAAAACCATTTTCCCTTTTGTTCAGCATTTTTCAGAAGGATAAGCAAGTTCTATTGAAAATCTTAAGAACCATAAAATAATTAACCAATTGCTACAGCTCTCAGCTAAGAAAAGATGGAAGAACAGGAACAGATTGGTTTTTTCCATTGCTACATTTTAAAAAAAAATTCTGAGCAAGAACTGCTTAAGCTCAGGGAGTTGGCCATCTCCTTGGTTTTGTGGCCCCAAAACAATCTGGAGAACTGTCAATTGCATGGAGCCTGTGAATAAATTATTCTATATCCCCACCAGCCTTTCCCCATTCACCATTGCCATCTGCACCCTCCAAATGACTCCACCTTCCCTTAACTCCTGCCACAGCCCAAGATGTTTTTCCACTGTTTGGGGGGTTTTTTGGGGGGGAAGGGGGTTGCTGAGAGAGATTCTTTCAGTCCACATAAGATGAGAAACCTTGAATGCCATATTTACTTTGACTAGTAAAGGACTAATTTAATTATTATAGTGAAAAACTAAACTGGAAAGGAAATAATGATAAACTGGATTCCAACTACTATTGGTTTATACCTTTTTCCTTGCAGCATTTTGGCCAATGATATGAAACTAAACATTTTTTAGAAGTTAAAACCACTGCATAGAAAAACCATTGAGACTATACTTTGAATTTTAAAGTTTTAGCTAATATCTAAAGGCTATTTGAAATGTGAAGTCATGATTCAAAGAGAAGAGTAAAAAGATTTAAAAAAAGAAGAAAAACTGATCAGAGACATTGTCTTTGAATCTTTGCCTGGTAACAGGAAGAGGAGGATAAAGATTTTAAAGGTTCTGGGCAGTGCCTGTGGCTCAAAGGAGTAGGGCGCTGGCCCCATATACCAGAGATGGCAGGTTCAAACCTGGCCCCAGCCAAAAACTGCAAAAAAAAAAAAAAAAAAGATTTTAAAGGTTCTCAAACTCCTCCTCTTCCTCAGCCTAGTTATAACAGGAAAATAGAAATCTTAAATGGCTTAGCATAAAACAATCACATTTCCATTCTCTAATTGTTTTCTGCTGTAAAGATTGAAAAACCACAAGAGATTTACCAAACTCCCTACTCAGATAAGATCAAAACTTGGTACCCAAAGACCAGGGTATCTCAGATTGGATTCCAGAACAATGTACTTCTGGATGTGGGAATTAAAAAAAAAAAAAAAAAAAAGAGGGTCAGGCTGGAAGACCAGGGTCTTACAGATTCAATGCGAATGAGTCATATTCAGGGATGATATTCAATATATTTAGCAAATAGATATCTAGCATTGGCCCATCAGAAATAGCACTGGCCAGGAAACTGACTCAGGAACATAGAGACTCCTTGCTAGGCCATGTATTAACTCTTCATTTTCTGGATTGTGAGGAGCATGGCAGAACAACAAAGAGACTCAAGTCATCTAACATTTAGTGACCAGTTTAGCAAGGTTCACGGCCATCCAATGCCATTCCAACTGCATATCAGCCTCAGTCTTACTCTTCCAAGCACTAATGAAGCCAGGCCCATGCCCATTAATCCCTTGCTTTTCAATATCATCCAATTTCAGAGGGTCATTTAGTTCTTGCCACTTTGTGCAAATGGCCATCTAGTCCCATAGAGAGCAGTCAGGAAGACACAGATTCTACCTCGATTTAGACCATTAACCATAGTCACGCTATAAACACCGGGTAAGGAACAAGAGTTTCAATTTATTCTTTGGTATTCCCATATTCACTCAATACTAAACAGAAATGTAAAGCAATGGGATTTGAAAGTAAATTCAGAAAACTGAAATATTTATCCTTATTTTAACCATCTCCTTCTCTGACTACACCTTGGTCTGTTCCAGACAGGTAAATTATATTGGACTGTATTCCATGTCTTCATGCTGCACATTTAGATAAGTGTCACTTTATCCTCACTTGTGAATCTGTGTGAACAAAATTATAAAATAATTAAGAGGGGAAAATAAAAAGAAAGTCTCATTGTTGACACCAATCACAATAACTGGAATACAGTGGCCTGTTTAATTACTGTCAGAGAAGCAGCAGATTCATTTTAATGTTTGTCTCTAAATCATGTTTGATATTTTCCAACACACAGTAAACCCTTCTCTTTTTATTTTCCTTGTGGACTTTCATTTTCAGTAAAATCTTCTTTTTGAAAGATTTTGGAAAAGCTGAGTAAATTTAGTTTTACTTCCTGTTCTATTATTAATGATCTATTATTAAGCCCTTTGTATACTGTCACATTCCTCATGTAACCCCCTCTTTTTTTTCTTAAATGCCTCTTTCATCTGAATGAGTTCCCTTTTAATCATCTTTTTCAACTGAGGTAAAAGTTACATTATGTAAAACTGGCTAAAGTATACAATTCAGGAAATATTTTTTTTAAAGTCAGCTATACAGAGAGAGAATAAAACTGTAAGCAAGGATCTGGGAGGAAATAGGAAGTTATAGGTCAAAGCCTACAAAGCAGTGAATATACAGGATTTACAGGTTAGCGATCTAATGTATAAGACCAGGACCACAGTTAATACAATTGTATTGTATTCAAGACTTTTGCTGAATGAATAGATTTTATCTGCCTTTGCAACAGAAAAAATTAG
Organism: Nycticebus coucang; assembly: GCF_027406575.1. Classification (NCBI taxonomy): domain Eukaryota; kingdom Metazoa; phylum Chordata; class Mammalia; order Primates; family Lorisidae; genus Nycticebus; species Nycticebus coucang. The sequence goes on along the minus strand of NC_069781.1, from coordinate 52,041,057 downwards.
GAAACTGAGATGATGGATATGTTAATTTGCTTCATTATAGTAAGCATTTCACAATCTAAAACTTGTATATATCACTAACCAGCATGTTATATACCTTAAATATATACACACAATTAAATCAATTTTTAAAAGTGTACAATTCAGTGGCATTTAGTGCACTATGTAGTGTAACCATCATCATCATCCTTATCTAATTCCCATTTTCATAACACCAAAAAAAGACCCTGTACCCATTAAATAATCACTTTCCATTTCCCCCTCCCTGCCAGCCCCTGGAAACCACTAATCTGCTTTCGCAAATTTGCTTATTCTGGATATTTTATGTAAATGGAATCATTCACGATATGGCTTTTTATGTCTGGCTTCTTTCACTTAGCATGATATTTCCCAGGTCCATCTATATAGCAGTACCTTTTTATGGCTGAATAATATTTTACTGTATGGATATATCACATTTTGTATATCCTTTCACCAGTTTCTGGAAATTACATTTGGGTTGGTTTGGGATATCATGAATACTGCTGTCATGAGGTGGTTTTGTTTGGACACCTATTTTCAATTCTCTTGTATTCCTAGAAGTAGATTTACTGGGTCTTATGATAATTCTACTTTTAATTTTTGAGGAATTGACAAACTATTTCTACAGCTTCTGTGCTATCTTTTCTTTCTTTTTCTTGACACAGCCTCACTCTGTTACCCCAGCTAGAGAAGAGGGTGGTGGTATCATAAAAGCTGACTTCAACCTCAAGCTTCTGGTCTCAAGTGATACTCCTGCCTTAGCCTCCTGCATATCTGGGACTACAGGAAGGCACTACTGTGCTCAGCTATTTTTCTATTTTTAGTAGGGATGGTGTCTTGCTCCTGCTCAAGCTTTAAGTCTTGCACTTGCCCTCAAGCAATCCTCCTGCCTTGACCTCGCAGAGTGCTAGGATTATAGGCATGAGCCGCCTCGCCAGGCCAGGCCAGCTTCCTTGCCATCTCACATTCCTACCAGTAATATACAAAGGTTTTAGTTTCTCAATATCTTCACCAACACTTAGTGTCCTTTTTTTTTTTTTCTTTTTATTATAGCCACCCTAGCAGGGTGAAGTAGGATCTCATTGTGGATTAATTTGCAATTTCCTAATGACTAATTATGTGCTCATCTTTGTACATGCTTATTTGTCATTAGTGTATCTTCCTTGATGAAGTGTTTATTCAAGTCCTTTACCCATTTTTTTAAAATTCAGATATTTACCTTTCTATTGTTGAGCTGTATTTTTCGATCATTTTAAGTCAAAACATTTCATATTAACTTTTCAAACAAATGAAAAAATTGCAAAATGAGCCATACAAAATAAACAAATCAAAACTAGACCATTATACTCACTAAATAAACACATAATTTACTTTAGACTCGTGCAATCCCATTACTAGGTATCTCCCTAGAAGAACATAAATCATTTTACTACAAACACATTTGCACCAGAATGTTTATTGTAGTTCAATTCATAATTGCCAAGTCATGGAAGCAACCTAAGTGCCCATCAACCCATGCTTGGATCAATAAGCTGTGGTATATGTATACCATGGAATACTCTTCAGCCGTTAAAAAATATGGAGACTTTACATCTTTTACATTTCTCTGTATCAAATTGAAATACATTCTTCTCAGTAAAGTATCACAAGATTGGAAAAATAAATATCCAGTGTACTGCATACTAATATGAAAACAATATATAAACAATTAAATGCTCATGTGAACAATAAAACACAAATATTGGATAGTATGGGGGTATAAGGAGGGAAGAGAGAAGAGGAGGAGGGGGAGGGAGGAGGACCAGTGGAAGAAGGAGGGAGGACATGTGGTGGGATCTCACCTACTGTGCACATTGTGAGTGGATAATACACTCCCTCAGGGTGAGGGACTCTTTTACAACTGGAACTTTACCTTGGAAGTGAGAACAATGTAACCTAAAAATTTGTACTCTCATATTAATTTGAAATTTTAAAAAAAGGAATTTCAACATTTCAAGCAAGAACAAAAAGGTAATGTAAAAAAAGGTATGGTATTTCTAGAGAAAATACTTTTTCAAATTGACAGAAAGGAAAATAATTTATTCACACATATATTAATTCAGCAAATATTTACTGATCACTCTGCTAGCCATTAGAATGATTAAAAACATAGGTGGAACAGTCTGAGCCTTCATACTGTCTATCCATATAAGAATATGTGTTATAAAGGAAGTTTTTATATAGAAACCTAGTAGAATGTGAGGAAAAGTAATTGTAGAAAAACTTCATTCACTTTATTCATGTTTAAGAGAAAATAAAATTCCCCAACAGCCAGAGACAGATAACTTGTGTTTTATCTTCCTTTTCAAAAGATGCTACATTAAAGAGGAGCAATCTCTCCCACACTGTGTACAGGTATGTACTACCCAAACTCACTCATACAATGCCTTTGAATAAGAAGGTAGCAAATGTGTATTACCCCTTTAAATTGTCAAGGATAGCACAAGAGTGGAGAAACTTGGAATAGCAGGGAAATATTGAACTTCAGATGAAAAAAATGATTCCAAGTGGTATTTTGGATAAAAGACTAAGGAAGGAATCTGTAAAACAAAGAATAAATTTCAAATGGGTGAAAACTGTATATTCTATTGCCAATGCCTGCATCTGTCGAAAATTGAGACATTCAACTACTGAAGTGTACCAGTGTTTGGAACTTGATAAACAAGATGTAAAATATAAATCAAAAAATAATATTATGAAGTAGTGGTTTAGAATATAGGTTTACAAATCAGACAGACATGAATTTGAGAACTACCTCTGCCTTTTACAAAGTATGTCACCCAGTGAAAATTATTTAGACTCCCAAATCTTGATTTCCTAAATTGTACAATGAGGGTTAAAATACCATCTCATTCATTGGTTGATAATTAGCCCAATGCCTATAATTTAATAATAATTATTACAAATTTTTGGAATGTAATGTAAATAGTGAATAGATACAGAAGAATGACTACAGAGAAAAGGAAATCTAAATAAATTTATATGAAAAAATGGTTTTGTTACAGATACAAATTTCATTTTTCAGAAAGAAAAGAGAATTCTCATGTTACTTTCCATCATCTTCCCAGTCTTTTATTCTCAAATGACAGTTGTATAGTCTCAACTTTGACTCAAATGCAGACTTACTTATCTTGTTCAAGTGTTATTAAGTCAGTCAACTTTGGCCTGTGACATTCCTAGTCATGCAAATTTAGTTAAAGTATTTCAAAAACATAAATGCAATTCATGATTTTTATCAATTCTATGAGACATGATTTACATCACTGATGTACTAGTGGAAAACTGCCACCAGAAGTCCATGGGTGAAAGAATCAATACTGTACAACACTGTAGTGGTCTGAATAGTGGGTTCCAAACAGATATTCCATGTCCTAATCCCTAGAATTAACAAATATTCCTTTATGTAGCAAAAGAGTGAATATTAATTAACTTATATGGCAAAGGATGTAACTATGTTAAGGGTATTGAAAGGAGATGCTTAACCTTGATTACCTAGGCCCTAAATGCAATCACATATATCCCTTTAAAAGAAATGCAGAAGGAGTTTAGACACATTGAGAGAGAAGAGAAGGAGGCAATGTTTGTGGAGTGCAGTTTGAGAGGTGGCAAGACCCCTACATCCTGGGAGATGCATTCAAGGAATGACCCCCAAACTGCTTCTCCTCCCTTCCTAAAACGATAGTCCTTTCTCCTTGCTCCCTCTGCCAGAAAGCACATAGTCTTTTCTCTCTAAAGTTAATCTTTACCTCATATACTATTACTTCCCCTCAACCTTGTTAAGATAAAAATTTTACTACTCACTTTCCTTGCAGATTTGCAACTTGTTAGTATAAACAACCTTGTTTGGTACTACGTAAATAAAGCTGTTCACACAGTTTGTTCAGTGCTGGCTGCAGTTCTCAGCTGCACCAGACCTCCCAACCCCATCACTTTTATCTCTTGTGTGATCTTTGTCTTTTGTGTGTCTTATTTCCTCATTCCCCACAATTCCCACTTGGGTTTCTTTACTCTTCATGTTGCTCACGAAAAATGTGACCAAGTAAGAGATGGGAGTGTTGCAGCCACAAGCTTTTAAAAGGTGATGTATTTGAGAAACACAAAAACACAACACTTCATAGGCTACTTTACACAATAAAATAGGCAATAATTGAAAGGACAGACTTGCCAAACTTACAGAAAAAATATCAATAACAGAAAAATTATCTAACTCATAGTCATATTAGCATGCATGTGTGCCCTCTCTCTCTTTCTCATTCCCTCTTTTGCTGACACACACGCTGTGGGGGCTTTGTTTTCTAACATGTGAAAAGAACTAAACATACAGAAACGAAAGTTTAGACCTATTGACTAAAGAATGACTTTTAGCATTTGCTTTTCTCAGCCTTGAAGAGTTCCTGAATGAATGGGGGAGTTGGGGGTGAGCTACAGGCCTCATTTCCTACTTAAAAAACAAACAAACAAAAAACTATCTCCATGGCAGAACCACTGAGGAGATCACAATCAGCGGTGATAAGCCTGTCTGCCACTTCTGTTACCAATCTGCCCTAAGAAGAGGAAAGGTGGAGCAGAAGCAGCCACAGTACCCTGTTAGCTTGGCTGCAGCCATACATCTTCTTCAGCCCCTTTATAATCCCCAAAGAGCCAGAGTACTGATTCTGCCAACATTAGCTTTCTCTCTTTCACTTCTGTGTTGGCCCTTTTCAGTCCATAAAAGTAAAACAAACTTTTTCTTCTTTCTATCCTAATCTTTGTCTGGAGAAATCTTTCTCAAAACCCACATCCATTAGCCCACACCCTAACAATAATAAACATACATATTTTTAAAAGCATATACACTAAGGTTTATTAATGACAGTCACATATGTATAGCAGCTACATGCAGAAAAACTATATTCATAAAGAAATAAATAATTCCAAAAGTAAAACATATGAACGCACACCACTGTGAATGGTAATCAACTGGACTTAAATTTCTAACAGCAGTCATCTGAAATACCATGACAAACAACATAAGTCTGTTGACAGGATCTATCAAAAACCATCATGGTTTACCACAGCATATGCAGTAGTCCAAAGAGCTAAGAAAGAAACTAAGAAATTTTAACTTTCACAAATGTAGATTATACATAAAGAATATCCCTTCATTTGTTAAGGAAGTTCCAGTGTTTTTAATGTACATGTATGATGCTCACACACTAAATCAATATAGTAATAATACACTTTCATGTTATCAGAATTGTAAAAACAAATTATATATATATAAATGAATTAGAAATTAGAACTCTTCTAAAAGTCTTTACACAATTTATACTTCCAACATTGGAAACAATGTGATGATGAGATACCTAGCATAGCAAATTGTAAAAACTAATGCTGAAAATTTTAAACAGTGGGGAAAAAAATAAGAAAAGAAAAAAGTTTTAACCACAAAGAAAATTTGACATATGAGGAAAGGAGTATATTACAGGATAGCATATGGGCACCTGCATGGAGATAGTCTACTACGAGCTGGAAAAATTTCATGATCGTTAACTATATTTTGAAATCCTACATCAGGATGAATAGCTACTTCTTTTTTCTTTTAGGACATGGCTTCCCTGGGAGAATATGCAACATTCGTTTTCCTCATAGTGCTGCTCTTTTTGAAATTCTTCTATGATTCCAAATACAAACATGAGCATTGCCCATTAAATTTTCCCATCTACTGTGCCATAGTTCTATGTTGTTTTGGGTACACAAAACTCCATTCCATATTCACTCATAGGCAGATCACAAATAGTAGAAACAATACTCATCATTGAACAGCAACACCATTGCATAAATGTCTTCTTATCCTATCAGACACATAATTATCTTCAAACTAGTTAATGACTTTGCTGGATTCTTCAGATAAATGTGGCTTCAGATAAAATCTCCTGTAATGGAATCAGCTGGAAGGAATCTCAATGCAGGCTGATGACACATTTTTAGACTAAACTTTTCATTATTGCCACATCAAGTACCCAATCCACTCATCTGCATTTTCTGCCAAATGTACTGGGCTGAATGGAAAAAAACAATATTAGTAACACCTCTGAATTTACTTTTAGAAGCCTGTATCACAGTTAATTCCAAAACTGTCATTACGATTGGGGATTCGATTAAAATATATTTTCTTCTGCATAAAGAAGGTAATAGTTCCTCCTGTGCAACTATCTGGTGATCATGATTTGGGAGATTTTAGGTGTAAGGAATTTTAGATTTTAGGGAATTAGGCTTAGGAATTGTGATCTTGGGGATTTCAACCTATAGGATTATAGTGTTCAGGATTGTGCCTTTCAGGATTATGATCTGACCTGGACTCTGTGAACCACCATCCTGCTTTGCTCTCCACTCTCTTTTAACCTGGCCAGCAGCAGATATTAGAGGAAGACTGGAAATAATGAAGGAGGAAGTAGCAGCATGTTCATGCCTGTCTGTTTCATTTTGGTTTCCTATTACTATCAGCAGCATCCTAACAACACCTCTGTATCTCAGAAGCAACAAGTGTTCCTGTCCCAGGATTCAAATCTAGTGTGCAGGTTTTTAACAGGTGCATACCAGTCCCATTACATTCACTCAGTGATATAAGAAGTAGCTATCTACCCCCCCCACCTTCTCAGAATCATGGCTCCCAGCCCAAGACATGCTCCTCCAAACTTCTAAGTTTCAATAATACCAATATTTTCCTTTGCTTCCCCAATCATGAGTTGGTAGCTGAGCACTGATATGGCTCCCTTCTGTGATACTTTAGTTCTCTCTGTTTACCTTTTCAATTCTTCAATACCCTCTAGCAATTGCTTATATTAAATTCTCTCTGTTAAAATGACTGCAATGGTTTGTGTCTCCTGTCTGGATCCTGACCATTACAGCTCCCCAGCTAGCTGCCTTCCAGTCCTATTTCTCATCAATAGGACTGGGAGCTCCCAGAACAGCTGCAAAGAAGTTCATTTCCATTATAGAAAGCTGACAGCAGCCACTGTGTCAGTGCCACTAAGAAGTCTGGTCTCATGCATGCTTCCAACCCTTGTGTGAATACAAGTGACTAAAATCTCCAAAAAAAATCAGCCCCTTAAAATGGAAAATTTAAAAAGACATGTAGTAAATTAGTGTTATCCTGGGACTGGGTATGGGGAAGATAAAAGGACTGAAATAAGTACCGGGATGGTTTAGGAGTGTTAGAAATGTTCTAACGTGGATTGTGATGATAGTCCTGGAAATAGACTAGAATCATTGAACTATACATTAAAATGGGTGACTTTTGGGATATAAACTGTTTGTAAAAATCAATTTCTGTAAACAAACAAAGACTCTTAGTGATCAGTGCCTGTAATAGAGAGAGAAAAGGTCATTTATGCCAAGATTCTCATTCATGACCAGCATCAAATTTGAACTCATGATTTTGTCTCTAAATGAGATATTACAGTCACAGAGACAGAGAAGATATAAAGAATATGTTTATTACTATTAATTTTTACAATTTTTATAACTCTGGCCCTCTGTACCTCTGAGATATTTATCTTCAATGTCTAGTAGGTACATATTAATAAAATAAGATTTCTCTCTTTTGTCATCTGAACATATCTCCAAGGCCAAAGATATGGGAGGAAGGTTAGGTGAGTTGACACTTACTAAATATCCACTATGGAACAAGCATCATATTCTTTGCCTTATACCATAATTCAATCTTATATTCATAATAACACTGTGTGATGGGCATTTTAACCCAACCATTCTACAGAGAATAAAACTAAAGCTCTTGAAAGTAAAATAACTTGCCCAATATTATGTAACCCAGTAAATAGAATAGATTTAAAATCCAACTTTTTGAAGAGAAATTATTACAACAAAAAGATACCTGCAGTCATATGTTTATCTCAGCACAATGCACAATTGTAAGGCTATAGAATCAACCTAAGTGCCCAACAGCCAAGGAGAAAATAAAGAAAATGTGTTACATTTCCACCATGGAATAGTACTCAGCCATTTAAAAATAAAATAATGTATTTTGCAGCAACTTGGATGGAATGGGAGGCCATTACTCTAAGTGAAGTAATTAAATACCACATGTTTTCACTTACTAAGGGAAGGAGCTAAGTAGGAGCTAAACTTCAAATGCACAGGGGGGCAGAGAGCAGCACAATGGACACTGGAGACTCAGGAGTGGGGAGGTGGGAAGGAAGCGAAGGAATAAAAACTACCCATGGGGTGCAATGTACATTACTGGGGAGGCAGGTGCACTAAAAACCCAGAAAATGCTACTATATAATTCATCCATGTAACCAAAAATGACTCATACCCCTAAATCTGGTAAAATATAAATACAAATAAAATATAAATACAAATAAAATCCAACTTTTCCCACACAAAGTGATATTTCCATTAAAACCTTGAAGTCTCTTTCAGTAAGGCATTTCTAAGGTCCAAAAGAGAATTCTAGAGGGTTATGTCTTTGAATGAACAATATCAGCTAAAACACCTTCTATAGCACATCAGTGTTTAAGATTGTATGAATTATGATGATAGGAATCCTTAAGAATCTCTCAATCCTTAAGAATCCTTACGATAAGCAATTTGCACTGTATTTTACACAAGTAGGTATTTTCCCCTTGGTTTCTTTAGCTTCTTTTTGATTTGGCAACACGTTGTATTATATTGTTTTTAAAACAGTGGTTCTCAACCTTCCTAATGCCACAACCCTTTAATACAGATGATGTCATCACGCCAGGTACTCATATGTGGGCATCTGCATATGGGCAGACCTGCCTGGAGACGGTAGAGGAGCAGTGTCTCCATTCCTAAAACAATCAGAAATATGTGTTTTCTGACCCCTAAAGGGGCCACGACCCACAGGTTGAGAACCACTGTTTTAGAATATTCTATGCTGATAAATTCTGAGAAAATACATTCTTTTTATTCCAAACCTATGAAAAAAATTGTACATTTTGCTTTAGTAATACATATGATTGTAATGACACTTTTAAGTTTGACATTCCCTTGGGACAGAGGTTCTCAACCTGTGGGTCGCGACCCCTTTTTAACAATGAAATTACACGTGGCATTAGGAAGGTTGAGAATCACTGCCTTGGGATCTTTCAAGCCAAGACTATGAGCTTGGATCTGAAGATCAAAAGTATCTTTTCAATTGAGAAAACCAATAGAAAGCAGAAATAGTGCATTTTTTGAAAAAAAAATAATTTAAAAAAATTATTAAGAGAAATCTTCAGAGCTTGTGTTATCTTTTCTTTTTGCAACTTTGCCATCTTTCAAAAGAAAGGAGGGAAAAACGTAGCTGAAATAAATTTTGCTTCAAGTCCAACCATGACAAGATTTTAACAAAAATTTGAATATTTATGTTCCCAATTCCAATATTTTACAGATAATGGAAATAGTTTAAACATTTTACCAAAATAAATTCTATTTACCTTGTTAATATAGATATCTCAAATTTGATCTAAAACATTTTACCAAAATAAATTCTATTTACCTTGTTAACATAGGTATCTCTAATTTGATCTAAAACTGAGGTTAAAATTAAGTTCCCATCTTGTGACAATAGCATAAAGACCCAGTCTACTTGATGCGTTAGCTTATGACAAAGGTCACTGCAATGGAAACACAATAAAAAAAAGTTCAATAAAAAAATTATCCATCTTGGGTAAGAAAAGTAAAGGCACAACTATATTTTTAAAGTTGAACCAAGATTGGTGAAGGCTATTTATTTTGAAAAACCAATAACTTTTAACATAAAAATGCTGTTAATGGTTACCTCAGAAGAGTTGATTAAGGAATTGAAGAAGTAGATAAAGAAATTGTTACTTTTCATATATTAGTGTGTGCTTAAATTTGAATGAAAGTACTAAAATTTCTATAATGGACATGTATTGCTTTGTTAATGAAAGAAATGGTAATGTTTTAAGAATTACTTTGAAATAAGAAACAAAAAAAAAAACTTACTTCAAAGAGTCACATAAATTTTTTTTAAAAATTTTCCACCACAGATGGATAATGCTCCATTATCCATATGCTCCCAGGGGTAAAACTGCAGTATCTACAAAAACAAAATAATGAGAAACAATTTTACTGCCTAGAGGAAGAAAATACAGACTTTGTGGCTTGAGGCCTTTGAGTAAACCAATGATACTTAAAGTATCCAGCCACAGTAAGATTTGGAACCTGTGCCAGATTAAGCAGGATTACTGCTTCCTTCTGTGAGAAAATCTTGCTACCCAAATAAATAAGAAAATAAATCAGATGGTCTGAAAAGCGTGCTTCATGGTTAAATTAACATATATACAGATGCAAACTGATCTCAAAGAGTTGGCTAACCAGAGTCAACATTTTGGATAGCACTGAAGCTTACATATACCAGAAACTAAATGCAAGGAAGATTTAGATTGTGAATCAGTTAGACATCAAAGTAGGAAACAGAAATAACTCTAAACATTTAAAGCAGAAAGGGACTTAACACAGGCAGGAATTCAGTGTAGACAGCAATGTTGGACAGAAAGAAAAATATCAAGAAGCCACTACTTAGCCAAGTTGAAGAACTTCCACTGTAACTGTTATCCAAAGATCAGAAAATTAGGACTGCTACCACTGCTACCACCTCCTCTTAACATTTACAGACCTATGGTTAGACAGAAAAATACTGAGCCTAGCCCAATCAATGGCTTCTAAACCAATGGTTCTCAACCTGTGGGTCATTCGAGGGGTCACCTAAGACCATCCTGCATATCAGATATTTAAATTATGATTCATAACAGTAGCAAAATTATAGTTATGAAGTAGCAATGAAAATAATTTTATGGTTGGGGGTCACCACAAGATGAGGAACTATATTAAAGGGTCATGGCATTAGGAAGGTTGAGAACCACTGTTCTAAACCCTCATGACCTTGCTTACCAATGGAAAATGGTCTCCATCTCTTTTCTGCTTTCCAGGTATCACACTAGTGCATCTAATTGGAATAATCTATCTTACAACAAGAATCTTAGCTTCAAGGAAGACTGGACAATGTGCTCATTGCAGAATAAGAAGAATTCTGAAAGAATATGGGAATAGAAGTCAAGTACAAAGAGACAGCTTATAGAAATGAGTCTTCAAATACAAGAAGAGTTTTCTTGAAGAAGAAGAATTATACTTACTTTGAGTAGTGCCAGAGAGAAGACTGGAACACATAATCCATCCTTGTACATCTCCTTAAATGATATACATTGGGATCCACATCTTTTGGTTGAGAGTAGTTTTCCCTGTATGTATTCATTTTGGAGCTCATGCTGAAGGCACACACAGTATCTGTCCATAGCATGTCCTTTGTAAGGTGATCAAGGCAAATACAAGGTCATACGAGGCCTTTGTTTACATCATGCCTTACTAACATCCCATTGTTCAAAGCAAATCCCACAGCCAAGCCCAATTTTGATGAGATGTAAATTTCATTCAAAATAGAAAGGTGCTGCAGTATTGCATAGCAAAGGATATAAACACACTATCACTAGGTAATGAAGAAGGGGACCAATACCCCAATCTTTGATAGCCTCCAAAGTCTCTGCAATGCTGCAGTCTTGCATTCTGTGACTCTATGACAGAGATTCATGACAACATGCAAGCTCCCTCAACTATGCTATTACCCAATTTCTCACTTCCATCAATTCCCCTAAGACCATGTGTAACTAATCTCAACCAAACGTATCCTTTCCTAAGCCTCTTCTATCTTAAAGGGAGTGTTATCACTCTCTCCAACCCTGGCCCATTCCTACACTCTGTTCTAAATTCCTACCTCAAAGTCTCAGAGACTTTAGTCCATTTTATTCCTTATTCTTTTCTCCTAAATCTTCACTCTCATTCTTTCCCAACATATAATCAAGCATTGGAACTACTACCTTAGGTGAGAGCACGATGGCGGCTGAGTAACACCTTCCCTGCAACAGGGCACCATGAGTCTGAGAGATAAGACTCCAGGCATCTCCAGCTGGTGGGATCTGCCTATAATCATCCCTTTGAGGATACAGGGAGTCAGTGAGAGACTTCTAGACCCAAAGAGGAGGACAAAAACAGTGGAAAACTGGCAAGTGGTTGCGTGTGCTCGATTGGTCTAATCCCACCGGCAGCTTCCACAGGCACGGGAACTTAAAGAGCAAGAGGAAGTGAAAGGAAAATTAGGGCAAGGAAACAGATAAAAGAAATCACTCATGAGGAAGAATCAGCAGAAAACTCCAGGAAACATGAAGAACCAGTCCAGAGTAACCCCTCCAAGGGACCATGAGGTAGCTACTGTAGAGAATTCTACCTATAAAGAAATGTTAGGAATGACATAAAGGGAATTTAGAATACACATGATGAAAACAATGAAAGAAATGATAGAAACAATGAAGCAAACTGCTAATAAAGTTGAAAATAACCAAAAGGAAATCCAAAAACAAAATCAAATAACAGATGAATGATATGAAGAATATAGAAAGGATATAGCAGAGCAGAAGGAACTGAAGCAGTCAATTAGGGAACTTAAAGATGTAATGGAAAGTATCAGCAACAGGTTAGACCATGCAGAAGAAAGAATTTCAGAGGTAGAAGACAAAGTTCTTGAGATAACTCAGATGATTAAATAGGCAGAAAAGAAGAGAGAGAAGGCAGAATATTCACTGTCAGAATTATGGCACTTTATGAAACGTTCCAACATATGAGTTATAGGAATCCCAGAAGAGGAAGAAGAATGCCCAGGAGGAATGGAAGCCATACTAGAGAATATTATAAATGAAAATTTCCCAAATGTCACCAAAGATTCTGACACACTGCTTTCAGAGGGATATCGGACCCCAGGTCTCCTCAACTCTACTGGAGCTTCTCCAAGACACATTGTGATGAACCTGTCCAAAGTCAAGACACAAGAAAAGATTCTGCAAGCTGCCAGAAGTAAGCATCAGTTGACCAAAAGAGGAAAATCCATCAGAGCGACTGCAGACTTCTCTAATGAAACTTTCAAAACAAGAAGACAATGGTCATCTACCTTTAATCTACTTAAACAGAACAATTTCCAGCCCAGAATTCTGTACCCTGCTAAGCTAAGCTTTAAAACTGATGGAAAAATCAAATCATTTATGGATATACAAACATTGAGGAAATTTGCCACAACAAGAACAACTCTACAGGAAATACTTCAACCTGTTCTGCACACTGACCACCACAATGGATCAGCAGCAAAGTAAGAACTCAGAAATTAAAGGATGGAACCTAACCTCCACACTGATGCAAAAGATAAAACTTAGCAATGGACTCTCACAAAATAAGATGAATAGAATACTACAACACTTACCAATTATCTCAATAAATGTTAATGGCTTGAATTCCCCACTGAAGAGACATAGATTGGTTGACTGGATTAAAAAACACAAGCCATCCATTTGCTGTCTGCAAGAAACACACCTGGCTTCAAAAGACAAATTAAAGCTCCGAGTCAAGGGTTGGAAGACAATTTTTCAGGCAAATGGAATTCAGAAGAAAAGAGGAGTTGCAATCTTATTTTCAGATACATGTGGATTTAAAGCAACTAAAGTCAAAAAAGACAAAGATGGTCACTTTATATTGGTCAAGGGAAAAATACAACAAGAAGACTTTTCAATTCTAAATATTTATGCACCCAATTTAAATGATCCCAGATTCTTGAAACAGACCTTACTCAGTCTGAGCAATATGATATCTGATAATACCATCATAACAGGGGACCTTAACACTCCTCTTACAGAGCTGGACAGATCCTCTAAACAGAAATTAAACAAGGATATAAAAGATTTAAATGAGACCCTAGAACAACTGTGCTTGATAGACGCATATAGAACACTCCATCCCAAAGATAAAGAGTATACATTTTTCTCATCACCCCATGGAACATTCTCCAAAATTGATCATATCCTGGGACACAAAACAAATATCAACAGAATCAAAAGAATTGAAATTTTACCTTGTATCTTCTCAGATCAAAAGGCACTAAAGGTGGAACTCATCTCTAACAAAATCGTTCGACCCCACACAAAGGCATGGAAATAAACAATCTTCTGTTGAATAACAGATGGGTGCAGGCAAAAATAAAACAGGAAATCATTAACTTCCTTGAGCATAACAACAATGAAGACACAAGCTACCAAAACCTGTAGGATACTGCAAAAGCAGTTTTGAGAGGAAAATTTATCACTTTAGATGCCTACATTTGAAAAACAGAAAGAGAGTGCATCAACAATCTCACAAGCCATCTTATGGAATTAGAAAAAGAAGAACAATCTAAGCCTAAACCCAGTAAAAAAAAAAAAAAGAAATATCCAAAATCAAATAAGAGATCAATAAAATTGAAAACAAAAAATCTTTCAGAAAATTAATGAAACAAGGAGTTGGTTTTTTGAAAAAATAAATAAAATAGATAAACCATTGGCCAGACTAACAAGAAGTAGAAAAGTAAAATCTCTAGTAACCTTAATCAGAAATGATAAAGGGGAAATAACAACTGATCCCACAGAGATACAAGAGATCATCTCTGAATACTACCAGAAACTCTATGCACAGTAATTTGACAGTGTGAAGGAAATGGATCAATATTTGGAATCACACCCTCTCCCGAGACCTAGCCAGGAAGAAATAGAGCTCCTGAACAAACCAATTTCAAACACTGAGATTAAAGAAACAATAAAAAAGCTTCCAACTCAAAAATGCCCTGGTCCAGATGGCTTCACACCAGAATTCTATCAAACCTTCAAGGAAGAGCTTATTCCTGTACTGCAGAAATTATTCCAAAAAATTGAGGAAGAAGGAATCTTCCTCAACACCTTCTATGAAGCAAACACCACCCTAATACCAAAACCAGGAAAAGACGCAAACAAAAAGGAGAATTTCAGACCAATCTCACTCATGAATATAGATGCAAAAATTCTCAACAAAATCCTAGCCAATAGATTACAGCTTATCATCAAAAAAGTCATACATCATGATCAAGTAGGTTTCATCCCAGGGATACAAGGCTGGTATAACATATGCAAGTCCATAAACATTAGCCACCATATTAACAGAGACAAAAATAAAGATCATATGATCCTCTCAATAGATGCAGAAAATGCATTTGATAAAATCCAGCATCCTTTTCTAATTAGAATACTGAAGAGTATAGGCATAGGTGGCACATTTCTAAAACTGATTGAAGCTGTCTATGACAAACCCACAGCTAATATTTTCCTGAATGGAGTAAAACTGAAAGCTTTGTCCTCTGTCACCTTTACTATTCAACATAGTGCTGGAAGTTCTAGCCAATACAATTAGGCAAGACAAGGAAATAAAGGGAATCCAAATGGGAGCAGAGAAGGTCAAACTCTCCCTCTTTGCTGACAACATGATCTTATACTTACAGAATCCCAAAGACTCAACCACAAGACTCTTAGAAGTCATCAAAAAATACAGTAATGTTTCAGGATATAAAATCAAAGTCCACAAGTCAGTAGCCTTTGTATATGCCAATAAGTCAAGATGAGAAGCTAATTAAGGACACAACTCTCTTCACCATAGTTTCAAAGAAAATGAAATACCTAGGAATATACCTAATGAAGGAAGTGAAGGACCTCTATAAAGAAAATTATGAAATCCTCAGAAAGGAAATAGCAGAGGATATTAACAAATGAAAGAACATACCATGCTCATGGATTAGAAGAATCAACATTGTTAAAATGTCTATGCTTCCCAAAGCAAACTACCTATTCAATGCCATTCCTATTAAAATACCAACATCGTACTTTCAAGATTTAGAAAAAAATGACTCTGCATTTTGTATGGAAACAGAAAAAGATCTGTATAGCTAAGGCAGTTCTTAGTAATAAAAATAAAGCTGGGGGCATCAGCATACCAGATTTTAGGCTGTACTACAAAGCCATAGTGGTCAAGACAGCATGGTACTGGCACAAAAACAGAGACATAGACACTTGGAATCGAATTGAAAACCAAGAAATGAAACTAACATCTTACAACCACCTAATCTTCGATAAACCAAACAAGAATATACCTTGGGGGAAAGACTCCCTATTCAATAAATGGTGCTGGGAGAACTGGATATCCACATGTAAAAGACTGAAACTGGACCCACAGCTATCCCCACTCACAAAAATTGATTCAAGATGGATAAAGGACTTAAACTTAAGGCATGAAACAATAAAAATCCTCAAACAAGGCATAGAAAAAACACTGGAAGATATTGGCCTGGGGAAAAACTTCATGAAGAAGACTGCCATGGCAATTGCAACAACAACAAAAATAAACAAATGGGACTTCATTAAACTGAAAAGCTTCTGTACAGCTAAGGAGACAATAACCAAAGCAAATAGACTACCTACACAATGGGAAAGGATTTTTGCATATTTTGAATCAGACAAAAGCTTGATAACTAGGATCTATAGAGAACTCAAATTAATCCACATGAAAAAAGCCAACAGTCCCATATATCAATGGGCAAGAGACATGAATAGAACCTTCTCTAAAGAAGACAGACGAATAGCTAATAAACATATAAAAAATGTTCATCATCCCTATCTATTAGAGAAATGCAAATCAAAACCACCCTGAGATATCATCTAACCCCAGCGAGAATGGCCCACATCAAAAAATTTCAAAACTGCAGATGCTGGCGTGGATGTGGAGAGAAGGGAACACTTTTACACTGTTGGTGGGACTGCAAACTAGTACAACCTTTCTGAAAGGAAGTATGGAGAAACCTCAAAGCACTCAAGCTAGACCTCCCATTTGATCCTGCAATCCCATTACTGGGCATCTACCCAGAAGGGAAAAAATCCTTTTATCATAAGGACACCTGTACTAGACTGTTTATTGCAGCTCAATTTACAATCGCCAAAATGTGGAAACAGCCTAAATGCCCACCAACCCAGGAATGGATTAGCAAGTTGTGGTATACATATACCATGGAATACTATTCAGCTATTTTTAAAAAATGGAGACTTTACATCCTTGGTATTAACCTGGATGGAAGTAGATGATATTATTCTTAGTAAAGCATCACAAGAATGGAGAAGCATGAATCCTATGTACTCAATCTTGATATGAGGACAATTAATGACAATTATGGTTATGGGGGGGAAGCAGAAAGAGGGATGGAGGGAGGGGGGTGGGGCCTTGGTGTGTGTCACACTTTATGGGGGCAAGACATGATTGCAAGAGGGACTATACCTAACAATTGCAATCAGTGTAACTGGCTTATTGTATCCTCAATGAATCCCCAACAATAAAAAAAAAAAAAAATTAAAAAAAAATAAATAAATAAAACTGTCCATGACATGACATCTCCTCCAACAAGCATCTTCTTCCTCGCATGCACTTGTCGAAAAACAGACTTCTTCACAGCCACTTTTTTCTCCCATAACTCTGAAATCTGGCCAAAATTGGTTACACAAAGAACAATAAGGAGATCATATTTGCCAACTTGACTGTTCATTGTTGTAGGGATTGTTGAGGCAAACCTTGACTGAGGTCTGTGTCAAAAAATAAAGAAGGAATGAAGCCAGCGTTGAATAAATACAGTTAGACATGAGAGCTATATGAGCTCACTAACATCCTACCACCTTAGGAGCCTGTACTGCAGGTGGCTTTACCCTGGGTTTCTGTCTAACTGTCCTAGACACAAGAAAGAGGAAGGAGAAAAAGTCCAAATCTTACCCTGTTTCACTGATCATGTTTTTTGATAGATAAGCTCTAGACTGGGCACGGTGGCTCACATCTGTAATCATGTCAGTCTGGGAGGCTGAGGGAGGTGAATCACCTGAACTCAGGAGTTTGAGAGCAGCCTGAGCAAGACTGATGACCCCATCTTTAATAAAAATATAAAAACTAGCCAGATATTGTGGTGGGTGCCTGTAGGCCCAACTCCTTGGGAGAATAAGGCAAGAGGATCTCTTGAACCCAAGAGTTTGAGGTTGGTAGGAGCTATGACACCATGGCACTCTACCCAAGACAACATAGTGAGACTCTGCCTCAAAAAAAAAAAAAAATAGATAAGCTCTAATCAAGAAAAATGGACTAATAGCAATTACCTAAGACCCAGGAAAGAAATGAGGGAATAAAGGTAAAGCGTGAGAAATGAGGAAATAAATGTAAAGCGTGTAGGGGAAACTGCCCCTTGCGGAAGATAGGGGAACGGAAAAGAAGTGGTCCTTTCTAAGAATTACTTTCTGGGTCTTTAATTACTCAAGCTTTCTGGATATTGACACTATTATTTCTTCCTTCCTCGGGAAAAGTTTTTTCCCTTAATTTCTAAGAAACTTCCTGTTTTAGCTTTTCCTCCCAATACTCTGATCTATTCTATTTCCATACTTGGGGGGGTTATACTTCCCTGCCTATTTTCCTGTTCTGCAGTGTCCCTCAGAAGTCCCATCCACTGCTTTAACTTTTGTTGCCACTCATGTGCTGTAGATCTATATAACTAGATATTTACCTGCCTAATAACATTTCACCTCAAGGATCCCCATACACATCTCAAATACAAAATGTCAAAAAAGATTAGTCTTCTTTTCCCCAAAGCAAGATTTCTCTTCCATAGTCTCTGCCTTGGTAAGTGACAGTAGGACTCACCAGATCTTCCAAGCTAGAAATCTTAAGAAACATCTCCAGCTCCTGTCCGTCCTTCTCCCACTCTACCCTCCCTACCACAATAATAGAGCCAGTGGATTTCATTGCCTAAATATCTTTCAAATCAGTCTCCTCCTCTACATTTTTACTATCCCTGCCTCGCTAAAAATATATGATTTGCTAAAATCTAATTTTCTACAATAGTTCCTCAACTATGTATTCCCTTCTAATGGGAAGATTTTGTTTTTGAGTTTTTGCAGGGTTGCATTTTTGTTTTTGTTTTGTTTTGTTTTTCTGTTTTGCATAATATCAATTATTATCTCTTCTTTTATTAACAGCACCCCAATCTTGCTGAATGATTACAAGGCACCAGTGAATATTTTCTTTTTAAAAAATGCTTTTCAATTGGTCATTTATGTGTGATGCATATAATAAGGCCCCATTGACTGGAATGTTTCATTAACCAAAACTGACTATTGCTTAATAATAGTAAAGAAGAGAGAAATTACAGAAAGTATTTTGAGGATCAGGAAATTAGAGAACACTAAAGAATTTCATTATAAAAATGAAATCCATCAAACTGGAAGATCAGTGATTCTTTGGTTTCTCCTTCCTGGTCACTAGCAATGTTTTAATATCCTTGAGGCTTGATTGTGTAGTTTTTATGGATTTTGTTTTAAGTGAATGTAATTCCTTTGAGTAGTATTGCTTCTGTAACAGATAATACCTTAGTTAATAAAACACACTCCATAAGCTTATACTATACGAATTTGTGCTTTCATCTCTGTAACTCCCCCTGAAAGACTTTTCTATCAAAGTAATAGTTGTCTTAGATGTGTTCAAACCCACCTAAACATAAAGCAGTCACTTTTGTCTTGTCACACACTGCTTCCTCCACCTTATATAGTGGAAGGAAGTCCTTTGCTTTGAAAGCTTTGCCAGTGTTTGAGAAAGTAAATCTCTTTCAAGTTCAGGGTGAATATTTTCAAAAAGATTTTACAAAGGATTTTAATAACAACACAGTCTCTCTTCCCCCACCCTCAGCTCAAACCTTATTTTGAACTCTTTAAACTTAACACCAAGCTTAGATTCTCAGTGTAAGAGTCGAAAAAGACTTTAGTTTCTATCTCAATCCCACCTCCTCATTTTAAAGTAAGGAGACAAAGAGCTGTAGAAAAGAAAGCACTTGTACAAGGTCTTAATAAGTTTGAAACAATTGTGATTTATTTTCCTAATGGTTTTGAGTTTATGAACAGCAGGAATTTTAGTAGGTCTCAAACTATTGCACCTGTCTTGTCTGATTTTCAGGCCTCTAACTTCAACTCAGGTGCCACTCATGATTTCTCATAAAAGGTCAATATTGGCCCCTTTTCCTTAAATATAAATACCCCTCTTCAAGCCTCTCTCAGAGTGAAGAGCTGTAGGAAAGGAGGGTAGAGGTGGGTGAGCAGCAGGCATTTTCGCTGAGGCTGAACAATTTGCTGCTGCTTTTCTGGCTTATCCCCCTTCTCAGACAGAACAGCCTTGGTATAAATAGATATCACCAAAGCCTCTGGCTCAGAGATGCATCTGGGTATCCAAAAAGAAAGACAAGACAGGGTGGTGCCTGTGGCTCAAAGGAATAGGGCACTGGCCCCATATACTGGAGGTGGTGGGTTCAAACCCACCCCTGGCCAAAAACTGCAAAAAAAAAAAGAAAGAAAGACAAGAGATGGCTCTAACTTTTTGATACAAGTGTGGGACCAGGCATTGGGGGTAGGGTGAAAGGTGAGCAGTGGCTGCAGAATCTTCTCTGCCCAAATAACAAAAATAAAATGAGAACGGCTTTACCCTTCATTTTTGCAATCTTCCTACACACAGAGATACATTTATTCATACATAAAACCAAATAACACCACTACCTGTCCTAGCCAGCTGTCATTTTGTAATTTTGCTATATATTTGCACCTGTTAGACTGTGGACTAGTCGGCAAAGATATAGCGTAATTTCCTCCAGGTACCTTACATTCACACAAGATCCTATATTTCATAGCCCCTCTGAAACCCAGATTAAAATTTTTCCACTCTCCAGAGTTTCCATTTTCACCTTTTATCCTAAAGTGTAAGGAATATGCCTAGAGAAACAGATTCTTACAACTTTCTACTTTCAAAGAACAGAAAGTACAAGTGCTCACTCTTCAATTTTTTTTTATTTTTTTATTTTTTTGTCACTCAAGAAGACAAGCAAGGGCCAAATTAAAACTCAAAATAAATAATAGTGTCTAAGAATTAGAGCTATACTATTATAACATAAAATAGGATATACCTGAAAGCAATAACATTCCCATCAATGGAAGTATTTAAGCAGGAACTGAAAAAAATCATTTGTCAAGACTTTATAATAATAAAAGAGGTTCAACATTCACTGGGGAAACTGAATAGCTATATACTGAAAAATGAAACTAGGCTCCTATCTCCAACCACATACAAAAGTCAAAGTATAAGTGTCATAATACAATAATTAAGTAAATGAGGTGAGAGATATATTAACTAGTACGATATAAGCATTCAAAATTGTATATGAAATCAGCACATTGTACCCCCTAAATGCATTAATGCATACGTGATCTACCTCTTTTTGATTTAATAAAAAACTAAAATAAAATGACCATGCAATCCAGCAATCCTGCTATTGGTTACATATCCAAGGGAAGGGAAATAGGTATGTCAAAAAGATATCTGTGTCCCCATGTTTATTGCAGCACTATTTACAACAGCCAAGATATGGGATCAATGGAAGTGTCTGTCAACAGATGAATGGATAAAGAACATGCAGTGTACATTCACAATGGAATACTCTAGCCCATAAAAAAGAATGAAATCCTGGCACTTATAGCAACATGGATGAATCTAGAGAATGTTACATTAAGTGAAATAAGCCAGGCCTGGAAAGATAAATTCCAAGTGTTCTCATTTATATGTGGAAGCTAAAAAATGTTGATCTCATAGAAATAGGGAAAAAAATAGTGGTTACAAGAGACAGGGAAGGGTAGGAGAAAGGGCATATGAACAGAGGTTGGTTAACCGATACAAAATTACAGATCAATAAGAGGAATAAGTTCTAGTGTTCCATAGCCCTGTAGGGTGACTAGGTTAACAACAATTTACTACGTATTTTCAAATAGCTAAAACAGAGTATTTTGAATGTTTCAAACACAAAGAAATGATAAATGAGGGGCAGCGCCTGTGACTCAAAGGGTTAGGGCACCAGCCCCGTATGCCAGAGGTGGTGGGTTCAAACCCAGCCCCGGCCAAAAAAAAAGATAAATGAGGTCATGGATACAGCAATTACCTTTATTTTATCATTACACATGATATACATATGTTGAAATATTACATTGTACCTCATAAATGTATATAATTTTGTATGTCATTAACATAATTTTAAGGGGTTAAAGTGGCAAAAAATATATATATATATATATATACACATAGAGGGGGAGAGAGAGAGAGAGAAACAAGGGATTCAAGTAACTAGCAAGGGTTAGAAGAGATGGCCTTTAATTTGCCCTCTGAGGTTGTTATTCTTTCTTCTCAGTAAGTCTTAGCTATGCTTGACCAAAGTCATGCCTGGGATTGGAACTTGGGTTGCATAGGTTGCCCAGATCAAAAACAAACAGAACAAGTCCTGCTTCACCAGTATAGTCAACCTCTTCCCTGATATCTCAATCTTATTTTATTTCTGTTGGTGGAGAAGGTTCCTTAGTCTCAGCTCTCCAATGCCTGCAGAGCCAGGGTAGATACACACAGAATGAAGTTACATTACTAATGGGAAAGCAGATTGCAAACAGGAACAAAGGAAGTCATACCAAGCCTTTGCAGAAGTTAGTGAGGTAGATTTCAGGGTGATACCAGTTAAACAAACCAAAAGATTGAGGCAATGTGTCCTTTCTTTAGTCAATATTTATCTTTCAGGTTAATCAGTCTGGAAGTTAAACAAAAACAAGAATTAATTGTCCTGGCTATCTTCTCCATACACCTAATCACTTAAGCAACACAAGTTGGACTGGTGCCTGGCTGCAAACAAATTGACTATTGGGATGTTCTTTCTGCCAAGGAACATTCCAAAAACAAAATGGCCTAAGAAGCTTGTGAAAAGTCATTATTTTGTTTCTAAAGACTAAGTACAATTGTAGTTAAAGCAAACAATTATCACTGAACTCAGAGAGCCAATATGTGAACTGACTAGTCAACACTATTGCAAATTGTCATTAATCTAATGGTGTGAATGATAGCAAAGCTCCCTTTCATTTCTTTTTCCAATCACAAACCAATTGTTCTGTTGTTGTCATTGTTGTTGTTTTTACAGGTAGAAATTCCATGTTATGAGAAATGTGTCCTACAACTACACAGCTTCCCCTTTCAGAGCGGGAACATGACAGACAAAATTGGTTCAGAATCAAGTGGCAGAAGAAAAACGCAGGATCCAAGAGAAGAGGTCACTTAATATAACAAGCACAAAAAATAATATTGTGGGACAGGACCCAGAATTATGTATCTGTAAGCCATGGCTTATAAAAAATGGAGGTGAATATTTTAACACTGCTGTTGTTTAGAATAGCTAGTTCATCGTTGTCATACAAAGCAAACTAAATGGTAGTCAGTTTTAGAATTGTGTTTCAACTTCATAGAGACAACACATCCCCTCATTGCTACACTAAGACAGAGCCTGTCCTGCTCCATTCTTTGTAAGGCACTCTTTGTCAAGTATTCCCAAGCCTTTCTTCCTCATAGCCTCTCCTCAACATTCCTCCTTTCAGAAAAACATTCCATGTCTGCAAGCCGGTCCTTGGAGCCTCTTATTCTACTAATCAAGTAATGAATAAAAGGCTTTGAGAAATGGAAGGAACTAAGAATAAGTTGGCAAATTTGTTTTCATGAAAAAAGAGATACTTAGAGGGATAGAAAGTGGATTGATTCAAAATTTTAGGGGTGATGGATAAAACTATCCATGTTCTACCACCACTTCTGTCATAATTACCAAAATGTAATTAAGGATGCTCAAAAGTCAAGGACCCCATTAAGAAAGTCCTTTTAGGGGGTGCCGCCTGTGGCTCAAGGAGTAGGGTGCTGGTCCCATATGCCGGAGGTGGTGGGTTCAAACCCAGCCCTGGCCAAAACCACAAAAAAATAAATAAATAAATAAATAAATAAATAAATAAATAAATAAATAAAAGAAAGGACATGTTTAAAAAAAAAAAGAAAGTCCTTTTAGGAAAATATAAGAATTAGTAGTGAAAAAGGTTTAGGGGCAATAATTCAAAAGCCATATATCTTAAACAAGACTGAGGAGTTTGCAAAATGGGAAGATAACCCCCAACTGAGCAACCTGGTTTAGTCTGATCAAGGAAATTGAAGGCAGATTTTCTTTTTTTTTGGTGGAAAATAATAAGGTTCAATAACTTTATTTGTCACCATTAACCTGGGAAGATCAATATGAGTTCAAAACTCCTAAAACACAGAAATCTGTTCAACTGCTTTAAGAGATACTTTCTACCACTACTCCAAAAAGAGGAAATTAGGCAGAGGATTAATTAAGGTCACACAGCTAGTGCAGAATGCAGAAGAAAATAATGCACAGGCTTCATGAATCTCATTTCACCCCCCCCCCCACCAAACTCCTCTCCTTTTATTACCTCCTGGACACCAATGGCCAAAGACAGGCCACGCTAGCCCACATACAGTAAAACATCATGAGTCCCGGTTTAACTCTGCCAGAAATAGTGTTAACACCCTGAAGCAAGGATGAGAGTTCATGTGTTCTCTCTCTGCTGTCCATAGAATGGAAGTTATGAAAGTCAGTGTTACATAGAAATGCTGGACATGACTTCTCTATTCCCAGCCTTTTCCTTCTCTCTCTTCTTGTCATTGTCTTCTGCAGAAACAACTTATTTCAGATTTTTTTTTTATTTATTTAACTTTTTTAGAAAACAGATGAAAATCAATGTTGGAGGATGAGTCAATGCATACCCTACTCTGGATAAGTGGGGATTATGCAACTAACGCTTTGTTGTGAAGATGTATAACTGTGTTTACTGATACATAAACTGTGTTTACTTATACATTCACACACACATACATCAACATACACCTGCCCTTTTCCATTTATGTTTACCTCAATAACTGGAAAATTATCTCCTTCATATTCTGTCCAAGGTATTCCTCATAAATACCCACGACACTTTTAAATTGTTGTGGAAACAACTCATGGAAATATCAGGTGTCAGAACTTTGACTGGAGTTGGGTCATTTTCCCAGCTTCATTGTGGTGTCATTGATAAATAAAAATTATATATATTAAGGTGCAAACAGGGATGACTTAATATACACATACATTGTGAAGTGATTATTAAGAATAAGCTAATTAACATATCCATCACCTCACACAGATCTCCTTTTTTCCTTTCTCTTGGTGAGAATACTTGAGATCAACTCTTTCAGAAAAGTATAAAATACATTATTAACTATAGTCATCAAGGTTTGCACTCGATCTCCAAAACTTATTCATCTTATAATAGAAAGTTTATACCTTTTGAGTAACATCTCCCCATTTACCCCAACCACAGATCCTGCTAATCACCATTCTACTCTGTTTCTATTTGTTGGGCTTTTTGAATTCCACATAGAAGTGGAATCTTTTTATGTCTGGCTTACTTGATTCAGCCTAATGTCCTCCAGGTTCATCTGCATTGTCACAAATGGCAGGATTTCCTTCTTTTAATGACTGAACTATATTCCACTGTGTGGAGATGTTGAAGACTTTTTAATCACCCTATGCCATTTCTATGTCATCTCTGGAAAAAATATCCATTCAGGTCCTTTGATTATTTTTTAATTAGGTATTTGTTGTTATCATTTTCTTTTGTTTGC
The DNA here is from genome assembly GCF_027406575.1 of Nycticebus coucang. Classification (NCBI taxonomy): domain Eukaryota; kingdom Metazoa; phylum Chordata; class Mammalia; order Primates; family Lorisidae; genus Nycticebus; species Nycticebus coucang. Next base: position 52,015,467 of record NC_069781.1, on the reverse strand, counting down.
TATTGAATTATATGAGTTCCGGAGGGCAGAGGCAAGATGGCTGACTGAAGCCAGCTTTCCACAGAGGCTCCCATCCAGAAGGAGAGTTAAAGGACAGAAATTTAGCAAGTAACCTGGTAGATTATAACTGCACCAAGAGAGAAGGTTGAAGAACACACATCAACCCCACTGAGGCGAGCTGCGACCCCAAGAATACAAACAAAAGTTACAAAAACCATGACCAAGTGGACGGAAGAACAGCTTGGAGTGCCCCACAAACAAATGAGCAAAGTTCAAAGGTCCTTCCACTATACTCCACAGGAGAGACCCTCTAAAAACTGGACCTACATCCCCTACTAGGGTGCCATGGTATTTTCCTGCCAGGCATAAAACTTTATAAAACTGTATATATTCTCTACCTGCAATTCTGAGCTCCCAGCACTCCCCTCCCCTCTCACTCTGAGGTCTGGAGGCCTGTCCCCCAGGAGTCCAGATTCTTGGGTGATTTCTTGAGGGGTATGGACAGGGCATAGACTATAGATGGTCAGTGCTGATTCTGTGGCATGGGAGTGAGGAGAGGATGGTTGGCTGAGAGGGAACCACACTGGAACGGCAGTGCACCGAGGCACAGAGCAGCAGCCATTTTTTGGCAACAACAGGGCTCACTCCAGGATATTCCAAAGCCACACCCCCTGTCTCCCTGGGCAACCAGAGGAGGCTGGGCATCTTCCCAGGTGGCAACCACTGCAGAACAGATCTTGGATGGAAACACAGGCCCCATGAGTAAAAGGTTTGCCTGAGGCAGTACTGGCCTGGGTGGAGTACAGGGAATAGAAAACGCACTCACAGAGCCAGGAAATTCCCAGGGCAGGGCTGACCCAGAGGACAGCTTTACTGAGCCTAAGATGCACCCAGCCCTCAGGGGATCATCAGCCTATAGACAAAGGAAGGTAGAACTCACAGCTAACTGAATACAAACCTGCAGGAGCAAAGACAGGGCCTGAGGCACAGGCTCTCAGAATTCAAAACAGCTTCACTTCTGCACAGGAATTTAGCAGGGACAGAAACAAATTCTTGCCAAGTTTTTCTGTTCTGTTCTGTCAGTAACATCAATTGGGGCAGGGCTGAAACTGAGTGAACACCTCCCAGCCTCCATCAAGTGCCCAAGGTTGTCAGGCCTCACCTCCTCCTGCTAGATAGAGGCAGAACACAGTGGCCTGGTTGAGCTGAAATAGATTTCCTCATGATTCAGGCAGGTGAAAACCCTTGGAGTACCTGTTCACTAGAGGCAACTAGGTCACAGCCCTGCGAGGCTCTCAGTGACTGGGTGTGACAGAGGTACAAGGTGGGGAAGGAGGTATCAACCTTCCCAGACTAATCTATTTGCTGGGTGGGTCCTCCTGACTTCACATAGCACCAGAGAAAGTCATATCTGACCAGACCCCTGTGATCCACTTGCCAGAGACCTTTTAAACTCTCCCACCTGAGACAGGTCCTGACTGAGACAATTGATTTGGACCTTTTGAACTGAGCCAATCGCCCAAGGACTATTCAAGTGGTGCCCTGGATGTGTGGTTGCAGGAAGGTTTGATTTTCCTTTTCCAATTGTTGCCTGTGGGGGGCAAAGTGACTTCATTGCTGGTATTTCTCCACAGCTGAGACTTCAACCCAGAGTCACGGTTTCACTAGGGTCAAACAGAGACCAGCTGAAAACAAGGCAGAATCACTTAGCCCCACCACAACAAACAGCCCAGTTTCTCAGGCCAAAGCACTGTATGGGTCCTCGACAAAGCTCCAGGGGAAAAATCAAATGGTGTAAAACAATCATGGGGTGGAATCAGCAGAAAAACTCTGGTAACAAGAATAACCAGAATAGATCAATCCCCCCCCCGCCCCAAGGAAAGATATGGCAGATGTAACTGAAAATCCCATTCATAAACAGCTGGCCGAGATGTCAGAAATTGATTTCAGAATTTGGATTGAAAACAAGATTGACAAAATGGAGGAAAATTTGGAATTAGAAATTTGAGGAGCAATTCAAAAGTCAGAATTAGAAATTCGAGGAAAAATTCAAAAGTTGTCCCAAGAATTTAATGAATTTAAAGACAAAACAACCAAAGATTTTGATGCACAGAAGCAAGAATTTGCAGCCCTCAAAGATCTGAAAAATAGTAGAATCCTTCAGTGACAGAGTGGAGCAAGCAGAAGAAAGGATTTCTGACAATGAAGACAAAGGCTTTGAATGCTCCCAAACTCTCAAAGAGAAAGAGAAATGGAGAGCAAAAATGGATCATTCTCAGAGAGCTCTGGGATAATTCGAAGAAGGCTAATATCCGCCTCAGTTGAATCCCTGAAAGTGATGAAGTGGCCTCACAAGACGCAGAGGCCCTTCTCCAAGAAATTATGAAAGAGAATTTTCCAGACATGACAAGAGATTCTGAAATTCAGATAGCAGACAGTTTCAGAACCCCAGCACGACTCAATCCCAATAAGACACCCCCCAGGCATATCATAATTAACTTCACTAAAGTTAATATGAAGGAGAAAATTCTGAAAGCAGCCAGATGTAAGAAATCCATTACCAACAAAGGGAAGAATATTAGAATGACTGCACATCTCTCTGCTGAAACTTTTCAAGCCAGAGGAGGGTGGTCATCGACTTTTAATCTCCTAAAGCAAAACAACTTTCAACCCCAGATCCTGTATCCATCTAAACTGAGTTTCATTCATTTATGAATCATTTATGATTGAGAAATTAAATACTTTAATAAGATACATGTTGAAGAAATTTGCCATAACCAAATCAGCTCTTCAAGATATTCTCAGACCTATCCTCAATAATGACCAGCCCAATCCTCTACCACCAAATTAAACTCACGCACAAACATTTGATCAAAATCTAACTTCCACAGTGGTGAAAGAATTAAAAATGTTCACTGGACTTTTGAAAAACTTGACACCCAAAATTTTATGAGACTTATCAATATTCTCCATTAATGTGAATGGCTTAAATTGTCCTTTAAAGAGGCACAGATGAGCTGACTGGATACAAAAACTCAGGCCAGATATTTGCTGCATACAAGAGTCACATCTCACCTTTAAAGATAAATATAGACTCAGGTGTGTTTCAGGCAAATGGTAATTAGAAAAAAAAAAAAGTGTTGCAATTCTATTGGCAGACACAATAGGCTTTAAACCAACAAAAGTATGGAAGGGTAAGAATGGTCACTTCATATTTGTTAAGAGTAATACTTAATATGATGAGATTTCAATTATTAATATTTATGCACCCAACCAGAATGCACCTCAATTTATAAGATAAACTCTAAAAGACATGAGCAACTTCATTTCCTCCATCTCCATAATAGTTGAAGATTTCAACACTCCTTTGGCAGTGTTGGACAGATACTCCAAGAAGAAGCTGAGCAAAGAAATTTTAGATTTAAACCTAATCATCCAACATTTGGATTTCGCAGACATCTACAGAACATTTCATCTCAACAAAACTGAATACACATACTTCTCATCAGCCCACAGAACATACTCCAAAATAGATCACATCTTAGGTTACAAGTCTATCCTCAGTAAATTTAAAGGAATAGAAATTATTCCTTGCATCTTCTCGGACCACCATGGAATAAAAGTTGAACTCAGTAAAAACAGGAATCTGCATATGCTTACAAAAACATGGAAGTTAAATAACCTTATGCTGAATGATAGCTGGGTCAGAGATGAGATTAAGAAGGAAATTGTCAAATTTTGGGAACAAAATGACATTGAAGACACGAATATGGGAACCTCTGGGATACCACAAAAGGCAGTCCTAAGAGGGAAATTTATAGCACTGCAAGCCTTCCTCAAGAGAACGGAAAGAGAGGAAGTTAACAACTTAATGGGACATCTCAAGCAACTGGAAAAGGAAGAACATTCCAACCCCAAACCCAGTAGAAGAAAAGAAATAACCAAAATTAGAGTAGAATTAAATGAAATTGAAAACAAAGAATTATACAACAGATCAATAAATCAAAAAGTTGGTTTTTTGAAGAGGTCAATAAAATAGATAAACCTTTGGCTAACCTAACCAGGAAAAAAAAGAGTAAACCTCTAATCTCATCAATCAGAAACGACAAAGACGAAATAACAATAGACTCCTTAGAAATTCAAAAAATTCTTAAAGAATATTACAAGAAACTTTATTCTCAGAAATATGAAAATCCGAAGGAAATTGACCAATACTTGGAAGCATGTCACCTTCCAAGACTTAGCCAGAATCAAGTGGAAATGTTGAACAGGCCCATATCAAGTTTGGAAATAGCATCGACCATACAAAACCTCCCTAAAAAGAAAAGCCCGGGACCAGATGGTTTCACATCAGAATTCTACCAAACCTTTAAAGAGGAATTAGTACCTATATTACTCAACCTGTTCCAAAATGTAGAAAAAGAAGGAATACTACCCAACACGTTCTATGAAGCAAACATCACCCTGATCCCCAAACCAGGAAAAGACCCAACAAGAAAACAAAATTATACACCAATATCATTAATGAATATAGATGCAAAAATACTCAACAAGATCCTAACAAACAGAATCCAGCAACACATCAAACAAATTATACATCATGACCAAGTTGGTTTTATCCCAGGGTCTCAAGGTTGGTTCAATACACATAAATCTTTAAGTATAATTCAGCACATAAAAAAATTAAAAAACACAGACCATATGATTCTCTCAATTGATGTAGAAAAAGCTTTTGATAATATCCAGCATCCCTTCATGATCAGAACACTTAAGAAAATTGGTATAGAAGGGACATTTCTTAAATTGATAGAGGCCATCTACAGCAAACCCACAGCCAATATCATATTGAATGGAGTTAAATTGAAATCATGTCCACTCAGATCAGGAACCAGGTGAGGCTGCCCATTGTCTTCACTGTACTTTAACATTGTAATGGAAGTTTTAGCCACTACAATTAGGGAAGAAAATGCGATCAAGGGTATCCATTTAGGGTCAGAAGAGATCAAACTTTCACTCTTCACAGATGATATGATTACATATCCAGAAAACACCATGGATTCTATTACAAAATTCTTAGAATTGATCAAGGAATACAGCAGTGTTTCAGGTTACAAAATCAACATTCACAAATCGGTAGTCTTTATATATACGAACAATAGTCAAGCTGAAAAAACAGTTAAGGACTCTATTCCATTCACAGTAGTGACAAAGAAGATGAAACATTTGGGAGTTTATCTAACAAAGAACGTGAAAGATCACTATAAAGAGAACTATAAAACTAAGAAAAGAAATAGCTGAAAATGTTAGCAAATGAAAAAACATACCATGCTCATGGCTGGGAAGAATCAACATTGTTAAAATGTCCATACTACCCAAAGCAATATATAATTTTAATGCAATCCCTATTAAAGCTCCACTGTCATACTGTAAAGATCTTAAAAAAAAATACTTCATTTTATATGGAATCAGAAAAAACCTCAAATAGCCAAGACATTACTCAGAAATAAAAACAAAGCAGGAGGAATCATGCTAATAAGACTTCAGACTATACTATAAATCGATAGTGATCAAAAGAGCATGTAATGGCACAAAAACAGAGAAGTAGATGTCTGGAACAGAATAGAGAACCAAGAGATGAATCCAGCTACTTAATGTTATTTGATCTTTGACCAGCCAATTAAAAACATTAAAAACATTCCCTATTTAATAAATGGTGCTGGGTAAACTGGCTGGCAACCTGTAGAAGACTGAAACTGGACCCACACCTTTCACCATTAACTAAGATAGACTCTCACTGGATTAAAGATTTAAACTTAAGACATGAAACTATAAAAATACTAGAAGAGAGTGCAGGGAAAACCCTTGAAGAAATTGGTCTGGGCAAGTATTCTATGAGAAGGACCCCCCGGCAATTGAAGCAGCTTCAAAAATACACTACTGGGACCTGATCAAACTAAAAAGCCTCTGCACATGCAAGAACACAGTAAGTAAAGCAAGCAAACAGCTCTCAGAATGGGAGAAGATATTTGCAGGTTATGTCTCCGACAAAGGTTTAATAACCAGAATCCACAGAGAACTCAAATGTATAAAAAGAAAAGGACAAGTGATCCCATCGCAGGCTGGGCAAGGGACTTGAAGAGAAACTTCTCTGAAGACAGGTGCACAGCCTACAGACATATAAAAAAATGTTCATCTTTAATCATCATGGAAATGCAAATCAAAACTACTTTGAAATATCATCTAACTCCAGTAAGATTAGCCCATATCACAAAATCCCAAAACCAGAGATGTTGGCATGGATGTGGAGAAAAGGGAACACTTCTACACTGCTGGTGGGAATGCAAATTAATACATTCCTTTTGGAAAGATGTTTGGAGACCACTCAGAGATCTAAAACTAGATCTGCCATTCAATCCTATAATTCCTCTACTAGGTATATACCCAGAAGACCAAAATCACATCATAACAAAGGTATTTGTACCTGAATGTTTATTGCAGCCCAATTCATAATTGCTAACTCACGGAAAAAGCCCAAGTGCCCATCAATCCATGAATGGATTAATAAATTGTGGTATATGTACACCATGGACTATTATGCAGCCTTAAAGAAAGATGCAGACTTTACCTCTTTCATGTTTACATGGATGGAGCTGGAATATATTCTTCTTAGTACAGTATCTCAAGAATGGAAGAAAAAGTATCCAATGTACTCAGCCCTACTAAGAAACTAATTTATCGCTTTCACATGAAAGCTATAACCCAGTTATAACCTAAGAATATGGGGAATTGGGAGAGGGATGGGAGGGAGGGGGGAGGACGGGCGGAGAGAGGGAGATTGGTGGGATTACACCTGTGGTGCATTTTACGAGGGTACATGTGAAACTTAGTAAATGTAGAATATAAATGTCTTAACACAATAACTAAGAAAATGCCAGGAAGGCTATGTTAACCAGTGTGATGAAAATGTGTCAAACGGTCTATAAAACCAGTGTATGGTGCCCCATGATCTCATTAATGTACACAGCTATGATTTAATAATAATAATAATAAAAGAATTATATGAATTCCTTAGATATTTTGGGCATTGATCTTCTATCAGAAAATATTTGCGAATATTTTCTTCCATTCTGTGGATTTTACTTTCATATTTTTTATTTCAGATTAATATGAGGGTACAAATAATTAGATTACATTGTTTGCATTTTTTTAGGGAAAGTTCAAATTGTAGTTGAGCCCGTCACCCAGTGGGTATGCTGTATACCCTTATATCCTACCCATTGGGTGAGAGCTTACCACTTCTCCTTTCCCCTCTCCTCTCCACCTTCCTTCTTACCCTCTTCCCTCACTTGAATTTAATTTTGTTTTTCTGTCATATGGGAGTGTAGTTGTTTATTTATCAGTTCCATACTAGTATTTCATACATTGGACACTTGTTTTTCCATTCTGGTGATACTTTACTAAGTATGTTCCTCAACTCCATCCAGATAAATACAAATGATAAAGTCTCCATCTTTTTATGGCTGAATAGTATTCCATGGTATACATATACCACAGTTTATTTTGTTTTGTTGATTTTTCCCTTCATTATGCAAAAGCTTTTATGTAGTTAATTATTTATTTTTGCTTTAGTTGCCTGTGCTTTTGGTGCCATGTCCAAAATCACTGCCAAGACCAATCAATGTCAAGAAGCTTTACCCCTATGTTTTCTTCTAGGAGTTTTAGTTTTTGGTCTTATATTTAAGTCCTTAATACATTTTTGCATATGGTGTAAATGAGGATCTAATATCATTCTTCTGTTTTCATTAATAAATGAATTCACTTTCCCCAGCACCATGTATTAAAGGAACTATCCTTTTCTCATCGTTATTCTCAACACTTTTGTCAAAGATTAGTTGACCGTGCACGTGACAGTTTATTTCTGGGTCTTTATTTTGTTCCTTTGGTCTTTGTGTCTGTTTTCATGCCAGTGCCACATTGTTTTGATTACCATAACTTTTTAGAAACAATTTAAAATCAGAAAATGTGATGCCTCCCACTTTCTTTCACTTAAGATTGCTTTGGCTCTTTGGGATCTCTTGTGGTTCCATACAAATTATGAGATTTTTCTTTTCAATTTCTATGAAAATGCCATTGGAATTTTCATAGGGATTACATTGAATCTGTACATTGCTTTGAGAAGTATAGGATTTGAATATTAATTCTTCTAATCTATGAATACAGGATATCTTCTCATTTATTTTAATCTTCTCCAATTTTTTTAATCAATGTTTTATAGTTTCCAGTGTACAGATCTTTCACCTACTTCTCCTTAGATTTATTCCTAAGTATTTTCTTCTTTTTGATGCTGTTAAAAATGAGATTATTCTCTTAATTTCTCTTTCAGATAGTTTGATCTTAGTGGACAGAAACACAATTGATTGTTGTATGTTTATTCTGTATCCTGAAAGTTTAAAGAATTTATTAGTTCTACAATTTTGGTAGATTCAATCATCTGTAAACACAATTTTATTTCTTCCTTTCTAATTTGTATGTCTTCTATTTCCCTCTCTTGCCTAATTCCTCTCACTAAAATCTCTCACTAAAGGTAAAGTTGTTTACCTTTTCACCGCTGAGTATGATGTTAACTGTGGACTTTTCATATATGGCCTTTAATTATATTGAAGTATATTCCTTCAGTACCTAATTTCATGAGAGTTTTTATCATGAAGAATGATGAGTTTTATCAAAAACTTTTTCTACATCTGTTGGGACAATGATTTTTTATCTTTCATTCCATTAACGTAATGTATCATGTTTATTGATTTGCTTATGTCAGACATCCTTACATCTCAAGAATAAACCCCACTTGAACATGGCATAGAATACTTTTACTGTGCTGTTGAATTCAGTTTGCTAGTATTTTGTTAAAGATGTTTGCACCTATGTTTATCAAGGATATTGGCCTATAATTTTCTTCTTTGTAGTGCCTTTGTCTGGACTCATAAAATATTGGCTTTGTAAAATGAATTTGGAAGTGTTCCCTACTCTTCAGTTTTTTGAAAGAGTTTGAAAAAAACTGGAATTAATTGTTCTTTAACTATTTGGTAGAAGTCAGCTATGAAGTTGGTCCTAGTGTTTCCTTTGTCAGGAGACTTGACTATTGATTTAATCTCCTTACTTAGTATTGGTCTGTTCAGTTTACCTGTTTATTCATGATTCAATCTTGGTAGTTTGTATAAGTCTAACAATTTATCCATTTCTTCTGGATCATGTAGTATGTTGGCATATAATTGTTAATGATAGTCTTTCATGATCCTTTCTATTTCTGTGGTATAAGTTATAATATTATGTCTCCTATTTTATTTCTGATTTTTTGAGTAATTTTTTCCTAGATAGCAAAAGACTTGTCAATTTCATCTTTTCTTAGGGTTTACACAATGAGAACATTAGTATTAATTTTGTTTATCTTTTCAAAACACTAACTCTTAGTTTCTTTGATCATTTTTATTGTAGTCTCTATTTGATTTATTTCCATTCTAATTCTTTCTTCTGATAACATTGGGCTTAGTTTTTTTCTTCTTGTCTAGTTCCTTGAGATATAAATCCATATATTTTTTTTTTCTTTTTTTTTTTATTGTTGGGGATTCATTGAGGGTACAATAAGCCAGTTACACTGATTGCAATTGCTAGGTAAAGTCCCTCTTGCAATCATGTCCTGCCCCCATAAAGTGAGACACACACTAAGGCCCCACCCCACTCCCTCCCTCTCTCTTTCTGCTTCCCCCCCCATAACGTTAATTGTCATTAATTGTCCTCATATCAAGATTGAGTACATAGGATTCATTCTTCTCCATTCTTGTGATGCTTTACTAAGAATAATGTCTTCCACTTCCATCCAGGTTAATACGAAGGATGTAAAGTCTCCATTTTTTTTAATGGCTGAATAGTATTCCATGGTATACATATACCACAGCTTGTTAATCCATTCCTGGGTTGGTGGGCATTTAGGCTCTTTCCACATTTTGGCGATTGTAAATTGAGCTGCAATAAACAGTCTAGTACAAGTGTCCTTATGATAAAAGGATTTTTTTCCTTCTGGGTAGATGCCCAGTAATGGGATTGCAGGATCGAATGGGAGGTCTAGGTTGAGTGCTTTGAGGTTTCTCCATACTTCCTTCCAGAAAGGTTGTACTAGTTTGCAGTCCCACCAGCAGTGTAAAAGTGTTCCCTTCTCTCCACATCCACGCCAGCATCTGCAGTTTTGAGATTTTGTGATGTGGGCCATTCTCTCTGGGGTTAGATGATATCTCAGGGATGTTTTGATTTGCATTTCTCTAATATATAGAGATGATGAACATTTTTTCATGTGTTTGTTAGCCATTCGTCTGTCGTCTTTAGAGAAAGTTCTATTCATGTCTCTTGCCCATTGATATAAGGGATTGTTGGCTTTTTTCATGTGGATTAATTTGAGTTCTCTATAGATCCTGGTTATCAAGCTTTTGTCTGATTGAAAATATGCAAATATCCTTTCCCATTGTGTGGGTTGTCTCTTTGCTTTGGTTATCGTCACCTTAGCTGTACAGAAGCTTTTCAGTTTAATGAAGTCCCATTTGTTTATTTTTGTTGTTGTTGCAATTGCCATGGCAGTCTTCTTCATGAAGTCTTCCCCCAGGCCAATATCTTCCAGTGTTTTTCCTATGCTTTCTTTGAGGATTTTTATTGTTTCGTGCCTTAAATTTAAGTCCTTTATCCATCTTGAATCAATTTTTGTGAGTGGGGAAAGGTGTGGGTCCAGTTTCAGTCTTTTACACGCAGACATCCAATTCTCCCAACACCATTTATTGAATAGGGAGTCTTTCCCCCAAGGTAAGTTCTTGTTTGGTTTATCGAAGATTAGGTGGTTGTAAGATGTTAGTTTCATTTCTTGGTGTTCAATTCGATTCCAAGTGTCTATGTCTCTGTTTTTGTGCCAGTACCAAGCTGTCTTGAGCACTATGGCTTTGTAGTACAGACTAAAATCTGGTATGCTGATGCCCCCAGCTTTATTTTTGTTACTAAGAACTGCCTTAGCTATACGGGGTTTTTTCCGGTTCCATACAAAACGCAGAATCATTTTTTCCAAATCTTGAAAATACGATGTAGGTACTTTGATAGGAATGGCATTGAATAGGTAGATTGCTTTGGGAAGTATAGACATTTTAACAATGTTGATTCTTCCCATCCATGAGCATGGTATGTTCTTCCATTTGTTAATATCCTCTGCTATTTCCTTTCTGAGGAGTTCATAGTTTTCTTTATAGAGGTCCTTCACCTCCTTCGTTAGGTATATTCCTAGGTATTTCATTTTCTTTGAAACTATGGTGAAGGGAGTTGTGTCCTTAATTAGCTTCTCCTCTTGACTGTTATTGGTGTATACAAAGGCTACTGACTTGTGGACATTGATTTTATATCCTGAAACATTACTGTATTTTTTGATGACTTCTAGGAGTCTTGTGGTTGAGTCTTTGGGGTTCTCTAAGTATAAGATCATGTCGTCAGCAAAGAGGGAGAGTTTGACCTCCTCTGCTCCCATTTGGATTCCCTTTATTTCCTTGTCTTGCCTAATTGTATTGGCTAGAACTTCCAGCACTATGTTGAATAGTAAAGGTGACAGAGGACAACCTTGTCTGGTTCCAGTTCTAAGAGGAAAAGCTTTCAGTTTTACTCCATTCAGTAAAATATTGGCTGTGGGTTTGTCATAGATAGCTTCAATCAGTTTTAGAAATGTGCCACCTATGCCTATACTCTTCAGTGTTCTAATTAGAAAAGGATGCTGGATTTTATCAAATGCTTTTTCTGCATCTATTGAGAGGATCATGTGATCTTTATTTTTGCCTCTGTTAATATGGTGGATAACGTTTATGGACTTGCGTATGTTGAACCAGCCTTGCATCCCTGGGATGAAGCCTGCTTGATCATGATGAATGACTTTTTTGATGATAAGCTGTAATCTATTGGCTAGGATTTTGTTGAGAATTTTTCCATCTATATTCATGAGTGAGATTGGTCTGAAATTCTCCTTTTTGTTTGGGTCTTTTCCTGGTTTTGGTATCAGGGTGATGTTTGCTTCATAGAATGTGTTGGGGAAGATTCCTTCTTCCTCAATTTTTTGGAATAATTTCTGCAGTACAGGAATAAGCTCTTCCTTGAAGGTTTGATAGAATTCTGGAGTGAAGCCATCTGGACCAGGGCATTTTTTAGTTGGAAGCTTTTTTATTGTTTCTTTGATCTCAGTGCTTGAAATTGGTCTGTTCAGGAGGTCTATTTCTTCCTGGCCAAGTCTAGGGAGAGGGTGTGATTCCAAATATTGATCCATTTCCTTCACATTGTCAAATTTCTGGGCATACAGTTTCTGGTAGTATTCAGAGATGATCTCTTGTATCTCTGTGGGATCAGTTGTTATTTCCCCTTTATCGTTTCTGATTGAGGTTACTAGAGATTTTACTTTTCTATTTCTAGTTAGTCTGGCCAATGGTTTATCTATTTTATTTATTTTTTCAAAAAACCAACTCCTTGTTTCATTAATTTTCTGAATGATTCTTTTGTTTTCAATTTCATTGATCTCTGATTTGATTTTGGAGATTTCTTTTCTTCTACTGAGTTTAGGCTTAGATTGTTCTTCTTTTTCCAATTCCATAAGGTCTCTTGTGAGATTGTTGATGTGCTCTCTGTCTGTTTTTCGAATGTAGGCATCTAAAGCGATGAATTTTCCTCTCAAAACTGCTTTTGCAGTATCCCACAGGTTTTGGTAGCTTGTGTCTTCATTGTTGTTATGCTTAAGGAAGTTAGTGATTTCCTGTTTGATTTCTTCCTTCACCCATCTGATATTCAACAGAAGATTGTTTAATTTCCATGCCTTTGGATGGGGTCGAGCATTTTTGTTAGAGTTGAGTTCCACCTTTAGTGCCTTATGGTCTGAAAAGATACAAGGTAAAATTTCAATTCTTTTGATTCTGTTGATATTTGTTTTGTGTCCCAGGATATGATCAATTTTGGAGAATGTTCCATGGGGTGATGAGAAGAATGTATATTCTTTATCTTTGGGGTGGAGTGTTCTATATGCGTCTATCAAGCATAATTGTTCTAGGGTCTCATTTAAATCTCTTATATCTTTGTTTAATTTCTGATTAGAGGATCTGTCCAGCTCTGTAAGAGGTGTGTTAAAGTCCCCTGTTATGATGGTATTATCAGATATCATATTGCTCAGACTGAGTAAGGTCTGTTTCAAGAATCTGGGAGCATTTAAATTTGGTGCATAGATATTTAGAATTGAAATGTCTTCTTGTTGTAGTTTTCCCTTGACCAATATAAAGTGACCATCTTTGTCTTTTTTGACTTTAGTTGCTTTAAATCCACATGTATCTGAAAATAAGATTGCAACTCCTCTTTTCTTCTGAATTCCATTTGCCTGAAAAATTGTCTTCCAACCCTTGACTCGGAGCTTTAATTTGTCTTTTGAAGCCAGGTGTGTTTCTTGCAGACAGCAAATGGATGGCTTGTGTTTTTTAATCCAGTCAGCCAATCTATGTCTCTTCAGTGGGGAATTCAAGCCATTAACATTTATGGAGATAATTGATAAGTGTGGTAGTATTCTATTCGTCTTATTTGGTGAGAGTCCATTGCTTAGTTTTATCTTTTGCATCAGTGTGGAGGTTAGGTTCTGTCCTTTGATTTCTGAGTTCTTACTTTGCTGCTGATCCATTGTGGTGGTCAGTGTGCAGAACAGGTTGAAGTATTCCCTGTAGAGCTGGTCTTGTTGTGGTGAATTTCCTCAATGTTTGTATATCCGTAAATGATTTGATTTCTCCATCAATTTTGAAGCTTAGCTTAGCAGGGTACAGAATTCTGAGCTGGAAATTGTTCTGTTTAAGTAGATTAAAGGTAGATGACCATTGTCTTCTTGCTTGGAAAGTTTCATTAGAGAAGTCTGAGGTCACTCTGATGGATTTGCCCCTGTAGGTCAACTGGCGCTTACTCCTGGCAGCTTGCAGAATCTTTTCTTTTGTCTTGAGTTTGGACAGGTTCATCACAATGTGTCTTGGAGAAGCTCGGTTAGAGTTGAGGCGACCTGGGGTCCGATAGCCCTCTGAAAGCAGTGTGTCAGAATCTTTGGTGATGTTTGGGAAATTTTCTTTTATAATATTCTCTAGTATGGCTTCCATTCCTCTGGGGCATTCTTCTTCCCCTTCTGGAATTCCTATAACTCGTATGTTGGAATGTTTCATAAAGTCCCATAATTCTGACAGTGAACGTTCTGCTTTCTCTCTCTTCTTTTCTGCCTCTTTTACTATCTGAGTTATCTCAAAAACTTTGTCTTCTACCTCTGAAATTCTTTCTTCTGCATGGTCTAACCTGTTGCTGATACTTTCCATTGCATCTTTAAGTTCCCTGATTGACTGTTTCATTTCCTTCAGCTCTGCTATATCCTTTTTATATTCTTCATATCGTTCATCTCTGATTTGATTCTGTTTTTGGATTTCCTTTTGGTTATTTTCCACTTTATTAGCAGTTTCCTTCATTGTTTCCATCATTTCTTTCATTGTTTTCAACATGTGTATTCTAAATTCCCTTTCTGTCATTCCTAACATTTCTGTATAGGTGGAATCCTCTGCAGTAGCTACCTCATGGTCCCTTGGCGGGGTTGTTCTGGACTGGTTCTTCATGTTGCCTGGAGTTTTCTGCTGATTCTTCCTCATGAGTGATTTCTTTTATCTGTTTCCTTGCCCTAATTTTCCTTTCACTTCCTCTTGCTCTTTAAGTTCTTGTGCCTGTGGAAGTTGTGGGCGGGTTTAGACGGATTGAACACACGCGACCACTTGCCGGTTTTCCACTGTTTTAGTCCTCCTCTTGGTGTCCAGAAGTCTCTCGCTGACTCCCTGTATCCTCATAGGAGTGATGATAGGCAGTTCCCACCAGCCAGAGATGCCTGGAGTCCTATCTCCCCAGACTCACGGTGCCCAGATGCAAGGAAGCTGTTACTCGGCTGCCATCTTGCTCCGCCCCTCCTAAATCCATATTTTTTAATATCTTTTTTTGCATAATGTAGCCATATATCATTATATGCCACTATCTCTTAGAATTATTATGTTTTGATTTCTGTTTGGTTCAATCTATATTTTCTTCCTCTTTTGATCTCTTGTTCAACCCATTGTTTATTCAGGAGTGTGTGTTTAACTTCTACATATTTGTGAATACTGCAGTTTTTCTTTTCATTGATTTCTATCTTCATAATGTTGTGATTAGAAAAATACTTGATAATGTAGAGGTGTATGGCACACCTTTTGGGTGCAGGACATAACTACAAGAGGGACTCTATCAAACAAATTCAAATATTTGTTATTTTGTTGTGACTTGTTTGTACCCTCACATTAACCTGAAATAAAATTTAAAAGGAAAGAAAAATACTTAACATGATTTCAATCTTCTTAAATTTGTTAAGACTTGATTTGTTTCCTGATATATGATCTATCCTTGAGAATTTTCCACATGTGCTTGAAAAGAATGTATATTCTGTTGCTTTGGGGTAGAATGTTCTATATATGTCTGTTAATTCCTTTTGGACTAAACATAGTTCAAATCCAGTATTTCCTTATTGATTTTCTGTTTTATATGTCCATTGTTGAAAGTGGGATATTGAAGTCCCCTACTAACATCCTATTGCAATCTATTGCTCTCTTTAAATTTGTTTTCCTGTTTTCATTGAGTTATATATCCGTATTCTATTTTAGCTTGCTGAGTTTTCTTAAAACAATTATTTTGAATCCTTACCAGCTCATTTATATATTTGCATTTCATTGGTGTCAGTTATTAGGAAACTGTAGTGTTCCTTTGGTGTTGTCTTGGATTTTCATGTGCCTTAAAGTCTTGCATTGCTGTCTTCACATTTGAAGAAGCCATAACCTTCTCCAATATTTACTTACTGACTTTAACATCTTCACCAGTCAGCCCAGCTAGTGATTCTGAGACTCCTTAAGAATGTTTTCTATGAATGTGCCCCCTCTACTCTTAATCCCTCTTTGGGGGTACAAGAGAATCTTAAAATTATATATCTCTCAATCTCACAAAGCCAGGCTGCGTTCTGAGAATCTCCAATTTGTTTTCCCTCAGGCAATGCCCTAATAGCTTGAATTTGTCTGTTTTTTTCCCCAGTCCTGAAGAATTAAGTTGACTGACTGCACATGCTTGTAAACCATCTACAAAGATTTCCACTTGCCATTTGTGAGGGGTATTGCAGGGAGTCAGTTATGGGAGTGGGATGGAGGAGTTGTATGGAACATTGGGAGTTGCTATTGGATAATTGGTGGGGGTCTACAGGCAAGGCATCCCAACTGGATCAAGGTTGGGTGTCCCTATAAAGTCCAAGAAGCAGTTAGTAGAATATATACCCCTTTGTTGATTTTGAGCCCTAGTTGCCTATCTCTTTTCTGCTCCAAGCCTCTCCTAGCTACTCAGCCAAGGTAATCCACCCAGTATCTTGCATAAGGCAAGAAAGAAGTGGGTCTCCCAGGTAGTATCCTGCACAGCTGGGGAACCCAGGTACTCACTCACTACATTCCCACTTCCCCCATAGGATGAATTATTGGCTAAAGAGATCTCTCTTGGCACTGAGCTTACTGTCTTGGGAAAAGGGTAATACTATAAAGTGAAAACTACTTTTCTTACCTTCTGAAATGCATTTATTCTCATTATATTTGCTCCAACAGTGTCCTAGAACTTCTCCGCTACACTCCTAGACTTCCACAAATTACTCCATTCCATGGGGAATTGTCTAAATCAGTGTGATGTGGGGAAGTAATAGAAAACCCCTATTCTGTCATTTTGCTGACATCACTCCAGAATTATTAGATTTCCAGTTACCTCCAGCCTCACATTCAGGTCATCATACTACACAGATTGGGAGTTATGGGTGAAAATGTTTCTTGTCTCAAGTATTTACTAACTTGTCTTCCCTGATTTCTTGCACCCAGCTTTCATACTGCCACCATTAGAAGGAACTGTTCAAGAGAACTGATGTGTTTGCAGGCACATTCCCCTCACTTAACCATTATTAATAGCTCCATCATAGACTCCATTCTTGGTTTTCTTTTACTTGTTTCTATGAGGAAAAAGAAATGTTTATCTTTTTCTGTCCCATCCTCCATCACCTTACATCATATTTCTCTGCATTTGCTAAAAAAACATTACATATCTGAAAAGTGCATTCTGACAGAGAGAAAAAATAATTCTAAATTCCTAGTATGACATAGGAGGAATACATCATCTGCAAAATAAAGCCTACATTCCCGAGCATAGCACACATCTGGCTCGTTTGTTTTTCCAACTTTATCTAATGTTGATTCCCTGGATAAAGCCATACCATGTTCTCCTCAAGAAGCACCCTGTTATTTCTCCTCTGCCTTTTTTCACATGTGCATTTTATCTGCCTTGAATGCATTTTCCCCATCTATCTGTCTGATAATGTTCTACTCATTCCTTAAAACCCAGTTCAAAGGCCTCCTCTATGAAGGCTTCCTAAAACCACTTGAAAACCATTCATCATCAGTTTTTTCTTTGTGCAGTCTATTTTAATCTATTGCTCCTTGTTCTGTGTTTTTTTCTTTACACTGTGTGTCTGGTTCTTTTTATACCCAGACAGCGTCTGTTTACATGGCAGGCTTTTACTAATGACCAACGGAATGAATGAGCATCTATCTTCCCCTTGGATGCAATTGAAATTTTAACATTATTTTAGGCCTTTCTCATGAGACCTAGAAAGCTAGCAACTTTGTATCATCTTTATTGAAGGCACATAAGCTATCTGATTCCATGCAGAGAAAATTAAAATAACAAAAGCAAAGATATCATCCATTAGGAAATGTGTGTAGTGCTGACGCTCTGATATTTATCTTGCTCACTCTTAATTTTTTTCAGATCCCTCACATCAGAGAAGTTAAAATCTTCCTTTGCCTTACCTCTGAATAAATTAAATTTCTGATTAAAGGCAATAGAAGGTTTTGCATAAAGGAGATTTTTAAATAAGAAAGTTCTTGCAGGAGTGATTTCAGCACTGAGTCCTCAACTGTAACAGGACAATATGTCACTGACCTTTAAATTCAATAAAGGATCTGTAGCCCATACTCATCGTTCATCTCAGAGTGATGGAGTAAATGTTCTGAAAGTCTTGCCAAATGCCCCATCTCTACAGTCCGAGTCTCCAAGGGTAAAAGAGAGTGAGTGATTTTCTGCCATTTTAACCATTCAGATTATCATTATGAGTAATAACTGATCCTCTGACTTTTTGTGACCCAGAAACCTAACTAGCACTTCTATATTTGTTTATTCACATCACTTATAAGAGATCAAGAAAAAGGTAAAAGATTTAGAAGAGATAAAAATAATTTTCCTTCTGAAAGAGCAGTCATTTGAGAGGGAGCCATAGATTCAACATAGTAAAATTGCTCTCCCTGAGTTTTTGGAATATTGGGAAAATGCCCAACTATGGAACAAAAAAAGATGATGGAAAGAATAACTTGAGAGAAATAGGTTTCTTGTTGGCAATTTGCCAGACACAGTTTCTTTCTGCCTCAGTTTTTCAGGGCTAGATAATGTCTCCCTAGATTGTGAGACTCAGAGGTTGTCAATACCCAAAGATCAAGAGCAGCTTGCCCAGGGACCTGCGTGGAATATAGTTTATATAGTAGTAGGCAGTTTAACCAACACAGCCTTAAAGTCCTGAAAAGTATTTTGTAAATGCTATCAAACTTTATCTGTAACAATATAAATTATAATAAGCAAACTAATTAAAGACCAAAAATATTAGTGAAGTCACTAATCTAATATCCATATAGCCAAACAAGTATTGGGCTTCTACAAACAATTGCAAATTCTGAGAAAATGGCCAGTGACAAACTGCCATCTTATTGAAAGAGATAGAGAAAGGAGCTGAAGAATTAAACCCAAAGATGAAGAGGCTCCACCTAGGCAACTGGAGGGCCTAGGTATTTGGTCCTTCAGGGAGGGTCATTCACACAGAAACATGAGGCAATGTAGAAACGTAAAATCACAATGAGATTAAAAAAAAAAAAAAAAGAATGAACATCAATAAAACAGCAAGAAATAAAGCCAGCAGTGAAATTTCACACTTTAAATAATGGATAGTAAATGTTTAGGTAATCTAATGAACTTATATGCACTAATAAAGACATTTTCATCGATGTGTAAAACTGATTACCAAGAACCTAATGAAAGGATGATCTCTATGAACCAAAGAATTTCCCAGATTCTAATAATGGAAATTAGTAGTTAAAAGGTACATGCCTACAGTTAGGACTAAATAAATAGTTTAGCAAATCTGCTTAGAGTACATCCTTCATATTAGCATAGTCATGTTCAATTAAATCCTTTGTGTCTCTTGTCTCCAAGTTAAGGGATTTTATCCAAGTGTGAAAGGAGAAACATTTAAAAAAAAAAATCAATCCAGCCAGGTATACATTAGCCTTATTTTTTGGCCTTAATTGCAATCGAGAAGACAGTCTTTTGTAACAATAGCATTAGTATACCTCTTATGTCTAAACTAAAACAAAGGTTCCTCAACCTCATTTTTGGATAGAATGTTCTTGTGGTAGAGAGCTGCCCTATGCTTCAGAGGATATGTAGCAGCATCTCTGGCCAGTAATGTGCACATACACACACTCACTCACACAGTTTTAACAACCAGAAATATCTCCAGGACATGGAGTGATAAAATTGTGCCCAATTGAGAAATAGTAAGACTAAATCTAATGTGAACACTGCTTGGCAAATTATGGTGATAATTGCTACTCCACATACTAACCTTGGAGCATTTCAAGTTTAAATTCTTGGACTTATTAAATCTCTTCAGATTTCCAAATGGGTCTTTGATTTTTGCAAATGTCATTACATATTTGCATGCAGGAAGTTAAAGTCAAATTTAAATTGTTAAGGCTGAATTAAAATCCCCAAATTTCCCTGCCACTAAATGGGGGAGGGAGGGACATAAGAGAGAGAAGTGTGTGACCTTTTGTTTGTTCTTTTTTTTAATATATATGTGCATTTGGGAAAAGTATTTCTATTGTCTCTTTGAGGGACATTACATTCTTCTCTGACAAATGTTTTGTTTATGGTTGAAAATCAAACTAACAAAGGGAAAATAGAGATGGGTCTACACTCTTCTGAGATCTTTAAATCTGTTCAAAGTGGGTTTAATCACTTATTGATTCATACATGTTCTCCATATTGCTTCCTGGAGCAGTTTCATTAAGGAGAAAAAAAGAAAAATACGAAAGGTACTGTCCTAATGGCATGTTCAAATACAGTGATCAACTGCTAGTCACATGGTTTTGAGGAAAAATGGCTTCTAAACAGGGATATCCACAAGAAGATAGAACCATAGTTACATTTTAACATTCCAGAAAAAAATTGGAATGTGATTGTGGTTTCCTGAATGGCTAAAGCTGTGGAGGGAGTACCCACTCATACCTCCTCCATGGTTTCTCTGCTACTACCTCAACTCTTCTCTGGGAGTTTTTGAAGGACATTTGAGTCTAACTGAAATCAAGACTATTTCAGTATCCCTATCATAAGACTCATGTGGACTAACATGTGAAGTTATTTGTGCCTTGGATGACCTGAACAGATAAAATTTTTTTTCATACTATTGAAGCCTATATCCTTCAAGACCCCCTTTAATTTGAATTTTCTTATTTGTCTTGCCTCTGATGAGCCACATAGTACACAGGACCAGTAAAGAAAACCTGAATTCTTTATTCTATACCTTGAGGTTGATAGCACACCAGGGTCTTGAAAATGGAATTTGTAATTGTTCATATTGGCATTTGACTGCTTTCTTTCCAAATGTATTTTTACTTGATTTTTCTCCTTGATCCACAAGATTCTAAGGGTGAACTTTGACCACGTTGCAGTTTTACTGACCGCTGAGTGAATCCACAAATCTTTACCTTTCCTTTATAAATAATAAAAATCAAGAAAACTGCTATCAATAGAACACATACAGGTATGTGGTTTACCCCAAAATTCAAAATATTAAATCCCAAATTATCCTATCTTTACTATATTTTATGGCAGATGGCATTTTCCAAAGGTGGCAATGATATCTTTCATCCTATAAGCTCTTCTGAAACATTGCCACTTATCCATCAAGAGTTTGAGTCAGCTGGGTGCCCATAGTCAGTGAGTAGGGTGCCAGCCATATACACTGAAGGTGGTGAGTTTGAGCCTGGACCGGGCCTGCTAGACAAAAACTACAACCAAAAAAATGGCTGGACATTGTGGCAGGCACCTGTAGTCCCAGCTACTCAGAAGGCTGAGGCAAGAGAATCACTTGAGCCAGATCTGTGGCTTCACAGCTCACAGCACTCTACCGAGGGCAACATGGTGAGACTCTGTCTCAAAAATAAATAAATAAATAAAAATTAAAAAAAAAAAAAAAAAAGAGTTTGAGTCAATGCCCTTCCTCTTGAACAGGATAGCAGTCTTTGTGACTGCCTCAAGCAATAGAGTTTGATGAAAGAAACACTTTGGGACTTTCAAGAGTAGATCATAAAAATGTCATGAATCTCCACCTTGTTCCCTCAGGATACTCATTCTTGCGAACCACCATGCTCCTAAGAAGCCCAAGTGGTTAACAGAGAGATTGTGTGGAGAGAAACTGCAGACCACTGTCAACAGTATTATCTGAGTTCCCAGCTAACAGTCATCACCACCTGGTAACTGAGCCATCTAGCACAGAGAAAAGTGAGAAAAGAAACTATTTGAACCCTACCAAACTGGCAGACTGTGAGGAAAATAATTATTGTCGTTTTAAGTCACTGAATGTTGGGATGGTTTGTTATACAGCAGGAGATAACTAATATATATTTTATTATTTAAAAACTTACCAAGACTTTTTGAAACATAACACTAGAACTGACAGCTAACCCTGCTGTGAATACAAATCTTTGCAGCAACAAATACAGGGCCTGAGGTGCAGGTTCTGGGAACTCAATACAGCTTCTCTTCTGCAGGGGAATTTAGAAGGGACAGAAACAAATTCCCGCAAAGTTGTTCTGTTCTGTCAGTAACATCAATCAGGGGCAGGGCTGGAACTGAGTGAAAACTCATGAGCCTCCATCAAGTGCCAGAGGTTATCAGGCCTCACTTCCCCCTGCCAGATAGAGGCAGAGAGCAGCGGCCTCGCTGAGCAGACATAGATTTCCTTGTGATTCAGGAAGGTGCCAATCCCTGAAGTATCTTCTCATTGGAGGCAACTGGGTCAAAGCCCTGCGGGGTTATCAGTGACTGGGTGTGACAGAGGTGCAAGGTGGGGAAGGAGACATCAACCTTCCCAAACTAATCTATTTGCTGGGTGAGTCCTCCTGACTTCACAGAGCACCGGAGCAAGTCATGTTTAAGTTGTCAGCAGACCCCTGTGATCTAGTTACCAGAGACCTTTTAAACTCTCCCACCTGAGACAGGTGCTAACTGAGACAATTGATTTGGACCTTTTGAAATGAGCCAATCGCCCGAGGACTATCCAAGTGGTGCCCTGGGTGTGTGGTCATAGGAAGGTTTGATTTTCCTTTTCCAATTGTTGCCTGTGAGTGGTGGGGTGACTTAATTGCTGGTATTTCTCCACAACTGAGAATTCAACCCAGAGTAACTATTTCACTAGGATCAGACAGAGACCAGCTGAAAACAAGAAAGAGTCACTTAGCCCCACCACACCAAACAGGTCCGCAGTTTCTCAGGCCGCAACACTGTACAGGTCCTCGACAAAGCTCCAGGGGAAAAGTCAAACAGTGTAAAATAATCATGGGACAGAATCAGTGGAAAAACTCTGGTAACATGAATAACCAGTAGATCAAACCACCCCAAGAAAAGATATGGCAGATGTCACTGAAGATCATATTCATAAACAGCTGGCCAAGATGTCAGAACTTGAATTCAGAATTTAGATTTCAAACATTAATAGAATGGAGGAAAATTTGGAGTTAGAAATTCAAGGAGCAATTCAAGGAGTAATTCAAGGAGCAATTCTTGTCTCAAGAATTTAACGAATTTAAAGACAAAACCACCAAAGATTTTGGTGCCCTGAAGCAAGAATTTGCAGCCCTCAAAATCTGAAAAATACAGTAATCCTCAGTAACAGAGTGGAGCAAGCAGAAGAAAGGATTTCTGACATTGAAGACAAAGCTTCTCAATGCTCCCAAACTCTCAAAGAGGAAGAGAAATGGAGATCAAAAAATGGATCATTCTCTCAGAGAGCTCTGGGATAATTCAAAGGCTAATATCTGCCTTCTGAAGTGGCGTCACAAGGCATAGAGGCCCTTCTCCATGTAATTATGAAAGAGAATTTTCCAGACATGCCAAGAGATTTGAAATTCAGATAGAAGACAGTTTCAGAACCCCAGAATGACTCAACCTGAATAAGACATCCTGCAGGCATATCATAATTAACTTCACTAAAGTTAATATGAAGGAGAAAATTCTGAAAGCAGCCAGAGGTAAGAAAAACATTACCTACAAAGGGAAGAATATTAGAATGACTGTAGATCTCTCTGCTGAAACTTTTCAAGCCAGAAGAGGGTGATCATGGACTTTTAATCTCCTAAAACAAAATAACTTTCAACTCTGGATCCTGTATCCAGCTAAACTGAGTTTCATTTATGATGGAGAAATTAAATACTTCAATGACATTCATATGTTGAAGAAATTTGCAATAACCAAACCAGCTCTTCAGTATATTCCCAGACCTATCCTCCATAATGAGCAGCCCAATCCTCTATCACAAATGTAAACTCACTCAGAAAATTTTGATCAAACTCCCACATCCACAGTGGCAAAAAGATTAAAAATGTCCACTGGACTTTAAAAAAACTCAACACCCAAAATTTTACTAGACTTGTCAATATTCTCCATTAATGTGAACAGCTTAAACTGTCCTCTAAAGAGGCAAAGGTTGGCTGACTGGATACAAAAACTCAGGCCAGATATTTGCTGCATACAAGAATCACATCTTACCTTAAAAGATAAATATAGACTCAAGGTGAAAGGATGGTCATCCATTATTTAGGCAAATGGTAATCAGAAGAAAGCAGGTGTTGCAATTCTATTTGCAGACATAATAGGCTTTAAACCAACAAAAGTAAGGAAGGATAAGACTGGTCACTTCATATTTGTTAAGGGTAATACTCAGTATGATGAGATTTCAATTATGAATATTTATGCACCTAACGAGAATGCACCTCCATTTATAAGAGAAACTCAACAGACATGAGCAACTTGATTTCCTCCATCTCCATAATAGTCAAAGATTTCAACACTCCTTTGGCAGTGTTGGATAGATACTCCAAGAAGAAGCTGAGCAAAGAAATTTTAGATTTAAACCTAATCATCCAACATTTGGATTTCGCAGACATCTACAGAACATTTCGTCTCAACAAAACAGAATACACATACTTCTCATCAGCCCACGGAACATACTCCAAAATAGATCACATCTTAGGTCACAAGTCTATCCTCAGTAAATTTAAAGGAATAGAAATTATTCCTTGCATCTTCTCGGACCACCATGGAATAAAAGTTGAACTCAGTAAAAACAGGAATCTGCACATGCTTACAAAAACATAGAAGTTAAATAACCTTATGCTGAACGACAGCTGGGTCAGAGATAAGATTAAGAAAGAAATTGCCGGGCGGCGGCTGTGGCTCAGGGCGGCGGCTGTGGCTCAAGGAGTAGGGCGCCGGTCCCATATGCCGGAGGTGGCAGGTTCAAACCCAGCCCCGGCCAAAAATAAAAAATAAATAAACTAAAAAAAAAAAAAGAAAGAAAGAAAGAAATTGCCAAATTTGGGGAACAAAACGACAATGAAGACATAAATTATCAGAACCTCTGGGATACCGCAAAGGCAGTCCTAAGAGGGAAATTTATAGCACTGCAAGCCTTCCTCAAGAGAATGGAAAGAGAGGAAGTTAACAACTTAATGGGACATCTCAAGCAACTGGAAAAGGAAGAACATTCCAACCCCAAACCCAGTAGAAGAAAAGAAATAACCAAAATTAGAGTAGAATTAAATGAAATTGAAAACAAAAGAATTATACAACCGATAAATAAATCAAAAAGTGGGGTTTTTTTGGAAAGGTGAATAAAATAGATAAACCTTTGGCTAACCAAACCAGGAAAAAATGAGTAAAATCTCTAATCTCATCAATCGGAAACAGCAAAGACAAACTAATAACAGACTCCTCAGAAATTCAAAAAATCCTAAATGAATATTACAAGAAACTTTATTCTCAGAAATATGAAAATCTGAAGGAAATTGACCAATACTTGGAAGCATGTCACCTTCCAAGACTTAGCCAGAATCAAGCGGAAATGGTGAACAGGCCCATATCAAGTTCTGAAATAGCATCAACCATACAAAATCTCATTAAAAAGAAAAGCCCAGGACCAGAGGGCTTCACATCAGAATTCTACCAAACCTTTAAAGAGGAACTAGTACCTATATTACTCAACCTGTTCCAAAAGGTAGAAAAAAAAGGAATACTACCCAACACGTTCTATGAAGCAAACATCACCCTGATCCCCAAACCAGGAAAAGACCCAACAAGAAAACAAAATTATACACCAATATCATTAATGAATATAGATGCAAAAATATTCAACAAGATCCTAACAAACAGAATCCAGCAACACATCAAACAAATTATACATTATCACCAAGTTGGTTTTATCCCAAGGTCTCAAGGCTGGTTCCATACACGTAAATCTTTAAGTATAATTCAGCACATAAAAAAAAAATTCAAAAACAAAGACCATATGATTCTCTCAATTGATGCAGAAAAAGCTTTTGATAATATCCAGCATCCCTTCATGATCAGAACACTTAAGAAAATTGATATAGAAGGGACATTTCTTAAACTGATAGAGGCCATCTACAGCAAACCCACAGCCAATGTCGTATTGAATGGAGTTAAATTGAAATCATTTCCACTCAGATCAGGAACCAGACAAGGCTCCCCATTGTCTCCATTGCTCTTTAACATTGTAATGGAAGTTTTAGCCACCACAATTAGGGAAGAAAAGGCAATCATGGGTATCCATATAGGGTCAGAAGAGATCAAACTTTCGTTGTTCACAGATGATATGATTTGACGAAAACACCAAGGATTCTACTACAAAACTCTTAGAAGTGATCAAGGAATACAGCCAGGTCCCAGGTTACAAAATCAACATTCATAAATCAGTAGCCTTTATATATACCAACAATAGTCAAGTTGAAAAAACAGTTAAGAACTCTATTCCATTCACAGTAGTGCCAAAGAAGATGAAATATTTGGGAGTTTATCTAACAAAGGACACGAAAGATCTCTATAAAGGGAGCTATGAAACTCTAAGAAATAGCTGAAAATGTTAACAAATGAAAAAACATACCATGCTCATGGCTGGGAAGAATCAACATTGTTAAAAATGTCCATACTACCCAAAGCAATATACAATTTTAATGCAATCCCTATTAAAGCTCCACTGTCATACTGTAAAGATCTTGAAAAAGATCTTAATATGGAATCAGAAAAAAACCTCGAATAGCCAAGACATTACTCAGAAATAAAAACAAAGCAGGAGGAATCATGCTAGCAGACCTCAGACTGTACCATAAATTGATAGTGATCAAAACAGCATGGTACTGGCACAAAAACAGAGAAGTAGACGTCTGGAACAGAATACAGAACCAAGAGATGAACTAGTTACTTACCGCTATTTGATCTTTGACAAGCCAATTAAAGACATTCAGTAGGGAAAAGATTCCTTATTTAACAAATGGTGCTGGGTGAACTGGCTGGCAACCTATAGAAGACTGAAACTGGACCCACACCTTTCACCATTAACTAAGATAGACTCTCACTGGATTAAAGATTCAACCTTAAGACATGAAACTATAAAAATACTAGAAGAGAGTGCAGGGAAAACCCTTGAAGAAATTGGTCTGGGCAAGTATTTTATGAGAAGGACCCCCCAGGCAATTGAAGCAGCTTCAAAAATACACTACTGGGACTTGATCAAACTAAAAAGCTTTTGCACAGCCAAGAACACAGCAAGTAAAGCAAGCAAATAGCCATCAGAGTGGGAGAAGATATTTGCAGGTTACATTTCCAATAAAAAGTATAATAAAGGTTTAATAACCAGAATTCACAGATAATAATAAAGGTTTAATAACCAGAATTCACAGATAACTCAAACAAATAAGCAAGAAAAGGACAAGTGATCCCATCGCAGGCTGGGCAAGGGACTTGAAGAGAAACTTCACTGAAGAAGACAGGTGCACAGCCTACAGACATATGAAAAAATGCTCATCATCTTTAATCATGGAAATGCAAATCAAAACTACTTTGAAATACCATCTAACTCCAGTAAGATTAGCCCATATCACAAAATCCCAAGACCAGAGATGTTGGTGTGGTTGCGGAGAAAAGGGAACACTTCTACACTGCTGATGGGAATGCAAATTAATACATTCCTTTTGGAAAGATCTTTGGAAAACACTTAGACATCTAAAAATAGATCTGCCATTCAATCCTATAATTCCTCTACTAGGTATATACCCAGAAGACCAAAAAATCACATTATAACAAATATTTGTACCAGAATGTTTATTGCAGCCCAATTCATAATTGCTAAGTCATGGAAAAAGCCCAAGTGCCCATCGATCCACAAATGGATTAAGAAATTATGGTATCTGTACACCATGGAATATTATGCAGCCTTAAAGATGGAGACTTTACCTCTTTCATGTTTACATGGATGGAGCTGGAACATATTCTTCTTAGTAAAGTATCTCAAGAATGGAAGAAAAAGTATCCAATGTACTCAGCCCTACTATGAAACTAATTTATGGCTTTCACATGAAAGCCCAGTTATAACCTAAGAATGGGGGGAGGGGGAGAGGAAAGTGATGGAGGGGGGAGGATGGGCAGAGGGAGGGTGATTGGTGGGATTACACCTGCGGTGCATCTTACAAGGGTACATATGAAACTTAGTAAATGTAGAATATAAATGTCTTAACACAATAACTAAGAAAATGCCAGGAAGGCTATGTTAACCAGTGTGATGAAAATGTGTCTATCGGTCTATAAAACCAGTGTATGGTGCCCCATGATCGCATTGATGTACACAGCTATGATTTAATAAAAAAATTTAATCATAAGGTCATTTGCAATAGATTATCATAGGTCAATTTATAATCACCAAGATGTGGAAACAACTTAAGTGCCCATCTACCCAGAAATAGATTAACAAACTATGATATATGTATACCATGTAATACTATAAAAAGATAGAGACTTTACATCTTTTGAATTTATCTGGATTGAGTTGAAATACATTCCTTTTAATAAAGTATCACAAGACTGGAAAAGCAAGAGTCCAATGTACTCACTACTAATGTGAAGCCAATAGACAAATATATGCCCACACAAGAGAAAAACTCAACTCAAGCTAGGTGAGGGAGGAAGAGGGAAAGAGATTGGTGTGTTCCCACCTAGTGGGCACAATGTAAGGGTAGACAGCACACCTCCCGGGTAAGGGACGCAAGTACAACAGGGACTTTACCTAACAAATGCAAACATTGTAACCTAATCATTTGTACCCTCATATTAATCAGAAATTTTAAAAAACGATTAGTAAAGAGAGATGCATAATATTTAAAAGTAAAAAAAAAAGAAAACCAAAAAGCAGTTTCCAAAATATCACCCGTTAACAGAAGAGATCCATGTAACCAAAAACACGTGAACTCACTGTAACATTTTGAAATTTTAAAAAATTAAAAAAAAAAAAATAAAATGCCATGCATGCAATAGTTCATTTTTTGTGATGTTTGTATGTGACTGTGTATATTCATTTAAGGGACAAAGTCTTAAAAACTGTACCCCAAAATATGTACAAAGTTTACCTCTGTCTGAGGGGTTTACGGGTAATTTGATTTTTTCTTATTCATCTGAACACTCTTCATTGACCATCGTTTTGAATATTTAAAGCCTTTAAATAAATCAAAGGAGTCCCTTTATAATTTTAGTGTAGGGTGAAAGATTGCTTGTAATCGTGTTTTTAGAAGGTGGATCAGCCTGTAGCATATTCAAACATATATAATGGTGAATTGTGTCAAAACAGAATTCTTGATTCCTTGTTTTCCCCTGTTTGATTTCCCAGAGGCTCCCTATCAGGAGAATACAAATGTCTCTTCTTTGCAGAGTTGCAACCAGAAGACCAAAGGCATAAATGCTACCAAAGAAACTTCTCTGTGTATGAAGGATTAGGGGGCTGGTAGCAACCCGGCAGCAATAATGCCAGCATCCAGAGTGATTTTTGAAAATCTCCATCACTGTGGAGAAAGTAATTCAAGTGATTGACTATTTCATGTGAAAGAAAAAGTTAATTCCTTGCATTTGAAAGGCCAAGTTTAGATAAAGCCCTAGATGGGCAAAGACAAAATGAAACTAGCCCCCAAAACAAAGCAACATTCCCACCTCTATTTAAAACCAGCATTCAGAAACAGCATTTCCTACATGATTATGTACACGCTGCCTTGTTTCCTTTTCTTCTGTCTTCAAAAAGTACGTTCAGATACTGTGTGCCAAGCCTTCCCCCAGTTACACTAAGGGCTCACATTGTTAATTCACAAGCACATCACACCTCTGGACATGGGAGTGGTGATGGGTGGTGATGTCCCATCACCAGTCCTGTCACCCAAACCTGAAGCTCATGCTTTTCAAGAAAAGGATTTCCACCACGTAATTTCTTTCTTTTTTTTTTTTTACAGAGACAAATGGTTTATTTGGTAACAAGGAATAAAAAGAAATTCTTGATTTCCTCTTTTTTCTTCCTGGAGGTTGAAGTGTGGTAGTCAAGTGGATGACAACATAAGAATTCTCTTGCAAACCTTCGTCTTTAATTTCAATGGCTATCATGGGAACTGCCGGCTCTTTCACTTCACAAAAAAGAAAAAAGCTGCTGCTATACTTTCCCATATAGCACTTTTCCTCCTCTGAAAGGAACTTCCTATTGAAGTTACCTGCTGTAAGACATAGCAAGGTTTCATTTTCCTATTCCCACATGGCTGCAGTTCAGCTGAAATCATTTAATCTGCTGCTGCTGCTTGGTCTTGGAGGTGCTACACAGCAGGTCTGTAAGTAGACGTGTCCTGATGACCTCTTGTGGGTTGCAGAGCAATGAAAGGAATGGACTGAGGGTTAGTGAAAACACATTCCCCAGGGTAGGTTGCCTGCCTGGATGATTATTACAGCAGAAGACTTTGTTAACCACGTGTACTTCAAGGTCAATCTCTCTAATTTAGAGAAGCAAGATAGGAGACAAGAAAATGGTATTTGTGAATTGTTTGTTGACTATAAAATAGATGAAGTAATTACCAAGTACCAGGCAAGGACTATACAGATTTTACAAGGAAGCTTTGGCATGCTCAGTGCTGAAGTTTCATTCTTGCTCCACCACTTACTGGGTGTGGAAGTATATGCTAAATACTTAATTTTTTACCATTTATGATGGTTAATTTTACGTATCAGTGGGTCTGAGCCACAGGGTGGCCAAACAGTTGGTGAAACACTATTCTGAGTATGTCTGTGAAGAGTTTCTAGATGAGATTAACATTGGAATCAGCAGGAAGAGTAACGCAGATTGCCATCCCTAACAGAGATGGGATCCAACTAGGACAAAAATGCTGAGTAAGATGGAAATGTCCCTGCCTGGCTGTGGTGGCTGGAGCAATGGTCTTTTCCTGCTTTTTATCTCAGACTTCCACCACTGCCTTTCTCAGGCCTCCATCGTTTGGATTTACACTAGAATATACAGCATTGGTTCTTCTGTAGTGTAGATCTTGGAACTTCTCATTGTCCATAATTGCATGAATCAATTTCTTACAATAAATTTCTTTGTATGTGCTATATATATATATATATATATATCTTCTATCTCTCTGGAGAACCCTGACTGTGTACCCTGCCCTTCTGCAGCAATTTGGGAATGATGCTTAGATGGTCTGGCCTTTGCAAATGAAATAAATGAAATGCAATACATCAGGCCCAGTGCATAGGAGGCATGTAATTAATGTTCGCTTCCTCCCTGACCCCTGTTTCCTGCAATAAAGACCAGTGCCACTGAGAATGTACATTCATCCTTTTGAACTTTATAGTTTTTATGCATCCAAAAGTCAAAGGTATACTCCTATGGTTGGTAGTGGAGAAAGAACAAAGAAGAAAACTGGCAGGAACAACTTCTTCTTAAGAAATCAAATACTTTTTTAAAAAACAGAAGACCAAAGATCACCAGTGGTGTTTCTATATTTTTTTTTTTTTATTGTTGGGGATTCATTGAGGGTACAATAAGCCAGGTTACACTGATTGCAATTGTTAGGTAAAGTCCCTCTTGCAATCATGTCTTGCCCCCATAAAGTGTGACACACACCAAGGGGTGTTTCTATATTTTAAAGAGGATATTTGAGGTGTACCAGATCGAAGAGCCATTGAGTCACATCATTTGCAGCATGCTAGCAGCTTCAAATCAATTCAACACCTAAGATTGGCAGACTTTGCAAAATTGTGGATAACACAAAGCTGAGAGAACCAAAGTTCAACATCATCTTGTCAGTATGAAATGTTTCTGAAGGCATAGATGCATATATATATAAAGTGATTCTCAAATACTCCAAACCTGAATTAAGGTTTGGAAGTCAGTTGTTCTAGTACAGCTTGCTTAGCAGCCTTTCTTAACAAAAAAGAAAAACAGAAATAAGAGATTTGGATTCATAACAGTCATATGAAGCAGTGTTGTCAGTTTAAATTGCTATAGGTGAAAGGTGAATATATTCTTACATTCAAGAAATATAACATAAGGATCATGGAATCACCAGCAGAAATAGCCAACCATATGCCATTCACATCTTACCTGAAGGGTCACATTCTGTTCTTAACACCAAGTTTTAAGACAGAAGGTCACTGCAGCAAGAATTGTTTAGCTGCTGGTCCAGGATTGCTGCAGGATAAACAGTACTTTTTTTTCAGTCCCTGCCTCAACCTACTGAGAGTCAAACCTCCCAGCTGAGCAACTCCACAGCTGATCTGAGATCTTTCCACCAACCCTTTGGTGGGCCTGCATGATGTGAAACAGGATCTAACAAAAAATTAAAAAAAAAAAAAATTTAACTGTGTGCAGAGTCTCTCCTGATTTTTGTTATAAAACTTCACGCATGTGTATTTGCTGTATTGGCAAGATAGCTCCCACAACAAGCTCCCACAAAAATTGGTGTTTTTTCCCTCCTCTCCACATCCATGTCAACACCTGCAGCTTTGAGACTTTGTGATGTGGGCTATTCTCACTGGGGTTCCAGAAGAAAAAAAAAATCATTTTATTATGAAGACATTTGCACTAGACTGTTCATCACAGCTCAATTTACAATTGTCAAATTGTGGAAACAACCTAAATACCCACCGACCCAGGAATGAATTAATAAGCTGTGGTATATGTACACCATGGAGTACTATTCAGCCATTAAAAAAGATGGAGAGCAGCAAGAGCCTCCAGCGTGAGCGTGCGGCTGCAGCCCCGGGCCACCCAGCCCTCTCCCCCTCTTTTCTGCCTGTCTGCCTCTCCTCCCTGTCACCGTCTCTTCCTCCCGCGCTCTCGGTCTGTGAATCTCGACCTTCATTTCTTCCACCCTGCCCTGCCCGGTCCCTCGCAGTGCCCAGTCACCAGGCCGCGTGGGCCCTGCAAGGACTCCTCCCCTCCCCCAACCCCCACCCCCTCCCCGCAGGCGACACGGGCCGCAGCTGGGCCTCCTTGGCCTGGAGCCCGTCTCAGCGCCGACACTTCTCCAGGCCAGCGAGCCTCCGACCCGCCGAGCAAAATGGGAAATGAGAATTCTCAATCGTAATCCTCTGACAACTGTTGAAGATTCATATCTTTATAAATTGCCAGCATTAAAATATCTAGACATGGGAACAACACAAGCCCCACTTACAACAGTCGAGAAAATCCTCATGACAACTCTTGAGTTGGAAAAACTTTGAGGAAGCAAGTGCAGGAAATGCGGAGGGAGCGCTCATGAAGGTATTACAAGCCCGGAAGAAGCACACGAGCACCGAGCTGACCATTGAGCCAGAGGTATCCGCAAATAAAAATGGCATCGGCTTGTCAGGCTTCATGAGCAACCAGATGGACTTCAATGATGAAAGCGATGTCATTAGTGCACTTAATTACATATTGCCTTATTTCTCAGAGGGAAATCTAGAAGATGTAGAATCGACATTATTACCATTCATTAAACTGCTTTTCTCAAATGTGCAGGAAGGAGAGAAGCCCCTAAGTCATATGAAAAACAATACAAAGGCTCAGCCTCTTGAACCTGGACCCAGCAGTTCAGCTTACAAAAATAAACTGAGGAAGCTCTATTTCCTGGAAAATTTGTTAGATGCAGAAATTCAAGAAAAAATCGATGAGGTTAAAAAGAAAGAAAAAACTGCCATGCTTATGCAGTCTGGCCTTTTAGGTCCCAAACTTAAACGCCAAATCTTTCCCAAAAAAGTGGCAACTGCTGAATCACAGGAAAATAGCCTGACAGAGAGTGAGAGCGGAGACAGGGGGCTGAAGAAAGTGAAGCTATTCCTCAAAGGGCCCAAGCGCCTACGGAGAAAGCTCTTACAGGAGGCAAGAATCAAGAGGAAACAGGGTACCTGGCCGACAGTGAAGAAAGTGGCCGAAGAAAGAACGCTTGGGAAACCAATCCCGAGTGAAATGACACAGTTTGACGTGGTGCAGAGGCCTCGGAAGTTTGTGGGAAGCTCCTTCCACACCGAGGCTTCCTTCACACAGACGCACAAGGCTGCGGTCTCTTCTGTCTTCAAACAGTATATTGGCATGCCTTCTACTTCTGCCACCTCAGAATCCCTACCTGAGGTTAAAAAACAATCAAAAGATATGAGCGACACCATTTTTGTTTTAGAAGATGCAAATGCTAGAGTTAAAAGTATGGAAGCTGGTAAACCAATTGTACATTCTAGAAGAAAATACCGCTTTCATAAACCTCATTCCCATGTGGCCCACAGAACACCTGCGGCCAAACTAAGTCAAAAGTTTAGAAAAGAAACAGTGTTCCATGGACAGATGCCTGTAAAGCGGCCTCCATTCTCTGCAGTAAGGAGCCTTATAAATTCCCCGTCACATGGGGTTTTTCCACCTTCAGAAGAGCTGAGTCCTCAGGAGAATCCTTTTCCAGAATCACTTGCTCCTTCAGAATCTGTTACAGAAATCACTACTGTATCCCCTCTAGGAAATGGTATTGAAGAAAACAGTTTTATGGAAAACACTGCTATACCTGAAGAAACTATCTCTGAAAGTACAAATGATAAGAATCCTTCCGCTATAGATTCCACTGGGACTGCATTCTTAATACCGACTGTTAAACAAATCAGTGAAACTCTGTGGGAATACCACAACACGGGCACTGACTTACCCAACATGGAAAAAAGCTTCACTTACCCATTGCTCGCGTCCCCGGGTGATCAATTTGAAATGCAGCTAAACCAGCAGCTCCGATCCCTCATCCCCAACAACGACGTGAGAAGGCTCATTTCTCACGTTATCCGGACTTTGAAAATGGACTGCTCTGAGACCCATGTGCCACTGGCCTGTGCCAAGCTCATCTCTAGAACAGGTCTCCTGATGAAGCTTCTGAGTGAGCAGCAAGAAGTAAAAGTATCCAAGGCAGAATGGGATGCGGATCAGTGGAAGACTGAGAACTACATCAAGGAGAGCACAGAAGCCCAGGCTGAGCAGAAAGAGCAGGAGTCAAGTGAGCTCACTAAAGGAGTTCCAGGATATGGCTATAACAACAAACTCATCTTGGCGATATCTGTGACTGTAATAGTGATGATTTTGATTATAATTTTCTGTCTTATTGAGATTTATTCTCATAGAAGAGCAGCAAGGACAGATGTAGAATCAGGCTCAGTCCCAAGGAGGGGCTTTTTTGAATTTCTGCATAGGAGATGCTCATCGCAAGAGTGAAAGCCAGGAGGGCTTTTTCTGGTTAAGGAGTCCACTTTGGCTGAGGGATATGTACAGACCTCTCAATGCCACACGCAAGAAAAACATGGCCCAGAAGCTTCACGACAAGGAGTCTTCTGATGAGGAAGAGATTTACAAGAAGGATGCAGGGGAGCCCCTATCAACAGCAACACCTGTGGATTCGGCTGCTGAAGGTGGTGAGGAAAGTGAGACGGTGCCAGAGGGGGAGGACTAAGAGTGATCCAGCCTGCCTAAGGCCCCCTGCAAACTGTATTTTCTAATGTTGGCATCTCCGCATTGCTTGTAAGATACTTATTTTTCACACACAAAAAATGTATACAATCTATTGTCAATTCCAGCCAGCTGGTAAGAAACTTAAACGTTAATAGTTAAATATTTATACACGCAAAACAAGGGCCAGAGAAAAGAAAAGCAGGACTGAAGCCAGAGACTGTCAAGCTGGCCAACACCTCCACAAGCGGCATTGTGGGCAGAGGACACACGGGGGCTCCCCCACCTCATTTCCCAGTCTAGTCAGTCTCCGGGAAGCTGAAAATATATCATCCTGGAGAGAGGAAGCCAATTTTTAAATCAAATACAGTTGTTCTGGGGCTCTCTCCCCTGGTCCATTAAGAACCAGTCGTTTACAACATACTTGACCTCTTGCCCTGAGGGGACCTTCCACCTGCTGCCACCTCTCAGAGGGTGGGTGGGGTTGCCAGAAATGTTTGGATCACTAAGCCGACCTGCACTGTTGCGTCAAGTCCTGTCTTTTCTCCCATGCTCCCAAATGCATGCGTGAATGTGTGTCCTTTACCCTTTAAAGCTGGTGGAAAATTAAAAAAAAATAATAATAAAAATAAAAATAAAAAATAAAAAAGATGGAGACTTTACATGTTTTGTATTAACCTGGATGGAGTTGGAACACACACTTTTCAGTAAAGTATAATAATGGAGAAGCAAGATTCCAATGTATTCAATTTTAATGTGAAGCCAGTAGATGATCTGCTACATATCCACATAAGTGAAAAACTCAAATCAATTTAGGGTGGGGTGCAGGGGAATGAGGGAGCTGGGGCGGGGGTGGGGAGGCCGGGGAGTTACAGGGTATGGCACACCTCTGGGGGGTGGGACATACCTATAAGAGAACTTCATCTAACAAATGTAAACAGTGTAACCTAATTCTTTGTACTGTCAATGAATTTGAAAGAATAAAAAAAAATTAAGTTGAACAATTTAAAAAATAAAAATATGGCCTACACTTAAAAAAAATTGGTGGATCAAGTCCCAATAGTGTATTTTTGAAGCAGCTTCAATTGCCCGGGGGGTCCTTCTCATGAAAAACTCACCCAACCCAATTTCTTCAAGGGTTTTCCCCGCACTCTCTTCTAGTATTTTTATAGTTTCATGTCTTAGGTTTAAATCTTTAATCCAGTGAGAGTCTATCTTGCTTAATGGTGAGAGATGTGGGTCCAGTTTCAGTCTTCTACAGGTTGCCAGCCAGTTCACCCAGCACCATTTGTTAAATAGGGAATCTTTTCCCCATTGAATGTTTTTAATTGGCTTGTCAAAGATTAAATAACGGTAATTAGCTGGATTCATCTCTTGGTTCTGTATTCTGTTCCAGACGTCTACTTCTCTGTTTTTGTGCCAGTACCATGCTGTTTTGATCACTATCGATTTGTAGTATAGTCTGAGGTCTGGTAGCGTGATTCCTCCTGCTTTGTTTTTATTTTTGAGTAATGTCTTGGCTATTCGAGGTTTTTTCTGATTCCATATAAAATGAAGTATTGTTTTTTCAAGATCTTTAAAGTATGACAGTGGAGCTTTAATGGGGATTGCGTTGAAATTATATATTGCTTTGGGTAGTATGGACATTTTAACAATGTTGATTCTTCCCAACCATGAGCATGGTATATTTTTCCATTTGTTAACATCCTCAGCTATCTCTTTTCTTAGAGTTTCATAGTTCTCTTTATATAGATATTTCACATCCTTTGTTAGATAAACTCCCAAGCTTCTGCACAGCCAAGAACATAGTAAGTAAAGCAAGCAAACATCCCTCAGAATGGGAAAAGATATTTGCAGGTTATGTCTCCGACAAAGGTTTAATAACCAGAATCCACAGAGAACTCAAACGCATTAGCAAGAAAAGAACAGGGGATCCCATCGCAGGCTGGGCAAAGGACTTGAAGAGAAACTTCTCTGAAGAAGACAGGCGCACGGCCTTCAGACATATGAAAAAATGCTCATCACCTTTAATCATCAGAGAAATGTAAATCAAAACTACTTTGAGATATCATCTAACTCCAGTGAGACTAGCCTACATCACAAAATCCCAAGACCAGAGATGTTGTGTGGATGTGGAGAAAAGGGAACACTTTTGCACACTGCTGGTGGGAATGCAAATTAATACATTCCTTTTGGAAAGAGATATGGAGAACACTTAGATCTAAAAATAGATCTGCCATTCAATCCTGTAATCCCTCTACTGGGCATATACCCAGAAGACCAAAAATCACATCATAACAAAGATATTTGTATTAGAATATTTATTGCAGCCCTATTCATAATTGCTAAGTCATGGAAAAAGCCCAAGTGCCCATTGATCCACGAATGGATTAATAAATTGTGGTATATGTACACCATGGAATATTATGCAGCCTTAAAAAAAGATGGAGACTTTACGTCTTTCATGTTTACATGGATAGAGCTGGAACATATTCTTCTTAGTAAAGTGTCTCAAGAATGGAAGAAAAAGTACCCAATGTACTCACCCTTATTATAAAACTAATGTAGGACCTTCCCATGAAAGCTATAACCCAGTTACAACCTAAGAATAGGGAGAAGGGGGAAAGGGAGGGGAGAAAGGGGGGAGATCCGTGGAGGGAGGGGGATTAATGGGATTACACCTGCGGTGCATCTTACAAGGGAATATGTGAATGCTAGTAAAAGTGGAATGTAAAGGTCTTAACAAAATAACTAAGAAAATGCCACAAAAGCTATGTTAACTAGTGATGAAAATGTGTCAAACGGTCTATGAACCAAGTGTATAGTGCCCCATGATCATACTAATGTACACAGCTATGATTTAATAAAAAAGAAATAAATAAAAAATAAAATAAAATAAATTGGTGGAATAGATGTTGAGTAACCAAAATCTATGTTGCTAATAAATATAATGAGAACTATTTAGGTAAGTATAGGGGAAATGAATTAATAGTTGCCTTATAGGTTAGCTATTTGTCTTTGCATACAGTGAATAGAATGACTTTCGGAAAATGGTAGGCAACATAAACTCTGATTTTGTTGTTTCCTTCTGAATCGTATGTTTTGACCAAAATCCCTGAGAAGTAGGAGAATCTTTGCTTGAGCACTTAACCTGGGTTTGCTCCTCAAACACAGACACTGCTAGGCAGGCCCACTAATGAGTCTGTGGAGAATAATTCATCCTAAAGGAAGAGGGAGTTAAGAGATAGACAATAGCATGCTAGAAACACGGATGAAGAACAATTCTGAAAGAAGCGCAATACCCAGCACGGAAGTTATGCCCCAGGCCAGCAAAAACCCACAGGCTCAGCCCTGAATCTTAGTAGAGAAGGATGCAATGGTATGTAAAAAAGTAAAAGGGCCCCTTCTGGCTAAGATGGCATGATAAGTTTACAATCTAAGTCTTCACCTCCCCACCATATTTTGCTCCAAACAAATCACAGGGATAGATGACATTTTTAAAAGAAAATCTAAAACACATAGTCATATCTTTGTAGAGAAGAACAAACTAAAAGATTAACACTCAGTGGGGCTAATACTCCAGATCCTCAGGGCCCTGTGTCTATAGGGTGTCTAAGACCAACAGGAGGTAGAAGAAAGCCCTGCTCCTCTACACACCATATGGGGCCGGAGCTGGTCTCTCTTGAAATCATAAGTATGGTGGGACTCTCTTGCCATGCAAAGAGGCTAAAAACAGTTAAGCTGAGCCATACCAGGCTGAGTTGAGCTTTATTCTGTAGAAAACATCTGCATGACTGAGAGGATGGGGAAGTTAAGGCAAACACAGCCTCCTAGTCATGGTCTGGGCCAATACACCTCTCCGCAACTGTGTGAAGAAAAGAGTTAACATAGCAGGCTTGAGGCTGCCAACTGACAAGGCAACCTTGGCTGACAACTGAGAATCTGGTACTCGAAACATACCCTCACAAACAAGCGCAGCTCACTGGACTTAGACTGCTTGTCCAGACAACGTGACTTATAATTAACATCTGTTTTTCTTCTGGGAGTCTGGAACTTGGGTATGTGCTACGCAGAAGGTGCCTGTGTGATCAGTTCCCCTCAAAAAGTTTTGAACTCTGATTCTCTAGTAGGCTTCCTGGGCAGAAATACTGTACACATATTTCTATGGCATTGCTTTTTGGAAAAACAACACATCTGGTATGTCTCCTCATGGGAGGAAAAGAACAGAAGGAAGCATTATATGTATTTCTCCGAAATCTACCTGTGTTTTCTTTCCCCCCTCGATGATCCAGTCAGATTTTCAGAATAATAAACCTTAGCCATGAGTCCAACTATATGGTGAGTTCCATAAGTGCTTCTAAAGAACCTTTGAATGTGCTCAGCCTTGAGAATCTCTGAAACAGTAGAGATTCATTAGAACAACTCCAACCGAAATATGGCTATAGTATGATGTTGGAGAAAAGGATAGGGGATGATGGAATTTTGGTGCCTAGGGGATGATGGCGCTACCCATGGTACAAAACAGCAACTGAGCTACTATCTTCTGTGAGAGGTAAAAGTTATCTGTGGAATTTTTAAATGATTGATTCAACCCCAGAAGAGGTAGCTCATTGGATCCCCTGGCTTCTATTGGTCATGCTAACTAAAATGAAGAAAGAAGAGAAGCCCACGTGATGCCTTTGTTTTTGTGCTGTCCTCCAAGTGGAAGCACAAAGAGCCCAAATATTCCCAAAGGTGAGCTCTGAATGAGTCAAAGACAGTCAACATTAAGTGGTTAGTTGCTCTCTCTTCCAACCAAAGAGAAAAGCCTGAGCCACTCAAGCCTTTTCTCCAGTCCCAGCCCAACTGCAGCACCATCTCCTCTTCTTGTATCCAAGCGGGGATCTCTTAATAGGCATAATACTAATCCTTCAAATGCTAAATTCACTGTGAGGGATTGGAGGAAAAAAAATTACCAGGAAAAAAAGAGGATATTTTTAAATGACTTTGTATTTGCAGAAATTTCATTTATGTATGGATGAAAATTGACTTTAAAATTACCTATAAGTTCAGACAATTAAGCTCATGAACTCATCCTAGAAAAAGTACTACATACCTCATTGCTGAGTATCACTATGGTCACCTTTGAAGTACTCGACTTGGAATCTAGTGACCACAGTGATATTCATCAATGAAGTATGTAGCACATTTTCTAGGATGACTTAAGAGCTAGAGAGAGAGCATCACAATAAGGGAAGGCTGAACAAAAGGACAGTGGAATACAACTCCCTTGCTCTCTGCTATGCATGGCTAGGTGAATTGAAATTTAAGTACTTTGAATATTGGAAACAGAACAAATCTCCATAACTGATCATTTTTGCTATGGTTTTGTCTACTTGAGCCTCTTAAAAAAGGGAGAAACAATGAAAACAAGCAACCTCCAGATGGAAATATACTGCTGTGGTTTTAAAGATGTTTTTAGTTTGCTATTCAACTCTTGCTGAATTTAAATGTCTGGATGATTTTTTTCAGCCTAAAATGCAGTTTGGAGTGACTCAACCAGGCTCTTAAACCAAATAAAAAGGGTCTTACATGTATGCAGAAAGCCTTGTTACTTGGATTTTGAACATAGTTTCTGGCCCTGCAGTGTCTTAGGTTTACTATTAATTCCAGAAGAAAAGTCACTGGAATTTTTGGAATTCTGAATTCAAGATTCTACTTGCCTGGACCTGACTCTAAGCTGAAACCTGATATTGTCTGCTATGGGCTGCATCAGCCTTAGCACTAGCTGTGTCAAACTAAAATCAGACAAAATCTCTCTATTAGATCGATGAGACTCAAATTCCAAAGTAGTTGTCTATTTAGAACACCCCTCAGCATAGTCATAAACTATAAAAACATTATGTATGCTAGATGACCTGTACGGGTTCTGTATAAATGTCCACAGAGAAAGGTTTATTCTCTGATGTAAATATCTAACATTAAGCGTCTGGGTGGCTCTGTACTGCTGATACAGAGACTATCTTTATTGATAACTTGTGGTTCTTACCAAAGGCTACAAATTGAGGGACACATCCCTTAGCTAGCAGGGAACTTGGCAAACAAACAGTTCCCTAATAGAGGAGGCTCACTGTGCCTAGATTATTTACATAAACAGTATACTTTATGGTGAACACCTAACTTTTTTGTAGGAGTTTGGAATTTTAGTACATGCTGAGGGAGAAGGTGCTTATGTGATCAGCCCCCAATAAAGCCCGTTAACACTATAGTGGTTGAACAATGGCTCAAAAATTTCACGTTCAAGTCCTAACTTCCAGAGCCAATAAGTTTAATTTATTTGCAAAAAGGGTCTGTTCAGATTTATTTAAGGATCTTTAGATGAGATCACTCCAGATTTAAAACGGGCCCTAAATGTAATAGCAAGTTTTACTATAAGAGAAAGAGAGAGAAGTTCATGCAAAGACAGAAGCAGAGATTGGAGTGATGTATCTACCAGCCAAGAATCTGTACACCTTAATTTCAAACTTCTGGCCTCCAGAACTGTGAGAGAATACATTTCTGTTGTTGTTTAATGCCACCAAGTTTGTAGTAACTTATTACAGCGACCCTAGGAATGTCATATAAACGTTGAGTCTCTAATGGGCTTACCTGGACAGAAGTACTGCACTCATCTTTCTGCATTTTTTTTACTGCTGGAGAAAGAAACCGTCTAGGTGCATCTCCTCATTAGAATGAAGACATAAGGAAGTCTGTGCATGAATTTCTCTAGACTTTTTCTGTGTCTTTGCCCCTTACATATCTCACCATGTATCCTGTGGCAATAACACACCTTAACCATGAGTACAACTATATGCTGACTACCAGGAGGCATTCTAGAAAACCACTGAACGTGTGCTTGGGTATTGAGGACCCCCAGAAAAGACTGGATATGTAACATCCTTGATATCTCAATAGAACATCAGCTTAAGTCATCAATGCAAGAACAACTGATGAACTGGAGACCCTAAGCTCCAGTTCAACAAAGGAAACAGTAAAAATCCCCATTCAGGGGGTACAGAGGTAAATAAAAAACTCTAAATCAAGATAAGCCTGCAAATAAACCTCTGAAACATATGAGAAAACTAATGCTAAGAGAGAAAACTTAGAATATCAGTAATAGGGTACTAATTCCTTTCCCGACCCTAAAAGGAGAGTAATACAAATAATTTTTTCAATAATATTTTACAATCTTCAAGATAGAAAAGAATAAATCCATTAAGAAAAAGACATCATGAAACAAAAATAGGCAGAAATGAAATGAATGTATATATTAAAAATAACCAATCAGAAACACCAAATGAAACAGTTACTGAAATTTTTTAAATCACATGAAATACATGTCAGAAAATTAAAGAGAAAATAATAGTAAATTAGAAGACAGTACGCAAAAAAATGCTGTACAGAAAAATAAAGATCTCAAAAGTATGAATGAGGAGTAAGATATGTAGCATAGATTAAAAGGACTCAACATGCATCCAGGACTCAACATGATATATCAAATGAGAGTTCAAGAAGAACAGAGAAAATGGCAGAGAAATAGTGGAAGATTAAAAGTCTGAGAGCTGAACAGATAATCCACATTAACTTGTCTAGTGACAAACTACCACTTGCAAAAAAAAAACAATCCACAAAGTAATGGCAATTTGAAAAATGTCCACTTTTAATCAATAACAACAATACATAGAAGACAACGGGATAATATCTTTCAATGTGCTGAGAGAAAATAATTGTTTATCAAGAATTCCATAAGCAGTTAAACCAGTATTCAAAGAGATAGGATATTTTTATATGTATAAAAACTAGGGAATTTCTATGTAGTTTCTTGCTTAGAAACTACTCAACAAAGTACTTCAACAGAAAGAAAAGGGAGTCCAGAGGGAAGAAGTGAGGATTATTTAATTAGTGTTTGAAATACGCTGAAGTTCTGGTATTATTAAGGACAAAAGAGCAATAGTGAGAAACTTTATATCTTACAATTATGTATGTTTTAAACATTTCAGAAAAATACCATAAAAAGATATATCATATATAATACAAATGTATATTTAAAACACATAAATGTATTATGTGTTTAATAAATATATTTACTACATATATTGTACAATGAAACGTACAGCATCCAACAGAGAAAAGGAAACCAAAAAGGAAATAAAAAATATTATCTGGTTCATTCTCTCACGGACTCACTCACTCTGACTCTTTTGCTCCTCCTGCTTGGAGGGCGCCTGCCCCAGGTTCTACAAAGAATGCTATGATTCACTCCGCTATTAAGACTGTTCCTCTCCCTCAAAGATTGTTTGTTTCAGGATCAAATGGGAGGTCTAGCTTGAGTGCTTTGAGGTTTCTCCATACTTCCTTCCAGAAAGGTTGTACTAGTTTGCAGTCCCACCAGCAGTGTAAAAGTGTTCCCTTCTCTCCACATCCACGCCAGCATCTGCAGTTTTGAGATTTTGTGATGTGGGCCATTCTCACAGGGGTTAGATGATATCTCAGGGTTGTTTTGATTTGTATTTCTCTAATATATAGAGATGATGAACATTTTTTCATGTGTTTGTTAGCCATTCAATCAGTGTAACCTGGCTTATTGTATCCTCAATGAATCCCCAACAATAAAAAAAAAAAAAAAATTAAAAAAAATAATAAATAAATAAATAAAAAGATTGTTTGTTTCTCTCTCCTTCTGCTAAGATGGATAGCCCTCAGGCACCAAAGGGGAGTTGATCCCGAGCAAGATTACAAAGACTCTGCAAGTTATGGCAACTGGAAAAGGCAATGCTGAGAACAGAGCAGTCATTACAGGTGCAGCGGGAGGCCTAATCGTCTCCAAAGATCCCACCTCTGAAGTTGGCCAAAAAAACATCCTAACTCAGTATCTGCTGCTATCACTATTGTCATTGACCCAACACAAGGGTCTGTCCCCTGGGAGGCCTGGAATTTCCCAGAGGAACTGCCACCTGTAGCCACCGAGGCAGCTGCCAACTACTTGTCTGCACTGTCCAGCCAACTGCTGCTCAGGGAGAATCACAGGGTGAGCATCCTATAACTGTAGTGAGCATGGAGCTCAGACACTCCCAGGAATCTAAGGGCTAGTTACCGTCGCAGCTGGCACTCCACCTGCCTCTCTGACCGTCCCAAGAGGCAGCAACCCTGAGATCTAAGGGCCTCAGGCTGCTGTGTCTGGGCC
Organism: Nycticebus coucang; assembly: GCF_027406575.1. Lineage (NCBI taxonomy): Eukaryota > Metazoa > Chordata > Mammalia > Primates > Lorisidae > Nycticebus > Nycticebus coucang. The sequence goes on along the minus strand of NC_069781.1, from coordinate 51,970,948 downwards.
CCCCAGGGTGCTCAGACAGGCTCTCAGAAAGTAAAAGACCAGAGCCAAGCCTATCCTTGATGTCTAGACCCCACAATGCCCAGACGGGCAGCCAGCAGGCAAAGGACAGCAAGCCAAGCCCATCCCCAATGCCCAGGCCCCACGATGCTCAGATGGGTGGCCATCAAGTGAAGGACAGCAATCCGAGCCCATACCCATGCTCAGGCCCCACATGCCCAGACAGGTATCCAGCAGGTGAAGGACAGCAAGCTGAGCCCATCCTGGATACCCAGGTCCAATGACAACCAGATGGGCAGCCAGCAGACCAAGCACAGAGAGCTGAGCCATCCCTGCAGCCCGCCCAGATGGGTGTCCAGCAGGCAAAGCACAGAGAACCGAGCCTATCCCCAATGCCCATGTCCCATGCTGCTCAGACAGGCATCCAGCAGGTAAAGCACAGAGAGCCGAGCCTATCCCTGAAGCCCAGGCCCCATGCCACCCAGACAGGCACCCAAACAGGTGGCCAGCAGGTGAAGCCCAAGCCTCACACAACCCAGATAGGTGTCCAGCAGGCAAAGCACAGAGAGCCAAGCCTATCCCTAAAGCCCAGGCCCCACACCGCCCAGATGGGTGCCCAGCAGGTGAAGCACAGACAGCCAAGTCCATCCCAGAAGCCCAGGCCCCACACTGCCCAGATCCTAATGCAAGACTACACTGAGTTGAGTGATTATCTGACTTACACTGAAGGAGAGGAAATTATCATTTGTGTAAAGTGATAAAAAAAAAAAAGGCTTGTTATGTCATAATCCCATTCCAACTGCTCTCTCTCAAAGCACCAGAGTTATTTGCTAGAAAGCCTAATGGTCAGTTTCTGGGCTAATGCTTTACACAGGGATGTTTTTCCCATTGCTGGAGGACCTATAACAAGATCCAAGCCAATATTTTTTTAAGTCAGAGCCGTAACAAATTTCTTAAAATAATAGTTGCAGTCTCTACATAAAAAATAAAAAGCAGAGTTAAACTCTAAAAAAAAAAGAAGAAAAAATATTCTTGATCCAAATCACACAGAAAAATAGAATAAAATAATCAATAAAAAAGATTGATTTCAAAGACTACAAGATGACAATACAAGCCTAAACATACCAGTTACATCAAAAACAAATAAAAACAAATTAAATTCACTAGTTAAAAACAAAGATCTTTGGATATTTTCTAAGCAAGATAGAATATGAGATAGAATAGAATCTAAAGAGGGAACATTTATCAAGAAAGATATTACATAATATTATAATAAAAACTTCAGGGTCACACTCAGAGGTTCATGTCTGTAATCCTAGAACGTTGGGAGGCTGAGGTAGAAGTACTGGTCGATGCTAGGGGTTTGAGACCAGACTGGGTGAGACCCTGTCTCTACAAAAGATAAGAAAAATAAGCCAGGCATGATGACACACCCCTGTAGTCCCAGCTACTCAGAAGGGCAAGACAAGAGATTCCTTGAGCCCTGGAGTTCAAGGTTACAGTAAATTGTGATCACACTACTATATTCCAGCCAAGGCAGAGTGACATCTTGTCTCAAAATAAAACAAAACAAAACAAAACTTCGGTATGAAGATGTAAAATCATGAAATAATGTGCTTAACAATTTATTGCTAAATATATAGTATAATAAAAGACAAAAATATAAGAACAAATGGCAAAGTAGTTTTTAATGTGTCCACTATAGAAGCTTATGAAATATGCAGAACTGATATATCATATAGAATGTGTTTTAAATGTAATAACAAGCTTGTTCTAAGAGTGATACATAGAATCCTATGCTCAAAGATAAGTGATTCATTTCCAGCTCACAAACATTCACTATGTGCTAGATCACAAAGAAATTCTCAACAAATGTTAAGAAAGCAATACTCCACTATATACATATTCTATAACCACAACACAACTTTTAAAGTTATTTTTTAAATAACTAATGTATTTTTGGAAATTTAAGAACACATAGAAACAACTTACAGATTAAAGATTGTGATTCCCAATCTTAGGAAATTAAACGCAATGAAAGAACTACATATCGAGACGTACAATTGGGCAAAGTAGTAGAGGTACATTTACAACCTTAAGTTAGTTATTTGCAAAAGGAATGATTAAAATTCAATTAGTTAAATGTTTGATTCAACAAGCTAGAAAAGGAACAACAGAATAAAGCCAAAGAAAGCATTCCTTGAAAATACTAATAAAACAGACAAGTTAATAGTAAGAATGATCACCAAAGTAAGCAAAAAACAACAAAACAAGGAACATAACTAAAGATGAAGTACAGATTTTTAAAACACTCAATAAATTCTACAACTTTGGTTAACAGATTCTCTAGAAAAATATAAATGTGGAATGAAAATGTCTTAGCACAGTAACTAAGAAAATGCCAGGAAGGCTATGTTAACCAGTGTGATGAAAATGTGTCAAATGGTCTATGAAACCGGTGTATGGTGCCCCATGATCGCATTAATGTACACAGCTATGATTTAATAAAAAAAAAAAAAAAATTGACTCAAGAAGAAACTGAAAAAAAACCAGTAGTCATTAAAAGGATTGAATCAAGAGTTGATTATTTACCTCTCCCCTCAAATAATAGACTCAAATTATTTTGCAGATGGGTATGACCAAATTTTATGTTACAAATCATCCCTCTACAATGCAAACTATCTCGGAAAATACAGAAAAAGAGAAATTTCTCAAACTGCTTTTATTTGGCTAAATAACTTTATACAAGGAAGAGACGAGAATAGTACAAGCATAGTCAAAGCTTACTTAGATGGAAGAAGCTTCAATCTTAGTAAATTAATGGTGTGTTATGGGCTGAGTTAATGTCACCTCAGAAGATATAGATATGTTAACGTTCTAAGCCCAGTGCCTCAGAATGTGATCTTACTGGGAAATAAGATTGTTGCAGATGTATTTAGTGGAGATGAAGTCATACCAGAGTAGTGTGGGTCCTTAACCCAACACGACTAGTTAGTTGTACAAGATGATGTGAAGACAGGAGAAGAGAACATGATGTGATGATGGAAATGGGGATGGATTGTGCCGCCGCAAGCCAGGGGATGTCAAGGATCACCAGCAACTCCGGAAGCTAAGGCAAAGGCATGAAACGGACTCTCCCCTAGAGCCTTGAGGAAAACACTGCCTTGCTGATACCTTGATTTCAGACTCCTACCCACCAAAACTGAGACAATAATGTTTTGTCATGCTAAGGCACCTGTTTATTTCATGGTTCTTCTTTGATACAGCAGCCCTAGGAAACTGATGCAAATGACAAAGTAGGTGATAGGGAAAAAAGTAGGTGACAGGATTTTAAAGACCTGGGTGATAGGAATATAAAATTGATATGTTATAGGATTCTCTATATTTTTATTTTTTAGGTAGTTCTTAGTGTTATTTTTTGCTTTAAATCAGCCCTATAGATAACACACAGCAATGAGAGCACAATCTGATTCAAAGGAATTTAGTCAGGTAGGTGTATCATTTATCTATTGCTACAACACTGCTGCATGACAACCCACCACAAAATTTAATGGCTTAAAACAATTAGCCATAATTTAGCTCAATAGTCTGTGGGTTGACTCAATAGTTCTGCTGTTCTGGAACAGACTTGGCTAATCTTAGCTGGGCTCATACGAAAAATCTGCATTCAGGGGTCCTGAGTGAGCCCCCAAAATGCCCTCAGCTGGGATGAATCACCCTTGTCCCACATGGTCTCTAATCCTCCAGAGAATAATCTGGACATGGCAAAGGCAGAGGAACGAGAAACAAAAACACTGAAGTGTTTTGCAAGTGCCATTGATCTAAGCAAGTCACATAGACAAGTTCCCCAGAGTCACAATGGAAGGAGCCTACAAAGTTATAGAGCAAAGGGCAAGGGGACCATTAAATGGTATGATCAAATTCTGTGATATTAATATCAGACAACAACAACAGGAAAGGAGAAAGATTGTTGGACACAATATGGTAAATTGAAGAAGAAATCTCAATTGTGATTACCAGAGATAATCTCAGGAACTTTCTGAATAAGTTGGGAGAGACATAGAGAAAGGATTCCTGCAGAATATGTGGGTACCTGGTGAAGGATGGCCACAGCTAGAGAAATACATTGCAACCCTATTTTTACTCAATCCAGAAGACTCTGGTGAGTCACTAGAGATACTAGTGACATTTGCAATAGTATTTGGAGAATAGCCCAAAATGATGGCCTAGAAATCTCCCCTCCCAGAGTTGGGTCATAGTATTTTCCAAAGTTACCCAGAAAAAAATGGCATCTGCAGCAGTGACCACTTCCAATGCTTCCAGGCTAAGACTGGTGCACAGTCAGAGAAAAAGTTTAAACACAGTTATCTGGGACTTTCAATTCATCCCCTTTTGGCCACTATTGTGCCTTTTCCATCAAAAAGCACAGTGCACAGAGAAAGCCTTAGGCAGGACACTGCAATGAAAACCTGGCAATTCATTTTCTTTTTAAGTGACAAAGTAACATAACTCCCACAAAGAACATGGGTGAGGATTACTATTTTAATTAATGACAATATTCAGAAATAACTCACTCTTGTCTCCAAGAAGCTCCTGTGAAAAATGTCTTCACCTAACATGGAGATTCCCCTTCTGGGAAGGAAATCTGGCTTATTGCTCTCAGATCCCTAATTTAACCTACTGAAATTCCAGGTGAGAGATAAATTCTAACTGGGAAGTGGCACCCACACCTGATTTTATAGAGGTAAAATACTCCAGAACAATCTTATTCAGTTATGAGATTTCCCAGGCAATCATAGAAATGGGAATTTTGTGAACTATTGAGAACTACAGGTGTTTACTCAGTACCTGCATTTGGTATCTGGTGGGGATGACACAGAGAGACAAAAACAATAGAAATCCACTTTTATTAAAAATGGAGAATAGCCCAGACCTCATTCTTGCTCCTTGTCCCAACATACTATATAGCCTTTGGAAATGGCTGATTAGTTTATACAGTTTAAAAACATGTTTCCTGACCATATTAGTTCTATACCACGTGTTCAAACTTGCTGAGGAAAAAAAGATGTGATCAATCTGTTTATCTTTGTAAGCCAGACCATCTCTCCTTATCACCTCTCCTAAATTCATTAAACAAATCACACGGGTTTTTTTCCCTTATGTCTTCATCTTATACATTTAGAGAAAAAAATTGGGCAAGAGAATGGCACCCAATATTTACTGAACAACTGTGAGTCCTGTCTGCAATGAGCAGTTGGCATTTAGTGTAACTAAAATGACATATATCTTTATGATGTGGTTAACTTCTGGCTCCTAAGTAAAAGCTCATCTCTGTTTCCTCCAACATAAATTATATTACTGACACTTGAAGACATGCATCCACTTTGATCCATTCAATGTACTAAAAGATTTGCTTATTCATATTGGCTGAAATGCTTTGCAAATAGCATCAG